>NC_091990.1:86385266-87620266 GCF_044704955.1 Pristiophorus japonicus | reverse complement strand
CCTGCTCCGCCATTCAACAAGATCATGGCTGATCTGGCTGGTGGAAGGCTACTGTGTGTCAGGGCCAGAGACTACAGATGGCCTTGCAGGATGCCCTTGACCAGCTCAGGCTGGGTGACGGCCAGTGACAAGTGCAATGGGGGAGTGCCAGTGGTGGGAGAAGGATGCTGTCATCCTGAGAGAGGACAGCAGGTTTCTGTTCCACTGACCCACTCCCCCGGGGCAGCACCTCAACATCCCCACCAATCTGCTGCAGCATAGTTTGGTGGGCTGCTGCAACATCGTGAGATCCCCAGTGGACTGTGGTGAACCCAGCAGTGATGGCAGCAGTCAGAGCTTGGGTGGCAGCAACCTAAGACTGCATGAGAGCAGTCTGAGCTTCGATGCCACCAACCAATGTCTGCATTACAGCATTGAGACATTGAGTTGCTTCCACCTGTGCTGCAATGGAAGCTGCCACATTGCCCATGTCACGCATCATGAGGTCTGGGTCCGCATGGTCTCTCTGGGAGTCCACCATCGTCTGCAGACGGCCAATGATAGGCTCCATGGTGTGCACAAGCTCGATGCAATGCTGGAGGTGGACTACTCCACGCTCCTTACCACTGCCAAGAGGCTCCTGGGCACCCTTGCCATTGCACCTATGATGTCAGAGTGCATGACCATTACCCTTTGTGTGAATGCCTCCCCATTGAGGTCCTCATCTGAGTCCTGTGGAGCAGAACTCGCGCGCGAACTGGCTCTCTGGGAAGATGGCTCCCGAGGTTTCCCCTTGACCTTGCTGCAGCCCTCTAGGCCCCGGTGCATCATCTAATGCAGACCCCTCTACTAGCCTAACCTCTAAGGAATGCGTAATGCCAGTCTCTGAACTGGTGCTTGCGGGTGAGAGATGCAATGACGCAGTGCTCAGTTCCTCCTTCTCCAGCTCTTCCTCCTCTTCCTCTCCCTCCACAATGTCTTGGGGGACTCAGGTGCAGGATGGACAGCTTCTGCCTGGTTAACTGAAAGATTAAATGGCACAAGACCCGCATTAAGGTGAGGATAGTGGGGCAGGAATGGAGCAAGGAATGCAGGCAGTATCAGGAGCTGGAAAGTGATAAAGCCTTCTGGTATGGGGGGAAGCGGTACGAGAGAAGGAGAGGGGATTAAAAAGTGAAAAAGCATTCTGGTGTGGTGGGGAAGTGATATGAGTAAAGGAGAGGGGATAAAGATTGTGTTGTTGCCCCCAGGAGGGTCTCCGCCAGCCACGGCACCCACCTGCAGGCTAATGAGCCCCAACACTCGCTCCTCAAGGTCAGAGAGGGGTCACAGGTCTGGTTCCCCTCCTCCAGTCCTCTGCTGCTCCCGTCTGTTATGTGCCATCTTCACCTGCAAAAGAAAGGAACTGATGTGAGTAAGAGTCCAGCGATGTATGTGGAGGATATGCCTGCCGTGGTTGAATAGCTATGAATGTAGGCAAGATGTGAGATGAGGATGTGGGTGTGAGTATCTGTCGATGCTTGGTGGTTGAGTGGTGGGGAAGTGATGGTTTGCACAGTGTGCACAGAGGTTGAGTGATGGAGAAGTGGTGATTTGCACAGTGTGTGCAGACAGAGGTTGAGTGGTGGGGAAGTGATGGTTTGCACAGTGTGCACAGAGGTTGAGTGATGGAGAAGTGGTGATTTGCACAGTGTGTGCAGACAGAGGTTGAGTGATGGGGAAGTGGTGATTTGCACAATGTGCAGACAGAGGTTGAGTGGTGGGGAAGTGATGGTTTGCACAGTGTGCACAGAGGTTGAGTGATGGGGAAGTGGTGATTTGCACAGTGTGCAGACAGAGGTTGAGTGATGGGGAAGTGGTGATTTGCAGTGTGTGCAGACAGAGGTTGAGTGATGGGGAAGTGGTGATTTGCACAGTGTGCAGACAGAGGTTGAGTGATGGGGAAGTGATGGTTTGCACAGTGTGTGCTGACAGAGGTTGAGTGATGGAGAAGTGGTGATTTGCACAGTGTGCAGACAGAGGTTGAGTGATGGAGAAGTGGTGGTTTGCACAGTGTGTACAGACAGAGGTTGAGTGATGGGGAAGTGATGGTTTGCACAGTGTGCAGACAGAGGTTGAGTGATGGAGAAGTGATGGTTTGCACAGTGTGTGCACAGAGGTTGAGTGATGGAGAAGTGGTGGTTTGCACAGTGTGCAGACAGAGGTTCAGTGATGGGGAAGTGATGGTTTGCACAGTGTGCAGACAGAGGTTGAGTGATGGAGAAGTGGTGGTTTGCACAGTGTGCAGACAGAGGTTGAGTGATGGAGAAGTGGTGGTTTGCACAGTGTGTGCACAGAGGTTGAGTGATGGAGAAGTGGTGGTTTGCACAGTGTGCAGACAGAGGTTCAGTGATGGGGAAGTGATGGTTTGCACAGTGTGCAGACAGAGGTTGAGTGATGGAGAAGTGGTGGTTTGCACAGTGTGCAGACAGAGGTTGAGTGATGGAGAAGTGGTGGTTTGCGTGATGGAGAAGTGGTGGTTTGCACAGTGTGTGCAGACAGAGGTTGAGTGCTGGGGATGTGGTGGTTTGCACAGTGTGTGCTGACAGAGGTTGAGTGATGGAGAAGTGGTGATTTGCACAGTGTGCAGACAGAGGTTGAGTGATGGAGAAGTGGTGGTTTGCACAGTGTGTACAGACAGAGGTTGAGTGATGGGGAAGTGATGGTTTGCACAGTGTGCAGACAGAGGTTGAGTGATGGAGAAGTGATGGTTTGCACAGTGTGTGCACAGAGGTTGAGTGATGGAGAAGTGGTGGTTTGCACAGTGTGCAGACAGAGGTTCAGTGATGGGGAAGTGATGGTTTGCACAGTGTGCAGACAGAGGTTGAGTGATGGAGAAGTGGTGGTTTGCACAGTGTGCAGACAGAGGTTGAGTGCTGGGGATGTGGTGGTTTGCACAGTGTGTGCAGACAGAGGTTGAGAGGCTGGTATGGAGGAGGTGTGGAACCTTGTACTCACCTTCATGACCTGACATAGCTCGTTGAATTTTTTGCGGCACTGGGTGAGA
The DNA here is from genome assembly GCF_044704955.1 of Pristiophorus japonicus. Classification (NCBI taxonomy): domain Eukaryota; kingdom Metazoa; phylum Chordata; class Chondrichthyes; family Pristiophoridae; genus Pristiophorus; species Pristiophorus japonicus. The sequence goes on along the minus strand of NC_091990.1, from coordinate 87,617,241 downwards.
CCTCTTTACACCTCAGTGCTGGCCGACACCTCTTCCCACGTGGCATGGAAAACCTGCGGTGATGACTTTCTTCCCGAGGCAGGGAACAGCGACTCCCTCCTGGTCTCGAGTGCCCCCAGCAATGCCTCCAGAGCCACATCATTGAATCTTGTAACCCTCTCCCTTGAAGGGGGATTTCCAGCAGCCATTTCACAAGCTTCCTCAGCTTTGGAGATGAGTGACTGACTTCAGCAATGCTGAAAATGAGCAGCAGCAGGGTCAAACTACCTCCCCTTTAAGAGCCAGAAGGAGCTGGAGTCAAGGATTGAAGGCTGACTGCTGAATGGAAATCAGTTGAAATTGGATGTGACTAGTTCCTCTGCAATGCCCAGCTAAGGCCATTAGCGCTTCATTTATCGCCACCTTCACTCCTGGGGTAAAAACGTCCAATTTCACACAATTTGACAAGGTATCTTGCCGGATGCTAAATTTTCTGAAAGTAAAAAATTGAATTTCGACCCCTGTTTAAATTTGGATTGTCACAAAAAATGCTTATTCCTAATACCCCTCTCCAGTATAACCTTTCCGTTTCCCATACCAGGTATCCTTGTAGCTTCTCTGAGCAATTAATTCATGTTAGCCGATGAGCTATTTTGTTTTGTGGATTCACGCCATTAGGAGCTGGGTTGCGATAACCGTAAATTAGTTTTGTGTTCTTCTTCTTTCTTAGGCGGCCCCTCATATCGGGGATGACTTGCTTCCACCAAAAAGGGATGAGTTCACAGGTGCTTCAATGAAGGATCTAATATTCCAGGTCCCGAACTACATCTTGAAGGGTGGAAGATGCCTGTGCGTGGATTTTTTTAACGTGTGGTGACTGTTGCACACCAACCACTACACGGGCTTGACAGAGCTAGGTCTCGGTCCAGTGGCAGAGATTACCCAAGACAACTGGAGAACAGCTCTGCTGCACAGACCTAGTGTGCGCACATATCGCAGTGTGGGCTGGCCTGTGCTGCCCCTGGGCCCTCGCCTCTCCTGGGCCCCGATCACATCGCTCTGCAAATCTCTCATCGCTCCTTTGCCCCGACCTCGCTGCTCCTGCTGTACCTGCCCATGCTCCAATCACCGACCTGGGTTATGGTGATGTCCAATCTAGTCGCTCTCTTCACAGCCGTCGCCCTCCTGGACCAGCTCCGCTGTACCTGTAGTGGTATGCTCCTTTTAAGGCCCCGACCTGCCGCAGATATTCCTCGCAGGTCGGGGCCGCTGAAGGCTGCGGACTGCTTGTTTAAAAGTCTGCCTGTTTAAAGTAGCCTCAGGGGAGGGGCAAATTCCAATTTTGTGTAGGACCTTTATAGACATCACAGGGAGATTTTCATCCCTCAGACAAGAAGTAGGTATTCTGTAATGTAAATCAGGGCTCATGTGATCTCCTGGACTAGTTTCAATCGCCTGAAGGAGTCAGAGAGGAATTTCCCAGTTTGCCCCCCTAATTGGCCTGGGTTTTTATCTGTTTTTTGCCTCTCCTAGGAGATTTCATGGCTCTGAGCAGGTGGGGAATTTATGTATTGTGATACACAAAGCATCACATCTGTGGTAGGCAGGCTGGATGAACCCATGGGTCTTTTCCTGCCCGTCATTTTCGTATGTTCCGATTAGTGAGGACCATGTCTAAAGCTGGTGCGAGAGGTGAAAGGATAATGTCTAACCCATTGTGCCATCCAGTTCTTTTATATTGATGATCCCAAGAAAACATTCACTTTCTTCACCTCGCCCACTAATTAATGGTGTCCCTCTCCAGATCTAGCACTGATTTAAAAAGATTCTCACAACTTCAATGTGACCGGTGCAATCTGTAACAAAATACATTGCCTGAGTCAGCTTGTCTGCCTTTCATTCTCTCTATTGGTACTGATTCTGTTAAGTTTCTGTAAAGCACCTGGGCGCTCTGCTTTTATTATCATATAAATCATGGCACTGTTTTCTAATTGCACTTCCATTCCAGTATTTATTACTGTACATTACATAGTAATCATTGCTCTGTATGTTGCTAAGCAGCTATTCTGTCAATGTGTTAATGAGAGCGGGCTTTAGTCTCAAGCTCCCTTACTGCGGCTTTCATCCTGTATCTGTTTGATTCAAGAGATCCTCAAAGGAAGAACTGAGCTCAAGCACACACTGACTTTTTTTCCTGAATTCCTAGTTTGTAGCCATTATGACTCTAGACTGAAGATTTTCAATAACTCTTTCTTATTTAGCTTGGCTGAACTTGTGTTTAATATAATCTAAGGTGGAAATTGTTCCAGTAGTTGGTCATGTGTCCAAACTTGCATTAAAGATTTTGACAGGAACTAGTCTGTCATGTGGAGTAAGAGGCTCTTGTGTAGAACAATTTTACTGTCATGAGGTAACCGCACATCACATGAAATAATTACATCAACACGTTAGACTACACAGTACAGCAGGACTTCCCTTAATTCAGGGAAACATTTGCTGTGCAATGAGTTCCAGGTTCTAAACTGGGGCTATATATTAAGTGTATGCTTCAGACAATGACTGGGAAGCTGCAGAGGTGCATTGGTAAATCACACTTATTAAATTACTCAGGATAGTAAGCTGAGCATAAGGCCGATTGTGCATTGTCAAGACAGTGCATTCACATTTCCACCATTTACCTCAATAATGAAGTTAAAGAGCGCATCAGATTTGCAAAGTGAGCAGCAGAATGTAACAAAGACACCTCAGAGTAGGTTTTCAAAATGCGTCCCACTACCAGTGATCACTGGAAAATTTCGGGCTATTGCCTGCGGTTTTCTATCCACTGATTTAATCTTTAGGCTGTACCAAAGCACAGTGATTCTTGCATGCCCCTTTTCTGTGCTCAGGCCAAACCCTCAAATCATGGGGTGAAATTAGTCTTGTTGATAGGGCAAAATGGGCAGCTGTGTTTCAGCAGCCTGTTTTACACTGTGCCCGATTTTATGCTCCATTGATGTCAATGGAAAAGAAAATCGGTCAGGGTATAAGTGAAGTCACCAATGTGCTGTCGGCCAGGACCAATTTCACCCCATAATGCATAACAATTATCGTAATGGATTTGGTCACCAGTATCTTTCTGAAACGAGACACTGTCCCCAGGTCTGTTACAGTACCAGCATACCAGAGGGTGATAGGATTTGATAAGGGGATCGACTGCATAGATAATCCTAGGATTCTTTCACCCCTCTCTCACCACCAGAACAATATGTCACAGAACCCGAAGCACAGAATCTCTGCTCACTCTCAGGCTAGTCTAACTTAAACTGGACTGCCCTACTGAATAGATATGTATTGCCCTCTAGAGGGAGAAAAGTTATCTACAGCAGGGGTGTCAAACTCGCTTTTTAGGATTTGCCTGTCCACGGTATCTGGCAATTGGCACAGGCCACATACAGCACTAGTGAATAAAATAGAAATAGATGAAGATAAACTGTATTGGTACTTAGTTACATTTAGATTTTATTTACTGCTACTGCTACTGCTACTCCCCTGATACCTGGCACCTCTTAGCTTGAACCATTGCATCACCATCACCATTAAAAAGTAGACCTCAAAAGTAGTAATCTCAGGATTGCTACCAGTGCCACGTGCTAGTCAGAGTAGGAATCGCAGGATAGCTCAGATGAATTCGTGGCTTGCAAAATGGTGCAGAAGGGAGGGATTCAAATTCCTGGGACACTGGAACCGGTTGTGGGGGAGGTGGGACCAGTACAAACCGGACGGTCTGCACCTGGGCAGGATCGGAACCAATGTCCTAGGGGGAGTGTTTGCTAGTGCTGTTAGGGAGGAGTTAAACTAATTTGGCAGGGGGCTGGGAACCTATGCAAGGAGACAGAGGGAAATAGAAGGGGGGCAGAAGCAAAAGATAGAAAGGAGAAAAGTAAAAGTGGAGGGCAGAGAAACCCAAGGCAAAAAGCAAAAAGGGCCACATTACAGCAAGATTCAAAAGGGACAAAGTGTGTTAAAAAGACAATCCTGAAGGCTCTGTGCCTCAATGCGAGGAGTATTCGGAATAAGGTGGATAAATTAACTGCGCAGATAGCAGTTAATGGATACGATGTGATTGGCATCACGGAGACATGGCTCCAGGGTGACCAAGGCTGGGAACTCAACATCCAAGGGTATTCAGCATTTAGGATAGACAGAAAGGAAAAGGAGGCAGGGTGGCGTTGCTGGTTAAAGAGGAAATCAATGCAATTGTAAGGAAGGACATTAGCCTGGATGATGTGGAATCAGTATGTGTGGAGCTGCGGAATTCCAAAGGGCTGAAAACATAGAAACATAGAAACGTAGAAAATAGGTGCAGGAGTAGGCCATTCAGCCCTTCGAGCCTGCACCACCATTAAATAAGATCATGGCTGATCATTCACCTCAGTATCCCTTTCCCGCTTTCTCTCCATACCCCTTGATCCCTTTAGCCGTAAGGGCTATATCGAACTCCCTCTTGAATATATCCAACGAACTGACATCAACGACTCTCTGCGGTAGGGAATTCCACAGGTTAACAACTCTCTGAGTGAAGAAATTTCTCCTCATCTCAGTCCTAAATGGCTTACCCCTTATCCTTAGACTATGTCCCCTGGTTCTGGACTTCCCCAACATCGGGAACATTCTTCCCGCATCTAACCTGTCCCGTCCCGTGAGAATCTTATACGTTTCTATGAGATCCCCTCTCATCCCTCTAAGCTCCAGTGTATAAAGGCCCAATTGATCCAGTCTCTCCTCATATGTCAGTCCAGCCATCCCTGGAATCAGTCTGGTGAACCTTCGCTGCACTCCCTCAATAGCAAGAACATCCTTCCTCAGATTAGGAGACCAAAACTGAACACAATATTCCAGGTGAGGCCTCACCAAGGCCCTGTACAACTGCAATAAGACCTCCCTGCTCCTATACTCAAATCCCCCAGCTATGAAGGCCAACATACCATTTGCCTTCTTTACCGCCTGCTGTACCTGCGTGCACACTTTCAGTGACTGATGAACCATGACACCCAGGTCTCGTTGCATCTCCCCTTTTCCTAATCTGCCACCATTCAGATAATACTCTGCCCTCGTGTTTCTGCCACCAAAGTGGATAACCTCACATTTATCCACATTATACTGCTTCTGCCATGCATTTGCCCAGTCACCCAACCTGTCCAAATCACCCCGCAGCCTCTTAGCATCCTCCTCACAGCTCACACCACCACCCAGTTTAGTGTCATCTGCAAACTTGGAGATATTACACTCAATTCCTTCATCCAAATCATTGATGTATATTGTAAAGAGCTGGGGTCCCAGCACTGAGCCCTGCGGCACTCCACCATTCACTGCCTCCCATTCCGAAAAGGACCTGTTTATCCCGACTCTCTGCTTCCTGTCTGCCAACCAATTCTCTATCCATGCCAGTCATTACCCCCAATACCATGTGCTTTGATTTTGCACAACAATCTCTTATGTGGGACCTTGTCAAATGCCTTTTGAAAGTCCAAATACACCACATTCACTGGTTCCTCCTTGTCCACTCTACTAGTTATATCCTCAAAAAATTCCAGAAGATTTGTCAAGCATGATTTCCCTTTCACAAATCCATGCTGACTTGGACCGATCCTGTCAGTACTCTCCAAATGCGCTGCTATTTCATCCTTAATAATTGACTCCAACATTTTCCCTGCTACTGATGTCAGACTAACCGATCTACAATTACCCATTTTCTCTCTCCCTCCTTTTTTAAAAAGTGGTGTTACATTAGCTACCCTCCAGTCCATAGGAACTGATCCAGAGTCGATAGACTGTTGGAAAATGATCACCAATGCATCTACTATTTCTAGGGCCACCTACTTAAGTACTCTGGGATGCAGACAATCAGGCCCCGGGGATTTATCGGCCTTCAATCCCATCAATTTCCCGAACACAATTTCCCGCCTAATAAGGATATCCATCAGTTCCTCCTTCTCACTAGACCCTCGGTCCCCTAGTACATCAGGAAGGTCATTTGTGTCTTCCTTCGTGAAGACAGAACCTAAGCATTTGTTCAATTGGTCTGCCATTTCTTTGTTCCCCATTATAAATTCACCTGAATCCGACTGCAAGGGACCTACGTTCGTCTTCACTAATCTTTTTCTCTTCACATATCTATAGAAGCTTTTGCAGTCAGTTTTTATGTTCTCGGCAAGCTTCTTCTCGTACTCTATTTTCCCCCGCTTAATTAAACCCTTTGTCCTCCTCTGCTGAATTCTAAATTTCTCCCAGTCTTCAGGTTTGCTACTTTTTCTGGCCAATTTATATGCCTCTTCCTTGGATCTCTCATTATCCTAATTTCCCTTGTTAGCCACGGTTGAGCCATCTTCCCTGTTTTATTATTATTCCAGACAGGGATGTACAACTGTTGAAGTTCATCCTTGTGATCTATAAATGTTTGCCATTGCCTATCCACCGTCAACCCTTTAAGTAACATTTGCCAGTCTACACTAGCCAATTTGCGCCTCATGCCGTCGAAGTTACGTTTCCTTAAGTTTCGGACCCTAGTTTATGAATTAACTGTGTCACTCTCCATCTTAATAAAGAATTCTACCATATTATGGTCAGTCTTCCCATAGGGGCCTCGCACAACAAGATTGCTAATTAGTCCCTTCTCGTTATACATCACCCAGTCTAGGATAGCCAGCTCTCTAGTTGGTTCCTTGACATATTGGGCAAGAAAACCATCTCTAATCCACTCCAGGAAATCCTCCTCCACCGTACTGCTGCCAGTTTGATTAGCCCAATCAATATGTAAATTAAAGTCGCCCATGATAACTGCTGTACCTTTATTGCACACATCCTTTATTTCTTGTTTGATGCTGTCCCCAACCTCACTACTACTGTTTGATGGCCTGTACACAACTCCCACGAGCGTTTTCTGCCCTTTGGTATTCCGCAGCTCCACCCATACCGATTCCACATCATCCAAGTCAATGTCTTTCCTTACTATTGCATTAATTTTCTCTTTAACCAGCAACGCCACCCTGCCTCTTTTTCCTCTCTGTCTATTCTTCCTAAATGTTGAATACCCCTGGATGTTGAGTTCCCAGCCTTGGTCACCCTGGAGCCATGTCTCTGTGATGCCAATTACATTCTATCCATTAATTGCTATCTGCGCACTTAATTTGTCCACCTTATTCCGAATACTCCTCGCATTGAGGCACAGAGCCTTCAGGCTTGTCTTTTTAACACACTTTGCCCCTTTAGAATTTTGCTGTAATGTGGCCCTTTTTGTTTTTTGCCTTGGGATTCTCTATCCTCCACTTTTACTATTCTCCTTTCTATCTTTTGCCTCTGTCTCCCTCTTGTTTCCCTCTGCCTCCCTGCATAGTTCCCATCCCCCTGCCATATTAGTTTAACTCCTCCCCCACAGCACTAGCAAACACTCCCCCTAGGACATTGGTTCCGGTCCTGCCCAGGTGCAGACCATCCGGTTTGTACTGGTCCCACCTCCCCCACAACCGGTTCCAATGTCCCAGGAATTGAATCGTTCCCTTCTGCACGACTGCTCAAGCCACGTATTTATCTGAGCTATCCTGTGATTCCTACTCTGACTAGCACGTGGCACTAGTCGTAATCCCGAGATTACGACTTTTGAGGTCTATTTTTTAATTTAGCTCCTAGCTCCTTAAATTCGTCTTGTAGGACCTCATCCCGTTTTTTACCTATATCGTTGGTACCAATGTGCACCACGACAACAGGCTGTTCACCCTCCCTTTTCAGAATGTCCTGCACCCGCTCCGAGACATCCTTGACCCTTGCACCAGGGAAGCAACATACCATCCTGGAGTCTCGGTTGCGGCCGCAGAAACACCTATCTATTCCCCTTACAATTGAATCCCCTATCACTATCGCTCTCCCACTCTTTTTCCTGCCCTCCTGTGCAGCAGAGCCAGCCAAGGTGCCATGAACTTGGCTGCTGCTGCCCTCCCTTGATGAGTCATCCGCCTCAACAGTACTCAAAGCGGTGTATCTGTTTTTCAGGGAGATGACAGTAGGGGACCCCTGCACTTCCTTCCTTGCACTGCTGTTCCTGTTAGTCTTCCATTCCCTATCTGGCTGTGGACCCTTTACCTGCGGTAAGACCAACTCGCTACACCTGCTATTCACATCATTCTCAGCATCGTGGATGCTCCAGAGTGAATCCACCTTCAGCTCCAATTCCGCAAGGCGGTCCGTCAGGAGCTGGAGGCGGATACACTTCCCGCAGACGTAGTCGTCGGACACCGGAAGTGTCCCTGAGTTCCCACATAGTAGAGGAGGAGCATATCATGTGTCTGAGCTCTCCTGCCATGACTTAACCCTTAGATACACTTAATTTGGCAACAACAATGTTAACAGGTTACTTACTGATATAAAAAAGAAAAAGAAAAACTACTTACCAATCACCAGCCAATCATTTACCCGCTTGGCTGTGACGTCATCTTTTGATTTCTTTCTACTTCTTTTTTGCTTTCTCTCCTCGCTGAAGCTGCACCAGCTGGGCCTCACCAACACTGCTCCTGGCTCTCGACCTCCCGCTGGGCCTTTATAGGCCTCACCAACACTGCTCCCGCCTCTCGACCTCCCGCTGGGCCTTTATAGGCCTCACCAACACTGCTCCCGGCTCTCGACCTCCCGCTGGGCCTTTATAGGCCTCACCAACACTGCTCCCGGCTCTCGACCTCCCGCTGGGCCTTTATAGGCCTCACCAACACTGCTCCCGCCTCTCGACCTCCCGCTGGGCCTTTATAGGCCTCACCAACACTGCTCCCGGCTCTCGACCTCCCGCTGGGCCTTTATAGGCCTCACCAACACTGCTCCCGGCTCTCGACCTCCCGCTGGGCCTTTATAGGCCTCACCAACACTGCTCCCGGCTCTCGACCTCCCGCTGGGCCTTTATAGGCCTCACCAACACTGCTCCTGGCTCTCGATCTCCCGCTGGGCCTTTATAGGCCTCACCAACACTGCTCCCACCTCTCGACCTCCCGCTGGGCCTTTATAGGCCTCACCAACACTGCTCCCACCTCTCGACCTCCCGCTGGGCCTTTATAGGCCTCACCAACACTGCTCCCGCCTCTCGACCTCCCGCTGGGCCTTTATAGGCCTCACCAACACTGCTCCCGCCTCTCGCCGACTGCCGCCGCCTCTCGACCTTCTGCTGGGCCTAGTGAGAGTTGTGTATAGACCACCAAATAGTAGTAGTGACGTTGGGGACAGCATTAAACAATAAATAAGGGATGTGTGCAATAAAGGTACAGCAGTAATCATGGGCGACTTTAATCTACATATTGATTGGGCTAACCTAACTGGTAGCAATGCGGTGGAGGAGGATTTCCTGGAGTGTATTAGGGATGGTTTTCTAGACCAATATGTCGAGGAACCAACCAGGGAGCTGGCCATCCTAGACTGGGTGTTGTGTAATGAGAAGGGACTAATTAGCAATCTTGTTGTGCGAGGTCCTTTTAGGGAAAAGTGACCATAATATGGTAGAATTCCTTATTAAGATGGAGAGTGACAAAGTTAATTCGGAAACTAGAGTCCTGAACTTAAGGAAAGGTAACTTCGACGATATGAGGTATGAATTGGCTAGAATAGATTGGCAGATACTTAAAGAGTTGACGCTGGAAATCAATGGCAAACATTTAAAGATCACATGGATGAACTTAAACAATTGTACATCCCTGTCTGGAGTAAAAATAAAACTGGGAAGGTGGCTCAACCATGGCTAACAAGGGAAATTAAGGATAATGTTAAAACCAAGGAAGAGGCATATAAATTGGCTAGAAAAAGCAGCAAACCTGAGGACTGGGAGAAATTTAGAATTCAACAGAGGAGGCCTAAGGGTTTAATTAAGAAGGGGAAAATAGAGTACGAGAGGAAGCTTGCAGGGAACATAAAAACTGACTTCAAAAGCTTCTATAAATATGTGAAGAGAAAAAGATTAGTAAAGACAAACCTAGGTCCCTTGCAGTCGGATTCAGGTGAATTTATAATGGGGAACAAAGAAATGGCAGATGAATTGAACAAATACTTTGGTTCTGTCTTCACAAAGGAAGATACAAATAACCTTCCGAATGTACTAGGGGACAGCGGGTCTAGTGAGAATGAGGAACTGAAAGATATCCTTATTAGGCGGGAAATTGTGTTAGGGAAATTGATTGGATTAAAGGCCGATAAATCCCCAGGTCCTGATAGTCTGCATCCCAGAGTACTTCAGGAAGTGGCCCTAGAAATAGTGGATGCATTGGTGATCATTTTCCAACAATCTATCGACTCTGGATCAGTTCCTATCGACTGGAGGGTAGTTAATGTAACACCACTTTTTAAAAAAGGAGGGAGAGAGAAAGCGGGTAAGGATAGACCAGTTAGTCTGACATCAGTAATGGGGAAAATGTTGGAATCAATCATTAAGGATGAAATAGCAGCCCATTTGGAAAGCAGTGACAGGATCAGACCGAGTCAGCATGGATTTATGAAAGGGAAATCATGCTTGACGAATCTTCTGGAATTTTTTGAGGATGTAAATGGTCGAGTGGACAAGGGAGAACCAGTGGATGTGGTGTATTTGGACTTTCAAAAGGCTTTTGACAAGGTCCCGCACAAGAGATTGGTGTACAAAATCAAAGCGCATGGTATTGGGGTTAATGTACTGACGTGGATAGAGAACTGGTTGGCAGACAGGAAGCAGAGAGTCAGGATAAACGGGTCCTTTTCAGAATGGCAGGCAGTGACTAGTGGAGTGCCGCAGGGCTCAGTGCTGGGACCACAGCTCTTTACAATATACATTAATGATTTGGATGAAGGAATAGAGTGTAATATCTCCAAGTTTGCGGATGACACTAAACTGGGTGGCAGTGTGAGCTGTGAGGAGGATGCTAAGAAGCTGCAGGGTGACTTGGACAGATTAGGTGACTGGGCAAATGCATGGCAGATGCAGTATAATGTGGATAAATGTGAGGTTATCCATTTTGGGGGCAAAAGCACGAAGGCAGAATATTATCTGAATGGCGGCAGATTAGGAAAAGGGGAGGTGCAACGAGACCTGGGTGTCATGGTTCATCAGTCACTGAAAGTGGGCATGCAGGTACAGCAGGCAGTAAAGAAGGCAAATGGTATGTTGGCCTTCATAGCTAGGGGATTTGAGTATCGGAGCAGGGAGGTCTTACTGCAGTTGTACAGGGTCTCAGTGAGGCCTCACCTGGAATATTGTGTTCAGTTTTGGCCTCCTAGTCTGAGGAAGGACGTTCTTGCTATTGAGGCATTGCAGCGAAGGTTCACCAGAGTGATTCCAGGGATGGCTGGGCTGTCATATGAGGAGAGACTGGATCAACTGGGCCTTTATTCACTGGCATTTAGAAGGATGAGAGGGGATCTCATAGAAACATATAAGATTCTGACGGGACGGGACAGGTTAGATGTGGGAAGAATGTTCTCGATGGTGGGGATGTTCAGAACCAGGGAACATAGTCTTAGGATAAGGGGTAGGACATTTAGGACTGAGATGAGGAGAAACTTCCTCACTCAGAGAGTTGTTGACCTGTGGAATTCCCTACTGCAGAGAGTTGTTGATGCCAGTTCATTGGATATATTCAAGAGGGAGTTAGATATGGCCCTTACGGTTAAGGGGATCAAGGGGTATGGAGAGAAAGCAGGAAAGGGGTACTGAAGGAATGATCAGCCATGATCTTATTGAATGGTGGTGCTCGAGGGGCCGAATGGCCTACTCCTGCACCTATTTCCTGTGTTTCTATCTGAAGCAAATGACTGGGCTGAGACCTGCCTTGAATAAAAATATGAGGAGCACTTGTCACTGCAGATCTTTGTGCCCTAACCACTAATTCTGGAAGTGAATTCCACAGCCTCAAAACACTCTGTGTAAAGACGTTTCTCTTCATCATTGATCTAAATCTCTTACATTCAATCTTGTACCTTTTGACCCCTCAACTACTGGAAACAGTCTGCTTCTATTTACTCCATCCCACCTTTCAGCATTTTAAATATTTTTATCTTATCACCTAGGAATATATATTGAACATGAGAAGGGTGAGAGCCTAACAGAAAGGGCACATTCTGGTCAGGAATGCACACATTTCGTTTGAATTCCTGTACTCCTAATCGGTTATACAACCACAACTGGCTGCCAGCTATAAACCACAAGCACACTCTGCTGCACATTAAGAATTATCTCTGGGGCCTTCACAGTGGGGAGGAAGACTTCAAAAGTGGAAAAGAAGAGCCCTTCTTTCCCATGACAATCGGCAAACTTTACTCTGTAACTATTACTGTTCAAATAAAGTAACTCCCTTCAGATTTATTTCAAGGTTTCTTTGTGTTGTGTCCTAAGATGCTCCAGTAATGACTCCACGAGGCAGTGTGTTGTACTTGAACTGTAGCGACCTTAGTCCTTTATTAGTTAACTCCAGAGTGAGGATCACGCCTGGTGGCCTGCCTTTTATACTAGGTCAGGCACACCTGTACAGGTAACCTACGAGTCTCTCGGCACACCTAGATATAGTACCAACAGTAGCCATGTAGGATACATGACATCATTCCCCCCTGAGCCCTGAGTGCAAATCACCTCTGCATTGACTGTGCTCTGGGCTTAGCTCTATGTGGGCTCTGTCTGGTTGACCCGTGGTGGGTCACTTCAACCTTGGGTGAGTGGTTGGTGCAGTAACATGCTGGTGGTTGCTGTTTGTGTGTGTGTGTCCCTGACCCACTCCATTCTCCCCCCCTTCCACATCGATTATAGCGGGGGCTCCTGGCATTCATGTACATTCAAGTTCAGGTAAGTGGGTTTTGCATTTTTTTTTGTGTGGTTCCGTGATGCGACAAGTGCGTTTGATGCCTTATCGATGCAGTGATCGGTGCATGAGGACAAGCTAGTACCGGAGTTGCTGAGTTGTGCCTCTGCTGGCGGCTCAGTGTCTGGTGCTGGCAGGGAGAACCCGGTTGGCTCATGTGGCCTGCTCTTGGGGCTGTTGCCATGGTCCCTAGTGTCGGGACAGTTCACAATTGCCTGTGACCTCCCTGTCCTTTCTTTGCCCCCTGGGTCACTGCTGCTCCCTGAGGAGCTGTCATCTAGCAGTGCACAGGGAACGGCTGACTCGCTGGCCTGAACGTCGTTTGGTTTGGGATCCTGGCTGCTGCCTGTTTCCTTTGGGGGGACTGTGGTTGGTGACCCTACATCTACGGGTATGGTCTTGGTGGTGATGGGGTTTGGGGACTGCACCTTAGTACAGTCTGCTCCTTCAGGCTCGTGGCAGTTGGTGCCATCGGGTGCCTGAATGGTGGAGCCGATCAGGGGCAGGGTATCGATACCGGTGCCGTTGCCCTGCTGAGGTCACTTGCTCTGCAGCTCGTGTGTGTTGGCTGCTTGTGGCCACACTTCGTGGTGCATGACTCTGGTCCCCGGGACGCAGGCTACAGCATTGGGTAGCTCGCTGGACCTGTGTGTACCTGATGGGTATCTGCCCGCTGCATTGGCTGCATGTCGTTGAAATCCTGCATTGCACAACTGTTCCTTACTTATGATGGACACACTGTGGGTCCGATTGTGATCGCGTGACTTTTCCTTGCTTATTGCGTGTACACAACTCTAATCATCAGTTACACATTTTGTCTCTAACTTGCAGTTGCTATTACATTGCTTGAGTGTGGAACTGCCCCTTTAATTGTAGTGGGTTGCAGGCCTCCTTTAAGAGAGCCTTGCTTTCTTTACCCCAATCCTCTTCTCCCTTTGATGCCACGTGTTGCTCCATCAGCACTGCACCTCGTGGTTTGGGCGCCATCTTTCCTTCGTCCACGATGTTGACTGCGGTGATCCTCTTCTCCCCGGGTTCTGCCTCCGAAGTTGGGAAGTCGCTTCTGGATCCGATTTTCTTCTCCGGAGTCCTGCCATTGGAGCCTGGAAGGTGCTTTCGGGTCGTCTCAGCTGGATCATCTCCACGCCGTCGTGCTGAGCGGTCTGTGCCTCGGGTGCTGTGCTGGTCTGCTCTCAGGTGCTGGGTCCACTCTCAAGTGAGGGATTGCTTTGCCTCTGAGCACAGAGGGCTTCGATCGCCGGAGGGTGAAGTCTTCTCACTTCCAATGGATCTTCTCCATCCACCTTTCGCCGAGCAGCGTTGGTCCATCACCTGCAACAATCCACAGAGGTAACTTGTGCATTGTGCCTTTATATTCGCACTACCAACGACTGGGATAATTTCATCGGTGTAGATGCGCAGCTTTGCCTGAACCGGGACCAACTCGGATCGTTCAGCCTGATTGTCCTATAGCCTCTCAAAGGCTCCTTGATTCATCACTGACTGACGCGCCCCTCTGTCCACTTCCATGAAGACTGGAACTCCCTCTAGCTTGACTTCCATCTTCAGCGGGGAACACTCGATGGGGCAGGTAAACATGCTATGTACCTCCCCGTGGAACTGGGCTGCCTCTCTGTCTATCGATTCATAATCCATGCTGGATTCCTGGCCATCTGCAGACTCTTCATCGACTCAATGAGTAATATTTCTCTTACACATTTGCTGGAGGTGGCCTTTGTCCTGCAGCCTTTGCATACATAGTCTTTAAAACTGCACTGGTGAGCCCTGTGATTGCCTCCACAACGCCAGCATGGAGCTACTCGATTAGCCCCCGTCGGCGGACTCTGAGTTAAGGGACTTGGGGGCCTGTTCTCTCTTCCCTGAGAGGATTCACGCTCTACAGTCCAGCACCTGAACGGCGCCACTTTGTGTACAGTACCTGCCGGGTTTGAGTCCTGATGGTGAGACATCTGCCAAGAGCCGCAGGTCGAGGTCATGAATGCCTGGCTCACAGAGATGGCCTTCTGCAGTGTGACTTTGGTATCCGCCGACAGTAGGTTATGAAGAAGGCGCTAATGGCCAGTTCCAATGACAAAAATGTTCCGCAGCGCTTCGTTGAGGTGGGTGCCAAACTCGCACAGTGTCGCCAGCCTTCTGAGGTCTGCGACGCATTTCGCGATTTCCTGGCCTTCTGGCCGTCGGTCGGTAGAACCGGTGTCTGGCTATGAGGATGCTCTCCTTGGGCTTCAGTTGCTCCTGGATCAGGGTTAAGAGATCCTTGTACGACTTGGTTGTTGTTTTCGCTAGTGCCAGCAAGTCCCTGATGAGGCCATAGACGGTGGGCCCACAACTGGTTCGCAGGATAGCGCGGCGCTTATCAGCCAGTGTAGACGGGTCGTCTCCTGCCAGGTCGTTTGCTGTGAAGAAATGTTCTAGCCTCTCCACAAAGGTGTCCCAATCATCACCATCGGCGAACTGCTGCAACGTACCAAGGATAGCCATTCCCACATCAAAGTTCGTAACCTCATCGCCAATTGTTGTGTCCTTAGATGCTCTAGTAATGACTCCACGAGGCAATATGTTGTACTTGAACTGAAGCGACCTTAGTCCTTTATTAGTTAACTCCAGAGTGAGGATCACACCTGGTGCCCTGCCTTTTATACTCGGCCAGGCACACCTGTACAGGTAACCTACAAGTCTCCCACTGCTGTGCCCTCTGGTGGCACACCTTGTGATGGTACCAACAGTAGCCATTTAGGATACATGACATCACTCTCCCCTGAGCCTTTAGTGCAAATTGCCTCAGCATTGACTGTGCTCTGGGCTTAGCTCTATGTGGGTTCTGTCTGGTTGACCCTTGGCAAGTCATTTCAATCTTGGGTGAGTGGTTGGTGCAGTAGCGTGCTGGTGGTTGCTGTTTGTGTGTGTGTGTCCCTGACCACTCCATTCTCCACTGCACCCCGCCGCCGTCCTTCCCCCCCCCCCCCCCCCCGCCACACCCCCACATTGATTATGGAGGGAGCTTCTAGCATTCATGTACAATCAAGTTCAGGAAAATTAGATTTGCCTCATATTTGTGGTTCCGTAGTGCGACAAGCATGTTAGATGCCTTATCGATGCAGTGACTGGTGCGTGAGGACAAGCTAGTTCCGGAGCTGCTGGATGGTATCCCTGCAGTCTGGTGGCGGCTCAGTGCCCGGTGCTTGTAGTGGGAACCAGGTTGGCTCGCGTAGCCTGCTCTCGGGGCTGTTTGCCGTGGTCCTGGCACTGGAGCTGCGGGTGGATTTACTCTGGAGCATCCACGATGCTGAGAATGACGTGAATAGCCCATTTAGTGAGTTGGCCTTACTGCAGAGAAAGGGTACACAGCCAGATAGGGGATGGGTGACCAACAGGAAGAGCAGTGCAAGGAAGGTAGTGCAGGGATGCCCTGCAAAACAGATACACGGTTTTGGGTACTGTTGGGGGGGATGACTCATCAGAGGAGGGCAGCAGCAGCCAAGTTCATGGCACCGTGGGTAGCTCTGCTGCACAAGAGGGCAGGAAAACGAGTGGGAGAGCTATAGTGATAGGGGATTCAATTGTAAGGGGAATAGATAGATGTTTCTGCGGCCGCAACCGAGACTCCAGGATGGTATGTTGCCTCCCTGAGGCAAGGGTCAAGGATGTCTCGGAGCGGGAGCGGGTGCAGGGCATTCTGAAAAGGGAGGGTGAACAGCCAGTTGTCGTGGTGCATGTAGGTACCAACGATATAGGTAAAAAATGGGATGAGGTCCTACAAGATGAATTTAGGGAGCTAGGAGATAAATTAAAAAGTAGGACCTCAAAAGTAGTAATCTCAGGATTGCTACCAGTGCCACGTGCTAGTCAGAGTAGGAATCGCAGGATAGCTCAGATGAATACGTGGCTTGAGGAGTGGTGCAAAAGGGAGAGATTCAAATTCCTGGGACATTGGAACCGATTCTGGGGGAGGTGGGACCAGTACAAACCGGACGGTCTGCACCTGGGCAGGACCGGAACCAATGTCCTAGGGGGAGTGTTTGCTAGTGCTGTGGGGGAGGAGTTAAACTAATATGGCAGGGGGATGGGAACTATGCAGTGAGACAGAGGGAAGTAGAATGGGGGCAGAAGCAAAATATAGAAAGAAGAAAAGTAAAAGTGCAGGGCAGAGAAACCTAAGGCAAAAAACAAAAAGGGCCACATTACTGCAAAATTCTAAAGGGGCAAAATGTGCTAGAAAGACAAGCCTGAAGGCTCTATGACTCAATGCGAGGAGTATTTGGAATAAGGTAGATGAATTAACTACACAGATAACATTGCTGGTTAAAGAGGAAATTAATGCAATACTAAGAAAGGACATTAGCTTGGATGATGTGGAATCGGTATGGCTGGAGCTGCGGAATACCAAGGGACAGAAAACGCCAGTGGGAGTTGTGTACAGACCACCAAACATTAGTAGTAAGGTTGGGGACAGCATCAAACAAGAAATAAGCGATGCATGCAATAAAGGTACAGCAGTTATCATGGGTGACTTTAATCTACATATTGATTGGGCTAATCAAACTGGTAGCAATACGGTGGAGGAGGATTTCCTGGAGTTTATTAGGAATGGTTTTCCAGACCAATATGTCGAGGAACTAACCAGGGAGCTGGCCATCCTAGACTGGGTGATGCGTAATGAGAAAGGACTAATTAGCAATCTTGTTGTGCGAGACCCCTTGGGGAAGAGTGACCATAACATGGTAGAATTCTTTATTAGGATGGAGAGTGACACAGTTAATTCAGAAACTAGGGTCCTGAACTTTAGGAAAGGTAACTTCGATGGTTTGAGGCGTGAATTGGCTGGAGTAGACTGTCAAATGATACTTAAAGGGTTGAAGGTGGATAGGCAATGGCAAACGATTAAAGATCACATGGATGAACTTCAGCAGTTGTACATCCTTGTCTGGAGTAAAAATAAAACGGGGAATGTGGCTCAACCGTGGCTAACAAGGGAAATTAAGGATAGTGTTATATCCAAGGAAGAGGCATATAAATTGGCCAGAAAAAGCAGCAAACCTGAGGACTGGGAGAAATTTAGAATTCAGCAGAGGAGGACAAAGGGTTTAATTAAGTGGGGGAAAATAGAGTACGAGAAGAAGCTTGCCGGGAACATAAAAACTAACTGCAAAAGCTTCTATAGATATGTGAAGAGAAAAAGATTAGTGAAGACAAACGTAGGTCCCTTGCAGTTGGATTCAGCTGAATTTATAATGGGGAACAAAGAAATGGAAGACCAATTGAACAAATACTTTGGTTCTGTCTCCACGAAGGAAGACACAAATAACCTTCCGGAAGTACTAGGGGACCGAGAGTCTAGTGAGAAGGAGGAACTGAAGGATATCCTTATTAGGCAGGAAATTGTGTTAGGGAAATTGATGGGATTGAAGGCCAATGAATCCCCGGGGCCTGATAGTCTGCATCCCAGAGTACTTAAGGAAGTGGTCCTAGAAATAGTGGGTGCATTGGTGATCATTTTCCAACAGTCTATCAACTCTGGATCAGTTCCTATGGACAGGAGGGTAGCTAATGTAACACCACATTTTAAAAAGTGAGGGAAAGAGAATGCGGGAATGTTGGAATCAATTATTAAGGATTATTCTGTATCTGTAAAGCATGCACTCCCATGTTCCGCCACCAAGGAGAATGAATAAAGACTGAGGTCACTGTTACTTTAACCTCCCTGTGTGCAGTCTCATCTGTGTTAGGAACACAATAAGGATGAAATAGCAGCGCATTTGGAAAGCAGTGACAGGATCGGTCCAAGTCAGCATGGATTTATGAAGGGGAAATCATGCTTGACAAATCTGGAATTTTTTGAGGATGTAACTAGTAGAGTGGACAAGGGAGAACCAGTGGATGTGGTGTATTTGGACTTTCAAAAGGCTTTTGACAAGGTCCCACACAAGAGGATGGTGTGCAAAATCAACCTACATGGTATTGGGGGTAATATACTGATGTGGTTAGAGAACTGGTTGGCAGACAGGAAGCAGAGATAAATGGGTCCATTTCAGAATGGCAGGCAATGACTAGTGGAGTGCCGCAGGGCTCAGTGCTGGGACCCCAGCTCTTTACAATATACATCAATGATTTAGATGAAGGAATTGAGTGTAATATCTCCAAGTTTGCAGATGACACTAAACTGCGTGGCAGTGTGAGCTGTGAGGGGGACACTAAGAGGCTGCAGGGTGACTTGGACAGGTTAGTTGAGTGAGCAAATGCATGGCAGATGCAGTATGATGTGGATAAATGTGAGGTTATCCACTTTGGGGGCAAAAACGCGAAGACAGAATATTATCTGAATGGTGGCAGACCTGGAAAAGGGAGATGCAACGAGACATGGGTGTCATGGTTCATCAGTCATTGAAAGTTGGCATACAGCTACAGCAGGCAGTAAAGAAGGCAAATGGTATGTTGGCCTTCATAGCTAGGGGATTTGAGTATAGGAGCAGGGAGGTCTTACTGCAGTTGTACAGGGCCTTGGTGAGGCCTCACCTGGAATATTGTGTTCAGTTTTGGTCTCCTAATCTGAGGAAGGACATTCTTGCTATTGAGGGAGTACAGCGAATGTTCACCAGACTGATTCCTGGGATGGCTGGACTGACATATGAGGAGAGACTGGGTCAACTGGGCCTTTATACATTGGAGTTTAGAAGGATGAGAGGGGATCTCATAGAAACATATAAGATTCTGACGGGACAGGACAGGTTTAATGCGGGTAGAATGTTCCCAATGTTGGAGAAGTCCAGAACCAGGGGACACATTCTGAGGATAAGGGGTAGGCCATTTAGGACTGAGATGAGGAGAAACTTCTTCACTCAGAGAGTTGTTAACCTGTGGAATTCCCTGCCGCAGAGAGTTGTTGATGCCAGTTCATTGGATATATTCAAGAGGGAGTTAGATAGGGCCCTTACGGCTAAGGGGATCAAGGGGTATGGAGAGAAAGCAGATACTGAGGGAATGATCAGCCGTGATCTTATTGAATGGTGGTGTAGGTTCGAAGGGCCGAATGGCCTACTCCTGCACCTATTTTCTATGTTTTTAGGATTCCCTAGCGTCGCCCCGATTCGCAGATGCCTGAGACCTCCCTGTCCTTTCTTTGCGCCCTGGGTCGCTGCTGCTCACTGAGGAGCTGTCGTCTAGCAGTGCACAGGGAACTGCTGACTCGCTGGCCTGGGCTTCGTTTGGTTTAGGATCCTGGCTGGTGCCTGTTCCTTTGGGAGGACAGTGGCGAGTGACCCTACATCTACGTGTATGATCTTGGTGGCGATGGGGTCTGGGGACTGCACCTTAGCACAGTCTGCCCCTTCAGGCTTGTGACAGTTGGTGCAGTCGGGTTCCTGAGAGGTGAAGCTGATCAGGGGCAGGGTATCGATACCGGTGCGGTTACCCTGCTGAGGTCGCTTGCTCTGCAGCTCGTGTGTGTTGGCTGCTTGTGGCCACACTCCATGGTGCATGACTCTGGTCCCTGGGACGCAGGCTACAGCGTTGGGTAGCTCGCTGGACCTGTGTGCTCCCAATGGGTGTCTGTCCACTGCATTGGCTGCGTGTAGTTGAAACCCTGCATCCTGCAACTTTTCATTACTTATGCTGCACACACTGTGAGTCCGATTGCGATCGCGCGACTTTTTCTCGTTGGTTGTGTGTGCACAGTTTAGATCATCAATTACACATTTTACATAATCGCGTGACTTTTCCTCGCTGGTTGCGTATATACAATTCACATTATCAGTTGCACATTTTACACAATCAATTACACTTTTTTCCTCTGACTTACAATTACTATTACTTTGCTTAAGTGTGTGGAACTGTCCATTTATTTGTGGTGGGTTGCCGGCCTCCTTTAAGAGACCTCCTTATCCCAAACCGCTTCTCCATTTGGTGCCATGTGTTCCATCAGCTCTGCACTTCGTGGTCTGGCCACGGCCACCTTTGTCTTCACCGCCTCACCTCATGGTTTGGGCGCTATCTTTCCTCCATCCATGATGTCGACTGCGGTGATTCTCTTCTCCTCCGGTGCTGCCTCCGAAGCTGGGAAGCCGCCTTTGGATCCGATTTTCTTCCTCCTGAGTCCTGCCACTGGAGACTGGAAGGTGCATTCAGGTCGTCTCAGCTGGATCATCTCCACGCAGTCGTGCTGTGCGGTCTGTGCCTTGGGTGCCATGCTGGTCTGCTCTCCAGTGCCGGGTCCACCTCAGGTGAGGGCTTGCTTTGCCTCTGAGCACAGAGGGCTTCGATCGCTGGAGGGGTGAGGTCTTCCCATTTCCAATGGATCTTCTCTATCCACCTTCTGCCGAGCAGCGTTGGTCCATCATCTGCAACAATCCACAGAGGTAACTTGTGCACCGTGCCACCATGGAGTAGTTTTACATTCACACTACCAACGACTGGCTGATTTCATCGGTGTAGGTGCGCAGCTTTGCCTGAACCGGGACCAACTCGGGTCGTTCAGATTGATTGTCCCATAGCCTTTCAAAGGCTTTTTGATTCATTGCTGACTGGCTCGCCCTCGTGTCCACTTCCATGAAGACTGGAACGCCCTCTATCTCGACTTCCATCTTCAGCGGGGAACACTCGGTGGTGCAGGTAAACATGCGATGTACCTCCCCGTGGGACTGAGCTGCCTCTCTGTCTATCGATTCATAATCCGCGCTGGATTCCTGGCCATCTGCAGACTTTTCATCGACACAGTGAGTCATATTTCTCTTACACATTCGCTGGAGGTGGCTCTTTGTGCTGCAGCCTTTACACACATAGTCTTTAAAGCAGCACTGGTGAGCCCTGTGGTTCCCTCCGCAACACCAACATGGAGCTACTCAATTAGCCCCCCTCGGCGGACTCTGAGTTAAGGGATTCGGGGGCCTGTTCTCTCTTCCCTGAGAGGGTTCGCACTCTACAGTCCAGACTCTAAACGGCGCCACTCTGTGCACAGTACCTGCCGGGTTTGAGTCCTGAGGGTGAGATATCTGCCTGGAGCCGCAGGTCAAGATCATGAATGACCGGCTCACAGAGATGGCCTTCTGCAGGGTGACTGTGGTATCCGCCGATAATAGCTTATGAAGAAGGCCCTCATGGCCAATTCCAATGACAAAAATGTCCCGCAGCGCTTCGTTGAGGTGGGTGCCGAACTCACACGGTGCCGCCAGCCTCCTGAGGTCTGCGAGGTTCTTTGCGATTTCCTGGCCTTCGAGCCGTCGGTAGGTGTAGAACCGGTGTCTGGCTGTGAGGATGCTCTCCTTGGGCTTGAGTTGCTCATGGATCAGGGTTACGAGCTCCTTGTACAACTTGGTCAGTGTCTTCGCTGGTGGCAGGAAGTCCCTGATGAGGCCATGGATGGTGGGCCCACAACTGGTTAGCAAGATAGCTTGGCGCTTATCAGCCAGTGTAGCCGGGACATCTCCTGCCAGGTCGTTTGCTGTGAAGAAATTTTCTAGCCTCTCCACAAAGGTGTCCCAATGATCACCATCGGCGAACTGCTGCAACGTACCAAGGGTAGCCATTTCTGTGTGAAAGTTCGTAATCTCATCGCCAATTGTTGTGTCCTTAGATGCTCTAGTAATGACTCCACGAGGCAATGTGTTGTACTTGAACTGTAGTGACCTTAGTCCTTTATTAGTTAACTCCAGAGTGAGGATCACACCTGGTGGCCTGCCTTTTGTACAGGTAACCTACAAGTCTCCCACTGCTGTGTCCTCTGGTGGCACACCTTGTGATAGTACCAACAGTAGCCATATAAGATACATGACAATTGACAACGCGTCCAAGCTGCATCATCAGTGATATCACAATGACTACTGACACCACAACACCGCCTGTAATGTATTTGCTTCATGGGTTTTTTGATTAAGAATTCATAGCAACACATTGCTATTAAGAACTAGTTGGTTTGTTAACAAAGGTTGAACAATCACACTACACATTACCAATTCATCCACTAGATTCACAACTGCATACCTCATCGTGGATGACCTAGACCCAACTGACTGGGGTTTTATTGAGTCTTGTGAACATCACGTGACTGGCTAAGCCACTCACAACACAACAGCTCGACAAACCTGTGAGCATACTCACAGGGGCATACATTACTCTGCTTCCCCTCTTTTTAGAAGCAAGGGGCTGGATTTTCGGTCTTCTGCCTGTTCGCACACCAGAGGGACGGCAATAGTGACAGTATGGACTTCCTTGTAGGCAGCCAGTTTCCAGCGCCCCGCACGGACATTCAGTGCCGGTTTCAAGAGGGTGCGGAGCAGTACTGCCCAGAAGTGGCGATCTGGTGTGCAATGCCCCTGGTTGCGACACCGGCTCGATATTTGGATTGCGATATTGATTCATGCTGTGGTGGTGTGAGTTATTTATTGGGAATGTTTTAATGT
This sequence comes from Pristiophorus japonicus, assembly GCF_044704955.1. NCBI lineage: Eukaryota > Metazoa > Chordata > Chondrichthyes > Pristiophoridae > Pristiophorus > Pristiophorus japonicus. The sequence continues at coordinate 87,594,020 of NC_091990.1, read as the reverse complement.
TTTGTTTGCAGATTTTGTTTTTCCCCCCCCCGAGGCCTCCCTTAGGGCACTCCGAGGCCGGCTGTTTAGCTTGGGATTTTCACTTGCTCAGCCAGCCGAGTGCCCTAACAGAGGTGTGCAACATCTCCCTTAGCGCTCCACTCCAAACTCAGGGCCCAGCTGATGAATTTTGCAGCCGCAGATACAATCCATTTGCCGGCACAAAATTTACCCCTCCGCCCGGGTTAATGCCGCAACAGATCCGCGACCGAATTTCCACCCCAAGGTATTTATACAATATTTCAAAAGATTACTTATCATGTTTAGAATTTTTACAAATTCGACTGCTAAGCCTGAGTGTCTTGTTGTAAGCTTTTAACTTTCTCCTGCTCCCACCGCCATTTCTTTGCAATGGCAGGCTATGCCTGTTTTCTATATTCTTATTTTTGGGGAATTTGTGTTTTCAGGGCGTCTAGCCCAAGATTCCTGACCTCTATCTTCCTGCGTCCTCTTGAGTTTCCTTGAAACCCTTACATCAGTCCTAGTGTTAGCTTTCTTCCAAAGATCTTGATAGTCCCTGATACGTCCTTACTATACAGTATAAATGCACACGAGCCTATGCTTGAGAGAAGGTCAGTCTGTGACCTGTCCTTTATTTCATAGCACTCAAGTGCAGGAAGTGGGTGGTGCTTGCCCTTTTATCTCTGAAGGTCCAGGTTAGGAGTGTCTCCCACAAGTTCACCATCTAGTAGTGGTCAGTGTTCTCACAGTGTACAACTTAGGTCAGATTATACATGGGTTACAATGCTGGTTGAATACATGACATCACCTTCCCCGCAAAGTCTGATTGGGATCACAGGTTGTCTCTCTGGTGGTTTACGCTCTCTTGTAGAGCGCCTGAGTTGGGGCTCCGGTTGTTGGGCGCCGGCCTGAGTGTCTGCTGTTTGCGGTGCCTCAGGGCTGTCCGGACTGCCCACAGTGACTGGGCTCTCCTCCCTTTGGTTCCTGTGTTCGGTCACCTGTGGTGGAGTGAACTCTACATCGTGTTCTTCCTCTGCTTCTTCTATGGGGTTGCTGAACCTCCTTTTTGTTTGATCCACATGTCTGCGGCAGATTTGTCCATTGGTAAGTTTAACTACCAGAATCCTATTTCCCGCTTTGGCAATCACATTGGCTGCGAGCCATTTGGGCCCTGCAGCGTAGTTGAGGACAAAAACAGGGTCATTTACATCAATACATCGTGCCCTCGCATTCCTGTCATGGTAGTCATATTGTGACTGGCGCCTGCTCTTGACAATTTCTTTCATGGTGGGGTGTATAAGGGATAACCGGGTTTAGAGCGTCCTTTTCATTAGCAGCTCTGCGGGTGGAACCCCTGTGAGCGAGTGTGGTCGGGATCTGTAGGCCAACAGGAGGTGTGATAAGCGGCATTGTAGGGAACCCCCTTGGATTCTGAGCATCCCCTGTTTGATTATCTGCAATGCTCGTTCTGCCTGGCCATTTGAGGCCGGCTTGAACGGTGCAGTTCTAACATAGTTAATTCCATTGCCTGCCATGAAGTCCTGGAATTCAGTGCTTGTGAAGCACGGGCCATTGTCGCTGACCAAGATGTCCGGTAGACCGTGGGCGGCGAACATTGCCCGTAGACTTTCTACCGTGGCAGAGGATGTGCTTGAATTTAAAATGTCACACTTGATCCATTTGGAGTAGGCGTCTACTACAACCAAAAACATTTTCCCCATGAAAGGACCTGCGTAGTCCACATGGATGCGTGACCAAGGCTTGGCGGGCCATGGCTAGGGGCTAAGGGGGGCTTCCCTGGGCGCATTGCCCAGCTGGGCACACGTGTTGCACCTGCGAACACAAAGTTCAGGATCTGCGTCTATCCCTGGCCACCAAACGTGTGACCTGGCAATTGCCTTCATCGTGACAATGCCCGGGTGCCCATTGTGGAGTTCTCTGATGAACACCTCTTAGCCCATCTGGGGCATGACTACACGGTTTCCCCACAGTAGGCAATCGGCCTGAATCGAGAGTTCATCCTTGCGCCTGTGAAATGGTTTAAATTTCTCAGGGCATGTCCTGTACATGGCTGCCCAGTCCCCATTCAGGACACATTTCTTGACTAGAGACAATAGCGGGTCTCTATTTGTCCAGACTTTAATCTGACGGGCTGTCACGGGTGAGCCTTCGCTTCCGAAAGCTTCAACAGCCATGACCATCTCAGCAGCATGCTCGGTTGCCCCCTCAGTGGTGGCTAGTGGGAGCCTGCTGAGTGCATCGGCGCAGTTTTCGGTGTCTGGTCTGTGCCAAATTGTGTAGTCATAGGCGGCTAACGTGAGTGCCCACCTCTGTATGCGGGCCGATGCGTTTGCATTGATGGCCTTGTTGTCGGCCAAAAGGGACGTTAGGGGTTTGTGATCTGTTTCCAGCTCAAATTTCCTGTCAAACAGGTACTGGTGCATTTTCTTTACCGCATATACACATGCGAGCGCCTCCTTTTCTACAATCCTGTAGCCCGTTTCTGCCTGGGACAGACTTCTGGAGGCATAAGCTACCGGCTGTAACTGACCCTTGGCATTGACATGCTGCAACACACACCCGACACCATAGGACGATGCATCGCACGTTAACACAAGTTTCTTACATGGGTCATATAGCGTTAACAGATTGTTGGAACATAACAATTTGCGTGCTCTATTAAAAGCCCTTTCCTGGCTGTCCCCCCAGACCCATTCACGACCTTTGCGTAGGAGCACGTGTAGCGGCTCTAGCAGCGTGCTCAATTTGGGAAGAAAGTTACCAAAATAGTTCAGGAGCCCCAGGAATGAACGCAGCTCCGTCATGTTACGGGGTCTAGGTGCTCTCTGGATCACTTCCGTCGTGGATGCAGTAGGGATGATCCCGTCTGCTGCTACCCTCATCCCCAGGAATTCTACCTCTGGAGCAAGGAAGACGCACTTCGCCGTTTTCATTCGCAGCCCTACCCGGTCCAGTCTGCGTAGCACCTCCTCCAGGTTGTGGACGTGTTCTTCGGTATCGTAACCCGTAATGAGGCTGTCATCCTGAAAAACCACCGTCCCTGGAATCGACTTGAGGAGGCTTTCCATATTTCGTTGGAAGATCACGGCGGCCGAACGAATCCCGAACGGACATCTGTTGTACTCAAACAACTCCTTGTGTGTCGTGATGGTGGTCAGCTTCTTCGACTCACTCGCCAGCTCCTGGGTCATGTAAGCTGAGGTCAGGTCCAACTTTGAAAAAAGTTTGCCACCGAATAGCGTCGCAAAGAGGTCCTCCACTCTTGGTAGCGGGTACTGGTCTTGGAGTGACACCCGATTGATGGTGACCTTGTAATCACCACATATCCTGACCGACCTATCCGCCTTGAGCACCAGCACGATCGGGCTCGCCCAGTCACTGAATTCGACTGGCGAGATGATGCCTTCCCTCAGCAGGCAGTCCAATTCGCCTTCTATCTTTTCCCGCATCACGTACGACACCGCTCTGGCCTTGTGGCGTACTGGTCTGGTGTCCGGGTTTATGTGAATCACTACCTTGGCCCCCATGAAAGTGCCAATGCCGGGTTGAAATAATGAGTCAAATTTGTCCAGGATCTGTGAGCATGATACTCGCTCCACAGAGGAAATTGCATTGACATCGCTCCATTTCCAGTTCGTGACAGCAAGCCAACTCCTCCCCAGTAGTGCGGGACCGTCCCCTGGGACAATCCAGAGTGGCAACCTGTTCTCCGAATCTTTGTGGGTCATGACTACCGTGGCGCTGCCTAGCACCGGAATGAGCTGCTTTGTGTAAGTCCGTAGCTGTGCGTCAATCGGCGATAATTTTGGCCTCCTGGCCTTGGACGCCCACAACTTTTCGAACTGTTTGATACCCATCAGGGACTGGCTGGCCCCCGTGTCTAGCTCCATTGATACTGGGATGCCATTGAGGAGCACTTTCATCATTATCGGTGGCGTCCTGGTGTATGAACTGTATACGTGCTCCACATGAACTCGCTGAACTTCAGCTTCCAACGATTTCCCCCAGCGTTCATTTCTGCAATTTCTGCAGGTATTTTGCTCATCTCTGCAACTCCGGCTGAGGGTGTGCCTCCACGCCTCCAGCATGAGCTGCTGTTTGAAACAAAAGGTCCCTTGCCAGTCAATTGTCCCTGACTGCCCCTGTTATTGCTAGTGGCCATGCTTGCATGGTTTAAATCCCAGTTTCTTGTCGCCATTGATACGTCCTTACTATACAGTATAAATGCACACCAGGCCTATGCTTGAGAGAAGGTCAGTCTGTGACCTGTCCTTTATTTCATAGCACTCAAGTGCAGGAAGTGGGTTAAGCTTGCCCTTTTATCTCTGAAGGTCCAGGTTAGGAGTGTCTCCCACAAGTTCACCACCTAGTGGTCAGTGTTCTCACAGTGTACAACTTAGGTCAGATTATACATGGGTTATAATGCTGGTTTTATACATGACTGTCCCAATTATCAATATTCTGTCTGGTTGGTTTGCATTTTCTCATTGATCTTAGAAACATAGAAACATAGAAAATAGGTGCAGGAGTAGGCCATTCGGCCCTTCTAGCCTGCACCGCCATTCAATGAGTTCATGGCTGAACATTCAACTTCAGTACCCCATTCCTGCTTTCTCGCCATACCCCTTGATCCCCCTAGTAATAGAAACATAGAAATCTTCTCAACTGAACCCCAACTCCACCTCCCTCCTCGTTTTTTGGCACTATTTCCGATTAACGGACGATTTTTATGCCGAAATAGCGGCAAAAAAATAAGGAATAAGTTTTACCAAAAGTTTTTTAAATTTTGGTGTAGCGCTAAAGTACCTCTGATTTTAAGGAGGGAGCTAAAAAGTTTTGCAATAAAAATATCGCCCGTTCTGCGCATGCGCAAAAAAAAAAAATTGGCAGTTTTTCACGTGACGGGTGTGACCGCGTATGCACAGTACACTTCCTGGTCCGGATAAGCCATTTTTAAAGACTGTTGTGACTTGCAAGATATTTCTGAGTAGTTCCATACAGGAGCTCCAAAAATGGAGCATAAATTGGAAAGGAAAAGGGCCAGGAAGTTCACCCGAGACGTCAATGATGCCCTGGTAGTCGCTATGGAAAGTGGATGGCGACAGATTTGCAAGAAGGGTGCTGGTAAACTGAAACCTGCAGCAATGGCTCAAGCTTGGGACCGTGTTGCATAGCAGATTTCGGCAGTGGGATCCATCCAGAGGGACGGCAAGCAGTGCCGCAGGACCTTTGCCAAGTAGTTAGAGTAAGTAATATTTTTATTTATGCACTACAATTACTTGAATTGTAAATGTGATTATCTGTGTGTGCCATGACAGTAGAAGGCGCATCTGTTAAAAATTTCTATTGCCATCTTCGCAGAAGAAGCTGTCCGACAACCACTAAGAGCAGATGAAAACTGGTGGAGGTCTGGCAAGACTGCACCCACTAACACCCTTGGAAATGAGGGTCGCAGGTATTACTAGTGGTGCCAGAAGATCAACCAGCCATGCAGAAGCTGGGCCCAGGTTGCAGAGAGAGGGTATGTCCTGTAAAATCCAGTCTGGGTTGGCTCAATGTTAAGTACTGTGTGGGCTACGCTTCGGTTTATGCAATGTACTATCATTCGTCGTGGTCCTTCGAATGAACCTGCGCTATATGAGCCTACTCATGTCACCCTGCCCCCTCCCCTACTGCTAACCATTCGTCTGTTCTGTTATATTTTGCAGATGCTGAGCAGACATCCAATAATGAAGCAGAAGGCTCCGCCACCCTGACACAACCAGAATTGGATGAGGCTGCCGACCTCGGCTATACTGAAGAAGTTATAGAGGCCGATCAGGACGAGGACGAGAATGAGGAGGAGCAGGTAGTTTTCTTCAGGGATGGAGGGGGGGGGGGGAGGAGGAGGATCAGATGGTGACATTACAATTGGAGGCGCTGCAGGACACGCATGTACCAACCAGTTTCGGCAGCTCTACATGCGAGGGGACATTACATGGTTGTACACCTTCCGAGGTCGCGGTGGGTCCCAGTGGGTTGCAGCAAAGCACACCCAGGGCAGCAGCAACAGGCCCATCTGCAGGAGTGAGGAGAAGGAGACCTGAACAGTGCTCTCCTGAAATGCAGGCTGCACGTGAGGTGTTAGAGCTCATGGGAATGAGTGAGGAGAGTGTTGAGCTTACCACATCGCTCTTGGAGGCCAAGGGTGAGATCAAGGGAGAAATAGCAGCAGTGTCGGGAGAAATGGCAACAATATCTGCAGAGAATGGGGAGGGCAAGTCGGAGATAGCTGCTGCAATGCGGGAACACACCCAGGCTGTCCTTGCCCAGCGGCAGTTGACAGTATCAAGTGATGCCACTCCCACTCCAATCCCCAGACCAACCTCAGCAGTCAGTGTCAGTGTGCAGGTTGATCTACAGGCTGAAGAGTCCCAAGCCGGGCCTTCCGCAGCCAGAGGTTTTCAAGGGCTTCCATTGCCAGCTCCTGGGTCTGTCCTCCCACCCCAACAAGTGGAGCACCCTTCCCGAGACACAATCAAAAACCTTGGGCTCACCGGGAATAGGGCAAGGTAATGGGCAAGAAGTGTGGGCGGCCCGGCGGTGTTTAAATAGGGGGTGGGGGGGGAGGTGGAGAGTGTAGAAGTTACCAATATCCCGCAAAGATTCCAGGTACCTTTCCCCTGCAGAGGAGAAGAATCCCTTTCTGGGCTTTTAAAATGAGTTTAAAGGGACAGACGAAGCCTGCGGGGGATAAATTCATGGAGACTCCCCCCCCCCCCACCCCAGTGTTTGGACTCATGGGAAACAGAATTCAAAATAGACCTAAATTACAGAAGCTTGAGATCCCCTAATCATCTATGGGAAGGAGCATATCAATTTTAAGATTCTACAACATTTTGGCTGCGAAAAAGAGTTACCAAATACAGCAGGTGGGGCTAACCTCTGAAGCAAATTTGTGTATTAAGGATCCCAGACTGTCTGGGGGGGGTGGGGGGGGGGGGAGGGAACTATTCACCCCCTAAGAGATAATCGAATTACCCAATCAAGCTCAATAGAAATCATGATCAGGAAACTGGACAATCCTAAAACAATGCAAAACCAGTGATAGCACATTCTCACACCCTAATCGAGTTACTGCTGACAAAGGAGACATTTGAAAATCAATGGACAGAACAGTTTAAACAGAGCCCAAGAGATTTGATGGGAGATAACGGAGCCTTTTTTGGGGGGATATATCTATTCCCCAGTTTTACAAGGAAAGACTAACAGAACACAGACTGGAACTCGCACAGACTCGAACAAGGACACAGACGGGAACACAGACACAGGCTGCTTCCTCTACAGTGAAGAAATAGCATAGTAAAGGAAACTACCAGAACTCATCAAGAACTGACCGAGCACAAGGCCCACGAAACGGAAGGTTGTCAGCAACCAAATTGACAACCACTCTACAATCTACTTCTGAACGACCCAACGGGGGAGAAATTACCAAAAGGGACTAACTAAAACTATTCCTAACCAAAGAAAGTGGATCCTTACCCCATACATCCAAAAAGCAACTTAGCGCATCAACGGACTTACCCCAACCGAAGACTACGCAGTCCGAAGTCCTCTCCTCCGTCCGGGGTGCGGTTCGCCTAGAAGGCCAAGTGCAGCGAATCCCGAAACCGCGATTCACCGGTAACTGTCTAAAGGGATTGGTGAGCATAGCCCCTGAACCCTCAGAGCTATAACTTAGTTAGTTAGGGGAATTGGGAGGGGGAGGCTGGGATAACTTGTGTAAATGTATCTGCATTCTCCTCTTTACCCCATTTAGAGTTTAAGCTGTATTCTTTTCCCCACAGGCTGTAATTTGACATTTTATTCAATGTGTTGTACCCCTCAGTGTGTATTGGTCTATGTGTGTTATTAAAGGTGTGCCTTTTACTTCTTTTTAAACACAATAAAGCCATACCTGCTTCCTACCTTGAAACCGATTGTCCAAGTCTGTCACAGTCCCTTCATAATTCCAGTGCCTAGAACCAAGGGTGTGGAAGCGATTCAGAACCATTCATATAAGGTCAGAAGGAAAAGCTGATCCCCTGCAAACCACCCCTTACAGAGATGGCGGCAGCTGAAGTTTGGTTGCTGCTGTTGTTGTTTTTTTGCTGTTCTTTTGTTCTTCGTTTATTGTTATTTAAGTGATGTTAATTGAAAGATTTTAAATTTAACATAACATTTTTTATTAAAGTTAAGTACAAGTGTACAAATGTTTAATAAACTGCAAATTATTTTTTCAACTAAACCAAAATTATATACTTTGGCCCAGAAATCCCGGCCTCCCTGGGTCGGTACGGAGTGTGTAGGGACCCGGGAAGGCATCGCAAAAGCCGGTTTTCAGCGCACAATGCGCATGGGCTGAAAACCAGCTTTTCCAATCTGTCAAGCTCCAGCTTGACAGATCCTCCACATATCAGGAGCGAGGACATTCGCATGGGTAAGATTGCGGGATTTACCCATATCTTGCCCAGCAAATGTCCTCAAAATTCTTGTGCCTGATAAAAGCAGATGCATAGCCTACTTTTACAAGTGAGTTTTAAAATACACAAAAATATAATAAAATAAAATTTAAAAAACACATTTTGTTGTTTAAAAACCCTGCCCGCTACAGTAAGTTTATTTTAAACCATAATTTAAAAAACTTTTTTAAAAATCGGAATTTTTTTTTCAAAGACATTTATTGGGCTAGAACCTCCACTTTTGTGCTTAGCGCCCAAAAATGGGTGTTATTTCTGGCGTGGGCGGTAAAAAAGGGTTTTCAAATCGCCGGCTTCTCGTCCATTCTTAAACACCTAGTCTCCATTTTTGAAATTGGCGTAACTGCGAGCGATATGAAATGGGTGGTAGGGTTAAATTTTTTTGACCTTCTACCTTAGCAACGGCATGGCAACGCTCAATTCCCGTGATTCAGGAGGTCAAGGTCACCATGACATGCGCAGAAGAGGAGACAGAGAGAGAGGGAACTGAGAGGGACTGAAGGCGTGTCTGGGTGTGGCGTGGCTGCTTTGGGAGAAAGGAGGGAGACTTTAGAGCTTCACAGCAATTTGGCAAACAAAAAGTAGGTGTTACCAGCTACATATTTGCCCAAATTTGGCCTATAATGGAGAGAGAGGAGGAGGCATCACAGCACGCTGTGGAGACTGACACTGGAGAGAGCAGTGAGGTCATATATGATAGATGATTTCTAAAATTGTCATAGAAATAATGCTGGCCAAATGAAAATCATTGCAATGCAGAATGTGTTGATGGTCATGAAATGTGATGTCAATGATGATTTTGAGAGCAGTGGTGCCTTTGCCGTGCATATGTTGTGTGCAGCGCTGGACTCACCTTGTCACCCTAGCACCTCCTTCTCCTCTAATAACCTCATTTGTGTTTTCCAGCTCAGCCAGCAGCGCGGCCCCAGGCAAGACCACAGAGGCCACAAGGTGGGGGCGCTGGGCCCGACTCTCCGGACAATCCTACATCTGCTGAAGAGCTCCGATTCTCGCCCGTCAATCCGCTGGGTCTGTTCTCCACGGATGAGAGCGTGGAATTTCAACGAATCTGCATTGCCACGCTCCATAAGCCATTCCACCCCAAGGCCATCTAGTGGTCCTCCGGTCATTCCCGCCTCCACTCTGGAGGTACTGGCCCCAAGTACCTCGCCACAGGGCACCCCATTTGTCCCCAGGACGGCGCCGACCCCGCGGAGGTCTCGTGGACGCGGCAGGTCTGTTCCACGAGCGCCACATGACAGCGGAGAGATGGTACAGTTGTCCAGGAGGACGGTAGACATTGGTGACCAGCTCATCGAAGCATTGAGAGGCATATCCCGACAGCTGGCCACAATGACCGAGTACATTCCACGCATGGTGGAGGCCCTGGATGCGATAGCCAGGAACACTGCTGGCACAGGCCTCCCAGTGGTCCCCGAGCGCTGCACTCCATCCCTAGGTTCCGCACCACCACTGCGAACGACAGATGAGAGCAAGGACCAAGATCCTGCTTCTGCATCAGAGAATGTTGCCCCCTTGACACCCCCCCACTCCCGTACCCATGCAACGACCGCATCTGCCTTCATACCCCCCCCCAATAAGGCACCGACTGAGGAGCTCCTAGGCCAGGTGCCATGGAGCAAGGAGTGGAAGGGGTAGAAGTGGGGAGAAGAAAGGGAGGGGGGAAGGAAAGTGAGGTGCAAGTCCGTAGGTGATGGCTGTGTTATATCTCTATCTGGGTGTGTGCAATTTGTTGCAATGTATGTGGGCTGGAGACCACGCTCCTGCTTTGCCTTTGTATTCTGTGTGGCTGGACATGTTGACCATGTGATTTTTGTCAATGGTCGAAAATGTGGGGTGTGGGCGGGGGTTGGGTGTTATTGCCTGTGATACTTATGATTTCAGACCAATGTTGGTATATACATTTTTTTATTGAACATACCTTGTTGCGCATTGTCTCAGATAGCTGGACCGTTACACACTGGTGATTCCTTAACATGAAAGTGTTAAATAAAACTTAACTTCAATCAACATAAACTTTAACTGACACCAAGGTGATGGGCATCATTGATGTCTGAGCTGCACAAACACAGCAGTGTGTCAGCATTGTCACTCACATCAACGCTCTTTCAGGCAAATCGTTCAGATATCAGCTCCTTACTTTAGAGTCTTGCAGCAATGTAGCAACCACGGGCCCTTTCCTGCGGTCTGGAGGGGGTCGTGGGAATGGTTGCATAGCCAGCCTGATTGTCTGGCCCTAGGTCAGCGTCCAGCCCCTCGTCCTCCTCTTCCTCTCTCTCCTGAGGTTGAGCATCAGTGCCTTTTGGCAATTCTTGGCCCCTCCTGATAGCCAGGTTGTGCAGCATCGAGCACACGACCACAAATTTACCGACTTGCTCAGGGTTGTATTATAGCTACTCTCCTGAGTGGTCAAGACATCTGAAACACTGCCTAAGCACAGTTATTGTTTGGTGGCCCCATTGCATTGAAAGTATAATTGCGATTGATCAGAAGCAATGATTTCCTCACTAAAATACACCTACAGTAAACCCCCAATAGTCGAGAGTCTGAAAATATGTCTGTTGAGATGTTCACTTCACCTGAGAAGAACTCCAGAGTCAATGCAAACTCCTCCGAAGTTGAGGCAGTCTTTTGAATGAAGCAACCTGCGATTTTAAAAATGCCAGCCACACCGCTGCCGCTGGTTCAGAACAGTTCCACTATTTATGGGCATTTTTTTGGGCGAGCGATATTGTGGGCAATATGTGTGCGAGGTGGTGAAAGTGACGCTGGGCGATCTCCTGGGCATTAGTTTCGCCAAATGTGTTCTTTAGGACAAAAAAAGAAATGGGTGGGCGGTATTATTGAATTATTAATTCCCCTTGGAAAGTAACGCTGGGCGATATTATGGGCATTCATTTTGCCCATTCTGATGATTCCACCCCAAAAAAATGGGCAGCGGTAATATTTTTTCACGGCGTTACGCACATGGGGAAAGTAACGCTCGGTGATGAGTTTCCTAAAAATGCCTGTCAGTTTGTATTTTGTGGCAAAATGGGCGATATGTAATTTCAGCAGTAAAATGGGCGTTAAGTGGGCGTTAAGCATGCAAAAAAAGTGGAAGTTCTAGCCCGTTAACTTTAATTTCAATTAATTTTAATTACGTGAGGTGTGTTTTTAATTTTTTATTCTGGTGTTTCGTGTGTTTGGTGTTTTTTTCTCATTAATAGCAATGAAAATGGCATAAAAATAAAATGGGGAAGGTGGCTCAACCGTGGCTAACCAGGGAAATTAGGGATAGTGTTAAATCCAAGGAAGAGGCATATAAATTGGCCAGAAAAAGCAGCAAACCTGAGACCTGGGAGAAATTTAGAATTCAGCAGAGGAGGATTAAGGGTTTAATTAGGAGGGGGAAAATAGAGTATGAGAGTAAGCTTGCAGGGAATATAAAAACTGATTGCAAAAGCTTCTATAGATATGTGAAGAGAAAAAGATTAGTGAAGACAAATGTAGGTCCCTTGCAGTCAGAATCAGGTGAATTCATAATGGGAAACAAAGAAATGGCAGACCAATTGAACAAATACTTTTGTTCTGTCTTCACTAAGGAAGACACAAATAACCTTCCGGAAATACTAGGGGACAGAGGGTCTAGCGAGAAGGAGGAACTGAAGGAAATCCTTATTAGTCAGGAAATTGTGTTTGGGATATTGATGGGATTGAAGGCCGATAAATCCCCAGGGCCTGATAGTCTGCATCCCAGAGTACTTAAGGAAGTGGCCCTAAAAATAGTAGATGCATTGGTGGTCATTTTCCAACATTCTATAGACTCTGGATCAGTTCCTATGGATTGGAGGGTAGCTAATGCAACCCCACTTTTTAAAAAAGGAGGGAGAGAGAAAGCAGGGAATTATAGGCCGGTTAACCTGACATCAGTAGTGGAGAAAATGTTGAAATCAATTATTAAAAATGTAATAGCAGCGCATTTGGAAAGCAGTGACAGGATCGGTCCAAGTCAGCATGGATTTATGAAAGGGAAATCATGCTTGACAAATCTTCTAGAATTGTTTGAGGATATAACTAGTAGAGTGGACAAGGGAGAACCAGTGGATGTGGTGTATTTGGATTTTCAAAAGGCTATTGACAAAGCCCCACACAAGAGAGAACTGTGCAAAATTAAAGCACATGGTATTGGGGGTAATGTATTGACGTGGATAGAGAACTGGTTGTCAGACAGGAAGCAAAAGTGAGATTAAAGGGGCCTTTTCAGAATGGCAGGCAGTGACTAGTGGGGTGCCACAATGTTCAGTGCTGGGACACCAGCTATTTATTATTGTGTATGTAGGCACTCTATTAATGACTCCACGAGGCAGGGGTATGGTACTTAAACTGTGTAGACGGTAGTACTTTATTGCAGCTTCTAGATTGAGGACACCAAAAGGTGAGCTCCGTTTTATACTGGGTTACCTGCAGTGTGCAGGTGACCCTTAGGTCTCCAGCAGCAGCACCCTCTGGTGTACAAGTAAGGTGTGTACAGGGTGAAAGTACATTCAGTGTTACATTACATCATAACATTGTAGGCATGCATACATAACAACACTCTCCCCTAAGCATTTTTCAAGTCCTTATTGCCATGACCTGGGGAGGTGATCAGTGGAGAGCTTTGGGAGGTTGTGTTGGTGCCAGGTGTGATCCCTGTGCTTGAGGCTGGCCTCATACTTCCCCCACCCCCACTCACACATGGGCCATGTGGGTGTCACTGTTGTGGGATCCCTCAATGGGGGAGCCAGTGCAGCAGTGGGCAGGGTACATACTCTGTTGAATGGGTAAGTGTGTGGTGGTGGGCAGGGCCACAGGACTGTGTGGGCTCCTTGTCCTCCATTTGTGATGAAAGTCTGGTTATCCCAGGGTCCGCCAGGAAAGCTAGAGGGTACTGGCCTCTCCCTCCTGGTGCTGGCCCTAGTGGCCAGGGGGTGTAGGGCCTTCTGGGGCAGGTTGCCAGTGGTGGTGGCTGTGCTGCCCATTGACCGCTGTCCCTGCAGTGGGTCTGCTCCCACTGGGTGTGTGTGAGCCCTTCCCGGGGCATCACATATGTCCCCAAACTCCAGGCTACATGGTCAGGTAGCCCGCTGGACCTGGGGGTCTCCCACGGGGGGTTTCCTCTGGCATTTGCATTGTCCCTGTAGAACCCAGTGTCCTTTAACAGTCTACTTCCTGTATACATGACACTTTGGCTCTGATCATACATAGTCGAGTCTACATTGTTATCTCTCTTTACATTGTTACTTACAGTATTTACATCGCTTTCTTGTTTCTCGGTCTCTCCATACATGGTTACATTTGTCAATTTAAAATTTCTATCATCATCATTAAACATTACAAACTTGTTCTTAACATTACTTACACAAGCATTTATTTCATTTTTCTCATCAGTTACTCCGGCATCATAATTTAACATTACATTATCATATCTGCATTCGCTAACTGCATTTTTAACTTTAAAGTCCTGTCATCTTTAGGATGAAACTGTCCCTTTAAATTCTTTGGGTTACCGGTCTCCTTTAAGGGGGCCTACCAATCCGGTTCTCCGCTCGGTGTCACGTGTCGCTCCTCCAACGCTGCTCCTCGCAGTCTGGTCGCGGCCATTTTGATTTTAGATTCTTCGCCTCGTGGTGCGGCCACCATCTTCTCGCTTTCCTCCAGGTGGGCTGTGGCGATCTTTTCCTTCTCACGTTCAGCCACAGACGTTGGGAATCCACTTTCTCATCGATTTTCTTCCCTTGGAGTTCTGCCACGGCCCGGAAGGTGAAGTCTGGACGTTCGGCTCTGGTGATCTCACCACAGTGTTGTGAAGCCGTCTCCGTGCAGTCAAGCTGGACGGTAGGATTTCTAGGTGCAGCGATGGTTCCATGTTCGGGACCGCATGGGATGTGGATTGTTGGGGCCCGGAGGCCATTGTCACTTCGACCGACTTGGACCTGCTTCATCCAACTTCTTCCCAGCAGCGTTGGACCATCAACGACAACGGTCCACAGGAGAGTTTGTCCATCATACCACTCTGGGAGACCTGGACATTCACGCTGCCAACGACTGGGATTTTGCCTTTGGTGTAGGTGAGCAGTTTCGCCTGGACAAGAGACAGTTTTGGTCGTTTGGTGGGATTGATCCAAAGTTTTTCAAAGGTCGTCTGGCTCATCAAAGACTGGCTCGTCCCTGTGTCGATCTCCATCGAAACTGGAACTCCGTTGATGTCTACTTCCATCTTCCTCGGGGATCTTTCAGTGGAGCAGGGGTTGAGAAGCTTTGTTTTCATCTGTGTCGGAGCCCAGGTGATCAGCCAACTCTTCAACGACGCGGTGAGTAAAGCTTTTGCTGCATATTCTCTGAAGGTGCCCTTTCGTGTTGCAGCCTATGCAGGTATAGTCTTTGTAACGGCACTGGTGGGCCCTGTGGTTTTCTCCACAGCGCCAGCACAGGGCTAGCCGATTGGCCCCATGTGGCGGACTCAGGGTTGCGGGACTCGGGGCAGCATTTCTGCCTTTAGAAGTCGCTATTCAGTTCACTGCATTCGTCAGTTTAGAGTCCTGGGTGTGGGTCATCATTCACTTGGCGTCGCCAACCGAAATCATGTAGGCCTGGCTCACTATAATTGCCTTCTGCAGAGTGACTGTGATGTCCGCAGAGAGCAGTTTGTGGAGGAGGCCCTCGAGGCCGATTCTGATAACAAATATGTCCCTTAGTGCTTCATTAAGATGGTCGCCACAATTACATGGTGCAGCCAATCTTCTTAAATCTGCAGCATACTTATCAATTTCTTGGCCTTCGGGTCGCCGGTGAGTGTAGAACCGGTGCCTGGCTGTGAGGATACTTTCTTCGGATTTAGTTGCTCCATAGCTCCCCATAGCTCTTGGTTGTTGTTTTCGCTGGGGCTAGTGGGTCCCTGACGAGGTAGTGGATAGTGGGCCCACAACTACTAAGCAGGATGGCCTTGTGTTTGTTCGGCAGTGTAGCTGGTGTGTCCCCATCCAGGTTGTTGGCTATGAAGAAGTGTTCCAACCTTTCCACAAAGGCGTCCCAATCTTCCGCATCGGTGAATTGTTGAAAGTTGCTGGGATTCGATATGTTGTGCGTGTAATTCGTGACCTTGTCGCCAGTTATTGTGTGTGTAGGCACTCTGTTAATGAGGCAGGGGTATGGTACTTAAACTGTGGAGACTGTAGTCCTTTATTGCAGCTCCTAGAGTGAGGACATCAAGAGGTGAGCTCCCTTTTATACTGGGTTACCTGCAGTGTGCAGGTGACGCTTAGGTCTCCAGCAGCAGCACCCTCTGGTATACAGGTAAGGTGTGTACAGGTGAAGGAAAAGGGGAGGTGTAATGAGACCTGGATGTCATGGTACATCAGTTATTGAAAGTTGGCATACAGTAGGTGGTGAAGAAAGCAAATGGCATGTTGGCCTTCATAGCGAGAGGATTTGAGTATAGGAGCAGGGAGGTCTTACTGCAGTTGTATCGGGCCTTGGTGAGGCCACACCTTTAATATTGTGTACAGTTTTGGTCTCCTAATCTGAGGAAGGACATTCTTGCTATTGAAGGAGTGCAGCGAAGGTTCACCAGACTGATTCCCGGGATGGCAGGACTGACATATGAAAAAAGACTGGATCGACTAGGCTTATATTCACTGGAATTTAGAAGAATGAGAGGGGATCTCATAGAAACATTTCAAATTCTGACGGGATTGGACAGGTTAGATGCAGGAAGAATGTTCCTCATGTTGGGGAAGTCCAGAACCAGAGGTCACAGTCTATGGATAAGGGGTAAGCCATTTAGGACCAAGATGAGGAGGAATTTCTTCACCCATAGAGTGGTGAACCTGTGGAATTCTCTACCACAGAAAGTTGTTGAAGTCAGTTTCTGTGATATATTCAAAAGGGAGTTAGATGTGGCCCTTACAGCTAAAGGGATCAAGGGATATGGAGAGAAAGCAGGAATGGGGTACTGAGGTGAATGATCAGCCATGATCATATTGAATGGTGGTTCAGGCTCGAAGGGCCAAATGGCCTACTCCTGCACCTATTTTCTATGTTTCTATGCTTCTATGAATACTAGTAGATACGGAGTTCGCATTGCTATTAATGGGAAAGCTGTGGAATACTGTATCTGATTGACTGAGCAGTCACACGTGACTACACCATCTGCGTGGGAACCTGGAGTTCGGGGGTGCGCTTCGCAGTGCGGGAAGAGAACGCCTCCCTACCGGAATCCCACTTTCCTCCGGGACCACCAGGTAAATTCGTAAAAATTCTCCGGTCGGAAGTGTTTGTCCGAAAGAAGCCTCCGACCGGAATTTAGGGGCCATTATTTTTTTCAACTAAACCAAACTTAGGTAGTGTCTCATGCGCAGAATAAGAGGTGGAAATAGTCACCATGCTGGGATACAATGATCAGACAGCCGTTCAGCCTTCATGCAAAGCGCTGAAGTATCAGCTGCTGACGCAAGGCTCTTGCAATGGCGTAATGTCCACGAGACCTCCTCCCCCGTCGTCCTGCGGGTTGTAGTGGTGCCATGGGTTCCTCGTCCTCCTCATTCTCCTCCTCAATCTCATCGTCAGCCTCCTCCTCCCCCACCTCGCCTCCCCCTCCGGTTCTGCAATGGGAATATCTGTTCCCTCATGATGGCTAAGTTGTGTAGCTGCAGTACACCACAGTGAATGAAGTAACCTGCTGAGAGGAGTATTACAGGTAGCCTCCAGAGTGGTCCAGGCATCAGAATCACTGCTTTAGCACTCCAATTGTCTTCTTGATGATGTTGCATGTGGCTATATGGCTGTCATTGTAGCGATGCTTGTCTTCTGTCTAAAGGTTTCGGAGGGGGGTCATGAGCCAGGTGGCGAGGCCATATCCTTTGTCTCCCCCAGCATCCAGCTCTATCCTTCTGCTGCTGCTCAAACATCTGTGACACACTGCTCTCACGCAAGATGAAAGCATCATGGATGCTCCCTGCATATTTTGCATCTACTGCCATGATATGCTCCATATGGTCGCAGATAATCTGCACGTTCAATGAGTGGAATCCCTTTGTGTTTCGGTAAACCTCCGGATCGTCTAAAGGCACTCGCAGGGCGATGTGTGTACAATCAATGGCATCCTGTACCTTAGGGAAGCCAACAATTTGTGCAAAGCCTACAGCCCTCTCATTCATTGCCTCCTTGGTCATTGGGAAGTTTATAAAGTCCATCCTGCATGCGTGCAATGCAACAGTCACCTGGTGAATACAGCTGTGTGTAGCATGCTGTGAGATGCAGCATATGTTCTCAAATGATGCCTGAAAGGAGCCAAAGGCATAGAAGGAAAGTGTCACAGTTACCTTGACCTCGACGGGCAGTGCAGTCCTCCCCCGCTTCTAGGCTGTATGTCTGCCTTTATGAGCTGGCATGTCTCTGTGACCACCTCTTTTCGAGAGCGCAGCCTTTTAATGCACTGTCCCTCAGTCAGGTGCAGGTATGAGTGCCTCTCCTGTAAACTCATTTGGGGTAAGGCCTTCTCCCCATAAGTCTGCGACCTCTTTGATTATGCTGTTAATGCTGCCGAATAAGCCTTCCTTGATGATAAGACAGGAGAGCATAAGCACACTCCACATATGGCAAAGATACAATAGCCGCCATTCTTTAAATGTCCTTAAATGTCCTTAAAAACAAATTATAAACTCACAAAAAGCTCAATCTGTAAACGCAGTCTTCCTTCCAAAAGCTTTAATTTAGCTCCGTTCTCGAAGATGGCGCCATTGACATTTTACAACTTTGAAAAACTTTTCACACAAAACCCGTTTCAACACCCAACCTTCAAAGGGTGCCGATTTATACTGACTTTCTGAAGTCACAGTTGTACCAGTTCTCTTTGGAACAGCCCGGTGTTTTAAAAGAGGAACATTGCCGCGTCGAAATTGTGGAGAACTAAAAATAGTTTCCCATAAAATAAAATTATTATTTTCTTCAAAGTGGCAATTAAAAAAAATACCAGCTAGTTCGGAGTGTGAGCACGCAAGTTAGCTTTAGCGGACCCAGTGTAAACAAACCAGTGATTGGATTTATGTTGAAGAGAACCCAAGATGGCGCCATTATCGCGGATTTTCATCCAACTCAACCATGTAAGGAAAGCTTTTTAAAAATGTTATTTAGCACTGTCATTAAAAATATCCTTATTGGCGAAACTAGCAAAAAATGGCATTACCTTTGGGTTTGACGCCGAGTGACGTCGCAAAATCGGTACTCGAAAAAATCGGCCCTTATTTTTTAAGGAAGGCGTTACACCACTGGCGAAACTTGAAAAATGGCCCTAAATTCATTTAGCTCCAAAAAAACCTTTTCGCTCCAAATCATGGAGCTAAATCGTGGCGAATTTCTGGCCGAGAGACTCTGCGAGATTGTCCCATACCCGCAGAACTGCATTCAGTTGGCTGTATCTGAGTTGGTGGGGATATGAACATTGTGACCAATGTGTTCGTTGAAGTACTTGGACCTACCAACTCACTCTGATCATTGTCCAAGTCAGACTCATAATCATCTACTCGTGGTACCGAAGGTGCATCACTTGCAAGAAACATTTGGTCCAATTTTGACCAAGTACTGCTTGGTGTCACATACCCGAATAATTGTACCAATGTCCCATTTGTGTGGACTTGCCCTTTTCGATGGACTGAGAATTCTGTCCTGATCAACCTTCTGAAAGCACCGCTCTTTAATACCGGTATGATAATGACATTTCTGCACCAATTGCACTGGAGCTGCGGGTGGATTTACTCTGGAGCATCCACGATGCTGAGAATGACGTGAATAGCATGTTTAGCGAGTTGGTCTTACCGCAGGTAAAGGGTACACAGTCACATAGGGGATGGGTGACCAACAGGAAGAACAGTGGAAGGAAGGTAGTGCAGGGATCCCCTGCGGTCATCCCCCTGCAGAACAGATACACCACTTTGGGTACTGTTGTGGGAATGATTCATCAGAGGAGAGCAGCAGCAGCCAAGTTCATGGCACCGTGGGTGGCTCTGCTGCACAAGAGGGTAGGAAAAAGAGCAGGAGAGCTATAGTGATAGGGGATTCTATTGTAAGGGGAATAGATAGACATTTCTACGGCCGCAACCGAGACTCCAGGATGGTATGTTGCCTCCCTGGTGCAAGGGTCAAGAATGTCTCGGAGCGGGTGGAGGATATTTTGAAGAGGGAGGGTGAACAGCCAGTTGTCGTGGTGCATATAGGTACCAACGATATAGGTAAAAAATGGGAATGAGGTCCTACAAGATGAATTTAGGGAGCTAGGAGTTAAATTAAAAGGTAGGACCTCAAAAGTAGCAATCTCAGGATTGCTACCAGTACCACGTGCTAGTCAGAGTAGGAATCGCAGGATAGCTCAGATGAATACGTGGCTTGAGGAGTGGTACAGAAGGGAAGGATTCAAATTCCTGGGACTTTGGAACTGGTTCTGGGGGAGGTGGGACCAGTACAAACTGGACGGTCTGCACCTGCGCAGGACCGGAACCAATATCCAAGGGAGAGTGTTTGCTAGTGCTGTTGGGGAGGGGTTAACCTAATATGGCAGGGGGATGGGAACCTATGCAAGGAGACAGAGGGAAGTAGAATGGGGGCAGAAGTAAAAGATAGAAAGAAGAAAAGTAAAAGTGGAGGGCAGAGATACCCAAGGCAAAAAGCAAAAAGGGCCACATTACAGCAAAATTCAAAAGGGGCAAAGTGTGTTAAAAAGACAAGCCTGAAGGCTCTGTGCCTTAATGTGAGGAGTATTCATAATAAAGTGGACCGAATTAACTGCGCAGATAGCAGTTAACGGATACGATGTAATTGGTATCACGGAGACATGGCTCCAGGGTGACCAAGGCTGGGAACTCAACATCCAGGGGTATTCAACATTCAGGAAGGATAGACAGAAAGGAAAAGGAGGTGGGGTGGCGGTGCTGGTTAAGGAGGAAATTAACGCAATAGTAAGAAAGGACATTAGCTTGGATGATGTGGAATCTGTATGGGTGGAGCTACGGAATACCAAAGCGCGGAAGACGCTGGTGGAGTTGTGTACAGACCACCAAACAGTAATAGTGAGGTTGGGGACAGCATCAAACAAGAAATTAGGGATGTGTGCAATAAAGGTACAGCAGTTATCATGGGTGACTTTAATCTACATATTGATTGGGAAAACCAAACTGGTAGCAATACTATGGAGGAGGATTTCCTGGAGTGTATTAGGGATAGTTTCCGAGACCAATATGTTTCCTAGGGCTGGCCATCCTAGACTGGCTGATGTGTAATAAGAAAGGACTAATTAACAATCTTGTTGTGCGAGGCCCCTTGGGGAAGAGTGACCATAATATGGTAGAATTCTTTATTGAGAAGGAGAATGACACAGTTAATTCAGAGACTACGGTCCTGAACTTAAGGAAAGGTAACTTCGATGGTATGAGACGTGAATTGGCTAGAATAGACTGGCGAGTGATACTTAAAGGGTTGACAGTGGATAGGCAATGGCAAACATTTAAAGATCACATGGATGAACTTCAACAATTGTACATCCCTGTCTGGAGTAAAAATAAAATGGGGAAGGTGGCTCAACCGTGGCTAACAAGGGAAATTAAGGATAGTTTTAAATCCAAGGGAGAGGCATATAAATTGGCCAGAAAAAGCAGCAAACCTGAGGACTGGGAGAATTTTGTAATACAGCAGAGGATGACAAAGGATTTAATTAAGAGGGGGCAAATAGAGTATGAGAGGAAACTTGCTGGCAACATAAAAATTGACTGCAAAAGCTTCTATAGATATGTGAAGAGAAAAAGATTTGTGAAAACAAATGTAGGTCCCTTGCAGTCAGATTCAGGTGAAGTTCTAATGGGGAACAAAGAAATGGCGGACCAGTTAAACAAATATTTTGGTTCTGTCTTCACGCAGGAAGACACGAATAACCTTCCGGAAATACTAGGGAACCGAGGGTCTCGTGAGAAGGTGGAACTGAAGGAAATCCTTATTAGGCGGGAAATTGTGTTAGGGAAATTGGTGGTATTGAAGGCCGATAAATCCCCGGGGCCTGATAGTCTGCATCCCAGAGTACTTAAGGAAGCAGCCCTAGAAATAGTGGATGCATTGGTGATCATTTTCAACAGTCCGTCGATTCTGGATCGGTTCCTATGGACTGGAAGGTAGCTCATGTAAAACCACTATTTAAGAAAGGAGGGAGAGAGAAAACAAGTAATTATAGACCGGTTAGCCTGACATCATTAGTGGGGAAAATGTTGGAATCAATTATTAAGGATGAAATAGCAGCACATTTGGAAAGCAGTGATGGGTTTGGTCCAAGTCAGCATGGATTTATGAAAGG
This sequence comes from Pristiophorus japonicus, assembly GCF_044704955.1. Taxonomy (NCBI): domain Eukaryota; kingdom Metazoa; phylum Chordata; class Chondrichthyes; family Pristiophoridae; genus Pristiophorus; species Pristiophorus japonicus. Next base: position 87,572,129 of record NC_091990.1, on the reverse strand, counting down.
GAAATCCTGCTTGACAAATCTTCTAGAATTTTTTGAGGATGTAACTGGTAGAGTGAACAAGGGAGAACCAGTGGGTATGGTGTATTTGGACTTTCAAAAGGCCTTTGACAAGGTCTCAAACAAGAGATTGGTGTGCAAAATTAAAGCACATGGTATTGGGTGTAATGTACTGGCGTGGATAAAGAACTGGTTGGCAGACAGGAAGCAGAGAGTCGGGATAAACGGATCCTTTTCAGAATGGCAGGCAGTGTCTAGGGGGGTGCCTCAGGGCTCAGTGTTGGGACCCCAGCTATTTACAATAAACATCAATGATTTGGATGAGGGAATTGAGTGTAATATCTCCAAGTTTGCAGATGACACTAAGCTGGGAGGCAATGTGAGCTGTGAGGAGGACGCTAAAAGGCTGCAGGGTGACTTGGACAGGTTAGGTGAATGAGCAAACGCATGACAGATGCAGTATAATGTGGATAAATGTGAGGTTATCCACTTTGGTGGCAAAAACACAAAGGCAGAATATTATCTGAAGGGTGGCAGATTAGGAAAAGTGGAGGTGCAATGAGACTTGGGTGTCATGGTACATCAGTCACTGAAAGTTGGCATGTAGTACAGCAGGCAGTGAAGAAGGCAAATGGTATGTTGGCCTTCATAGCAAGGGGATTTGAGTATAGAAACAGGGAGGTCTTACTGCAGTTGTACAGGGCCTTGGTGAGGCCACACCTGGAATATTGTGTGCAGTTTTGGTCTCCTAATCTGAGGAAGGACATTCTTGCTATTGAGGGAGTGCAGCGAACGTTCACCCGACTGATTCCCGGGGTGGCTGGACTGACATATGAGGAGAGACTGGATTGAATGGGCCTTTATACATTGGAGTTTTGAAGGATGAGAGGGGATCTCATAGAAACATATAAGATTCTGACGGGACTGGACAGGTTGATGCAGGAAGAATGTTCCCGATGTTGGGGAAGTCCAGAACCAGGGGACATAGTCTAAGGATGAGGGGTAAGCCATTTAGGACTGAGATGAGGAAAAACTTCTTCACTCAGAGTGTTGTTAACCTGTGGAATTCCCTACCGCAGGGAGTTGTTGATGCCAGTTCATTGGATATATTCAAGAGGGAGTTAGATATGGCCCTTACGGCTAAAGCGATCAAGGGGTATGGAGAGAAAGCAGGAAAGGGGTACTGAGGGAATGATCTAATTGAATGGTGGTGCAGGCTTGAAAGGCCGAATGGCCTACTCCTGCACCTATTTTCTATGTTTCTATGGGGCCAAGTTTCGGCCTGAGTTGCTCCTGTTTTTTTGGAGCAACTGGTTTAGAATGGAGTATGTTGGAAATTGCAATTCTTGGCATTTAGTTTGCTCCAGTTCTAGTCAGTTAGAACAGTTTCAGTTTGGAACAGATTTTTTTTCAAAAGGGGGCGTGTCCGATCACTTACGCCCGTTTTGAAAGTTTAGGCAGTGAAAACTTACTCCAAACTAACTTAGAATGGAGTAAGTGTAGATTTTTGTATGCTCAGAAAAACCTTGTCTACACTTAGAAAATCAGGCGTAGGTTACAAACCAGGCTACAAATCAGGCATAGGGAATGTGGGCGGCAGGGGGGGGGGGGGTTTAAAGGGAAGTTTACAAACATTGAACACTTCCATTTTACAAATAAAGAGCCATCATCAATAATAAATGATAAATACATCAATAAATCAACCAATAAATCAATCAAAAAAAAATTAATAAAAGATTAAAACATTTTTAAAAATCAATAAATAAAACATTTTCTACTTACCGACTGCAGCACCGGGAATCCTCCAACAGCGTGCTGGGACGGTCCCCCCAGTGTGTCTCTGTCAGTGTCTCTATCTGTCTGTCTGTGTGTGTGTCTCTCACTCTCTGTCTGTCAGTGTCTGTGCTTCTGACAGCGAGAGGAGGGGGAGAAGGGGGGTGGGGGGAAGGGGGGAGAGGGGGAGGAGGGAGGTAGAGGGGGGTGGTGGTTAGGGGGTGGGGGTTTGGGAGGGGGAGGAGGAGAAGGGGGGAAGGAGGGGAGATGGGGGGAAGGAGGGAGGGAGGAGGTGGGGAAGGGGGGGAAGGGGGGAAGGGGGGAAGAAGGGGGAAGGAGGGAAGGAGTGAAGAGGGAGGGAGGGAGGGAAGGAGAGAGGAGGGAGGGAGGGAAGGAGAGAGGAGGGAGGGAGGGAAGGAGAGGAGAGTGAACGGCCGGGCCCAAGACTTCAGGCTGGATTTACAGGTAGGTGGCGTTGGGTCTTGGGTCCCGGCAGGGTGGGGGGGGGGCGGGGGGGATCATGGAGATCGGGTCGTGGTAATCTGCGGGGGGGAGGGGGAGAGAGAGTGACGGAGGTTGGGTCGCTGCGGGGGGGGGGGAAGAGTCGCGGAGGTCGGGTCGCCGGGGGGGAAGCAGAGGTCAGGTCGCCGGTGGGAGGAGGGAGAGCGGAGGTCGGGGGGGAAGCGCGGAGGTCGGGTCGCCGGGGGCAGGGGGGGAGGAGTTGGGGGAGCGGAGGTCGGGTCGCCGGGGTGGGGAGAGTCGGGGTTTGGTCCGGGGAGCGAGAATCAAGTCGGGTCGGGTCCGGTCGGGTAGGAGGTGAGCCTTATCCACGCAGCCCCAGTGAGGCCATTCGGCCAGGACTATGGGCTGCGTGCTTCGGGCCCCTCCCACAGTTTTGGGAGCCTGGAGCTACTGCACATGCGCGCCCACTGTAGCACGCATGTGCAGAGGTCCCGGCACTGTTTTCAGCGCAGGGACCTGGCTCCGCCCCCTCACAGCTCATGCTGCGCTGCGCCCAGCTCCAGAGGACATGCAGGGAGCCGGAGAATAGGTGAGTTTTTTTTAGCACGAAAAACGGGCCTTATGTTTTTATGTTTCTCTACCTTATCAGCCAAGTTCGGTTGCAATAAACTGAGACGCGTCCTCAGCCTATGCTTCATCAATAATTCAGCAGTTGTGTACCCTGTTGTAGAATGAGTTGTAGTTCTGTATTTGAAAAGAAAATTCGCTAACCTGTGCTTCATGATCCAGTCTCTAAAACGTTTTTCAGCAAAACCTTCTTGACAATCCTGACCGACCTTTCAGCTGCCACGTTTGAAGCAGGATGATAGGGTGCTAACAACATGTGTTTGATACCGTTGTGTTCTGGCAAAATTTGCAAATTGCATGGATCAAAATTGCGGCCCATTACCTGACACCATTTCTTCGGGTAGGCTGTAACATGCAAAAATGTCCCATAATTCTATACAAGTTCAACATAACTTCTCTGCTTTTGAATTCTATTCCTTTAGAAATTAATCCCAGTGCTTTATTTGCACTTTTATGGCTTATTTAACTTGCGTTGCTACTTTTTAAAGGATTTTTGAATCTATATCCCTTGATTCCTTTGCACCTCTACTCCATTTAGTCTCTTATTTTCCAAGGAGTAGCTAGCCTCCTTATTCCTCCGACCAAAATGCACCACCTCACACTTGTCCATTTTGAAATTCATTTGTCATTTACATGCCCATTCTGCAAATTTGTTTATAGTAGAATTAATTAAAAGCTTTTAATTTGTTATGTACGAATTCAATTTAATAAAAAATTACTTGTCAGAAATGACTGGGATATAAAAGAACTGTATAATATATTAACACTTCAGAAACATCATTCAATTATGCACTTATGCATCGACAATCCAAAAACCCAAGGGGAGCTAAAAGAGGCATATCTATTCGTGCAATTTGTATTCATTTTAAAGTTTTCAACGTATTAGCCCATCCCTCATGTCACGATAGCTGCACAAGCAGCAGGAGCAGCGGCTCTCCTATGGCACTGACGTGCTGGATGCCCATGTAAGTTACTAGAATATTAATCACAGTGCAAACAGACAACCAACAAATATAAATTGCTGTAGTTCTTTAGTTCACAGTATTAAAAAGAATTGAACAAAAACAAGTATCCGTATTTCCAACTTCAATCACTACCATTAATAAACGTTGTCTTCTTGAACCAGCACACCCCCATGTAACATGTCAGAAATGCAGCACTTATTCACAAGTGCCTAAAAACACGAACACAGTTTGAGTCACTGAATTAAAAACAAAAAACAGAAAAAGCTATGATTTAACAGAAATAAACATTCATCTTTCTTCATGGACAGGAGGAGCAATCCGATGGACTTGGAAATGTTTACTAATATGTTTACGTATAGATGTTAATTTACGAATTTTGCTTCGAATGTTTTTCTCTCAAACATTCTCCACAATATTAATCCCTGCATAAAATGTTGAATTATTTTAGGTACTTCCCAATTAAATAGTGGGAAACAAACTTCACTGGACTCTCAATTTTTAATCTCCTATTTCAAATATTTATACCAAATCAAAATTATACATTATCAGTTTAATCAAAGTATTTTCTGTGACTTGCTCAATAAACAATTAGTAGTTTCTTCTAATTTAGTTTCCTGCAATTTTTATACATCATTACATAACTTGTGCTTCTATTAACACTCCACTAAACATTTCTGAAGAAATCTATATTAACATTATTCCTGGTACTTTTTAGGACTATAGAACGACAGACAAAATAAAATGATTTGCGTTTTTCCCCTATTTTTGGTTCTCTTCCGAAATGCCTTTATGATATATTTTTTAAAGTCAATAAAAAGTATTGGCCTAGAAATCCCGGTTGGCTGCTTCCCGTGGGCGATTGGGTAAAAAAGTTTAAAAAGAAGCACATTTACCTGAAGCTGCTGCGCCCACGAGAGATCCCGGTCCTGAGGCCTCCACTGACTGCGCGTCGGAGCACGTGCATGTCAGGACTTGCGCAGGGCTGGAGCTGCAGTCACATGGCTCTGGGCAGCCAATCCAGGTAAAGTATATACTCATTCATAATAATGGGAACTCCAACTTACGGAGTTCCCATTATTATGGTTGAGAAACCTCCCAAACACCCAAAACACAAATAAAAAATAGGAAAAATACACCACATATTTTAATTAATTTAAATTAATTTTTATCATTATTTATGTATGATAAAAACATATATTTTCCCGCTTTTTAAAAAAGTTTTAAAAATTATTGTTTACAATAAACATAACATAGTGGGGAGGATTTTTAACAATAAAAGGTGTTTTTAAAATTTTCCTTTATTATGTTTTTGTGTATTTTAAAACTTTTATCAGGCGCAAGAGTTTTCAGGACATCCGCTGGGCAAGATATGGGTAAATATGGCAATCTTGCCCATGCGAATGTCCTGGCTGTGGGGATACAGAGGATCTGTCAAGCTCCAGCTTGACAGATTGGAAAAGCCGGTTTTCAGTACATGCGCATTGCGCGCTGAAAACCGGTTTTTGCGATGCCTTCCCGGGTCCATACACATCCTGTATGGACCCGGGGAGGACGGGATTTCTGGGCCAATGTGTAATCCTCCGCTGCCTCCCCCTCCTGAACAGCCTGGTTGCATGTTTGGGTAAAGCTACTCACTTCTGTCGATCGTTCAAAATCAAATATTGAGAAATTTCAATTTTAAAGTGTTTTAAGAATGTCAGACGTTCTTTAAAAGCAATTAGACTTCAAGACCTGGTTGAAACTTGTTTAGATGAGGGGGAAATTGATTTTTGTTTCTGTTTCTTCCAAAATCATGTTCGAAACTTACGGATGAAAAAGTGTTTTTAACACTAATTTTTTGTGAAAAGTTCATTAAAAATCTTCAAATTCTTTCAAGTCACATTGCAGCTTTGACAGAAGAAATTACTCTAAGTTTCCCTTTCCATCTTCAATGCTGTCGTTAAACATCCAACAAAAATAATAAAATAAACTCTCATTCCAAATCGAGGTCAAATAAGAGGTGAACAAAATTGTTTAAACTTCCTAAGAAGGTGAGCTTATCTATCCCCAGCCTCGGCGATGAGTTGGGGTGAGGTTTGGAGATGTTGTTTCCTCTTTCTCTGCTGCCGTTCCCTCCATCTCTCACAGACTCTGAGATACAAACCAGGGCTCAGACATTGTCTCCTCTCTCATTACATCATTTACATAACCCTGATAGACTCTTTCAAAAATGGGACAACACCTGGCAAAATTGAACTGGAACTTACCCTGTACATTCAACATCACGTTCCCATATTTTCTTCAGGCTTTAAACAATTTACTGAATTTTTTAAAAAATTCAGATTTTTGTTTCACTGAGGGAAGGAGGGCTTTCCAGTGGCCACTGTACATGTGCTCCACCTCCATCTGTGTTGTTCCAAAGTGTGGTCACTGCTCAGTCCCCAGTAACGGACTACATGTGTCTGGACTCTCTCTGTCCATTCCCTTCTTTCACTCGCTCTCTCTCCGTCCTTCCCCTTCTCTCTCTCACTCTCTCTCCATCTATCCACCTCTCTCCATCCATCCGTCCCCCTCTCTCTCTTTGTCCGTACCCTTCTCCCTCTCTCCGTCCATCCCGTTCCCTTTCTCCGTCCGTCCTTCTCTCCCTCTGTCCATTCAACCCTCTCTCTCCCTCTGTCCATCTGTCCCTCTCTCTCTCTCTCTCTCTCAGTACTTCTCTCTCTCCATCCATCACCCTCTCTATTCGTCCCCCTCTCTCTATCACCCAGTCCCTCTCTCCCTTTCTTCCCTACAGTCTCTCTCTCTCAATCCAGTCTCTCTCTCTCTCTCTCTCTCTCTCTCTCCCCCCAGTCTCTCTCTCGCTCCCGCAGTCTTTCTCTGTCTCTTCCCAGTCTCTCTCTCTCTTCTCTCTCTCTCCCATCTCTCTCTCTCTCTCTCCCCAGTCTCTCTCTTGCTCCACCAGTCTCTCTCTCGCTCCCCCAGTCTTTCTCTCTCTGGGAGAAATTTAGAATTCAGCAGAGGAGAACTAAGGGTTTAATTAGGAGGGGGAAAATAGAGTATGAGAGTAAGCTTGCAGGAAACATGAGAATTGACTGCAAAAGCTTCTATAGATATGTGAAGAGAAAAAGATTAGTGAAGACTAATGTAGGTCCCTTGCAGTTAGAATCAGGTGAATTCATAATGAGGAACAAGGAAATGGCAGACCAATTGAACAATTACTTTGGTTCTGTCTTCACTAAGGGAGACACGAATAATGTCCCAAAAATACTAGTGGAACGAGGGCCTAGCTTAGGGAACTGAGGGCAATTCTTATTAGTCAGGAAATGGTGTTAGGGAAATTGATGGAATTAAAGACCGATAAATCCCCAGGGCCTGATAGTCTGCATCCCAGAGTACTTAAAAGTAAGGAGCAGTTTAAAAAGAACAGGAGCCGGAGAGTCGGAGGAGCGGAGGAGGTCGGAGCGGAGCAGGTCGGGAGCAGTGAGGCCCATAAAAGGAGGCCCAGCAGTCAGAGGAGGTCAGCTGGTTCAGAGGCAGTGGCAGAAGTTAAACAAAGAAGTAAAAAGAAATCAAAGTATGATGTCACAGCCAAGAGGGTAAGTGATTAGCTGGTGGATTGGTGACTATTTAATCTTTCTCTTTTTCTTTTTCTTTTCTGATCAGCAAGAAACCTTTGGCGTTGTTATCAATTAGGTTAATTTAAGGGTTAAGCCATGGCAGGAGAGCCTAGACCCATGTCATGCTCCTCCTGTGCTATGTGGGAAGGCAGGGACACTTCCAGTGTCCCTGACTACTATGTGTGCAGCAAGTGTGTCCAGCTGCAACTCCTGACAGACCACCTTGCGGCACTGGAGCTGCCCATAGATTCACTCTGGAGCATCCGCGATGCTGATGATGTTGTGAATAGCACGCTTAGTGAGTTAGTCACACCGCAGGTAAAGGTTACAAAGCCAGATAGGGAATGGATGACCATCAGGCAGAGCAGTGAAAGGAAGGTAGTGCAGGGGTTCCCTGCGGGCATCTCCCTCCAAAACAGATATACCACCTTGGGTACTGCTGGGGGAGATGGCTCATCAGGGGAAGGCAGCAGCAGCCAAGAGCATGGCACCAGGAGTGGCTCTGCTGCACAGGAGGGCAGGAAAAAGAGTGGGAGAGCTATAGTGATAGGAGATTCTATTGTAAGGGGAATAGATGGGTGTTTCTGCGAGCGCTAACGAGACTCTAGGATGGTATGTTGCCTTCCTGGTGCAAGGGTCAAGGATGTCTCGGAGCGGTTACAGCACATTCTGGAGGGGGAGGGTGAACAGCCAGCTGTCGTGGTGCATATAGGTACCAACGATATAGGTAAAAAACGGGAATGAGGTCCTACAAGCTGAATTTAGGGAGCTAGGACCTCAAATGTAGTAATCTCAGGATTGCTACCAGTGCCACATGCTAGTCAGAGTAGGAATTGCAGGATAGCTCAGATGAATACGTTTCTTGAGGAATGGTGCAAGGGAAGGGATTCAAATTCCTGGGCCATTAGAACCAGGTCTGGGGGAGGTGGGACCAGTACAAACCGGACGGTCTGCACCTGGGCAGGACCGGAACCGATGTCAGGCGGAGTGTTTGCTAGTGCTGTTGGGGAGGGTTTAAACTAAAAAGGCAGCAGGATGGGAGTCTATGTAGGGAGAAAGAGGGAAGTAAAATGGGGGCAGAAGCAAAAGGTAGAAAGGAGAAAAACAAGAGTGCAGGGCAGAGAAATCAAGGGCAACAATCAAGAAGGGCCACATTACAACATAATTCTAAAAGGACAAAGTGTTAAAAAAACAAGCCTGGAGGCTGAGTTTCAATGCGAGGAGCATTCGTAATAAGGTGAACGAATTGACTGCGCAGATAGTTGTTAACGAATATGATGGAATTTGGATTACGGAGACATGGTTCCAAGGTAACCAAGGCTGGGAACTCAACATCCAGGGGTATTCAACATTCAGGAAGGACAGACAGGAAGGAAAAGTAGGTGGGGTAGCGTTACTGGTTAAAGAGGAGATTAACGCAATAGTAAGGAAGGACATTAGCATTGATGATGTGGAATCTATATGGGTAGAGTTGCGAAACACCAAAGGGCAGAAAACGTTAGTGGGAGTTGTGTATAGACCACCAAACAGTAGTAGGGAAGTTGGGGATGGCATCAAACAGGAAATTAGGTACACATGCAATAAGGGGACAGCAATTATCATGGGTGACTTTAATCTGCATATTGATTGGGCTAACCAAACTGGTAGCAATACTGTGGAGGAGGATTTCCTGGAGTGTATAAGGGATGGTTTTCTAGACCAATATGTCGAGGAACCAACTAGAGAACAGGCCATCCTAGACTGGGTCTTGTGTAACAAGAGAAGATTAATTAGCAATATGGTCGTATGGGGCCCCTTGGGGAAGAGTGATCATAATATGGTAGAATTCTTTATTAAGATGGAGAGTGGCACAGTTAATTCAGAGACTAGGGTCCTGAACTTAAAGAAAGGTAATATCGACAGTATGAGACGTGAATTGGCTAGGATAGACTGGAGAATGATACTGAAAGGGTTGGATAGGCAATGGCAGACATTTAAATATCACATGGATGAACTATAACAATTGTACATCCCTGTGTGGCATAAAAATAAAAAAGGGAAGGTGGCTCAACCGTGGCTAACAAGGGAAATTAGGGAAAGTGTTAAATTCAAGGAAAATGCATATAAATTGGCCAGAAAAAGCAGCAAACCTGAGGATTGGGAAAAATGTAGAATTCAGCAAAGGAGGACAAAGGGTTTAATTAGGAGGGGGCAAATAGAGTATGAGAGTAAGCTTGCAGGGAACATAAAAACTGACTTCAAAAGCTTCTATAGATATGTAAAGAGAAAAAGATTAGTGAAGAATAATGTAGGTCCTTTGTAGTCAGAATCAGGGGAATTCATAATGGGGAACAAGAAAATGGCAGACCAATTGAACAAATACTAAGGAAGACACGAATAATCTCCCGAAAATACTAGGGGACCGAGGGTCTAGCGAGAAGGGGAAACTGAGGGAAATCCTTATTGGTCAGGAAATGGTGTTAGGAAAATTGAAGGGACTGAAGGCCGATAAATCTCCAGGGACTGACAGTCTGCATCCCAGAGTACTTAAGGAAGTGGCTCTAGAAATAGTAGATGCATTGGTGGTCATTTTCCAACATTCCATGGAATCTGGTTCAGTTCCTATGGATTGGAGGGTAGCTAATGTAACAACACTTTTTTAAAAAGGAAGGAGAGAGAAAACAGGGAATTACAGACTGGTTAGCCTGACATCGGTGGTGGGGAAAATGCTGAAATCAGTTATTAAAGATGTATTAGCAGCGCATTTGGAAAGCAGTGACAGGATCGGTCCAAGTCAGCATGGATTTATGAAAGGGAAATCATGCTTGACAAATCTTCGAGAGTTTTTTGAGGATGTCACTAGTAGAGTAGAGAAGGGAGAACCAGTGGATGTGGTGTATTTGGACCTTCAGAAGGCTTTTTGACAAGGTCCCACACAAGAGATTAATGTTTAAAATTAAGGCATATGGTATTGGAGGTAATGTATTGATGTGGATAGAGAACTGGTTGGCAGACAGGAAGCAAAGACTGGGAATAAACGGGTCCTTTTCAGAATGGCAGGCAGTGACTAGTGGGGTGCCGCAGGATTCACATGCTGGGACCCCAGCTATTTACAATATATATTAATGATTTAGACGAAGGAATTGAATGTAATATCTCCAAGTTTGCAGATGACACTAAGCTGGGTAGCAGTGCAAGCTCCGAGGAGGATGCTAGGAGGCTGCAAGGGGACTTGGACAGGTTAGGTGAATGAGCAAATGCATGGCAGATGCAGTATAATGTGGATAAGTGTGAGGTTATCCACTTTGGTGGCAAAAACAGGACGGCAGATTATTATCTGAATAGTGACAGATTAGTAAAAGGGGAGGTGCAACGAGACCTGGGTGTCATGGTACATAAGTCATTGAAGGTAGGCATGCAGGTACAGCAGGCAGTAAAGAAAGCAAATGGCATGCTGGCCTTCATAGCGAGGGGATTTGAGTATAGGGGCAGGGAGGTCTTACTGCAGTTGTACAGGGCCTTGGTAAGAACACACCTTGAGTATTGTGTGCAGTTTTGGTCTCCTAATCTGAGGAAGAACATTCTTGCTATTGAGGGCATGCAGCGAAGGTTCACCAGACTGATTCCCGGGATGGCTTATGAAGAAAGAGTGGATCGATTCGGCTTATATTCACTGGAATTTTGAAGAATGAGAGGGAATCTCATGTAAACATATAAAATTCTGATGGGATTGGACAGGTTAGATGCAGGAAGAATGTTCCCGATGTTGGGGAAGTCCAGGACCAGGGATCACAGTCTAAGGATAAGGGGTAAACCATTTAGGACCGAGATGAGGAGAAACTTCTTCACTCAGAGAATTGTGAACCTGTGGAATTCTCGCCCACAGAAAGTTGTTGAGGCCAGTTCGTTCGATATATTCAAAAGGGAGTTAGATGTGGCCCTTACGGCTAAAGGGATCAAGGGGTATGGAGAGAAAGCAGGAATGGGGTACTGAAGTTGCATGATCAGCCATGATCATATTGAATGGTGGTGCAGGTTCGAAGGGCCGAATGGCCTACTCCTGCACCTACTTTCTATGTTTCTATCTTTAATGAAGTGGCCCCAGAAAAAGTAGATGCATTGGTTCCATGGACTCTGGATCAGTTCCTAGGGATTGGAGGGGAGCTAATGTAACCCCACCTTTTAAAAAAAGGAGGGAGAGAGAAAACAGGGAATTATAGACTGGATTGCCTGACATCAGTGATGGGGAAAATGCTGTAATCAATTATTAAAGATGTAATAGCAGCGCATTTGGAAAGCAGTGACAGGATCGGTCCAAGTCAGCATGGATTTATGAAAGGGAAATCATGCTTGACAAATCTTCTAGAGTTTTTTGAGGGTGTCACTTGTAGAGTGGAGAAGGGAGAACCAATGCTTTTGACAAGGTCCCACACAAGCCATTAGTATGCAAAATTAAGGCACATGGTGTTTGGGGTAATGTATTGACATGGATAGAGAACTGGTTGTCAGACAGGAAACAGAGAGTGGGAATAAACGGGTCCTTTTCAGAATGGCAGGCAGTGACTAGTGGGATGCCGCAGGGTTCATTGCTGGGATCCCAGCTATTTACACTATATATTAATGATTTAGATGAAGGAATTGAATGCAATAGCTCCATGTTTGCAGATTGCACTAAGCTGGGTGGCAGTGTGAGCTGTGAGGAGGATGCTAAGAGGCTGCAGGGTGACTTAGACATGTTAGGTCAGTTGGCAAATGCATGGCAGATACAATATAATGTGGATAAGTGTGAGGTTATCCACTTTGGTGGCAAAAAGAGGAAGGCAGATTATTATCTGAATGGTGACAGATTAGTAAATGGGCAGTTGCAACGAGACCTGGGTGTCATGGTACATCAGTCATTGAAAGTAGGCATGCAGGTACAGCAGGCAATAAAGAAAGCAAATGGCATGTTGGCCTTAATAGCAAAAGAATTTGAGTATAGGAGCAGGGAGGTCTTGCTGCAGTTGTACAGGGCCTTGGTGAGACCACACCTTGAGTATTGTGTGCAGTTTTGGTCTCTTAATCTGAGGAAGGACATGCTTGCTATTGAGGGAGTGCAGCGAAGGTTCACCAGACTGATTCCCGGGATGGCAGGACTGACATGTGAAGAAAGACTGGATCGACTAGGCTTATATTCACTGGAGTTTAGAAGAATGAGAGGGGATCTCATAGGAACATATAAAATTCTGATGGGATTGGACAGGTTAGATGCAGGAAGAATGTTCCCGATGTTGGGGAAGTTCAGAATCAGGGGTCACAGTCTAAGGATAAGGGATAAGCCATATAGGACCGAGATGAGGAGAAACTTTTTCACCCAGAGAATTGTGAACCTATTGAATTCTCTATCACAGAAAGTTGTTGAGTCCAGTTCGTTGGATACATTCAAAAGGGAGTTAGATGTGGCCCTTATGGCTAAAGAGATCAGGGGATATGGAGAGAAGGCAGGAGTGGGGTACTGAGGTTGCATGATTAGCCATGATCATATTGAATGGTGGTGCAGGCTCGAAGGGCCGAACCCTGCTCCTGCACCTATTTTCTATGTTTCTATGTTTCTCTCCCGAGTATCTCTCTCTCCCTCCCAGTTTCTCTCTTTCTCCCACCCAGTCTCTCTATCTCTCTCTCCAGTCTCTCTCTCCCCAGTCTCTCTTTCTCACTCCTCCAGTCTTTCTCCCTCTCTCCCCCCCAGTCTTTCTCTCTCTCTCTCTCTCCCAGTCTCTCTCTCTCTCCCTCCCCAGTCTCTCTCTCCCCCCAATATCTCTCTCCCCAGTCTCTCTCTCCCCCAGTCTCTCTCTCCCTCCCAATATCTTTCCCCCAGTCTCTCTCTTGCCCCCAGTCCCTCTCTCTTTCTTCTCCCCAGTCTCCCTTTCTCTCTCTCTCCCCCTAGTGTCCCTCTCTCTCCAGTCTATATCCCTTTCTTCCCAAGTCTCTCTCTCTCCCCCGCCGCCCTAGCCTCTCACTCTCCTTCTCTCCCATCTCTCTCTCTCCCCCCAGCCTCTTTCTCTCTCTCTCTCTCTCTCTTTCTCTCTCTCTCTCCCCAGTCTCTCTCTCTCTCCCATTTTGATTCTCGATCTTCCCACTCACTGTCCACCAACAGATCCTGTTGGAGCCAGACTAAAGACAGTTCCACCGGTCCTGGTAGGAGTGAAAGACTTATCATCATAAAGCAGCTCTCAGCCGGTAAGATTTAAGTCTTTTCTCTACACTTTAGAGTTCAGACTTGTGAGACAAAACAACACAGACACAGGATGTTTCTTCACTCACTTCTATCCAGGCATTATCTTTACTTAGAATAATCAAAAGAAATACAAGCAATAACAATAGCATCAAATGAACAATTATTTCTAATTATTAACGGGCACCAACCTATCCTGTTAATTAATTCTTAACAGTTAAAAATTGCCTATTTCCTAAGTGATTACAAAGCAAAGACACTCACATGAGAGTTAGCTCCAGCTGTGGTCAGCACTCAGAAATTAACCCCGTGATTCTCTTGTCAACTGACCAGATCACCACTCATTCAACTGCCGCCCCTACCTTGCGTGTTACAGCATTTTTTATATCCCTTTTCTGGGATGTTCGTCCACCATGTAGTTTAAGTTTAGTATAACGGAATATTCTTAAACGAATCCTTCCTGTGAGTAGATCTTCTCATTTCTTATCACCATAGTTGCAGCTTTCTTCACAGTTCATAGACAATTCAAGGACATTTCTTACTGCATGTGAAAATGTCTCTTCACAGCTACAAGATCTCTCAAAAGTTCATTAAAAACAGCCCTTGACTTCGCAGAGCATTTTGGGTCATAAAAAATTGGTCAACCCCAGGTTTAGCCATCTTGAAGCAGTTGCAAGCACAATTATTAGCAGAAAATGAGATGGAAAATGCTGCAGTCTTACAGAACTACCCTTTAGTGACTGGACTCGAACTTTTCGATTCCCACTTACTTGTAGTTCAGTTTGTAAACCTCTCCTTTCATCGGTGTTTCTTGTATCAGCTTCTGCCACTTCCACTGTCGGCGGCTCCTGTTAACACGGCCAGTTATTATCAGAAGATACAACACAATCACCAGCTGCTTTCGACCAACACATGTGAGACAATCCATATCGAAGGAGGAATTTCAAAATTCATAACAATCTTAGACACTTCTTTATGCAGTTCACGGTTTCTCTGGGCCAGGGTATGATAATGGTCTTGGGACTGTTTAACATGTTTCATTAACTGTACCAAGTGTTCCAGTAGAGGTGGGATGTCAGATCCAAATTGTTCCATGTACTGGTGTAATTGCTCCTTTAAATCATCTTCTACTGTGATGTCTACTTGCCTATGCGAATAAATGCTTAATGAAACCTGCACCTCAAGTCTTACAGGTTGGACTGGGGTAAAGCAAAAAGTTCCTGCGTGATGGGACAAGTCACGTTGGTGCTATTGCCAGTGAATGGTAGTGACACAATATTCACCCTTCCCTCTAATGTCCCACAATTACCTTCATGGTGCAGTTCCATGCTACCCCATCCCAATCAAACCCGCACGCAGCGGCTGCATGTTCTACCACATTGTAGGGGCAAATGAACATGTCCTGAGCTTGAACACACCCAGTTAGGTAAGGGGCTACCCATGTTGTCCCATCCACCCGGGTCACATACTTCGGGGGCTCATTGTATCCTACTAAATGGTTCCCCTGACTAACTCCTATATTCTCTACTCAGAACAGAGGATTTGGAGATATTCTCTTTGGCATGATTGAGTAATACCATACTATCCCTATGACTGGAGGATAGTGCTGTGCGGCGAGGACAGGCTGGTGGAGGACCTTTGTCTTACTGATGTTTAGCGTAAGGCCCATGCTTATCTCGGGAGCCTCCTATCAACAAGAGCAGGCATTGACGACCAGATCCAACACCGCCTCCAGTGTACCAGTGCAGCCTTCGGATGCCTGAGGAAAAGAATGTTTGAAGACCAGGCCCTCAAAACTGTCACCAAGCTCATGGTCTACAGGGCTGTAGTAATACCCACCCTCCTGTATGGCTCAGAAACATGGACAATGTACAGTAGACACCTCAAGTCGCTGGAGAAATACCACCAATGATGTCTCCGCAAGATCCTACAAATCCCCTGGGAGGACAGACGCACCAACATTAGCGTCCTCGACCAGGCCAACATCCCCAGCATCAAAGCACTGACCACACTTGATCAGCTCCGCTGGGCAGGCCACATAGTTCATATGCCAGACACGAGACTCTCAAAGCAAGCGCTCTACTCGGAACTCCTTCACAGCAAATGAGCCAAAGGTGGGCAGCAGAAACGTTACAAGGACACCCTCAAAGCCTCGCTGATAAAGTGCGACATCCCCACTGATACCTGGGAGTCCCTGGCCCAAGACCGCCCTAAGTGGAGGAAGTGCATCCGGGAGGGCGCTGAGCACCTCGAGTCTCGTCGTCGAGAGCGTGCAGAAATCAAGCGCAAGCAGCGGAAATAGCGTGCAGCAAACCTGTCCCACCCACACCTTCCCTCACCGACTATCTGTCCCACCTGTGACAGAGACTGTGGCTTTCGTATTGGACTGTACAGCCACTTAAGAACTCATGTTAAGAGTGGAAGCAAGTCTTCTTCAATTCTGAGGGACTGCCTATGATGATGATGACTATCCCTAACAGGATAATATTATTCTGTTCCTGTAGATGACACTCGTGTTTCACCGGTTATACCTGTACCAATCTTCGAACCTGGTGCATATTCTTGGGGCGTTGATAAGTGGACATGCCTCTTAGATCTCGATCAGTTACCCATGAGGGGAGCTTTCCCTCAGCAATATGCTGCAGGTTTTCTCGGACTTGTTCCACTGATCAATATCCATACATTACACATACATCATTTCGAGCAGTTTTATTAAAGGCCTTTTTGTTCTCTTCTATAATCTAATTTACTATCTTAGCATGGGATTCTAAATGTTTAACCACGTCCTGCAAATGAATGGTCACAATTTGGTCCTCCCTCAATTCCTCTTGCTCCAAACCATTTATTTTACTTCGAATTTATTTTAACCGATTCCTGACCGCCTTTACAGATTGGTTTAGGTTAGCCAAATCAAAACTGCTCGTGAAGGAAGTTCCTGTATTAAAAACAGTCGCGGCATCATTTATCAGGCATCGCTGCCTTCTACTCGATTGCCATTCTTTTCGAGGTTATGATTAATATTATTACTATTCTTGGTTTTGGTGCAATATAAGGTTATAATTCTGATTCCGTTAAGGTTCCCAAACTGCCTTACTTAATTCCCATATTATTCTCCCATATAGCCTTGCTGTTTCAGGCTTGCATCACCCAGGCAGCCCACTTCGGTCAGATTCAGTATTACAGGAACCTCTTCGTAATGCACATCATAGTACAATATCATCTGAGTTGGGATTACCACTAGCCCGTTTATTGGTCCTGGGGTGTGTTTAGGAGAAACAGTCAGAGTCGTAGGCTGTCTTTCTCACAAGTGTGTTGTATTCACATGGAGGATTTAATTCCTCTGCATGCATAACCACACTCCCGTCACCACATCACTTGATATAATAGACGGTTGCACTGGTGATGTTATCATACCTCTGGAATTATCTTGGTCAGATTGTGAACAAACATTGTGCAACGAGTCTCCTTCCTTCTGAACCCCTGCTTTACAGCTGGACAGTTTGGTTCCGCCCTGAAACTATAGATTGCTACTCTCGGGCTTATACATCCACAAAATTCCCTCATGAGTTTTCTGCCATCGAGGCCAACATAACTGGTTATACCCTTTACCTTGGGATTGAGGTGGGCTACCTACATTTCCCTTGGGATCCCCTACTTGGTGATACCTTAAGTGACCACCCACTTCCGCCTACACAAACCACATTGGTGGTTGTTTGTTGCACATCCCTCTACCTTCTTGGATCTCATAGGTGGTCACTTTTACCTGAGCACTTAGTGTCACAATCACCTCTGATGGACTTGAGGATAAGGTTTCCGATCTCGCCTTGGGATGGTGTCGCTGGGACAATGCTGATCGATCCATTATTACGGGAATAAGCAAGAATGCCCCCATATGCTGAAGAGGCAGATGTTGAATCTTCTACATAATACAGGATCCCGATGAGCCAGAACAAATTCATCATGCTATACATATCTTCTTGCCTGTGGTGGCTCCGGATCTGGGGCCAGGGAGGTTCTTACAGCTCCCGTGTCCTGTCCACTTTCATTTGGATCATACTGTACCTGATTAGGTGGGGGTATTCCATCGGGCACCCCTCCCTCCTCATCCCACCAGAGAGGATGAATCCAGCTCACCATACTCATAATCATTTCCTGTCATCTCAGTGATCTGTTAGTGGGCTGAAAAAGCTTTCTCTGGTTAATATGAAACCATTTAATTTTCTTAGATAACCGAACTGCAAACACCATGGGACTAGCTTTATCAATGATATTATATGGTCCCTAGTACAGGGATTCAAACACTCCCACCCTTGCATAGTTTTGTACCATTACCCGGCTTCCCACCTCCCATTCTTGAGATTTTCTCAGGGCCAGGTGTAGTCAGTTGCGTTGGTGTGCCCTCCCAATGTTGTGGGCAGCCCCAAGATTCAGTCCCTTTAAAGTTTCCCAAAAGTAATTCAGGAACTTATCCCGAGTCAATTCCTTAGTTTGTCAGTTAAAGTGGGAACCAATAAATGTGTGGGGGTTTGCCTGGATCTCCCGGTTACCAATTCATGAGGGGTTAACCCATCCCTTTGGACTTATCACTACGGATTCCCATCAGGATTACGGGAAGTATTCCATCCCACTTGGTACTCTGTTTGTTCAATTCCTTTCGCAAGGCTGACTTTAATGTATGATTTATTCTCCCCACGATCCCTGATGACTGAGGGTTGTGGGTCACGTGCCACTTTCCTTCAATACCAAGCAACTTCAGAGTGGCTTGCATTACCTGACCTGCATAGTGATTTCCCTGCTCTGATTCTACCACTCAAGGGAATCCCCATCTAGAGAATACTTCCCTCACCAGAGTTTTAGCCATCCACAAAGCTGTGACCACTCTGCATGGGAAAGCTTCTACCAATATCGTGAAATTGTCCACTAAAACCAAACAGTATTTATAACTTCTTAGAGGTGGGCAGACACTGTCACGGTACCTTTGGTTGACGGGTATGTCCCAAGGGAGCCTTTCTTTTGTGTGGGTCAGGATTGTTAGCTGCACAGACCAAACCGGTTTTACAGTAATCCTCGACATCTTCCCTCAAATGGGGCCACCATCCCTCCTCATCTACTCACTTCCAAGTTGTTTCTGATCCAGGATGTCTGGCCTCCGGTCCCCCGTGTGCTAGCATAAATTCTTCCCAATATCCCTCAGGCACAATCCACTTAATCCTTTAAATAACATGCCTTCTCTGACCTCTACATCACTGGTGCCATAGGGTACTTCTACAGACTGACCTGCCTCTTTCTCCTTAAGGATAATTTTTTAGCACTATATCCTCCAATTGCCTTTCTTAGTAGTGGGCAACTTAATCGCCAATCCCACCCCTTCTTCCTGATGGTCACCTACTTAAAACAAAAGAAACAAATAATCCATTGTGACTCTACTTAAGAGCCCAAGGGGTTAATTTGTCAAGTCATAAAATTCCTTCTGCCCCATGGGGCAAATATTCACTTAAGTTAAGAAACTTTCATTTAATAATGTCCAATATCTTTAAAACTTCATTCAGTATTTCAAAAAATGATTCCTTGCTGAATTAAGAAAACACCCGTCAGCGGAAAGGGTTAACTGCTTTCTAGGTTTATAAGAAGGCTGAGCAAACAATTGTCTGATGTCATTATGTCACTTCATATAAATTAAAAAAAACTCTTCCAAACAACCAAATGCCATCTTTTTATTTTTCCTAGCAAAAATCATTATCAACATCACTATTAACTTTAAACATTCTGCGAACCAATTCTGTTCCCACTATAGGGTGTCTTCCTTTTTTTCCCAATGTGAAAGTTTCATATCCAGAACTAGAGACATTCACACAATTTATAATAATCAGAATTTCACCTTGGCCACAATGAAAGTCGGTTTTCATAGGTTAATTAACCTCAATTACTGCAATTTAATTCAGAGCAAATGTATCAGTGCAACTAAACACAATACAGTTCACAGGCTTTCAAAACCAAGTGAATTATTTCAACATTCTCTTTTTTTATTCATTTTGGCACCATTCCGAATGACTGTAAAAACACTGCAAATATTTAGATTAAAAATGTAGTTTTCACATTTTAAAGGGATACCATGCAAAGACAGAAACTTTCCCTTTCTCCTTTCTTTTTGCGACCAAAACCTGTTCCCTCCTGCACAGTTTTAACACTTTCCTCTGGTTTATGGGAGGTGTGTAATGACATAGATCAAAGGGCGATGAAAAATGCCGAAAATTTAGCAGTCAAGAGTCCCAATCCTTCTCCCAGTTTACCCTTCGGAATTGTTGTAACGTTCTCTCAACATTTCAAACATTCCAACGTCCCTTCGGCATCCCCTTAGATAATGCTGACAATTCCCATATGTTTAGCTTCCACTGAACATCTCCGCATAGACTAATATATCCTTTATTTTGCTCCAACTGAATTTATAATTACTGATTATTTTTCACTTGTCAAAACTTAGAGAGTGGGTATCTCGGACTTTCAGTAACCAAATTGAAGAGACAGTGCTTTGTTATGATTCAAATTTTTTAATTGAATTAAAACCATAAGACAATAGCAATTTTTCTGGTAATTGAATCAAAAGAAAATACTTTGTAAACGGTCAAATTAATTTTCCTTTTAGCAGATACCATACCAACTAACTTCAAGGCTGAAGCTTATCTTTTGCAGAACAAACGGTCTTCTGTGCATTTCATAACTGGGTGAATTATGGTCAAAATATATTTACACCTGTATTTTTAACCTAAGATATAATTCAATTCTGGGTACACAATTTCATTAGTTCTTAAACAACCGCATTCACACAAGTTAGAAAATATTGAACCCTGTAATGGATTATGAACTCGACATGCCAAATCAGTTCACAACCAAAAACATGGCTCACGTACCCCTCAAATAATACATGTGTATACATACATAAATCAATGAATCAACTTAACAGCACAAGCATTTGTCGAACATCCACAACAAGAGTACAAAGGGTTAAATAGCTTTCAGCTCTCTGTACAGAAAGGTGGGCGAAGCTAAAACAAACATACAGACACCTTTTTTTAGAAGACAGGCTTTCAGACAAATGCAAAAATCTTTAACTCCCCAAACATTCACAGTTGGAAAAACATCCACACAAATACACACTTTCATACAAACTGAAAACTTTTCCAACATCCTTTAAGGTTACACAGGTAATTGGACTTGGGTGGCCCCTTCATGCCTGGGTTCCCCCGTGGTCCTCCCCATGGACCACATGGACCGTTTCCTGAGATGTCTCATTCACTTTCATATACGTGGCCACATATCTAAGCAACTCCTTGTAATTAGTGGGCGCTGAGGTCCTTCTTACTGTGGAACGTTAGTCTTCCCTTTCTCAGGCTTCTTACAGTCCTCAGTAAGGTGTCCTCGCTCTCCACAGTTAAAGCAAGCCTGTCCTTCTTCCCCTTTCTCGTATTTTGACCCTTCCTGCTGCCACTTCTTTGGGGCACCCCTTTTATCTCACACACCTTGCCCTTAGCCTTATCCATTACCCTAGGGTTTGTTTTGTTCACCTGACGCACTTCAAAACACAGGATCATTTTCCTCAAAACCCTAGCCTCTGAGTTACCTTCAACCTCATCCTCTGGATCAAAGTCTGACATAGCTACTTGTAAATATGGCAGACTACGAGCTATCAGGGCATGCAACTAATGGTTATGTGCCTTCCCGTTCAGAATCACTCGCCTTACTACCCCACCCATGGCGTCCTTGTAAGATGGCCACAGTCGGTCAGCAAAAGCAACTGGGGGCTCATTGGGGTCCTGTTCTACCTCCGCCCTGGCCTTAAACGGATTCCCCTTTCCCGCCCCCATTACTTGAGCAACTCGTGCCTTAAAACCATCAAACTCGCCCCTTGCTCTTATACTTTCTAGGGGAAGGTTCGCAAAAATACCAGGACTTAGGGTGTAGAGCAATAAACGTTTCTTCATCATCCAGGATATTCAAACCAGCTATCTGTTCTAATTCTAGGAAATGTCCCCGGGGGTTACCTCCCACTTCTAGTTTCTTCACGTTAGTAGACATCTTTCTCAAATCTTCCATACTATACGGAATCACAAAGTCCCTATCCAATGGGCCCAGAGCTCCAGTATCCACCCCCTGGACCCTGGTGGTGCATGCCGTCTCTGATGCAGCGGAGCCATAGGTGGTGGCTCTCTACAGGGGGTGCTAGGCTGCCTGTTGGCGGCCCAGCCGAACCCGGGGGCAGTATTTTGCCAGCCAATCGGGAAGTCAGACGGCAAAAATCCTTCCATTGTGGCCATGGCAGTGGGCCCACCCCTTTAAGGGCCGCACACAGTCTTCAGAGAGTGCACCGACAGAAAAACCTGCCGGGGGCACCGCGCGGCGGGGGATCACCGAATCGAGCTGAACATGGATAGGTAAGTATTTATAGGATTTTAATTTGGTGGCGCATCTACTTGGGCGGGATGGGGTCCAAGCTGAAAAAATCCCCAACCTGAATTTTGATTGGGTCGGCCTGTTGACCCCAAAGCAGCAGCCATTTGATTTTTAGAAATGGTCGCCGCAAATGGACATTAACGGGTCTCTTGAGAACCTGAATTTTGGCCTCAGGGTCTACAAAATCTTGTTTCCTGCTGTTATTCTTTTCATCAACTTTGTTTCCAGTTTTTCCACAAAAAAAACCCCACTAAAGAAGGTTAACCACAGCAAAGCTTTTAGAATGTCCCTCTCGCTTGTTTTCAAATAATTTTGAAAAACAACTGATCAGAAATTGCTAGAATCTAAAGAAATTTATTCCACTAGTAAAGAGGATGGTGCTGGAAATTTAGAGACACTGCACATAATCCAAACTCAGCACACAACATCTCAGATACTGCAGATATTTATGGTAAGGGACCCATAAATAGGCTTCTAGAGCAGGCAACATGCAGACAACATCTTAGGCTGGTAACTTTCTCTGAGCTGCTCCTGTTCTGCCACCATCACTCCACCAGAAGGGTGGCAGAAATGGTGCTTATCCATGTGAGCACGGCTTCTGCTGCACTTCTGATGGAGGTGGAGCAGGAGCAGAGAGGAAATTCCCGGCTTAGTATCTCATTGCCTCAAATGTCACCCACCGCCCAAGCTGATAGCAACCTTTTTTGGTTAAGGTCGAACCAAATTATA
This sequence comes from Pristiophorus japonicus, assembly GCF_044704955.1. Taxonomy (NCBI): domain Eukaryota; kingdom Metazoa; phylum Chordata; class Chondrichthyes; family Pristiophoridae; genus Pristiophorus; species Pristiophorus japonicus. Next base: position 87,549,342 of record NC_091990.1, on the reverse strand, counting down.
AGGAAACTCCGAGGGCTGGATTTTCCACTCCTTTGCGGTCCGGGTTTCGCCCCAGCGCAGTGTGACAGGCGGTGTTCAGGTCTCCTGCGTCCCGTCGCGATCCTCCGGTCGGGTTTTGCGATGGCGCTGAGCAGCACCGCCGGGAAGAGCTGCGCTGGGTGTGCAACGCCTCTCATTACGACACCAACACGAGTTTTGACTTTTGCCCGATCTGTCCGCCCGCAATGACTGCCTGGGAAATCAGAATGGTCCAGCCATGCTGGCAGCGCAGAGGAAGGTAAAAGTACTCCAAAGGTAAGTGCGAGTGTTTGTTCTTTTAACTCTTCAATGAATTGTGTTGTGGTGGCATGTTTTGGGAATGTTTTTGTGTTTTTTTAAGGTACCCCCCCCCCGGCCCTCCCCCTCTCCAGGCCTCTCTCAGAGCACACACGGCCCAGCTCTTTAGCTCGTGAGTTTCCCATCCTTGCGCCATGAAAAGTGTACAATGCCTCCCTTAGCACTGCATCCCCTGACGCAGGGCCCAGATGTCGAAACTTCCATACTAAAGCGCAAACTATTCCCCCGGCTGGTAACTTTCCAGCCGAGCCGCCATTTTCGCCCCAAGAACAGAAAGCTCAAAATCCAGCCCCAAACTCCTTTAGCAGTTCCTGGTTACTTCTCCAAATTCATGCAACATTAGCAGACATTCCTTAATTTAAAAAATCATAGAATTACATAGAATATACAGCACATTCATAGGCGCACCACCGCCTAATCTGACCCATCATTAATATCAACATAGCCCTAAAGCAGAGGGGGCAGCAGAAGCAGTGCCGCAAAAAAGTCAATGCCGGGGCACTTAAAGACCCAGCTAAAAGAGCCCTATACAGTCAGCGCCTCACAGCTAACCTGGCGTGCCTTGCTGACCCCGATACACAGAATGCCCACAGCACTTGGTCTGCCCACCAGGCCTCTATAACCAGTGCCTGCAAAGAGATGCTCGGTCACTCAACCAGGAAACACCAGGACTGGTTTGATGAGAATGATCAGGAGATCCAAGAACTAATAGATCACAAGCGAAAGGCAATTCTGAGCCTTAAACAACAACCCAACTCGGGAACAGCAAGGCAGCATTACAGATGGCTTAAGGTTGAGATCCAATAAAAAACCCGGGACCTAAAAAACAGGTGGTGGATGGAGAAAGCACAGGAGATGCAGCAGCTGGTCGACAACCATGATATGCGAGGATTCTTCGTCGCAGTCAAGGCCACCTACGGTCCAAACACCCAAGGCCCCACCCCACCGCTGGCCAAGAACGGGGAAACACTCATCAAGGACACCAACCGAGGCAGTCAGGAGCCATTGGAAGGATCATTTCGAAGATCTCCTTAATCGAAACTCTGCCTTTGACTCGAGTGTTCTCGACTCCATGCCCCAGCATGTTACCCGCTACCACCTCAGTAAAGCTCCAGCACTGCACGAGGTAGAAAAAGCCATAAGACAGCTTAAGAACAAGGCTATGGGAGCGGATGGAATCCCCGCTGAGGCACTGAAGTATGGCGGAGATGCACTGTTGGCACGAATACATGACCTCATCTCTCTCATCTGGAGGGAGGAGAGCATGCTGGGAGATCTCAGAGATGCAGTGATCGTGACCATCTTTGAAAAAGGGGACAAGTCCGACTGCGGCAACTACAGAGGCATCTCCCTGCTATCAGCCACTAAGAAGGTCATCGCTCGAGTCCTCCTCAACTGTCTTCTCCCTGTGGCTGAGGAGCTCCTCCTGGAATCACAGTGTGGATTTTGTCCCCTACGGGGCACAACGGACATGATTTTTACATTGCGACAGCTGCAGGAAAAATGCAGGGAACAGCGCCAGCCCTTATACACGGCCTTCTCCGACCTTACAAAGGCTTTTGACACTGTCAACTGCGAGGGTCTATGGAGCGTCCTCCTCCGTTTCAGATGCCCCCAAAAGTTCATCACCATCCTCCGCCTCTCCACTACGACATGCAGGCCGTGATCCTTACCAATGGATCCATTACAGACCTAATCCACGTCCGGACTGGGATCAAACAGGACTGTGTCATTGCCCCAACCCTCTTCTCAATTTTCCTCGCCGCCATGCTCCACCTCACAGTCAACAAGCTCCCCGCTGGAGTGGAGCTAAACTACAGAACCTATGGGAACCTGTTCAACCTTCGTCAACTCCAGGCCAGATCCAAGACCACCCCAACCTCTGTCGTCGAGCTACAGTACACGGACGACGCCTGCGTCTGCGCACATACAGAGGCTGAACTCCAGGACATAATCGACGTATTTACTGAGGCGTACGAAAGCATGGGCCTTAGGCTAAACATCCGTAAGACAAAGGTCCTTCACCAGCCTCACTTGCCGCACAGCACTGCTCCCCAGTCATCAAAATCCATGGCATGGCCCTGGACAACATGGACCATTTCCCATACCACGGGAGCCTCTTATCAACAAGAGCAGGCATTGACGACGAGATTCAACACCACCTCCAGTGCAGCCTTCGGCTGCCTGAGGAAAAGACTGTTTGAAGACCAGGCCCTCAAATCGTGTATTTAATATTTCTCCTCCTTTTTATTTTAAATGCTGTTATATAATTTCTAATATCATTTTCCGATGCCCACCCGATCCATCTCCCGAGTAAATACTGAAGCAAAATAATTATTGTATATTCCTGACATTTTGTTATCACTGCCTGTGGTGTTGCCCTGCCTGTGCCTTAGTGGCTCCATGAATGTTTCTCACAGCAACGATTAACTGTTTTGGAGAGGACAATTTAAGTGGCTTTTATTATTAATTTTAAGCTGTGTCAGGCATGGTTCAGTGGTTGCCTTGTGTCAGAAGGTTGTGGGTTCAAGTCCCACTCCAGAGACTTGAGCACAAAATATAGGCTGACACTCCAGTGCAGTACGAAGGGAGTTCTGCACTGTTGGAGGTGCTGTCTTTTGGATGAGACGTTAACCCAAGGCCCCATCTGTCCTCTCAGGTAGATGTAAAATATCCCACAGCACTATTTTGAAGAGGTAGGGAGTTATCTATCCCTGGTCTCCTGGCCAATATTTATTCTGCAACCAGATCACTAAATAACAGATTATCTAGTCAATATCTCACTGATGTTTGTGGGATCCTGCTGTGCGCAAATTGTCTGCGCGCTTTCTACATTATTACAGGAAAATGCATGAATCTATTATTAAGAATGTTGGAACCAAGCACTTAAGAATAATAGGATTGGGCAGTGTCAACACAGATTTATGAAAGGGAAATCATGTTTGACAAAAGTTTTTTGAGGTTGTAACGAGCAGAATAGATAAGGGGTGACCTGTGGATGTGGTATATTTAGACTTTCAGAAGGCATTTGATAAGGTGCCACATAAGAGGTTATTGAACAAAATTAGGGCTCATGGGATATCTTCCTTCTTCTTAGGCAGTCCCTCAGAGTCAAGGATGACTTGCTTCCACACTAAAAATGAGTTCTCAGGTGACTGATGAGTCCGATGCGGGACCTACAGTCTGTCACAGGTGGGGCAGGCGGTGGTTGAAGGGACGGGTGGATGGGGTGCCTGGGATGCTGTGTTCTCCTTCCGCTGTTTGCGCTTGGCTTCAGCTTGCTCTCGGCGAAGATACTCGAGGTGTTCGGCACCTTCCCGGATGTTTCTCCTCCAATTTGAGCGGTCTTGGGCCAGGGATTCCCAAGAGTCGGTGGGGATGTCACACTTTTTCAAGGAGGCTTTGAGGGTGCCCTTGAAACATTTCCTCCGCCCACCTTTGGCTCATTTGCCATGAAGGAGCGCTTGCTTTGGGAGTCTCGTATCAGATTTGTGGACGATGTGGACCGTCCAGCAGAGTTGATCGAGCGTGGTCAGTGCTTCGATGCTGGGGATGTTGGCTTGAACGAGAATACTGACGTTGGTGCGCCTATCCTGCCAATGGATTGGCAGGATCTTGCGGAGGCAGCGTTGGTGGTACTTCTCCAGTGCTTTGAGGTGCCTACTGTATATAGTCCATGTCTCAGAAGCATATAGGAGGGCATGTCCCACCACAGCTCTATAGACCCTGAGCTTGGTGCCGGGTTTGAGGTCCTGGTCTTCAAACACTCTCTTCCTCAGGCGACCGAAGGCTGCGCTGGTACACTGAAGGCGGTGTTGGACTTCGTCATCGCTGTCTGCCCTTGTTGACAGTAGGCTCCCGAGGTTTGGAAAAAGATCCACATTGTCCAAGGCCTCGGGGAGGATTTTGATAACCGGGGAGCAGTGCTGCGTGGAGGGGGCAGGTTGGTAGAAGACCTTTGTCTTACGGATGTTTAGTGTAAGGCCCATGCTCTCTTAAGCGTCGGTGAAGGTGTTGGCGATGGCTTGTAGAATGGCCTCCGAGTGTGCACAGATGCAGGCATCGTCTGCGTACTGTAATTCAATGACAGAGGATGGGACAACCTTGGATCTGGCCTGGAGGCGGCGGAGATTGAACAGTTTTCCGTTTGTTCTGTCGATTAGCTCCACTCCAGCGGGGAGCTTGCTGAGGGTGAGATGGAGTATTGCAGCGAGGAAAATCGAGAAGAACGTTAGTGCGATGACACAGCCTTGTTAACACCGGTCCGAAGATGAATTGGGTCTGTGGTGGATCCGTTGGTCAGGATCACGGCTTGCATGTCGTTGTGAAGCAGGTGAAGGATGGTGACTGTTGTAGGTATTAGGCACCCTAGGGCAACGGCACCTGTAGGATAAGGTTAGAATTAAATATGTAACTTGTACCATAAAATGGCTACCAGTGAAGCCTCAAGGGATTTATGTTAGCTGAAATAGACCGCATTCCTGGAGACTGATACTTGTTGTTTCCCACACACAGGACCAGCAAGCAAGTTCTGCAGGTGTCTCTAATCAGCTAGGCCTCAGGACCAAATGTTCTAGTAACAATACGGCTCTGTAGCAGGATGGAGATAAGGAGGCTACCCAATGCCAGCATCCAAGGACAGTAAGATAAGAGAGGCCCAGGCCATGTTACAAGACACATGAGTCATCCCTAGCAACACACCCCTTAGCAACACATCTCTTGGCAACACATGAGCCACTTTACGTTTAGAGACTAACGCTATTGGTCTAATGTAACTGTAGTAAACTGTTGTATGTAACTGTAGTAAACTGTTGTAAAACATATAAAGATCCATGAAACCCTTTGTTCAGCGGAGAGAAGCCTGGACTCAGTCTTGTGATTTCCTCCCCGCTGGCGTAAATAAAGGCCGCACTTGCATTGGAACCGACTCTGAGTGTTGAGTGATTCTTCTGACAAACACTAACACTAACAGTGGCATCACGAACAGGATTTCGGGGTCGCTGGGTGCCCTTGGAAAAACCCGGGTGAGTATAAAAAATTATAATTATAAAGGGTGCGGAAGGTGGATGCTGGTTGATCGACACGAGGGGACGGTCCAATATCTCAAACACCTAGCCTGAGCCTGAATTAAGAGGACTTTAGTCCCACGTGACGGCCAGGAATTAATTAGGTTCCGGGAACACACTTGGACCGTGGGATCGTGATACCGAAAGACATTTTCCGGACCCAGTAGTGTAATTTGAGATATACTCCGGGGTAGAACCAAGCGGTGTACAGCAGCTAACGGAATCCAAACCTGTGAACAGGGTCGGACCAACGGGCAAGAGTCGTTAGTCGTTAAGGTTAACGTAAGCACTGCGGGAATTGATTAAACGCATTTTTAAGAATTGTATAAGTTTGTGTAACAGTAGAACTTGTGACCTGACAGTAGCTAGGAGACGGTTTACTACAAGTTACGCTAGGTAGAAAGCGGACCTCTGAGAGTAGATACCTAACGGATCTAGTCCTACCCAGGAATGGCCATGAAAGCAAGTAAACTCAAGTGGGGATCAGAAGGGTCCATTACCCACCATCTGGCGGAAAAGCAAAAGAAACTAATCGAGAAAATGGTGGGAGAAGGAACGGAAAGTCAAAAAGAAAAAAAGGATGTGGTCTTGATACTGCGAGCCCATGTAAATTAACATAGGAAGCTAAGATTAAAAAAACTGACGGTGATTGTCTTAAGTGAAGTATGGAAGAGGAATAGAGCCGGCCAAAAAAAAAAGATTAATAGGAAAGAAGAGAGACTTTTGTAAATGTCTGGTTGTTGAGTGAGAGACCCTGTGTGATTTTGTGACTGTGGAATGAATTTTTATGTTGTCATGTTTCTGAAAGCCTGGTTGGAAGAGGAATGCTAGTGTCTGTTTATTTTAGCTAACCCTTTGTAGTGTTGTCCTGTATGTGGGAAGTTTTAAGACATTTTAAGTTAGAAACGCAGGTGTGGATTTATTCGGATGATAAGTTACGGAGCTAGGAAATGTACAAAGGATAGGTTTGTTGAGCAAAAGATAAAAAATACATGGTCCCGGTGGTTAAAAAAAAAGAATTTACTTGTCGAAAGAAAACATGCAATGATTGATTGGGTTGAAAGACATAAATTTAGTCTCAGAATGAGATAAAGAATGCTTTAAAAAAAAAAGAGCTTCTAGCAAAAAAAAAAGGTTTTAAATAAAGATTGAAATGACAAAGTTTGAATTGGGATTTTGAGATATTCAGAGAAGGCACAGAAAATAAAGACGCCACTTTGAAAGTAAACAAAATGTGTTTGTGATGGAAAAAGACATAACTTACTCAATACTAGTTGATGTTTGCTGTGAAAAAGATATTGGTTTAATTAGAAAAAGAAAAAAAAATTTGGAAGACGTAAAAAAACACTCAACATTGATAATGATTTTAAATTATGAGAAAGTTTCAATGCAGTTTGAAAAGATTTCCAAAATGGACAGTGTTTATCAAGAAAAGTCCCGAACAGTCTAAACAAGCAGGAGGGTTTTGAAGATCTAAGCTATGCGAACTCAGCACAGAGAAAAAAAAAACTGGGAATTAGAGAATCTTACTGAATTCTTAAATTCTTATAGAAAATGAAACTGGCACAGAAGTTTAGATTTTGTGCTGAGAGAGAAATTAAAAAAAAACAAAATTGAATTTCAGTAAACAAAATTGCTATAAAAAATGTGTGGTCTCGTTTTATATCAATTAAAAAAAAAAATTTCTTTGGCAAGTACTTGAATTAGAAGTTAAGAAAACATTGGAGTTTACCCTAAAATGCCGTCTTCCCTGATGAGAAGATTTTTATTATTTATGCTGTTTAACGGATTCCTAATTTCTAAGCAAGTTTTGAAGGCACAAAGACTTTTTTTTTCAGATGATTACGTGAAGTCACGTAATGACATCAGGTCTTCTTACAAACCTGGAAAGGAGTTAACCCTTTCCATTGACAGCCGTTTAAGATACTGAACATTATTAGTTTGGATTTCTTAATAGAAAAAAAAGACTCACCTAACAGAGGAAACATGAAATAAAAACAGAACTAGCTTATGTAATAATACTTGCCTGATACAATAAAGAAATAGATACTCAAACAAAACAAATTGAAGAGTTAAAAGCTAAGATAAACAGGCTGGAAGAGATAACGGGACTAGACGGATAGTGCAGTGCGCAGCCATAGCACCATCACCTCTGGCAATAGAGCCAATGGAGCCCACGGTGGGTAGGTGTAGTCCACAAACCCAACCTAACGGTAAAGCAGACAACGATGTTCGGAGGAATAGCTTTGGCCTTGGTCATAATAGGAGTTTGGGTAATATTTAAGTGGGTAAAGACACGGGCGCACGCCCCACAAATTCAACTCGAAATGGTTCGATTATAACCTTGTGCTTCTGATTTCGCAGGGTGACAGGGATACTCGTAGAGCAAAACCTAACCCCTGGTGACGACCAGGCCATCTGTTTAAAATTACAGATAATACCTACCAGAATGGGAATACGAACGGCACTCCTCGTAATATGGATAGCCCTGCGACAGGCACGTACCCTGGACGACACCGACGGATTGCAGCGCACTCAGGAAATAAACAACTACCGGTACATAAACTATGGAGTCTTGTTTAATTTAACGGATGGAATGTGCATCCCAGCAGCCAAGGACTGGAGCAAGGACAGGACTTAATTTAATGCATGGTTACAAGTGAATCCTAATAAGAATCCTAATAAGAGTATGTGTACAGTGCTCCACAGGTATAAGGAGCAGCTGCATTAAACGGAGGGATGTCAAAAGGCCTGATGAATGTATTTTCGGCATAATTTGCGCGCCTCCGGGACAATCCCAGCAATCAGTCATCCGCAAAAAAGGAGTGGGGCTGTGTGGGTACTACGAGGAAGTGGGGGCGGCTGCAATATCATTGTATGTATGCTTCTCACCCCCTCCGACACCCATAAGAACCACTGCATTGCCCGAGAAACTGCCTTGTCCCATAACTACTAAGGGACCAGAAAATGGGATTGTAATATACAACGAAGGGGAATTATTGTATGATAATGTTAAACATGAAATTGTGCCTGTTCTGATCAATATTTCAGGCATCCAGATGCCGGAATACTGTACAGAACAGTCAAGGAAAATGTACAATGTATTAAGTAAAGTTGTAATGCAACAGGCTGCCAATGCAATGGGTGCCAGTAGATTCCGAGGATAGGGGTCAGCCCCCAGGACAAAGAGGGAACTAAAACATGATATTGCTACCGTTTTCAATACAGGGACTTCCGTAGTAAACTTGATAGACATACAAGGATTAAATGAGAGGGTGGAACAGCTTAGAGGGGTGATGAAGGGGTTATTAGAGAGGGTGGAGCAAAACCAGGAAGACCAAGCCAATCTAGGAAAGGAGGGCGCCGAAATCCAGTTGGATGGCATCTCAGTCCTGGAAGCTTACGTCAAAACCATTAATCACTTCATTGATAGAGAAAAAGAAGATACAGGAAAGCAAAGACAGGGGCAACTCTGTCACGCTTATGGTTTGTGGATGGTAGGACAGATCCGCCACAATCTCGACCAGATCCAACGCGGGGAAGTACCCGATTGGATAGACAGTTCACATCTGGCTCAGTTGGCTAACCAGAGGGGGACACTGGATAATTGTACTCTGAAGGGACTGACCCGAGTATACCCAGCAATTCCAGATTGCCAGATGGGTAGGAATACTGGGATAGAGATAGTCCTGATGATCCCTATAGCCACGCCGGACTCAGGGCCGTTCTCCCTGTACCAACTAGAGAATATCGGAGTAATACGGGAAAATGTCTCCATGCGTTACTATCTGACCACCACCTCCGCCGTTCGTCGAAACAACATACTTACCGGGATTTCCCTAACAGATTGCAAGCAAAGGGGGGAGATCACAGTATGCCCTCACCCGGTAGGCCGAGGGGAGCTAGACGAGTGCGGGTTTAACCGAACCGACGGGTGTGTACTAGAAATAGTGCCCGCACATAGGCACTTCGCGAGGGCAGGTTATGGAGGAAAAGGAAGATACTGCGTCTCTACCACAGAGCGTTCATACCAGTATAATAACCTGCAGTGCCCTATACCACAGTCAAACTTTTGCTTTACGCCACTACGACCTGTCACGATCGGGCAAGCACATATCACCCAGGTTAGGCGCCGGAAGCCTGAAGTTATTGAGGTAACCGATCAGCTCCAGGATCATTTGCAGGATTATGATGAGCCAGATCAGGTCCCTATCCCACATCTAACCGAAGTATTACGAGAATTGAGGCTCAGGGTGGGTCAATCCGTAAAGCTCTACCACCAACTGCAAACTAAAATCAAAGTACTGGAAGAAGATATCGAAATAGACTTACAAAGTCAGAGTTGGTGGAGTAAGGTCTGGGACTGGGGAATAAATGTGAACATCCATCCATGGATTCGTATAATTTCACACATACTGGTCGGGATACAATCTTAGCAATAACATGGGGCATAATGGCCTGCCAGGCATGCAGACACCATTTGACCTTAGTTAATTTGATCTAAGCAACCGGGACTCTTGAAACCGCGTGACTGGCCAGCACGTTGAGGCAGGGAGTACCGGGCCGTGCACAAAATCTAACATAAGTAGGGCGGTCAGTTAAAGGGGGACTAGGACTAGTCCCCTTACCGAAAGGAGGGAATTGTTGTAGGTATTAGGCACCCTAGGGCAACGGCACCTGTAGGATAAGGTTAGAATTAAATATGTAACTTGTACCATAAAATGGCTACCAGTGAAGCCTCAAGGGATTTATGTTAGCTGAAATAGACCGCATTCCTGGAGACTGATACTTGTTGTTTCCCACACACAGGACCAGCAAGCAAGCTCTGCAGGTGTCTCTAATCAGCTAGGCCTCAGGACCAAATGTTCTAGTAACAATACGGCTCTGTAGCAGGATGGAGATAAGGAGGCTACCCAATGCCAGCATCCAAGGACAGTAAGATAAGAGAGGCCCAGGCCATGTTACAAGACACATGAGTCATCCCTAGCAACACACCCCTTAGCAACACATCTCTTGGCAACACGTGAGCCACTTTACGTTTAGAGACTAACGCTATTGGTCTAATGTAACTGTAGTAAACTGTTGTATGTAACTGTAGTAAACTGTTGTAAACCATATAAAGATCCATGAAACCCTTTGTTCAGCGGAGAGAAGCCTGGACTCAGTCTTGTGATTTCCTCCCTGCTGGCGTAAATAAAGGCCCCACTGGCGTTGGAACCGACTCTGAGTGCTGAGTGATTCTTCTGACAAACACTAACACTAACAGTGACAAACTTCTGGGGGCAGCCGAATTTGAGGAGGACGCTCCATAATCCCTCATGGTTGACAGTGTCGAAGGCCTTTGTGAGTTCAAAGAACGACATGTACAGGGATTGGTGCTATTCCCTGCATTTCACTTGGATTTGCCACCCGGTGAAGATCATGTCCATTGTGCCCCTTAGGGGGCCAGCAGTGGGGTCGTGGCACAGGAGCGGCGGGGTCGCAGCGGGGTTGTGGCCCAGAAGCTGCGGGGTCGTGGCCCAGGAGCGGCGGGGTCGTGGCCCAAGAGCTGCGGGGTCGTGGCCCAGGAGCGGTGCAGCACGGGCCAACAGCGAGGTCATGAGGCTGCCACTGCATCCTATGAAATCCAGGGAGAGAGTTCCTGCGGGAAGGAGAAAGGAGGACAGGAGGAGTATGTGTGTTTGTATGTACTAGGCCCGTACAGCGGAGCCTGGTCTCCAGTCGCCTTGGAATCCTTACCACTGGACCAAGGTCTTGCTCTGTCAAGCCCGTGTGCAGCTGGTGTGCTATGGCTACCACACATTAAAAGAATTCATGCACAGACATCTTCCACCCTTCAAAATGAATAAGGGATATGGGTTAATATTCTAGCATGGATTGAGGATTGGTTAACGGAAAGAAAACAGAGAATAGGAATAATGGGTCATTTTCGGGTTAGCAGACTGTAACTAGTGGGGTACTGCAAGGATCGGTGCTTGGGCCTCAGCTATTCACAACATATATCAATGATTTGGATGAGGGGACAAAATGTAATATATCCAAGTTTGCTGATGATATAAAGCTAGGTGGGAATGTAAGTTGTGAGGAAATTGCCAAGAGGTTTCAAGGGGATATAGACAGGCTAATTGAGTGGGCAAGAGCATGGCAAATGGAATATAATGTGCAATGCAAGCCTGTACCGACTGTTTTCCCAGACGCTGTTGTTGGTGGAAGCTCAATGAGGCACACGCACCGAATTTAGCGACTGGAACGCAAGCCTGCGCGTTGCACCAGGAATACGCCATGATCGAAGTGATCAGCAACAGCCATGTGCTAATGATTTGCCTCCTCCCCCCCACCCCCGCCCCCCCCCCCGCCATGGTGAGCCTCGAATGAACTTTCTGTCGGGGGCTAAAAGTTGCGCGCTCGGTCGCTAAGCTCTAACGCTCGCATTAACGTGCCCTCAGCTGCTAACTGAGGCATAGGCAACTGAAAATCCAGCTCCAGGTCTGATGTTTGGTAAATGCTACATTGCTTCCATGTTTAAACCACTGTTGTTGAAGGGTGAAAGCCTGAGAAGCCAGCTTGGTAAAACTAGCCAACCCTCGTCTGCATTTCTGAGGATAAAAGCCTTTACCTTGGAGACAAGTCTTCCTAGATAAATCTCTAAATATGCTGGTCTAGTTTCCACTAGATAAGGCAAGGGAATACACAATAAATGGTACGATACTGAGAAACAAAGAGGAACAAAGGGACCGTGGAGTGCATGTCTACAGATCCCTGAACGTAGCAGATCAGGTAGATAAGGTGGTTAAGAAGGCATACGGAATACTTTCCTTTATTAGCCGAAGCATAGAATACAAGAGCAAGGAGGTTATGCTTGAACTGTATAAAACACTAGTCAGGCCACAGCTGGAGAACTGCGTGCAGTTCTGGTCACCACATTACAGGAAAGATGTGATTGCACTAGAGAGGGTACAGAGGAGATTTACGAGGATGTTGCTGGAGAACTTTAGCTATGAGGAAAGATTGGATAGGCTGGGGTTGTTTTCTTTGGAGCAGAGGAGGCTGAAGGAAGACTTGATTGAGGCATATAAAATTATGAGGGGCCTAGATAGAGTGGATAGGAAGGACATATTTCCCCTAGCAGGGAGGTCAATAACCAGAGGACATAGATTTAAAGTAATTGGTAGAAGGATTAGAGGGGAGTTGAGGAGAACTTTTTTCACCCAGAGTGTGGTGGGGGTCTGGAACTCACTGATTGAAAGGGTGATAGAGGCAGAAACGCTCATCACATTTAAAAAAGTACTTGGATATGCACTTGAAGTGATGTAACCTACAGGGCTACGAACCCAGAGCTGGAAAGTGGGATTTGGCTGGATAGCTCTTTTTCGGCCGACACAGATATGATATTTTGAATGGCCTGCTTCTGCACCATAAATTTCTATGATTCTATGATAGACAGCGCAATCCGCCTGGAATCGGCCAAACCAGCGCAAAAGATAGTGGAATTTTAAATGCAAGTTACATCAATCTTAAATGCTGCTGAAAAAATGGGGTGGATTTTCAGCTCATTTGCGCTTTAGTTAGCACCCCAGCGGGGCGTTAAAGGCTGTTTTTAGGCGTTATGCCAGGTGCCCATGATTTAACGCCCGGCCGGAAGCTTTGGCTATTGGTTTGCGCCATGATTATAACGTCAATTGTTGTGCAGTAGCAGGGAACATATGCAGCATCTCTCAGCACGCTGCACATTGCTGCATTCGCCATGTTACAAGGGCACTGTACGCACGCAGAATGGACTTCATAAAGTTCCCAATGAGCAGGGACAGCCAAAATGTGAGGGCTTTAGGATTTGGAAGAATTGTAGGCTTCCCCAAGGTTCAAGGAGCCATTGACTGCACACATGTCACCTTGCGAGCACCATTACACCACGCAGAGGTCTTCAGTAACTGAAAGGGATACCACTCCCTAAACATACAGCTGGTCTGCAACCACATGCAGCACATCCTCACAGTGAGCGCACATAATGCTTTCATTTTGCGTGAGAGCAGTGTGTCATGAATGTTTCAGTGTTAAAGACAAGGGCAGGGCTGGCTGATCGGGGCAAAGGTTACGGCTTGGCCAGCTGGCTCATGAACCCCCTCCGGAACCCCGCCACAGAAGCCGAGCAGCACTACAATGACAGCCATGCAGCGACCTGCAACATCATCGAACAGGCAATTGGCGGGCTCAAGCAGCGCTTCCGATCCCTGGACCGCGCTGGAGGCAGCCTTCAATACTCCCCTCAACAGGTCTCTGAATCATTGTGGTGTGTTGCATGCTACACACCTTAGCCATTACGGGGGCCAGGCATTGCTAGTGGGGATTGCAGGACCATTTCAGGAGAAGGACGAGGATGACAAGCCTGCTGAGGAAACCATTGCGGATCCACCACAACCACAGGGGAGGCGACCGCAGCAAGAACCTTACGTCGCCAGCTCATCATTGACCGGTTTACTTGAATGGTAAAGATGGGGTTGCAGCTTTGATTCGCAACTCTGTGCCACCAAGACGGCTCATCGGCACTGAATTCTGCAATGAGACAAAAAGCACCGATGGCAAAGGTCAAACAAACATTTTTATAAACATCAATAACGAACAATGCCCCCCCCAACAACCCTAAATGATACAATGATTAAACCAAAACTAACTCAACACAAAACTGCTTCCTGCAGCAAGTCAATGCAAAATAAGCCATTTCTTAACATACAACTATTTACAATGTGAACAATTCTACATAAATGCATGAGCTCAACCTTGTGCCAGCCCTTAATGGCTCTTAGTCACACTTCCACCCCCCTTCCCATCAGCCCCCTCCCACACCTGCTGCTACTCCTCAATGAGGCCTCAGTTCCTACAGCAAGGCTGTTGGAGGGCTGCTGTGTTGGGGGCCCAGACAATGCAGATGGTGTTTGAGGACGCCCTGGACAAGCTCTTGGCCTGGGAGGCCCGACTGTGGCCTGCTGTGCCTCATCATCGGTGGAAGCAGTCACTGGTGGCTGGGGTGTGTACCGTGTATGGTGCATGGTTGGTGAGTCAGTGGTGGGAGCCGAAATGCTATCATTCTGAGGAAGGACAGAACCTTCCAATTCCTGGGAGGCACTGACTCTCCGACAAGGCTGGGCCTTAACATTCGGAGCACGATGTGTCTCCACAACTTGCTGGTCTGCTTCAGCACCACCCCTTCCCCGTTGGACAGTGGGGAACGCAGAGAGGATAGCAGTAGTCATCGGCCGCATCACATCACCAAGCTGAAGCGTAGCTTGTGCCTGCGATGCACTCAAGGCTGTGACGTGTTCAAGGGCACGTGCCACACACTCTGGAACGTCACTGTCACTGTTCGAGGCCGCCAGCCTCAGTGTGTGGGCAATGATGGCCTCACTGGACGCCTGAGTCGCATTGACAATCCAATTCGCTGCCTCCGCGACAGTCGCAGTAAGCTTGTCGATGTTCTCTGGGATCCGTCCCACTGCATCCATACGGTCACGGTGCATTCCTGTGGTTTCCCTGGACATTTTCACCAAGTGCAGCTCCATGTCTGCCTATAGTTGAGCAGACTAACTTTGCCGGCTTACCCTCCGGAGAGCTGGCCTGCGAGATTGCCCTATCACACTGTGTTGCTGTATGCGACTGGAGTCAGCAGCCTCCGTAGACTCAAACCCTTCAAAAATCTCATTACTGCCAGATGAGGAATGTTGAGAAGGGGCAACTGGTGGGCTCTGCGGCTTAGCAGGCCTGATCATCACCGCCATGGCCTGAGGTCGATGCGTCCCGGGAAGGCTGGTGCGATTGTGGCTGAAACACAGAACCACATGCGTGTGGTTAGCAGCAGGGGAGGGGGCAGGGTGACATGAGGAAGGTGACATCGTACATGTTCATTTGAAGGGTCGCTGCCACTTCATTATATGACAATGCAGTCTCTTCAGGCGCCCTATCCATTTACATACCCGCACTACCCGAAGGGGCTCAGTATCGCCCCGGCAACTGCCTGAGCTGCTACTCCAATGAGGGCCGACACCCATTCCTCAACATCATTCAGTTCCAGTATTTGAGGCAGACCCCCGCCTGTGCACAGCTGCTCCGTCTTGTTGTGGGAGTGCTTCGACTGTAAAGAGACAAATAGGAAGGGTTCAGAATGGGTTTCTCTCCTGTTGTGGCACATATGCCTACCATAGTACAATAAGTGAGACTGTGTGAATGTACTAGTTGCTTCCATTCAATCAGTTTTGATGTTGCATGAGCTTCATGTGCAATTGGTGTGGGGTTAGAGGGATGTAGGAGCTGTAGGTGATCTTTCTGAGAGAAATAGCAGCAGTGGAAGTGTATTGCGAGGAAGGATATAAATTAGTGAGTTCATGTGCATCGATCATTAGAAGGCAATGGGTGCAGAAGTAAGCTTTCATCTTTCTGATACGTTGTGAAACCCACGCCACAGACAGCAAGACTTTTGAGAGGGACCATATACATGAAAGACTTCACATAGTGTGTGAGATTCATGTTAGAAGGAAAGGAGGCATACATAAATGTGAATGGAACTCACCCTGATGACTCTGGTAAGGTCGTTGAACTTTTTTCGACAGTGTGTCCCAGTTCTGGGCAGTGTCTGCAGCAGAGCCCTCCTGTGCTATGTCCCTCCACAGCCTCTTAAATACAGGTGGGAGTGGTCTGGCTCCCCCAGCAAGATGGAATGAGGATCATCTCCTCTCCACTACATGGACTGAGGCCTCACTCACCTCATTACTGAAGCGCCTGACCGCTGCCTTCCTTCCTGCTCCTCCCTCTCTACAGAAGTGGCTGAAGTGGGCAGTTTATATGCACATGCAAGATGCCGTGCCCTGCATTAGCGTTTGCGGCCGGGAAGATAACAATTTCACTGTGCATGTACAAATGGCCACCTCCTTTAATGACGCAAGTTTTGGCTCTGTTGTGCAATGCCTGACTTAACGCCAATGCTACTCCAACTTACATTTTCGCCGAAACTTGCAGTCAAAGGTGCAAACTATTTTCAGGCACTAACTTTAATGCCCCGCCGCGATTAATACCCCGAAATCCAAAAGCCCAAAATCCAGCCCAATATTATGCTGGATGCTGGCCCTGCCCACAAAACTCTCCATGCCCCAGATCAAAATAATGGGGATGCCGACTTTCCACCGATTGCGCCAATTGTGGGCTCTCGAGGAGGCTGTTTAAATTAACTCGTTTTCTTTTGTAGGCATACTTTAAAAGTTTCAGATCTTCCTTGCTTCAGAATTCCAATTGTCCTTTCAACGACATTGCATGTGGCTATATGGCTTTCATTGTAGCGCTTCCCAACTTCTGTCTCTGGATTACGCAGGAGTGGTCATGAGCAAGGCCATATCCTTTATCCCCCAATATCCAACCATGACTGTTGGAGCGGATTTTTGGACATATATTTGATTGTATACGGGACCAAACATTTGTTTTATTTTCCCCTTTAAATGAATTTTGTAAGGGACAATGAGATAATGAACACTGGAGAATTAAGTGCTAGGTATGTTTGTTTATACCGGTGTCAAAAGCCTGCACTTGTTTATACTGCCCTGTCACAATGCAGGATGGGTTATATATCAAAAGCTTAGCCTTCGATAAGTCAAAACTTTGTAGCGCTAAAGCATGTGTTGTAAAGTGACATAATTTGTAAGATAAAAGGACTTCACTGCAGATACCAATTTGAGACGATGGTTCAAAGACAGGGGTCTTTAACACTTCTCCCAAAGCTTTGTCTCCGATTTAATAAACCTCTCTTTATATATATTATACAGTCTTGGAAATATTTTTCCACAACAAAATGGCGTCACGAACAGGATACTGTCTGATTAGACGTGATCACTTAAGACAGTATCTGGAATCTGGTGTTAGAGACTGAAAAGAGAGGTGTACGGGCACGACGGGATAGTGTATAAGATACGAGTAAACAGATAGCTGGAAGAGGCTGACTAACCAGTTTGAGTTGTCTCTTTAGTAAATAAGGTCGGTGCGGAAGGGAACTGATCGATCCAACCTAGAGCCGAAAACTCCGGTGGTAAGGAAACACGCTAGCTTTGTTGCGAAGACAAAGGGTCTCCACAGAGTAGTCGTGGCCGTGAGTATTACAGAAACAAAGGGAAACATCCGAGACTGGCGAAAATGGAAGGTAAGGAAGGGAATGTAAATCGCGGGCTGCCCGGGTCATTAATTAATTCCTATCATTAATTGTAACTTGCGTAATTACGTAATGCCATAAAAAAGCTGATAGTGACTATCTTAAGTGACATATGGATCCAGACATAAGCTTTGTTGAATGAAGAGAGACTTTTGTGAGTATCTATTTTGAATGAAGAGAGTACTCGAGTGATTTTGACTGTGGAATGAATGAAAGCCTGCTTGGGAAGGTGTGGAGTTGTCTGCCTGTTTTAGCTCCACCCACTCTTTCCAAACAGAGTGAAATTTTTTTTTAACCCTTCGTAGTGTTGTCCTGTATGTGGGAAGTTTAAGAAACTGCGAACCTTATGGTATTACATTTTAAGTTAGAAACGAAGGTGTGGATATATTCGGATGATAAGTTACGGAGCTAGGAAATGCACAAAGGATAGGTTTGTTGAGTAAAAGATAAAAATACATGGTCCCGGTAGTAAAAAAAAAAAGAATTTGACACGCTCACTTACTTGTCGAAAGAAAACATGCAATTGGGTTGAAAGACATAAATTTAGTCTAGGAATGAGATAAAGAATGCCTTTTAAAATGCTCCCATTTTCCTTTGTGTAAAACCTTGACATGAAAGCTTCTAGCTCAGTAAAAAAAAAGAGTTTTAAATTTAGAAATACTTCAGGGATTAGGTCAAACTCCTGGGCGAGTGGTGAGCTATCTGTGAAGGTGTAAAAGGGACTTTTGAAAAAGGCTAAAACAGTAAGCTTTAGCAGTTTAGAAAAGAAAAAGATAAAGCAGGAAAAGGTCTCTGCCACGGGAACAGGAGGAGGGCAGAAAAGGGGGACTTGCCACAATACCCTATAAGACCTGAAGCTAGAACAGCGGTTGTAGAAATAGTAAAAGGGCTAGTGGAAAAGGGTATCTTAAAAGAAACAGTTAGCACCACTAACTCCCCAAAAAGGCCCAGGTAGGGAAATCCCAGGTCCTGTACCTAGGGTACTGCCTCTCAAGGGGCTGAAAGAAATGCCCTCGGATAGGAAAAAGGCTGTCAAGGACATGCCTAGACCAGTAACGGTAAGGGGGGTGAGGAAAGTACTGGACCTCTTTAATTACAGCTGGAACTTTATCCCTGATAAAAGGAGACCTATAGCCTATTACTCTACCACCAAAAGCTCGGTGGTGACTGGGTTATCCAGATGTATAGCTGCGCTAGATTGCGCAGCTTGGGTGGTAAAAATTAAGCGAGCCTGTGGTGATGACTGGAAACATCATTCTCCACACTAAACACACATTGGTAGAAATGTTAAACACAGGAAAACTGAGAACCGTATCTAATATGAGACGGGCAAAGTGGGAAGCAGTCCTCTTAACACCCAACAAAGCGGTAACCATAATTAGGGATGTAGGAAACAACCCTGCAGAAGGTATGATGGGTGAAGGGGAACCCCACTTTTGCAAAGAGGTATGTGAGGATATGGAAGAGGATAGAATAAAAGACGCCCCTCTTCAAACCGCAGAACAAACCTTGTTTGTGGACGGCTCACGAAAATACGTAGAGGGACTACCTCGTACCGGATGGGCCGTAGTTAACCAGGATCTAGAGACAGTTGAATCAGGGCGAATTAATGGGGGATCGTCAGCTCAAGTGGCAGAACTGGTAGCCCTCACCCGGGCACTGGAATTATCGGAAAATAAGATTGTTAATATCTATACGGACAGTAGATATGCATTCGGGGTAGTACACGATTATATGACAGCATGGGGGAGAAGGGGTGTTTGCGATGGATAAAGACATAACTTACTAAATACCAGTTGATATCAGCTGTGAAAAAGATATTGGTTTAATTGGAAAAAAAAGAATTTGAAGAGGTAAAAAACAATCTCCATTGATAATGATTTTAAATTATTAAAATTAAGTCAATCCCTCTGGGGCCCGAGACGAACAGATAAGTATTGAGAAACTACACCAGGACACTTCTGAGGAGGAAATAGGTATGTGGACAAAGAAGGGCGCAACGCAAGGGAAGGATAACGTTTGGAGACGAAACGACAAGGTAATGGCGCCTGAATGCATACAGAATACATTATTGGAGTTGCATCATGGCCTGTCTCATTCGGGATGAGAGGCCATGACCGGGAGTCTTGGGAGAGATTGGTGGTGGAAAGGGATGGGAGAGATATAATCCAGGCAGGCCCATTAAAATTAAAATGGAACACCAGCCCCGTCCACGGGGGCCATGGGAACACGTACAAATTGATTTCACAGGTCCTTTGCCCCCATCCCATGTAAAAAGATATGGCCTAGTGATTATAGATCAATTTACCCGGTGGGTGGAAGCTTTCCCCACACGTGATTGCACTGCCTCAACAGTGGCAAGGATATTGACTGAGGTGATTCCCCGATGGGGAGTGCCTCTTCAAATAGATTCCAACCAAGGCACCCACTTCACGGAAAAAAATTGTAAAAACAATATGCCAGTTGATGGGCATAAAACAAAAATTCCACATCCCCTACCACCCACAGAGTTCTGGGATCGTAGAGCACATGAACCGTACCCTTAAGAACGCCCTGGCAAAGGCCATGCAAACGTCAGGAAAAACGTGGACAGAAGTATTACCCATTATATTGATGAAGTTAAGAGCCACGACAAACCGGACAACCGGATTAACTCCTTGTGAACTAATGACAGGAAGGGCGATGCAATTACTAGAGAACATCATAACAGGGGGGGCCGATGTAGGCCCATTAAAAGACAAAATAAAACAGTATGTTTTGGAACTAAGTACTCAATTAAAAGGGATGCGTAAATTAGTTAGGGACAATCATGAAGAAGGAGACGCGGAAGCAGAGCTTACAAAGCTCCCTGAAGTCCTGTTGGCGGGAAGTCGCGTTATGGTAAGGGTCCTCCCGGGGAAAACTGGGGTTTGCCCCAAAAATGGATAGGACCGTATGAGGTTATAATCAGCAGGGACACTTGTGCCTGCATCGATGTTAAAGGGAACGGACAATGGAAGCATCGGACCCAGCTTAAGGTTTTTGAACCAGCCGTTTAGCACACGTATTAGTTGTTGTTGTTTGTCTATTTACAGATTGACAGCGAGAGATTCTTCAAGCAAGCCATACGGCCATTTTGCCTTTGACTATTTGTTAATTATAGAGTAATAAGATGAAACTATATATTGCGATCGGTGCGATTATCATAGTTCGTGTTAGGTCCGGCCTGCTAGCTAGACCGAAACGAGAGTTACATGTGAATACTTTTTTGTACATGTCTTATGTTTATGCGCAAAATGAGAACTTTTCTAGTTGCTGGGTATGTTCGCACATCCCCATACATAGCAAAGGAGGCATCCCCTTGAGGTCAATCTCCCTTAACATTTCGGAAGTAGCGGAGTGGGTAAGGCGACAAAACGATACAGGAGAAGTAAATGATACTTGGAACCAGAGTGGGTAATAAAGAAATGTGGAGATCGGGGGGTTACCTTTTGGATGCATTTGACGGATGGTACCAGCCGAAATACAATAGGTCGGTACGACCCCCGTTCCTGGTTTTGACCAACACCTCAGGACTTGGAAGGCCCACCGCTGACATTTGTTTCATTAGAAACCTGACTGGTGAGGAAACAGGTTTTGTAGCAGGATACTTTAACCTCGCCAGGTGGAACATAATAGCCAGCGAAACAACAAACCAGGGGTTCTTTGAAATAGAGGGTTTGAAGAATCAGACACGTAGCCAGGACTGGGACCCTAAGATTAGGTGGCGACGGGGGCTGAGAGAGAGATTGGGATCGAATCTAACAGCATACAATGGCACTTATTTTGTGTGTGGGCATAAGGCCTACCCCTGGTTGCCTCAGAACTGGAGGGGGTCCTGTTATTTGGTATATGTGGTCCCTTTTGTCAGACGGGTACGTACTTTAGCAGAAGTACAGACACCAGGTCGACTAAGACGAGATCTTACCCCGGTAGAGAGGCTATTTGGGGTCATGATGCTCCCATTCGGGATAGGACACACCATTGATGAATTACGTAACTTAGAGAGGGTACTGGAACAGATAGTTAACGACACTGCTGAAGCAATGGAGGGCATAACGGCTGAAATGGTAGCCATACGCACAATGTGCCTTAATTGGAGCTGAATGTTGCACTTACATTCCCGATAATTCAGAAAACATAACCAACCTCGCTGATCACATAAGAAGGGAGATAAAGAAGTTATCCACGACAGCAGGAGGATTTGGCTGATTTGACTGGCTGTTAGGGGGATTCTGGGGGTCCTATCTTATGCATGGAGTAATTATTCTGGTTGTAATAATAATTACTTGCTGTCTGATTATCGGGTGTTTTAATATCTGCTGTAAAGTTATGATGGCTCGACTGATGCCAGTAGCCAGTGTAATCGCCGAAGAAGAAGCACATCTGATGGAAATACCTGAAGACACCAAGGATGAAGAAACAGACAACAATGACACCGACCACTATCTTTGAAGGGTAGCCTAGAGCTACAGGCAAGGTGGACATATAGAACATCAGGGAAGTAACATACCCCAAAGGACGAATATATGCTACTATCATTGTGGTCATCTGGATTTTGTAAACATCCTCCAGGGCCAAAAGGGGGAATATTGTTGGAGCGGATTTTTGGACATATATTTGATTGTATACGGGACCAAACATTTGTTTTATTTTCCCCTTTAAATGAATTTTGTAAGGGACAATGAGATAATGAACACTGGAGAGTTAAGTGCTAGGTATGTTTGTTTATACCGGTGTCAAAAGCCTGCACTTGTTTATACTGCCCTGTCACAATGCAGGATGGGTTATATATCAAAAGCTTAGCCTTCGATAAGTCAAAGCTTTGTAGTGCTAAAGCATGTGTTGTAAAGTGACGTAATTTGTAAGATAAAAGGACTTCACTGCAGATACCAATTTGAGAGGATGGTTCAAAGACAAGGGTCTTTAACACTTCTCCCAAAGCTTTGTCTCCGATTTAATAAACCTCTCTTTATATATATTATACAGTCTTGGAAATATTTTTCCACAACAATGACCTTGTGGCTAACTCTTGAAAACAGGTCAGACACAGTGCTCTCACGCAAGATGTGCACATCATGGATGCTGCCTGGAAAATTTGCATTTACTGCCATGGTTATTTGCTCATGCTCGACAATGAACTGCACATTCAGGGAGTGGAATCCCTTTCAGTTTTGATACACCTCTGCATCCTGTAAAGGTGCTCGCAGGGCGATACGTACAGTCTATTGCTCCCTGCACCTTGGGGAAGTTTGCTATTCTCGAGAATCTCAAAGCCCTCTCACTCTGTGCCTCCCTGGTTATAGAGAAGTTTATAAAGTCTATCCGGCATGCATAAAGGGCTTCAGTCACCTGCCGAATGCAGCAATGTGTGGCGTGCTGAGAGATGCAGCAAATGTCGCCAGCTGAGGCCTGAAAGGAGTCCGATGCATAGAAGGAAAGTGCCGCAGTCACCTTTATTATATCTGTAGTGTACTTATGAATGACTCCACGAGGCAATGTGTTGTATTCAAACTGTAGTGACCTTGGTCCTTTATTTGTAACTCCAGAGTGAGGCAGCTGCATGGTGGCTCCCCAATATGCAGCCCCTGCCACCAGGGCAGGAAACCCCGGTCTCCACCAGTTGCACCCTCTAGTGGTTCCAGCATAGTATATACACAGTGTAAACCTTATTGATAGTACATCAGGTAAACAAGTCTCCATCTTATGCAACCATACAGTGACTACACAGAGAATATATCTATAGTCTGTATATATAACAACATTAACCTCAATGGGTAGTGTGGTCCTGATGGTGCTGGTAGGCTGCAGATCTCTCTTAATTAGCTGGCATATCTCACTGATGAACTCCTTTCAGATTCACAGCCTTCTAAAGCACGTGTTATTGGACAAGTCCAGGTATGATCGGTATCCCTGTAAATAAGTTGGGTGTAACATCTCTTCCTCCTCAGCAGTCTGCCATCTCTTTGATTGGGCACATAATGCTCTTCAATGAACCTTCTCGCATCTCTATTGTGCAGCATTCAAAAACGCCCTTAAAATTACACACAAATTACTTCAATGCTCCCATCCACTGCAAGCAGCCTTTTATTAAACTTCCTCCATACTGCCGGGTTAAGGTCAGGTGATTGCAGCTTTACTTGAGCGTCTTTTTGGGCGAACAATCATTTGGGCGCAATATGGGCGAAATGCCGAAAGTAGCGCTCAGCGATAATCTGGGCGATAATTGGGCGCTAGTTTCCATTATAAACGGTCTTCTGGGTCTTGCAGGAGTGATGATGTCAGATTTTTAAAAAAGGCCGGGTGATTCAGCTCATTCCTGTATGCCGAAAGTTGCGCTGATGATAAATGGGCTATAATCGGGTGCTAGTTTCCATTTATCATGAAATATAACCTGAATCTCAGTGCTTATATGGGCACTAAATGGAATCTAAATGGGTGATTATGCACTGAAAGTCTAGCCCTATAAATATTTTTAAAAATTATTTTACTAAAACTGACTAGTGTATACCAATGAAACTAGTAAATGGTTCAGTCTAATTTTAAAAAAAAGTCATTTTCAGTGCTTTATAATCAGATGACTCACATGTGGTAATGGACTAGGCACACTCATTAAAAATGCTTATTTTTTTGTGATAAACCCACTTTCAGCTGTATTAATAAAACTGCATCAAGTTACAACAATAAATATTTTTTAATGCAAGGAAAAAAAATAAATTACATTCTGTTACTGTGTTGGTTCATGAAAGATATTACATTTGTGATTATGCAAATAAGTTCGGTCAGAAACTTGAACGATAACTTCCTTTTTGAAAAGCAGCACACTTTCGAGCACAATTTGCACCCAGATTGCTGTTTGCACCCAAAGCAGAAGCTCTACCCTATTGAGTTCCCAAGGATATCACTTTTAACACAGGCAGTGAATGCATAAGCCAGTCATTAGGCTCCAAAAACCCTTCAGATTGAAAAATATACAGGATGTAAGTCTGGGTCCATAACTTTACCACAGACCAGTTGCACAGTCACTCCTGTCATATACACTCTGGCTATACACAGACTTGCACAGTCACTCCAGTTGTACATATACCTACAGAGTCACTCCTGTCATATACACTCTGGTTATACATATACCTACAGACAGAGTCACTCCTGTCATATACACTCCGGTTATACACAGACCTACACAGTCACTCCTGTCATATACACTCCAGTTATACATATACCTACAGAGTCACTTCTGTCATATACACAACCTACAGAGTCACTCCTGTAACACACAGACCAGTTACTCAGTTATTCCTGTTATGATACAGTACAGAACGAGACCGTTTGGCCCTTTGTGCCGTGCCGGCTCTTTGAAAGAGTTATCCAATTAGTCCCACTCCTCCGCTCTTTTCCATGGCCCTGCTGATTTTCCCCTTCATGTATTTTTGTTTTGAAAGTTACTATTGAATCTGCTTCAGGCAATGCATTCCAGATCATAACAACTTGCTGCATAAAAACATTCTCCCCATGTCGCCTCTGGTTCTTTTGCCAATCACCTTAAGTCTGTGTCCTCTGGTTATCAACTCTTCTGCTATTGGAAACAGTTTGTCCATATTTACTTTATCAAAACCCATATGAGGGAGAAGGGAATATAGGGTTATGCTGATAAAGTTGGATGAGGAAAAACATGAGGAGGCTCAAGTGGAGCATAAACACTGACATGGATTGGTTGGGCTGAATACTAACAAATATATTATGTGATATTTTGTCAAACGCCTTTTGAAAGTCCATATTCAAAACATCAACCACAGTACTTGCATCAACCCTCTCCGTTACTTCATCGAAGAACTCAATCAAGTTAGTTAAACACAATTTGCCTTTAACAAATCCTTGCTGGTTGTCATTTATTAACTCAAGTGAAAATTTTGTCTTGGATTATTCACTCTAAAAGTTTCCCTAGCACTGACATTAGGATGACTGGCCTGCAGTTGCCAGGTTTATCCCTCACCCCTTTAGTTATAACATACTCCTGTTATACACAATATGGTCACAGTCAGCCAGGCTATATACAGTCAGACCTGTTTTTAACAGACCAGTTGCACAGTAACCACTGTTACCCTCACCGCGCGACAAATCCAAGAAAAATGTAGGAAGCAGCATCGACCTCTGTACATGGCTTTCTATGACCTCAAAAAAGCCTTCGTCTCTGTCAACCAAGAGGGATTATGAAGTGTCCTTCTCAAATTCGGCTTTCCTCAAAATTTGTTACCATCCTCCGCCTGCTTCATGATGACATGATCCTGACCAACGGATCCACCACAGACCCAATACAAGTGCAGACTGGGGTCAAGTAAGGCTGTGTCATTGCACCAATGCTCTTCTCAATCTTTCTCATTGCAATGCTTCATCTCACCTTTAACAAGCTTCCCAGTGGAGTGAAGTTAATTTACAGGACAAGCGGGAATGTTTTCAACCTCTGCCTCCAGTGCAGGTCTAAGGTTGTCCCAACCTCTGTCATTTAATTACAATATGCAGATGACGCTTGCATTGTGCACACTCGGAGTCCGAACTCCAAACTATCGTTGACATCTTCACTGAAGCGTACGAGAGACTGGGCCTTACATTAAACATCCGTAAGACAAAGATTCTTTACCAACCTGCTCCCACCTCACAGCACTGCTCCCCGATCATCAAGATCCACGACAAGACCTCGGACAGCGAGGGAGCCTCCTATCAGTGAGGGCAGACATCGATGATGAAGTCCAACACAGCCTTCAGTGTGTCAGTGCAGCCTTGGGTCGCCTGAGGAAAAGAGTGTTCGAAGACCAAGATCTCAAACCCGGCACTAAGCTCATGGTCTACAGAACAGCGGTGATACCCACCCTCCTATATGCTTCAGGGACGAGGGGCTAGACTTTCCTGAGAGCCCCTCAACGCCCGATTGCCCATCCAGAAAAAACGTTTTGCAACTAACGCTGGTGAGAATTTCCATAATTAAGTTAAAAGTAATCGCCCAGCAAGAAAATGGATCTTGCACCAGTATTCTTGGCGGTTTCTCATCAGTTAAAGGCGAAAGTAAGTGAAACGGGCGGTTCTTAAATTAAAAAAAAATTTAGTCCAAGGCTGCAGTTGGGCCTAGGGAGGGGGGGAAACTTAAAAAAAAGTCACTAAAAAAAATGTTAATAGACTTTCCCAAGACAGTTTTACAGCTAATCGCCATTTTACAATTTAAAAATAAATAAAGAACCTTTAACTTACCTTTCTTATCAGCGTACTCACCTACCGCCCTGTTTAATCAGCTTTCACAGGGTGGTTCCATTGGCGATCTGGACGGGCTTCTGTTGAGGCCAAATTTACGCCCGAGCGATTTTCTCGGCAGTGCACGTCGGCAGTTTGCTCCCGGTGGCCGTTTTGAGATTTGGGTGGTACCTTTGAAAAAGTAAGGGGGAAACTTTCGCCAGGCAGTTTCGCTCCCAAAACAGCTGTATCGCCAATAAAACCAATAAAATGAAGGTGCAAGTCTAGCCCATAGACTATATACAGCAGACACCTCAAAGCACTGGAGAAGTACCACCAACGCTGTCTCCGCAAAATCCTGCAATTCCATTGGCAGGATAGGCGCACCAAAGTCAGTGTTCTCGCTCAGACCAACATCCCCAGCATCGAAGCATTGACCACGCTCGATCAGCTCCGATGGACAGGCCACATCGTCTGCATGCCCGACACTAGACTCCCGAAACAAGCGCTCTACTCGGAGCTCTGACATGGCAAGCGAGCCCCAGGTGGGCAGAGAAAACGCTTCAAGGACACCCTCAAAGCCTCCTTGGAAAAAATGTAACTTCCCCACCGACTCTTGGGAATCCCTGGCCCAAGACTGCCCAAAGTGGAGGAGAAGCATCTGAGAAGGTGCCGAACACTTTGAGTCTCTCCGCCAGAGCACGCGGAAACCAAGCACAAACAGCTGAAGGAGTGTACGGCAAACCAAGCACCCCACCCACCCGTCTCTCCAAACACCGTCTGCTCCACCTGTGGCAGAGACTGTAGGTTGCACATTGGTCTCATCAGTCACAAGAGAACTCATATTAGTGTGGAAGCAAGTCATCCCCGACTCCGAGGGACTGCCTAATAAGAAGAACCACTGTTATACATATTCCAGTTATTTGCAGACCAATTACACAGTCAGTCCTGTTTTACACAGTCAGATCAGTTTTTCACATTGACCCCTGTTACACATAGTTCACTTACAAAGTCAGCCCTGCCAGACGCAATCCAAGTTATACATCTGTCCTTCTGCACTGTCAGTCTTGTTATACACAGCCCAGTTACACACAGTCGCTCTGTCATACACAGACTAGTTACACTACCAGTCGTATTGTACACAGATTAGTTTTGTAGCCAGTCTGGTTATACACAGACTAGCCACACAGCCGGTCTTGTTAAATACACACCAGTTACACAGCCAGTCCTGTTATACCAGCTAAAGACCCAGGCACAAGAGGCGACTTACAGTCTGCAGAAGAGTCAAGATGGAGGAGTGGGGAGTGTGAGGAGATAAGGAAGAGTTCAGATTCAGATGAAGTGAGAGGATGGAGGGAACAATGTTTAGCTGATGTTGCTGAGGGAATGAGCAAGCCAGGAGATACCCAAATTGTGTGGGTCCATCTTAGCGAGAAGCAAAGTTGGCACAGCCTACACTTGGAAGAGATTTTATTCAGATCGAAATCAATAAACAAGATTCTAACTCGGTTTCCCTGGCAATCATATTGTGCTGGATTTCAATGCTGTGCCTTACAACACAGACAAGCAGTCTGGAATGAAAGGGTGACATGACATGGAAACTCATATAATCGTTTTATAATACAATTTCACTGTCTCCCAGGAGCTGATTCCAGTTAATTTATACCGTCTGACCACATTTATCATTAAAAAAAAAATAGATTGGATAGAGGAACAGAGAGACCTGGGGGTATACGTGCACATATCTTTGAAGGTGGCAGGACAAGCTGAGAAGACAGTTTAAAAAAGCGTACGAGATCCTTGCCTTTATTAGTAGAGGCACAGAGTACAAAAGCAAGGAAGTTATGCTAAATGTTCTAAATCACTGGTTAAGCCTCAGTGGGAGTACTGTGTTCGATTCTATGATACACAGCCGTATCGTTGATCCAATGAAGTATGTATCACCCCTCTCCCCCCACAGGGCCTTGATTCATTGTGTATTGATCCAATCTCCGATCCCTCAGTGTGTTTATCCAATCACTGATCCCTCAGTGTGATTAACCAATCTCTGATCCCTCAGTATGATTAACCAATCACTGAACACACAGCGTGTTTAACCAATCTCTTATCCCTCAGTCTGATTAATCAATCTCTGATCCCTCAGTGCGATTAACCAATCACTGATCCCTCAGTGTGTTTATCCAATCACTGAACCCTCAGTGTGATTATCCAATCATTGAACCCTCAGTGTGTTTATCCAATCACTGAACCCTCAGTGCGTTTATCCAATCACTGACCCCTCAGTGTGATGAACCAATCACTGATCCTCAGGGTGATTATCCAATCATTGATCCCTGTTGTAGAGAGTAGAAATATATATATAGACTTAGGCATTAGGCACCTGCTGGATATTTAAAACTCACATAAGCTTAAATGGACACACACATAAAATGGCTGCCCAGGCATGATGGGAAACCAGGTAGTCAAGCTGTGAACTGTTGAACGTTCACTGACCGAGCAATAACCCTGTGAGGCCCACTGTAGGAATGCCTGGGAAGACAGAGATAAGAAGGAAACCATCTCCTGTGAACAAGGCCATAAACCAATTAATTCCCCAGGAAGAAAGATAAGAGGGAAGCCATTAGCTGTAAACAAGGCTACAAACCAATTATTTCTCCCAGATGAAAGAACTCGGGAGAGAACATATAAAGTCATCGATCAGCCCAAGTTGACAATGGTTCCCTGGATACTAGGAGAATTCTATTGGGTTAAAAGAACCTATATCGTTGTGATTGGCTTGTGTCCAGCCGTGATGGGCTGTGTAACTGTAGTAAACTGTTTTGTAACTGTTGTGAAACATATAAAGGTACATGTAACTCTTTGTTCTGTGAAGAGAAACCTGGATACGGTCCTGAGTTTTTCCTTCCCGCTGAGCGTAATAAAAGCTGCTTCAGCATTGGAACCGACCCTGAGTGTTGAGTGATTCTTCTAAGAAAACACTAACGCTAACAATGGCGTAGTCGGCAGGATTTCCCGGAGTCGCTGGACGCCCTTGGAAAAAACCCGGGTGAGTATAAAAAACAATTTTTAAGTATAAAGGGTGCGGAAGGTGGAAGCTGGTTGATCGACATGAGGAGACGGTCTAATATCTCAAACGCCTAGCCTGAGCCTGAATTAAGAGGACTTTTGTCCCACGTGACGGCCAGGAACCAAGTAGGCGTAGGGAACACACTTAGACCGTGGGATCGTGATACCGAGAGACATCTTCCGGACCCAGTAGTGAAATTTGAAATACCCCGGGGTAGAACCAAGCGGTGTACAGCGGCTAACGGAATCCAAACCTGTGAACAGGGTCGGACCAACGGGCTGAGCGGTGGTAGGTAGTCGTTAAGGATACGTAGAGCACTGCGGGAATTGCTTAAACGCGTTTTTAAGAATTGTATAAGTTTGTGTAACAGCAGAACTTGTGACCTGACAGTAGCCAAGAGACAGTTTACTACAAGTCGCGCTAGAAAGAAAGCGGACCTCTGAGAGTAGATTCCTAACGATACCAGTCCTACCCAGGAATGGCCATGAAAACAAGTAAACTCGAGTGGGGACCAGAAGGGTCGCTTACCCGCCACCTGGCGGAAAAACAAAAGAAGCTAATTGAAAAAATGATTAAAGCAGGGTGGAATCCTCAGGAATTAGTTATGTGAGGAATTATTTAGATAAAACTACGAATTCCCTGAAAGGTCATGGATCCAAAAATAGAGCCGGCCAAAACAAGAAGAGAGACTGTTGTA
The DNA here is from genome assembly GCF_044704955.1 of Pristiophorus japonicus. Lineage (NCBI taxonomy): Eukaryota > Metazoa > Chordata > Chondrichthyes > Pristiophoridae > Pristiophorus > Pristiophorus japonicus. Next base: position 87,518,755 of record NC_091990.1, on the reverse strand, counting down.
AATGTCTGATCGTTGAGTGAGAAGTGTCTGTGTGATTTTTGACTGCAGAATGAATTTTTTATGTTTTCATGTTCCGAAAGCCTGGTTGGAAGAGGAATGCAAGTGTCTGTTTATTTTAGAAACAGAGTGAAAGTCTTTTTTTAAACCCTTTGTAATGTTGTCCTGTATGTGGGAAGTTTTAAGACATTTAAGTTAGAAACGCAGGTGTGGATTTATTCGGATGATAAGTTACGGAGCTAGGAAAATAAACAAATAAAGAATAGGTTTGTTGAGCAAAATATTTATTTGACATGCTCACTTACTTGCCGAAAGAAAACATGCAATGATTGATTGGGTTGAAAGACATAAATTTAGTCTCGGAATGAGATAAAGAATGCTTTAAAAAAAAAAGAGCTTCTAAAAAAAAAAAAGTTTTAAATAAAGATTGAAATTACAACGTTTGAATTGGGATTTTGAGATATTCAGAGAAGGCACAGGAAATACTGAGGTGGATTTAAAAAAAAAAGAGAAAGATTAAATTAAATCTGATCAGGTCAAACTCCTGGGCAAGTGGCGAGCTATCTGCGAAGGTGTAAAAGGAACTTTTGGAAAATGTTAAAAAAAAAACAGCAAGCTTTAATAACGACTTTGAAACTGGAGCATTTTGAGATAACGAAAAAGCACTCAAACTCTCAAAGATGGACTTCATTCCAGTTATGGAGAAAAAGAAAAAGATAAAGACGCCACTTTGAAAGTAAACAAATGATTTTAAATTAACAACTTTATGGAGTTACGAACCCTCCGTGTAAAATACAAAACCTAATTTGAAGAAAGGAAAAAAAAAAGATGTAACGGACTAAATGGAAAAAGACATAACTTACTAAATACTAGTTGATGTTTGCTGTGAAAAAGATATTGGTTTAATTAGAAGAGAAAAAAAAATTGGAATAAGTAAAAAAACACTCTACATGGATTTGAATTTTAAATTATGAAAAAGTTTCAATGCAGTTTGAAAAGATTTCCAAAATGGACAGTGTTTATCAAAAATGTCCCGAACAGTCTAAACAAGCAGGAGGGTTTTGAAGATAACGAGGAGAAAGAGAGAAATAAAAAAAAAACAGAATTGAATTTCAGTAAACAAAATTGCTATTGTATGTGTGGTCTTGTTTTAAAACAATTAAAAAAAAAAAATTCTTTGGCAAGTACTTGAATTAGAAGTTAAGAAAACATTGGAGTTTACTCTAATGATTTATGCTGTTTAACGGATTCCTAATTTCGAAGCCAGTTTTAAAGGCACAAAGACTTTTTTTTTCAGATGATTACGTGAAGTCACGTAATGACATCAGGTCTTCTTACAAACCTGGAAAGGAGTTAACCCTTTCCATTGACAGCCGTTTTATACTGAACATTATTAATTTGGATTTCTTAATAGGGAAAAAAAAAGACTCACCTAACAGAGGAAACAAAAATAAAAACAGAACTAGCTTATGTAATAATACTTGCCTGATACAATAAAGAAATAGATATTCAATAAAACAAATTGAAGAGTTAAAAGCTAAGATAAACAGGCTGGAAGAGATAACGGGACTAGACGGATAGTGCAGTGCGCAGCCATAGCACCATCACCTCTGGCAATAGAGCCAATGTACCCCACGGTGGGTAGGTGTAGTCCACAAACCCAACCTAACGGTAAAGCAGACAGCGATGTTTGGAGGAATAGCTTTGGCCTTGGTCATAATAGGAGTTTGGGTAATATTTAAGTGAGTAAAGACACGGGCGCATGCCCTACAGATTCAGCTCGAAATGGTTCGATTATAACCTTGTGCTTCTGATTTTGCAGGGTGACAGGGACTCTCGTAGAGCAAAAAACTTAACCCCTGGTGACGACCAGGCCGTCTGTTTAAAATTACAGATAATACTTACCGGAATGGGAATACGAACGGCGCTACTCGTAATCTGGATAGCCCTGCGACATGCACGTACCCTGGGCAACACCGACGGACAGCAGAGCACGCTGGAAATAAACAACTATATGAACTATGGAGTCTTGTTTAATTTAACGGACGGAATGTGCATCCCAGCAGCCAAGGACTGGAGCAAGGACAGGACTTATTTTAATAAGAATCCTAATAAGAATAAGAGTATGTGTACAGTGCTCCACGGGTATAAGGAGCAGATGCATTAAACGGAGGGATGTCAAAGGGCCTGATGAATGTACTTTCGGCATAATTTGCGCGCCTCCGGGACAATCCCAGCAATCAGTCATCCGCAAGAAGGGAATGGGGCTGTGTGGGTATTACGAGGAGGCGGGGGCGGCTGCAATATAATTGTATGTATGTTTCTCACCCCCTCCGACACCGCGCCCCATAAGAATCACTACATTGCCCGAAGAACTGCCTTGTCCCATAACTACTAAGAGACCAGAAAATGGGATTGCAATGTACAACGAAGGGGAATTATTGTATGATAATGTTAAACATGAAATTGTGCCTGTTCTGATCAATATTTCAGGCATCCAGATGCCGGAATATTGTACCGAACAGTCAAGGAAGATGTACAATGTATTAAGTAAAGTCGTAATGCAGCAGGCTGCCGATGCCATGGGTGCCAGTAAGTTCCGGGGACAGGGGTTAGCACCCAGGGTGAAGAGGGAAATAGTAAATGATGTTGCTACCGTTTTCAATACAGGAACCTCCGTAGTGAACTCGATAGACATACAAGGGCTAAATGAGAGGGTAGAACAGCTTAAAGGGGTGATGAAGGGGTTATTGGAGAGGGTGGAGCAAAACCAGGAAGACCAGGCCAACCTAGGAAAGGAGGGTGCCGAAATCCAGTTGGATGGCATCTCAGTCCTGGAAGCTCACGCTAAAACCATCAATCACCTCATTGATAGAGAACAAGAAGATACAATAAAGCAAAGACAGGGGCAACTCTGTCATGCTTATGGTCTGTGGATGGTGGGACAGATCCGCCACAACCTCGACCAGATCCAACGCGGGGAAGTACCCAATTGGATAGACAGTTCACATTTGGCTCAGTTGGCGAACCAAAGGGGGACACTGGATAATTGTACTCTGAAGGGACTGACCCGAGTATACCCCGCAATTCCAGATTGCCAGATGGGTAGGACTACCGGGATAGGGATAGTCCTGTTGATCCCCATAGCAACGCCGGACTCAGGGCCGTTCCCCTTATACCAACTAGAGAATATCGGAGTAATACGGGAAAATGTCTCCATACGCTACTACCGAACCACCACCTCTGCCGTTCGTCGAAACAACATACTTACTGGGATTTCCCTAGCAGATTGCAAGCAAAGGGGGGAAATCACAGTATACCCTCACCCGGTGGGCCGAGGGGAACTAGACGAGTGCGGGTTTAACCGAACCAACGGGTGTGTACTAGAAATAGTGCCCGCACACATGCACTTCGCGAGGGCAGGCTACGGAGGGAGGGGAAGATACTGCGTCTCTACTACTGAGCGTTCATACCAGTATAATGACCTGCAGTGCCCTATACCGCAGCCAAACTTTTGCTTTACACCACTACGACCTGTCGCGATCGGGCAAGCGCATATCACCCAGGTTAGGCGCCGGAAGTCCGAAGTTATTGAAGTAACTGATCAGCTCCATGATCATTTGCAGGATTATGACGAGCCAGAGCAGGTCCCTATCCCACATCTAACCGAAGTATTACGGGAGTTGAGGCTCAGAGTGGGTCAATCTGTAAAACTCTATCACCAGCTACAAACTAAAATCAAAGAAGATACCGAGGTAGACTTACAAAGTCAGAGTTGGTGGAGAATGGTCTGGGACTGGGGAATAAATGTGAACATCCACCCATGGATCCGAATTATTTCACACACACTGGTCGGAATACAATTAATCTTAGCAATAACATGGGGCGTGATGGCCTGCCAGGTATGCAGGCGCCACAAACGGCGGAAACGGACTAATCACCGTTCCCTGGATATTAAACAGGCCTGTTTGATAAGGGGACGGGAGGAGCTAGCCTTTGTTAATTTGATTTAAGCAACCGGAACTCCTGAAACCGCGTGACTGGCCAGCACGTTGAGGCAAGGAGTACCGGGCCGTGCACAAATATCAGATAAAGGCAGTATTTCGGTTAAAAGGGGACTAGGACTAGTCCCTTTACCGAAAGGGGGAATTGTTGTAGAGAGTAGAAATATATATATAGACTTAGGCATTAGGCACCTGCTGGATATTTAAAACTCACATAAGCTTAAATGGACACACACATAAAATGGCTGCCCAGGCATGATGGGAAACCAGGTAGTCAAGCTGTGAACTGTTGAACGTTCACTGACCGAGCAATAACCCTGTGAGGCCCACTGTAGGAATGCCTGGGAAGACAGAGATAAGAAGGAAACCATCTCCTGTGAACAAGGCCATAAACCAATTAATTCCCCAGGAAGAAAGATAAGAGGGAAGCCATTAGCTGTAAACAAGGCTACAAACCAATTATTTCTCCCAGATGAAAGAACTCGGGAGAGAACATATAAAGTCATCGATCAGCCCAAGTTGACAATGGTTCCCTGGATACTAGGAGAATTCTATTGGGTTAAAAGAACCTATATCGTTGTGATTGGCTTGTGTCCAGCCGTGATGGGCTGTGTAACTGTAGTAAACTGTTTTGTAACTGTTGTGAAACATATAAAGGTACATGTAACTCTTTGTTCTGTGAAGAGAAACCTGGATACGGTCCTGAGTTTTTCCTTCCCGCTGAGCGTAATAAAAGCTGCTTCAGCATTGGAACCGACCCTGAGTGTTGAGTGATTCTTCTAAGAAAACACTAACGCTAACAATCCCTCAGTGTGATTGTCCAATCACTGAACACACAGCGTGTTTATCCAATCATTGATCCCTCAGTGTGTTTATTCAATCATTGATCCTTCAGTGCGTTTATCCAATCTTTGATCCCTCAGTGTGTTTATCCAATCATTGATCCTTCAGTGCGTTTATCCAATCTTTGATCCCTCAGTGTGTTTTCTCTAACTTTGCTGTGGAATCTGCGACCTCAGTTATGAGACGCAGCATGATATTGGGCTCCACAGGTCTCTGGATGGACTTGGCCAGCCTCTCCACGCTGAGTCCTTATTTGACTCCTCTACAACACAACTAATTTGCGACCACGCCCCTTTCCACCTGTTGCCCACTAGTGCCCGACGAGTACTACTGTGAGGATCCATGTCCTGCCCCAACCTCTAAGTTATGCGTGCTGCCGTTCTCCGAGCTGGTGCCTGTAACAGGGGTAGCAATTGGCACAGTGCCATCTTCCTCGCTTTCCTCCTCCTTTTCTTCCGGGTCGGGGTCCGGGTCCGGGGGCGGAGGGTGGGGAGAGAGGTGGCTCTTCTTGTTCTTCCAGTCCCTCTGGGGTGTGAGGCGGATCTTGCTCAGTGAGACTGCAATGATAAAATTGGAAAGAACGACTTGGATTTATATAGTGCCTTTAAAGACCACCAGATGTCCCAAAGCGCTTTATAGTCAATGGAGTACTTTTTGAAGTGTAGTGACTGTTGTAATGTAAGTAATGTGGCAGCCAATTTGTGCACAGCAAGGTCCTACCATCAGCAATGTGATAATGAGAAGATAATCTGTTTTAGCGATGTTGATAAATATTGGCCAGGACACTGGGGATAACTCCCCTGCTCTTCTTCAAAATAGTGCCATGGGATCTTTTACGTTCACCTGAGAGAGCAGGCGGGGCCTTGGATTAACGTCTTATCTGAAATACAGCAGCTCCAACAGTGTTGGTGGTTGTTTTAGGCTCAGAAATGCCCTGTGCTTGCGATCTATTAGCTCTTGGATCTCCTGGTCATTCTCATCAAACCAGTCCTGATGTTTCCTGGTTGAGTGACCGGGAGTCTCTTCGCAGGTACTGGTTATGGAGACCTGGAGGACAGACCAAGCGTTGTGGGCATTCTGCGTCTCGGGGACATCAAGGCATGCCAGGTTAGCTGTGAGGCGCTGACTGTATAGGGGTCTCTTAGCTACGTTTCTGAGTGCCCCGACATTAACTTTTTTGCGGCACTGCTTTTGCTGCCCTCGCCGCTTTGGGGCTATGTTGATGTCAATGATGGATCTGATTAGGTGGTGATCCATCCAGCAGTCATCAGTTCCTGTCATGGCGTGGGTGATGCGCACATCCTTGCGATCCCTGCCTCGGACGATGACATAGTCGAGCATGTGCCAGTGTTTGGAGCGAGGATGTTGCCACGATGCCTTGTACTTGTTCCTCTGGCGGAACGAGGTGTTGGTGATGACAAGTTCATGTTCTAGACATTTTGTCAAGAGTAGGGTACCGCTGGAATTGGTTTTCCCTACCCCCTCTCTGCCAATCACGCCTCCCCAGAGGGCTGTGTCCTTGCCGACCCTGGGGTTGAAGTCACTGAGGAGGATCAGGTTGTTGTCCGCAGGGACTCCGGACAGGGATTTTTTGAGGTTGGATTAAAAACCCTCTTTGGTCTCATCTGTTGCATCGAGTGTTGGGGCGTACGCACTGATGACTATGGCGCATTGATTCCGGGATAGGTATATTCACTGGAATTTAGAAGAATGAGAGGGAATCTCGTAGAAACATAAAATTCTGATGGGATTGGACAGGTTAGATGCAAGAAGAATGTTCCTGATGTTGGGGAAGTCCAGAACCAGGGGTCACAATCTAAGGATAAGGGGTAAGCCATTTAGGACCGAGATGAGGAGAAACTTCTTCACTCAGGGAATTGTGAATCTGTGGAATTCTCTACCACAGAAAGTTGTTGAGGCCAGTTCGTTAGATATATTCAAAAGGGAGTTAGATGTGGCCCTTACGGCTAACGGGATCAAGGGATATGGAAAGAAAGCAGGAATGGGGTACTGAAGTTGCATGATCAGCCATGATCGTATTGAATGGTGGTTCAGGCTCAAAGGGTTGAATGGCCTATTCTGCAACTATTTTCTATGTTTCTATGTTTCTATGAGACATTCGTTAACCCCGCAGGGGGAGTCTTTGAGGTGGTCGACCAACTTGTTTTTAATGGCGAAACCGACTCCGTGAAGGCTGCATTCTTCCTCTAGTTTGCCTTTCCAGAAGAACGAGTAACCTCCACCTTGTTCATGGAGCTGGCCTTACCCTGCCCGCCGGGTCTCATTTAGGGCGGCGATGTCGACATCAAAGCAAGTTCTCGGGCAACTATGACCGTGCGGCGTTCCGGTCTGTCGCTATTGGAGTTGGCCATGAGGGTCCTGACATTCCAGGTCCCAAATTTCATGTTAAAGGAGTGGAAGATGCCTGTCTGTGAGCTTTTTTAACATGGGGCGGCCGTTGTATACTGGCTACCATACGGGCTTAGCTGAGCAAAGTTTTGGCCCAGTGACAAGCGGGTCCAAGGCGACTGGAGACCAGGACTGCTATATGAGCCTAGTTGCCTACGGCTAGATGTTGGCTGCAAGCTTGGCGCTGTGTAGGTGATGCGAGGCTTTGTTTGGGGCAAGCGTTGAGAGGGTCAGTGGTCTGATGGAGTTCAGTGTGGAAGGTCAGGGTGGTCATAGCCATGGTTCTTAATATGTCCTTACTATACAGTACAAATGCACACGAGGCCCATACTAGAGAGTAGGTCACTCTGTGACCAGTCCTTTATTAGCCAGCACTGAAGTGCTGAAGATGGGTGGAGCTTCCCCTTTTATACCTGAAAGTCCAGGTTAGGAGTGTCTCCCACAAGTTCACCACCTAGTGGTCAGTGTTCTCACGGTGTACAACTTAGGTCAGATTATACATGGGTTACAATGCTGGTTGAATACATAACATCACCTCCCCCCCCAAAGTCTTATTGTGATCACAGGTTGAGTCTCTCTGGTGGTTTACGCTGAGTTGGGGCTCCGGTTGTTGGGCGCTGGCCTGAGTGTCTGCTGTTTGTGGTGCCTCAGGCCTGTCCGGACTGCCCACAGTGACTGGGCTCTCCTCCACTTGGTTCCGATGTTCGGTCACCTGTGGTGGAGTGAACTCTACATTGTGTTCTTCCTCTGCTTTTTCTATGGGGTTGCTGAACCTCCTTTTAGTTTGATCCATGTGTTTGCGGCAGATTTGTCCATTGGTAAATTTAACTACCAGAATCCAATTCCCCTCTTTGGCAATCACTGTGCCTGCAAGCCATTTGGGCCCTGCAGCGTAGTTGACGAAATACAGCAGCTCCCTCAGCACTGCACTGAAGTGTAAGCCTAGATTTATGTGCTCAAGTTCCTGGAGTTGGACTTGAACCCACAACCTTCTGACACAGAGGCGAGAGTGCTACTCACTGAGCCACAGCTAACATCTAGAAGGGTTAGGGTACAACGAGTGTGGGCACTACAGGACAATGTGTGTGATGAGACCATGTGGAGCTTGTGAGTGAGGATGGGTTTTGGGATTAAGGATCAGGAATAGTTGTGGATATGTAAGGAAGCTGGATTAGCCACATACCTCTAGGTGAGATGTCCCCTGTTCTCTCTGTGGCCACGGTGTCTGCCACTCCCCTCCCGATCACCGCCCATGCTGTCTCCTCAAGGGGAGTGATCTCATGCAGTCATGCTTTACCCTCCCTGGTCAGGTCCTGCTGGTGCCTGTTAAGCATTATCTTGTCCTGGAAGAAAAAAATTGATGATTGGGAACAAGTGAGATGTATCTGAGGTGTGAGTAATGCCTGTGAAGGATGCATTAGTGTGGGGTGCAAGAATTTTAGTGTGTAGTTAGATGGTGGATGAAGTGTGCTGAGGATGTGATGCTGGGTGGTGGTGCAGTTATTGAGAAGTATGTTTGTGAAATGAGATCTTACCTTGACTACTCGTATCAAATCGTTAAACTTTTTGCGGCACTGGAGCCATATCCCGAGGGCAGGGCTCCTGGCTGTGACCTCCTCGTGATCTGCTGCCCACCCGCCGCATTATTGGCCTCTGTGGCCTCCTTGTCCACTGCGGGTACATGACATCCCTACTCCTTTGTACCTCCTCCTCCAGGACCTCCAGTGCCGCATCTGAGAACATTCGAGCCCTCTCCCTCGGTCCACCAGCATTTCTGATATGTACCATTGTGTGTCAGCCTGCACACTCCACACCTTCAGTGGAAGTGTATGGTGGAGGCTCCATATACCTCTCCACGAAAATTGCTCCTAATCAGCGACTGAGAGCTAAACATGTCGGTCTCTGTTTTAGTGCCCCCCAGGCACGTTGAAATCATAGTATTCACCAATTAGCCCCAACACGTCAGGCTAAAACCAGACTTTTAAACAGGCGTCTCTTATTAGCACAGCACCCACTTAGCACCTGTTTTCACTCGTTCCACAAAATAACTCCAACATCTTTAAATTAGAAGCAGGCCATTCAGGAGTGAAAGGAGAAAGCACCTTTTCACACGATGAGCTTTGGTACTCTCTCGCTCAAGTGGCTGTGGATGCTAGGTCAAATGGAGCTTTCAAGAGCTTGATAGATCTTTGTTGGCAAGGTTATCGAAGGAGTCAGAGAAAAGGTGGGAAAATGTAGCCATAATCCAATTGAATGGCAGAGCAGGCCCAAGGGGAAGAATGGCCTACCCCTGTTCCATTGGGGGTAATTGTAACCCAACTTGCCGGGCGGGAAACCCATGGGATAGGGTGCAACGCTTGATTTACACCCCATCCAGTATTACTCGCCATTGATTTCAATAGTGAGTAAAATCAGGCGGGGTGTCAAATTGGGCGTGGTGTAAAACTTGCGTTGCACCCATTCGCATCAATTTCCCGATGGTGGTGTTAGGTTAAAATTGCCCCCATTCCTATGGAAAGAGTTGCAGTTCATAGCACCACCTGAGGGTGGCACTGTTGAGCCAGTAAAGGCATGTCGCACTGGAGCATAGCTGCAGAGTGATTCAATCCCAAAACACATTGCTTGGTTGTACAATTTGATGAAACTGTGGTAGCAAGTGAAACATTGGGGTGTCATATTCTCTATGGTTACTGAGCAATTTCCTCTCATACACAGTTATGCAGATATTGCTGTTCTTTTCAGTTATCCAGTATTTGTTTTTGCTCACTTCAGTCACTCGGTAATTTCCCTTTCTGAACATTTATCCAGTAATTACCAGTTGTGTACAGTAATCCAGAATTTGTCTGTGGTTACAGTTATATACTAATTGCCTGTTCTGTGCTATTCTGCAATAATTGCCTGTTATATACAGTTACTTTGGTTCTGACTTCACTAAGGACGGCACAAATAACCTCCCAAAAATAATAGGGGACCGAGGGTTTAGTGAGAAGGAGGAACTGAAGAAAATCCTTATTAGTCAGGAAATTGTGTTCGGGAAGTTGATGGGATTGAAGGCCAATAAATCGCCAGGGCCTGACAGTCTGCATGCCAGTGTACTTAAGGAAGTGGCCCTAGAAATAATGGATGCATTGGTGGTCATTTTCCAACATTCTATAGACACTGGATCAATTCCTATGGACTGGAGGGTAGCTAATCTAACCCCACTTTTTAAAAAAGGAGGAAGAGAGGAAACAGAATTATAGACCGGTTAGTCTGACATTGGTAGTGGGGAAAATGTTGGAATCAATTATTAAAGATGTAATAGCAGCGCATTTGGAAAGCAGTGACAGGATTGGTCCAAGTCAGCATGGATTTATGAAAGGGAAATCATGCTTGACAAATCTTCTAGAATTGTTTGAGGATGTAACTAGTAGAGTGGACAAGGGAGAACCAGTGGATGTGGTGAATTTGGAGTTTCAAAAGGCTTTTGATAAGGGCCCACACAAGAGATTAGTGTGCAAAATTAAAGCACATGGTATTGGGGGTAATGTATTGATGTGGATAGAGAACTGGTTGGCAGACAGGAAGCAAAGAGTAGGAATAAACGGGTCCTTTTGAGAATAGCAGGCAGTGACTAATGGGATACCCCAAGATTCAGTGCTGGGACCCCAGCTTTTTACAATATACATTAATGATCTAGGCGAAGAAATTGAATGTGTATCTCCAAGTTTGCAGATGACACTAAGCTGGGTGGCAGTGTGAGCTGTGAGGAAGATGCTAAGAGGCTGCAGGGTGACTTGGAGAGGTTAGGTGTGGGCAAATGCATGGCAGATGCAGTATAATATAGATAAATGTGAGGTTATCCACTTTGGTGGCAAAAACAGGAAGGCAGAATATTATCTGAATGGTGACAGATTAGTAAAAGGGGAGGTTTCATGGTACATCAGTCATTGAAGGTTGGCATGCAGGTACAGCAGGCGGTGAAGAAGGCAAATGGTATGTTGGCCTTCATAGCGAGAGGTTTTGAGTATAGGAGCAGGGAGGTCTTACTGCAGTTGTACAGGGCCTTGGTGAGGTAACACCTTGAATATTGTGTTCAGTTTTGGTCACCTAATCTGAGGAAGGACATCCTTGCTATTGAGGGAGTGCAGCGAAGGTTCACCAGACTGATTCCCGGGATGGCAGGACTGACATATGAAGAAAGATTGGATCGACTAGGCTTATATTCACTGGAATTTTGAAGAATGAGAGGGGATCTCATAGAAACATTTATAATTCTGATGGGATTGGACAGGTTAGAAACATAGAAACATAGAAAATAGGTGCAGGAGTAGGCCATTCGGCCCTTCGAGCCTGCACCGCCATTCAATGAGTTCATGGCTGAACATGCAACTTCAGTACCCCATTCCTGCTTTCTCGCCATACCCCTTGATCCCCCTAGTAGTAAGGACTTCATCTAACTCCTTTTTGAATATATTTAGTGAATTGAGCTCAACAACTTTCTGTGGTAGAGAATTCCACAGATTCACCACTTTCTGGGTGAAGAAGTTTCTCCTCATCTCAGTCCTAAATGGCTTACCCCTTATCCTTAGACTGTGACCCCTGGTTCTGGACTTCCCCAACATTGGGAACATTCTTCCTGCATCTAACCTGTCTAAACCCGTCAGAATTTTAAACGTTTCTATGAGATCCCCTCTCATTCTTCTGAACTCCAGTGAATACAAGCCCAGTTGATCCAGTCTTTCTTGATATGTCAGTTCCGCCATCCCGGGAATCAGACTGGTGAACCTTTGCTGCACTCCCTCAATAGCAAGAATGTCCTTCCTCAAGTTAGGAGATCAAAACTGTACACAATACTCCAGGTGTGGCCTCACCAAGGCCCTGTACAACTGTAGTAACACCTCCCTGCCCCTGTACTCAAACCCCCTCACTATGAAGGCCAACATGTCATTTGCTTTCTTAACCACCTGCTGTACCTGCATGCCAACCTTCAATTACTGATGTGCTATGATACCCAGGTCTCTTTGCACCTCCCCTTTTCCTAATCTGTCACCATTCAGATAATAGTCTGTCTCTTTGTTTTTACCACCAAAGTGGATAACCTCACATTTATCCACATTATACTTCATCTGCCATGCATTTGTCCACTCACCTAACCTATCCAAGTCACTCTGCAGCCTCATAGCATCCTCCTCGCAGCTCACACTGCCACCCAACTTAGTGTTATCTGCAAATTTGGAGATACTACATTTAATCCCCTCGTCTAAATCATTAATGTACAATGTAAACAGCTGGAGCCCCAGCACAGAACCTTGTGGTACCCCACTAGTCACTGCCTGCCATTCTGAAAAGTACCCATTTACTCCTACTCTTTGCTTCCTGTCTGCCAACCAGTTCTCAATCCACATCAGCACACTACCCCCAATCCCATGTGCTTTAACTTTGCACATTAGTCTCTTGTGTTGGACCTTGTCGAAAGCCTTCTGAAAGTCCAAATACACCACATCAACTGGTTCTCCCTTGTCCACTCTACTGGAAACATTCCTCAAAAAATTCCAGAAGATTTGTCAAACATGATTTCCCTTTCACAAATCCATGCTGACTTGGACCTATCATGTCACCTCTTTCCAAATGCGCTGCTATGACATCCTTAATAATTGATTTCCATCATTTTACCCACTACCGATGTCAGGCTGACCGGTCTATAATTCTGTGTTTTCTCTCTCCCTCCTTTTTTAAAAAGTGGGGTTACATTGGCTACCCTCCACTCCATAGGAACTGATCCAGAGTCTATGGAATGTTGGAAAATGACTGTCAATGCATCCGCTATTTCCAAGGCCACCTCCTTAAGTACTCTGGGATGCAGACCATCAGGCCCTGGGGATTTATTGGCCTTCAATCCCATCAATTTCCCCAACACAATTTCCTGACTAATAAGGATTTCCCTCAGTTCCTCCTTCTCGATAGACCCTCTGACCGGAAGGTTGTTTGTGTCCTCCTTAGTGAATACCGAACCAAAGTACTTGTTCAGACTTGGTTAGATGCAGGAAGAATGTTCCCGATGTTGGGAAAGTCCAGAACCAGGGGTCACAGTCTAAGGATAAGGGTTAAGCCCTTTAGGACCGAGATGAGGACAAAATTCTTCACTCAGAGAATTGTGAACCTGTGGAATTCCCTACCGCAGAAAGTTGTTGAGGCCAGTTCGTTAGATATATTCAAAAGGGAGTTAGATGTGACCCTTACAGCTAAAGGGATCAAGGGGTATGGAGAGAAAGCAGGAATGGGGTACTTGCATGATCAGCCATAATCATATTGAATGGTGGTGCAGGCTCAAAGGGCCGAATGGCCTACTCATGCACTTATTTTCTATGTTTCTATGTTTCTGTACAGTAAATTTCTATGATCTATTGTTTTCCAGAAATCTTCTGCTGTGTACAGATATCCAGTACTTGCCATTTTTTAACATTCATTCTGGGGATGAGGGAGTCGCTAGCAAGCCCAGCCATTATTGCCCATCCCTAATTGCCCTTGAGAAGGTGGTGGTGAGCCGCCTTCTTGAACCGCTGCAGTCCCTGTGGTGAAGGTACTCCCACAGGGAGGGAGTGCCAGGATTTTGACCCAGTGATGATGAAGGAATGGCAATATATTTCCAAGTCAGGATGGTGTGTGACTTGGAGGGGAACTTGAAAGTGATGATGCTCCCATGCAGCTGCTGTTAGCGTCGATTACAATGGGATTTAACCAGATAAGGCAAGCTTTTTCAAATTGGTATTTAGCACTGTCCTTAAAAATGTCCTTATTGGCGAAACTCTCAAAAACGGGGTTATCGATGGTTTTGACACCGAGTGACGACACAAAAACGGTTCTCAAAAAAAATCAGCCCTTTTTTTTTTACAACGGCGTTACCCCACTGGCGGAACTAGCAAAATGGCCTCAAATTTATTTATCATCAAAAAAAAACTTTTAACGCCAAACAATAGTGCTAAATCGATCGTTACGGTGTCAAATTTCTAGCCCATATTCCATTTGCCATGTTTTTGCCCACTCACTTAGCCTGTCTATATCCTCTTGAAGACTCTTTGTATCCTCCTCACAACTTACATTCCCATCTAGCTTTTATCATCAACAAACTTGGATATATTACATTTGGTTCCCTCATCCAAATCATTGATATCGATTGTGAATAGCTGGGGCCCAAGCACCGATCCCACCACTAGTTACAGCCTGCCAACCCGGAAATGACCTGTTTATTCCTACTCTCTGTTTTCTGTCAGTTAACCAATCCTCAATCCATGCTACTTTATTACCCTATATCCCATGAGCCCTAGTTTTGTTTGATAACCTCTTGTGTGGCACCTTATGGAATGCCTCTGAAAATCCAAATACAGCACAAACACTGGTGCCCCCTTATCTATTCAGCTAGTTAAAACCTCAAAAAACTCTATCAGATTTGTCAAACATGATTTCTCTCTCATAAATCCACATTGACTCTGCCCAATCTTATTATTATTTTCTAAGTGCCCTATTACCACGTCCTTCATAATAGATTCTAGCATTTTCCCTACTACTGATGTAAGGCTAACTGGTCTGTACCCCGTTTTCTCTCTCCCTCCTTTTTTAACTAATGGGGTTACATTTTCTACCTTCCAATCTGTGGGAACCATTCTAGAATCTATGGAATTTTGGAACCAATGCATCCACTATCTCTATAGCCACCTCTCATAAACCCAACATAAAATTATATCATATTATGATCACTTCTCCCCAGAGGTTCATTTACAACAAGGTTATTAATTAACCCTGTCTCATTACACAAGACTAGATCTAAAATAACCAATTCCCTCATAGGTTCCTTGATATACTGATCTAGAAAACTATCTTGAATGCATTCTATGCATTCCATATAAGACTCTAAACACATTCCAATAATTGATAATCAAGGAGCTATTGGGGTAGGCGTGAACTTAAAACAATCACTATCACTAGAGATAAAGTACTAGGCAAACTAATGGGACTAAAGGTGGACAAGTCCCCTGGACCTGATGGCCTGCATCCTAGGATCTTAAAAGAAGTGGCTGCAGAGATAGTGGATGCATTGGTTGTAATCTACCAAAATTCCCTGGATTCTGGGGAGGTCCCAACGAAGTAGATAACTGCAAATGTAACGCCCCTATTTAAGAAAGGAGGGAGACAGAAATCAGGAAAGTATAGACCAGTTAGCCTAAATTCTGCCATTGGGAAAATGCTGGAGTCCATCATTACGGAAGTAGTAGCAGGAAATTTAGAAAATCATACTGCAGTCAAGCAGAGTCAGCATGGTTTTATGAAAGGGAAATCATGTTTGACAAATTTGTTGGAGTTCTTTGAGGATATAACGAGCAGGGTGGATAAAGGGAAACCAGTAGATGTGGTGTACTTGGATTTCCAGAAAGCAGTCGATAAGGTGCCGCATAAAAGGTTACTGCACAAGCTAAAAGTTCACGGGGTTGGGGGTAATATATTAGCATGGATAGAGGGTTGGCTAACTAACAGAAATCAGAGAGTCAGGATAAATGAGTCATTTTCGGGTTGGCAAACTATAACTAGTGGGGTGCCATGGGGATCAGTGCTGGGGCTTCAACGAGTTACAATTTATATAAATGACTTGGTGAAGGGACTGAGCACAGGTTGAGCGTCCAAAATCCGGAAACCTCGGGACCGAGGCCGTTCTGGATTCCGGGTATTTCCGGATTTTGGAACGTCTTTGCCTGGGCCGAGATAGGTGGGGTCGGGCAGCTGAGGTTAGGGGACAAGGTCGGCTCGCTGAGGTAAGGGTGGGGGGGGTGGGCAAGGGAGGCAAGGTCAGGCTGCCGAGGGTTGGGACGCAGTCGGGCCGGGGCGAGGTCGGGGCGGACGAAGTCACGGTGAAGTCGGGGCGGAGGTCGGGCGGACGAAGTCACGGTGAAGTCGGGGCGGAGGTCGGGGCGGACGAAGTCACGGTGAAGTCGGGGCGGAGGTCGGGGCGGACGAAGTCACGGTGAAGTCGGGGCGAGGTCGGGGCGGACGAAGTCACGGTGAAGTCGGGGCGGAGGTCAGGGCGGACGAAGTCACGGTGAAGTCGGGGCGAGGTCGGGGCGGACGAAGTCACGGTGAAGTCGGGGCGGAGGTCGGGGCGGACGAAGTCACGGTGAAGTCGGGGCGGAGGTCGGGGCGGACGAAGTCACGGTGAAGTCGGGGCGGAGGTCGGGGCGGACGAAGTCACGGTGAAGTCGGGGCGAGGTCGGGGCGGACGAAGTCACGGTGAAGTCGGGGCGGAGGTCGGGGCGGACGAAGTCACGGTGAAGTCGGGGCGAGGTCGGGGCGGACGAAGTCACGGTGAAGTCGGGGCGGAGGTCGGGGCGGACGAAGTCACGGTGAAGTCGGGGCGGAGGTCGGGGCGGACGAAGTCACGGTGAAGTCGGGGCGAGGTCGGGGCGGACGAAGTCACGGTGAAGTCGGGGCGAGGTCGGGGCGGACGAAGTCACGGTGAAGTCGGGGCGAGGTCGGGCCGCCAAGGCGGGGAGGTCTGGATTTCGGAACATTTTCCAGTTTCCGGACGCCCCGCCACGGATCAGCCCGGTGTCCGGATTCTGGAACATTACGAATTTTGGAACTCCGGATTTTGGACGCTCAACCTGTATAACGTAGTCAAATTTGCTGATGGTACAAAGATAGGCGGGAAAGCAAATTGTGAGGAGGATGCAAAGAATCTGCAAAGGGATATGGACAGGCTAAGTCAGTGGGCAAACATTTGGCAGATGGAGAATAATATGGGAAAATATGAGGTAATCCACTTTGGTAGGAAAAATAAAAAAGCAAATTACTATTTAAATGGGGAGAGATTACAAAGTGCTGCAGTACAGAGAGACCTGGGGGTCCTTGTACATGAAACACAAAAAGTTAGTATGCAGGTACAGCAAGTGATCAGGAAGGCAAATGGAATATTGGCCTTTATTGCAAGGGGGATAGAGTATAAAAGTAGGGAAGTCCTGCTACAACTGTACAGGGCATTGGTGATCCCACACCTGGAGTACTGCGTACAGTTTTAGTCTCCTTATTTAAGGAGGGATATACTTGCATTGGAGGCAGTTCAGAGAAAGTTCACTGGGTTGATTCCTGAGATGAAGGTTTGTCTTATGAAGCGAGGTTAAGCAGGTTGGGCCTATTAGAGTTTAGAGGCATAAGAGGTGATCTTATTGAAACGTATAAGATTCTGAGGGTCTTGACAGCGTAGATGCAGAGAGGATGTTTGTCCTCATGGGGGAATCTAAAATTAAGGGCATAGTTTCAGAATAAGGGGTCGCCCATTTCAAATGGGATGAGGAGGAATTTCTTCTCTCAGATGTTCGTGAATCTGTGGAATTCTCTGCCCCAGAGAGCTGTGGAGGCTGGATCATTGAATATATTTAAGGTGGAGATAGACAGATTTTTGAATGATAAGGGAGTCAAGGGTTATGGGGAGTGGGTAGGGAAGTGGAGTTAAGCCATGATCTTATTGAATGGCGGAGCAGGCTCAAGAGGCCGAATGGCCTACTCCTGCTCTTATTTCTTATGTTCTAAGTGTGGATTCATGTAGGAAAGCCAGCAGGGATTTGTCAAAGGCAAATCACATTTAACTAACTTGATTGAGTTTTTTGCTGAGGTAACAGTGAGTGTTGACGAGGGCAATGCGGTTGACTTGGTGTAGATGAATTTCCAAAAGGTGTTAGATAAAGTGCCACAAAACAAGCTTGCCAGCAAAGTTGAAGCCCATGGAATAAAAGGGGCAGTGACAGTTTGAATATAAAGTTGGCTAAGTAACAAACAATAACAACAACTTGTATTTATATAGCGCCTTTAACATAGTGAAACATCCCAAGGCGCTTGACAGGAGTGTTATGACTCAAAAAATTTGACACCGAGCCACATAAGGAGAAATTAGCGCAGGTGACCAAATGCTTGGTCAAAGAGGTAGGTTTTAAGGAGCGTGTTATAGGAGGAAAGAGAGGTAGAGAGGCGGAGAGGTTTAGGCAGGGAATTCCAGAGCTTAGGGCCTAGGCAACAAAAGGCACGGCCACCAATGGTTGAGTGATTCTCATCAGGGATGGTGAAGAGGGCAGAATTAGAGGAGCGCAGACATCTCAGGGTGGCTGTGGGGCTGGAGGAGATTACAGAGATTGGGAGGGGCGAGGCCATGGAAGGATTTGAAAACAAGGATGAGAATTTTGAAATTGAGGCGTTGCTTAACCAGGAGCCAATGTAGGTCAGCGAGTACAGGGGTGATGTTTGAGTGGAGCTTGGTGCAAGTTAGGACACGGGCAGCTGAGTTTTGGATGACCTCAAATTTACATAGGGTAGAATGTATGCGGCCAGCCAGGTGTGCGTTGGAATGGTTGCAACCGTGTCAAGTCTAGAGGTAACAAAGGCATACATGAGGTGGATATAGGCGGTTTTAGTTATGCTGTGAATATGTGGTCAAACGCTCATTTCAGGGTCAAATACAGAAGCAGAAGTTGGGGAGAGGGATCGAGTTAGTGGCTAGGAAACGGAGTTTGTGGTGGGACCGAAAACAATGGCTTTGGTCTTCCCAATATTCAATTGGAAAAAATTTCTCCTCATCCAGAACTGGACGTCGGACAAGCAGTCTGACAATTTTGAGACCGAGGAAGGGTCGAGAGAAGTGATAGTGAGGTAAAGCTAGGTGTCATCAGTGTACATGTGAAAATTAATGCTGAGTTTTCGGACAATGTAAAGGGGCAACATGTAAATGAGAAATAGGAGGGGACCAAGGATAGAACCTTGGGGACACCAGAAGTAATGATGCGGGGGCAGGAAGCGAAGCTGTTGCAGGTGATTCTCTGGCTAGATAAGAAGGGAACCAGGCGAGTGCAGTCCCACCCAGCTGGATGACGGTGGAGAGGTGTTGGAGAAGGATAGAGTGGTCAACAGTGTCAAATGCTGCAGGCAAGTCAAAAGGACAAGGAGGGATAGTTTACTTTTGTCACAGTCACAAAGGATGTCATTTGTGACTTTGATGAGACCCGTTTCGGTACTGTGGCAGGCGCAGGAACCAGATTAGAAGGATTACGGGAAAGATGGGCACGGATTTGGGAGGTAACAGCACGTTCAAGGACTTTGGAGAGGAAAGGGAGGTTGGAGATGGGGTGGTAGTTTACAAGGACAGAGGGGTCGAGGGTTGTTTTTTTGAGGAGAGGGTTGATGACGGCAGATTTGAGGGAGAGGGGGACAGTACCTGAGGAGAACCGTTAACAATGTCGGCTAACATGGGAGCCAGGAAAGGAAGTTGGGTGGTCAGCAGTTTGGTGGGAATAGGTCGAGGGAGCAGGAAGTGGGTCTCATGGACAGGATGAGTTCAGAAATGTCATGATGCGAGATTGGAGAAAAACTGGAGAAAGATGTGAGTCAGGGCTAGAGCAGGAGGGATCCTTAGAGGAAGTTTGACCCGGTGGGCTAGGGGAAGGAAGGGACGAGGCAGAGGCGATCGAACGAATGGTCTCAATCTTAGAGACAAAAAAGTCCATGAGCTCCTCACACTTATTGTCGGAGGTGAGGGTGGAGACTGGGAGAGGGGTTTAAAAAGACGGTTAGCAGTGGAGAATAGAGCCGGGGTTTATCTTTATATTCCAGAATGATTCTGGAATAGTGAGCGATTTTGGCAGACGAGAGCAGGACCCAATAGTGCTTTATGTGGTCCAGCCAGATCTGGTGCTGAATGGTTGTCCACCATATCCGTTCAAGTTTGCGTCCCTTGGACTTAAGGGAGCGAAGATCAGGGCTGTACCAGGGGGAATGGCCAGGCTGAGAGAGAGTAATTGTTTTAACAGGGACTAGGGCATCAAAGCTGGTGGTGAGGGTATAGTTGAGCAGATCGGTGGCTGCAGAAATGTCGTGGTGAATGGAAGGCCAAAGGCTGGACAGTTGGGAGTTGATAAGTGCAGATGTAAGAGAGTCGGGAGAGAGTTTTTTCCTGGGGCGGACACAGAAAGAGGTATGTTTGGGACGGTGGGGGTGGGGGGGGGATGTGAGTGGAAAGCGATCCGAGGAATTGGTCAGAGATGGCTTTATCTGTGATTGACACAATGGGAGAAGCAAGGCCACGAGAGATGGCAAGGTCGAGGAGGTGACTGTGAATATGGGTTGGGGAGTTTACATGGAGGGAGAGATTAAGGGAGGATAGGAGGCCAGTGAACTCAGAGGAGAGAGAGCATGGTGAATTGAGGTGGAGGTTGAAATCACGAAGGATGAGAAGTTGTTCGGTGCAGAGGCAGAGGGAGGAATGTAATGAAGAAATATCGGTAATAACATTTTATGGTAATTGGGTGGGTGGGAGAGAACGAGAATTTTAAATGAGAGGTGAGAGGGTGGAATAAGGTGAGATGATCAAAGGAGGAGAAGGTGCTGGAGGAGTAGAGGGGTAGACCAAGGTGTAATTTGGTGATGAGAACCATACCGCCAG
Source organism: Pristiophorus japonicus (assembly GCF_044704955.1). Taxonomy (NCBI): domain Eukaryota; kingdom Metazoa; phylum Chordata; class Chondrichthyes; family Pristiophoridae; genus Pristiophorus; species Pristiophorus japonicus. The sequence goes on along the minus strand of NC_091990.1, from coordinate 87,498,049 downwards.
CACGGGGGTCTGGGCGGGGCAAGTGGTGGAAGATAGAGCCGGGCGGGGAGGCTTCATTTAGGGGTAAGGCGCCATCGCCCTTCAACCAAGTTTCCAACAGGGCCATGATGTCGATGCCAGCATCCACGATAAGCTCATGGATGGCAAGGGCCTTGTTCGCAAGCGAACTGACATTCTGGAGCGTCCACAGGATCATCGCGGGGTGGGGGGTGGGTGGGGGGGGGGGGTGAGTTGAACGGGGAGGAGATTGGCAAGATTAGCCCCCAATGGTCGTGCTGGGTGGGAAGATCAGTGAGAGAGTAGGGTGGGACAGTTGGGGTTGCTGCTCATAAGGAGGCAGCGATGAGTGCCTCGATGGGCCCTTCGGAGGATGCCAAGAGAGGCACAGAGTGAAGCCTTGGGCTTATCTAGGAGGAGTCAAGCCAGGGACGGTGGCAGGAGAGCAGGAAGGTCAAAGAGTAATGAAGGTTTGGGGTCGGGATTTGGGAGGGCAGAGTATCCGAGAGAGGAGAGATGAAAGGAGGCATGACAACAGGAGAGAATGGTCAGGGAGGGATAAAGAGAAAAGGAAAGAGGGGGAAAGGTGGAAAAGTATTGACTGACTCAGGTCCAGGGTGGAGCCAGAGTGTGCATGTGAATGGACAGGGAAAAGCTCAGGTTACACAGGCCTGTTTAAATTTAGTAGTTAATGGGATATAATATCAGGGAGACCAGGGTCAAAGTCAGAGGCCCCATGGAAGGACAATGCCGACATGTACAGGATGGGGTCAGCACGGAGCATCGATGAACGGCTGTCCGAAGCAGCCGACTGAAGTCCAGAAGCTGGTTGAAGTGTAGAGAGTTTGAGGATGTGCTGGAGGAAGGAGAGTCGGTCGCAGTGCAGAAAGATGATGACGACGTTATCACAAGTTTGTGGATCGTGGTAGATTGCCGTAAAACCACAGCTCGTGGCCAGCAAAGTTGCCAACAGAGAGTAATGGTGAATGATTATTTTTCGGACTGGAGGAAGGTATGCAGTAGTGTTCCCCAGGGCTCAGAAGGAGGAGCACTGCTTTTCGTGATTTATATTAATGACGGACTTGGGAACAATTTCAATATTTGCAGATGACACAAAACTTGGAAGTGTCGTGAACAGTGAGAAGAATAGTGTAGATAGAGTAGAGAGCGAGAAACTGTTCCCATTGGCAGAGGACACAGATTTAAGGTGATTGGCAGAATAATCAAAAGCGACATGAGGAATGCACGGCCTGAAAGGGTGGTGGTGGCAGGTTCAATCATGGCTTTCAAAAATGGAATTGGATAAGTACCTGAAGGAATAAAGATTAAAGGGATATGGGGAAAGGGCGGGGGAGTGGGACTAGCTGAGGTGCCCTTGCAGAGAGCCAGCATGGGCTCGACGGGCCGAATGGCCTCCTTCTGTGCTGTAGCCATTCTATGATTCTATGATTGTGTGCCGTTTTGTTTGCGATAAAATTTCCTGGCCTCTTTGTTGTAGGGATGTCAACGCAGTGAGATAAGCAGAGAGCTCACTTACCTTGGCTACTCTCTTGAGGGTGTAGAGTACTTTACTTACTTGGGAGGATGACTCCTTGACTGCAGAAAATGCATTAAGCTGCTCGGTCACACCCAACAATGACACACTTGCTTTCCATCATCCCCCTCAGCATGAATCAGAGGAGTCTGCAGTGTGTTCATTTTCCACTCTGCTTTGATTCATAGACCTCAGGAACTCCAGGAAGGACTCCACATAACTAAAAGTTTAGGCTTAAACCCAACTGTTAGTTTATTACACAAAAAACAACTAAAAATTACAGAACAAGACTTCTTAGAGATTGATGGAAGACATACAATCACCCATCCAGCCAGTTGCTGCTTTGTCGATTGTAGGCTCATGGAGCGAGGGAAGGTGTTGGGTCCCAGTTGCTTGCTTCTCTCCTCCTGCTTGAGTTTCCTTCTCGTCATCTCTCTCTTCTTGGTCTTCTTTCCGTTGTTCCCCTTTGTGGTCGTTGTTCCTTTGACCTGTTGTTCTGAGCCTTTTTTACTTCTGTGAGCTCCTTTATATATATCCATTCGATTATACAAGTCTCCTGCTGGGCTGCTTTCAGTTAATGTGTCTGGATGAGTCTCGATGGCTGTGATGATGGGCCTGGATCTGTTTTGATGGCCACAATTTACACCTTGCTCTGAGCACGGAATCGCAGGGCAAAAGATAACTCCTTATCTTTTGTGCCTCGCTATCCAAAAATGCATGCCTTGTGGGATCCTTTGTGGTCTTAGATTTTTGCAGACTTGTAGTCACCAGAGGGAACTAGTTTTTCCCCTCCAGCCAATTAATCTATGGGCTTCTCTGCTTGCTTGTATCAAAACCCTTTGTCTCAATGTTAATCGGGTCTCGCTTCTGACCACAGAAATTGCATTAATCAGTTATGAGTCACCACCTGCCCCAGGCTGGCGTTCTTTCTCCCGCCCAACAGTCCCACAGGTTTTCTTTAAACCAGTTTAGTCCTTGGCCTCTTGCTATGCCTTATTCACAAAATGTGTACCCTTAAAAGTCTCTCAGAAAAGGGAGCTGTCCGACCTCACTTCCCACATCTCCTGGAATTGGGATTGGAAGATTTCAGGCCCAGGAAACAGAACTGGAGATGTTCCACGCAAGGTCGTGCCTGGTGAAACATTAAGGAGGTGTACACATTTATGCAGCTACCCAGGAAATCCTGCCAGCTCCAAGGCCAGGGCGCTCCGAGTGAGTGAGTCAAATTACACCAGAGCCAGACTACCAGTATGTAAATCAGGGGACAGTAGCAATACCAAGGAGGCTCCTTCTGTACAGTGGCAGCAGTGAGGGGCCGGAGGTAGCAGTGAGGTGTCTGAAGCAGCAGTGAGGGGCCCGAGAGAGCAGTGAGGGGCCGTAGGTAGCAGTGAGGGGTCATAGGGAGCAGTGAGGGGCCCAAGAGAGCAGTGAGGGCTGTAGGTAGCAGTGAGGGGTTGTAGAGAGCAGTGAGGGGCCTGAGGGAGCAGTGAGGGGCCTGAAGGAACAGTGAGGGGCCTGAGGGAGCAGTTAGGGGCCCGAGAGAGCTGTGAGGGGCCCGAGAGAGCAATGAGGGGCCCGAGAGAGCAGCGAGGGGCCCGAGGCAGCAGTAAGGGGCCCGAAGGAGCAGTGAGGGGCCCGAGGCAGCAGTGAGGAGCCCGAGAGAGCAGTGAGGGGTTGTAGGGAGCAGTAAGAGGCCCGAAGGAGCAGTGAGGGGCCCGAGGCAGCAGTGAGGGGCCGTAGGGAGCAATGAAGGGCCCGAGAGAGCAGTGAGGGGCCATAGGGAGCAATGAAGGGTGCAGGAGAGCAGTGAGGGGCTGGAGGAAGCAGTGAGGGGCCCAAGAGAGCAGTGAGGGGCTGTAGAGAGAAATGAGGGGGCCAGGAGAGCAGTGAGGGGCTGGAGGGAGCAGTGAGGGGCCCAAGAGAGCAGTGAGGGGCAGTAGGGAGCAATGAGGGGTCCAGGAGAGCAGTGAGGGGCTGGAGGGAGCAGTGAGGGGCCCAAGAGAGCAGTGAGGGGCTGTAGGGAGCAATGAGGGGGCCAGGAGAGCAGTGAGGGGCTGCAGGGAACAGTGAGGGGCCCGAAGGAGCAGTGAGGGGAAGGAGGGAGCAGTGAGGGGCCATAGGGAGCAGTGAGGGGCCCAAGACAGCAGTGAGGGGCCCGAGAGAGCAATGAGGGGCTGTAGAGAACAGAAAGGGACCCGAGGGAGCACTGAGAGGTCTCAGATTGCAATGTGAGCTCTCAGATTGCAATGTGAGCTCTCAGATTGCAGTGAGTGCTCTCAGATTGCAGTGTGAGCTCTCAGATTGCAGTGAGTGTTCTCAGATTGCAGTGTGAGCTCTCAGATTGCAGTGTGACCTCTCAGACTGCAGTCAGCTCTCAGATTGCAGTGTGAGCTCTTGGATTGCAGTGTGAGCTCTCAGATTGCAGTGAGTGCTCCCAGATTGCAGTGAGTGCTCCCAGATTGCAGTGAGTGCTCTCAGATTGCAGTCAGCTCTCAGATTGCAGTGTGAGCTCTCAGATTGCAGTAAGATCTCTCAGTTTGCAGTGCGAGCTCTCAGATTGCAGTGCAAGATCTCAGATTGCAGTGAGTGCTCTCAGATTGCAGTGAGTGCTCTCAGATTGCAGTTTGAGCTCTCAGATTGTAGTGAGTGCTCTCAGATTGCAGTGAGTGCTCTCAGATTGCAGTGTGAGCTCTCAGATTGCAGTGAGTGCTCTCAGATTGCAGTCAGCTCTCAGATTGCAGTGTGAGCTCTCAGATTGAGTGAGTGCTCGCAGATTGCAGTGTGAGCTCTCAGACTGCAGTGTGAGCTCTCAGATTGCAATGAGTGCTCTCAGATTGCAGTGTGAGCTCTCAGATTGGAGTGCGAGCTCTCAGATTGCTGTGTGAGCTCTCAGATTGCAGTGTGAGCTCTCAGATTGCAGTGTAAGCTCTCAGATTGCAGTGAGTGATCTTAGATTGCAGTGAGTGCTCTCAGATTGTTGTATGAGCTCTCAGATTGCAGTGTGAGCTCTCAGATTGAGTGAGAGCTCACAGATTGCAGTGTGAGTTCTCAGATTGCATTGAGTGCTATCAGATTGCAATCAGTGCTCTCAGATTGCAGTGAGTGATTACAGATTTCAATGAGTGATCTCAGATTGCAGTGTGAGCTCTCAGATTGCAGTTTGAGCTCTCAGATTGCAATGGGAGTTCTCAGATTGCAGTGCGACATCTCAGATTGCAGTGTGAGCTCTCAGATTGCAGTATGAGCTCTCAGATTGCAGTGTGAGCTCTCAGATTGCAGTGTGATCTCTCGGATTGCAGTGTCAGGTCTCAGATTGCAGTGAGTGCTCCCAGATTGCAGTGTGAGCTCTCAGATTGCAGTGAGTGCTCTCAGATTGCCATGAGTACTCTCATTGCAGTGTGAGCTCTTAGATTGCAGTGAGTGCTCTCAGATTGCAGTATGAGCACTCTGATTGTAGTGTGAGCTCTCAGATTTCAGTCTGAGCTCTCTGATTACAGTGTGAGCTCTCAGATTGCAGTGAGTGCACTCAGATTACAGTCAGCTCTCAGATTGCAGTGTGAGCTCTCTGATTGCAGTGTGAGCTCTCAGATTGAGTGAGAGCTCACAGATTGCAGTGTGAGTTCTCAGATTGCAATGAGTGCTCTCAGATTGCAATGAGTGCTCTCAGATTGCAGTGAGTGATTACAGATTTCAATGAGTGATCTCAGATTGCAGTGTGAGCTCTCAGATTGCAGTGTGAGCTCTCGGATTGCAGTGTGAGGTCTCAGATTGCAGTGAGTGCTCTCAGATTGAAGTCAGCTCTCAGATTGCAGTGTGAGCTCTCAGATTGCAGTGTGAGCACTCGGATTGCAGTGTGAGCTCTCAGATTGCAGTGAGTGCTCCCAGATTGCAGTGTGAGCTCTCAGAATGCAGTGAGTGCTCCCAGATTGCCATGAGTGCTCTCATTGCAGTGTGAGCTCTTAGATTGCAGTGAGTGCTCTCAGATTGCAGTGAGTGCTCTCAGATTGCAGTTTGAGCTCTCTGATTGTAGTGTTGGCTCTCAGATTGCAGTCTGAGCTCTCTGATTGCAGTGTGAGCTCTCAGATTGCAGTGAGTGCACTCAGATTACAGTCAACTCTCAGATTGCAGTGTGAGCTCTGAGATTGCAATGAGTGCTTTCAGATTGCAGTGTGAGCTCTCAGATTGTAGTGTGAGCTCTCAGAATGCTGTGTGAGCTCTCAGATTGCAGTGTGAGCTCTCAGATTGCAGTGTGAGCTCTCAGATTGCAGTCTGAGCTCTCAGATTGCAGTGAGTGCTCTCAGTTTGCAATTTGAGCTCTGAGATTGCAATGAGTGCTTTCAGATTGCAGTGTGAGCTCTCAGATTGTAGTGTGAGCTCTCAGAATGCTGTGTGAGCTCTCAGATTGCAGTGTGAGCTCTCAGATTGCAGTGTGAGCTCTCAGATTGCAGTCTGAGCTCTCAGATTGCAGTGAGTGCTCTCAGATTGCAGTGAGTGCTCTCTGATTGCAGTCAGCTCTCAGATTAGAGGGTGAGCTCTCAGATTGCAGTGTGTGCTCTCAGATTGCAGTCTGAGCTCTCAGATTGCAGTGAGTGCTCTCAGATTGCAGTGAGTGCTCTCAGATTGCAGTCAGCTCTCAGATTGCAGTGTGAGCTCTCAGATTGCAGTGTGAGCTCTCAGATTGCAATGAGTGCTTCCAGATTGCAGTGTGAGCTCTCAGATTGCAGTGAGTGCTCTCAGATTTCCATGAGTGCTCTCATTGCAGTGTGAGCTCTCAGATTGCAGTGAATGCTCTCAGATTGCAGTGAGTGCTCTCAGATTGCAGTTTGAGCTCTCTGATTGTGGTGTGAGCTCTCAGATTGCAGTCAGCTCTCAGATTGCAGTGTGAGCTCTCAGATTGAGTGAGTGCTTGCAGATTGCAGTGTGAGCTCTCAGATTGCAGTGTGAGCTCTCAGATTGCAGTGAGTGCTCGCAGATTGCAGTTTGAGCTCTCAGATTGCAGTCATTGCTCTCTGATTGCAATGAGTGCTCTCAGATTGCAGTGTGAGCTCTCCGATTGTAGTGTGAGCTCTCAGATTGCAATGTGAGCTCTCAGATTGCAGTGTGAGCTCTCAGATTGCAGTGAGTGCTCTTAGATTGCAGTGAGTGCACTCAAATTGCAGTCAGCTCTCAGATTGCACTGTGAGTTCTCTGATTGCAGTATGAGCTCTCAGATTGCAGTGTGAGCTCTCAGATTGCAGTGAGTGCTCTTAGATTGCAGTGAGTGCTCTCAGATTGCAGTATGAGCTATCAGATTGCTCTGAGCTCTCAGATTGCAGTGAGTGCTTTCAGATTGCAGTGAGTGCTCTCAGATTGCAGTCAGCTCTCATATTGCAGTGTGAGCTCTCAGATTGAGTGAGTGCTCACAGATTGCAGTGTGAGCTCTCAGATTGCAATGAGTGCTCTCAGATTGCAGTGAGTGCTCTCAGATAGCAGTGAATGCTCTCAGATTGCAGTGCGAGCTCTCAGATTGCAGTGGGAGCTCGCAGATTGTAGTTGACCTCTCAGATTGCCGTGTGACCTCTCAGATTGCAGTGTGAGCTCTCAGATTGCAGTCTGAGCTCTCAGATTGCAGTGTGAGCTCTCAGATTGCAGTGTGAGCTCTCAGATTGCAGTCTGAGCTCTCAGATTGCAGTGAGTGCTCTCAGTTTGCAATTTGAGCTCTGAGATTGCAATGAGTGCTTTCAGATTGCAGTGTGAGCTCTCAGATTGTAGTGTGAGCTCTCAGAATGCTGTGTGAGCTCTCAGATTGCAGTGTGAGCTCTCAGATTGCAGTGTGAGCTCTCAGATTGCAGTCTGAGCTCTCAGATTGCAGTGAGTGCTCTCAGATTGCAGTGAGTGCTCTCTGATTGCAGTCAGCTCTCAGATTAGAGGGTGAGCTCTCAGATTGCAGTGTGTGCTCTCAGATTGCAGTCTGAGCTCTCAGATTGCAGTGAGTGCTCTCAGATTGCAGTGAGTGCTCTCAGATTGCAGTCAGCTCTCAGATTGCAGTGTGAGCTCTCAGATTGCAGTGTGAGCTCTCAGATTGCAATGAGTGCTTCCAGATTGCAGTGTGAGCTCTCAGATTGCAGTGAGTGCTCTCAGATTTCCATGAGTGCTCTCATTGCAGTGTGAGCTCTCAGATTGCAGTGAATGCTCTCAGATTGCAGTGAGTGCTCTCAGATTGCAGTTTGAGCTCTCTGATTGTGGTGTGAGCTCTCAGATTGCAGTCAGCTCTCAGATTGCAGTGTGAGCTCTCAGATTGAGTGAGTGCTTGCAGATTGCAGTGTGAGCTCTCAGATTGCAGTGTGAGCTCTCAGATTGCAGTGAGTGCTCGCAGATTGCAGTTTGAGCTCTCAGATTGCAGTCATTGCTCTCAGATTGCAATGAGTGCTCTCAGATTGCAGTGTGAGCTCTCCGATTGTAGTGTGAGCTCTCAGATTGCAATGTGAGCTCTCAGATTGCAGTGTGAGCTCTCAGATTGCAGTGAGTGCTCTTAGATTGCAGTGAGTGCACTCAAATTGCAGTCAGCTCTCAGATTGCACTGTGAGTTCTCTGATTGCAGTATGAGCTCTCAGATTGCAGTGTGAGCTCTCAGATTGCAGTGAGTGCTCTTAGATTGCAGTGAGTGCTCTCAGATTGCAGTATGAGCTATCAGATTGCTCTGAGCTCTCAGATTGCAGTGAGTGCTTTCAGATTGCAGTGAGTGCTCTCAGATTGCAGTCAGCTCTCATATTGCAGTGTGAGCTCTCAGATTGAGTGAGTGCTCACAGATTGCAGTGTGAGCTCTCAGATTGCAATGAGTGCTCTCAGATTGCAGTGAGTGCTCTCAGATAGCAGTGAATGCTCTCAGATTGCAGTGCGAGCTCTCAGATTGCAGTGGGAGCTCGCAGATAGTAGTTGACCTCTCAGATTGCCGTGTGACCTCTCAGATTGCAGTGTGAGCTCTCAGATTGCAGTCTGAGCTCTCAGATTGCAGTGAGTGCTCTCAGATTGCACTTTGAGCTCTGAGATTGCAATGAGTGCTTTCAGATTGCAGTGTGAGCTCTCAGATTGCTCTGAGCTCTCAGATTGCAGTGAGTGCTTTCAGATTGCAGTGAGTGCTCTCAGATTGCAGTCAGCTCTCATATTGCAGTGTGAGCTCTCAGATTGAGTGAGTGCTCACAGATTGCAGTGTGAGCTCTCAGATTGCAATGAGTGCTCTCAGATTGCAGTGAGTGCTCTCAGATAGCAGTGAATGCTCTCAGATTGCAGTGCGAGCTCTCAGATTGCAGTGGGAGCTCGCAGATAGTAGTTGACCTCTCAGATTGCCGTGTGACCTCTCAGATTGCAGTGTGAGCTCTCAGATTGCAGTCTGAGCTCTCAGATTGCAGTGAGTGCTCTCAGATTGCACTTTGAGCTCTGAGATTGCAATGAGTGCTTTCAGATTGCAGTGTGAGCTCTCAGATTGTAGTGTGAGCTCCCAGGTTGCAGTCTGAGCTCTCAGATTGCAGTCTGAGCTCTCAGATTGCAGCGAGTGCTCTCAGATTGCAGTCAGCTCTCAGATTAGAGTGTGAGCTCTCAGATTGCAGTCTGAGCTCTCAGATTGCAGCGAGTGCTCTTAGATTGCAGTGAGTGCTCTCAGATTGCAGTCAGCTCTCAGATTGCAGTGTGAGCTCTCAGATTGAGTGAGTGCTCGCAGATTGCAGTGTGAGCTCTCAGATTGCAGTGTGAGCTCTCAGATTGCAATGAGTGCTCTCAGATTGCAGTGTGAGCTCTCAGATTGGAGTGCGAGCTCTCAGATTGCAGTGTGAGCTCTCAGATTGCAGTGTAAGCTCTCAGATTACAGTGAGTGCTCTTAGATTGTTGTATGAGCTCTCAGATTGCAGTGTGAGCTCTCAGATTGAGTGAGAGCTCACAGATTGCAGTGTGAGTTCTCAGATTGCAATGGGTGCTCTCAGATTGCAATGACTGCTCTCAGATTGCAGTGAGTGATTACAGATTTCAATGAGTGATCTCAGATTGCAGTGTGAGCTCTCAGATTGCAGTTTGAGCTCTCAGATTGCAGTGGGAGTTCTCAGATTGCAGTGCGAGATCTCAGATTGCAGTGTGAGCTCTCAGATTGCAGTATGAGCTCTCAGATTGCAGTGTGAGCTCTCAGATTGCAGTGTGAGCTCTCGGATTGCAGTGTGAGGTCTCAGATTGCAGTGAGTGCTCTCAGATTGAAGTCAGCTCTCAGATTGCAGTGTGAGCTCTCAGATTGCAGTGTGAGCACTCGGATTGCAGCGTGAGCTCTCAGATTGCAGTGAGTGCTCCCAGATTGCAGTGTGAGCTCTCAGATTGCAGTGAGTGCTCTCAGATTGCCATGAGTGCTCTCATTGTAGTGTGAGCTCTTAGATTGCAGTGAGTGCTCTCAGATTGCAGTGAATGCTCTCAGATTGCAGTATGAGCTCTCTGATTGTAGTGTGAGCTCTCAGATTGCAGTCTGAGCTCTCTGATTGCAGTGCGAGCTCTCAGATTGCAGTGAGTGCACTCAGATTACAGTCAGCTCTCAGATTGCAGTGTGAGCTCTCTGATTGCAGTGTGAGCTCTCAGATTGCAATGTGAGCTCTCAGATTGCAGTGAGTGCTCTTAGATTGCAGTGCGTGCTCTCAGATTGCAGTATGAGCTCTCAGATTGCAATGAATGCTCTCAGATTGCAGTGAGCGCTTTCAGGTTATAATCAGCTCTCAGATTGCAGTGTGAGCTCTCAGATTGCAGTGAATGCTCTCAGATTGCAGTGAGTGCTCTCAGATTACAGTTTCAGATCTCAGATTGCAGTGCGAGCTCTCAGAATGCAGTCTGAGCTCTCGGATTGCAGTGTGAGCTCTCAGAGTGCAGTGAGTGCTCCCAGATTGCAGTGAGTGCTCTCAGATTGCAGTGAGTGCTCCCCGATTACAGTGAGTGCTCTCAGATTGCAGTCAGCTCTCAGATTGCAGTGTGAGCTCTCAGATTATAATGAGTGCTTCCAGATTGCAGTGTGAGCTCTCAGATTGCAGTTTGAGCTCTCTGATTGTAGTGTGAGCTCTCAGATTGCAGTCTGAGCTCTCTGATTGCATTGTGAGCTCTCAGATTGCAGTGAGTGCTCTCAGATTGCAGTGAGTGCTCTCAGATTGCAGTGTGAGCTCTCAGATTGCAGTGAGTGCTCTCAGATTGCAGTGAGTGCTCTCAGATTGCAGTATGAGCTCTCAGATTGCTGTGTGAGCTCTCTGATTGCAGTGTGAGCTCTCAGATTGCAGTGTGAGCTCTCAAATTGCAGTGAGTGCTCTTAGATTGCAGTGCCTGCTCTCAGATTGCAGTATGAGCTCTCAGATTGCAAGGAATGCTCTCAGATTGCAGTGAGTGCTTTCAGATTGCAGTCAGCTCTCAGATTGCAGTGTGAGCTCTCAGATTGCAGTGAGTGCTCTCAGATTACAGTTTGAGCTCTCAGATTGCAGTGCGAGCTCTCAGATTGCAGTGTGAGCTCTCGGATTGCAGTGTGAGCTCTCAGATTGCAGTGAGTGCTCCCAGATTGCAGTGAGTGCTCTCAGGTTGCAGTGAGTGCTCCCACAGTACAGTGAGTGCTCTCAGATTGCAGTCAGCTCTCAGATTGCAGTGTGAGCTCAGAGTGCAGTGTGATCTCTCAGATTGCAGTGGGAGCTCAAAGATTGCAGTGCGAGCTCTCAGATTGCAGTGCGAGATCTCAGATTGCAGTGTGAGCTCTCAGATTGCAGTGAGTGCTCTTAGATTGCAGTGTGAGCTCTCAGATTGCAATGAGTGCTTCCAGATTGCAGTGTGAGCTCTCAGATTGCAGTGAGTGCTCTCAGATTGCCATGAGTGCTCTCATTGCAGTGTGAGCTCTCAGATTGCAGTGAATGCTCTCAGATTGCAGTGAGTGCTCTCAGATTGCAGTTTGAACTCTCTGATTGTAATGTGAACTCTCAGATTGCAGTCTGTGCTCTCCGATTGCAGTGTGAGCTCTCAGATTGCAGTTAGTGCTCTCAGATTGCAGTCAGCTCTCAGATTGCAGTGTGAGCTCTCAGATTGCAGTGAGTGCTCTCAGATTACAGTGAGTGCTATCAGATTACAGTGAGTGCTCTCAGATTGCAGTGTGAGGTTTCAGACTGCAGTCAGCTCTCAGATTGCAGTGTGAGCTCTCAGATTGCAGTGTGAGATCTCGGATTGCAGTGAGTGCTCCCAGATTGCAGTGAGTGCTCTCAGATTGCAGTGAGTGCTCTCAGATTGCAGTCAGCTCTCAGATTGCAGTGTGAGCTCTCAGATTGAGTGAGTGCTCACAGATTGCAGTGTGAGCTCTCAGATTGCAATGAGTGCTCTCAGATTGCAGTGAGTGCTCTCAGATAGCAGTGAATGCTCTCAGATTGCAGTGCGTGCTCTCAGATTGCAGTGGGAGCTCGCAGATTGTAGTTCGAGCTCTCAGATTGCCGTGTAACCTCTCAGATTGCAGTGTGAGCTCTCAGATTGCAGCGAGTGCTCTCAGATTGCAATTTGAGCTCTGAGATTGCAATGAGTGCTTTCAGATTGCAGTGTGCGCTCTCAGATTGTAGTGTGAGCTCTCAGAATGCTGTGTGAGCTCTCAGATTGCAGTGAGTGCTTTCAGATTGCAGTCAGCTCTCAGATTGCAGTGTGAGCTCTCAGATTGCAGTGAGTGCTCTCAGATTACAGTTTGAGCTCTCAGATTGCAGTGCGAGCTCTCAGATTGCAGTGTGAGCTCTCGGATTGCAGTGTGAGCTCTCAGATTGCAGTGAGTGCTCCCAGATTGCAGTGAGTGCTCTCAGGTTACAGTGAGTGCTCCCACAGTACAGTGAGTGCTCTCAGATTGCAGTCAGCTCTCAGATTGCAGTGTGAGCTCTGAGAGTGCAGTGTGATCTCTCAGATTGCAGTGGGAGCTCAAAGATTGCAGTGCGAGCTCTCAGATTGCAGTGCGAGATCTCAGATTGCAGTGTGAGCTCTCAGGTTGCAGTGAGTGCTCTTAGATTGCAGTGTGAGCTCTCAGATTGCAATGAGTGTTTCCAGATTGCAGTGTGAGCTCTCAGATTGCAGTGAGTGCTCTCAGATTGCCATGAGTGCTCTCATTGCAGTGTGAGCTCTCAGATTGCAGTGAATGCTCTCAGATTGCAGTGAGTGCTCTCAGATTGCAGTTTGAACTCTCTGATTGTAATGTGAGCTCTCAGATTGCAGTCTGTGCTCTCAGATTGCAGTCAGCTCTCAGATTGCAGTGTGAGCTCTCAGATTGCAGTGAGTGCTCTCAGATTACAGTGAGTGCTATCAGATTACAGTGAGTGCTCTCAGATTGCAGTGTGAGGTCTCAGACTGCAGTCAGCTCTCAGATTGCAGTGTGAGCTCTCAGATTGCAGTGTGAGATCTCGGATTGCAGTGAGTGCTCCCAGATTGCAGTGAGTACTCTCAGATTGCAGTGAGTGCTCTCAGATTGCAGTGAGTGCTCTCAGATTGCAGTATGAGCTCTCAGATTGCTGTGTGAGCTCTCTGATTGCAGTGTGAGCTCTCAGATTGCAGTGTGAGCTCTCAGATTGCAGTGAGTGCTCTTAGATTGCAGTGCGTGCTCTCAGATTGCAGTTTGAGCTCTCAGATTGCAAGGAATGCTCTCAGATTGCAGTGAGTGCTTTCAGATTGCAGTCAGCTCTCAGATTGCAGTGTGAGCTCTCAGATTGCAGTGAGTGCTCTCAGATTACAGTTTGAGCTCTCAGATTGCAGTGCGAGCTCTCAGATTGCAGTGTGAGCTCTCGGATTGCAGTGTGAGCTCTCAGATTGCAGTGAGTGCTCCCAGATTGCAGTGAGTGCTCTCAGGTTGCAGTGAGTGCTCCCACAGTACAGTGAGTGCTCTCAGATTGCAGTCAGCTCTCAGATTGCAGTGTGAGCTCTCAGAGTGCAGTGTGATCTCTCAGATTTCAGTGGGAGCTCAAAGATTGCAGTGCGAGCTCTCAGATTGCAGTGCGAGATCTCAGATTGCAGTGTGAGCTCTCAGATTGCAGTGAGTGCTCTTAGATTGCAGTGTGAGCTCTCAGATTGCAATGAGTGCTTCCAGATTGCAGTGTGAGCTCTCAGATTGCAGTGAGTGCTCTCAGATTGCCATGAGTGCTCTCATTGCAGTGTGAGCTCTCAGATTGCAGTGAATGCTCTCAGATTGCAGTGAGTGCTCTCAGGTTGCAGTGAGTGCTCCCACAGTACAGTGAGTGCTCTCAGATTGCAGTCAGCTCTCAGATTGCAGTGTGAGCTCTCAGAGTGCAGTGTGATCTCTCAGATTGCAGTGGGAGCTCAAAGATTGCAGTGCGAGCTCTCAGATTGCAGTGCGAGATCTCAGATTGCAGTGTGCGCTCTCAGATTGCAGTGAGTGCTCTCAGATTGCAGTGTGAGCTCTCAGATTGCAATGAGTGCTTCCAGATTGCAGTGTGAGCTCTCAGATTGCAGTGAGTGCTCTCAGATTGCCATGAGTGCTCTCATTGCAGTGTGAGCTCTCAGATTGCAGTGAATGCTCTCAGATTGCAGTGAGTGCTCTCAGATTGCAGTTTGAACTCTCTGATTGTAATGTGAACTCTCAGATTGCAGTCTGTGCTCTCCGATTGCAGTGTGAGCTCTCAGATTGCAGTTAGTGCTCTCAGATTGCAGTCAGCTCTCAGATTGCAGTGTGAGCTCTCAGATTGCAGTGAGTGCTCTCAGATTACAGTGAGTGCTATCAGATTACAGTGAGTGCTCTCAGATTGCAGTGTGAGGTTTCAGACTGCAGTCAGCTCTCAGATTGCAGTGTGAGCTCTCAGATTGCAGTGTGAGATCTCGGATTGCAGTGAGTGCTCCCAGATTGCAGTGAGTGCTCTCAGATTGCAGTGAGTGCTCTCAGATTGCAGTCAGCTCTCAGATTGCAGTGTGAGCTCTCAGATTGAGTGAGTGCTCACAGATTGCAGTGTGAGCTCTCAGATTGCAATGAGTGCTCTCAGATTGCAGTGAGTGCTCTCAGATAGCAGTGAATGCTCTCAGATTGCAGTGCATGCTCTCAGATTGCAGTGGGAGCTCGCAGATTGTAGTTCGAGCTCTCAGATTGCCGTGTAACCTCTCAGATTGCAGTGTGAGCTCTCAGATTGCAGCGAGTGCTCTCAGATTGCAATTTGAGCTCTGAGATTGCAATGAGTGCTTTCAGATTGCAGTGTGCGCTCTCAGATTGTAGTGTGAGCTCTCAGAATGCTGTGTGAGCTCTCAGATTGCAGTGAGTGCTTTCAGATTGCAGTCAGCTCTCAGATTGCAGTGTGAGCTCTCAGATTGCAGTGAGTGCTCTCAGATTACAGTTTGAGCTCTCAGATTGCAGTGTGAGCTCTCAGATTGCAGTGTGAGCTCTCAGATTGCAGTGTGAGCTCTCAGATTGCAGTGAGTGCTCTCAGATTACAGTTTGAGCTCTCAGATTGCAGTGCGAGCTCTCAGATTGCAGTGTGAGCTCTCGGATTGCAGTCAGCTCTCAGATTGCAGTGTGAGCTCTCAGATTGAGTGAGTGCTCACAGATTGCAGTGAGACCTCTCAGATTGCAGTGAGTGCTCTCAGATTGCAGTCAGCTCTCAGATTGCAGTGTGAGCTCTCAGATTGCAGTGAGTGCTCTCAGATTACAGTTTGAGCTCTCTGATTGCATTGTGAGCTCTCAGATTGCAGTGAGTGCGCTCAGATTGCAGTGAGTGCTCTCGGATTGCAGTGTGAGCTCTCAGATTGCAGTGAGTGCTCTCAGATTGCAGTGAGTGCTCTCAGATTGCAGTATGAGCTCTCAGATTGCTGTGTGAGCTCTCTGATTGCAGTGTGAGCTCTCAGATTGCAGTGAGTGCTCTCAGATTACAGTTTGAGCTCTCAGATTGCAGTGCGAGCTCTCAGATTACAGTGTGAGCTCTCGGATTGCAGTGTGAGCTCTCAGATTGCAGTGAGTGCTCCCAGATTGCAGTGAGTGCTCTCAGGTTGCAGTGAGTGCTCCCACAGTACAGTGAGTGCTCTCAGATTGCAGTCAGCTCTCAGATTGCAGTGTGAGCTCTCAGATTGTGTGAGTGCTCACAGATTGCAGTGAGACCTCTCAGATTGCAGTGAGTGCTCTCAGATTGCAGTCAGCTCTCAGATTGCAGTGTGAGCTCTCAGATTGCAGTGAGTGCTCTCAGATTGCAGTGAGTGCTCTCAGATTGCAGTATGAGCTCTAAGATTGCAGTGTGAGCTCTCAGATTGCAGTGAGTGCTCTTAGATTGCAGTGCGTGCTCTCAGATTGCAGTATGAGCTCTCAGATTGCAATGAATGCTCTCAGATTGCAGTGAGTGCTTTCAGATTGCAGTGTGAGCTCTCAGATTGCAGTGAGTGCTCTCAGATTACAGTTTGAGCTCTCAGATTGCAGTGCGAGCTCTCAGATTGCAGTGTGGGCTCTCGGATTGCAGTGTGAGCTCTCAGATTGCAGTGAGTGCTCCCAGATTGCAGTGAGTGCTCTCAGGTTGCAGTGAGTGCTCCCACAGTACAGTGAGTGCTCTCAGATTGCAGTCAGCTCTCAGATTGCAGTGTGAGCTCGCAGAGTGCAGTGTGATCTCTCAGATTGCAGTGGGAGCTCAAAGATTGCAGTGCGAGCTCTCAGATTGCAGTGCGAGATCTCAGATTGCAGTGTGAGCTCTCAGATTGCAGTGAGTGCTCTTAGATTGCAGTGTGAGCTCTCAGATTGCAATGAGTGCATCCAGATTGCAGTGTGAGCTCTCAGATTGCAGTGAGTGCTCTCAGATTGCCATGAGTGCTCTCATTGCAGTGTGAGCTCTCAGATTGCAGTGAATGCTCTCAGATTGCAGTGAGTGCTCTCAGATTGCAGTTTGAACTCTCTGATTGTAATGTGAACTCTCAGATTGCAGTCTGTGCTCTCCGATTGCAGTGTGAGCTCTCAGATTGCAGTGAGTGCTCTCAGATTGCAGTCAGCTCTCAGATTGCAGTGTGAGCTCTCAGATTGCAGTGAATGCTCTCAGATTACAGTGAGTGCTATCAGATTACAGTGAGTGCTCTCAGATTGCAGTGTGAGGTTTCAGACTGCAGTCAGCTCTCAGATTGCAGTGTGAGCTCTCAGATTGCAGTGTGAGATCTCGGATTGCAGTGAGTGCTCCCAGATTGCAGTGAGTGCTCTCAGATTGCAGTGAGTGCTCTCAGATTGCAGTCAGCTCTCAGATTGCAGTGTGAGCTCTCAGATTGAGTGAGTGCTCACAGATTGCAGTGTGAGCTCTCAGATTGCAATGAGTGCTCTCAGATTGCAGTGAGTGCTCTCAGATAGCAGTGAATGCTCTCAGATTGCAGTGCGTGCTCTCAGATTGCAGTGGGAGCTCGCAGATTTAGTTCGAGCTCTCAGATTGCCGTGTAACCTCTCAGATTGCAGTGTGAGCTCTCAGATTGCAGCGAGTGCTCTCAGATTGCAATTTGAGCTCTGAGATTGCAATGAGTGCTTTCAGATTGCAGTGTGCGCTCTCAGATTGTAGTGTGAGCTCTCAGAATGCTGTGTGAGCTCTCAGATTGCAGTGAGTGCTTTCAGATTGCAGTCAGCTCTCAGATTGCAGTGTGAGCTCTCAGATTGCAGTGAGTGCTCTCAGATTACAGTTTGAGCTCTCAGATTGCAGTGTGAGCTCTCAGATTGCAGTGTGAGATCTCGGATTGCAGTGAGTGCTCCCAGATTGCAGTGAGTACTCTCAGATTGCAGTGAGTGCTCTCAGATTGCAGTCAGCTCTCAGATTGCAGTGTGAGCTCTCAGATTGAGTGAGTGCTCACAGATTGCAGTGAGTGCTCTCAGGTTGCAGTGAGTGCTCCCACAGTACAGTGAGTGCTCTCAGATTGCAGTCAGCTCTCAGATTGCAGTGTGAGCTCTCAGATTGTGTGAGTGCTCACAGATTGCAGTGAGACCTCTCAGATTGCAGTGAGTGCTCTCAGATTGCAGTCAGCTCTCAGATTGCAGTGTGAGCTCTCAGATTGAGTGAGTGCTCACAGATTGCAGTGTGAGCTCTCAGATTGCAATGAGTGCTCTCAGATTGCAGTGAGTGCTCTCAGATAGCAGTGAATGCTCTCAGATTGCAGTGCGAGCTCTCAGATTGCAGTGGGAGCTCGCAGATTGTAGTTTGAGCTCTCAGATTGCCGTGTGACCTCTCAGATAGCAGTGTGAGCTCTCAGATTGCAGTGAGTGCTCTCAGATTGCAATTGGAGCTCTGAGATTGCAATGAGTGCTTTCAGATTGCAGTGTGAGCTCTCAGATTGTAGTGTGAGCTCTCAGATTGCAGTGTGAGCTCTCAGATTGCAGTGAGTGCTCTCAGATTACAGTTTGAGCTCTCAGATTGCAGTGCGAGCTCTCAGATTGCAGTGTGAGCACGCGGATTGCAGTGTGAGCTCTCAGATTGCAGTGAGTGCTCCCAGATTGCAGTGAGTGCTCTCAGGTTGCAGTGAGTGCTCCCACAGTACAGTGAGTGCTCTCAGATTGCAGTCAGCTCTCAGATTGCAGTGTGAGCTCTCAGATTGAGTGAGTGCTCACAGATTGCAGTGAGACCTCTCAGATTGCAGTGAGTGCTCTCAGATTGCAGTCAGCTCTCAGATTGCAGTGTGAGCTCTCAGATTGCAGTGAGTGCTCTCAGATTACAGTTTGAGCTCTCTGATTGCATTGTGAGCTCTCAGATTGCAGTGAGTGCTCTCAGATTGCAGTGAGTGCTCTCGGATTGCAGTGTGAGCTCTCAGATTGCAGTGAGTGCTCTCAGATTGCAGTGAGTGCTCTCAGATTGCAGTATGAGCCCTCAGATCGCTGTGTGAGCTCTCTGATTGCAGTGTGAGCTCTCAGATTGCAGTGAGTGCTCTCAGATTACAGTTTGAGCTCTCAGATTGCAGTATGAGCTCTCAGATTGCTGTGGGAGCTCGCAGATTGTAGTTCGAGCTCTCAGATTGCCGTGTAACCTCTCAGATTGCAGTGTGAGCTCTCAGATTGCAGCGAGTGCTCTCAGATTGCAATTTGAGCTCTGAGATTGCAATGAGTGCTTTCAGATTGCAGTGTGCGCTCTCAGATTGTAGTGTGAGCTCTCAGATTGCAGTGTGAGCTCTCAGATTGCAGTGAGTGCTTTCAGATTGCAGTCAGCTCTCAGATTGCAGTGTGAGCTCTCAGATTGCAGTGAGTGCTCTCAGATTACAGTTTGAGCTCTCAGATTGCAGTGCGAGCTCTCAGATTGCAGTGTGAGCTCTCAGATTGCAGTGTGAGCTCTCAGATTGCAGTGAGTGCTCCCAGATTGCAGTGAGTGCTCTCAGGTTGCAGTGAGTGCTCCCACAGTACAGTGAGTGCTCTCAGATTGCAGTCAGCTCTCAGATTGCAGTGTGAGCTCTCAGATTGTGTGAGTGCTCACAGATTGCAGTGAGGCCTCTCAGATTGCAGTGAGTGCTCTCAAATTGCAGTCAGCTCTCAGATTGCAGTGTGAGCTCTCAGATTGCAGTGAGTGCTCTCAGATTGCAGTGAGTGCTCTCAGATTGCAGTATGAGCTCTCAGATTGCAGTGTGAGCTCTCAGATTGCAGTGAGTGCTCTTAGATTGCAGTGCGTGCTCTCAGATTGCAGTATGAGCTCTCAGATTGCAATGAATGCTCTCAGATTGCAGTGAGTGCTTTCAGATTGCAGTCAGCTCTCAGATTGCAGTGTGAGCTCTCAGATTGCAGTGAGTGCTCTCAGATTACAGTTTGAGCTCTCAGATTGCAGTGCGAGCTCTCAGATTGCAGTGTGAGCTCTCGGATTGCAGTGTGAGCTCTCAGATTGCAGTGAGTGCTCCCAGATTGCAGTGAGTGCTCTCAGGTTGCAGTGAGTGCTCCCACAGTACAGTGAGTGCTCTCAGATTGCAGTCAGCTCTCAGATTGCAGTGTGAGCTCTCAGAGTGCAGTGTGATCTCTCAGATTGCAGTGGGAGCTCAAAGATTGCAGTGCGAGCTCTCAGATTGCAGTGCGAGATCTCAGATTGCAGTGTGAGCTCTCAGATTGCAGTGAGTGCTCTTAGATTGCAGTGTGAGCTCTCAGATTGCAATGAGTGGATCCAGATTGCAGTGTGAGCTCTCAGATTGCAGTGAGTGCTCTCAGATTGCCATGAGTGCTCTCATTGCAGTGTGAGCTCTCAGATTGCAGTGAATGCTCTCAGATTGCAGTGAGTGCTCTCAGATTGCAGTTTGAACTCTCTGATTGTAATGTGAACTCTCAGATTGCAGTCTGTGCTCTCCGATTGCAGTGTGAGCTCTCAGATTGCAGTGAGTGCTCTCAGATTGCAGTCAGCTCTCAGATTGCAGTGTGAGCTCTCAGATTGCAGTGAGTGCTCTCAGATTACAGTGAGTGCTATCAGATTACAGTGAGTGCTCTCAGATTGCAGTGTGAGGTCTCAGACTGCAGTCAGCTCTCAGATTGCAGTGTGAGCTCTCAGATTGCAGTGTGAGATCTCAGATTGCAGTGAGTGCTCCCAGATTGCAGTGAGTGCTCTCAGATTGCAGTGAGTGCTCTCAGATTGTAGTCAGCTCTCAGATTGCAGTGTGAGCTCTCAGATTGAGTGAGTGCTCACAGATTGCAGTGTGAGCTCTCAGATTGCAATGAGTGCTCTCAGATTGCAGTGAGTGCTCTCAGATAGCAGTGAATGCTCTCAGATTGCAGTGCGTGCTCTCAGATTGCAGTGGGAGCTCGCAGATTGTAGTTCGAGCTCTCAGATTGCCGTGTAACCTCTCAAATTGCAGTGTGAGCTCTCAGATTGCACCGAGTGCTCTCAGATTGCAATTTGAGCTCTGAGATTGCAATGAGTGCTTTCAGATTGCAGTGTGCGCTCTCAGATTGTAGTGTGAGCTCTCAGATTGCAGTGTGAGCTCTCAGATTGCAGTGAGTGCTTTCAGATTGCAGTCAGCTCTCAGATTGCAGTGTGAGCTCTCAGATTGCAGTGAGTGCTCTCAGATTACAGTTTGAGCTCTCAGATTGCAGTGCGAGCTCTCAGATTGCAGTGTGAGCTCTCGGATTGCAGTGTGAGCTCTCAGATTGCAGTGAGTGCTCCCAGATTGCAGTGAGTGCTCTCAGGTTGCAGTGAGTGCTCCCACAGTACAGTGAGTGCTCTCAGATTGCAGTCAGCTCTCAGATTGCAGTGTGAGCTCTCAGAGTGCAGTGTGATCTCTCAGATTGCAATGGGAGCTCAAAGATTGCAGTGCGAGCTCTCAGATTGCAGTGCGAGATCTCAGATTGCAGTGTGAGCTCTCAGATTGCAGTGAGTGCTCTTCGATTGCAGTGTGAGCTCTCAGATTGCAATGAGTGCTTCCAGATTGCAGTGTGAGCTCTCAGATTGCAGTGAGTGCTCTCAGATTGCCATGAGTGCTCTCATTGCAGTGTGAGCTCTCAGATTGCAGTGAATGCTCTCAGATTGCAGTGAATGCTCTCGGATTGCAGTTTGAACTCTCTGATTGTAATGTGAACTCTCAGATTGCAGTCTGTGCTCCCCGATTGCAGTGTGAGCTCTCAGATTGCAGTTAGTGCTCTCAGATTGCAGTCAACTCTCAGATTGCAGTGTGAGCTCTCAGATTGCAGTGAGTGCTCTCAGATTACAGTGAGTGCTATCAGATTACAGTGAGTGCTCTCAGATTGCAGTGTGAGGTCTCAGACTGCAGTCAGCTCTCAGATTGCAGTGTGAGCTCTCAGATTGCAGTGTGAGATCTCGGATTGCAGTGAGTGCTCCCAGATTGCAGTGAGTGCTCTCAGATTGCAGTGAGTGCTCTCAGATTGCAGTCAGCTCTCAGATTGCAGTGTGAGCTCTCAAATTGAGTGAGTGCTCACAGATTGCAGTGTGAGCTCTCAGATTGCAATGAGTGCTCTCAGATTGCAGTGAGTGCTCTCAGATAGCAGTGAATGCTCTCAGATTGCAGTGCGTGCTCTCAGATTGCAGTGGGAGCTCGCAGATTGTAGTTCGAGCTCTCAGATTGCCGTGTAACCTCTCAGATTGCAGTGTGAGCTCTCAGATTGCAGCGAGTGCTCTCAGATTGCAATTTGAGCTCTGAGATTGCAATGAGTGCTTTCAGATTGCAGTGTGCGCTCTCAGATTGTAGTGTGAGCTCTCAGAATGCTGTGTGAGCTCTCAGATTGCAGTGAGTGCTTTCAGATTGCAGTCAGCTCTCAGATTGCAGTGTGAGCTCTCAGATTGCAGTGAGTGCTCTCAGATTACAGTTTGAGCTCTCAGATTGCAGTGTGAGCTCTCAGATTGCAGTGTGAGCTCTCGGATTGCAGTGTGAGCTCTCAGATTGCAGTGAGTGCTCCCAGATTGCAGTGAGTGCTCTCAGATAGCAGTGAATGCTCTCAGATTGCAGTGCGAGATCTCAGATTGCAGTGGGAGCTCGCAGATTGTAGTTTGAGCTCTCAGATTGCCATGTGACCTCTCAGATAGCAGTGTGAGCTCTCAGATTGCAGTGAGTGCTCTCAGATTGCAATTTGAGCTCTGAGATTGCAATGAGTGCTTTCAGATTGCAGTGTAAGCTCTCAGATTGTAGTGTGAGCTCTCAGAATGCTGTGTGAGCTCTCAGATTGCAGTGTGAGCTCTCTCAGATTGCAGTGTGAGCTCTCAGATTGCAGTGTGAGCTCTCGGATTGCAGTGAGTGCTCTCAGATTACAGTTTGAGCTCTCAGATTGCAGTGCGAGCTCTCAGATTGCAGTGTGAGCTCTCGGATTGCAGTGTGAGCTCTCAGATTGCAGTGAGTGCTCCCAGATTGCAGTGAGTGCTCTCAGGTTGCAGTGAGTGCTCCCACAGTACAGTGAGTGCTCTCAGATTGCAGTCAGCTCTCAGATTGCAGTGTGAGCTCTCAGATTGAGTGAGTGCTCACAGATTGCAGTGAGACCTCTCAGATTGCAGTGAGTGCTCTCAGATTGCAGTCAGCTCTCAGATTGCAGTGTGAGCTCTCAAATTGCAGTGAGTGCTCTCAGATTACAGTTTGAGCTCTCTGATTGCATTGTGAGCTCTCAGATTGCAGTGAGTGCTCTCAGATTGCAGTGAGTGCTCTCAGATTGCAGTGTGAGCTCTCAGATTGCAGTGAGTGCTCTCAGATTGCAGTGAGTGCTCTCAGATTGCAGTATGAGCTCTCAGATTGCTGTGTGAGCTCTCTGATTGCAGTGTGAGCTCTCAGATTGCAGTGTGAGCTCTCAGATTGCAGTGAGTGCTCTTAGATTGCAGTGCGTGCTCTCAGATTGCAGTATGAGCTCTCAGATTGCAAGGAATGCTCTCAGATTGCAGTGAGTGCTTTCAGATTGCAGTCAGCTCTCAGATTGCAGTGTGAGCTCTCAGATTGCAGTGAGTGCTCTCAGATTACAGTTTGAGCTCTCAGATTGCAGTGCGAGCTCTCAGATTGCAGTGTGAGCTCTCGGATTGCAGTGTGAGCTCTCAGATTGCAGTGAGTGCTCCCAGATTGCAGTGATTGCTCTCAGGCTGCAGTGAGTGCTCCCACAGTACAGTGAGTGCTCTCAGATTGCAGTCAGCTCTCAGATTGCAGTGTGAGCTCTCAGAGTGCAGTGTGATCTCTCAGATTGCAGTGGGAGCTCAAAGATTGCAGTGCGAGCTCTCAGATTGCAGTGCGAGATCACAGATTGCAGTGTGAGCTCTCAGATTGCAGTGAGTGCTCTCAGATTGCAGTGTGAGCTCTCAGATTGCAATGAGTGCTTCCAGATTGCAGTGTGAGCTCTCAGATTGCAGTGAGTGCTCTCAGATTGCCATGAGTGCTCTCATTGCAGTGTGAGCTCTCAGATTGCAGTGAATGCTCTCAGATTGCAGTGAGTGCTCTCAGATTGCAGTTTGAACTCTCTGATTGTAATGTGAACTCTCAGATTGCAGTCTGTGCTCTCCGATTGCAGTGTGAGCTCTCAGATTGCAGTTAGTGCTCTCAGATTGCAGTCAGCTCTCAGATTGCAGTGTGAGCTCTCAGATTGCAGTGAGTGCTCTCAGATTACAGTGAGTGCTATCAGATTACAGTGAGTGCTCTCAGATTGCAGTGTGAGGTCTCAGACTGCAGTCAGCTCTCAGATTGCAGTGTGAGCTCTCAGATTGCAGTGTGAGATCTCGGATTGCAGTGAGTGCTCCCAGATTGCAGTGAGTACTCTCAGATTGCAGTGAGTGCTCTCAGATTGCAGTGAGTGCTCTCAGATTGCAGTATGAGCTCTCAGATTGCTGTGGGAGCTCTCTGATTGCAGTGTGAGCTCTCAGATTGCAGTGTGAGCTCTCAGATTGCAGTGAGTGCTCTTAGATTGCAGTGCGTGCTCTCAGATTGCAGTTTGAGCTCTCAGATTGCAAGGAATGCTCTCAGATTGCAGTGAGTGCTTTCAGATTGCAGTCAGCTCTCAGATTGCAGTGTGAGCTCTCAGATTGCAGTGAGTGCTCTCAGATTACAGTTTGAGCTCTCAGATTGCAGTGCGAGCTCTCAGATTGCAGTGTGAGCTCTCGGATTGCAGTGTGAGCTCTCAGATTGCAGTGAGTGCTCCCAGATTGCAGTGAGTGCTCTCAGGTTGCAGTGAGTGCTCCCACAGTACAGTGAGTGCTCTCAGATTGCAGTCAGCTCTCAGATTGCAGTGTGAGCTCTCAGAGTGCAGTGTGATCTCTCAGATTGCAGTGGGAGCTCAAAGATTGCAGTGCGAGCTCTCAGATTGCAGTGCGAGATCTCAGATTGCAGTGTGAGCTCTCAGATTGCAGTGAGTGCTCTTAGATTGCAGTGTGAGCTCTCAGATTGCAATGAGTGCTTCCAGATTGCAGTGTGAGCTCTCAGATTGCAGTGAGTGCTCTCAGATTGCCATGAGTGCTCTCATTGCAGTGTGAGCTCTCAGATTGCAGTGAATGCTCTCAGATTGCAGTGAGTGCTCTCAGGTTGCAGTGAGTGCTCCCACAGTACAGTGAGTGCTCTCAGATTGCAGTCAGCTCTCAGATTGCAGTGTGAGCTCTCAGAGTGCAGTGTGATCTCTCAGATTGCAGTGGGAGCTCAAAGATTGCAGTGCGAGCTCTCAGATTGCAGTGCGAGATCTCAGATTGCAGTGTGCGCTCTCAGATTGCAGTGAGTGCTCTCAGATTGCAGTGTGAGCTCTCAGATTGCAATGAGTGCTTCCAGATTGCAGTGTGAGCTCTCAGATTGCAGTGAGTGCTCTCAGATTGCCATGAGTGCTCTCATTGCAGTGTGAGCTCTCAGATTGCAGTGAATGCTCTCAGATTGCAGTGAGTGCTCTCAGATTGCAGTTTGAACTCTCTGATTGTAATGTGAACTCTCAGATTGCAGTCTGTGCTCTCCGATTGCAGTGTGAGCTCTCAGATTGCAGTTAGTGCTCTCAGATTGCAGTCAGCTCTCAGATTGCAGTGTGAGCTCTCAGATTGCAGTGAGTGCTCTCAGATTACAGTGAGTGCTATCAGATTACAGTGAGTGCTCTCAGATTGCAGTGTGAGGTTTCAGACTGCAGTCAGCTCTCAGATTGCAGTGTGAGCTCTCAGATTGCAGTGTGAGATCTCGGATTGCAGTGAGTGCTCCCAGATTGCAGTGAGTGCTCTCAGATTGCAGTGAGTGCTCTCAGATTGCAGTCAGCTCTCAGATTGCAGTGTGAGCTCTCAGATTGAGTGAGTGCTCACAGATTGCAGTGTGAGCTCTCAGATTGCAATGAGTGCTCTCAGATTGCAGTGAGTGCTCTCAGATAGCAGTGAATGCTCTCAGATTGCAGTGCATGCTCTCAGATTGCAGTGGGAGCTCGCAGATTGTAGTTCGAGCTCTCAGATTGCCGTGTAACCTCTCAGATTGCAGTGTGAGCTCTCAGATTGCAGCGAGTGCTCTCAGATTGCAATTTGAGCTCTGAGATTGCAATGAGTGCTTTCAGATTGCAGTGTGCGCTCTCAGATTGTAGTGTGAGCTCTCAGAATGCTGTGTGAGCTCTCAGATTGCAGTGAGTGCTTTCAGATTGCAGTCAGCTCTCAGATTGCAGTGTGAGCTCTCAGATTGCAGTGAGTGCTCTCAGATTACAGTTTGAGCTCTCAGATTGCAGTGTGAGCTCTCAGATTGCAGTGTGAGCTCTCAGATTGCAGTGTGAGCTCTCAGATTGCAGTGAGTGCTCTCAGATTACAGTTTGAGCTCTCAGATTGCAGTGCGAGCTCTCAGATTGCAGTGTGAGCTCTCGGATTGCAGTCAGCTCTCAGATTGCAGTGTGAGCTCTCAGATTGAGTGAGTGCTCACAGATTGCAGTGAGACCTCTCAGATTGCAGTGAGTGCTCTCAGATTGCAGTCAGCTCTCAGATTGCAGTGTGAGTTCTCAGATTGCAGTGAGTGCTCTCAGATTACAGTTTGAGCTCTCTGATTGCATTGTGAGCTCTCAGATTGCAGTGAGTGCTCTCAGATTGCAGTGAGTGCTCTCGGATTGCAGTGTGAGCTCTCAGATTGCAGTGAGTGCTCTCAGATTGCAGTGAGTGCTCTCAGATTGCAGTATGAGCTCTCAGATTGCTGTGTGAGCTCTCTGATTGCAGTGTGAGCTCTCAGATTGCAGTGAGTGCTCTCAGATTACAGTTTGAGCTCTCAGATTGCAGTGCGAGCTCTCAGATTACAGTGTGAGCTCTCGGATTGCAGTGTGAGCTCTCAGATTGCAGTGAGTGCTCCCAGATTGCAGTGAGTGCTCTCAGGTTGCAGTGAGTGCTCCCACAGTACAGTGAGTGCTCTCAGATTGCAGTCAGCTCTCAGATTGCAGTGTGAGCTCTCAGATTGTGTGAGTGCTCACAGATTGCAGTGAGACCTCTCAGATTGCAGTGAGTGCTCTCAGATTGCAGTCAGCTCTCAGATTGCAGTGTGAGCTCTCGGATTGCAGTGAGTGCTCTCAGATTGCAGTGAGTGCTCTCACATTGCAGTATGAGCTCTCAGATTGCAGTGTGAGCTCTCAGATTGCAGTGAGTACTCTTAGATTGCAGTGCGTGCTCTCAGATTGCAGTATGAGCTCTCAGATTGCAATGAATGCTCTCAGATTGCAGTGAGTGCTTTCAGATTGCAGTGTGAGCTCTCAGATTGCAGTGAGTGCTCTCAGATTACAGTTTGAGCTCTCAGATTGCAGTGCGAGCTCTCAGATTGCAGTGTGAGCTCTCGGATTGCAGTGTGAGCTCTCAGATTGCAGTGAGTGCTCCCAGATTGCAGTGAGTGCTCTCAGGTTGCAGTGAGTGCTCCCACAGTACAGTGAGTGCTCTCAGATTGCAGTCAGCTCTCAGATTGCAGTGTGAGCTCGCAGAGTGCAGTGTGATCTCTCAGATTGCAGTGGGAGCTCAAAGATTGCAGTGCGAGCTCTCAGATTGCAGTGCGAGATCTCAGATTGCAGTGTGAGCTCTCAGATTGCAGTGAGTGCTCTTAGATTGCAGTGTGAGCTCTCAGATTGCAATGAGTGCATCCAGATTGCAGTGTGAGCTCTCAGATTGCAGTGAGTGCTCTCAGATTGCCATGAGTGCTCTCATTGCAGTGTGAGCTCTCAGATTGCAGTGAATGCTCTCAGATTGCAGTGAGTGCTCTCAGATTGCAGTTTGAACTCTCTGATTGTAATGTGAACTCTCAGATTGCAGTCTGTGCTCTCCGATTGCAGTGTGAGCTCTCAGACTGCAGTGAGTGCTCTCAGATTGCAGTCAGCTCTCAGATTGCAGTGTGAGCTCTCAGATTGCAGTGAGTGCTCTCAGATTACAGTGAGTGCTATCAGATTACAGTGAGTGCTCTCAGATTGCAGTGTGAGGTTTCAGACTGCAGTCAGCTCTCAGATTGCAGTGTGAGCTCTCAGATTGCAGTGTGAGATCTCGGATTGCAGTGAGTGCTCCCAGATTGCAGTGAGTGCTCTCAGATTGCAGTGAGTGCTCTCAGATTGCAGTCAGCTCTCAGATTGCAGTGTGAGCTCTCAGATTGAGTGAGTGCTCACAGATTGCAGTGTGAGCTCTCAGATTGCAATGAGTGCTCTCAGATTGCAGTGAGTGCTCTCAGATAGCAGTGAATGCTCTCAGATTGCAGTGCGTGCTCTCAGATTGCAGTGGGAGCTCGCAGATTTAGTTCGAGCTCTCAGATTGCCGTGTAACCTCTCAGATTGCAGTGTGAGCTCTCAGATTGCAGCGAGTGCTCTCAGATTGCAATTTGAGCTCTGAGATTGCAATGAGTGCTTTCAGATTGCAGTGTGCGCTCTCAGATTGTAGTGTGAGCTCTCAGAATGCTGTGTGAGCTCTCAGATTGCAGTGAGTGCTTTCAGATTGCAGTCAGCTCTCAGATTGCAGTGTGAGCTCTCAGATTGCAGTGAGTGCTCTCAGATTACAGTTTGAGCTCTCAGATTGCAGTGTGAGCTCTCAGATTGCAGTGTGAGATCTCGGATTGCAGTGAGTGCTCCCAGATTGCAGTGAGTACTCTCAGATTGCAGTGAGTGCTCTCAGATTGCAGTCAGCTCTCAGATTGCAGTGTGAGCTCTCAGATTGAGTGAGTGCTCACAGATTGCAGTGAGTGCTCTCAGGTTGCAGTGAGTGCTCCCACAGTACAGTGAGTGCTCTCAGATTGCAGTCAGCTCTCAGATTGCAGTGTGAGCTCTCAGATTGTGTGAGTGCTCACAGATTGCAGTGAGACCTCTCAGATTGCAGTGAGTGCTCTCAGATTGCAGTCAGCTCTCAGATTGCAGTGTGAGCTCTCAGATTGAGTGAGTGCTCACAGATTGCAGTGTGAGCTCTCAGATTGCAATGAGTGCTCTCAGATTGCAGTGAGTGCTCTCAGATAGCAGTGAATGCTCTCAGATTGCAGTGCGAGCTCTCAGATTGCAGTGGGAGCTCGCAGATTGTAGTTTGAGCTCTCAGATTGCCGTGTGACCTCTCAGATAGCAGTGTGAGCTCTCAGATTGCAGTGAGTGCCCTCAGATTGCAATTGGAGCTCTGAGATTGCAATGAGTGCTTTCAGATTGCAGTGTGAGCTCTCAGATTGTAGTGTGAGCTCTCAGATTGCAGTGTGAGCTCTCAGATTGCAGTGAGTGCTCTCAGATTACAGTTTGAGCTCTCAGATTGCAGTGCGAGCTCTCAGATTGCAGTGTGAGCTCTCGGATTGCAGTGTGAGCTCTCAGATTGCAGTGAGTGCTCCCAGATTGCAGTGAGTGCTCTCAGGTTGCAGTGAGTGCTCCCACAGTACAGTGAGTGCTCTCAGATTGCAGTCAGCTCTCAGATTGCAGTGTGAGCTCTCAGATTGAGTGAGTGCTCACAGATTGCAGTGAGACCTCTCAGATTGCAGTGAGTGCTCTCAGATTGCAGTCAGCTCTCAGATTGCAGTGTGAGCTCTCAGATTGCAGTGAGTGCTCTCAGATTACAGTTTGAGCTCTCTGATTGCATTGTGAGCTCTCAGATTGCAGTGAGTGCTCTCAGATTGCAGTGAGTGCTCTCGGATTGCAGTGTGAGCTCTCAGATTGCAGTGAGTGCTCTCAGATTGCAGTGAGTGCTCTCAGATTGCAGTATGAGCTCTCAGATTGCTGTGTGAGCTCTCTGATTGCAGTGTGAGCTCTCAGATTGCAGTGAGTGCTCTCAGATTACAGTTTGAGCTCTCAGATTGCAGTATGAGCTCTCAGATTGCTGTGGGAGCTCGCAGATTGTAGTTCGAGCTCTCAGATTGCCGTGTAACCTCTCAGATTGCAGTGTGAGCTCTCAGATTGCAGCGAGTGCTCTCAGATTGCAATTTGAGCTCTGAGATTGCAATGAGTGCTCTCAGATTGCCATGAGTGCTCTCATTGCAGTGTGAGCTCTCAGATTGCAGTGAATGCTCTCAGATTGCAGTGAGTGCTCTCAGATTGCAGTTTGAACTCTCTGATTGTAATGTGAACTCTCAGATTGCAGTCTGTGCTCTCCGATTGCAGTGTGAGCTCTCAGACTGCAGTGAGTGCTCTCAGATTGCAGTCAGCTCTCAGATTGCAGTGTGAGCTCTCAGATTGCAGTGAGTGCTCTCAGATTACAGTGAGTGCTATCAGATTACAGTGAGTGCTCTCAGATTGCAGTGTGAGGTTTCAGACTGCAGTCAGCTCTCAGATTGCAGTGTGAGCTCTCAGATTGCAGTGTGAGATCTCGGATTGCAGTGAGTGCTCCCAGATTGCAGTGAGTGCTCTCAGATTGCAGTGAGTGCTCTCAGATTGCAGTCAGCTCTCAGATTGCAGTGTGAGCTCTCAGATTGAGTGAGTGCTCACAGATTGCAGTGTGAGCTCTCAGATTGCAATGAGTGCTCTCAGATTGCAGTGAGTGCTCTCAGATAGCAGTGAATGCTCTCAGATTGCAGTGCGTGCTCTCAGATTGCAGTGGGAGCTCGCAGATTTAGTTCGAGCTCTCAGATTGCCGTGTAACCTCTCAGATTGCAGTGTGAGCTCTCAGATTGCAGCGAGTGCTCTCAGATTGCAATTTGAGCTCTGAGATTGCAATGAGTGCTTTCAGATTGCAGTGTGCGCTCTCAGATTGTAGTGTGAGCTCTCAGAATGCTGTGTGAGCTCTCAGATTGCAGTGAGTGCTTTCAGATTGCAGTCAGCTCTCAGATTGCAGTGTGAGCTCTCAGATTGCAGTGAGTGCTCTCAGATTACAGTTTGAGCTCTCAGATTGCAGTGTGAGCTCTCAGATTGCAGTGTGAGATCTCGGATTGCAGTGAGTGCTCCCAGATTGCAGTGAGTACTCTCAGATTGCAGTGAGTGCTCTCAGATTGCAGTCAGCTCTCAGATTGCAGTGTGAGCTCTCAGATTGAGTGAGTGCTCACAGATTGCAGTGAGTGCTCTCAGGTTGCAGTGAGTGCTCCCACAGTACAGTGAGTGCTCTCAGATTGCAGTCAGCTCTCAGATTGCAGTGTGAGCTCTCAGATTGTGTGAGTGCTCACAGATTGCAGTGAGACCTCTCAGATTGCAGTGAGTGCTCTCAGATTGCAGTCAGCTCTCAGATTGCAGTGTGAGCTCTCAGATTGAGTGAGTGCTCACAGATTGCAGTGTGAGCTCTCAGATTGCAATGAGTGCTCTCAGATTGCAGTGAGTGCTCTCAGATAGCAGTGAATGCTCTCAGATTGCAGTGCGAGCTCTCAGATTGCAGTGGGAGCTCGCAGATTGTAGTTTGAGCTCTCAGATTGCCGTGTGACCTCTCAGATAGCAGTGTGAGCTCTCAGATTGCAGTGAGTGCTCTCAGATTGCAATTGGAGCTCTGAGATTGCAATGAGTGCTTTCAGATTGCAGTGTGAGCTCTCAGATTGTAGTGTGAGCTCTCAGATTGCAGTGTGAGCTCTCAGATTGCAGTGAGTGCTCTCAGATTACAGTTTGAGCTCTCAGATTGCAGTGCGAGCTCTCAGATTGCAGTGTGAGCTCTCGGATTGCAGTGTGAGCTCTCAGATTGCAGTGAGTGCTCCCAGATTGCAGTGAGTGCTCTCAGGTTGCAGTGAGTGCTCCCACAGTACAGTGAGTGCTCTCAGATTGCAGTCAGCTCTCAGATTGCAGTGTGAGCTCTCAGATTGAGTGAGTGCTCACAGATTGCAGTGAGACCTCTCAGATTGCAGTGAGTGCTCTCAGATTGCAGTCAGCTCTCA
Organism: Pristiophorus japonicus; assembly: GCF_044704955.1. Lineage (NCBI taxonomy): Eukaryota > Metazoa > Chordata > Chondrichthyes > Pristiophoridae > Pristiophorus > Pristiophorus japonicus. The sequence continues at coordinate 87,466,947 of NC_091990.1, read as the reverse complement.
GATTGCAGTGTGAGCTCTCAGATTGCAGTGAGTGCTCTCAGATTACAGTTTGAGCTCTCTGATTGCATTGTGAGCTCTCAGATTGCAGTGAGTGCTCTCAGATTGCAGTGAGTGCTCTCGGATTGCAGTGTGAGCTCTCAGATTGCAGTGAGTGCTCTCAGATTGCAGTGAGTGCTCTCAGATTGCAGTATGAGCTCTCAGATTGCTGTGTGAGCTCTCTGATTGCAGTGTGAGCTCTCAGATTGCAGTGAGTGCTCTCAGATTACAGTTTGAGCTCTCAGATTGCAGTATGAGCTCTCAGATTGCTGTGGGAGCTCGCAGATTGTAGTTCGAGCTCTCAGATTGCCGTGTAACCTCTCAGATTGCAGTGTGAGCTCTCAGATTGCAGCGAGTGCTCTCAGATTGCAATTTGAGCTCTGAGATTGCAATGAGTGCTTTCAGATTGCAGTGTGCGCTCTCAGATTGTAGTGTGAGCTCTCAGATTGCAGTGTGAGCTCTCAGATTGCAGTGAGTGCTTTCAGATTGCAGTCAGCTCTCAGATTGCAGTGTGAGCTCTCAGATTGCAGTGAGTGCTCTCAGATTACAGTTTGAGCTCTCAGATTGCAGTGCGAGCTCTCAGATTGCAGTGTGAGCTCTCGGATTGCAGTGTGAGCTCTCAGATTGCAGTGAGTGCTCCCAGATTGCAGTGAGTGCTCTCAGGTTGCAGTGAGTGCTCCCACAGTACAGTGAGTGCTCTCAGATTGCAGTCAGCTCTCAGATTGCAGTGTGAGCTCTCAGATTGTGTGAGTGCTCACAGATTGCAGTGAGACCTCTCAGATTGCAGTGAGTGCTCTCAGATTGCAGTCAGCTCTCAGATTGCAGTGTGAGCTCTCAGATTGCAGTGAGTGCTCTCAGATTGCAGTGAGTGCTCTCAGATTGCAGTATGAGCTCTCAGATTGCAGTGTGAGCTCTCAGATTGCAGTGAGTGCTCTTAGATTGCAGTGCGTGCTCTCAGATTGCAGTATGAGCTCTCAGATTGCAATGAATGCTCTCAGATTGCAGTGAGTGCTTTCAGATTGCAGTCAGCTCTCAGATTGCAGTGTGAGCTCTCAGATTGCAGTGAGTGCTCTCAGATTACAGTTTGAGCTCTCAGATTGCAGTGCGAGCTCTCAGATTGCAGTGTGAGCTCTCGGATTGCAGTGTGAGCTCTCAGATTGCAGTGAGTGCTCCCAGATTGCAGTGAGTGCTCTCAGGTTGCAGTGAGTGCTCCCACAGTACAGTGAGTGCTCTCAGATTGCAGTCAGCTCTCAGATTGCAGTGTGAGCTCTCAGAGTGCAGTGTGATCTCTCAGATTGCAGTGGGAGCTCAAAGATTGCAGTGCGAGCTCTCAGATTGCAGTGCGAGATCTCAGATTGCAGTGTGAGCTCTCAGATTGCAGTGAGTGCTCTTAGATTGCAGTGTGAGCTCTCAGATTGCAATGAGTGGATCCAGATTGCAGTGTGAGCTCTCAGATTGCAGTGAGTGCTCTCAGATTGCCATGAGTGCTCTCATTGCAGTGTGAGCTCTCAGATTGCAGTGAATGCTCTCAGATTGCAGTGAGTGCTCTCAGATTGCAGTTTGAACTCTCTGATTGTAATGTGAACTCTCAGATTGCAGTCTGTGCTCTCCGATTGCAATGTGAGCTCTCAGATTGCAGTGAGTGTCTCAGATTGCAGTCAGCTCTCAGATTGCAGTGTGAGCTCTCAGATTGCAGTGAGTGCTCTCAGATTACAGTGAGTGCTATCAGATTACAGTGAGTGCTCTCAGATTGCAGTGTGAGGTCTCAGACTGCAGTCAGCTCTCAGATTGCAGTGTGAGCTCTCAGATTGCAGTGTGAGATCTCAGATTGCAGTGAGTGCTCCCAGATTGCAGTGAGTGCTCTCAGATTGCAGTGAGTGCTCTCAGATTGTAGTCAGCTCTCAGATTGCAGTGTGAGCTCTCAGATTGAGTGAGTGCTCACAGATTGCAGTGTGAGCTCTCAGATTGCAATGAGTGCTCTCAGATTGCAGTGAGTGCTCTCAGATAGCAGTGAATGCTCTCAGATTGCAGTGCGTGCTCTCAGATTGCAGTGGGAGCTCGCAGATTGTAGTTCGAGCTCTCAGATTGCCATGTAACCTCTCAAATTGCAGTGTGAGCTCTCAGATTGCACCGAGTGCTCTCAGATTGCAATTTGAGCTCTGAGATTGCAATGAGTGCTTTCAGATTGCAGTGTGCGCTCTCAGATTGTAGTGTGAGCTCTCAGATTGCAGTGTGAGCTCTCAGATTGCAGTGAGTGCTTTCAGATTGCAGTCAGCTCTCAGATTGCAGTGTGAGCTCTCAGATTGCAATGAGTGCTCTCAGTTTACAGTTTGAGCTCTCAGATTGCAGTGCGAGCTCTCAGATTGCAGTGTGAGCTCTCGGATTGCAGTGTGAGCTCTCAGATTGCAGTGAGTGCTCCCAGATTGCAGTGAGTGCTCTCAGGTTGCAGTGAGTGCTCCCACAGTACAGTGAGTGCTCTCAGATTGCAGTCAGCTCTCAGATTGCAGTGTGAGCTCTCAGAGTGCAGTGTGATCTCTCAGATTGCAGTGGGAGCTCAAAGATTGCAGTGCGAGCTCTCAGATTGCAGTGCGAGATCTCAGATTGCAGTGTGAGCTCTCAGATTGCAGTGAGTGCTCTTAGATTGCAGTGTGAGCTCTCAGATTGCAATGAGTGCTTCCAGATTGCAGTGTGAGCTCTCAGATTGCAGTGAGTGCTCTCAGATTGCCATGAGTGCTCTCATTGCAGTGTGAGCTCTCAGATTGCAGTGAATGCTCTCAGATTGCAGTGAGTGCTCTCGGATTGCAGTTTGAACTCTCTGATTGTAATGTGAACTCTCAGATTGCAGTCTGTGCTCCCCGATTGCAGTGTGAGCTCTCAGATTGCAGTTAGTGCTCTCAGATTGCAGTCAGCTCTCAGATTGCAGTGTGAGCTCTCAAATTGAGTGAGTGCTCACAGATTGCAGTGTGAGCTCTCAGATTGCAATGAGTGCTCTCAGATTGCAGTGAGTGCTCTCAGATAGCAGTGAATGCTCTCAGATTGCAGTGCGTGCTCTCAGATTGCAGTGGGAGCTCGCAGATTGTAGTTCGAGCTCTCAGATTGCCGTGTAACCTCTCAGATTGCAGTGTGAGCTCTCAGATTGCAGCGAGTGCTCTCAGATTGCAATTTGAGCTCTGAGATTGCAATGAGTGCTTTCAGATTGCAGTGTGCGCTCTCAGATTGTAGTGTGAGCTCTCAGAATGCTGTGTGAGCTCTCAGATTGCAGTGAGTGCTTTCAGATTGCAGTCAGCTCTCAGATTGCAGTGTGAGCTCTCAGATTGCAGTGAGTGCTCTCAGATTACAGTTTGAGCTCTCAGATTGCAGTGTGAGCTCTCAGATTGCAGTGTGAGCTCTCGGATTGCAGTGTGAGCTCTCAGATTGCAGTGAGTGCTCCCAGATTGCAGTGAGTGCTCTCAGATAGCAGTGAATGCTCTCAGATTGCAGTGCGAGATCTCCGATTGCAGTGGGAGCTCGCAGATTGTAGTTTGAGCTCTCAGATTGCCATGTGACCTCTCAGATAGCAGTGTGAGCTCTCAGATTGCAGTGAGTGCTCTCAGATTGCAATTTGAGCTCTGAGATTGCAATGAGAGCTTTCAGATTGCAGTGTAAGCTCTCAGATTGTAGTGTGAGCTCTCAGAATGCTGCGTGAGCTCTCAGATTGCAGTGTGAGCTCTCTCAGATTGCAGTGTGAGCTCTCAGATTGCAGTGTGAGCTCTCGGATTGCAGTGAGTGCTCTCAGATTACAGTTTGAGCTCTCAGATTGCAGTGCGAGCTCTCAGATTGCAGTGTGAGCTCTCGGATTGCAGTGTGAGCTCTCAGATTGCAGTGAGTGCTCCCAGATTGCAGTGAGTGCTCTCAGGTTGCAGTGAGTGCTCCCACAGTACAGTGAGTGCTCTCAGATTGCAGTCAGCTCTCAGATTGCAGTGTGAGCTCTCAGATTGAGTGAGTGCTCACAGATTGCAGTGAGACCTCTCAGATTGCAGTGAGTGCTCTCAGATTGCAGTCAGCTCTCAGATTGCAGTGTGAGCTCTCAAATTGCAGTGAGTGCTCTCAGATTACAGTTTGAGCTCTCTGATTGCATTGTGAGCTCTCAGATTGCAGTGAGTGCTTTCAGATTGCAGTGAGTGCTCTCAGATTGCAGTGTGAGCTCTCAGATTGCAGTGAGTGCTCTCAGATTGCAGTATGAGCTCTCAGATTGCTGTGGGAGCTCGCAGATTGTAGTTCGAGCTCTCAGATTGCCGTGTAACCTCTCAGATTGCAGTGTGAGCTCTCAGATTGCAGCGAGTGCTCTCAGATTGCAATTTGAGCTCTGAGATTGCAATGAGTGCTTTCAGATTGCAGTGTGCGCTCTCAGATTGTAGTGTGAGCTCTCAGATTGCAGTGTGAGCTCTCAGATTGCAGTGAGTGCTTTCAGATTGCAGTCAGCTCTCAGATTGCAGTGTGAGCTCTCAGATTGCAGTGAGTGCTCTCAGATTACAGTTTGAGCTCTCAGATTGCAGTGCGAGCTCTCAGATTGCAGTGTGAGCTCTCGGATTGCAGTGTGAGCTCTCAGATTGCAGTGAGTGCTCCCAGATTGCAGTGAGTGCTCTCAGGTTGCAGTGAGTGCTCCCACAGTACAGTGAGTGCTCTCAGATTGCAGTCAGCTCTCAGATTGCAGTGTGAGCTCTCAGATTGTGTGAGTGCTCACAGATTGCAGTGAGACCTCTCAGATTGCAGTGAGTGCTCTCAGATTGCAGTCAGCTCTCAGATTGCAGTGTGAGCTCTCAGATTGCAGTGAGTGCTCTCAGATTGCAGTGAGTGCTCTCAGATTGCAGTATGAGCTCTCAGATTGCAGTGTGAGCTCTCAGATTGCAGTGAGTGCTCTTAGATTGCAGTGCGTGCTCTCAGATTGCAGTATGAGCTCTCAGATTGCAATGAATGCTCTCAGATTGCAGTGAGTGCTTTCAGATTGCAGTCAGCTCTCAGATTGCAGTGTGAGCTCTCAGATTGCAGTGAGTGCTCTCAGATTACAGTTTGAGCTCTCAGATTGCAGTGCGAGCTCTCAGATTGCAGTGTGAGCTCTCGGATTGCAGTGTGAGCTCTCAGATTGCAGTGAGTGCTCCCAGATTGCAGTGAGTGCTCTCAGGTTGCAGTGAGTGCTCCCACAGTACAGTGAGTGCTCTCAGATTGCAGTCAGCTCTCAGATTGCAGTGTGAGCTCTCAGAGTGCAGTGTGATCTCTCAGATTGCAGTGGGAGCTCAAAGATTGCAGTGCGAGCTCTCAGATTGCAGTGCGAGATCTCAGATTGCAGTGTGAGCTCTCAGATTGCAGTGAGTGCTCTTAGATTGCAGTGTGAGCTCTCAGATTGCAATGAGTGGATCCAGATTGCAGTGTGAGCTCTCAGATTGCAGTGAGTGCTCTCAGATTGCCATGAGTGCTCTCATTGCAGTGTGAGCTCTCAGATTGCAGTGAATGCTCTCAGATTGCAGTGAGTGCTCTCAGATTGCAGTTTGAACTCTCTGATTGTAATGTGAACTCTCAGATTGCAGTCTGTGCTCTCCGATTGCAATGTGAGCTCTCAGATTGCAGTGAGTGTCTCAGATTGCAGTCAGCTCTCAGATTGCAGTGTGAGCTCTCAGATTGCAGTGAGTGCTCTCAGATTACAGTGAGTGCTATCAGATTACAGTGAGTGCTCTCAGATTGCAGTGTGAGGTCTCAGACTGCAGTCAGCTCTCAGATTGCAGTGTGAGCTCTCAGATTGCAGTGTGAGATCTCAGATTGCAGTGAGTGCTCCCAGATTGCAGTGAGTGCTCTCAGATTGCAGTGAGTGCTCTCAGATTGTAGTCAGCTCTCAGATTGCAGTGTGAGCTCTCAGATTGAGTGAGTGCTCACAGATTGCAGTGTGAGCTCTCAGATTGCAATGAGTGCTCTCAGATTGCAGTGAGTGCTCTCAGATAGCAGTGAATGCTCTCAGATTGCAGTGCGTGCTCTCAGATTGCAGTGGGAGCTCGCAGATTGTAGTTCGAGCTCTCAGATTGCCGTGTAACCTCTCAAATTGCAGTGTGAGCTCTCAGATTGCACCGAGTGCTCTCAGATTGCAATTTGAGCTCTGAGATTGCAATGAGTGCTTTCAGATTGCAGTGTGCGCTCTCAGATTGTAGTGTGAGCTCTCAGATTGCAGTGTGAGCTCTCAGATTGCAGTGAGTGCTTTCAGATTGCAGTCAGCTCTCAGATTGCAGTGTGAGCTCTCAGATTGCAATGAGTGCTCTCAGTTTACAGTTTGAGCTCTCAGATTGCAGTGCGAGCTCTCAGATTGCAGTGTGAGCTCTCGGATTGCAGTGTGAGCTCTCAGATTGCAGTGAGTGCTCCCAGATTGCAGTGAGTGCTCTCAGGTTGCAGTGAGTGCTCCCACAGTACAGTGAGTGCTCTCAGATTGCAGTCAGCTCTCAGATTGCAGTGTGAGCTCTCAGAGTGCAGTGTGATCTCTCAGATTGCAGTGGGAGCTCAAAGATTGCAGTGCGAGCTCTCAGATTGCAGTGCGAGATCTCAGATTGCAGTGTGAGCTCTCAGATTGCAGTGAGTGCTCTTAGATTGCAGTGTGAGCTCTCAGATTGCAATGAGTGCTTCCAGATTGCAGTGTGAGCTCTCAGATTGCAGTGAGTGCTCTCAGATTGCCATGAGTGCTCTCATTGCAGTGTGAGCTCTCAGATTGCAGTGAATGCTCTCAGATTGCAGTGAGTGCTCTCGGATTGCAGTTTGAACTCTCTGATTGTAATGTGAACTCTCAGATTGCAGTCTGTGCTCCCCGATTGCAGTGTGAGCTCTCAGATTGCAGTTAGTGCTCTCAGATTGCAGTCAGCTCTCAGATTGCAGTGTGAGCTCTCAAATTGAGTGAGTGCTCACAGATTGCAGTGTGAGCTCTCAGATTGCAATGAGTGCTCTCAGATTGCAGTGAGTGCTCTCAGATAGCAGTGAATGCTCTCAGATTGCAGTGCGTGCTCTCAGATTGCAGTGGGAGCTCGCAGATTGTAGTTCGAGCTCTCAGATTGCCGTGTAACCTCTCAGATTGCAGTGTGAGCTCTCAGATTGCAGCGAGTGCTCTCAGATTGCAATTTGAGCTCTGAGATTGCAATGAGTGCTTTCAGATTGCAGTGTGCGCTCTCAGATTGTAGTGTGAGCTCTCAGAATGCTGTGTGAGCTCTCAGATTGCAGTGAGTGCTTTCAGATTGCAGTCAGCTCTCAGATTGCAGTGTGAGCTCTCAGATTGCAGTGAGTGCTCTCAGATTACAGTTTGAGCTCTCAGATTGCAGTGTGAGCTCTCAGATTGCAGTGTGAGCTCTCGGATTGCAGTGTGAGCTCTCAGATTGCAGTGAGTGCTCCCAGATTGCAGTGAGTGCTCTCAGATAGCAGTGAATGCTCTCAGATTGCAGTGCGAGATCTCCGATTGCAGTGGGAGCTCGCAGATTGTAGTTTGAGCTCTCAGATTGCCATGTGACCTCTCAGATAGCAGTGTGAGCTCTCAGATTGCAGTGAGTGCTCTCAGATTGCAATTTGAGCTCTGAGATTGCAATGAGAGCTTTCAGATTGCAGTGTAAGCTCTCAGATTGTAGTGTGAGCTCTCAGAATGCTGCGTGAGCTCTCAGATTGCAGTGTGAGCTCTCTCAGATTGCAGTGTGAGCTCTCAGATTGCAGTGTGAGCTCTCGGATTGCAGTGAGTGCTCTCAGATTACAGTTTGAGCTCTCAGATTGCAGTGCGAGCTCTCAGATTGCAGTGTGAGCTCTCGGATTGCAGTGTGAGCTCTCAGATTGCAGTGAGTGCTCCCAGATTGCAGTGAGTGCTCTCAGGTTGCAGTGAGTGCTCCCACAGTACAGTGAGTGCTCTCAGATTGCAGTCAGCTCTCAGATTGCAGTGTGAGCTCTCAGATTGAGTGAGTGCTCACAGATTGCAGTGAGACCTCTCAGATTGCAGTGAGTGCTCTCAGATTGCAGTCAGCTCTCAGATTGCAGTGTGAGCTCTCAAATTGCAGTGAGTGCTCTCAGATTACAGTTTGAGCTCTCTGATTGCATTGTGAGCTCTCAGATTGCAGTGAGTGCTTTCAGATTGCAGTGAGTGCTCTCAGATTGCAGTGTGAGCTCTCAGATTGCAGTGAGTGCTCTCAGATTGCAGTGAGTGCTCTCAGATTGCAGTATGAGCTCTCAGATTGCTGTGTGAGCTCTCTGATTGCAGTGTGAGCTCTCAGATTGCAGTGTGAGCTCTCAGATTGCAGTGAGTGCTCTTAGATTGCAGTGCGTGCTCTCAGATTGCAGTATGAGCTCTCAGATTGCAAGGAATGCTCTCAGATTGCAGTGAGTGCTTTCAGATTGCAGTCAGCTCTCAGATTGCAGTGTGAGCTCTCAGATTGCAGTGAGTGCTCTCAGATTACAGTTTGAGCTCTCAGATTGCAGTGCGAGCTCTCAGATTGCAGTGTGAGCTCTCGGATTGCAGTGTGAGCTCTCAGATTGCAGTGAGTGCTCCCAGATTGCAGTGATTGCTCTCAGGCTGCAGTGAGTGCTCCCACAGTACAGTGAGTGCTCTCAGATTGCAGTCAGCTCTCAGATTGCAGTGTGAGCTCTCAGAGTGCAGTGTGATCTCTCACATTGCAGTGGGAGCTCAAAGATTGCAGTGCGAGCTCTCAGATTGCAGTGCGAGATCTCAGATTGCAGTGTGAGCTCTCAGATTGCAGTGAGTGCTCTCAGATTGCAGTGTGAGCTCTCAGATTGCAATGAGTGCTTCCAGATTGCAGTGTGAGCTCTCAGATTGCAGTGAGTGCTCTCAGATTGCCATGAGTGCTCTCATTGCAGTGTGAGCTCTCAGATTGCAGTGAATGCTCTCAGATTGCAGTGAGTGCTCTCAGATTGCAGTTTGAACTCTCTGATTGTAATGTGAACTCTCAGATTGCAGTCTGTGCTCTCCGATTGCAGTGTGAGCTCTCAGATTGCAGTTAGTGCTCTCAGATTGCAGTCAGCTCTCAGATTGCAGTGTGAGCTCTCAGATTGCAGTGAGTGCTCTCAGATTACAGTGAGTGCTATCAGATTACAGTGAGCGCTCTCAGATTGCAGTGTGAGGTCTCAGACTGCAGTCAGCTCTCAGATTGCAGTGTGAGCTCTCAGATTGCAGTGTGAGATCTCGGATTGCAGTGAGTGCTCCCAGATTGCAGTGAGTGCTCTCAGATTGCAGTGAGTGCTCTCAGATTGCAGTCAGCTCTCAGATTGCAGTGTGAGCTCTCAGATTGAGTGAGTGCTCACAGATTGCAGTGTGAGCTCTCAGATTGCAATGAGTGCTCTCAGATTGCAGTGAGTGCTCTCAGATAGCAGTGAATGCTCTCAGATTGCAGTGCGTGCTCTCAGATTGCAGTGGGAGCTCGCAGATTGTAGTTCGAGCTCTCAGATTGCCGTGTAACCTCTCAGATTGCAGTGTGAGCTCTCAGATTGCAGCGAGTGCTCTCAGATTGCAATTTGAGCTCTGAGATTGCAATGAGTGCTTTCAGATTGCAGTGTGCACTCTCAGATTGTAGTGTGAGCTCTCAGAATGCTGTGTGAGCTCTCAGATTGCAGTGAGTGCTTTCAGATTGCAGTCAGCTCTCAGATTGCAGTGTGAGCTCTCAGATTGCAGTGAGTGCTCTCAGATTACAGTTTGAGCTCTCAGATTGCAGTGCGAGCTCTCAGATTGCAGTGTGAGCTCTCGGATTGCAGTGTGAGCTCTCAGATTGCAGTGAGTGCTCCCAGATTGCAGTGAGTGCTCTCAGGTTGAAGTGAGTGCTCCCACAGTACAGTGAGTGCTCTCAGATTGCAGTCAGCTCTCAGATTGCAGTGTGATCTCTCAGATTGCAGTGGGAGCTCAAAGATTGCAGTGCGAGCTCTCAGATTGCAGTGCGAGATCTCAGATTGCAGTGTGAGCTCTCAGATTGCAGTGAGTGCTCTTAGATTGCAGTGTGAGCTCTCAGATTGCAATGAGTGCTTCCAGATTGCAGTGTGAGCTCTCAGATTGCAGTGAGTGCTCTCAGATTGCCATGAGTGCTCTCATTGCAGTGTGAGCTCTCAGATTGCAGTGAATGCTCTCAGATTGCAGTGAGTGCTCTCAGATTGCAGTTTGAACTCTCTGATTGTAATGTGAGCTCTCAGATTGCAGTCTGTGCTCTCCGATTGCAGTGTGAGCTCTCAGATTGCAGTGAGTGCACTCAGATTGCAGTCAGCTCTCAGATTGCAGTGTGAGCTCTCAGATTGCAGTGAGTGCTCTCAGATTACAGTGAGTGCTATCAGATTACAGTGAGTGCTCTCAGATTGCAGTGTGAGGTCTCAGACTGCAGTCAGCTCTCAGATTGCAGTGTGAGCTCTCAGATTGCAGTGTGAGATCTCGGATTGCAGTGAGTGCTCCCAGATTGCAGTGAGTACTCTCAGATTGCAGTGAGTGCTCTCAGATTGCAGTTAGCTCTCAGATTGCAGTGTGAGCTCTCAGATTGAGTGAGTGCTCACAGATTGCAGTGTGAGCTCTCAGATTGCAATGAGTGCTCTCAGATTGCAGTGAGTGCTCTCAGATAGCAGTGAATGCTCTCAGATTGCAGTGCGAGCTCTCAGATTGCAGTGGGAGCTCGCAGATTGTAGTTTGAGCTCTCAGATTGCCATGTGACCTCTCAGATAGCAGTGTGAGCTCTCAGATTGCAGTGAGTGCTCTCAGATTGCAATTTGAGCTCTGAGATTGCAATGAGTGCTTTTAGATTGCAGTGTGAGCTCTCAGATTGTAGTGTGAGCTCTCAGAATGCTGTGTGAGCTCTCAGATTGCAGTGTGAGCTCTCAGATTGCAGTGTGAGCTCTCAGATTGCAGTGTGTGCTCTCAGATTGCAGTGAGTGCTCTCAGATTACAGATTGAGCTCTCAGATTGCAGTGCGAGCTCTCAGATTGCAGTGTGAGCTCTCGGATTGCAGTGTGAGCTCTCAGATTGCAGTGAGTGCTCCCAGATTGCAGTGAGTGCTCTCAGGTTGCAGTGAGTGCTCCCACAGTACAGTGAGTGCTCTCAGATTGCAGTCAGCTCTCAGATTGCAGTGTGAGCTCCCAGATTGAGTGAGTGCTCACAGATTGCAGTGAGACCTCTCAGATTACAGTGAGTGCTCTCAGATTGCAGTCAGCTCTCAGATTGCAGTGTGAGCTCTCAAATTGCAGTGAGTGCTCTCAGATTACAGTTTGAGCTCTCTGATTGCATTGTGAGCTCTCAGATTGCAGTGAGTGCTCTCAGATTGCAGTGAGTGCTCTCAGATTGCAGTGTGAGCTCTCAGATTGCAGTGAGTGCTCTCAGATTGCAGTGGGTGCTCTCAGATTGCAGTATGAGCTCTCAGATTGCTGTGTGAGCTCTCTGATTGCAGTGTGAGCTCTCAGATTGCAGTGTGAGCTCTCAGATTGCAGTGAGTGCTCTTAGATTGCAGTGCGTGCTCTCAGATTGCAGTATGAGCTCTCAGATTGCAAGGAATGCTCTCAGATTGCAGTGAGTGCTTCCAGATTGCAGTCAGCTCTCAGATTGCAGTGTGAGCTCTCAGATTGCAGTGAGTGCTCTCAGATTGCCATGAGTGCTCTCATTGCAGTGTGAGCTCTCAGATTGCAGTGAATGCTCTCAGATTGCAGTGAGTGCTCTCAGATTGCAGTTGGAACTCTCTGATTGTAATGTGAGCTCTCAGATTGCAGTCTGTGCTCTCCGATTGCAGAGTGAGCTCTCAGATTGCAGTGAGTGCTCTCAGATTGCAGTCAGCTCTCAGATTGCAGTGTGAGCTCTCAGATTGCAGTGAGTGCTCTCAGATTGCAGTGAGTGCTCTCAGATTGCAGTCAGCTCTCAGATTGCAGTGTGAGCTCTCAGATTGCAGTGAGTGCTCTCAGATTACAGTGAGTGCTATCAGATTACAGTGAGTGCTCTCAGATTGCAGTGTGAGGTCTCAGACTGCAGTCAGCTCTCAGATTGCAGTGTGAGCTCTCAGATTGAGTGAGTGCTCACAGATTGCAGTGTGAGCTCTCAGATTGCAATGAGTGCTCTCAGATTGCAGTGACTGCTCTCAGATAGCAGTGAATGCTCTCAGATTGCAGTGCGAGCTCTCAGATTGCAGTGGGAGCTCGCAGATTGTAGTTTGAGCTCTCAGATTGCCATGTGACCTCTCAGATAGCAGTGTGAGCTCTCAGATTGCAGTGAGTGCTCTCAGATTACAGTTTGAGCTCTCAGATTGCAGTGCGAGCTCTCAGATTGCAGTGGGAGCTCGCAGATTGTAGTTTGAGCTCTCAGATTGCCATGTGACCTCTCAGATAGCAGTGTGAGCTCTCAGATTGCAGTGAGTGCTCTCAGATTACAGTTTGAGCTCTCAGATTGCAGTGCGAGCTCTCAGATTGCAGTGTGAGCTCTCAGATTGCAGTGAGTGCTCTCAGATTGCCATGAGTGCTCTCATTGCAGTGTGAGCTCTCAGATTGCAGTGAATGCTCTCAGATTGCAGTGAGTGCTCTCAGATTGCAGTTTGAACTCTCTGATTGTAATGTGAACTCTCAGATTGCAGTCTATGCTCTCCGATTGCAGTGTGAGCTCTCAGATTGCAGTGAGTGCTCTCAGATTGCAGTCAGCTCTCAGATTGCAGTGTGAGCTCTCAGATTGCAGTGAGTGCTCTCAGATTACAGTGAGTGCTATCAGATTACAGTGAGTGCTCTCAGATTGCAGTGTGAGGTCTCAGACTGCAGTCAGCTCTCAGATTGCAGTGTGAGCTCTCAGATTGCAGTGTGAGATCTCGGATTGCAGTGAGTGCTCCCAGATTGCAGTGAGTGCTCTCAGATTGCAGTGAGTGCTCTCAGATTGTAGTCAGCTCTCAGATTGCAGTGTGAGCTCTCAGATTGAGTGAGTGCTCACAGATTGCAGTGTGAGCTCTCAGATTGCAATGAGTGCTCTCAGATTGCAGTGAGTGCTCTCAGATAGCAGTGAATGCTCTCAGATTGCAGTGCGTGCTCTCAGATTGCAGTGGGAGCTCGCAGATTGTAGTTCGAGCTCTCAGATTGCCGTGTAACCTCTCAGATTGCAGTGTGAGCTCTCAGATTGCACCGAGTGCTCTCAGATTGCAATTTGAGCTCTGAGATTGCAATGAGTGCTTTCAGATTGCAGTGCGCGCTCTCAGATTGTAGTGTGAGCTCTCAGATTGCAGTGTGAGCTCTCAGATTGCAGTGAGTGCTTTCAGATTGCAGTCAGCTCTCAGATTGCAGTGTGAGCTCTCAGATTGCAGTGAGTGCTCTCAGATTACAGTTTGAGCTCTCAGATTGCAGTGCGAGCTCTCAGATTGCAGTGTGAGCTCTCGGATTGCAGTGTGAGCTCTCAGATTGCAGTGAGTGCTCCCAGATTGCAGTGAGTGCTCTCTGGTTGCAGTGAGTGCTCCCACAGTACAGTGAGTGCTCTCAGATTGCAGTCAGCTCTCAGATTGCAGTGTGAGCTCTCAGAGTGCAGTGTGATCTCTCAGATTGCAGTGGGAGCTCAAAGATTGCAGTGCGAGCTCTAAGATTGCAGTGCGAGATCTCAGATTGCAGTGTGAGCTCTCAGATTGCAGTGAGTGCTCTTAGATTGCAGTGTGAGCTCTCAGATTGCAATGAGTGCTTCCAGATTGCAGTGTGAGCTCTCAGATTGCAGTGAGTGCTCTCAGATTGCCATGAGTGCTCTCAGATTGCAGTTTGAACTCTCTGTTTGTAATGTGAACTCTCAGATTGCAGTCTGTGCTCTCCGATTGCAGTGTGAGCTCTCAGATTGCAGTTAGTGCTCTCAGATTGCAGTCAGCTCTCAGATTGCAGTGTGAGCTCTCAGATTGCAGTGAGTGCTCTCAGATTACAGTGAGTGCTATCAGATTACAGTGAGTGCTCTCATATTGCAGTGTGAGGTCTCAGACTGCAGTCAGCTCTCAGATTGCAGTGTGAGCTCTCAGATTGCAGTGTGAGATCTCGGATTGCAGTGAGTGCTCTCAGATTGCAGTGACTGCTCTCAGATTGCAGTCAGCTCTCAGATTGCAGTGTGAGCTCTCAGATTGAGTGAGTGCTCACAGATTGCAGTGTGAGCTCTCAGATTGCAATGAGTGCTCTCAGATTGCAGTGAGTGCTCTCAGATAGCAGTGAATGCTCTCAGATTGCAGTGCGTGCTCTCAGATTGCAGTGGGAGCTAGCAGATTGTAGTTCGAGCTCTCAGATTGCCGTGTAACCTCTCAGATTGCAGTGTGAGCTCTCAGATTGCAGCGAGTGCTCTCAGATTGCAATTTGAGCTCTGAGATTGCAATGAGTGCTTTCAGATTGCAGTGTGCGCTCTCAGATTGTAGTGTGAGCTCTCAGAATGCTGTGTGAGCTCTCAGATTGCAGTGAGTGCTTCCAGATTGCAGTGTGAGCTCTCAGATTGCAGTGAGTGCTCTCAGATTGCCATGAGTGCTCTCATTGCAGTGTGAGATCTCAGATTGCAGTGAATGCTCTCAGATTGCAGTGAGTGCTCTCAGATTGCAGTTCGAACTCTCTGATTGTAATGTGAACTCTCGGATTGCAGTGTGAGCTCTCAGATTGCAGTGAGTGCTCCCAGATTGCAGTGAGTGCTCTCAGGTTGCAGTGAGTGCTTCCAGATTGCAGTGTGAGCTCTCAGATTGCAGTGAGTGCTCTCAGATTGCCATGAGTGCTCTCATTGCAGTGTGAGCTCTCAGATTGCAGTGAGTGCTCTCAGATTACAGTTTGAGCTCTCAGATTGCAGTGCGAGCTCTCAGATTGCAGTGTGAGCTCTCGGATTGCAGTGTGAGCTCTCAGATTGCAGTGAGTGCTCCCAGATTGCAGTGAGTGCTCTCAGGTTGCAATGAGTGCTCCCACAGTACAGTGAGTGCTCTCAGATTGCAGTCAGCTCTCAGATTGCAGTGTGAGCTCTGAGAGTGCAGTGTGATCTCTCAGATTGCAGTGGGAGCTCAAAGATTGCAGTGCGAGCTCTCAGATTGCAGTGCGAGATCTCAGATTGCAGTGTGAGCTCTCAGATTGCAGTGAGTGCTCTTAGATTGCAGTGTGAGCTCTCAGATTGCAATGAGTGCTTCCAGATTGCAGTGTGAGCTCTCAGATTGCAGTGAGTGCTCTCAGATTGCAGTCAGCTCTCAGATTGCAGTGTGAGCTCTCAGATTGCAGTGAGTGCTCTCAGATTGCAGTATGAGCTCTCAGATTGCACTGTGAGCTCTCAGATTGCAGTGAGTGCTCTTAGATTGCAGTGCGTGCTCTCAGATTGCAGTATGAGCTCTCAGATTGCAAGTATTGCTCTCAGATTGCAGTGAGTGCTTTCAGATTGCAGTCAGCTCTCAGATTGCAGTGTGAGCTCTCAGATTGCAGTGAGTGCTCTCAGATTGCCATGAGTGCTCTCATTGCAGTGTGAGCTCTCAGATTGCAGTGAATGCTCTCAGATTGCAGTGAGTGCTCTCAGATTGCAGTTGGAACTCTCTGATTGTAATGTGAGCTCTCAGATTGCAGTCTGTGCTCTCCGATTGCAGTGTGAGCTCTCAGATTGCAGTGAGTGCTCTCAGATTGCAGTCAGCTCTCAGATTGCAGTGTGAGCTCTCAGATTGCAGTGAGTGCTCTCAGATTACAGTGAGTGCTATCAGATTACAGTGAGTGCTCTCAGATTGCAGTGTGAGGTCTCAGACTGCAGTCAGCTCTCAGATTGCAGTGTGAGCTCTCAGATTGCAGTGTGAGATCTCGGATTGCAGTGAGTGCTCCCAGATTGCAGTGAGTACTCTCAGATTGCAGTGAGTGCTCTCAGATTGCAGTCAGCTCTCAGATTGCAGTGTGAGCTCTCAGATTGAGTGAGTGCTCACAGATTGCAGTGTGAGCTCTCAGATTGCAATGAGTGCTCTCAGATTGCAGTGAGTGCTCTCAGATAGCAGTGAATGCTCTCAGATTGCAGTGCGAGCTCTCAGATTGCAGTGGGAGCTCGCAGATTGTAGTTTGAGCTCTCAGATTGCCATGTGACCTCTCAGATAGCAGTGTGAGCTCTCAGATTGCAGTGAGTGCTCTCAGATTACAGTTTGAGCTCTCAGATTGCAGTGCGAGCTCTCAGATTGCAGTGGGAGCTCGCAGATTGTAGTTTGAGCTCTCAGATTGCCATGTGACCTCTCAGATAGCAGTGTGAGCTCTCAGATTGCAGTGAGTGCTCTCAGATTACAGTTTGAGCTCTCAGATTGCAGTGCGAGCTCTCAGATTGCAGTGTGAGCTCTCAGATTGCAGTGAGTGCTCTCAGATTGCCATGAGTGCTCTCATTGCAGTGTGAGCTCTCAGATTGCAGTGAATGCTCTCAGATTGCAGTGAGTGCTCTCAGATTGCAGTTTGAACTCTCTGATTGTAATGTGAACTCTCAGATTGCAGTCTGTGCTCTCCGATTGCAGTGTGAGCTCTCAGATTGCAGTGAGTGCTCTCAGATTGCAGTCAGCTCTCAGATTGCAGTGTGAGCTCCCAGATTGCAGTGAGTGCTCTCAGATTACAGTGAGTGCTATCAGATTACAGTGAGTGCTCTCAGATTGCAGTGTGAGGTCTCAGACTGCAGTCAGCTCTCAGATTGCAGTGTGAGCTCTCAGATTGCAGTGTGAGATCTCGGATTGCAGTGAGTGCTCCCAGATTGCAGTGAGTGCTCTCAGATTGCAGTGAGTGCTCTCAGATTGTAGTCAGCTCTCAGATTGCAGTGTGAGCTCTCAGATGGAGTGAGTGCTCACAGATTGCAGTGTGAGCTCTCAGATTGCAATGAGTGCTCTCAGATTGCAGTGAGTGCTCTCAGATAGCAGTGAATGCTCTCAGATTGCAGTGCGTGCTCTCAGATTGCAGTGGGAGCTCGCAGATTGTAGTTCGAGCTCTCAGATTGCCGTGTAACCTCTCAGATTGCAATTTGAGCTCTCAGATTGCAGCGAGTGCTCTCAGATTGCAATTTGAGCTCTGAGATTGCAATGAGTGCTTTCAGATTGCAATGAGTGCTCTTAGATTGCAGTATGAGCTCTCAGATTGCTGTGTGAGCTCTCTGATTGCAGTGTGAGCTCTCAGATTGCAGTGTGAGCTCTCAGATTGCAGTGAGTGCTCTTAGATTGCAGTGCGTGCTCTCAGATTGCAGTATGAGCTCTCAGATTGCAGTGAGTGCTCTCAGATTGCAGTGAGTGCTTTCAGATTGCAGTCAGCTCTCAGATTGCAGTGTGAGCTCTCAGATTGCAGTGAGTGCTCTCAGATTGCCATGAGTGCTCTCATTGCAGTGTGAGCTCTCAGATTGCAGTGAATGCTCTCAGATTGCAGTGAGTGCTCTCAGATTGCAGTTGGAACTCTCTGATTGTAATGTGAGCTCTCAGATTGCAGTCTGTGCTCTCCGATTGCAGTGTGAGCTCTCAGATTGCAGTGAGTGCTCTCAGATTGCAGTCAGCTCTCAGATTGCAGTGTGAGCTCTCAGATTGCAGTGAGTGCTCTCAGATTACAGTGAGTGCTATCAGATTACAGTGAGTGCTCTCAGATTGCAGTGTGAGGTCTCAGACTGCAGTCAGCTCTCAGATTGCAGTGTGAGCTCTCAGATTGCAGTGTGAGATCTCGGATTGCAGTGAGTGCTCCCAGATTGCAGTGAGTACTCTCAGATTGCAGTGAGTGCTCTCAGATTGCAGTCAGCTCCCAGATTGCAGTGTGAGCTCTCAGATTGAGTGAGTGCTCACAGATTGCAGTGTGAGCTCTCAGATTGCAATGAGTGCTCTCAGATTGCAGTGAGTGCTCTCAGATAGCAGTGAATGCTCTCAGATTGCAGTGCGAGCTCTCAGATTGCAGTGGGAGCTCGCAGATTGTAGTTTGAGCTCTCAGATTGCCATGTGACCTCTCAGATAGCAGCGTGAGCTCTCAGATTGCAGTGAGTGCTCTCAGATTGCAATTTGAGCTCTGAGATTGCAATGAGTGCTTTTAGATTGCAGTGTGAGCTCTCAGATTGTAGTGTGAGCTCTCAGAATGCTGTGTGAGCTCTCAGATTGCAGTGTGAGCTCTCAGATTGCAGTGTGCGGTCTCAGATTGCAGTGTGAGCTCTCAGATTGCAGTGAGTGCTCTCAGATTACAGTTTGAGCTCTCAGATTGCAGTGTGAGCTCTCAGATTGCAGTGTGAGCTCTCGGATTGCAGTGTGAGCTCTCAGATTGCAGTGAGTGCTCCCAGATTGCAGTGAGTGCTCTCAGGTTGCAGTGAGTGCTCCCACAGTACAGTGAGTGCTCTCAGATTGCAGTCAGCTCTCAGATTGCAGTGTGAGCTCTCAGATTGCAGTGAGTGCTCTCAGATTACGGTTTGAGCTCTCTGATTGCATTGTGAGCTCTCAGATTGCAGTGAGTGCTCTCAGATTGCAGTGAGTGCTCTCAGATTGCAGTGTGAGCTCTCAGATTTCAGTGAGTGCTCTCAGATTGCAGTGAGTGCTCTCAGATTGCAGTATGAGCTCTCAGATTGCTGTGTGAGCTCTCTGATTGCAGTGTGAGCTCTCAGATTGCAGTGTGAGCTCTCAGATTGCTGTGAGTGCTCTTAGATTGCAGTGCGTGCTCTCAGATTGCAGTATGAGCTCTCAGATTAGCAAGGAATGCTCTCAGATTGCAGTGAGTGCTTTCAGATTGCAGTCAGCTCTCAGATTGCAGTGTGAGCTCTCAGATTGCAGTGAGTGCTCTCAGATTACAGTTTGAGCTCTCAGATTGCAGTGCGAGCTCTCAGATTGCAGTGTGAGCTCTCGGATTGCAGTGTGAGCTCTCAGATTGCAGTGATTGCTCCCAGATTGCAGTGATTGCTCTCAGGCTGCAGTGAGTGCTCCCACAGTACAGTGAGTGCTCTCAGATTGCAGTCAGCTCTCAGATTGCAGTGTGAGCTCTCAGAGTGCAGTGTGATCTCTCAGATTGCAGTGGGAGCTCAAAGATTGCAGTGCGAGCTCTCAGATTGCAGTGCGAGATCTCAGATTGCAGTGTGAGCTCTCAGATTGCAGTGAGTGCTCTTAGATTGCAGTGTGAGCGCTCAGATTACAATGAGTGCTTCCAGATTGCAGTGTGAGCTCTCAGATTGCAGTGAGTGCTCTCAGATTACCATGAGTGCTCTCATTGCAGTGTGAGCTCTCAGATTGCAGTGAATGCTCTCAGATTGCAGTGAGTGCTCTCAGATTGCAGTTTGAACTCTCTGATTGTAACGTGAGCTCTCAGATTGCAGTGAGTGCTCTCAGATTGCAGTCAGCTCTCAGATTGCAGTGAATGCTCTCAGATTGCAGTGCGAGCTCTCAGATTGCAGTGAGTGCTCTCAGATTGCAGTCAGCTCTCAGATTGCAGTGTGAGCTCTCAGATTGCAGTGAGTGCTCTCAGATTACAGTGAGTGCTATCAGATTACAGTGAGTGCTCTCAGATTGCAGTGTGAGGTCTCAGACTGCAGTCAGCTCTCAGATTGCAGTGTAAGCTCTCAGATTGCAGTGTGAGATCTCGGATTGCAGTGAGTGCTCCCAGATTGCAGTGAGTGCTCTCAGATTGCAGTGAATGCTCTCAGATTGCAGTCAGCTCTCAGATTGCAGTGTGAGCTCTCAGATTGAGTGAGTGCTCACAGATTGCAGTGTGAGCTCTCAGATTGCAATGAGTGCTCTCAGATTGCAGTGAGTGCTCTCAGATAGCAGTGAATGCTCTCAGATTGCAGTGCGAGCTCTCAGATTGCAGTGGGAGCTCGCAGATTGTAGTTTGAGCTCTCAGATTGCTGTGTGACCTCTCAGATTGCAGTGTGAGCTCTCAGAGTGCAGTGAGTGCTCTCAGATTGCAATTTGAGCTCTGAGATTGCAATGAGTGCTTTCAGATTGCAGTGTGAGCTCTCAGATTGCAGTGTGAGCTCTCAGGTTGAGTGAGTGCTCACAGATTGCAGTGTGAGCTCTCAGATTGCAATGAGTGCTATCAGATTGCAGTGAGTGCTCTCAGATAGCAGTGAATGCTCTCAGATTGCAGTGCGAGCTCTCAGATTGCAGTGAGTGCTCTCAGATTGCAGTCAGCTCTCAGATTGCAGTGTGAGCTCTCAGATTGCAGTGAGTGCTCTCAGATTACAGTGAGTGCTATCAGATTACAGTGAGTGCTCTCAGATTGCAGTGTGAGGTCTCAGACTACAGTCAGCTCTCAGATTGCAGTGTGAGCTCTCAGATTGCAGTGTGAGATCTCGGATTGCAGTGAGTGCTCCCAGATTGCAGTGAGTGCTCTCAGATTACAGTGAATGCTCTCAGATTGCAGTCAGCTCTCAGATTGCAGTGTGAGCTCTCAGATTGAGTGAGTACTCACAGATTGCATTGTGAGCTCTCAGATTGCAATGAGTGCTCTCAGATCGCAGTGAGTGCTCTCAGATAGCAGTGAATGCTCTCAGATTGCAGTGCGAGATCTCAGATTGCAGTGGGAGCTCGCAGATTGTAGTTTGAGCTCTCAGATTGCCGTGTGACCTCTCAGATTGCAGTGTGAGCTCTCAGATTGCAGTGAGTGCTCTCAGATTGCAATTTGAGCTCTGAGATTGCAATGAGTGCTTTTAGATTGCCGTGTGAGCTCTCAGATTGCAGTGTGAGCTCTCAGATTGAGTGAGTGCTCACAGATTGCAGTGTGAGCTCTCAGATTGCAATGAGTGCTCTCAGATTGCAGTGAGTGCTCTCAGATAGCAGTGAATGCTCTCAGATTGCAATTCGAGCTCTCAGATTGCAGTGGGAGCTCGCAGATTGTAGTTTGAGCTCTCAGATTGCCGTGTGACCTCTCAGATTGCAGTGTGAGCTCTCAGATTGCAGTGAGTGCTCTTAGATTGCAGTCAGCTCTCAGATTGCAGTGTGAGCTCTCAGATTGCAGTGTGAGCTCTCAGATTGCAGTGAGTGCTCTCAGATTGCAGTGAGTGCTCTCAGATTACCATGAGTGCTCTCATTGCAGTGTGAGCTCTCAGATTGCAGTGAATGCTCTCAGATTGCAGTGAGTGCTCTCAGATTGCAGTTTGAACTCTCTGATTGTAACGTGAGCTCTCAGATTGCAGTGAGTGCTCTCAGATTGCAGTCAGCTCTCAGATTGCAGTGAATGCTCTCAGATTGCAGTGCGAGCTCTCAGATTGCAGTGAGTGCTCTCAGATTGCAGTCAGCTCTCAGATTGCAGTGTGAGCTCTCAGATTGCAGTGAGTGCTCTCAGATTACAGTGAGTGCTATCAGATTACAGTGAGTGCTCTCAGATTGCAGTGTGAGGTCTCAGACTGCAGTCAGCTCTCAGATTGCAGTGTAAGCTCTCAGATTGCAGTGTGAGATCTCGGATTGCAGTGAGTGCTCCCAGATTGCAGTGAGTGCTCTCAGATTGCAGTGAATGCTCTCAGATTGCAGTCAGCTCTCAGATTGCAGTGTGAGGTCTCAGATTGAGTGAGTGCTCACAGATTGCAGTGTGAGCTCTCAGATTGCAATGAGTGCTCTCAGATTGCAGTGAGTGCTCTCAGATAGCAGTGAACGCTCTCAGATTGCAGTGCGAGCTCTCAGATTGCAGTGGGAGCTCGCAGATTGTAGTTTGAGCTCTCAGATTGCTGTGTGACCTCTCAGATTGCAGTGTGAGCTCTCAGAGTGCAGTGAGTGCTCTCAGATTGCAATTTGAGCTCTGAGATAGCAATGAGTGCTTTCAGATTGCAGTGTGAGCTCTCAGATTGCAGTGTGAGCTCTCAGGTTGAGTGAGTGCTCACAGATTGCAGTGTGAGCTCTCAGATTGCAATGAGTGCTATCAGATTGCAGTGAGTGCTCTCAGATAGCAGTGAATGCTCTCAGATTGCAGTGCGAGCTCTCAGATTGCAGTGAGTGCTCTCAGATTGCAGTCAGCTCTCAGATTGCAGTGTGAGCTCTCAGATTGCAGTGAGTGCTCTCAGATTACAGTGAGTGCTATCAGATTACAGTGAGTGCTCTCAGATTGCAGTGTGAGGTCTCAGACTACAGTCAGCTCTCAGATTGCAGTGTGAGCTCTCAGATTGCAGTGTGAGATCTCGGATTGCAGTGAGTGCTCCCAGATTGCAGTGAGTGCTCTCAGATTGCAGTGAATGCTCTCAGATTGCAGTCAGCTCTCAGATTGCAGTGTGAGCTCTCAGATTGAGTGAGTACTCACAGATTGCATTGTGAGCTCTCAGATTGCAATGAGTGCTCTCAGATCGCAGTGAGTGCTCTCAGATAGCAGTGAATGCTCTCAGATTGCAGTGCGAGCTCTCAGATTGCAGTGGGAGCTCGCAGATTGTAGTTTGAGCTCTCAGATTGCCGTGTGACCTCTCAGATTGCAGTGTGAGCTCTCAGATTGCAGTGAGTGCTCTCAGATTGCAATTTGAGCTCTGAGATTGCAATGAGTGCTTTTAGATTGCAGTGTGAGCTCTCAGATTGCAGTGTGAGCTCTCAGATTGAGTGAGTGCTCACAGATTGCAGTGTGAGCTCTCAGATTGCAATGAGTGCTCTCAGATTGCAGTGAGTGCTCTCAGATAGCAGTGAATGCTCTCAGATTGCAATTCGAGCTCTCAGATTGCAGTGGGAGCTCGCAGATTGTAGTTTGAGCTCTCAGATTGCCGTGTGACCTCTCAGATTGCAGTGTGAGCTCTCAGATTGCAGTGAGTGCTCTTAGATTGCAGTCAGCTCTCAGATTGCAGTGTGAGCTCTCAGATTGCAGTGTGAGCTCTCAGATTGCAGTGTGAGCTCTCAGATTGCAGTGTGAGCTCTCAGATTGCAGTGAGTGCTCTCAGATTGCAGTGAGTGCTCTCAGATTGCACTCAGCTCTCAGATTAGAGGGTGAGCTCTCAGATTGCAGTGTGTGTTCTCAGATTGCAGTCTGAGCTCTCCGATTGCAGCGAGTGCTCTCAGATTGCAGTGAGTGCTCTCAGATTGCAGTCAGCACTCAGATTGCAGTGTGAGCTCTCAGATTGCAGTGTGAGCTCTCAGATTGCAATGAGTGCTTCCAGATTGCAGTGTGAGCTCTCAGATTGCAGTTAATGCTCTCAGATTGCAGTGAGTGCTCTCAGATTGCAGTTTGAGCTCTCTGATTGTAGTGTTGGCTCTCAGATTGCAGTCTGAGCTCTCTGATTGCAGTGTGAGCTCTCAGATTGCAGTGACTGCTCTCAGATTGCAATTTGAGCTCTGCGATTGCAATGAGTGCTTTCAGATTGCAGTGTCAGCTCTCAGATTGTAGTGTGAGCTCTCAGAATGCTGTGTGAGCTCTCAGATTGCAGTGTGAGCTCTCAGACTGCAGAGTGAGCTCTCAGATTGCAGTCTGAGCTCTCAGATTGCAGTGAGTGCTCTCAGATTGCAGTGAGTGCTCTCAGATTGCAGTCAGCTCTCAGATTGCAGTGTGAGCTCTCCGATTGCAGTGTGAGCTCTCAGATTGCAATGAGTGCTTCCAGATTGCAGTGTGAGTTCTCAGATTGTAGTGAGTGCTCTCAGATTTCCATGAGTGCTCTCATTGCAGTGTGAGCTCTCAGATTGCAGTGAATGCTCTCAGATTGCAGTGAGTGCTCTCAGATTGCATTTTGAGCTCTCTGATTGTAGTGTGAGCTCTCAGATTGCAGTCAGCTCTCAGATTGCAGTGTGAGCTCTCAGATTGAGTGAGTGCTCTCAGATTGCAGTCTGAGCTCTCAGATTGCAGCGAGTGCTCTCAGATTGCAGTGAGTGCTCTCAGATTGCAGTCAGCTCTCAGATTGCAGTGTGAGCTCTCAGATTGCAGTGTGAGCTCTCAGATTGCAGTGAGTGCTCTCAGATTTCCATGAGTGCTCTCATTGCAGTGTGAGCTCTCAGATTGCAGTGAATGCTCTCAGATTGCAGTGAGTGCTCTCAGATTGCAGTTTGAGCTCTCTGATTGTAGTGTGAGCTCTCAGATTGCAGTCAGCTCTCAGATTGCAGTGTGAGCTCTCAGATTGAGTGGGTGCTCGCAGATTGCAGTGTTAGCTCTCAGATTGCAGTGTGAGCTCTCAGAGTGCAGTGAGTGCTCCCAGATTGCAGTGAGTGCTCTCAGATTGCAGTGAGTGCTCCCCGATTACAGTGAGTGCTCTCAGATTGCAGTCAGCTCTCAGATTGCAGTGTGAGCTCTCAGATTATAATGAGTGCTTCCAGATTGCAGTGTGAGCTCTCAGATTGCAGTGAGTGCTCTCAGATTGCAGTTTGAGCTCTCTGATTGTAGTGTGAGCTCTCAGATTGCAGTCTGAGCTCTCTGATTGCAGTGTGAGCTCTCAGATTGCAGTGAGTGCTCTCAGATTGCAGTGAGTGCTCTCAGATTGCAGTGTGAGCTCTCAGATTGCAGTGAGTGCTCTCAGATTGCAGTGAGTGCTCTCAGATTGCTGTGTGAGCTCTTTGATTGCAGTCTGAGCTCTCAGATTGCAGTGAGTGCTCTCAGATTGCAGTGAGTGCACTCAGATTACAGTCAGCTCTCAGATTGCAGTTTGAGCTCTCTGATTGCAGTGTGAGCTCTCAGATTGCAGTGAATGCTCTCAGATTGCAGTGAGTGCTCTCAGACTGCAGTTTGAGCACTCTGATTGCAGTATGAGCTCTCAGTTTGCAAGGAATGCTCGCAGATTGCAGTGTGAGCTCTCAGATTGCAGTGAGTGCTCTCAGATTACAGTTTGAGCTCTCAGATTGCAGTGCGAGCTCTCAGATTGCAGTGTGAGCTCTCGGCTTGCAGTGTGAGCTCTCAGATTGCAGTGAGTGCTCCCAGATTGCAGTGATTGCTCTCAGGTTGCAGTGAGTGCTCCCACAGTATGGTGAGTGCTCTCAGATTGCAGTCAGCTCTCAGAATGCAGTGTGAGCTCTCAGAGTGCAGTGTGATCTCTCAGATTGCAGTGGGAGCTCAAAGATTGCAGTGCGAGCTCTCAGACTGCAGTGCGAGATCTCAGATTGCAGTGTGAGCTCTCAGACTGCTGTCAGCTCTCAGATTGCAGTGTGAGCTCTCAGATTGCAGTGTGAGATCTCGGATTGCAGTGAGTGCTCCCTGATTGCAGTGAGTGCTCTCAGATTGCAGTGAGTGCTCTCAGATTGCAGTCAGCTCTCAGATTGCAGTCTGAGCTCTCAGATTGAGTGAGTGCTCACAGATTGCAGTGTGAGCTCTCAGATTGCAATGAGTGCTCTCAGATTGCAGTGAGTGCTCTCAGATAGCAGTGAATGCTCTCAGATTGCAGTACGAGCTCTCAGATTGCAGTGGGAGCTCGCAGATTGTAGTTTGAGCTCTCAGATTGCCGTGTGACCTCTCAGATTGCAGTGTGAGCTCTCAGATCGCAGTGAGTGCTCTCAGATTGCAATTTGAGCTCTGAGATTGCAATGAGTGCTTTCAGATTGCAGTGTGAGCTCTCAGATTGTAGTGTGAGCTCTCAGAATGCTGTGTGAGCTCTCAGATTGCAGTGTGAGCTCTCAGATTGCAGTGTGAGCTCTCAGATTGCAGTGTGAGCTCTCAGATTGCAGCGAGTGCTCTCAGATTACAGTTTGAGCTCTCAGATTGCAGTGCGAGCTCTCAGATTGCAGTGTGAGCTCTCGGATTGCAGTGTGAGCTCTCAGATTGCAGTGAGCGCCCCCAGATTGCAGTGAGTGCTCTCAGGTTGCAGTGAGTGCTCCCACAGTACAGTGAGTGCTCTCAGATTGCAGTCAGCTCTCAGATTGCAGTGTGAGCTCTCAGAGTGCAGTGTGATCTCTCAGATTGCAGTGGGAGCTCAAAGATTGCAGTGCGAGCTCTCAGATTGCAGTGCGAGATCTCAGATTGCAGTGTGAGCTCTCAGATTGCAGTGAGTGCTCTTAGATTGCAGTGTGAGCTCTCAGATTGCAATGAGTGCTTCCAGATTGCAGTGTGAGCTCTCAGATTGCAGTGAGTGCTCTCAGATTGCCATGAGTGCTCTCATTGCTGTGTGAGCTCTCAGATTGCAGTGAATGCTCTCAGATTGCAGTGAGTGCTCTCAGATTGCAGTTTGAACTCTCTGATTGTAATGTGAGCTCTCAGATTGCAGTCTGAGCTCTCCGATTGCAGTGTGAGCTCTCAGATTGCAGTGAGTGCTCTCAGATTGCAGTCAGCTCTCAGATTGCAGTGTGAGCTCTCAGATTGCAGTGAGTGCTCTCAGATTACAGTGAGTGCTATCAGATTACAGTGAGTGCTCTCAGATTGCAGTGTGAGGTCTCAGACTGCAGTCAGCTCTCAGATTGCAGTGTGAACTCTCAGATTGCAGTGTGAGATCTCGGATTGCAGTGAGTGCTCCCAGATTGCAGTGAGTGCTCTCAGATTGCAGTGAGTGCTCTCAGATTGCAGTCAGCTCTCAGATTGCAGTGTGAGCTCTCAGATTGAGTGAGTGCTCACAGATTGCAGTGTGAGCTCTCAGATTAAAATGAGTGCTCTCAGATTGCAGTGTGAGCTCTCAGATTGCAGTGAGTGCTCTCAGATTGCCATGAGTGCTCTCATTGCAGTGTGAGCTCTCAGATTGCAGTGAATGCTCTCAGATTGCAGTGAGTGCTCTCGGATTGCAGTTTGAACTCTCTGATTGTAATGTGAACTCTCAGATTGCAGTCTGTGCTCCCCGATTGCAGTGTGAGCTCTCAGATTGCAGTTAGTGCTCTCAGATTGCAGTCAGCTCTCAGATTGCAGTGTGAGCTCTCAAATTGAGTGAGTGCTCACAGATTGCAGTGTGAGCTCTCAGATTGCAATGAGTGCTCTCAGATTGCAGTGAGTGCTCTCAGATAGCAGTGAATGCTCTCAGATTGCAGTGCGTGCTCTCAGATTGCAGTGGGAGCTCGCAGATTGTAGTTCGAGCTCTCAGATTGCCGTGTAACCTCTCAGATTGCAGTGTGAGCTCTCAGATTGCAGCGAGTGCTCTCAGATTGCAATTTGAGCTCTGAGATTGCAATGAGTGCTTTCAGATTGCAGTGTGCGCTCTCAGATTGTAGTGTGAGCTCTCAGAATGCTGTGTGAGCTCTCAGATTGCAGTGAGTGCTTTCAGATTGCAGTCAGCTCTCAGATTGCAGTGTGAGCTCTCAGATTGCAGTGAGTGCTCTCAGATTACAGTTTGAGCTCTCAGATTGCAGTGTGAGCTCTCAGATTGCAGTGTGAGCTCTCGGATTGCAGTGTGAGCTCTCAGATTGCAGTGAGTGCTCCCAGATTGCAGTGAGTGCTCTCAGATAGCAGTGAATGCTCTCAGATTGCAGTGCGAGATCTCCGATTGCAGTGGGAGCTCGCAGATTGTAGTTTGAGCTCTCAGATTGCCATGTGACCTCTCAGATAGCAGTGTGAGCTCTCAGATTGCAGTGAGTGCTCTCAGATTGCAATTTGAGCTCTGAGATTGCAATGAGAGCTTTCAGATTGCAGTGTAAGCTCTCAGATTGTAGTGTGAGCTCTCAGAATGCTGCGTGAGCTCTCAGATTGCAGTGTGAGCTCTCTCAGATTGCAGTGTGAGCTCTCAGATTGCAGTGTGAGCTCTCGGATTGCAGTGAGTGCTCTCAGATTACAGTTTGAGCTCTCAGATTGCAGTGCGAGCTCTCAGATTGCAGTGTGAGCTCTCGGATTGCAGTGTGAGCTCTCAGATTGCAGTGAGTGCTCCCAGATTGCAGTGAGTGCTCTCAGGTTGCAGTGAGTGCTCCCACAGTACAGTGAGTGCTCTCAGATTGCAGTCAGCTCTCAGATTGCAGTGTGAGCTCTCAGATTGAGTGAGTGCTCACAGATTGCAGTGAGACCTCTCAGATTGCAGTGAGTGCTCTCAGATTGCAGTCAGCTCTCAGATTGCAGTGTGAGCTCTCAAATTGCAGTGAGTGCTCTCAGATTACAGTTTGAGCTCTCTGATTGCATTGTGAGCTCTCAGATTGCAGTGAGTGCTTTCAGATTGCAGTGAGTGCTCTCAGATTGCAGTGTGAGCTCTCAGATTGCAGTGAGTGCTCTCAGATTGCAGTATGAGCTCTCAGATTGCTGTGGGAGCTCGCAGATTGTAGTTCGAGCTCTCAGATTGCCGTGTAACCTCTCAGATTGCAGTGTGAGCTCTCAGATTGCAGCGAGTGCTCTCAGATTGCAATTTGAGCTCTGAGATTGCAATGAGTGCTTTCAGATTGCAGTGTGCGCTCTCAGATTGTAGTGTGAGCTCTCAGATTGCAGTGTGAGCTCTCAGATTGCAGTGAGTGCTTTCAGATTGCAGTCAGCTCTCAGATTGCAGTGTGAGCTCTCAGATTGCAGTGAGTGCTCTCAGATTACAGTTTGAGCTCTCAGATTGCAGTGCGAGCTCTCAGATTGCAGTGTGAGCTCTCGGATTGCAGTGTGAGCTCTCAGATTGCAGTGAGTGCTCCCAGATTGCAGTGAGTGCTCTCAGGTTGCAGTGAGTGCTCCCACAGTACAGTGAGTGCTCTCAGATTGCAGTCAGCTCTCAGATTGCAGTGTGAGCTCTCAGATTGTGTGAGTGCTCACAGATTGCAGTGAGACCTCTCAGATTGCAGTGAGTGCTCTCAGATTGCAGTCAGCTCTCAGATTGCAGTGTGAGCTCTCAGATTGCAGTGAGTGCTCTCAGATTGCAGTGAGTGCTCTCAGATTGCAGTATGAGCTCTCAGATTGCAGTGTGAGCTCTCAGATTGCAGTGAGTGCTCTTAGATTGCAGTGCGTGCTCTCAGATTGCAGTATGAGCTCTCAGATTGCAATGAATGCTCTCAGATTGCAGTGAGTGCTTTCAGATTGCAGTCAGCTCTCAGATTGCAGTGTGAGCTCTCAGATTGCAGTGAGTGCTCTCAGATTACAGTTTGAGCTCTCAGATTGCAGTGCGAGCTCTCAGATTGCAGTGTGAGCTCTCGGATTGCAGTGTGAGCTCTCAGATTGCAGTGAGTGCTCCCAGATTGCAGTGAGTGCTCTCAGGTTGCAGTGAGTGCTCCCACAGTACAGTGAGTGCTCTCAGATTGCAGTCAGCTCTCAGATTGCAGTGTGAGCTCTCAGAGTGCAGTGTGATCTCTCAGATTGCAGTGGGAGCTCAAAGATTGCAGTGCGAGCTCTCAGATTGCAGTGCGAGATCTCAGATTGCAGTGTGAGCTCTCAGATTGCAGTGAGTGCTCTTAGATTGCAGTGTGAGCTCTCAGATTGCAATGAGTGGATCCAGATTGCAGTGTGAGCTCTCAGATTGCAGTGAGTGCTCTCAGATTGCCATGAGTGCTCTCATTGCAGTGTGAGCTCTCAGATTGCAGTGAATGCTCTCAGATTGCAGTGAGTGCTCTCAGATTGCAGTTTGAACTCTCTGATTGTAATGTGAACTCTCAGATTGCAGTCTGTGCTCTCCGATTGCAATGTGAGCTCTCAGATTGCAGTGAGTGTCTCAGATTGCAGTCAGCTCTCAGATTGCAGTGTGAGCTCTCAGATTGCAGTGAGTGCTCTCAGATTACAGTGAGTGCTATCAGATTACAGTGAGTGCTCTCAGATTGCAGTGTGAGGTCTCAGACTGCAGTCAGCTCTCAGATTGCAGTGTGAGCTCTCAGATTGCAGTGTGAGATCTCAGATTGCAGTGAGTGCTCCCAGATTGCAGTGAGTGCTCTCAGATTGCAGTGAGTGCTCTCAGATTGTAGTCAGCTCTCAGATTGCAGTGTGAGCTCTCAGATTGAGTGAGTGCTCACAGATTGCAGTGTGAGCTCTCAGATTGCAATGAGTGCTCTCAGATTGCAGTGAGTGCTCTCAGATAGCAGTGAATGCTCTCAGATTGCAGTGCGTGCTCTCAGATTGCAGTGGGAGCTCGCAGATTGTAGTTCGAGCTCTCAGATTGCCGTGTAACCTCTCAAATTGCAGTGTGAGCTCTCAGATTGCACCGAGTGCTCTCAGATTGCAATTTGAGCTCTGAGATTGCAATGAGTGCTTTCAGATTGCAGTGTGCGCTCTCAGATTGTAGTGTGAGCTCTCAGATTGCAGTGTGAGCTCTCAGATTGCAGTGAGTGCTTTCAGATTGCAGTCAGCTCTCAGATTGCAGTGTGAGCTCTCAGATTGCAATGAGTGCTCTCAGTTTACAGTTTGAGCTCTCAGATTGCAGTGCGAGCTCTCAGATTGCAGTGTGAGCTCTCGGATTGCAGTGTGAGCTCTCAGATTGCAGTGAGTGCTCCCAGATTGCAGTGAGTGCTCTCAGGTTGCAGTGAGTGCTCCCACAGTACAGTGAGTGCTCTCAGATTGCAGTCAGCTCTCAGATTGCAGTGTGAGCTCTCAGAGTGCAGTGTGATCTCTCAGATTGCAGTGGGAGCTCAAAGATTGCAGTGCGAGCTCTCAGATTGCAGTGCGAGATCTCAGATTGCAGTGTGAGCTCTCAGATTGCAGTGAGTGCTCTTAGATTGCAGTGTGAGCTCTCAGATTGCAATGAGTGCTTCCAGATTGCAGTGTGAGCTCTCAGATTGCAGTGAGTGCTCTCAGATTGCCATGAGTGCTCTCATTGCAGTGTGAGCTCTCAGATTGCAGTGAATGCTCTCAGATTGCAGTGAGTGCTCTCGGATTGCAGTTTGAACTCTCTGATTGTAATGTGAACTCTCAGATTGCAGTCTGTGCTCCCCGATTGCAGTGTGAGCTCTCAGATTGCAGTTAGTGCTCTCAGATTGCAGTCAGCTCTCAGATTGCAGTGTGAGCTCTCAAATTGAGTGAGTGCTCACAGATTGCAGTGTGAGCTCTCAGATTGCAATGAGTGCTCTCAGATTGCAGTGAGTGCTCTCAGATAGCAGTGAATGCTCTCAGATTGCAGTGCGTGCTCTCAGATTGCAGTGGGAGCTCGCAGATTGTAGTTCGAGCTCTCAGATTGCCGTGTAACCTCTCAGATTGCAGTGTGAGCTCTCAGATTGCAGCGAGTGCTCTCAGATTGCAATTTGAGCTCTGAGATTGCAATGAGTGCTTTCAGATTGCAGTGTGCGCTCTCAGATTGTAGTGTGAGCTCTCAGAATGCTGTGTGAGCTCTCAGATTGCAGTGAGTGCTTTCAGATTGCAGTCAGCTCTCAGATTGCAGTGTGAGCTCTCAGATTGCAGTGAGTGCTCTCAGATTACAGTTTGAGCTCTCAGATTGCAGTGTGAGCTCTCAGATTGCAGTGTGAGCTCTCGGATTGCAGTGTGAGCTCTCAGATTGCAGTGAGTGCTCCCAGATTGCAGTGAGTGCTCTCAGATAGCAGTGAATGCTCTCAGATTGCAGTGCGAGATCTCCGATTGCAGTGGGAGCTCGCAGATTGTAGTTTGAGCTCTCAGATTGCCATGTGACCTCTCAGATAGCAGTGTGAGCTCTCAGATTGCAGTGAGTGCTCTCAGATTGCAATTTGAGCTCTGAGATTGCAATGAGAGCTTTCAGATTGCAGTGTAAGCTCTCAGATTGTAGTGTGAGCTCTCAGAATGCTGCGTGAGCTCTCAGATTGCAGTGTGAGCTCTCTCAGATTGCAGTGTGAGCTCTCAGATTGCAGTGTGAGCTCTCGGATTGCAGTGAGTGCTCTCAGATTACAGTTTGAGCTCTCAGATTGCAGTGCGAGCTCTCAGATTGCAGTGTGAGCTCTCGGATTGCAGTGTGAGCTCTCAGATTGCAGTGAGTGCTCCCAGATTGCAGTGAGTGCTCTCAGGTTGCAGTGAGTGCTCCCACAGTACAGTGAGTGCTCTCAGATTGCAGTCAGCTCTCAGATTGCAGTGTGAGCTCTCAGATTGAGTGAGTGCTCACAGATTGCAGTGAGACCTCTCAGATTGCAGTGAGTGCTCTCAGATTGCAGTCAGCTCTCAGATTGCAGTGTGAGCTCTCAAATTGCAGTGAGTGCTCTCAGATTACAGTTTGAGCTCTCTGATTGCATTGTGAGCTCTCAGATTGCAGTGAGTGCTTTCAGATTGCAGTGAGTGCTCTCAGATTGCAGTGTGAGCTCTCAGATTGCAGTGAGTGCTCTCAGATTGCAGTGAGTGCTCTCAGATTGCAGTATGAGCTCTCAGATTGCTGTGTGAGCTCTCTGATTGCAGTGTGAGCTCTCAGATTGCAGTGTGAGCTCTCAGATTGCAGTGAGTGCTCTTAGATTGCAGTGCGTGCTCTCAGATTGCAGTATGAGCTCTCAGATTGCAAGGAATGCTCTCAGATTGCAGTGAGTGCTTTCAGATTGCAGTCAGCTCTCAGATTGCAGTGTGAGCTCTCAGATTGCAGTGAGTGCTCTCAGATTACAGTTTGAGCTCTCAGATTGCAGTGCGAGCTCTCAGATTGCAGTGTGAGCTCTCGGATTGCAGTGTGAGCTCTCAGATTGCAGTGAGTGCTCCCAGATTGCAGTGATTGCTCTCAGGCTGCAGTGAGTGCTCCCACAGTACAGTGAGTGCTCTCAGATTGCAGTCAGCTCTCAGATTGCAGTGTGAGCTCTCAGAGTGCAGTGTGATCTCTCACATTGCAGTGGGAGCTCAAAGATTGCAGTGCGAGCTCTCAGATTGCAGTGCGAGATCTCAGATTGCAGTGTGAGCTCTCAGATTGCAGTGAGTGCTCTCAGATTGCAGTGTGAGCTCTCAGATTGCAATGAGTGCTTCCAGATTGCAGTGTGAGCTCTCAGATTGCAGTGAGTGCTCTCAGATTGCCATGAGTGCTCTCATTGCAGTGTGAGCTCTCAGATTGCAGTGAATGCTCTCAGATTGCAGTGAGTGCTCTCAGATTGCAGTTTGAACTCTCTGATTGTAATGTGAACTCTCAGATTGCAGTCTGTGCTCTCCGATTGCAGTGTGAGCTCTCAGATTGCAGTTAGTGCTCTCAGATTGCAGTCAGCTCTCAGATTGCAGTGTGAGCTCTCAGATTGCAGTGAGTGCTCTCAGATTACAGTGAGTGCTATCAGATTACAGTGAGCGCTCTCAGATTGCAGTGTGAGGTCTCAGACTGCAGTCAGCTCTCAGATTGCAGTGTGAGCTCTCAGATTGCAGTGTGAGATCTCGGATTGCAGTGAGTGCTCCCAGATTGCAGTGAGTGCTCTCAGATTGCAGTGAGTGCTCTCAGATTGCAGTCAGCTCTCAGATTGCAGTGTGAGCTCTCAGATTGAGTGAGTGCTCACAGATTGCAGTGTGAGCTCTCAGATTGCAATGAGTGCTCTCAGATTGCAGTGAGTGCTCTCAGATAGCAGTGAATGCTCTCAGATTGCAGTGCGTGCTCTCAGATTGCAGTGGGAGCTCGCAGATTGTAGTTCGAGCTCTCAGATTGCCGTGTAACCTCTCAGATTGCAGTGTGAGCTCTCAGATTGCAGCGAGTGCTCTCAGATTGCAATTTGAGCTCTGAGATTGCAATGAGTGCTTTCAGATTGCAGTGTGCACTCTCAGATTGTAGTGTGAGCTCTCAGAATGCTGTGTGAGCTCTCAGATTGCAGTGAGTGCTTTCAGATTGCAGTCAGCTCTCAGATTGCAGTGTGAGCTCTCAGATTGCAGTGAGTGCTCTCAGATTACAGTTTGAGCTCTCAGATTGCAGTGCGAGCTCTCAGATTGCAGTGTGAGCTCTCGGATTGCAGTGTGAGCTCTCAGATTGCAGTGAGTGCTCCCAGATTGCAGTGAGTGCTCTCAGGTTGAAGTGAGTGCTCCCACAGTACAGTGAGTGCTCTCAGATTGCAGTCAGCTCTCAGATTGCAGTGTGATCTCTCAGATTGCAGTGGGAGCTCAAAGATTGCAGTGCGAGCTCTCAGATTGCAGTGCGAGATCTCAGATTGCAGTGTGAGCTCTCAGATTGCAGTGAGTGCTCTTAGATTGCAGTGTGAGCTCTCAGATTGCAATGAGTGCTTCCAGATTGCAGTGTGAGCTCTCAGATTGCAGTGAGTGCTCTCAGATTGCCATGAGTGCTCTCATTGCAGTGTGAGCTCTCAGATTGCAGTGAATGCTCTCAGATTGCAGTGAGTGCTCTCAGATTGCAGTTTGAACTCTCTGATTGTAATGTGAGCTCTCAGATTGCAGTCTGTGCTCTCCGATTGCAGTGTGAGCTCTCAGATTGCAGTGAGTGCACTCAGATTGCAGTCAGCTCTCAGATTGCAGTGTGAGCTCTCAGATTGCAGTGAGTGCTCTCAGATTACAGTGAGTGCTATCAGATTACAGTGAGTGCTCTCAGATTGCAGTGTGAGGTCTCAGACTGCAGTCAGCTCTCAGATTGCAGTGTGAGCTCTCAGATTGCAGTGTGAGATCTCGGATTGCAGTGAGTGCTCCCAGATTGCAGTGAGTACTCTCAGATTGCAGTGAGTGCTCTCAGATTGCAGTTAGCTCTCAGATTGCAGTGTGAGCTCTCAGATTGAGTGAGTGCTCACAGATTGCAGTGTGAGCTCTCAGATTGCAATGAGTGCTCTCAGATTGCAGTGAGTGCTCTCAGATAGCAGTGAATGCTCTCAGATTGCAGTGCGAGCTCTCAGATTGCAGTGGGAGCTCGCAGATTGTAGTTTGAGCTCTCAGATTGCCATGTGACCTCTCAGATAGCAGTGTGAGCTCTCAGATTGCAGTGAGTGCTCTCAGATTGCAATTTGAGCTCTGAGATTGCAATGAGTGCTTTTAGATTGCAGTGTGAGCTCTCAGATTGTAGTGTGAGCTCTCAGAATGCTGTGTGAGCTCTCAGATTGCAGTGTGAGCTCTCAGATTGCAGTGTGAGCTCTCAGATTGCAGTGTGTGCTCTCAGATTGCAGTGAGTGCTCTCAGATTACAGATTGAGCTCTCAGATTGCAGTGCGAGCTCTCAGATTGCAGTGTGAGCTCTCGGATTGCAGTGTGAGCTCTCAGATTGCAGTGAGTGCTCCCAGATTGCAGTGAGTGCTCTCAGGTTGCAGTGAGTGCTCCCACAGTACAGTGAGTGCTCTCAGATTGCAGTCAGCTCTCAGATTGCAGTGTGAGCTCCCAGATTGAGTGAGTGCTCACAGATTGCAGTGAGACCTCTCAGATTACAGTGAGTGCTCTCAGATTGCAGTCAGCTCTCAGATTGCAGTGTGAGCTCTCAAATTGCAGTGAGTGCTCTCAGATTACAGTTTGAGCTCTCTGATTGCATTGTGAGCTCTCAGATTGCAGTGAGTGCTCTCAGATTGCAGTGAGTGCTCTCAGATTGCAGTGTGAGCTCTCAGATTGCAGTGAGTGCTCTCAGATTGCAGTGGGTGCTCTCAGATTGCAGTATGAGCTCTCAGATTGCTGTGTGAGCTCTCTGATTGCAGTGTGAGCTCTCAGATTGCAGTGTGAGCTCTCAGATTGCAGTGAGTGCTCTTAGATTGCAGTGCGTGCTCTCAGATTGCAGTATGAGCTCTCAGATTGCAAGGAATGCTCTCAGATTGCAGTGAGTGCTTCCAGATTGCAGTCAGCTCTCAGATTGCAGTGTGAGCTCTCAGATTGCAGTGAGTGCTCTCAGATTGCCATGAGTGCTCTCATTGCAGTGTGAGCTCTCAGATTGCAGTGAATGCTCTCAGATTGCAGTGAGTGCTCTCAGATTGCAGTTGGAACTCTCTGATTGTAATGTGAGCTCTCAGATTGCAGTCTGTGCTCTCCGATTGCAGAGTGAGCTCTCAGATTGCAGTGAGTGCTCTCAGATTGCAGTCAGCTCTCAGATTGCAGTGTGAGCTCTCAGATTGCAGTGAGTGCTCTCAGATTGCAGTGAGTGCTCTCAGATTGCAGTCAGCTCTCAGATTGCAGTGTGAGCTCTCAGATTGCAGTGAGTGCTCTCAGATTACAGTGAGTGCTATCAGATTACAGTGAGTGCTCTCAGATTGCAGTGTGAGGTCTCAGACTGCAGTCAGCTCTCAGATTGCAGTGTGAGCTCTCAGATTGAGTGAGTGCTCACAGATTGCAGTGTGAGCTCTCAGATTGCAATGAGTGCTCTCAGATTGCAGTGACTGCTCTCAGATAGCAGTGAATGCTCTCAGATTGCAGTGCGAGCTCTCAGATTGCAGTGGGAGCTCGCAGATTGTAGTTTGAGCTCTCAGATTGCCATGTGACCTCTCAGATAGCAGTGTGAGCTCTCAGATTGCAGTGAGTGCTCTCAGATTACAGTTTGAGCTCTCAGATTGCAGTGCGAGCTCTCAGATTGCAGTGGGAGCTCGCAGATTGTAGTTTGAGCTCTCAGATTGCCATGTGACCTCTCAGATAGCAGTGTGAGCTCTCAGATTGCAGTGAGTGCTCTCAGATTACAGTTTGAGCTCTCAGATTGCAGTGCGAGCTCTCAGATTGCAGTGTGAGCTCTCAGATTGCAGTGAGTGCTCTCAGATTGCCATGAGTGCTCTCATTGCAGTGTGAGCTCTCAGATTGCAGTGAATGCTCTCAGATTGCAGTGAGTGCTCTCAGATTGCAGTTTGAACTCTCTGATTGTAATGTGAACTCTCAGATTGCAGTCTATGCTCTCCGATTGCAGTGTGAGCTCTCAGATTGCAGTGAGTGCTCTCAGATTGCAGTCAGCTCTCAGATTGCAGTGTGAGCTCTCAGATTGCAGTGAGTGCTCTCAGATTACAGTGAGTGCTATCAGATTACAGTGAGTGCTCTCAGATTGCAGTGTGAGGTCTCAGACTGCAGTCAGCTCTCAGATTGCAGTGTGAGCTCTCAGATTGCAGTGTGAGATCTCGGATTGCAGTGAGTGCTCCCAGATTGCAGTGAGTGCTCTCAGATTGCAGTGAGTGCTCTCAGATTGTAGTCAGCTCTCAGATTGCAGTGTGAGCTCTCAGATTGAGTGAGTGCTCACAGATTGCAGTGTGAGCTCTCAGATTGCAATGAGTGCTCTCAGATTGCAGTGAGTGCTCTCAGATAGCAGTGAATGCTCTCAGATTGCAGTGCGTGCTCTCAGATTGCAGTGGGAGCTCGCAGATTGTAGTTCGAGCTCTCAGATTGCCGTGTAACCTCTCAGATTGCAGTGTGAGCTCTCAGATTGCACCGAGTGCTCTCAGATTGCAATTTGAGCTCTGAGATTGCAATGAGTGCTTTCAGATTGCAGTGCGCGCTCTCAGATTGTAGTGTGAGCTCTCAGATTGCAGTGTGAGCTCTCAGATTGCAGTGAGTGCTTTCAGATTGCAGTCAGCTCTCAGATTGCAGTGTGAGCTCTCAGATTGCAGTGAGTGCTCTCAGATTACAGTTTGAGCTCTCAGATTGCAGTGCGAGCTCTCAGATTGCAGTGTGAGCTCTCGGATTGCAGTGTGAGCTCTCAGATTGCAGTGAGTGCTCCCAGATTGCAGTGAGTGCTCTCTGGTTGCAGTGAGTGCTCCCACAGTACAGTGAGTGCTCTCAGATTGCAGTCAGCTCTCAGATTGCAGTGTGAGCTCTCAGAGTGCAGTGTGATCTCTCAGATTGCAGTGGGAGCTCAAAGATTGCAGTGCGAGCTCTAAGATTGCAGTGCGAGATCTCAGATTGCAGTGTGAGCTCTCAGATTGCAGTGAGTGCTCTTAGATTGCAGTGTGAGCTCTCAGATTGCAATGAGTGCTTCCAGATTGCAGTGTGAGCTCTCAGATTGCAGTGAGTGCTCTCAGATTGCCATGAGTGCTCTCAGATTGCAGTTTGAACTCTCTGTTTGTAATGTGAACTCTCAGATTGCAGTCTGTGCTCTCCGATTGCAGTGTGAGCTCTCAGATTGCAGTTAGTGCTCTCAGATTGCAGTCAGCTCTCAGATTGCAGTGTGAGCTCTCAGATTGCAGTGAGTGCTCTCAGATTACAGTGAGTGCTATCAGATTACAGTGAGTGCTCTCATATTGCAGTGTGAGGTCTCAGACTGCAGTCAGCTCTCAGATTGCAGTGTGAGCTCTCAGATTGCAGTGTGAGATCTCGGATTGCAGTGAGTGCTCTCAGATTGCAGTGACTGCTCTCAGATTGCAGTCAGCTCTCAGATTGCAGTGTGAGCTCTCAGATTGAGTGAGTGCTCACAGATTGCAGTGTGAGCTCTCAGATTGCAATGAGTGCTCTCAGATTGCAGTGAGTGCTCTCAGATAGCAGTGAATGCTCTCAGATTGCAGTGCGTGCTCTCAGATTGCAGTGGGAGCTAGCAGATTGTAGTTCGAGCTCTCAGATTGCCGTGTAACCTCTCAGATTGCAGTGTGAGCTCTCAGATTGCAGCGAGTGCTCTCAGATTGCAATTTGAGCTCTGAGATTGCAATGAGTGCTTTCAGATTGCAGTGTGCGCTCTCAGATTGTAGTGTGAGCTCTCAGAATGCTGTGTGAGCTCTCAGATTGCAGTGAGTGCTTCCAGATTGCAGTGTGAGCTCTCAGATTGCAGTGAGTGCTCTCAGATTGCCATGAGTGCTCTCATTGCAGTGTGAGATCTCAGATTGCAGTGAATGCTCTCAGATTGCAGTGAGTGCTCTCAGATTGCAGTTCGAACTCTCTGATTGTAATGTGAACTCTCGGATTGCAGTGTGAGCTCTCAGATTGCAGTGAGTGCTCCCAGATTGCAGTGAGTGCTCTCAGGTTGCAGTGAGTGCTTCCAGATTGCAGTGTGAGCTCTCAGATTGCAGTGAGTGCTCTCAGATTGCCATGAGTGCTCTCATTGCAGTGTGAGCTCTCAGATTGCAGTGAGTGCTCTCAGATTACAGTTTGAGCTCTCAGATTGCAGTGCGAGCTCTCAGATTGCAGTGTGAGCTCTCGGATTGCAGTGTGAGCTCTCAGATTGCAGTGAGTGCTCCCAGATTGCAGTGAGTGCTCTCAGGTTGCAATGAGTGCTCCCACAGTACAGTGAGTGCTCTCAGATTGCAGTCAGCTCTCAGATTGCAGTGTGAGCTCTGAGAGTGCAGTGTGATCTCTCAGATTGCAGTGGGAGCTCAAAGATTGCAGTGCGAGCTCTCAGATTGCAGTGCGAGATCTCAGATTGCAGTGTGAGCTCTCAGATTGCAGTGAGTGCTCTTAGATTGCAGTGTGAGCTCTCAGATTGCAATGAGTGCTTCCAGATTGCAGTGTGAGCTCTCAGATTGCAGTGAGTGCTCTCAGATTGCAGTCAGCTCTCAGATTGCAGTGTGAGCTCTCAGATTGCAGTGAGTGCTCTCAGATTGCAGTATGAGCTCTCAGATTGCACTGTGAGCTCTCAGATTGCAGTGAGTGCTCTTAGATTGCAGTGCGTGCTCTCAGATTGCAGTATGAGCTCTCAGATTGCAAGTATTGCTCTCAGATTGCAGTGAGTGCTTTCAGATTGCAGTCAGCTCTCAGATTGCAGTGTGAGCTCTCAGATTGCAGTGAGTGCTCTCAGATTGCCATGAGTGCTCTCATTGCAGTGTGAGCTCTCAGATTGCAGTGAATGCTCTCAGATTGCAGTGAGTGCTCTCAGATTGCAGTTGGAACTCTCTGATTGTAATGTGAGCTCTCAGATTGCAGTCTGTGCTCTCCGATTGCAGTGTGAGCTCTCAGATTGCAGTGAGTGCTCTCAGATTGCAGTCAGCTCTCAGATTGCAGTGTGAGCTCTCAGATTGCAGTGAGTGCTCTCAGATTACAGTGAGTGCTATCAGATTACAGTGAGTGCTCTCAGATTGCAGTGTGAGGTC
Source organism: Pristiophorus japonicus (assembly GCF_044704955.1). NCBI lineage: Eukaryota > Metazoa > Chordata > Chondrichthyes > Pristiophoridae > Pristiophorus > Pristiophorus japonicus. The sequence continues at coordinate 87,427,511 of NC_091990.1, read as the reverse complement.
TCAGACTGCAGTCAGCTCTCAGATTGCAGTGTGAGCTCTCAGATTGCAGTGTGAGATCTCGGATTGCAGTGAGTGCTCCCAGATTGCAGTGAGTACTCTCAGATTGCAGTGAGTGCTCTCAGATTGCAGTCAGCTCTCAGATTGCAGTGTGAGCTCTCAGATTGAGTGAGTGCTCACAGATTGCAGTGTGAGCTCTCAGATTGCAATGAGTGCTCTCAGATTGCAGTGAGTGCTCTCAGATAGCAGTGAATGCTCTCAGATTGCAGTGCGAGCTCTCAGATTGCAGTGGGAGCTCGCAGATTGTAGTTTGAGCTCTCAGATTGCCATGTGACCTCTCAGATAGCAGTGTGAGCTCTCAGATTGCAGTGAGTGCTCTCAGATTACAGTTTGAGCTCTCAGATTGCAGTGCGAGCTCTCAGATTGCAGTGGGAGCTCGCAGATTGTAGTTTGAGCTCTCAGATTGCCATGTGACCTCTCAGATAGCAGTGTGAGCTCTCAGATTGCAGTGAGTGCTCTCAGATTACAGTTTGAGCTCTCAGATTGCAGTGCGAGCTCTCAGATTGCAGTGTGAGCTCTCAGATTGCAGTGAGTGCTCTCAGATTGCCATGAGTGCTCTCATTGCAGTGTGAGCTCTCAGATTGCAGTGAATGCTCTCAGATTGCAGTGAGTGCTCTCAGATTGCAGTTTGAACTCTCTGATTGTAATGTGAACTCTCAGATTGCAGTCTGTGCTCTCCGATTGCAGTGTGAGCTCTCAGATTGCAGTGAGTGCTCTCAGATTGCAGTCAGCTCTCAGATTGCAGTGTGAGCTCCCAGATTGCAGTGAGTGCTCTCAGATTACAGTGAGTGCTATCAGATTACAGTGAGTGCTCTCAGATTGCAGTGTGAGGTCTCAGACTGCAGTCAGCTCTCAGATTGCAGTGTGAGCTCTCAGATTGCAGTGTGAGATCTCGGATTGCAGTGAGTGCTCCCAGATTGCAGTGAGTGCTCTCAGATTGCAGTGAGTGCTCTCAGATTGTAGTCAGCTCTCAGATTGCAGTGTGAGCTCTCAGATGGAGTGAGTGCTCACAGATTGCAGTGTGAGCTCTCAGATTGCAATGAGTGCTCTCAGATTGCAGTGAGTGCTCTCAGATAGCAGTGAATGCTCTCAGATTGCAGTGCGTGCTCTCAGATTGCAGTGGGAGCTCGCAGATTGTAGTTCGAGCTCTCAGATTGCCGTGTAACCTCTCAGATTGCAGTGTGAGCTCTCAGATTGCAGCGAGTGCTCTCAGATTGCAATTTGAGCTCTGAGATTGCAATGAGTGCTTTCAGATTGCAATGAGTGCTCTTAGATTGCAGTATGAGCTCTCAGATTGCTGTGTGAGCTCTCTGATTGCAGTGTGAGCTCTCAGATTGCAGTGTGAGCTCTCAGATTGCAGTGAGTGCTCTTAGATTGCAGTGCGTGCTCTCAGATTGCAGTATGAGCTCTCAGATTGCAGTGAGTGCTCTCAGATTGCAGTGAGTGCTTTCAGATTGCAGTCAGCTCTCAGATTGCAGTGTGAGCTCTCAGATTGCAGTGAGTGCTCTCAGATTGCCATGAGTGCTCTCATTGCAGTGTGAGCTCTCAGATTGCAGTGAATGCTCTCAGATTGCAGTGAGTGCTCTCAGATTGCAGTTGGAACTCTCTGATTGTAATGTGAGCTCTCAGATTGCAGTCTGTGCTCTCCGATTGCAGTGTGAGCTCTCAGATTGCAGTGAGTGCTCTCAGATTGCAGTCAGCTCTCAGATTGCAGTGTGAGCTCTCAGATTGCAGTGAGTGCTCTCAGATTACAGTGAGTGCTATCAGATTACAGTGAGTGCTCTCAGATTGCAGTGTGAGGTCTCAGACTGCAGTCAGCTCTCAGATTGCAGTGTGAGCTCTCAGATTGCAGTGTGAGATCTCGGATTGCAGTGAGTGCTCCCAGATTGCAGTGAGTACTCTCAGATTGCAGTGAGTGCTCTCAGATTGCAGTCAGCTCCCAGATTGCAGTGTGAGCTCTCAGATTGAGTGAGTGCTCACAGATTGCAGTGTGAGCTCTCAGATTGCAATGAGTGCTCTCAGATTGCAGTGAGTGCTCTCAGATAGCAGTGAATGCTCTCAGATTGCAGTGCGAGCTCTCAGATTGCAGTGGGAGCTCGCAGATTGTAGTTTGAGCTCTCAGATTGCCATGTGACCTCTCAGATAGCAGCGTGAGCTCTCAGATTGCAGTGAGTGCTCTCAGATTGCAATTTGAGCTCTGAGATTGCAATGAGTGCTTTTAGATTGCAGTGTGAGCTCTCAGATTGTAGTGTGAGCTCTCAGAATGCTGTGTGAGCTCTCAGATTGCAGTGTGAGCTCTCAGATTGCAGTGTGCGGTCTCAGATTGCAGTGTGAGCTCTCAGATTGCAGTGAGTGCTCTCAGATTACAGTTTGAGCTCTCAGATTGCAGTGTGAGCTCTCAGATTGCAGTGTGAGCTCTCGGATTGCAGTGTGAGCTCTCAGATTGCAGTGAGTGCTCCCAGATTGCAGTGAGTGCTCTCAGGTTGCAGTGAGTGCTCCCACAGTACAGTGAGTGCTCTCAGATTGCAGTCAGCTCTCAGATTGCAGTGTGAGCTCTCAGATTGCAGTGAGTGCTCTCAGATTACGGTTTGAGCTCTCTGATTGCATTGTGAGCTCTCAGATTGCAGTGAGTGCTCTCAGATTGCAGTGAGTGCTCTCAGATTGCAGTGTGAGCTCTCAGATTTCAGTGAGTGCTCTCAGATTGCAGTGAGTGCTCTCAGATTGCAGTATGAGCTCTCAGATTGCTGTGTGAGCTCTCTGATTGCAGTGTGAGCTCTCAGATTGCAGTGTGAGCTCTCAGATTGCTGTGAGTGCTCTTAGATTGCAGTGCGTGCTCTCAGATTGCAGTATGAGCTCTCAGATTAGCAAGGAATGCTCTCAGATTGCAGTGAGTGCTTTCAGATTGCAGTCAGCTCTCAGATTGCAGTGTGAGCTCTCAGATTGCAGTGAGTGCTCTCAGATTACAGTTTGAGCTCTCAGATTGCAGTGCGAGCTCTCAGATTGCAGTGTGAGCTCTCGGATTGCAGTGTGAGCTCTCAGATTGCAGTGATTGCTCCCAGATTGCAGTGATTGCTCTCAGGCTGCAGTGAGTGCTCCCACAGTACAGTGAGTGCTCTCAGATTGCAGTCAGCTCTCAGATTGCAGTGTGAGCTCTCAGAGTGCAGTGTGATCTCTCAGATTGCAGTGGGAGCTCAAAGATTGCAGTGCGAGCTCTCAGATTGCAGTGCGAGATCTCAGATTGCAGTGTGAGCTCTCAGATTGCAGTGAGTGCTCTTAGATTGCAGTGTGAGCGCTCAGATTACAATGAGTGCTTCCAGATTGCAGTGTGAGCTCTCAGATTGCAGTGAGTGCTCTCAGATTACCATGAGTGCTCTCATTGCAGTGTGAGCTCTCAGATTGCAGTGAATGCTCTCAGATTGCAGTGAGTGCTCTCAGATTGCAGTTTGAACTCTCTGATTGTAACGTGAGCTCTCAGATTGCAGTGAGTGCTCTCAGATTGCAGTCAGCTCTCAGATTGCAGTGAATGCTCTCAGATTGCAGTGCGAGCTCTCAGATTGCAGTGAGTGCTCTCAGATTGCAGTCAGCTCTCAGATTGCAGTGTGAGCTCTCAGATTGCAGTGAGTGCTCTCAGATTACAGTGAGTGCTATCAGATTACAGTGAGTGCTCTCAGATTGCAGTGTGAGGTCTCAGACTGCAGTCAGCTCTCAGATTGCAGTGTAAGCTCTCAGATTGCAGTGTGAGATCTCGGATTGCAGTGAGTGCTCCCAGATTGCAGTGAGTGCTCTCAGATTGCAGTGAATGCTCTCAGATTGCAGTCAGCTCTCAGATTGCAGTGTGAGCTCTCAGATTGAGTGAGTGCTCACAGATTGCAGTGTGAGCTCTCAGATTGCAATGAGTGCTCTCAGATTGCAGTGAGTGCTCTCAGATAGCAGTGAATGCTCTCAGATTGCAGTGCGAGCTCTCAGATTGCAGTGGGAGCTCGCAGATTGTAGTTTGAGCTCTCAGATTGCTGTGTGACCTCTCAGATTGCAGTGTGAGCTCTCAGAGTGCAGTGAGTGCTCTCAGATTGCAATTTGAGCTCTGAGATTGCAATGAGTGCTTTCAGATTGCAGTGTGAGCTCTCAGATTGCAGTGTGAGCTCTCAGGTTGAGTGAGTGCTCACAGATTGCAGTGTGAGCTCTCAGATTGCAATGAGTGCTATCAGATTGCAGTGAGTGCTCTCAGATAGCAGTGAATGCTCTCAGATTGCAGTGCGAGCTCTCAGATTGCAGTGAGTGCTCTCAGATTGCAGTCAGCTCTCAGATTGCAGTGTGAGCTCTCAGATTGCAGTGAGTGCTCTCAGATTACAGTGAGTGCTATCAGATTACAGTGAGTGCTCTCAGATTGCAGTGTGAGGTCTCAGACTACAGTCAGCTCTCAGATTGCAGTGTGAGCTCTCAGATTGCAGTGTGAGATCTCGGATTGCAGTGAGTGCTCCCAGATTGCAGTGAGTGCTCTCAGATTACAGTGAATGCTCTCAGATTGCAGTCAGCTCTCAGATTGCAGTGTGAGCTCTCAGATTGAGTGAGTACTCACAGATTGCATTGTGAGCTCTCAGATTGCAATGAGTGCTCTCAGATCGCAGTGAGTGCTCTCAGATAGCAGTGAATGCTCTCAGATTGCAGTGCGAGATCTCAGATTGCAGTGGGAGCTCGCAGATTGTAGTTTGAGCTCTCAGATTGCCGTGTGACCTCTCAGATTGCAGTGTGAGCTCTCAGATTGCAGTGAGTGCTCTCAGATTGCAATTTGAGCTCTGAGATTGCAATGAGTGCTTTTAGATTGCCGTGTGAGCTCTCAGATTGCAGTGTGAGCTCTCAGATTGAGTGAGTGCTCACAGATTGCAGTGTGAGCTCTCAGATTGCAATGAGTGCTCTCAGATTGCAGTGAGTGCTCTCAGATAGCAGTGAATGCTCTCAGATTGCAATTCGAGCTCTCAGATTGCAGTGGGAGCTCGCAGATTGTAGTTTGAGCTCTCAGATTGCCGTGTGACCTCTCAGATTGCAGTGTGAGCTCTCAGATTGCAGTGAGTGCTCTTAGATTGCAGTCAGCTCTCAGATTGCAGTGTGAGCTCTCAGATTGCAGTGTGAGCTCTCAGATTGCAGTGAGTGCTCTCAGATTGCAGTGAGTGCTCTCAGATTACCATGAGTGCTCTCATTGCAGTGTGAGCTCTCAGATTGCAGTGAATGCTCTCAGATTGCAGTGAGTGCTCTCAGATTGCAGTTTGAACTCTCTGATTGTAACGTGAGCTCTCAGATTGCAGTGAGTGCTCTCAGATTGCAGTCAGCTCTCAGATTGCAGTGAATGCTCTCAGATTGCAGTGCGAGCTCTCAGATTGCAGTGAGTGCTCTCAGATTGCAGTCAGCTCTCAGATTGCAGTGTGAGCTCTCAGATTGCAGTGAGTGCTCTCAGATTACAGTGAGTGCTATCAGATTACAGTGAGTGCTCTCAGATTGCAGTGTGAGGTCTCAGACTGCAGTCAGCTCTCAGATTGCAGTGTAAGCTCTCAGATTGCAGTGTGAGATCTCGGATTGCAGTGAGTGCTCCCAGATTGCAGTGAGTGCTCTCAGATTGCAGTGAATGCTCTCAGATTGCAGTCAGCTCTCAGATTGCAGTGTGAGGTCTCAGATTGAGTGAGTGCTCACAGATTGCAGTGTGAGCTCTCAGATTGCAATGAGTGCTCTCAGATTGCAGTGAGTGCTCTCAGATAGCAGTGAACGCTCTCAGATTGCAGTGCGAGCTCTCAGATTGCAGTGGGAGCTCGCAGATTGTAGTTTGAGCTCTCAGATTGCTGTGTGACCTCTCAGATTGCAGTGTGAGCTCTCAGAGTGCAGTGAGTGCTCTCAGATTGCAATTTGAGCTCTGAGATAGCAATGAGTGCTTTCAGATTGCAGTGTGAGCTCTCAGATTGCAGTGTGAGCTCTCAGGTTGAGTGAGTGCTCACAGATTGCAGTGTGAGCTCTCAGATTGCAATGAGTGCTATCAGATTGCAGTGAGTGCTCTCAGATAGCAGTGAATGCTCTCAGATTGCAGTGCGAGCTCTCAGATTGCAGTGAGTGCTCTCAGATTGCAGTCAGCTCTCAGATTGCAGTGTGAGCTCTCAGATTGCAGTGAGTGCTCTCAGATTACAGTGAGTGCTATCAGATTACAGTGAGTGCTCTCAGATTGCAGTGTGAGGTCTCAGACTACAGTCAGCTCTCAGATTGCAGTGTGAGCTCTCAGATTGCAGTGTGAGATCTCGGATTGCAGTGAGTGCTCCCAGATTGCAGTGAGTGCTCTCAGATTGCAGTGAATGCTCTCAGATTGCAGTCAGCTCTCAGATTGCAGTGTGAGCTCTCAGATTGAGTGAGTACTCACAGATTGCATTGTGAGCTCTCAGATTGCAATGAGTGCTCTCAGATCGCAGTGAGTGCTCTCAGATAGCAGTGAATGCTCTCAGATTGCAGTGCGAGCTCTCAGATTGCAGTGGGAGCTCGCAGATTGTAGTTTGAGCTCTCAGATTGCCGTGTGACCTCTCAGATTGCAGTGTGAGCTCTCAGATTGCAGTGAGTGCTCTCAGATTGCAATTTGAGCTCTGAGATTGCAATGAGTGCTTTTAGATTGCAGTGTGAGCTCTCAGATTGCAGTGTGAGCTCTCAGATTGAGTGAGTGCTCACAGATTGCAGTGTGAGCTCTCAGATTGCAATGAGTGCTCTCAGATTGCAGTGAGTGCTCTCAGATAGCAGTGAATGCTCTCAGATTGCAATTCGAGCTCTCAGATTGCAGTGGGAGCTCGCAGATTGTAGTTTGAGCTCTCAGATTGCCGTGTGACCTCTCAGATTGCAGTGTGAGCTCTCAGATTGCAGTGAGTGCTCTTAGATTGCAGTCAGCTCTCAGATTGCAGTGTGAGCTCTCAGATTGCAGTGTGAGCTCTCAGATTGCAGTGTGAGCTCTCAGATTGCAGTGTGAGCTCTCAGATTGCAGTGAGTGCTCTCAGATTGCAGTGAGTGCTCTCAGATTGCACTCAGCTCTCAGATTAGAGGGTGAGCTCTCAGATTGCAGTGTGTGTTCTCAGATTGCAGTCTGAGCTCTCCGATTGCAGCGAGTGCTCTCAGATTGCAGTGAGTGCTCTCAGATTGCAGTCAGCACTCAGATTGCAGTGTGAGCTCTCAGATTGCAGTGTGAGCTCTCAGATTGCAATGAGTGCTTCCAGATTGCAGTGTGAGCTCTCAGATTGCAGTTAATGCTCTCAGATTGCAGTGAGTGCTCTCAGATTGCAGTTTGAGCTCTCTGATTGTAGTGTTGGCTCTCAGATTGCAGTCTGAGCTCTCTGATTGCAGTGTGAGCTCTCAGATTGCAGTGACTGCTCTCAGATTGCAATTTGAGCTCTGCGATTGCAATGAGTGCTTTCAGATTGCAGTGTCAGCTCTCAGATTGTAGTGTGAGCTCTCAGAATGCTGTGTGAGCTCTCAGATTGCAGTGTGAGCTCTCAGACTGCAGAGTGAGCTCTCAGATTGCAGTCTGAGCTCTCAGATTGCAGTGAGTGCTCTCAGATTGCAGTGAGTGCTCTCAGATTGCAGTCAGCTCTCAGATTGCAGTGTGAGCTCTCCGATTGCAGTGTGAGCTCTCAGATTGCAATGAGTGCTTCCAGATTGCAGTGTGAGTTCTCAGATTGTAGTGAGTGCTCTCAGATTTCCATGAGTGCTCTCATTGCAGTGTGAGCTCTCAGATTGCAGTGAATGCTCTCAGATTGCAGTGAGTGCTCTCAGATTGCATTTTGAGCTCTCTGATTGTAGTGTGAGCTCTCAGATTGCAGTCAGCTCTCAGATTGCAGTGTGAGCTCTCAGATTGAGTGAGTGCTCTCAGATTGCAGTCTGAGCTCTCAGATTGCAGCGAGTGCTCTCAGATTGCAGTGAGTGCTCTCAGATTGCAGTCAGCTCTCAGATTGCAGTGTGAGCTCTCAGATTGCAGTGTGAGCTCTCAGATTGCAGTGAGTGCTCTCAGATTTCCATGAGTGCTCTCATTGCAGTGTGAGCTCTCAGATTGCAGTGAATGCTCTCAGATTGCAGTGAGTGCTCTCAGATTGCAGTTTGAGCTCTCTGATTGTAGTGTGAGCTCTCAGATTGCAGTCAGCTCTCAGATTGCAGTGTGAGCTCTCAGATTGAGTGGGTGCTCGCAGATTGCAGTGTTAGCTCTCAGATTGCAGTGTGAGCTCTCAGAGTGCAGTGAGTGCTCCCAGATTGCAGTGAGTGCTCTCAGATTGCAGTGAGTGCTCCCCGATTACAGTGAGTGCTCTCAGATTGCAGTCAGCTCTCAGATTGCAGTGTGAGCTCTCAGATTATAATGAGTGCTTCCAGATTGCAGTGTGAGCTCTCAGATTGCAGTGAGTGCTCTCAGATTGCAGTTTGAGCTCTCTGATTGTAGTGTGAGCTCTCAGATTGCAGTCTGAGCTCTCTGATTGCAGTGTGAGCTCTCAGATTGCAGTGAGTGCTCTCAGATTGCAGTGAGTGCTCTCAGATTGCAGTGTGAGCTCTCAGATTGCAGTGAGTGCTCTCAGATTGCAGTGAGTGCTCTCAGATTGCTGTGTGAGCTCTTTGATTGCAGTCTGAGCTCTCAGATTGCAGTGAGTGCTCTCAGATTGCAGTGAGTGCACTCAGATTACAGTCAGCTCTCAGATTGCAGTTTGAGCTCTCTGATTGCAGTGTGAGCTCTCAGATTGCAGTGAATGCTCTCAGATTGCAGTGAGTGCTCTCAGACTGCAGTTTGAGCACTCTGATTGCAGTATGAGCTCTCAGTTTGCAAGGAATGCTCGCAGATTGCAGTGTGAGCTCTCAGATTGCAGTGAGTGCTCTCAGATTACAGTTTGAGCTCTCAGATTGCAGTGCGAGCTCTCAGATTGCAGTGTGAGCTCTCGGCTTGCAGTGTGAGCTCTCAGATTGCAGTGAGTGCTCCCAGATTGCAGTGATTGCTCTCAGGTTGCAGTGAGTGCTCCCACAGTATAGTGAGTGCTCTCAGATTGCAGTCAGCTCTCAGAATGCAGTGTGAGCTCTCAGAGTGCAGTGTGATCTCTCAGATTGCAGTGGGAGCTCAAAGATTGCAGTGCGAGCTCTCAGACTGCAGTGCGAGATCTCAGATTGCAGTGTGAGCTCTCAGACTGCTGTCAGCTCTCAGATTGCAGTGTGAGCTCTCAGATTGCAGTGTGAGATCTCGGATTGCAGTGAGTGCTCCCTGATTGCAGTGAGTGCTCTCAGATTGCAGTGAGTGCTCTCAGATTGCAGTCAGCTCTCAGATTGCAGTCTGAGCTCTCAGATTGAGTGAGTGCTCACAGATTGCAGTGTGAGCTCTCAGATTGCAATGAGTGCTCTCAGATTGCAGTGAGTGCTCTCAGATAGCAGTGAATGCTCTCAGATTGCAGTACGAGCTCTCAGATTGCAGTGGGAGCTCGCAGATTGTAGTTTGAGCTCTCAGATTGCCGTGTGACCTCTCAGATTGCAGTGTGAGCTCTCAGATCGCAGTGAGTGCTCTCAGATTGCAATTTGAGCTCTGAGATTGCAATGAGTGCTTTCAGATTGCAGTGTGAGCTCTCAGATTGTAGTGTGAGCTCTCAGAATGCTGTGTGAGCTCTCAGATTGCAGTGTGAGCTCTCAGATTGCAGTGTGAGCTCTCAGATTGCAGTGTGAGCTCTCAGATTGCAGCGAGTGCTCTCAGATTACAGTTTGAGCTCTCAGATTGCAGTGCGAGCTCTCAGATTGCAGTGTGAGCTCTCGGATTGCAGTGTGAGCTCTCAGATTGCAGTGAGCGCCCCCAGATTGCAGTGAGTGCTCTCAGGTTGCAGTGAGTGCTCCCACAGTACAGTGAGTGCTCTCAGATTGCAGTCAGCTCTCAGATTGCAGTGTGAGCTCTCAGAGTGCAGTGTGATCTCTCAGATTGCAGTGGGAGCTCAAAGATTGCAGTGCGAGCTCTCAGATTGCAGTGCGAGATCTCAGATTGCAGTGTGAGCTCTCAGATTGCAGTGAGTGCTCTTAGATTGCAGTGTGAGCTCTCAGATTGCAATGAGTGCTTCCAGATTGCAGTGTGAGCTCTCAGATTGCAGTGAGTGCTCTCAGATTGCCATGAGTGCTCTCATTGCTGTGTGAGCTCTCAGATTGCAGTGAATGCTCTCAGATTGCAGTGAGTGCTCTCAGATTGCAGTTTGAACTCTCTGATTGTAATGTGAGCTCTCAGATTGCAGTCTGAGCTCTCCGATTGCAGTGTGAGCTCTCAGATTGCAGTGAGTGCTCTCAGATTGCAGTCAGCTCTCAGATTGCAGTGTGAGCTCTCAGATTGCAGTGAGTGCTCTCAGATTACAGTGAGTGCTATCAGATTACAGTGAGTGCTCTCAGATTGCAGTGTGAGGTCTCAGACTGCAGTCAGCTCTCAGATTGCAGTGTGAGCTCTCAGATTGCAGTGTGAGATCTCGGATTGCAGTGAGTGCTCCCAGATTGCAGTGAGTGCTCTCAGATTGCAGTGAGTGCTCTCAGATTGCAGTCAGCTCTCAGATTGCAGTGTGAGCTCTCAGATTGAGTGAGTGCTCACAGATTGCAGTGTGAGCTCTCAGATTAAAATGAGTGCTCTCAGATTGCAGTGAGTGCTCTCAGATAGCAGTGAATGCTCTCAGATTGCAGTACGAGCTCTCAGATTGTAGTGGGAGCTCGCAGATTGTAGTTTGAGCTCTCAGATTGCCGTGTGATCTCTCAGATTGCAGTGTGAGCTCTCAGATTGCAGTGAGTGCTCTCAGATTTCAATTTGAGCTCTGAGATTGCAATGAGTGCTTTCAGATTGCAGTGTGAGCTCTCAGATTGTAGTGTGAGCTCTCAGAATGCTGTGTGAGCTCTCAGATTGCAGTGTGAGCTCTCAGATTGCAGTCTGAGCTCTCAGATTGCAGTGAATGCTCTCAGATTGCAGTGAGTGCTCTCAGATTGCAGTCAGCTCTCAGATTAGAGGGTGAGCTCTCAGATTGCAGTGTGAGCTCTCAGATTGCAGTGTGAACTCTCAGATTGCAGCGAGTGCTCTCAGATTGCAGTGAGTGCTCTCAGATTGCAGTCAGCACTCAGATTGCAGTGTGAGCTCTCAGACTGCAGTGATTGCTCTCAGAATTCCATGAGTGCTCTCATTGCAGTTTGAGCTCTCAGATTGCAGTGAATGCTCTCAGATTGCAGTGAGTGCTCTCAGATTGCGGTTTGAGCTCTCTGATTGTAGTGTTGGCTCTCAGATTGCAGTCTGAGCTCTCTGATTGCAGTGTGAGCTCTCAGATTGCAGTGACTGCTCTCAGATTGCAATTTGAGCTCTGAGATGCAATGAGTGCTTTCAGATTGCAGTGTGAGCTCTCAGATTGTAGTGTGAGCTCTCAGAATGCTGTGTGAGCTCTCAGATTGCAGTGTGAGCTCTCAGATTGCAGTGTGAGCTCTCAGACTGCAGTCTGAGCTCTCAGATTGCACTCTTGCAGTGAGTGCTCTCAGATTGCAGTGAGTGCTCTCAGATTGCTGTCAGCTCTCAGATTAGAGGGTGAGCTCTCAGATTACAGTGTGAGCTCTCAGATTGCAGTCTGAGCTCTCAGATTGCAGCGAGTGCTCCCAGATTGCAGTGAGTGCTCTCAGATTGCAGTCAGCTCTCAGATTGCAGTGTGAGCTCTCAGATTGCAGTGTGAGCTCTCAGATTGCAGTGAGTGCTCTCAGATTGCAGTGAGTGCTCTCATTGCAGTTTGAGCTCTCCGATTGCAGTGAATGCTCTCAGATTGCAGTGAATGCTCTCAGATTGCAGTTTGAGCTCTCTGATTGTAGTGTTGGCTCTCAGATTGCAGTCTGAGCTCTCTGATTGCAGTGTGAGCTCTCAGATTGCAGTGATTGCTCTCAGATTGCAATTTGAGCTCTGAGATTGCAATGAGTGCTTTCAGATTGCAGTGTGAGCTCTCAGATTGTAGTGTGAGCTCTCAGAATGCTGTGTGAGCTCTCAGATTGCAGTGTGAGCTCTCAGATTGCAGTGAGTGCTCTCAGATTGCAGTGAGTGCTCTCAGATTGCAGTCAGCTCTCAGATTAGAGGGTGAGCTCTCAGATTGCAGTGTGAGCTCTCAGATTGCAGTCTGAGCTCTCAGATTGCAGCGAGTGCTCTCAGATTGCAGTGAGTGCTCTCAGATTGCAGTCAGCACTCAGATTGCAGTGTGAGCTCTCAGATTGCAGTGTGAGCTCTCAGATTGCAGTGAGTGCTCTCAGATTTCCATGAGTGCTCTCATTGCAGTGTGAGCTCTCAGATTGCAGTGAATGCTCTCAGATTGCAGTGAGTGCTCTCAGATTGCAGTCAGCTCTCAGATTAGAGGGTGAGCTCTCAGATTGCAGTGTGAGCTCTCAGATTGGAGTCTGAGCTCTCAGATTGCAGCGAGTGCTCTCAGATTGCAGTGAGTGCTCTCAGATTGCAGTCAGCACTCAGATTGCAGTGTGAGCTCTCAGATTGCAGTGTGAGCTCTCAGATTGCAATGAGTGCTTCCAGATTGCAGTGTGAGCTCTCAGATTGCAGTGAGTGCTCTCAGATTTCCATGAGTGCTCTCATTGCAGTGTGAGCTCTCAGATTGCAGTGAATGCTCTCAGATTGCAGTGAGTGCTCTCAGATTGCAGTTTGAGCTCTCTGATTGTACTGTTGGCTCTCAGATTGCAGTCTGAGCTCTCTGATTGCAGTGTGAGCTCTCAGATTGCAGTGACTGCTCCCAGAATGCAATTTGAGCTCTGAAAGTGCAATGAGTGCTTTCGGATTGCAGTGTGAGCTCTCAGATTGTAGTGTGAGCTCTCAGAATGCTGTGTGAGCTCTCAGATTGCAGTGTGAGCTCTCAGATTGCAGTGTGATCTCTCAGATTGCAGTCTGAGCTCTCAGATTGCAGTGAGTGCTCTCAGATTGCAGTGAGTGCTCTCAGATTGCAGTCTGAGCTCTCAGATTGCAGCGAGTGCTCTCAGATTGCAGTGAGTGCTCTCAGATTGCAGTCAGCTCTCAGAATCCAGTGTGAGCTCTCAGATTGCAGTGTGAGCTCTCAGATTGCAATGAGTCCTTCCAGATTGCAGTGTGAGCTCTCAGATTGCAGTGAGTGCTCTCAGATTTCCATGAGTGCTCCCATTGCAGTGTGAACTCTCAGATTGCAGTAAATGCTCTCAGATTGCAGTGAGTGCTCTCAGATTGCAGTTTGAGCTCTCTGATTGTAGTGTGAGCACTCAGATTGCAGTCAGCTCTCAGATTGCAGTGTGAGCTCTCAGATTGCAGTCTGAGCTCTCAGATTGCAGTGAGTGCTCTCAGATTGCAGTCAGCTCTCAGATTGCAGTCAGCTCTCAGATTAGAGGGTGAACTCTCAGATTGCAGTGTGAGCTCTCAGATTGCAGTCTGAGCTCTCAGATTGCAGCGAGTGCTCTCAGATTGCAGTGAGTGCTCTCAGATTGCAGTCAGCTCTCAGATTGCAGTGTGAGCTCTCAGATTTCAGTGTGAGCTCTCAGATTGCAATGAGTGCTTCCAGATTGCAGTGTGAGCTCTCAGATTGCAGTGAGTGCTCTCAGATTTCCATGAGTGCTCTCATTGCAGTGTGAGCTCTCAGATTGCAGTGAATGCTCTCAGATTGCAGTGAGTGCTCTCAGATTGCAGTTTGAGCTCTCTGATTGCAGTCAGCTCTCAGATTGCAGTGTGAGCTCTCAGATTGAGTGAGTGCTCTCAGATTGCAGTCTGAGCTCTCAGATTGCAGCGAGTGCTCTCAGATTGCAGTGAGTGCTCTCAGATTGCAGTCAGCTCTCAGATTGCAGTGTGAGCTCTCAGATTGCAGTGTGAGCTCTCAGATTGCAATGAGTGCTTCCAGATTGCAGTGTGAGCTCTCAGATTGCAGTGAGTGCTCTCAGATTTCCATGAGTGCTCTCATTGCAGTGTGAGCTCTCAGATTGCAGTGAGTGCTCTCAGATTGCAGTTTGAGCTCTCTGATTGTAGTGTGAGCTCTCAGATTGCAGTCAGCTCTCAGATTGCAGTGTGAGCTCTCAGATTGAGTGAGTGCTCGCAGATTGCAGTGTGAGCTCTGAGATTGCAGTGTGAGCTCTCAGAGTGCAGTGAGTGCTCCCAGATTGCAGTGAGTGCTCTCAGATAGCAGTGAATGCTTTCAGATTGCAGTACTAGCTCTCAGATTGCAGTGGGAGCTCGCAGATTGTAGTTTGAGCTCTCAGATTGCCGTGTGATCTCTCAGATTGCAGTGTGAGCTCTCAGATTGCAGTGAGTGCTCTCAGATTGCAATTTGAGCTCTGAGATTGCAATGAGTGCTTTCAGATTGCAGTGTGAGCTCTCAGATTGTAGTGTGAGCTCTCAGAATGCTGTGTGAGCTCTCAGATTGCAGTGTGAGCTCTCAGATTGCAGTGCGAGCTCTCAGATTGCAGTCTGAGCTCTCAGATTGCAGTGAGTGCTCTCACATTGCAGTGAGTGCTCTCAGATTGCAGTCAGCTCTCAGATTAGAGGGTGAGCTCTCAGATTGCAGTGTGAGCTCTCAGATTGCAGTCTGAGCTCTCAGATTGCAGCGAGTGCTCTCAGATTGCAGTGAGTGCTCTCAGATTGCAGTCAGCACTCAGATTGCAGTGTGAGCTCTCAGATTGCAGCGTGAGCTCTCAGATTGAGTGAGTGCTCGCAGATTGCACTGTGAGCTCTGAGGTTGCAGTGTGAGCTCTCAGAGTGCAGTGAGTGCTCCCAGATTGCAGTGAGTGCTCTCAGATAGCAGTGAATGCTCTCAGATTGCAGTACGAGCTCTCAGATTGCAGTGGGAGCTCGCAGATTGTAGTTTGAGCTCTCAGATTGCCGTGTGATCTCTCAGATTGCAGTGTGAGCTCTCAGATTGCAGTGAGTGCTCTCAGATTGCAATTTGAGCTCTGAGATTGCAATGAGAGCTTTCAGATTGCAGTGTGAGCTCTCAGATTGCAGTGAGTGCTCTCAGATTGCAGTGAGTGCTCTCAGATTGCAGTCAGCTCTCAGATTGCAGTCAGCTCTCAGATTAGAGGGTGAGCTCTCAGATTGCAGTGTGAGCTCTCAGATTGCAGTCAACTCTCAGATTAGAGGGTGAGCTCTCAGATTGCAGTGTGAGCTCTCAGATTGCAGTGAGTGCTCTCAGATTGCAGTCAGCACTCAGATTGCAGTGTGAGCTCTCAGATTGCAGTGTGAGCTCTCAGATTGCAATGAGTGCTCTCATTGCAGTGTGAGCTCTCAGATTGCAGTGAATGCTCTCAGATTGCAGTGAGTGCTCTCAGATTGCAGTTTGAGCTCTCTGATTGCAGTCAGCTTTCAGATTGCAGTGTGAGCTCTCAGATTGAGTGAGTGCTCTCAGATTGCAGTCTGAGCTCTCAGATTGCAGCGAGTGCTCTCAGATTGCAGTGAGTGCTCTCAGATTGCAGTTAAGCTCTCAGATTGCAGTGAGTGCTCTCAGAATGCAGTCAGCTCTCAGATTGCAGTGTGAGCTCTCAGATTGGAGTGTGAACTCTCAGATTGCAGTGTGATGTCTCAGATTGCAGTGAGTGCTCTCAGATTGCAGTGTGAGCTCTCAGATTGCAGTGAGTGCTCTCAGATTGCAGTTAGCTCTCAGATTGCAGTGAGTGTTCTCAGATTGCAGTGAGCTCTCAGATTGCAGTGTCAGGTCTCAGATTGCAGTGAGTGGTCTCAGATTGCAGTGAGCTCTCAGATTGCAGTGAGTGCTCTTCGATTGCAGTGTGAGCTCTCAGATTGCAGTTTGAGATCTGATTGCAGTGCGAGCACTCAGATTGCAGTGAGTGCTCTTAGATTGCAGTGTGAGCTCTCAGATTGCAGTGTGAGCTCTCAGATTGCAGTGTGAGCTCTCAGATTGAATTGCGAGCTCTCAGATTGCAGTGAGTGCTCTCAGATTGTAGTGGAGCTCTCAGATTGCAGTCTGAGCTCTCAGATTGCAGTGTGAGCTCTCGGATTGCAGTGTGAGCTCTCATATTGCAGTCTGAGCTCCCAGATTGCAGTGTGAGCTCTCAGATTGCAGTATGAACTCTCAGATTGAAGTGTGAGCTCTCAGATTGCATTGATTGCTCTCAGATTGCAGTGTGAGCTCTCAGATTGCAGTGTGTGCTCTCAGATTGCAGTGACTGCTCTCAGATTGCAGTGTGAGCTCTCAGATTGCAGTGAGCGGTCTCACATTGCAGTGAGCTCTCAGATTGCACTGTGAACTCTCAATATTGCAGTGAGTGCTATTAGATTGCAGTGTGAGTTCTCAGATTGCAGTATGAGCTCTGATTGCAGTGCGAGCTCTCAGATTGCAGTGAGTGCTCTTCGATTGCAGTGTGAGCTCTCAGATTGCAGTATGAGCTCCCAGATTGCAGTGAGTGCTCTCAGATTGTAGTGAGTGTTCTCAGATTGCAGTGAGTGCTTTCAGATTGCAGTGTGAGCTCTCAAATTGCTGTTTGAGCTCCCAGATTGCAGTGCGAGCTCTCAGATTGCAGTGTGAGCTCTCAGATTGAAATGCGAGCTCTCAGATTGCAGTGAGTGCTCTCAGATTGCAGTGTGAGCTCTCAGATTGCATTCTGAGCTCTCAGATTGCAGTGTGAGCTCTCAGATTGCACTGTGAGCTCTCAGATTGCACTGTGAGCTCTCAGATTGCAGTGAGTGCTCTTAGAGTGCAGTGTGAGCTCTCAGATTGCAGTATGAGCTCTGATTGCAGTGAGAGCTCTAAGATTGCAGTGAGTGTTCTCAGATTGCAATCTGAATGGTGACAGATTAGGAAAAGGGGAGGTGCAAAGAGACCTGGGTGTCATGGTACATCAGTCATTGAAGGTTGGCATGCAGGTGCAGCAGGCGGTTAAGAAAGCAAATGGCATGTTGGCCTTCATAGCAAGGGGATTTGAGTACAGGGGCAGGGAGGTGTTGCTACAGTTGTACAGGGCATTGGTGAGGCCACACCTGGAGTATTGTGTACAGTTTTGGTCTCCTAACCTGAGGAAGGACATTCTTGCTATTGAGGGAGTGCAGCGAAGGTTCACCAGACTGATTCCCGGGATGGCGGGACTGACCTATCAAGAAAGACTGGATCAACTGGGCTTGTATTCACTGGAGTTCAGAAGAATGAGAGGGGACCTCATAGAAACATATAAAATTCTGACGGGGTTAGACAGGTTAGATGCAGGAAGAATGTTCCCAATGTTGGGGAAGTCCAGAACCAGGGGTCACAGTCTAAGGATAAGGGGTAAGCCATTTAGGACCGAGATGCGGAGGAACTTCTTCACCCAGAGAGTGGTGAACCTGTGGAATTCTCTACCACAGAAAGTTGTTGAGGCCAATTCACTAAATATATTCAAAAAGGAGTTAGATGAGGTCCTTACTGCTAGGGGGATCAAGGGGTATGGCGAGAAAGCAGGAATGGGGTACTGAAGTTGAATGTTCAGCCATGAACTCATTGAATGGCGGTGCAGGCTAGAAGGGCCGAATGGCCTACTCCTGCACCTATTTTCTATGTTTCTATGTTTCTATGATTGCAGTTCGTGCTTTCAGTTTGCAGTGTGAGCTCTCAGATTGCTGTTTGAGATCCCAGATTGCAGTGTGAGCTCTCAGATTGCAGTGTGAGCTCTCAGATTGAAGTGCGAGCTCTCAGATTGAAGTGCGAGCTCTCAGATTGCAGTGAGTGCTCTCAGATTGCAGTGTGAGCTCTCAGATTGCAGTGAGTGCTCTCAGATTGCAGTGTGAGCACTCAGATTGCAGTCTGAGCTCTCAGATTGCAGTGTGAGCTCTCAGATTGCAGTGTGAGCTCTTAGATTGCAGTGATTGCTCTCAGATTGCAGTGTGAGCTCTCAGAGTGCAGTGTGAGCTCTCAGATTGCAGTGTGATCTCTCAGATTGAAGTGCGAGCTCTCAGATTGCAGTGTGCGCTCTCAGATTGAAGTGCAAGCTCTCAGATTGCAGTGTGAGCTCTCAGATTGAGTGAGTGCTCACAGATTTCAGTGAGTGCTCTCAGATTGCAGTGTGATGTCTCAGATTGCAGTGAGTGGTCTCAGATTGCAGTGAGCTCTCAGATTGCACTGTGAGCTCCCAGATTGCAGTGAGTGCTCTTAGATTGCAGTGTGAACTCTCACATTGCAGTATGAGCTCTGATTGCAGTGCGAGCACTCAGATTGCAGTGAGTGCTCTTAGATTGCAGTATGAGCTCTCAGATTGCAGTGAGTGCTCTCAGATTGCAGTGTGAGCTCTCAGATTGCAGTGTGAGCTCTCAGATTGAAGTGCGAGCTCTCAGATTGCAGTGTGAGCTCTCAGATTGCAGTGAGTGCTCTCAGATTGTAGTGTGAACTCTCAGATTTAAATGCCAGCTCTCAGTTTGCAGTGTGAGCTCTCAGATTGAAGTGCGAGCTCTCAGATTGCAGTGATTGCTGTCAGATTGCAGTGAATGCTCTCAGACTGCAGTGTGAGCGCTCAGAGTGCAGTGTGAGCTCTCAGATTGCAGTGAGTGCTCTTAGATTGCAGTATGAGCTCTCAGATTGCAGTGAGTGCTCTCAGATTGCAGTGAGTGCTCTCAGATTACAGTGTGAGCTCTCAGATTGCAGTGTGAGCTCTCAGATTGAAGTGCGAGCTCTCAGATTGCAGTGTGAGCTCTCAGATTGCAGTGAGTGCTCTCAGATTGTAGTGTGAACTCGCAGATTGATTTGCGGGCTCTCAGATTGCAGTGTGAGCTCTCAGAGTGCAGTGTGAGCTCTAGATTGCAGTGTGAGCTCTCAGATTGTGATGTGAGCTGTCAGATTGCAGTGAGTGCTCTCAGATTGCAGTGAGTGATCTCAAATTGCAGTGAGTGCTCTCAGACTGCAGTGTGAACTCTCAGATTGCAGTGTGAGCTCTCAGATTGAAGTGCGAGCTCTCAGATTGCAGTGTGAGCTCTTAGATTGAAGTGCGAGCTCTCAGATTGCAGTGAGTGCTGTCAGATTGCAGTGAGTGCTCTCAGATTGCAGTGTGAGCGCTCAGAGTGCAGTGTGAGCTCTAGATTGCAGTGTGAGCTCTCAGATTGTGATATGAGCTCTCAGATTGCAGTGAGTGCTCTCAGATTGCAGTGAGTGCTCTCCGATTGCAGTGTGAGCTCTCATATTGTAGTGTGAGCTCTCAGATTGAAGTGTGAGCTCTCAGACTACAGTCAGCTCTCAGATTGCAGTGAATGCTCTCAGATTGCAGTGTGAGCTCTCAGATTGCAGTGTGACCTCTCAGATTGCAGTGCGTGCTCTCAGATTGCAGTGAATGCTCTCAGATTGCAGTGTGAAATCTCAGATTGCAGTGTGAGCTCTCAGATTGCAGTGAGCTCTCAGATTGCACTGTGAGCTCTCAGATTGCAGTGAGTGCTCTTAGATTGCAGTGTGAGCTCTCAGATTGCAGTATGAGCTCTGATTGCAGTGAGTGCTCTAAGATTGCAGTGAGTGTTCTCAGATTGCAGTTCGTGCTTTCAGTTTGCAGTGTGAGCTCTCAGATTGCTGTTTGAGATCCCAGATTGCAGTGTCAGCTCTCAGATTGCAGTGTCAGCTCTCAGATTGAAGTGCGAGCTCTCAGATTGAAGTGCGAGCTCTCAGATTGCAGTGAGTGCTCTCAGATTGCAGTGTGAGCTCTCAGATTGCAGTGAGTACTCTCAGATTGCAGTGTGAGCTCTCAGATTGCGGTCTGAGCTCTCAGATTGCAGTGTGAGCTCTCAGATTGCAGTGTGAGCTCTCAGATTGAAGTGCGAGCTCTCAGATTGAAGTGCGAGCTCTCAGATTGCAGTGAGTGCTCTCAGATTGCAGTGTGAGCTCTCAGATTGCAGTGAGTACTCTCAGATTGCAGTGTGAGCTCTCAGATTGCGGTCTGAGCTCTCAGATTGCAGTGTGAGCTCTCAGATTGCAGTGTGAGCTCTTAGATTGCAGTGATTGCTCTCAGATTGCAGTGTGAGCTCTCAGAGTGCAGTGTGAGCTCTCAGATTGCAGTGTGAGCTCTCAGATTGAAGTGCGAGCTCTCAGATTGCAGTGTGAGCTCTCAGATTGAAGTGCGAGCTCTCAGATTGCAGTGTGAGCTCTCAGATTGAGTGAGTGCTCACAGATTTCAGTGAGTGCTCTCAGATTGCAGTGTGATGTCTCAGATTTCAGTGAGTGGTCTCAGATTGCACTGAGCTCTCAGATTGCACTGTGAGCTTCCAGATTGCAGTGCGTGCTCTTAGATTGCAGTGTGAACTCTCACATTGCAGTATGAGCTCTGATTGCAGTGCGAGCTCTCAGATTGCAGTGAGTGCTCTTAGATTGCAGTATGAGCTCCCAGATTGCAGTGAGTGCTCTCAGATTGCAGTGAGTGCTCTCAGATTGCAGTGGGAGCTCTCAGATTGCAGTGTGAGCTCTCAGATTGAAGTGCGAGCTCTCAGATTGCAGTGTGAGCTCTCAGATTGCAGTGAGTGCTCTCAGATTGTAGTGTGAACTCTCAGATTGAAATGCGAGCTCTCAGATTGCAGTGTGAGCTCTCAGATTGAAGTGCAAGCTCTCAGATTGCAGTGAGTGCTGTCAGATTGCAGTGAGTGCTCTCAGATTGCAGTGAGTACTCTCAGATTGCAGTGTGAGCTCTCAGATTGCGGTCTGAGCTCTCAGATTGCAGTGTGAGCTCTCAGATTGCAGTGTGAACTCTTAGATTGCAGTGATTGCTCTCAGATTGCAGTGTGAGCTCTCAGAGTGCAGTGTGAGCTCTCAGATTGCAGTGTGAGCTCTCAGATTGAAGTGCGAGCTCTCAGATTGCAGTGTGAGCTCTCAGATTGAAGTGCGAGCTCTCAGATTGCAGTGTGAGCTCTCAGATTGAGTGAGTGCTCACAGATTTCAGTGAGTGCTCTCAGATTGCAGTGTGATGTCTCAGATTTCAGTGAGTGGTCTCAGATTGCACTGAGCTCTCAGATTGCACTGTGATCTCCCAGATTGCAGTGAGTGCTCTTAGATTGCAGTGTGAACTCTCACATTGCAGTATGAGCTCTGATTGCAGTGCGAGCTCTCAGATTGCAGTGAGTGCTCTTAGATTGCAGTATGAGCTCTCAGATTGCAGTGACTGCTCTCAGATTGCAGTGAGTGCTCTCAGATTGCAGTGGGAGCTCTCAGATTGCAGTGTGAGCTCTCAGATTGAAGTGCGAGCTCTCAGATTGCAGTGTGAGCTCTCAGATTGCAGTGAGTGCTCTCAGATTGTAGTGTGAACTCTCAGATTGAAATGCGAGCTCTCAGATTGCAGTGTGAGCTCTCAGATTGAAGTGCAAGCTCTCAGATTGCAGTGAGTGCTGTCAGATTGCAGTGAGTGCTCTCAGACTGCAGTGTGAGCGCTCAGAGTGCAGTGTGAGCTCTCAGATTGCAATGAGTGCTCTTAGATTGCAGTATGAGCTCTCAGATTGTAGTGAGTGCTCTCAGATTGCAGTGAGTGCTCTCAGATTGCAGTGTGAGCTCTCAGATTGTAGTGTGAGCTCTCAGATTGAAGTGCGAGCTCTCAGATTGCAGTGTGAGCTCTCAGATTGCAGTGAGTGCTCTCAGATTGTAGTGTGAACTCTCAGATTGATATGCGAGCTCTCAGATTGCAGTGAATGCTCTCAGATTGCAGTGTGAGCTCTCAGATTGCAGTGTGACCTCTCAGATTGCAGTGCGTGCTCTCAGATTGCAGTGAATGCTCTCGGATTGCAGTGTGAAATCTCAGATTGCAGTCTAAGCTCTCAGATTGCAGTGAGTGCTCTCAGATTGTAGTGTGAACTCTCAGATTGAAATGCGAGCTCTCCGATTGCAGTGTGAGCTCTCAGATTGAAGTGCAAGCTCTCAGATTGTAGTGTGAGCTCTCAGATTGAAGTGCGAGCTCTCAGATTGCAGTGTGAGCTCTCAGATTGCAGTGAGTGCTCTCAGATTGTAGTGTGAACTCTCAGATTGATATGCGAGCTCTCAGATTGCAGTGAATGCTCTCAGATTGCAGTGTGAGCTCTCAGATTGCAGTGTGACCTCTCAGATTGCAGTGCGTGCTCTCAGATTGCAGTGAATGCTCTCGGATTGCAGTGTGAAATCTCAGATTGCAGTGAGTGCTCTCAGATTGCATTGAGAGCTCTCAGATTGCAGTGAGTGCTCTCAGATTGCAGTCAGCTCTCAGATTGCAATTTGAGCTCTCAGATTGTAGTGTGAGCTCTCAGATTTCAGTGTGAGGTCTCAGGTTACAGTATGAGCTCTCAAGTTGCAGTAAGTGCTCTCAGATTGCATTGAGAGCTCTCAGATTGCAGTGAGTGCTCTCAGAATGCAGTCAGCTCTCAGATTGCAGTGTGAGCCCTCAGATTGGAGTGTGAACTCTCAGATTGCAGTGTGATGTCTCAGATTGCAGTGAGTGCTCTCAGATTGCAGTGTGAGCTCTCAGATTGCAGTGAGTGCTCTCAGATTGCAGTTAGCTCTCAGATTGCAGAGAGTGCTCGCAGATTGCAGTGAGTGCTCTCAGATTGCAGTGAGCTCTCAGATTGCAGTGTCAGGTCTCAGATTGCAGTGAGTGGTCTCAGATTACAGTGAGCTCTCAGATTGCAGTGAGTGCTCTTAGATTGCAGTGTGAGCTCTCAGATTGCAGTATGAGCTCTGATTGCAGTGCGAGCACTCAGATTGCAGTGAGTGCTCTTAGATTGCAGTGTGAGCTCTCAGATTGCAGTATGAGCTCCCAGATTGCAGTGAGTGCTCTCAGATTGCAGTGAGTGTTCTCAGATTGCAGTGAGTTCTTTCAGATTGCAGTGTGAGCTCTCAGATTGCAGTGTGAGCTCTCAGATTGAATTGCGAGCTCTCAGATTGAAGTCAGCTCTCAAATTGCAGTGTGAATTCTCAGATTGTAGTGTGAGCTCTCAGATTGCAGTGTGAGGTCTCAGATTGCAGTGTGAGCTCTCAGATTGAGTGAGTGCTCACAGAGTTCAGTGATTGCTCTCCGATTGCAGTGTGAGGTCTCAGATTGCAGTGAGTGGTCTCAGATTGCAGTGAGCTCTCAGATTGCAGTGAGTGCTCTTAGATTGCCGTGTGAGCTCTCACATTGCATGTATGAGCTCTGATTGCAGTGCGAGCTCTCAGATTGCAGTGAGTGCTCTTAGATTGCAGTATGAGCTCTCAGATTGCAGTGAGTGCTCTCAGATTGCAGTGAGTGCTCTCAGACTGCAGTGTGAACTCTCAGATTGCAGTGTGAGCTCTCAGATTGAAGTGCGAGCTCTCAGATTGCAGTGTGAGCTCTCAGATTGCAGTGAGTGCTCTCAGATTGCAGTGTGAGCGCTCAGAGTGCAGTGTGAGCTCTAGATTGCAGTGTGAGCTCTCAGATTGTGATGTGAGCTCTCAGATTGCAGTGAGTGCTCTCAGATTGCAGTGAGTGCTCTCAGATTGCAGTGTGAGCTCTCATATTGTAGTGTGAGCTCTCAGATTGAAGTGTGAGCTCTCAGACTACAGTCAGCTCTCAGATTGCAGTGAATGCTCTCAGATTGCAGTGTGAGCTCTCAGATTGCAGTGTGACCTCTCAGATTGCAGTACGTGCTCTCAGATTGCAGTGAATGCTCTCGGATTGCAGTGTGAAATCTCAGATTGCAGTGAGTGCTCTCAGATTGCGGTCAGCTCTCAGATTGCAATGTGAGCTCTCAGATTGTAGTGTGAGCTCTCAGATTTCAGTGTGAGGTCTCAGATTACAGTATGAGCTCTCAAGTTGCAGTAAGTGCTCTCAGATTGCATTGAGAGCTCTCAGATTGAAGTGCGAGCTCTCAGATTGCAGTGTGAGCTCTCAGAATGCAGTGTGAGCTCTCAGATTGGAGTGTGAACTCTCAGATTGCAGTGTGATGTCTCAGATTGCAGCGAGTGCTCTCAGATTGCAGTGTGTGCTCTCAGATTGCAGTGAGTGCCCTCAGATTGCAGTGAGTGCTCTCAGATTGCAGTGAGTGCTCTCAGATTGCAGTGAATGCTCTCAGATTGCAGTGAGTGTTCTCAGATTGCAGTGAGCTCTCAGATTGCAGTGTCAGGTCTCAGATTGCAGTGAGTGGTCTCAGATTGCAGTGAGCTCTCAGATTGCAGTGAGTGCTCTTAGATTGCAGTGTGAGCTCTCAGATTGCAGTATGAGCTCTGATTGCAGTGCGAGCACTCAGATTGCAGTGAGTGCACTTAGATTGCAGTGTGAGCTCTCAGATTGCAGTATGAGCTCCCAGATTGCAGTGAGTGCTCTCAGATTGCAGTGAGTGTTCTCAGATTGCAGTGAGTTCTTTCAGATTGCAGTGTGAGCTCTCATATTGCAGTCTGAGCTCCCAGATTGCAGTGTGAGCTCTCAGATTGCAGTGTGAGCTCTCAGATTGAAGTGTGAGCTCTCAGATTGCATTGATTGCTCTCAGATTGCAGTGTGCGCTCTCAGAGTGCAGTATGAGCTCTCAGATTGCAGTGTGAGCTCTCAGATTGCAGTGTGTGCTCTCAGATTGCAGTGACTGCTCTCAGATTGCAGTGTGAGCTCTCAGATTGCAGTGAGCTCCCAGATTGCATTGTGAGGTCTCAGATTGCAGTTAGCGGTCTCAGATTGCAGTGAGCTCTCAGATTGCACTGTGAACTCTCAATATTGCAGTGAGTGCTATTAGATTGCAGTGTGAGTTCTCAGATTGCAGTATGAGCTCTGATTGCAGTGCGAGCTCTCAGATTGCAGTGAGTGCTCTTCGATTGCAGTGTGAGCTCTCAGATTGCAGTATGAGCTCCCAGAATGCAGTGAGTGCTCTCAGATTGCAGTGAGTGCTTTCAGATTGCAGTGTGAGCTCTCAGATTGAAGAGTGAGCTCTCAGATTGAAGTGCGAGCTCTCAGATTGCAGTGAGTGCTCTCAGATTGTAGTGTGAGCTCTCAGATTGAAGTGCGAGCTCTCAGATTGCAGTGTGTGCTCTCAGATTGCAGTGAGTGCTCTCAGATTGCAGTGTGAGCTCTCAGAGTGCAGTGTGAGGTCTCAAATTGCAGTGAGCGGTCTCAGATTGCAGTGAGCTCTCAGATTGCACTGTGAGCTCTCAGATTGCAGTGAGTGCTCTTAGATTGCAGTGTGAGCTCTCACATTGCAGTATGAGCTCTGATTGCAGTGCGAGCTCTCAGATTGCAGTGAGTGCTCTTAGATTGCAGTGTGAGCTCTCACATTGCAGTATGAGCTCCCAGATTGCAGTGAGTGCTCTAAGATTACAGTGAGTGTTCTCAGATTGCAGTTCGTGCTTTCAGTTTGCAGCGTGAGCTCTCAGATTGCTGTTTGAGATCCCAGATTGCAGTGTGAGCTCTCAGATTGCAGTGTGAGCTCTCAGATTGAAGTGCGAGCTCTCAGATCGCAGTGAGGGCTCTCAGATTGCAGTGTGAGCTCTCAGATTGCAGTGTGAGCTCTTAGATTGCAGTGATTGCTCTCAGATTGCAGTGTGAGCTCTCAGAGTGCAGTGTGAGCTCTCAGATTGCAGTGTAAGCCCTCAGATTGCAGTGAGTGCTCTCACATTGCCGTGTAAGGTCTCAGACAACAGGTCTCAGATGTCACTTACGCAGCAGTGAGAGATTTGCAGGAGGATTTTTGGTGTTAGACTTCCATATTAACCATCAATTCCTAAGAATTTCCATCAAAAGTCTGCTTTAACTTCATGAGACAACTCTCTCTTTCTCCTGGTGCCTTTTCTAGATTAGATCCCGCCAGATGTTCCATCTGTGGCTGAGGTGGTCGGGAACTTAATTCAGGTTTATGGCAATCTGCCAACCACCAAATGGTATACCAGATGATTTTCCCTTCTCGCTCCTACCCTACCATCCTGTACCAATGAAACCTTTGCTCAACAAGGACTCTGGAAGCAGTAGGGCAGCGTAGGCATTTTTATTACCAGTAGTGGGACTGGTGGGGGTTTTAAAAGGATTGTAGTGGCGTTGGAACAGCATGAATCATGTAGCATGAAGGTTCCTTTGACCCTGTGACGAAGCTCCTCGCGGTGACCTCAGTTGTTCGTACTGTCCCCTCTGAGTCAGGAGGTTGTCAGTTCAAATCCCACGCCAGATCCTTGAGCACATAATCTAGGCTGACACTCCAGTGCAGTACTGAGTGAGCGCTGCACTGCCAGCGGTTCCGTCTTTCGGACGTTACGTTAAACTGAGATCCTGTCTGCCCTCTCAGATTGATATAAAAAATCCCATGACACAATTCGAATAAGAACATGGGGTTCTCCCAGTGTCCTGGCTAATATTTATTGCTCAACCAGCATTACTAAAACCGATTACCTGGTCATTATCACATTTCTGTTTGTGGGACCTTGAGGAGCGCAAATTGGCTGCTGTGTTTCCTACATTATAGAAACATAGAAACATAGAAATTTACAGCACAGAAGAAGGCTATTTCGGCCCATCGTGTCCGCGCCGACCAACAAAGAACCACACGGCCCTCGGTCAGCAGCCCTGAAGGTTCCAAATAAACCTATGAGCAATGAACAATGGCGGAAAAGTAAAGAGCACCCAGTCCAACCTGTCCACCCCACACAACTGCGACACCCCTTACACTGAAACATTCTACACTCCACCCCAACTGGAGCCATGTGATCTCCTGGGAGAGGCAAAAACCAGATAAAAACCCAGGCCAATTGGGGAAAAATATCTGGAAAAATTCCTCTCCTCATCCAGGAGATCGAAACTAGTCCAGGAGATCATCCTTTACAAATACCCATCCAAGCACCTTTTAAATGTGGTGAGTGTTTCTGCATCCACCACCCTTCCAGGCAGTGAGTTCCAGACCCCCACAATCCTCTGCATGAAGAAGCCTCCCCTCAAATCTCCTCTGAACCTTCGACCAACCACCTTAAAACTATGCCCCCTCATAATTGACCCCTCCACCAAGAGAACTAGGCCCTTACTATCCACTATATCCAGGCCCCTCAAAATTTTATACACCTCGATGATGTCTCCTCTCAGCCTCCACTGTTCCAATGAGAACAAACCCAGCCTATCCAATCTGTCCTCATAGCTAAGATTCTCCATTCCAGGCAGCATCCGAGTAAATCTCCTCTGCACCCTCTCTCGTGCAATCACGTCCTTCCTATAATACGGTGACCAGAACTGCGTGCAGTAATCCAACTGTGGCCTAACAATTTAAGCAAATCCCCCTGATGTTGTATTCGATGCCTCGGCCAATAAAGGCAAGCATTCCATATGCCTTCTTAACCACCTTATCCACCTGGCCTACTACTTTCAGGGATCTGTGGACAAACACTCCAAGGTCCATTTGTTCATCTACACTTTTAAGTGGCCTACCACTTAATGTGTATACCCTTTCCTTATTTGCCCTCCCCAAGTGCATCACCTCACACTTCTCCGAATTAAATTCCATTTGCCACTGTTCTGCCCACACAACCAGTAGATTGATAGCCTCCTGCAGCCCATGACTTTCCTTTTCATTATCAATCACACAGTCAGTTTTAGAGTCATCTGTAAACTTCTTAATCATACTCCCTATATTCAAATCTAAATCATTGATGTATAGCATAAAAAGCAAGGGACCCAGTACTGAGTCCTGTGGAACCCCACTGGAAACATCCTTCCAGTCACAAAAACATCCATCAACCATTACCCTTTGCTTCCTACCTCTGAGCCAATTTTGGATCCAACTTGCCACTTTGCCCTGGATCCCATGGACTTTAACCTTCATGACCAGTCTGCCACGTGGGATCTTATCAAAAACTTTGCTAAAGTCCATATACACAACATTGTACGCACTACCCTCATCGACCCTCCTGGTTACCTCCTCAAATAATTATAACAGTAACTACACTTCAAAAGTACTTCATTGGCTGTAAAGCAGTTTGGGACATCCTGAGGTAAATGGAAGTCTTTCTTTTTGAGGTGCGTGAGATCAGAGAGCTGTGGAGATGTGAGCCAGTGCCGTCCCTCTGCACTGTGGTGTGTGGGCTGACAGCCAGAACATACCCTTACTGTCACTTTCTCTGCTCCAGAGTTTCTGCAGTGCGAAACAATTTTGAAAGAGTCATTGGAAGAATGATGCCGGGAGAACTAAGAAATAGTCTGGAAAGAAGGGGTTAAACTCCTGGGAGGGTTCCCTCTCCTTCCAGTGATGCTCGGAATTTTTCTGTGCATTTGCGATCTGGCTCCCTTTGGATGGAGGGTGGGGGGGGGCGGGGGGGGCGATGCCTAGACACGCACAACATGTTTGGACAGAGACACGTTTCCTATTGCTGTGTCTCGGCAGAGTCCTGTTTTATCAATGGAATGTGTAGTTTCCATGTCTGGAAAAATGAGCGTAACATAGAAACAATGAGGGAAAATAGCAACCGAGGCCTGGCTTCCTGACAGATTGAGCAACAGTCATTGAGTAACCACTGGCTGCAGTGCTGCGATCTGTATCATTTAAAGCTGGGCCTAGTCTTCCAACTAAACTCCATTGATTGATTTAAAAGAGGCTAAAGGATAATTACTCCCAGCTCTGTTAAAACTCCTCTGGGCTCTGGTTCTGTTTCTAACCAGGGCCGAAGGGATGGAACACTCCGACCAGCCGTCAGGTTGCACGAGCGATAAGAGTTCAGAACAGTCTCAAACCAGCTCCTCACAGTCGCGTGTTGACAGCATAAAATTATCCATAAATTCAGTAAACCTTGGTAATCGCACTCAGAGGGAGCAGATGGAGAGCTAATGTGGAAAATGAAAATGTCACACAGAGGTCAGTATGTTGTTGGGATAGAGTATAGGCGGGTGAGGATGGGCGCTTTGATCTTCATCCAGCCATTCTGTACCTGAGTTGGGAGTGATTGATGTTGACACCGGGCCAGAGAGTTCAATTTCAAACCCTCTTATCCCTCTCACCAAGAGCTGAAGCCTCTCCCTTTTAAAACATGAAGTTAATAATGTGGAAGTAATATGACTCGCTTACCGCCCTGAGATTGGCAATGAGGGCATTTGGTGCAGTGCAATTGTATACAATGAGTGGGTACAGTGGGATGTATATAGTGGGAGTGTATACTGTAGGGGGGTACAGTGGGGTCTATACAGTGGGAGTGTATACAATGGGGGGGTACAGTGGGGTGTATACAGTGGGAGTGTATACAATGGGAGTGTATACAGTAGGGGGGGTACAGTGGGGGGTATATAGTGGGAGTGTATACAATTGGGGGGGTACAGTGGGGTGTATACAGTGGGAGTGTATACAATAGGGGGAGGGGGTACAGTGGGAGTGTATACAGTGGGAGTGTATACAGTAGGGGGGTACAGTGGGGTGTATACAGTGGGAGTGTATACAGTAGGGGGGTACAGTGGGGTGTATACAGTGGGAGTGTATACAGTAGGGGGTACAGCGGGGTGTATACAGTGGGAGTATATACAGTGGGAGTGTATACAGTGAGAGTGTATACAATGGGGGTGGTACAGTGGGAGTGTATACAGTGGGAGTGTATACAATGGGGGGGGGTACAGTGGGAGTGTATACAGTGGGAGTGTATACAGTGGGAGTGTATACAATGGGGGGGTACAGTCACTATCACTAGGGGGTAGTGCTGGACAAGCTAATTGGACTCAAGGTAGACAAGTCCCCTGGTCATGATGAAATGCATCCCAGGGTATTAAAAGAGATGGCGGAAGTTATAGCAGATGCATTCGTTATAATCTACCAAAATTCTCTGGACTCTGGGGAGGTACCAGCGGATTGGAAAGCAGCTAATGTAACGCCTCTGTTTAAAAAAGGGGGAAGACAAAAGGCAGGTAACTATAGGCCGGTTAGTTTAACATCTGTAGTGGGGAAAATGCTTGAAACTATCATTAAGGAAGAAATAGCGGGACATCTAGATAGGAATAGTGCAATCAAGCAGACGCAGCATGGATTCATGAAGGGGAAATCATGTTTAACTAATTTACTGGAATTCTTTGAGGATATAACGAGCATGGTGGATAGAGGTGTACCGATGGATGTGGTGTATTTAGATTTCCAAAAGGCATTCGATAAGGTGCCACACAAAAGGTTACTGCAGAAGATAAAGGTACACGGAGTCAGAGGAAATGTATTAGAATGGATAGAGAATTGGCTGGCGAACAGAAAGCAGAGAGTCGGGATGAATGGGTCCTTTTCGGGTTGGAAATCGGTGGTTAGTGGTGTGCCACAGGGATCGGTGCTGGGACCACAACTGTTTACAATATACATAGATGACCTGGAAGAGGGGACAGAGTGTAGTGTAACAAAATTTGCAGATGACACAAAGATTAGTTGGAAAGTGGGTTGTGTAGAGGACACAGAGAGGCTGCAAAGAGATTTGGATAGGTTAAGCGAATGGGCTAAGGTTTGGCAGATGGAATACAATGTCGGAAAGTGTGAGGTCATCCACCATGGGAAAAAAAACAGTAAAAGGGAATATTATTTGAATGAGGAGAAATTACAACATGCTGCGGTGCAGAGGGACCTGGGGGTCCTTGTGCATGAAACTCTTTTTGGAGTTCACCTGCAAAACATAAAACATTAAACGGTGCCACCCGACCTGGGTGACACTCCAGACATTTACAAGGCCCTTTTTCCTTGTGCATGAATCCCAAAAAGTTAGTTTGCAGGTGCAGCAGGTAATCAGGAAGGCGAATGGAATGTTGGCCTTCATTGCGAGAGGGATGGAGTACAAAAGCAGGGAGGTCCTGCTGCAACTGTATAGGGTATTGGTAAGGCCGCACCTGGAGTACTGCGTGCAGTTTTGGTCACCTTACTTAAGGAAGGATATACTGGCTTTGGAGGGGGTACAGAGACGATTCACTAGGCTGATTCCGGAGATGAGGGGGTTACCTTATGGTGATAGATTGAGTAGACTGGGTCTTTACTCGTTGGAGTTCAGAAGGATGAGGGGTGATCTTATAGAAACATTTAAAATAATGAAAGGGATAGACAAGATAGAGGCGGAGAGGTTGTTTCCACTGGTCGGGGAGACTAGAACTCGGGGGCACAGCCTCAAAATACGGGGGAGCCAATTTAAAACCGAGTTGAGAAGGAATTTCTTCTCCCAGAGGGTTGTGAATTTGTGGAATTCTCTGCCCAAGGAAGCAGTTGAGGCTAGCTCATTGAATGTATTCAAGTCACAGATAGATAGATTTTTAGCCGATAAGGGAATAAAGGGTTAGGGGAGCGGGCGGGTAAGTGGAGCTGAGTCCATGGCCAGATCAGCCATGATCTTATTGAATGGCAGAGCAGGCTCGAGGGGCTAGATGGCCTATTCCTTTCCTAATTCTTATTACCTTATTACCTTTATTTATCTTATTATTAGTGGGAGTGTATATAGTGAGAGTGTATACAATGGGAGGGTACAGTGGGAGTGTATACAGTGGGAGTGTATACAGTGGGAGTGTATACAATGGGAGGGTACAGTGGGAATGTATACAGTGGGTGTGTATACAGTGGGAGTGTATATAATGCGGGGTACAATGGAAATGTATCATCATCACAGGCAGTCCCTTGGAATCGATGAAGACTTGCTTCCACTCTTAGCATGAGTTCTTAGGTGGCTGTACAGTCCAATACGAGAACCACAGTTTTTTCACAGGTGGGACAGATAGTCGTTGAGGGAAAGGGTGGGTAGGGAGCCTGGTTTGCCGCACGTTCCTTCCGCTGCCTGCGCTTGATTTCTGCATGCTCTCAGCAATGAGACCCGAGGTGCTCAGCGCCCTCCACTGAGAGCAGTCTATGGCCAGTGACTCCCAGGTGTCAGTGGGGATGTCACACTTTATCAGGGAGGCTTTGAGGGTGTCCTTGTAACATTTCCTCTGCCCGCCTTTGGCTCGTTTGCCGTGGACGAGTTCTGAGTAGAGCGCTTGCTTTGGGAGTCTCGTGTTTGGCATGCGAACTACGTGGCCTGCCTAGCGGAGCTGATCAAGTGCGGTCAGCGCTTCAATGCTGGGGATGTTGGCCTGGACGAAGACGCTAATGTTTGTGCATCTGTCCTCCCAGGGGATTTGCAAGATCTTGCGAAGACATTGCTGATGGTATTTCTCCAGCGACTTGAGGTGTCTACTGTATACGGTCCACGTCTCTGAGCTTTACAGGTGGACGGATATTACTATGGCCCTGTAGACCATGAGCTTGGTGACAGTTTTGAGGGACTGATCTTCAAACACTCTTTTCCTCAGGCGGCCGAAGGCTGCACTGGCGCACTGGAGGCGGTGTTGGATCTTATCATCAATGCCTGCTATTGTTAATAGGAGGCTTCCGAGATAGGAGAAGTAGTCCACGTTGTCCAGGGCCACGCCGTGGATCTTGATGACTAGAGGGCAGTGCTGTGCGGCGAGGATAGGCTGGGGGAGGACCTTTGTCTTACTAACGTTTAGTGTAAGGCCCATGCTTTCAATAGTTTCGGTAAATATGTCGACTATGTCCTGGAGTTCAGCCTCTGTGTCTGCACAGACGCAGGCATCTTCCGCGTACTGTAGCTCGACGACAGAGGTTGGAGTGGTCTTGGACCTGGCCTGGAGACGGCGAAGGTTGAACAGGATCCTACTGGTTCTGTAGTTTAGCTCCACTCCAGTGGGGAGCTTATCAACTGTGAGGTGGAGCATGGCAGCGAGGAAGAATGAGTAGACGGTTGGGGCGATGATGCAGTCCTGCTTGACCCCGGTCCGGACATGATTTGGCTCTGAGATGGATCCGTTGGTAAGGATCAAAGCTTGCATCTTGGAGCAGGCGGAGTGTATACAGTGGGAGTATAGACTATGGGAGTGAATACAATGGCGGGGTACAGTGGGTATGTATACAGTGGGAGTGTATACAGTGGGAGTGTATAGAAGCTTAGAAACATAGAAACATAGAAACATAGAAAATAGGTGTAGGAGTAGGCCATTCGGCCCTTCGAGTCTGCACTACCATTCAATATGATCATGGCTGATCATTCACCTCAGTACACCTTTCCCGTTTTCTCTCCATACCACTTGATCCCTTTAGCCGTAAGGGCCACATCTAACTCCCTTTTGAATATATCCAATGAACTCGCATCAACGACTCTCTGCGGCAGGGAATTCCACAGGTAAACAACTCTCTGAGTGAAGAAGTTTCTCCTCATCTCAGTCCTAAATGGCCTACCCCTTATCCTAAGACTGTGTCCCCTGGTTCTGGATTTCCCCAACATCAGGAACATTCTTCCCGCATCTAACCTGTCCCGTCCCGTCAGAATCTTATACGTTTCCATGAGATCCCCTCTCATCCTTCTAAACTCCAGTGTATAAAGGCCCAGTTGATCCAGTCTCTCCTCATATGTTAGTCCAGCCATTCCTGGAATTAGTCTGGTGAACCTTCGCTGCACTCCCTCAATAGCAAGAACGTCCTTCCTCAGATTAGGAGACCAAAACTGAACACAATATTCCAGGTGAGGCCTCACCAAGGCCCTGTACAACTGCAGCAAGACCTCCCTGCTCCTATACTCAAATCCCCTAGCTACGAAGGCCAACATGCCATTTGCCTTCTTCACCGCCTGCTGTACCTGCATGCCAATGACTGATGAACCATGACACCCAGGTCTCGTTGCACCTCCCCTTTTCCTAATCTGACGCCATTCAGATAATATTCTGCCTTCGTGTTTTTGCCACCAAAATGGATAACCTGAAATTTATCCACATTATACTGCATCTGCCATGCATTTGCCCACTCTCCTAACCTGTCCAAATCACCCTGCAGCCTCTTAGCATCCTCCTCACAGCTCACACCACCACCCAGTTTAGTGTCATCTGCAAATTTGGAAATATTACCCTCAATTCTTTCATCCAAATCATTAATGTATATTGTGAAGAGCTGGGGTCCTAGCACTGAGCCCTGCGGTACTCCACTAGTTACTGCCTCCCATTCCGAAAAGGACCCATTTATCCCGACTCCCTGCTTCCTGCCTGCCAACCAATTCTCTATCCATGCCAGTACATTATCCCCAATACCATGTGCCTTGATCTTGTACACCAATCTCTTGTGTGGTACCTTGTCAAAGGCCTTTTGAAAGTCCAAATACACCATATCCACTGGTTCTCCCTTGTCCACTCTACTTGTTACATCCTCAAAAAATTCCAGAAGATTGGTCAAGCATAATTTCCCTTTCATAAATCCATGCTGACTTGGACCGATCCTGTCACCACTTTCCAAATGCGCTGCTATTTCATCCTTAATAATAGAGTCCAACATTTTCCCTACTACTGATGTCAGGTTAACCGGTCTATAATTACCCATTTTCTCTCTCCCTCCTTTTTTAAAAAGTGGTGTTACATTAGCTACCCTCCAGTCCATGGGAACTGATCCAGAGTCGATAGACTGTTGGAAAATGATTACCAATGCATCCACTATTTCTAGAGCCACCTCCTTAAGTACTCTGGGATGCAGACAATCAGGCCCTGGGGATTTATTGGCCTTCAATCCCATCAATTTCCCCAACACAATTTCCCGCCTAATAAGGATATCCTTCAGTTCCTCCTTCTCACTAGACCCACTGTCCCCTAGTACATTCCTTCGTGAAGACAGAACCAAAGTATTTGTTCAATCGGTCTGCCATTTCTTTGTTTCCCATTATTAATTCACCTGAGTCCGACTGCAAGGGACCTATGTTGGTTTTCACCAACCTTTTTCTCTTCACATATCTATAGAAGCTTTTGCAGTCAGTTTTTATGTTCCCGGCAAGTTTCCTCTCATACTCTATTTTCCCCCTCCTAATTAAACCCTTTGTCCTCCTCTGCTGAATTCTAAATTTCTCCCAGTCCTCAGGTTTGCTACTTTTTCTGGCCAATTTATATGCCTCTTCCTTGGATCTAGCATTATCCTTAATTTCCCTTGTTAGCCATGGTTGAGCCACCTTCCCTGTTTTATTTTTACTCCAGACAGGGCTGTACAACTGTTGAAGTTCATCCATGTGATCTATAAATGTTTGCCATTGCCTATCCACCGTCAACCCTTTAAGTATCTTTTGCCAGTCTATTCTAGCCAATTCACGCCTCATGCCATCGAAGTTAGCTTTCCTTAAGTTTAGGACCCTAGTTTCTGAATTAACTGTGTCACTCTCCATCTTAATAAAGAATTCTATCATATTATGGTCACTCTTCCCCAAGGGGCCTTGCACAACAAGATTGCTAATTAGTCCCTTCTCATTACACATCACCCAGTCTAGGATGGCCAGCTCTCTAGTCAGTTCCTTCACAATTTGGTCAAGAAAACCATCCCTAATACACTCCAGGAAATCCTCCTCCACCGCATTGGTTAGCCCAATCAATATGTAGATTAAAGTCGCCCATGATAACTGCTGTACCTTTATTGCACACTTCCCTTATTTCTTGTTTTATGTTTTCCCCAATCTCACTACTACTGTTTGGTGGCCTGTACACAACTCCCACCACCGTTTTCTGCCCCTTGGTATTCCGCTGCTCCACCCATATCGATTCCACATCATCCAAGCCAGTGTCGTTCCTTACTATTGCATTAATTTCTTCTTTGACCAGCAACGCCACCCTGCATCCTTTTCCTCTCTGCCTATCCTTCCTAAATGTTGAATACCCCTGGATGTTGAGTTCCCAGCCTTGGTCACCCTGGAGCCATGTCTCCGCGATGTCAATTACATCGTATCCATTAACGGCTATCTGCACAGTTAATTCGTCCACCTTATTCCGAATACTCCTCGCATTGAGGCAAAGAGCCTTCAGGCTTGTCTTTTTAATACACCTAGCCCCTTTAGAATTTTGCAGTAATGTGGCCCTTTTTGTTTTTTGCCTTGGGATTCTCTGCCCTTCACTTTTACTATTCTCCTTTCTATCTTTTGCCTCTGTCTCCCTTTTATTTCCCTCTGCCTCCCTGCATAGGTTCCCATCCCCCTGCCATATTAGTTTAACTCCTCCCCAACAGCAAGAGCAAACACTCCCCCTAGGACATTGATTCCAGTCCTGCCCAAGTGTAGACCGTTCGGGTTGTACTAGTCCCACCTCCCCCAGAACCGGTTCCAATGCCCCAGGAATTTGAATCGTTCCCTTCTGCACCACTCCTCAAGCCACGTATTCATGTGAGCTATCCTGCAATTCCTACTCTGACTAGCACGTGGCACTGGTAGCAATCCTGAGATTACTACTTTCGAGGTCCTACTCTTTAATTTAGTTCCTAGCTCCTTAAATTCATCACGTAGGACCTCATCCCGTGTTTTACCTATATCGTTGGTACCTATGTGTACCACGACAACTGGCTGTTCACCCTCCCTTTTCAGAATGTCCTGCACCCACTCCGAGACATCCTTGACCCTTGCACCAGGGAGGCAACATACCATCCTGGAGTCTCGATTGCGGCCGCAGAAATGCCTATCTATACCCCTTACAATTGAATCCCCTATCACTATCGCTCTCCCACTCTTTTTCCTGCCCTTCTGTGCAGCAGAGCCACCCACAGTGCCATGAACTTGGCTGCTGCTGCCCTCCCCTGATGAGTCATCCCCCTTAACAGTACCCAAAGCGGTGTATCTGTTTTGCAGGGGGATGACCGCAGGGGACCCCTGCACTACCTTCATTACACTGCTCTTCCTGTTGGTCACCCATTTACTATCTGGCTGAGTACCCTTTACCTGCGCTGTGACCAACTTGCTAAACGTGCTATTCTCGTCATTCTCAGTATAGTGGATGCTCCAGAGTGAATCCACCCACAGCTCCGGTGCCGCAATGCGGGTCCGTCAGGAGCAGCAAGCGGATGCACTTCCTGCATATGTAGTCGTCAGGGATACCGGAAGCGTCCCTGACTTTCCACATAGTACAGGAGGAGCATAACACGTGTCCAAGCTCTCCTGCCATGACTTAACCCTTTGATACACTTGGCAACAACAATGCTAAATGTTACTTACTGAAAAATGGGAGTGTATACAATGGAGGGGTACAGTCGGAGTGTATACAATGGGGGGATACACCAGCAGTGTATACAGTGGGAGGGGGTACAGTGGGAGTGTATACAGTGGGAGTGTATACAATGGAGGGGCTACAGTGGCAGTGTATACAGTGGGAGTTAGAGTGGGAGTGTATACAGTGGGGGGGTACAGTGGGAGTGTATACAGTGGGAGTTAGAGTGGGAGTGTATACAGTTGGGGGTAAAGTGGGAGTGCACAATGGGGGGTACATTGGGAGTGTGTACCATGGAGGTGTAGACACTGGATGTATATACAATGGGCGGTACAGTGGGAGTACACAGTGGGTGTGTATACAGTGGGGTTACAGTGGGAGTTTATACAGTGGAAGTGTATACAACGGGAGTGCGCAGTGGGAGTATATACATGGGGGGGTGGGTACAGTGGGTGCGTATACAGTGGGGGTGTATAAAGTGGGTGTGTATACAATGGGGGGTACAGTGGGAGTGTATACAGTGGGCGTGTACACAGTGGGTGTGTATACAGTGGGGGTACAGTAGGTGTTATACAGTCGGAGTGTATACAGTGGGAGTGTATACATTGGAGGGGTACCGAGGGAGTGTATACAGTGGGATTGTATACATTGGGAGTGTATGCAGTGGAAGTGTCTACAGTGGGAGTGTATACAGTTGGAGTGTACACAATGGGGGCTACAGTGGGAGTGTATACAGTGGGAGTGTTTACAGTGGGAGTGTATACATTGGGGTGGGGGTACAGTGGGATGTATACAGTGGGATTGTATGCATTGGGAGTGTATGCAGTGGAAGTGTCTACAGTGGGAGTGTATACAGTGGGAGTGTACACAATGGGGGGTACAGTGGGAGTGTATACAGTGGAAGTGTATACAATGGGGGGGGTGTACAGTGGGAGTGTATATAATGGGGGTTACATCGGCGGTGTATACAGTGGGAGTGTATACAGTGGGGGTGTATACAATGAGAGTGTATACAATGGGGGTACAGTGGGAGTGTATACAGTAGGAGTGAATATAGTGGGAGTGTATACAATGGGGGGTACAGTGGGAGTGTATACAGTGGGAGAGTATACAGTGAGGGGTGTACAGCGGGAGTGTATACAATGGGGGTACAGTGGGAGTGTATACAGTGGGAGTGTATACAGTGGGAGCGTATATAATGGGGGGGTACAGTGGGAGTGAATACAGTGGGAGTGTGTACAATGGGGGGTACAGTGGGAGTGTAAACAGTGGGAGTGTATACAGTGGGGGGGTGTATACAATAGGGGGGATAGAGTGGGAGTGTATGCAATGGGGGGTTACATTGGCGGTGTATACAGTGGGAGTGTATATAGTGGGGGTGTACAGTGGGAGTGTATACAATGGGAGGGTTAACATTGGGGGTACAGTGGGAGTGTATACAGTAGGAGTCTATACAGTGGGTGTGTGTACAGTGGGAGTGTATACAGTGGGAGTGTATACAGTGGGAGCGTATATAATGGGGGGTACAGTGGGAGTGAATACAGTGGGAGTGTATACAATGGGGGTTACAATGGGAGTGTGTACAGTGGGAGTGTGTGCAATGGGGGGTACAGTGGGAGTGAATACAGTGGGAGTGTGTACAATGGGGGGTACAGTGGGAGTGTATACAGTGGGAGTGTATATAGTGGGGGGCGTATAACAATGGGGGGGTAGACTGGGAGTGTATACAATGGGGGGTTACATTGGCGGTGTATACAGTAGGAGTGTATACAGTGGGGGTGTACAGTGGGAGTGTATACAATGGGAGGGTATACATTGGGGGTACAGTGGGAGTGTATACAGTAGGAGTGTATACAGTGGGTGTGTGTACAGTGGGAGTGTATACAGTGGGAGTGTATATAATGGGGGGGTACAGTGGGAGTGAATATAGTGGGAGTGTATACAATGGGGGGTACAGTGGGAGTGTATACAGTGGGAGTGTATACAGTGGGGGGTGTACAGCGGGAGTGTATATAATGGGGGGTACGGTGGGAGTGTATGCAGAGGGAGTGTATACAGTGGGAGTGTATATAATGGGGGGGTACAGTGGGAGTAAATACAGTGGGAGTGTGTACAATGGGGGGGTACAGTGGGAGTGTATACAGTGGGAGTGTATACAGACGGGGGTGTATACAATGGGGGGGTACAGTGGGAGTGTATACAATGGGGGTTACATCGGCGGTGTATACAGTGGGGGTGTACAGTGGGAGTGTATACAATGGGAGGGTATACAATGCGGGTACAGTGGGAGTGTATACAGTAGGAGTGTATACAGTGGGGGGGGTGTACACCGGGAGTGTACACAGAGGCAGTGTATACAGTGGGAGTGTATATAATGGGGGGGTACAGTGGGAGTGAATACAGTGGGAGTGTATACAATGGGGGGTACAGTGGGAGCGTATACAATGGGGGGTACAGTGGGAGTGTATACAGTGGGAATGTATACAGTGGGAGCGTATATAATGGGGGGTACAGTGGGAGTGAATACAGTGGGAGTGTATACAATGGGGGGTACAGTGGGAGTGTGTACAGTGGGAGTGTATACAGTGTGGGGTGTACAGCGGGAGTGTATACAATGAGGGATTCAGTGGGAGTGTATACAGTCGGAATGTATACAATGGGGGGGTACAGTGGGAGCATATACACTTGGAGGTACAGTGGGAGTGTATACAGTGGGGGGTACAGTG
Source organism: Pristiophorus japonicus (assembly GCF_044704955.1). NCBI lineage: Eukaryota > Metazoa > Chordata > Chondrichthyes > Pristiophoridae > Pristiophorus > Pristiophorus japonicus. Next base: position 87,387,903 of record NC_091990.1, on the reverse strand, counting down.
GGAGTGTATACAGTGGGAGTGTACACAGTGGGTGTGTATAAAGTGGGGATAGATGTGGGAGTTATACAGTGGGACTGTATACAGTGGGAATGTACAGTGGGAGTGTATACATGGGGGGGGGGTAGAGTGGGAGTGTATACAGTGGGGGTGTATAAATGGGTGTGTATACAATTGGGGGGTACAGTGGGAGTGTATACAATGAGAGTGTATACAGTGGGAGTGTATACCATGGTGAGTACAGTGGGAGTGTATACAGTGGGGGGTACAGTGCGAGTGTATACAGTAGGAGCGTATACAGTGGGGGTGTACAATGGGAGTGTATACAGTGGGAGTGTATACAGTGGGAGTGTACACAATGGGGGGTACAGTGGGAGTGAATACAGTGGGAGTTTATACAGTGGGGGTGTCTACAGTGGGAGTGTAGAGTGAGAGTGTATACATTGGGGTGTACAGTGGGAGTGTATACAGTGGAGGTGTATAGAGTGGGTGAGTAGATAGTGGGGGGATACAGTGGGAGTGAATATCATGGGAGTTTATACAGTGGGAGTGTATACAGTGGGAGTGTACAGTGGGAGTGTATACATTGGGGTGTACATGGGAGTGTATACAGTGGGAGTGTATAGAGTGGGTGGGTAGACATGGGGGGGTACAGTGGGAGTGTATACAGTGTGTGTTTATATAGTGGATGGGTATACAGTGGGGGGTACAGTGGAATTTATACAGTGGGAGGGTATACAGTGGGAGTGTACAGTGGGCGTGTATACAGTGGGTGTGTATACAGTGGGGGTACAGTGGGAGTGTATAAAATGGGGTGGTGCAGTGGGAGTGTATACAGTGGGAGTGTATACAGTGGGAGTGTATACAATGAGGGGTACAGTGGGAGTGTATACAGTGGGAATTTATACAATGGGTGGGGGCTACAGTGGGAATTTATACAGTGGGAGTGTATACAATGGGTGGTACAGTGGGAGTGTATACAGTGGGAGTGTATACAGTGGGAGTGTATACAATGAGGGTACAGTGGGAGTGTATACAGTGGGAGTGCATAAAGTGGAGGATACAGTGGGAGTGTATACAGTGGGGAGTGTACAGTAGGAGTGTATACAATGGGAGTGTAGACAGTGGGATGGTATACAGTGGGAATGTATACAATGGGGGGTACAGTGGCTGTGTATGCAATGCGGGGGTACAGTGAGAGTGTATACAGTGGCGGAGTATACCGTGGGAGGGTATACAGTGGGGGGTAAAGTGGGAGTGTATACAATCGGGGTACAATGGGAGTGTATACAATGGGGGGTACAGAGAGTGTGTACAATGGGGGCTTCAGTGGGAGTTTATACAATGGGGGTCACAGTGGGAGTATCTACAGTGGGAGTGTAAGCAATAGGAGTGTATACAGTGAGGGGTACAATGGCTGTGTATACAGTGGGTGTGTATACAGTGGGAGTGTATTCAATGGGGGTACAGTGAAAGTGTAGACATTGGAAGTGTATACAGTGAGCGGTACAGTGGGAGTGTATACAGTGGAGGGTGCAGTGGGAGTGTATGCAGTGGGAGTGTATACAATGGGAGTGTATACAATGAGAGTGTATACAGTGGGAGTGTATACTATGGTGAGTACAGTGCGAGTGTATAGAGTGCGGGGGGTACAGTGAGAATGAATACAGTGGGAGTGTATACAGTGGGAGTGTATTCAATGGGAGTGTATACAGTGGGAATGTATACAATGGGAGTGTATACAGTGGGAGTGTGCAGTGGAAGTGTATACATTGGGGGCGGGGGGTACGTTGGGAGTGTATACAGTGGGAGTGTATACAGTGGGTGTGTATACAATGGGGGTACAGTGCGAGTGTGTACAGTGAGAGTGTATACAGTGTGGGGTGTACAGCAGGAGTGTATACAATGAGGGATTCAGTGGGAGTGTATACAGTCGGAATGTATACAATGGGGGGGTACAGTGGGAGCATATACACTTGGAGGTACAGTGGGAGTGTATACAGTGGGGGGTACAGTGGGAGTGTATACAGTGGGAGTGTACACAGTGGGTGTGTATACAGTGGGGATAGATGTGGGAGTTATACAGTGGGAGTGTATACAGTGGGAATGTACAGTGGGAGTGTATACATGGGGGGGGTATAGTGGGAGTGTATACAGTGGGGGTGTATAAATGGGTGTGTATACAATTGGGGGGTACAGTGGGAGTGTATACAATGAGAGTGTATACAGTGGGAGTGTATACCATGGTGAGTACAGTGGGAGTGTATACAGTGGGGGGTACAGTGCGAGTGTATACAGTAGGAGCGTATACAGTGGGGGTGTACAATGGGAGTGTATACAGTGGGAGTGTATACAGTGGGAGTGTACACAATGGGGGGTACAGTGGGAGTGAATACAGTGGGTGTTTATACAGTGGGGGTGTCTACAGTGGGAGTGTAGAGTGAGAGTGTATACATTGGGGTGTACAGTGGGAGTGTATACAGTGGGGGTGTATAGAGTGGGTGAGTAGATAGTGGGGGGATACAGTGGGAGTGAATATCATGGGAGTTTATACAGTGGGAGTGTATAAAGTGGGAGTGTACAGTGGGAGTGTATACATTGGGGTGTACAGTGGGAGTGTATACAGTGGGAGTGTATAGAGTGGGTGGGTAGACATGGGGGTGGGTACAGTGGGAGTGTATACAGTGTGTGTTTATATAGTGGATGGGTATACAGTGAGGGGTACAGTGGAATTTATACAGTGGGAGGGTATACAGTGGGAGTGTACAGTGGGCGTGTATACAGTGTGTGTTTATATAGTGGATGGGTATACAGTGAGGGGTACAGTGGAATTTATACAGTGGGAGGGTATACAGTGGGAGTGTACAGTGGGCGTGTATACAGTGGGTGTGTATACAGTGGGAATGTATACAATGGGGGGTACAGTGGCTGTGTATGCAATGCGGGGGTACAGTGAGAGTGTATACAGTGGCGGAGTATACCGTGGGAGGGTATACAGTGGGGGGTAAAGTGGGAATGTATACAATCGGGGTACAGTGGGAGTGTATACAATGGGGGGTACAGAGAGTGTGTACAATGGGGGCTTCAGTGGGAGTTTATACAATGGGGGTCACAGTGGGAGTGTATACAGTGATGATGTATACAGTGGGAGTGTATACAATGGGGGTATATACAGTGGGAGTGTATGCAATGGGGGTACAGTGGTAGTGTATACAGTGGGACTGTATACAAGTGGGGCATAGTGGGAGTGTATACATTGGCAGTGTAAACAGTGGGAGTGTATACTGTGGGAGTGTATACAATGGGGGTACAGTGAGAGTGTATACAGTGGGAGTGTATACAGTGGGGGGTACCATGGGAGTGTATACAGTGGGAGTGTATACAATGGGGCGTACAGTGGGGGGTAGAATGGGAGTGTATATAGTGGGAGTGTATACAATGGGAGCGTATACAGTGGGGGGTACAGTGGGAGTATCTACAGTGGGAGTGTAAGCAATAGGAGTGTATACAGTGAGGGGTACAATGGCTGTGTATACAGTGGGTGTGTATACAGTGGGAGTGCATTCAATGGGGGTACAGTGAAAGTGTAGACATTGGAAGTGTATACAGTGAGCGGTACAGTGGGAGTGTATACAGTGGAGGGTGCAGTGGGAGTGTATGCAGTGGGAGTGTATACAATGGGAGTGTATACAATGAGAGTGTATACAGTGGGAGTGTATACTATGGTGAGTACAGTGCGAGTGTATAGAGTGCGGGGGGTACAGTGAGAATGAATACAGTGGGAGTGTATACAGTGGGAGTGTATTCAATGGGAGTGTATACAGTGGGAATATATACAATGGGAGTGTATACAGTGGGAGTGTGCAGTGGAAGTGTATACATTGGGGGCGGGGGGTACGTTGGGAGTGTATACAGTGGGAGTGTATACAGTGGGTGTGTATACAATGGGTGGGATACTGTTGGAGTGTATACAATGGGAGTGTATACAATGGGGGGTACAGTGGGAGTGTATGCAGTGGGAATGTATATGATTGGGGGGGTACAGTTGGAGTGTATACAGTGGAATGCATACAGTGGTTGTGTATACAGTGGGGAGTACAGTGGAAGTTTATACAGTGGGAGTGTATACATTGGCAGGGTACAGTGGGAGTGTATACAATGGGAGTGTATACATTGTGAGTATATACAGTGGGAGTGTATACAATGGAGGGTACAGTGGGTGTGTATATTACAGGAGTGTATACATTTGAAGCGTATATAATGGGTGGTACAGTGGGAGTGTATACAGTGGGAGTGTATACAGTGGGAGTGAATACATTGGGAATATATACAGAGGGGTGTACAGTGCGGGTGTATACAGTGGGAGAATACACAGTGGGAGTGTATACAATGGGCGGGGACAGTGGAAGTGTATACAGTGGAAGTGTATACAATGGGGTTACAGTGGGAGTGCATACAGTGGGAGTGTATACAGTGGGAGTGTATACACTGGGGCTGTATATATTGGCAGTGTATACAGTGGGATTTTATACAATGGGGAGAGCACATTGGTACTGTATACAGTGGAGGGTACAGTTGGAGTGTATACAGTGGAAATGTATACAATGGAAGTGTATACAATGGGGGGGGTACAGTCGGAATGTATACAGTGGGGTGGTACAGTGGCAGTGTACACTGTTGAAGTGTATACAGAGGGAGTGTATACAGTGGGGGGGTACATTGGGAGTGCATACAATGGGGGTACAGTGGGAGTGCATACAGTGGGAAACATAGAAACATAGAAACATAGAAAATAGGTGCAGGAGTAGGCCATTCGGCCCTTCTAGCCTGCACCGCCATTCAATGAGTTCATGGCTGAACATTCAACTTCAGTACCCCATTCCTGCTTTCTCGCCATACCCCTTGATCCCCCGAGTAGTAAGGACCTCATCTAACTCCTTTTTGAATATATTTAGTGAATTGGCCTCAACAACTTTCTGTGGTAGAGAATTCCACAGGTTCACCACTCTCTGGGTGAAGAAGTTCCTCCGCATCTCGGTCCTAAATGGCTTACCCCTTATCCTTAGACTATGACCCCTGGTTCTGGACTTCCCCAACATTGGGAACATTCTTCCTGCATCTAACCTGTCTAACCCCGTCAGAATTTTAAATGTTTCTATGAGGTCCCCTCTCATTCTTCTGAACTCCAGTGAATACAAGCCCAGTTGATCCAGTCTTTCTTGATAGGTCAGTCCCGCCATCCCGGGAATCAGTCTGGTGAACCTTCGCTGCACTCCCTCAATAGCAAGAATGTCCTTCCTCAGGTTAGGAGACCAAAACTGTACACAATACTCCAGGTGTGGCCTCACCAATGCCCTGTACAACTGTAGCAACACCTCCCTGCCCCTGTACTCAAATCCCCTTGCTATGAAGGCCAACATGCCATTTGCTTTCTTAACCGCCTGCTGCACCTGCATGCCAACCTTCAATGACTGATGTACCACAACACCCAGGTCTCTTTGCACCTCCCCTTTTCCTAATCTGTCACCATTCAGATAATAGTCTGTCTCTCTGTTTTTACCACCAAAGTGGATAACCTCACATTTATCCACATTATACTTCATCTGCCATGCATTTGCCCACTCACCTAACCTATCCAAGTCGCTCTGCAGCCTCACAGCATCCTCCTCGCAGCTCACACTGCCACCCAACTTAGTGTCATCCGCAAATTTGGAGATACTACATTTAATCCCCTCATCTAAATCATTAATGTACAGTGTAAACAGCTGGGGCCCCAGCACAGAACCTTGCGGTACTCCACTAGTCACTGCCTGCCATTCTGAAAAGTACCCATTTACTCCTACTCTTTGCTTCCTGTCTGACAGTGTATGCAATGGGTGGTACAGTGTGAGTGTATACAGTGGGGGTGTGTACAGTGGGGGTGTATACAGTGGGATTTTATACAATGGGGGGGCACATTGGGACTGTATACAGTGGGGGTTACAGTTGAATACAGTGGGAATGTATACAGTGGAAGTGTATATAATGGGCGGTACAGTGGGAGTGTATACAGTGTGAGTGTATACAGTGGAAGTGTATACAGTTGGGGGGTACAGTGGGAGTGTATACAGTGGGAATGTATACAATGGGGTTACAGTGGGGATATGCAGTGGGAGTGTATACAATGGAGGGGAGGGTACAGTGGAGGTGTATACAGTGGGAGTGTATACAATGGGAGTACTGTGGGAGTGTATACAGTGGGAGTGTACACTGTTGGGGTGTATCCAATGGGAGTGTATACAGTGGGAGTGTAAACAGTTGGATTTTAAACAGCGGGGGGAGGGGTACAGTGGGCGTGTGTACAGTGGGAGTGTGTACAGTGGGAGTGTATACAGTGGGGGTGTATACAGTGGGATTGTATACAACGGGGGGTGGGGGTAGAGTGGCAGTGTATACAGTGAGAGTGTATACAGTGGGAGTGTATAAAGTTGGGTGTATAAAGTGGGAGTGTATACAGTGGGGGGGTACAGTGGTGGTGTGTACAGTGGGAGTGTATACAGTGGGAGTGTATACAATGCGGGTGTGTACATTGAGAGTGTATAAAGTGGGAGTGTATACAATGGGAGTGTATACAATGGGAGTGTATACATTGGGAGTATATACAGTGGCAGTGTATACAGTGGGAGTGTATACAATGGGGGGGGTACAGTGGGTGTGTATGCAATGGGAGTGTATACAGTGGGAGTGTATACAGTGGGAGTGTATACAATGGGGGGTACAGTGGGAATGTATACAGTGGAAGTGTACACAGTGAGGGTGTATACAATGGGGGGTATAGTGGGAGTGTATACAGTGCGAGTGCATACATTGGGAGTGTATACAATGGGGGGGATACAGCGGGAGTGTATACAGTGGGGTTACAGTGGGAATGTATACAGTGGGATTGTATAAAGTGCAAGTGTATACAATGGGGGGTACAGTGGGAGTGTATACAGTGGGAGTGTATACAGTAAATGAAAGACTTGCATTTATATAGTGCCTTTCAAAATCTCATGACTTCCAAAGCACCTTGCAGCCAGTTAGTCCTTTTGAAGCGTAGGCACTGTTGTGGAGGATTTTGTAGTACTTGATGTGTGATAAGATGTACCTGAAATCTATGAAACCTTTCCTTATTACCTTGTCACCTTTTGCCTGCATCATTTCAAAGCTATAATCATTTGGCAGTGGCTGATTGGCTGGAACGCACTGGCAGTAGCCTGCGTGTTGTCTGATGTCACTCTCATGGGCTGCATGTTACTCTGGCAAAACATGGTAACAATTCCCAGGTTATCATTGTTTTTAGCTCTGAGGGTGATCGGGCATTCAATGAGCTGATCAGTTTGGGTCAGATACACAGTGCCAGGAGTGTCCAGAAGCAAGCAAGCTGCACATCAAAGAACAATAATCTACATCCACAGTAATTGAAACTGCCCGTGTGTGACACCGATTTCTCCATCTGTTGCAGTCACTGACATCTTGATCCACAAGGGCATGTAAATAAATAAAGATCTTACATAAAGAAAGAAAGACTTCCATTTTATATCGTGCCTTTCAGGACCTCAGGGGTCCCAAAGCGATTTACAGCCAATTAAGTACTTTTGGAGTGTAGTCACTTTCTTTGGGAAATGCGGCAGCCAATTTGCGCAGAGCAAGCTTGCTCAAACAGCAATGTGATGATAGCAAATAATCTGTTTTCAGTGATGTTGGTTGAGAGATAAATATTGACTCGGGAGTTCTGGCAAAGGATCATCGACCTGAAACATTAACTCTGTTTCTCTCCACAGATGCTGCCTGACCTACTGAAATTTCCAGCATTTTCTGTTTTTATACCAGGGAGAACTTCCTTGCTCTATGCTAAATAATGTCACGGGATCTTGTACGTCCACCTGAGAGAGCAGACCAGGCCTTGGTTTAACGCCACATCCGAAAGACAGCACATTTCAAAAGTGAAGCGCTCCCTCAATACTGCACTGGAGTAAGACGTGAAGCCGCAACCTTCTGACTCAGAGACGCGAGTGTGCTCTCACCTGAGCTGTGGCTGACACTGTAAATAATAAACTTATTGTGTGTGGCAGTCAGGCTCACTTAACCACAGAAGGAAATCATTTGTAAATCTCATTCTTCCAGGCCTTGTCATCCAAGGAACCACCCAAATCTCTCAGCCAAATAGCTGGCAGCTTTACTAGAGTGTAGCCTTTCCATGTTGTCGATGGATTCTCCCTCGAGAGCTTTATTGCAGCAGACATGTAAATAGTTCAGTGAAAACTTTGGAATTTAAAATTGAAACGCATCTGTTCACGGTTGGATTGATTTAAGGGTGGCACTGTCAGGCGTATGATAAATATGATATCTACGTGCCTTAGGCCTGCTCCACAGTCCCATCTCCTAAAGAGTCACTGGGAGGTCATGATTTGGTGAGTGTGTGTGCTGATGCAGACAGGGAGGAAGGTGTGTGGGTGTTGCTACTTGGGAGGTGTTGAGGGAAAATCTGGCAACCATTAATTTGTACCAGCCAGTGTCAACTCTCTGTATAGGCCTCCCCTGTCTCCACGGCAACAACAACATTCTTTTAATAAGTTGGCGATCTGCTTAATTAGTTGCTGGAAATTTCCTGAGGCTAGTTTTGTTAGCAGCGAAACTGAAGTTGCACAGTTGGTAACTGGAAGTGTCTGCTCTGAGCTGCGTTGATTGATTTGATTGGTCTCTGTTCTGTTGGAGACAGTTGTGGAGAGATAGACCAGAGAAAAGCTAAGTAGGAGGGCTTTTGGCATAAAGCTCATCAGGTGGACTAACTATGGGGAAGGGCACGGAAATCTGGTACAGATGTTGTTGAAATTACCCTGTGTGAAAATTAAGATGCAGTCAAGATAATATCAAGCTCTTGAAGGATACAAAAGCAAGAAAGTTATGATGGACCTGTATAAAACACTAGTTCGGCATCAACTGGATTATTGTGTCCAATTCTGGGCACCGCACTTTAGGAAGGATGTGAAGGCCTTAGAGAGGGAGCAGAAAAGATTTATGAGAATGAGTCCAGGGATGAGGGACTTCAGTTACGTGGATAGACTGGAGAAGCTGGGGTTGTTCTCCTTGGAGCAGAGATGTTTGAGAGGAGATTTGATAGAGGTGTTCAAAATCATGAGGGGTGTAGATCGTGTAGATAGAGAGAAACTGTTCCCATTGGCGGAAGGGTCGAGAACTAGAGGTCACAGATTTAAGGTGATTGGCAGAAGAACCAAAGGCGACATGAGGAAAAACTTTTTTACGCAGCGAGTGGTTAGGATCTGGAATGCACTGCCAGAAAGGGTGGTGGAGGCAGATTCAATCGTGGATTTCAAAATGGAATTAGATAAGTACCTGAACAAAAAAAAATTGCAGGGCTACGGGGAAAGGGCGGGGGAGTGGGACTAGCTGAGGTGCTCTTACAGAGAGCCGGCACGGGTTCGACGGGCTAAATGGCGGCCTCCTGTGCTGCAACCATTCTATGATTCTATCCCTTTTTCTGACCTCAACCTCAACCTGTGGTTTCAACAATGCACTCTGGATAGAATGATGTCATGTGGAGAAGTCCAGCATCTGGCCTGTGGTTTATGGACCACCATTTGCATTTCCTTCCTGTTGCTCATTCTGGGTAGCCTGACAACACCAAGCGAAGGTTCTATTGCCGTGAAGGGGGAGGTAGGGGGCAGGGAATAGGGATAAAAGCGAGTTTTTCAAATTGGTGGGAATTGACAAGTGGTATCTCCCAGGAATGTTGATGCTGGGAGCCAGCTTTCTCCTCTATTAATGGTCCGGATTTGGGAAGAGAGAGGAGTCTGCAAATGATACAAAACTAGGAAAAAATTGTGAAGGGAGATAAATTGACAAAAGTGGGCCAAATGATAGCAGATAGAGCTTCACAGAAAGTGTGAGGTAGTAGACATGGGCATAGGATTGCAGTGTAAATGGGATAGCACTATCCGTCGTTGCCCTGAGAAGGCAATGGCAGCCTTTCCTTTTGATTATTTCTATACCACTTCAGAGCACAGTTAAGAGTCAACTACATTGCTGTGGGTCTGGAGTCACATACAGGTCAGACCAGGTAAGGATGGCAGCTTTCCTTCCCTAAAGGATATGAGTGAACCAGTTGGGCTTCACGCCAAGCCAACAGCTCTTTTACTGGTACCAGCTTTCAAATTCTCAAGCTGCCATGGTGGGATTTGAACTCATATTGTCTGGATTACTAGTCCAGTAATTTAACTACATTCATATCATAAACCACCAGAGTCCAACTTAATCTGTGACTGGATCACTCACTGGACTGTCCCACCCCCATTGGTTTGAATGTAAATAGGGGAGATAGGCAGCTAGGGGATGGGTGACCATCAGGCAGAGCAGTGGAAGGAAGGTAGTGCAGGAGTCCCCTGCGGTCATCTCCCTCCAAAACAGATACACCGCTTTGGGTACTGTTGAGGGGAGATGGCTCACCAGGGGAAGGCAGCAGCAGCCAAGTTCATGGCACCGTGGGTGGCTCTGCTGCACAGGAGGGCAAGAAAAAGAGTGGAAGTGCTATAGTGATGGGGGATTCTATTGTAAGGGGGATAGATAGGCGTTTCTGCGGTCGCAACCGAGACTCCAGGATGGTATGTTGCCTTCCTGGTGCAAGGGTCAAGGATGTCTCGGAGTGGCTGCAGGGCATTCTGGAGGGGGAGGGTGAACAGCCAGTTGTTGTGGTGCATATAGATACCAACGATATAGGTAAAAAGCGGGATGAGGTCCTACAAGGCGAATATAGGGAGCTAGGAGTTAAATTAAAAAGTACGACCTCAAAGGTAGTAATCTCAGGATTGCTACCAGTGCCACGTGCTAGTCAGAGTAGAAATAGCAGGATAGCTAAGATGAATACGTGACTTGAGGAGTGGTGCAAGAGGGAGGGATTCAAATTCCTGGGACATTGGAACTGGTTCTGGGGGAGGTGGGACCAGTACAAACCGGACGGTCTGCACATGGGCAGGACCGGAACCAATGTCCTAGGGGGAGTGTTTACTAGTGCTGTTGGGGAAAGGTTAAACTAATATGGCAGGGGGATGGGAACTCATGCAGGGAGACAAAGAGAAGTAAAATAGGGGCAGAAGCAAAAGATAGAAAGGTGAATAGTAAAAGTGGAGGGCAGAGAAACCGAAGGCAAAAATTAAGACGGGCCACATTACAGCAAAATTCTAAAGGGACAAAGAGTGTTAAAAAGACAAGCCTGAAGGCTCTGTGCTTCAATGCAAGTAGTATTCGTAATAAGGTGGATGAATTAACTGTGCAGGCAGCTATTAACGATTATGATATTATTGGGATTATGGAGACATGGCTCCAGGGTAACCAAGGCTGGGAACTCAACATCCAGGGGAATTCAACATTCAGGAAGGATAGACAGAAAGGAAAAGGAGTTGGGGTAGCATTGCTGGTTAAAGAGGAAATTAACGCAATAGTAAGGAAGGACATTAGCTTGGATGATATGGAATCTGTATGGGTAGAGCTGCGGAATACCAAAGAGCAGAAAACGCTAGTGGAGTTGTGTACAGACCACCAAACAATAATAGTGAGGTTGGGGATGGCATCAAACAAGAAATTAGGGATGCGTGCAATAAAGTACAGCAGTTATCATGGGTGACTTTAATCTACATATAGATTGGGTTAACCAAGTTGGTAGCAATGCTGTGGAGGAGGATTTCCTGGAGTGTATTAGGGATGGCTTTCTAGGCCAATACGTCGAGGAACCAACGAGAGCTGGCCATCCTAGACTGGATGTTGTGTAATGAGAGAGGACTAATTAGCAATCTTGTTGTACGAAGCCCCCTGGGGAAGAGCGACCATAATATAGTAGAAATCTTTATTAAGATGGAGAGTGACAGTATTAATTCAGAGACTAGGGTCCTGAACTTAAGGAAAGGTAACTTTGATGGTATGAGACGTGAATTGGCTAGGATAGACTGGTAAATGATACTTAAAGGGTTGACAGTGAATAGGCAATGGCAGACTTTTATAGATTACATGGATGAACTTTAGCAATTGTACATCCCTGTCTGGAGTAAAAATAAAAAGGGGAAGGTAACTCAACCGTGGCTAACAAAGGAAATTAGGGATAGTGTTAAATCCAAGGAAGAGGCATGTAAACAGGCGAGAAAAACAGCAAACCTGAGGACTTAGAGAAATTTAGAATTCAGCAGAGGAGGACAAAGGATCTAAATAGGAGGGAGAAAATAAAGTATGAGAGGAAGTTTGCAGGGAACATAAAAACTGACTGCAAAAGCTTCTATAGATATGTGAAGAGAAAAAGATTAGTGAAGACCAACGTAGATCCTTTGCAGACAGAATCAGGTGAATTTATAATGGGAAACAAAGAAATGGCAGATCAGTTGAAGAAATACTTTGGATCTGTCATCACTAAGGAAGAAACAAAATACCTTCCGGAAATATTAGGGGTTCGAGGGTTTAGTGAAAAGGAGGAACTGAAGGAAATCCTTATTTGTCAGGAAATGGTGTTAGGGAAATTGATGGGATTGAAGGCCGATAAATCCCTGGGCCTGATAGGCTGCATCCCAGAGTACTTAAAGAAGTGGCCCTAGAAATAGTGGATGCATTGGTGATCATTTTTCAACAGTCTATCGACTCTGGATCAGTTCCTATGGACTGGAGGGTAGCTAATGTAACACCACTTTTTTTAAAAGGAGGGAGAGAGAAAATGGGGAATTATAGACCGGTTAGCCTGACATCGGTGGTGGGGAAAGTGTTGGAATCAATTATTAAAGATGAAATAGCAGCGCATTTGGAAAGCAGTGACAGGATCGGTCCAAGTCAGCATGGATTCACAAAAGGGAAATCATGCTTGACAAATCTAGATTTTTTGAGGATGTAACTAGTAGAGTGGACAAGGGAGAACCAGTGGAAGTGGTGTATTTGGACTTTCAAAAGGCTTTTGACATGGTCCCACACAAGAGATTATTGTGCAAAATTAAAGCACATGGTATTGGGGGTAATGTATTAACATGGATAGAGAACTGGTTGGCAGACAGGAAGCAGAGAGCCATAATAAATGAGTCCTTTTCAGAATGGCAGGCAGTGACCAGTGGGGTGCCGCAGGGTTCAGTGCTGGGACCCCAGCTATTTACAATATATATCAATGATTTAGATGAAGGAATTAAGTGTAATATCTCCAAGTTTGCAGCTGACACTAAGTTGGGTGGTGGTGTGAGCTGTGAGGAGGATGCTAAGAGACTGCAGAGTGACTTGGATAGGTTAGGTGAGTGGGCAAATGCATGGCAGATGCAGTATAATGTGGATAAATATAAGGCTAGCCACTGGTGGCAAAAACAGGAAGACAGAATATTATCTGAATGGTGACAGATTAGGAAAAGGGGAGGTGCAACGAGACCTGGGTGTCATGGTACATCAGTCATTGAAGTTTGGCATGCAGGTACAGCAGGCGGTGAAGAAGACAAATGGTATGTTGGCCTTCATAGCTAAAGGATTTGAGTATAGGAGCAGGGAGGTCTTACTGCAGTTGTACAGAGCCTTGGTGAGGCCACACCTGGAATATTGTGTTCAGTTTTGGTCCCCTAATCTAAGGAAGAATGTTCTTGCTATTGAGGGAGTACAGCGAAGGTTCACCAGATTGATTCCCGGGATGGCAGGACTGACATATGAGGAGAGACTGGATCAATTGATCTTGTATCCACTGGAGTTTAGATGAATGAGAGGGGATCTCATAGAAACATATAAAATTCCGACGGGATTGGACAGGTTAGAGGCAGGAAGAATGTTCCCATTGCTGGGGAGTTCCAGAACCAGGGGTCACAGTCTAAGAATAAGAGGTAAGCCATTTAGGACCGAGATGAGGAGAAACTTCTTCACTCAGAGAGTGGTTAACCTGTGGAATTCTCTACCGCGGAAAGTTGTTGAAGCCAGTTCGTTAGATATATTCCAAAGGGAGTTAGATATGGCCTTTACGGCCAAAGGGATCAAGGGGTATGGAGAGAAAACAGAAAAGGGATACTGAAGTTGAATGATCTGCCATGATCTTATTGAATGGCGGTGCAGGCTCGAAGGGCCGAATGGCTTGCTCCTAATTTCTATGTTTCTAAATTCTACATATAATGGCTTTCCCCAGACTCCCTCTGACCAGCACTTTGAAAGCATGAAGCTCAGTAATAAAGATAAGCAACAGGTGCCCAGGCACCGAGTTCAGTCACCGTTCCTTTTCCTCTGCTCAAATACCCTGCTTTGCATGGTATAATGACGCTCTTGCCTGTTACTGGTGGGAGTGCTGGCAACTTAGGTCGTAGGCCCTTGAAACTGACAGTGGGATAGCCTCATGTGGGAAGATGGTGGTATGTCCTTTCCTTTTATAAATTTTGATCTTGCTGAAAAACAGGGCATTATAGAGACCCAAACCTCTCCCAGTGTGTGTACCCAGCAAACAGCTGAACCGTATTGACCAGGAAGAAAGAAAAGCTTTGATTTATGTTGCACCTTTCACAACCACAGGACATCTTAAAGCGCTCTGCAGCCAATGAAGTACTTTTGGAGTGTGGTCACTGTTGTAATGTGGGAAATGCAGCAGCCAATTTGCGCACAGCAAGCTCACACAAACAGCAATGTGATATGACCAGATAATCTGTGTATTTTTTGTTATGTTGATTGAGGGATAAATATTGGCCAGGACACTGGGGATAACTCCCCTGCTCTTCTTCAAAATAGTGCCATGGGTTATTTTACATCCACTTAAGAGGGGAGATGGGGCCTCGGTTTAATATTTCATCCGAAAGACAGCACTTCTGAGAGTGCAGCACCCCCTCAGCACTGCACTGGAGTGTCAGCCTAAATTTATGTGCTCACGTCCCTGGAGTGGGACTTGAACCCACAACCTTTTGACTCAGAGACTCAATAGCTGTGACTAGGAGCTCGGAAAGTCCCGGGTTCGAGCAGAGCCTGCACTGAGTTAGCTGATCACAGCCAGGGCAGTGGCAGGGGCACAACAATTGTATTCTGCACCCTAGCCTGGACTAGGGTCAGCAAAATTAACCAGGATTCTGCTCCGTATGATCAACATGTAGTTAAATCACTGGTGGGAGTGGTAACTAGCGCCTGTGAAACCAAGCCCAAGCAAGAAGTCAAAGCCTTCGGGCAGTGAGAAAGTTGGCAGAAAAAATAGTAAACAATTTATAGCAGATATGTGCTGCTACTCCAGATTTTATACAGATTATTAAAATAGTATCCAGGATGTACAGATAAATTAGCTTAGCCTCAGGAGACAATAGAATTTCAGTTGTGCAATCAAAATATTCAGAGGGGGTTCAAACAGTGAGTGTGAAGTGTAAAATGCAGTAAGTGGTTTGCGTGTCTGTTAAAGGCGCACAAACTCTGAGCAGCAAACTTGCTGCTTTCTGTGTGCATGTGGGAGACAAGCCAGCTTTAATGGAATGGCTGGAGCCCTTGCTGGGGATGATGTCATGCATTTCTCATGTGAGAGTTGTCTGTGTTTTTGGATGGAGCTATTTTTTTAAATTCTGTGGTAGGAAAGTATCTGGGGTTCTGTAACATGAACTCAGTGTGTCTTGGGGAAGCGGGTGAAGAAAAAACGCTGGCTGTAACATTACGGGCAGACAACCCAAAGGGCGAGAGGAGCTGCAGTCTCAGCAGGATGCTGGGCTGGACGGGACTGACTCTGCTTATCATCCAAATGCCAAGTGTCTTATGTCTGCCGAAAGGTAAGAGTCAAACAATTGAATGCATGACAGTACCTTTACCTTACCGGCACATAGCCGAACTAGCATAGGGGTCAGAGAAGCAGTGAGCTCCGAGAACAAGTGAGCCCGGGCATGGAGCTCCGAGCAGCAGTGAGCCCGGGCATGGAGCTCCGAGCAGCAGTGAGCCCGGGCATGGAGCTCCGAGCAGCAGTGAGCCCAGGCATGGAGCTCTGAGCAGCAGTGAGCCCGGGCATGGAGCTCCGAGTAGCAGTGAGCCCGGGCATGGGGGTCCGAGCAGCAGTGAGTCCTGGCATGGAGCTCGGAGCACCAGTGAGCCCGGGCATGGAGCTCCGAGCACCAGTGAGCCCGGGCATGGGGGTCAGAGCACCAGTGAGCCCGGGCATGGAGCTCCGAGCAGCAGTGAGTCCGGGCATGGCGCTCCGAGCAGCAGTGAGTCCGGGCATGGCGCTCCGAGCAACAGTGAGTCCAGACATGGAGCTCCAAGCACCAGTGAGCCTGGGGATGGCGCTCCGAGCACCAGTGAGCCCGGGCATGGGGGTCAGAGCAACAGTGAGCCCGGGCATGGAGCTCTGAGTAGAAGTGAGCCCAGGCATGGAGCTCCGAGCACCAGTGAGCCCAGGCATGGAGCTCCGAGCACCAGTGAGCACAGACATGGATCTCCGAGCAGCAGTGAGCCCGGGCATGGAGCTCTGAGCAGCAGTGAGCCCGGGCATGGAGCTCTGAGCAGCAGTGAGCCCAGACATGGAGCTCCGAGCAACAGTGAGCCCGGGCATGGGGGTCAGAGCACCAGTGAGCCCGGGCATGGAGCTCCGAGCAGCAGTGAGCCCAGACATGGATCTCCGAGCAGCAGTGAGCCCGGGCACGGAGCTCTGAGCAGCAGTGAGCCCGGGCATGGAGCTCTGAGCAGCAGTGAGCCCAGACATGGAGCTCCGAGCAACAGTGAGCCCGGGCATGGGGGTCAGAGCACCAGTGAACCCGGGCATGGAGCTCTGAGCAGCAGTGAGCCCGGGCATGGAGCTCTGAGCAGCAGTGAGCCCGGGCATGGAGCTCTGAGCAGCAGTGAGCCCAGACATGGAGCTCCGAGCAACAGTGAGCCCGGGCATGGGGGTCAGAGCACCAGTGAACCCGGGCATGGAGCTCTGAGCAGCAGTGAGCCCGGGCATGGAGCTCCGAGTAGCAGTGAGCCCGGGCATGTGGGTCCGAGCAGCAGTGAGTCCTGGCATGGAGCTCGGAGCACCAGTGAGCCCGGGCATGGAGCTCCGAGCACCAGTGAGCCCGGGCATGGGGGTCAGAGCACCAGTGAGCCCGGGCATGGAGCTCCGAGCAGCAGTGAGCTTAGGCATGGAGCTCTGAGCAGCAGTGAGTCCGGGCATGGCGCTCCGAGCAGCAGTGAGTCCGGGCATGGCGCTCCGAGCAACAGTGAGTCCAGACATGGAGCTCCAAGCACCAGTGAGCCTGGGGATGGTGCTCCGAGCACCAGTGAGCCCGGGCATGGGGGTCAGAGCAACAGTGAGCCCGGGCATGGAGCTCTGAGTAGAAGTGAGCCCAGGCATGGAGCTCCAAGCACCAGTGAGCCCAGGCATGGAGCTCCGAGCACCAGTGAGCACAGACATGGATCTCCGAGAAGCAGTGAGCCCGGGCATGGAGCTCTGAGCAGCAGTGAGCCCGGGCATAGAGCTCTGAGCAGCAGTGAGCCCAGACATGGAGCTCCGAGCAACAGTGAGCCCGGGCATGGGGGTCAGAGCACCAGTGAGCCCGGGCATGGAGCTCCGAGCACCAGTGAGCCCGGGCATGGAGCTCCGAGCACCAGTGAGCCCAGACATGGATCTCAGAGCAGCAGTGAGCCCGGGCACGGAGCTCTGAGCAGCAGTGAGCCCGGGCATGGAGCTCTGAGCAGCAGTGAGCCCAGACATGGAGCTCCGAGCAACAGTGAGCCCGGGCATGGGGGTCAGAGCACCAGTGAACCCGGGCATGGAGCTCTGAGCAGCAGTGAGCCCGGGCATGGAGCTCCGAGCAGCAGTGAGCCCGGGCATAGAGCTCCAAGCAGCAGTGAGCCCGGGCATGGAGGTCAGAGCACCAATGAGCCCGGGCTATCAATCCCCGCACTGGAGCTTCCAATCTTTCTACCGACCTGGCTCTTTCATTTCGAAAGAAAATATCTAATTCAAGGTGATGACATCACACGTGAAGTTGTGGCCTTGTTCTCTGATTTCTGAGACCTGGGACTTGGGTTCGTGGAGCTCTGCTTCAAACTGTCAGAGTGTTGCTCCCTCTGGCAGCTGTCTATTCCATTTATATTAGCTACGCTTGAACTAAAGGATATTTTATTTTGAGGGGAATGTCAAGATATACCTCAGATGGCTTTGGACTTTTGCTTCCACGCTGGGATCATTTTGTTGCTGTCAAAAGCGTAGGGAATTAGCTGCGAGGCTTCGAGCTGAGCTCGTCAATGAGGTTAGGACAAGTTGACTTTAGCCTCCCTCTAGTCTGCTGTATAATGGATATACCTGGCACTGCCTTCATTTTTTTTTAGATTCCATTGTCCCAGGCTAAAAATTATTTTTATACATTAAGAAGAAAACTCTGTTGAGAATGTTCCCCTTAATCATTCAGGAGATTTCCTCATTCAGCTGTGAATATTCTCTCCCTAGGCCTCTATCCGTTGGTTTTCTTGTACTAGGCATGAACCTAAGCTAAAAGGGTAGACAGACCTTCAACAATTGCCACTCCCCGTATCCCATCACTGTTAGTCCAGTGCCCCTCCCACTCACTCACTGCCCCCCCCCTCACTCACTGCCCCTCCCCCTCACCCACTGTCCCTCCCCGTGTCCACACCCTGCTCCTCCCCTCACTCACTGCCCCTCCCTCTCATTCAATGCCCCCCCTCACTCATTGCCCCTTCCCCTCACTCACTGCCCCTTCCCCTCACTCACTGCCCTCTCTCTCAATCACTGCCCCTCCCCGTGTCCACTCACGGCCCCTCTCCCACTCACTGCCCCTCCCCCTCACTCACTGCCCCCCCTCACTTATTGCCCCTTCCCCTCACTCACTGTCCCTCCCCCTCACTCACTGCCCCCTCACTCATTGCCCCTCCCCCTCACTCACTGCCCTTCCCCCTCACTCACTGCCCCGCCCCCTCGCCCACTGCCCTGCCTCCTCACTCACTGCTCCCTCCCCCTCACTCACTGCCCCCTCCCCCTCACTCACTGCCCCTCCCCTCACTCACTGCCCCTCTCCCTTACTCACTGCCCCACCCCTCACTCACTGCCCCATCCCTCACTCACTGCCCTTCACCCTCACTCACTGTCCCCTCCCCGTGTCTAGTCTTCCTCCTGTCAGTGGCACTCCCTCCTCCATCAGTGACACACTGCTTCTCCATTAGCATCACTGCCTCCTTCCAATATCACTCCCAGAATTATGGTCAATATTTATCCCTCAATCAACATCATCAATACAGATTATTTGGTCATTATCACATTGCTGGTGATGGGATTTTGCTGTGTGCTGATTGGCTGCTGTGTTTCCCTGTGTATATAGTGTTACTACATTTTGAAAGTATTTGATTGGCTGTGAATTGGCTGGGATGTCCTGTAAAAAGTGCGATATAAATGCAAGTTTTTTGTTTCTTTGGGTGCTATTCTCCATGAAATATATGATGTGTTATTCTCTATATAATATACACCATATTATTCTTTATAGTATACTGGGTGTTATTCTCTATATCATATACATCATGTTATTCCCTATATTATGCAACCTGCATATTATTCTTGATAATTCACAGTGAGTGCTATTCTCCATATCTTATACACCGTGTTATTCTCCAGGAATCTCACAATGTCATTACCCATCATATAACTATTATTCTTCATGTCAAATGCTAGTGCCCTGTAACACTCTTACCCATTCATCATCCAGACCCTAGCAGCAGTCACTCTACCAGGGGAACTTAATATAAACAGCGCTATTAATCTACACTGAACTATATACTAAAGGTTTCCTCAGAAACACCAGCTCCTGTCATTAATGCTGTTCGGTGTGAGAGTGAAATTGATACAGTGGTGCTGGCTCTGTGATTAATGACTGTCTGGAGTTGTCAGGCCAGTGACCAGGTGAGAATACTGGGCAGATATGTTTATAGTGGCAGGGTTATTTCAGCAGATAACTATTTTAGTTGTGTACTTTAATCAAGCACCCCCTGATTAAATACGAGGGGGAGGGGGGCACACTCCAAAAACTTTTCAAGTGCCCCATTGTTTTTTTTTGGGGGGGGACACAAAAACACAAATTATACAAGTGCCCCCTGGCTAAAAGGGGGGGAGGGGCACTAAAATCAACAACTTAAGCAAATTAACCTTTAGACATTAAAATCAAATTAAAATTTGGATGCCGGGGGTGATGATGCACCTCAGTCCCTCCAGCGCCCACCTCTCGCGGAAGGCCGCGAGCGTACCGGTGGACACCGTGTGCTCCATCTCCAGGGATACTCTGGCTCGGATCTACGCGCGGAAGAGATGCAGTCAGGCTGAACGACCCCCTCGACCGCCCGCTGCCTGGACAGGCTGATGGCCCCCTTGGCCGTGCCCAGGAGCAGTCCTACGAGGAGGCCTTCCGACCTGCCCGCTCCCTTCTGCACAGGGTGCCCAAAGATCAGGAGTGTGGGACTGAAATACAACCAGAATCTGAGGAGCAGCCCCTTCAGATATTGAAAGAGGGGCTGCAACCTCACACACTCAGTAAAAACGTGGGACACGGACTCTTCCAGACCGCAGAAATTGCGGGCGGCCTGGGAGCCCGTGAACCGGCTTAAAAACTTCTTGCACGGGACTGTTCCGTGCAATACCCTCGAGGCCAAGTCCCCAATAAATAGAATGAGGATTCCCGCGTAGAGTGCACTCCATTGCGGACCCCCGCCTCCTCCGGACGGCAAGATGGTGCGCCATGGCGTGTCCGGATGGAAGACGAGGATGGCAACGTAGAGAGTGTGCAGAAGCAGCCCGTACAGGAATCCCCTCCACGCAGAACTGAAAGGCAGGGAGGGGATTTCCCCGAGGAGGCTCAAGTTGTCAGGTGCCAGCTCCCGAGGGAGGTTTCGAGGCTTAGCGCCGATGAGGAATTCCGTCTCAATGTCATCAACCATCATATAACTATTATTCTTCATGTCAAATGCTAGTGCCTTGTAACACTCTTATCCATTCATCATCCAGACCCTAGCAACAGTCACTTTACCAGGGGAACCCAATATAAACAGCTCTATTAATCTACACTTGAACTATATACTAAAAGTTTCCTCAGAAACACCAGCTCCCGCCATTAACGCTCTTCGGTGTGAGAGTGAAATTAATACAGTGGTGCTTGGCTCTGTGATTAATGACTGTCTGGAGTTGTCAGGCCAGTGACCAGGTGAGAATACTTGGCAGATATGTTTATAGTGGCAGGGTTATTTCAGCAGTGACCATATATTCTGCATTGAGTTGAACCAGCTGTAATGTATTAGGGCATGATGACGAAACACCAATTAAATGATTAATTGAAGACGAAGACTGCTTGAGAGAAGGCAATCTGCCACTTTCCATTTCTCTTTACTGGTACGAAACATGTGTACTATAAAGTACCTTTGAAGAAAGGTCAATACTCCTACTCTATCAAACTAACAGGCATTCACAAATGTCCACGTACTGTGAACTGTTACTGTACAGCCACAGAGATTCATTAATGTTCACTAGGAAAATGTTGCCATTGATAAATTTTCTGCATTATCTACAATGAGTATATATTATCTTATTATAGTTTATGTAAAGTTTATATGGCAGCAATGGATATTTCACGCCATCCCAATGAGGGTCTAGTACTTGTTCCTGCAATTGTGGCCTCGTGTGCATCCTCCACCCCACCACTGGAGGCTGTGCTTTCAGCCATAGAGGCTCTAAGCTCCGGAATTCCCTACCCCAAACCCATTTGCCTCTCCATCTCTCTCTCCTTTAAAAGGTTGCTTAAAACCTATCTCTTTGATCAAACTTTTAGTCATCTGTTGCAATGTCCCCTTCTTTGGCTTGGTGCCATTTTTTTTTGTCTAATTATGCTCCTGTGAAGCATCTTGGGATGCTTCATTGCATTATGGGAGCTTTATAAACGCAAGTTGTTGTGCAAATCCCAATCCACGCCATAAAGTGAAGGTGCTGGTCACAGGGCCACCTTACATTTAAAAAGATAATAGGGGCCGGAATTGCCCCTTTTTTGCCACCGGCGACGTTAGCGGGGCACGATGGCATTTTTGCCCAGGGAGAGGGGCCGGGGAAGTTTCCCCAGAGGTTTGGGGAGGCGCTGTCCCGGCAGCAACCCGCCCCACGATTAGCGCCTCGGGCCGGCACGCAACCGGAGATGACATCATCGGCGTGCGCGCCAACCCCTCACTGCCTCGTGCCGACCACTTTGCGCCCCGTGGAGGAAATTGCCCCATGGGTCATGAAGCTGATGGATATCCACCACTGGGAAACCCCTTAAAGGGGAGGCCTTTAGCGCCCTGGGCCACCATTTTTATTTGTCGACCGACTCTAGTGACGGCCCGACAATGGCAGCCCTCGCCTCAACTGGACTGCCTTAATGCAGCCCACTACTCCGCTTAATATTATACAGTAAAAAATGTTGGTAGTTAACTTCACCACTGATTTTCCTTCTTGTAAAATGAACCCCACTTCTAGCTCAGGAAGGAAGATCCCGCACAAGGTTACTTCACGGAGCCAGTGTCTGATTGGACTGACACATCAGCCCCAGCAGCACTCGAGTCTGTCCCATGAATCCTGCTAGGCTGAGCATCTAGGGAGGGCTGACTGGTGACTCTGTAACACATCTGCTAACTATTGGCCTGCTTTTACAATGAGTATTTAAGGTTTACATAGAAAGACCTTTAATGGCGGTTGTACAATAGTATATATGAGCTCCACAATTCTCTTTGACATCACAGGTATATTATTGTCAGTATAAAGGTGCAGCATTCCCACACTCCAACACAAACAGTCACAAATAACATTTCTATCCCTTGCCTATTACGGATGAGCCTGATTTGAACATTTGAGTCCATTCTGTGCACGGTTCAGCACATTGACAGGACATGAACTCAGGGCGAACTATATCTTCCTAGAAGGCACGAATCCCATCCTCCCTCACTATCGTTCTGCTAGATCTTCCCCAATATTGATTGATGCCTTTGGGGGATAGTGCTGCCGACTTCATCCTTGACATACACACATGTTCTTCAACTGTGTCATTCACACACACAATCTCTAGAGCCACACTGCAGACATACAGGGCTCAAAATTCCAATTGCATTTGAAAACCGGTGAGCCAGGGACTGCAGCGCGAGCTGCAAACACCTATTCACGTGGTCGCAGGCAGCATTTAAATTCATGCTGGGACCTCATTAAAATGATTCAGGCATGCATACAGCACCACCCATGCTATTCATCGGTTGCACGCTTGTTTGGGAGTGGGGTGGTGGGGTGGGGAGGGGAATAGGGGTATCAGGAAATCAGGCATCTCTCATGTCGATGTGTCACCTAAAGGTAGCTGGAAACCTTTAAAGGGAAGTTCACTCTGGCTGCAGAAAGCAGGGAAACTTCTCAAGTGGAGATCCAGAGAGGGCACCCAGGTTCTCTGATCCAGTGTTCGAAGCCCTAGTGCAGGCGGTGGATAGGAAGAGGAAGAACCTGTTAGCCCCAGGCTGTCGATCAATATGGAGGAGGGGGGACAGGTATAAAGGCCTCAAGGCAACATCTCCACCACCAGTGGGAAGAGGTTACAGAGGAGGTTAATGCCAGGAGCTTAGCTCCCAGGACATGGCAGCAATGCCACAAATTTATTTTTATTCATTCATGGCAAGGCCAGCATTTATTGACCATCCCTAATTGCCCGTAATGTGATGGTGAGCCACCTCCTTCAACCACTGCAGTCCTTGTAGTGAAGGTACACACACGGTGCTGTTAGGTAGCGAGTTCCAGAATTTTGACCCAGCGATGATGAAGGAATGACAATATATTTCCAAGTCAGGTTTTTCTATGCCAGTGTTTATGCTCCACTCGAGCCTCCTCCCATCGTTCCTCATCTAACTCTATCAGCATAACTCTCTATTCCCTTCTCCCTCATATGCTTATCTAGCTTCCCCTTAAATATCATTTGCCTCATCTACTCCCTGTGGTAGCAAGTCCCACATTCTCACCACTCTCTTCCAAAAGCTTCGGGCTGATATCTCTCTGGGTCTGCAGGATCTAACTCAGACTATCAGGTCTGCCCTCCTGCTCATCGGTGGGCACTCAGATCTAGGAGCCAGCACAAGTAGCGAGATTAGAGTCAGCCTTCATGATGCTGTCCTCTCTCCTGATGTGTTCTTTCTAATCCTGCCTGCTCATGTAGGTGTCAGGATACATGTCCAGGCTGCTCACACATCTGTAGTGATGGCGCAGCTGATGAAAAGCTCCTTTGGGACTCCGAAACTCTGAGATCAGCGCCAAGGCTCGTGGCAACTGAGTGCAGGTGGAGCCTCAGTGCAGCACCAGGATAGGTGTAAAAACAGCACAGAGAGGCACCATGGTGACATATAGTGAGTATGGGCGAGGGTACAGTGAGTATTGGGTGAGGTACAGTGAGTATTGGGTGAGGGTAGAGTGTGTATTGGGTGAGGTACAGTAAGTATTGAGTGAGGTACAGTGAGTATTGGGCGAGGTACAGTGAGTATTGGGTGAGGTACAGTGAGTATTGGGTGAGGGTAGAGTGTGTATTGGGTGAGGTACAGTGAGTATTGAGTGAGGTACAGTGAGTATTGGGTGAGGGTACAGCGAGTATTGGGTGAGGGTACAGTGAATATTGGGCGAGGGTACAGTGAGTATTGGGTGAGGTACAGTGAGTATCTGGGTAAGGAAGTTTCTTCTGAATTCCCTATTGGATTTCTTGGTGACTATCTTATATTGATGGTCTCTAGTTTTGCTCTCCCCCACAAGTGGAAACAGTCTCTATTTTTCAACTCTATAAAAACCTTTCATAATTTTAAAGACTCTACTTTGAGGATGTAACTAGCAGAGTGGACAAGGGAGAACCAGTGGATGTGGTGTATTTGGACTTTCAAAAGGCTTTTGACAAGGTCCCGATCAAGAGATTGGTGTGCAAAGTCAAAGCGCATGGTATTGGGGGTAATGTACTGACGTGGATAGAGAACTGGTTGGCAGAAGGAAGCAGAGAGTCAGGATAAACGGGTCCTTTTCAGAATGGCAGGCAGTGACTAGTGGAGTGCCGCAGGGCCTAGTGCTGGGACCCCAGCTCTTTACAATATACATTAACGATTTGGATGAAGGAATTGAGTGTAATATCTCCAAGTTTGCAGATGACACTAAACTGGGTGGCAGTGTGAGCTGTGAGGGGGACGCTAAGAGGCTGCAGGGTGACTTGGACAGGTTAGGTGAGTGGGCAAATGCCTGTCCAGTATAATGTGGATAAATCTGAGGTTATCCATTTTGGGGGCAAAACACAAAGGCAGAATATTATCTGAATGGCGGCAGATTAGGAAAAGGGAAGGTGTAACGAGACCTGGGTGTCATGGTTCATCAGTGATTGAAGGTTGGCATGCAGGTCCAACAGGCGGTGAAGAAGGCAAATGGTATGTTAGTCTTCATAGCTAGGAGATTTGAGTATAGGAGCAGGGAGGTCTTACTGCAGTTGTACAGGGCCTTGGTGAGGCCTCACCTGGAATATTGTGTTCAGTTTTGGTCTCGTAGCCCGAGGCAGGCCCCGAGGTGTATGAAACACTGAAAAATGTGCTTGTTCCCATCAAGCCAAAGGACACACCACTGATGGAGATTCTAACCAAGTTAGAACAGCACTACACTCCTGAGCCCTGGAAATTGCTGAAAGTTATCGTTCTGGAACACAAAATCAGTTGAATGATGGGCGTATCAGTGAATACATTGTTGCATTACAAAAGCTATCCATTCACTGTCATTTCAGAAACTTTCAGGACCAAGCATTGCATGAGCGCCTTGTTTGTTCGATGAAAAATGAAGCAATCCGAAAAAAATTGTTGACAACTCCTAACTTAACTTTTGATTTAGCTTGACAGACAGCTATGTCGATGGATATGGCTGACCAATACTAACTGTGCGAAGTTTGGTTTTAACAACGAGAACCTCGTTTGTGGCTGTAGTTTGAGAAACAACTTTGCTGGTATAGCAGTAGTTTTATGAGGAGTATTACGATATGTAATTAGAAAATTTGCCAATTTGTGGTCCATCGACAACTGCCATTTCTTTGGATTTGGATCCAACATTTGCTTGATGAGGGAACGTTTTACTGTACTGTGCACATTTTTCAGTGTTTCATACACCTCGGGGCCTGCTGCAGTCAAGAAAATAGCCCGTTTTCTTTGTAAAACCACCGGTTATGGTTTTCATCATCGAGGACTTCGACGATACTATTCGTGGTGAAAAACATTTCTAGCTGCTCCACATACACTCCAAAAGTCTCTCGGTCTGATTGAACTTACCCAAGCGCCCTATTATTCGCATAGGCACGGCCATCTGGACTCTTCAGTTCAGCCAAGTGTGCTTGAAATTTACCTTGGATTTTTAGCTGTCATGGAAAACAAAGAACCTCTCAAAGCCTCTCTGTTAGTTGGCTGGAACATCCACCAAAAAAAATTTCAGCTAAGGAATCCAGAAATCCGCTCCGATGTCGCCAATGTAATATATTCTTTACAACATCACAAACATGCACTACACACAAGATAGCTCTACAGAAACTTGTTAGGTGTCCTTGTAACATGATGCTTTTATTGTATTTACATGAATAATTGCATTACCATAGTAGTCCACTAGGTGGAGGAGTAGTCCACTAGGTGGAACTATATTGCAGTATCATTGTCTTGTATTCTCTCAACACGAGGTGATGATCTATAGGCACTGGAATCTCAGGCCACGTATTGGTGGTCCCCCTGACAATAGACTGCTGACCCCTCATAAAGAAAATGCCTTGGAGATTCCAGGGAGCCATACAGATGGAGATGTAGAAGGGACAGTGGCAGCTAAAGGTTAGTCTGGACCAGCTGGTAGCTTGCCTGTATAATGGTTTGGGAACATTAAGACACTAACAAGAAACACAATCGGGTACCTTCAAAAGCTGCAGAGGAATAATCACACTAACTGCATAACATTATAACATCGCTTTTCCCCGAGATAATAAAAAGCAAGTGCCGTGGAGGAGGAGGCGTAGGGGGAGGGAGAAAGAGGGGAGCAGGATTTAATCTCTGCCCAAACAGCCTCATCTTCACCCATGCCGTTATTCATCCCTTTCCCACTCGGCGACCAAGAGAGTTCCATTGGGAAAATGTATATAGTGCCGGTGAGGGTTTCCCACTGGGTCAGAGAAAAGACCTGGGGTGCCGGAAGATGAAAGTGGGATCTGACAGTGGGGTGCGGAGGCTCTACAGAAGTCAGCCCCTGGATCTAGAGCCTGTGGACTCAGTGCCACTATAAAAAGAAGCATTATGGAGGACTATTGTACTGACCCGGAGACACTAAGGACCATCTCGGATGAACTGAGGCAGATGGAAAGGGTCATGGTGGTGTCCAATATCATTCTCAGTGCCAGCATCCTATATTATCAACAGAGTCCAGCTCCACGTGGTGCGAGCGGGGCCACCAGAAACATCTGCACCCGTCCCCCCAACAGAGAGGCAACTGTGTCCAAAGTACATGCTTTAGCCACAGGCCTTTGGATTCTTTTGGAGAGAACCGTGAAAGCCGGCTTCCAAAAGCTTCGGGCTGATATCTCTCTGGGTCTGCAGGATCTAACTCAGACTATCAGGTCTGCCCTCCTGCTCATCGGTGGGCACTCAGATCTAGGAGCCAGCACAAGTAGCGAGATTAGAGTCAGCCTTCATGATGCTGTCCTCTCTCCTGATGTGTTCTTTCTAATCCTGCCTGCTCATGTAGGTGTCAGGATACATGTTCAGGCTGCTCACACATCTGTAGTGATGGCGCAGCTGATGAAAATCTCCTTTGGGACTCCGAAACCCTGAGATCAGCGCCAAGGCTCGTGGCAACTGAGTGCAGGTGGAGCCTCAGTGCAGCACCAGGATAGGTATAAAAACAGCACAGAGAGGCACCATGGTGACATATAGTGAGTATGGGCGAGGGTACAGTGAGTATTGGGTGAGGTACAGTGAGTATTGGGTGAGGGTATAGTGAGTATTGGATAAGGGTACAGTGAGTATTGAGTGACGGTACAGTGTGTATTGGGCGAGGCTACAGTGAGTATTGGGTAAGGTACAGTGAGTATTGGGCGAGGTACAGTGAGTATTGAGTGACGGTACAGTGTGTATTGGGCAAGGCTACAGTGAGTATTGGATAAGTTACAGTGAGTATTGGGCGAGGTACAGTGAGTATTGGGTGAGGTACAGTGAGTATTGGGAGAGGGTACAATTGGGCGAGGGTACGGTGAGTATTGGGTGAGGTACAGTGAGTATTGGGCGAGGGTACAGTGAGTATTGGGTGAGAGTACAATGAGTATTGGGTGAGGTGTACAATGAGTATTGGGTAAGGTATAATGAGTATTGAGTGAGGTACAGTGAGTATTCGGTGAGGGTACAGTGAGTATTGGGCGAGGGTACAGTGAGTATTGGATGAGGTACAATGAGTATTGGGTGAGGTACAGAACGTATTGGGTGAGGGTACAGTGAGTATTGGTGAGGTAGAGTGAGTATTGGATGAGGGTACAGTGAATATTGGGTGAGGTACAGTGAGTATTGGGTGAGGTACAGTGAGTATTGGGCGAGGGTACAGTGAGTATTGGGTGAGGTACAGTGAGTATTGGGTGAGGGTACAGTGAGTATTGGGTGAGGTACAGTGAGTATTGGGTGAGGTACAGTGAGTATTGGGCGAGGTACAGTGAGTATTGGGTGAGGGTACAGTGAGTATTGGGTGAGGGTTACAGTGAGTATTGGGTGAGATAGAGTGAGTATTGGGTGAGGTACAGTGAGTATTGGATGAGGGTACAGTGAATATTGGGTGAGGTACAGTGAGTATTGGGTGAGGTACAGTGAGTATTGGGCGAGGGTACAGTGAGTATTGGGTGAGGTACAGGGAGTATTGGGCGAGGGTACAGTGAGTATTGGGTGAGGTACAGTGAGTATTGGGCGAGGATACAGTGAGTATTGGGTGAGGGTAGTGAGTATTGGGTGAGGGTACAGTGAGTATTGGGTGAGGTACAGTGAGTATTGGGTGAGGGTACAGTGAGTATTGGGTAAGGTATAATGAGTATTGAGTGAGGTACAGTGAGTATTGGGTGAGGGTACAGTGAGTATTGGGTGAGGTATAGTGAGTATTGGATGAGGGTACAGTGAGTATTGGGCGAGGGTACAGTGAGTATTGGATGAGGTACAATGAGTATTGGGTGAGGTACAGAACGTATTGGGTGAGGGTACAGTGAGTATTGGTGAGGTAGAGTGAGTATTGGATGAGGGTACAGTGAATATTGGGTGAGGTACAGTGAGTATTGGGTGAGGTACAGTGAGTATTGGGCGAGGGTACAGTGAGTATTGGGTGAGGTACAGTGAGTATTGGGCGAGGGTACAGTGAGTATTGGGTGAGGTACAGTGAGTATTGGGTGAGGTACAGTGAGTATTGGGCGAGGTACAGTGAGTATTGGGTGAGGGTACAGTGAGTATTGGGTGAGGGTTACAGTGAGTATTGGGTGAGGTACAGTGAGTATTGGGTGAGGTACAGTGAGTATTGGATGAGGGTACAGTGAATATTGGGTGAGGTACAGTGAGTATTGGGTGAGGTACAGTGAGTATTGGGCGAGGGTACAGTGAGTATTGGGTGAGGTACAGGGAGTATTGGGCGAGGGTACAGTGAGTATTGGGTGAGGTACAGTGAGTATTGGGCGAGGTACAGTGAGTATTGGGTGAGGGTACAGTGAGTATTGGGCGAGGGTACAGTGAGTATTGGTGAGGTAGAGTGAGTATTGGATGAGGGTACAGTGAATATTGGGTGAGGTACAGTGAGTATTGGGTGAGGTACAGTGAGTATTGGGCGAGGGTACAGTGAGTATTGGGTGAGGTACAGTGAGTATTGGGCGAGGGTACACTGAGTATTGGGTGAGGTACAGTGAGTATTGGGTGAGGTACAGTGAGTATTGGGCGAGGTACAGTGAGTATTGGGTGAGGGTACAGTGAGTATTGGGTGAGGGTACAGTGAGTATTGGGTGAGGTAGAGTGAATATTGGGTGAGGTACAATAAGTATTGGATGAGGGTACAGTGAATATTGGGTGAGGTACAGTGAGTATTGGGTGAGGTACAGTGAGTATTGGGCGAGGGTACAGTGAGTATTGGGTGAGGTACAGGGAGTATTGGGCGAGGGTACAGTGAGTATTGGGTGAGGTACAGTGAGTATTGGGTGAGGTACAGTGAGTATTGGGCGAGGTACAGTGAGTATTGGGTGAGGGTACAGTGAGTATTGGGTGAGGGTACAGTGAGTATTGAGTGAGGTACAGTGAGTATTGAGTGAGGTACAGTGAGTATTGGGTGAGGGTACAGTGAGTATTGGGTGAGGTACAGTGAGTATTGGGTGAGGGTACGGTGAGTATTGGGTGAGGTACAGTGAGCATTGGGCGAGGGTACGGTGAGTATTGGGCGAGGGTACAATTGGGCGAGGGTACGGTGAGTATTGGGTGAGGTACAGTGAGTATTGGGCGAGGGTACAGTGAGTATTGGGTGAGAGTACAATGAGTATTGGGTGAGGGTACAGTGAGTATTGGGTGAGGTACAATGAGTATTGGGTGGGGGTACAGTGAGTATTGGGTGAGGTACAGGGAGTATTGGGCGAGGGTACAGTGAGTATTGGGTGAGGTACAGTGAGTATTGGGTGAGGGTACAGTGAGTATTGGGCGAGGGTACAGTGAGTATTGGGTGAGGGTACAGTGAGTATTGGGTGAGGTCCAGAAAGTATTGGGTGAGGTACAGTGAGTATTGGGTGAGGTACGGTGAGTATTGGGTGAGGTACAGTGAGTATTGGGTGAGGGTAGAGTGAGTATTGGGTGAGGTACAGTGAGTATTGGATGAGGTTACAGTGAGTATTGGGTGAGGTACAGTGAATATTGGGTGAGGTACAGAAAGTATTGGGCGAGGGTACAGTGAGTATTGGGTGAGGTACAGTGAGTATTGGGTGAGGTCCAGAAAGTATTGGGCGAGGGTACAGCGAGTATTGGGTGAGGTACAGTGAGTATTGGGCGAGGGTACAGTGAGTATTGGGCGAGGGTACAGTGAGTTTTGGGCGAGGGCACAGTGAGCATTGGGCGAGAGTACGGTGAGTATTGGGTGAGGTACAGTGAGTATTGGGTGAGGGTACAATGAGTATTGGGTGAGGTACAATGAGTATTGGGTGGGGGTACAGTGATTATTGGGTGAGGTACAGTGAGTATTGGGCGAGGGCACAGTGAGCATTGGGCGAGGGTACAGTCAGTATTGGGTGAGAGTACAATGAGTATTGGGCGAGGGTACAGTGAGTATTGGGTGAGGTACAGTGAGTATTGGGCGAGCGTACAGTGAGTATTGGGCGAGGGTACAGTGAGTTTTGGGCGAGGGCACAGTGAGCATTGGGCGAGGGTACGGTGAGTATTGGGTGAGGTACAGTGAGTATTGGGTGAGGGTACAATGAGTATTGGGTGAGGTACAATGAGTATTGGGTGGGGGTACAGTGATTATTGGGTGAGGTACAGTGAGTATTGGGCGAGGGCACAGTGAGCATTGGGCGAGGGTACAGTCAGTATTGGGTGAGAGTACAATGAGTATTGGGTGAGGGTACAATGAGTATTGGGTGAGGTACAATGAGTATTGGGTGGGGGTACAGTGATTATTGGGTGAAGTACATTGAGTATTGGATGAGGGTACAGTGAGTATTGGGTGAGGGTACAGTGAGTATTGGGTGAGGTACAGTGAGTTTTGGATGAGGGTACAGTGAGTATTGGGTGAGGGTACAGTGAGTATTGGATGAGGGTACATTGAGTATTGGGTGAGGTACAGTGAGTAATGAGTGAGGTACAGTGAGTATTGGGTGAGGGTACAGTGAGTATTGGGTGAGGTACAGTGAGTATTGAGTGAGGGTACAGTGAGTATTGGGTGAGGGTACAGTGAGTATTGGGTGAGGTTCAGTGAGTATTGGGTGAGGTACAGTGAATATTGAGTGAGGTACAGTGAGTATTGAGTGAGGGTACATTGAGTATTGGGTGAGGGTACAGTGAGTATTGGGTGAGGTACAGTGAGTATTGAGTGAGGGTACAGTGAGTATTGGGCGAGGGTACAGAGAGTATTGGGTGAGGGTACAGTGAGTATTGGGTGAGGTACAGTGAGTATTGGGTGAGGGTACAGTGAGTATTGAGTGAGGGTACAGTGAGTATTGGGTGAGGTACAATGAGTATTGGATGAGGGTACAGTGAGTATTGGGTGAGGTACAGTGAGTATTGGGCGAGGTACAGTGAGTATTGGGCGAGGGTACAATGAATATTGGGTGAGGTACAGTGAGTATTGGTCGAGGGTACAGTGAGTATTGGGTGAGGTACGGTGAGTATTGGTTGAGGAGGGTACAGTGAATATTGGGTGAGGGTACAGTGAGTATTGGTTGAGGTACGGTGAGTATTGGATGAGGGTACAGTGAGTATTGGGTGAGGTACAGTGAGTATTGGGTGAGGTACAGTGAATATTGGGTGAGGGTACAGTGAATTTTGGTTGAGGGTACAGTGAGTATTGGATGAGGGTACAGTGAGTATTGGGTGAGGTACAGTGAGTATTGGGCGAGGGTACAGTGAGTATTGGGTGAGGTACAGTGAGTATTGGGTGAGGGTACAGTGAGTATTGGGTGAGGTACAGTGAGTATTGGGTGAGGGTACAGTGAGTATTGGGTGAGGTCCAGAAAGTATTGGGTGAGGTACAGTGAGTATTGGGTGAGGTACGGTGAGTATTGGGTGAGGGTAGAGTGAGTATTGGGTGAGGTACAGTGAGTATTGGATGAGGTTACAGTGAGTATTGGGTGAGGTACAGTGAATATTGGGTGAGGTCCAGAAAGTATTGGGCGAGGGTACAGTGAGTATTGGGTGAGGTACAGTGAGTATTGGGCGAGCGTACAGTGAGTATTGGGCGAGGGTACAGTGAGTTTTGGGCGAGGGCACAGTGAGCATTGGGCGAGGGTACGGTGAGTATTGGGTGAGGTACAGTGAGTATTGGGTGAGGGTACAATGAGTATTGGGTGAGGTACAATGAGTATTGGGTGGGGGTACAGTGATTATTGGATGAGGTACAGTGAGTATTGGGCGAGGGCACAGTGAGCATTGGGCGAGGGTACAGTCAGTATTGGGTGAGAGTACAATGAGTATTGGGTGAGGGTACAATGAGTATTGGGTGAGGTACAATGAGTATTGGGTGGGGGTACAGTGATTATTGGGTGAAGTACAGTGAGTATTGGGCGAGGGCACAGTGAGCATTGGGCGAGGGTACAGTCAGTATTGGGTGAGAGTACAGTGAGTATTGGGTGAGGGTACAATGAGTATTGGGTGAGGTACAATGAGTATTGGGTGGGGGTACAGTGATTATTGGATGAGGTACAGTGAGTATTGGGCGAGGGTACAGTGAGTATTGGGTGAGGTACAGTGAGTATTGGGCGAGGGTACAGTGAGTATTGGGTGAGGTACAGTGAGTATTGGGCGAGCGTACAGTGAGTATTGGGCGAGGGTACAGTGAGTTTTGGGCGAGGGCACAGTGAGTATTGGGTGAGGGTACAATGAGTATTGGGTGAGGTACAATGAGTATTGGGTGGGGGTACAGTGATTATTGGGTGAGGTACAGTGAGTATTGGGCGAGGGCACAGTGAGCATTGGGCGAGGGTACAGTCAGTATTGGGTGAGAGTACAATGAGTATTGGGTGAGGGTACAATGAGTATTGGGTGAGGTACAATGAGTATTGGATGAGGGTACAGTGAGTATTGGGTGAGGTACAGTGAGTATTGGGCGAGGGTACAATGAATATTGGGTGAGGTACAGTGAGTATTGGTCGAGGGTACAGTGAGTATTGGGTGAGGTACGGTGAGTATTGGTTGAGGAGGGTACAGTGAATATTGGGTGAGGGTACAGTGAGTATTGGTTGAGGTACGGTGAGTATTGGATGAGGGTACAGTGAGTATTGGGTGAGGTACAGTGAGTATTGGGTGAGGTACAGTGAATATTGGGTGAGGGTACAGTGAATTTTGGTTGAGGGTACAGTGAGTATTGGATGAGGGTACAGTGAGTATTGGGTGAGGTACAGTGAGTATTGGGCGAGGGTACAGTGAGTATTGGGTGAGGTACAGTGAGTATTGGGTGAGGGTACAGTGAGTATTGGGTGAGGTACAGTGAGTATTGGGTGAGGGTACAGTGAGTATTGGGTGAGGTCCAGAAAGTATTGGGTGAGGTACAGTGAGTATTGGGTGAGGTACGGTGAGTATTGGGTGAGGTACAGTGAGTATTGGGTGAGGGTAGAGTGAGTATTGGGTGAGGTACAGTGAGTATTGGATGAGGTTACAGTGAGTATTGGGTGAGGTACAGTGAATATTGGGTGAGGTCCAGAAAGTATTGGGCGAGGGTACAGTGAGTATTGGGTGAGGTACAGTGAGTATTGGTGAGGTAGAGTGAGTATTGGATGAGGGTACAGTGAATATTGGGTGAGGTACAGTGAGTATTGGGTGAGGTACAGTAAGTATTGGGCGAGGGTACAGTGAGTATTGGGTGAGGTACAGTGAGTATTGGGCGAGGGTACACTGAGTATTGGGTGAGGTACAGTGAGTATTGGGTGAGGTACAGTGAGTATTGGGCGAGGTACAGTGAGTATTGGGTGAGAGTACAATGAGTATTGGGTGAGGGTACAATGAGTATTGGGTGAGGTACAATGAGTATTGGGTGGGGGTACAGTGATTATTGGATGAGGTACAGTGAGTATTGGGCGAGGGCACAGTGAGCATTGGGCGAGGGTACAGTCAGTATTGGGTGAGAGTACAGTGAGTATTGGGTGAGGGTACAATGAGTATTGGGTGAGGTACAATGAGTATTGGGTGGGGGTACAGTGATTATTGGATGAGGTACAGTGAGTATTGGGCGAGGGTACAGTGAGTATTGGGTGAGGTACAGTGAGTATTGGGCGAGGGTACAGTGAGTATTGGGTGAGGTACAGTGAGTATTGGGCGAGCGTACAGTGAGTATTGGGCGAGGGTACAGTGAGTTTTGGGCGAGGGCACAGTGAGTATTGGGTGAGGGTACAATGAGTATTGGGTGAGGTACAATGAGTATTGGGTGGGGGTACAGTGATTATTGGGTGAGGTACAGTGAGTATTGGGCGAGGGCACAGTGAGCATTGGGCGAGGGTACAGTCAGTATTGGGTGAGAGTACAATGAGTATTGGGTGAGGGTACAATGAGTATTGGGTGAGGTACAATGAGTATTGGATGAGGGTACAGTGAGTATTGGGTGAGGTACAGTGAGTATTGGGCGAGGGTACAATGAATATTGGGTGAGGTACAGTGAGTATTGGTCGAGGGTACAGTGAGTATTGGGTGAGGTACGGTGAGTATTGGTTGAGGAGGGTACAGTGAATATTGGGTGAGGGTACAGTGAGTATTGGTTGAGGTACGGTGAGTATTGGATGAGGGTACAGTGAGTATTGGGTGAGGTACAGTGAGTATTGGGTGAGGTACAGTGAATATTGGGTGAGGGTACAGTGAATTTTGGTTGAGGGTACAGTGAGTATTGGATGAGGGTACAGTGAGTATTGGGTGAGGTACAGTGAGTATTGGGCGAGGGTACAGTGAGTATTGGGTGAGGTACAGTGAGTATTGGGTGAGGGTACAGTGAGTATTGGGTGAGGTACAGTGAGTATTGGGTGAGGGTACAGTGAGTATTGGGTGAGGTCCAGAAAGTATTGGGTGAGGTACAGTGAGTATTGGGTGAGGTACGGTGAGTATTGGGTGAGGTACAGTGAGTATTGGGTGAGGGTAGAGTGAGTATTGGGTGAGGTACAGTGAGTATTGGATGAGGTTACAGTGAGTATTGGGTGAGGTACAGTGAATATTGGGTGAGGTCCAGAAAGTATTGGGCGAGGGTACAGTGAGTATTGGGTGAGGTACAGTGAGTATTGGTGAGGTAGAGTGAGTATTGGATGAGGGTACAGTGAATATTGGGTGAGGTACAGTGAGTATTGGGTGAGGTACAGTAAGTATTGGGCGAGGGTACAGTGAGTATTGGGTGAGGTACAGTGAGTATTGGGCGAGGGTACACTGAGTATTGGGTGAGGTACAGTGAGTATTGGGTGAGGTACAGTGAGTATTGGGCGAGGTACAGTGAGTATTGGGTGAGGGTACAGTGAGTATTGGGTGAGGGTACAGTGAGTACTGGGTGAGGTAGAGTGAATATTGGGTGAGGTACAGTGAGTATTGGATGAGGGTACAGTGAATATTGGGTGAGGTACAGTGAGTATTGGGTGAGGTACAGTGAGTATTGGGCGAGGGTACAGTGAGTATTGGGTGAGGTACAGGGAGTATTGGGCGAGGGTACAGTGAGTATTGGGTGAGGTACAGTGAGTATTGGGTGAGGTACAGTGAGTATTGGGCGAGGTACAGTGAGTATTGGGTGAGGGTACAGTGAGTATTGGGTGAGGGTACAGTGAGTATTGAGTGAGGTACAGTGAGTATTGAGTGAGGTACAGTGAGTATTGGGTGAGGGTACAGTGAGTATTGGGTGAGGTACAGTGAGTATTGGGTGAGGGTACGGTGAGTATTGGGTGAGGTACAGTGAGCATTGGGCGAGGGTACGGTGAGTATTGGGCGAGGGTACAATTGGGCGAGGGTACGGTGAGTATTGGGTGAGGTACAGTGAGTATTGGGCGAGGGTACAGTGAGTATTGGGTGAGAGTACAATGAGTATTGGGTGAGGGTACAGTGAGTATTGGGTGAGGTACAATGAGTATTGGGTGGGGGTACAGTGAGTATTGGGTGAGGTACAGGGAGTATTGGGCGAGGGTACAGTGAGTATTGGGTGAGGTACAGTGAGTATTGGGTGAGGGTACAGTGAGTATTGGGCGAGGGTACAGTGAGTATTGGGTGAGGGTACAGTGAGTATTGGGTGAGGTCCAGAAAGTATTGGGTGAGGTACAGTGAGTATTGGGTGAGGTACGGTGAGTATTGGGTGAGGTACAGTGAGTATTGGGTGAGGGTAGAGTGAGTATTGGGTGAGGTACAGTGAGTATTGGATGAGGTTACAGTGAGTATTGGGTGAGGTACAGTGAATATTGGGTGAGGTACAGAAAGTATTGGGCGAGGGTACAGTGAGTATTGGGTGAGGTACAGTGAGTATTGGGTGAGGTCCAGAAAGTATTGGGCGAGGGTACAGCGAGTATTGGGTGAGGTACAGTGAGTATTGGGCGAGGGTACAGTGAGTATTGGGCGAGGGTACAGTGAGTTTTGGGCGAGGGCACAGTGAGCATTGGGCGAGACTACGGTGAGTATTGGGTGAGGTACAGTGAGTATTGGGTGAGGGTACAATGAGTATTGGGTGAGGTACAATGAGTATTGGGTGGGGGTACAGTGATTATTGGGTGAGGTACAGTGAGTATTGGGCGAGGGCACAGTGAGCATTGGGCGAGGGTACAGTCAGTATTGGGTGAGAGTACAATGAGTATTGGGCGACGGTACAGTGAGTATTGGGTGAGGTACAGTGAGTATTGGGCGAGCGTACAGTGAGTATTGGGCGAGGGTACAGTGAGTTTTGGGCGAGGGCACAGTGAGCATTGGGCGAGGGTACGGTGAGTATTGGGTGAGGTACAGTGAGTATTGGGTGAGGGTACAATGAGTATTGGGTGAGGTACAATGAGTATTGGGTGGGGGTACAGTGATTATTGGGTGAGGTACAGTGAGTATTGGGCGAGGGCACAGTGAGCATTGGGCGAGGGTACAGTCAGTATTGGGTGAGAGTACAATGAGTATTGGGTGAGGGTACAATGAGTATTGGGTGAGGTACAATGAGTATTGGGTGGGGGTACAGTGATTATTGGGTGAAGTACATTGAGTATTGGATGAGGGTACAGTGAGTATTGGGTGAGGGTACAGTGAGTATTGGGTGAGGTACAGTGAGTTTTGGATGAGGGTACAGTGAGTATTGGGTGAGGGTACAGTGAGTATTGGATGAGGGTACAATGAGTATTGGGTGAGGTACAGTGAGTAATGAGTGAGGTACAGTGAGTATTGGGTGAGGGTACAGTGAGTATTGGGTGAGGTACAGTGAGTATTGAGTGAGGGTACAGTGAGTATTGGGTGAGGGTACAGTGAGTATTGGGTGAGGTTCAGTGAGTATTGGGTGAGGTACAGTGAATATTGAGTGAGGTACAGTGAGTATTGAGTGAGGGTACATTGAGTATTGGGTGAGGGTACAGTGAGTATTGGGTGAGGTACAGTGAGTATTGAGTGAGGGTACAGTGAGTATTGGGCGAGGGTACAGAGAGTATTGCGTGAGGGTACAGTGAGTATTGGGTGAGGTACAGTGAGTATTGGGTGAGGGTACAGTGAGTATTGAGTGAGGGTACAGTGAGTATTGGGTGAGGTACAATGAGTATTGGATGAGGGTACAGTGAGTATTGGGTGAGGTACAGTGAGTATTGGGCGAGGGTACAATGAATATTGGGTGAGGTACAGTGAGTATTGGTCGAGGGTACAGTGAGTATTGGGTGAGGTACGGTGAGTATTGGTTGAGGAGGGTACAGTGAATATTGGGTGAGGGTACAGTGAGTATTGGTTGAGGTACGGTGAGTATTGGATGAGGGTACAGTGAGTATTGGGTGAGGTACAGTGAGTATTGGGTGAGGTACAGTGAATATTGGGTGAGGGTACAGTGAATTTTGGTTGAGAGTACAGTGAGTATTGGATGAGGGTACAGTGAGTATTGGGTGAGGTACAGTGAGTATTGGGCGAGGGTACAGTGAGTATTGGGTGAGGTACAGTGAGTATTGGGTGAGGGTACAGTGAGTATTGGGTGAGGTACAGTGAGTATTGGGTGAGGGTACAGTGAGTATTGGGTGAGGTCCAGAAAGTATTGGGTGAGGTACAGTGAGTATTGGGTGAGGTACGGTGAGTATTGGGTGAGGTACAGTGAGTATTGGGTGAGGGTAGAGTGAGTATTGGGTGAGGTACAGTGAGTATTGGATGAGGTTACAGTGAGTATTGGGTGAGGTACAGTGAATATTGGGTGAGGTCCAGAAAGTATTGGGCGAGGGTACAGTGAGTATTGGGTGAGGTACAGTGAGTATTGGGCGAGCGTACAGTGAGTATTGGGCGAGGGTACAGTGAGTTTTGGGCAAGGGTACGGTGAGTATTGGGTGAGGTACAGTGAGTATTGGGTGAGGGTACAATGAGTATTGGGTGAGGTACAATGAGTATTGGGTGGGGGTACAGTGATTATTGGTTGAGGTACAGTGAGTATTGGGCGAGGGCACAGTGAGCATTGGGCGAGGGTACAGTCAGTATTGGGTGAGAGTACAATGAGTATTGGGTGAGGGTACAATGAGTATTGGGTGAGGTACAATGAGTATTGGGTGGGGGTACAGTGATTATTGGGTGAAGTACATTGAGTATTGGATGAGGGTACAGTGAGTATTGGGTGAGGGTACAGTGAGTATTGGGTGAGGTACAGTGAGTATTGGATGAGGGTACAGTGAGTATTGGGTGAGGGTACAGTGAGTATTGGATGAGGGTACAATGAGTATTGGGTGAGGTACAGTGAGTATTGGGTGAGGGTACAGTGAGTATTGAGTGAGGGTACAGTGAGTATTGGGTGAGGGTACAGTGAGTATTGGGTGAGGTTCAGTGAGTATTGGGTGAGGTACAGTGAATATTGAGTGAGGTACAGTGAGTATTGGGTGAGGGTACAGTGAGTATTGGGTGAGGTACAGTGAATATTGAGTGATGTACAGTGAGTATTGAGTGAGGGTACAGTGAGTATTGGGTGAGGGTACAGTGAGTATTGGGTGAGGTACAGTGAGTATTGAGTGAGGGTACAGTGAGTATTGGGTGAGGTACAGTGAGTATTGGGTGAGATACAGTGAGTATTGGGTGAGGGTACAGTAAGTATTGAGTGAGGTACAGTGAGTATTGGGTGAGGTACGGTGAGTATTGGATGAGGGTACAGTGAGTATTGGGCGAGGGTACAGTGAGTATTGGGTGAGGTACAGTGAGTATTGGGCGAGGGTACAGTGAGTATTGGGTGAGGTCCAGAAAGTATTGGTCGAGGGTACAGTGAGTAATGGGTGAGGTACAGTGAGTATTGGTCGAGGGTACACTGAGTATTGGGTGAGGTACAGTGAGTATTGGGTGAGATACAATGAGTATTGGGCGAGGGTACAGTGAGTATTGGGTGAGGTACAGTGAGTATTGGGTGAGGTACAGTGAGTATTGGGTGAGGGTACAGTGAGTATTGGGTGAGATGCAGTGAATATTGGGTGAGGTACAGTGAGTTTTGGGTGAGGTACAGTGAGTATTGGTCGAGGGTACAGTGAGTAATGGGTGAGGTATAGTGAGTATTGGTCGAGGGTACAGTGAGTATTGGGTGATGTACGGTGAGTATTGGATGAGGAGGGTACAGTGAATATTGGGTGAGGGTACAGTGAGTATTGGGTGAGGTATGGTGAGTATTGGATGAGGGTACAGTGAGTATTGGGTGAGGGTACAGTGAGTATTGGGTGAGGTACAGTGAGTATTGAGTGAGGGTACAGTGAGTATTGGGTGAGGTTCAGTGAGTATTAGGCGAGGGTACAGTGAGTATTGGGTGCGGTACAGTGAGTATTGGGCGAGGGTACAGTGAGTATTGGGTGAGGGTACAGTGAGTATTGGGTGAGGTACAGTGAGTATTGGATGAGGGTACAGTGAGTATTGGGTGAGGTACAGTGAGTATTGGGCGAGGGTACAATGAATATTGGGTGAGATGCAGTGAATAGTGGGTGAGATACAGTGAGTATTAGGCGAGGGTACAGTGAGTATTGGGTGAGGTACGGTGAGTATTGGATGAGGAGGGTACAGTGAATATTGGGTGAGGGTACAGTGAGTATTGGGTGAGGTACGGTGAGTATTGGATGAGGGTACAGTGAGTATTGGGTGAGGTACAGTGAGTATTGGGTGAGGTACAGTGAGTATTGGGTGAGGTACAGTGAATATTGGGTGAGGGTACAGTGAATTTTCGTTGAGGGTACAGTGAGTATTGGATGAGGGTACAGTGAGTATTGGGTGAGGTACAGTGAGTATTGGGCGAGGGTACAGTGAGTATTGGGTGAGGTACAGTGAGTATTGGGTGAGGGTACAGTGAGTATTGGGTGAGGTCCAGAAAGTATTGGGTGAGGTACAGTGAGTATTGGGTGAGGTACAGTGAGTATTGGGTGAGGTACGGTGAATATTGGGTGAGATACAGTGAGTATTGGGTGAGGGTACAGTGAGTATTGGGTGAGGTACGGTGAGTATTGGATGAGGGTACAGTGAGTATTGGGTGAGGTACAGTGAATATTGGGTGAGGTACAGAAAGTATTGGGCGAGGGTACAGTGAGTATTGGGTGATGTACAGTGAGTATTGTGTGAGGTACAGTTAATATTGGGTGAGGTACAGAAAGTATTGGGCGAGGGTACAGTGAGTATTGGGTGAGGTACAGTGAGTAATGGGTGAGATACGCTGAGTATTGGATGAGGGTACAGTGAGTATTGGGTGAGGTTCGCTGAGTATTGGATGAGGGTACAGTGAATATTGGGTGATGTACACTGAGTATTGGGTGAGGTACAGTGTGTATTGGGTGATGTACACTGAGTATTGGGTGAGGTACAGTGAGTATTGGGCGAGGGTACAGTGAGTATTGGGTGAGGTACAGTGAGTATTGGGTGAGGTACAGAAAGTATTGGATGAGGGTACAGTGAGTATTGGGTGAGGTAAGGTGAGCATTGGATGAGGGTACAGTGAGTATTGGGTGAGGGTACAGTGAGTCAATAAATACAGCGTACAGGTCCATATTCTGCTCAATGCACTTCTCCTGCACTTGTCTGCGTGCAAAGATCATGTCTGCTGTGCTCCGACCAGGTCGAAAGCCACATTGTGTTTCTGGAAGATTTGCTCCTGAGACACTAGCTATGAGTCGGTTCAATACTATGTGGGCGATGATCTTCCCAGCAATGGACAGAAGCGATATTCCTCTGTAATTGCCACAGTCTGCTTTGTTGCCCTTGTTCTTGTAGAGGGAAACTATCATAGCGTCACGAAAGTCCTGTGGCATGTCTTCCTCTTCCCAGATGCTGGTTATTATGTCATGAAAGGCCTCGAGAGTTGCTGGGCCTACTGTCTTGTAGATTTTGGCAGGGATTCCATCCTTTCCTGGAGCCTTTCCTGTACTTATCTGGTTGATGGCTTTCTTTACTTCGTCCATGCTGGGAGGAAGATCAAGATCTTCTTTGATAGGTTGCTGGGGTATGGAGTCAAGTGCTTCTTCATTCACTGTTGAAGGTCTATTAAGAAGATTGCTGAAATGTTCTCTCCACCTCTCATTTATGCTAGTCCTGTCTTTGATCAAAGTGCTGCCATCTGTTGAAAGGAGTGGAGTAGTGCTGGGTTTTGATGGTCCATAGACTGACTTGATGGCGCTAAAGAACATCTTGGTATTGTGAGTTTCAGCATAATGTTCCACTTCCTCTGCTTTCGTCTGCCACCATTTATCTTGCATCTGGCGAAGGTCTCTCTGTGCTTTGCTCTGCATGTGTCTGTAGCAGTCCCTCTTGGAAATTGAGGAAGGGTCATTTTGCCATTCTCGGTATGCTTTTTTCTTTTCATCCAGCGTCTTGCAGATCTCAACGTTGTTTTCATCGAACCAGTCTTGGTGTACCTTCTTTTTAAGTCCAAGAGTTGTCTTTGCTGAGTCTGTCACCATCTGTTTAAGCTTTGTCCACTTCTGTGTGGTGTTGCCAGTGAGCGGTCCGTGAGACATCAGCCTGTTATCGAGGTCATCCTGGAACTGCTCATGGTAGCACTGATGTTTCGGCCTAGCTGTGTTAAAGGCACTTCTGCTCGGTTTTGGACGCTTGCGCTGAAGTGGAGCAATGTACAGCTGCAGAGTGGATCTGACTAGACGGTGATCTGTCCAGCATTCTGCTCCCCGCATGGCTCTTGTGATCTTTACATCCTTAATGTCTCGCCTTCTTACAATGACATGGTCTATCATGTGCCATTGCTTAGACCTGGGGTGCATCCAAGTAGTTTTGTACTTGTCAGCCTGCCTGAATAGAGTATTTGTGATAGTCAAGTCGTTCTCCGTGCACATACTCAAGAGGAGACCATTACTGTTTAATTTTCCTGTGTCGTGCTGAAATGACTCCCTTCCAGTGCTTGCTGTCTTTTCCAACTCGTGCATTGAAATCACCCAGGATGATCAACTTGTCCCCAGCAGTTGTGGACCTGACCAGTCTGTCTAGATCTTCATAGAGCCTCTCTTTCATCTCATCGGGGCTTGGAAGGGTGGGTGCATAGGCACTTATAATGGTGATGTGGCGCTTGGCATTCAGGGGGAAACACAGTTTCATAAGTCTTTCGTTAATCCCTTCAGGCAGATTCGGAAACTGTTGCATAAGAGAAGTCTTCACTGCTATGCCAATTCCGTGGATCCTATTCTCATTTTCTGCCTTGCCTTTCCAATAGAAGGTGTAGCCGCTACCAAGTTCACTCATACAGTCCTCCTCTGCCAGTTTTGTCTCGCTCAGAGCCGCTATATCGATGTTATAACGCTGCAGCTCTCTTGCAATAAGGGCACTCCTTCTTTCCGGTCTTGTAGTGTCAGCTCTGTCTAAGAGTTTGCGAACGTTCCATTGTCCGAGAAGAAGTTTTCTTATGTTATGAAGTTTTCGACTGTTGCTGTATTTTCGACCGCAGAATGGGTTTAACAGCCAGCCACGGTATACTGGCCAGTTGATAGAAAGGCAGGAAATGTTTGGGCCACCTTTTCTAGGCCCCTCCCTTATAAAGGGTGAGTGGTGCTGTCCTAAAGAGGGCTGCTCAGTCGCCTGGGGTGCTGCTGGCTTCCTTTGCTGCCTTGGATACAAAGTCAGATGACCACTTGCCCACAGGCCGCCTACTTGCAGGTTTGAGGCTACGACTCCCAGTGATCACCTCCACCTGTCGCTTCGTCCCTCCCCCATCGCCGCAGGACTTGGTATGTTGGATGATGGTTAGCACAGACCTGTGCATTG
Source organism: Pristiophorus japonicus (assembly GCF_044704955.1). Lineage (NCBI taxonomy): Eukaryota > Metazoa > Chordata > Chondrichthyes > Pristiophoridae > Pristiophorus > Pristiophorus japonicus. Next base: position 87,343,839 of record NC_091990.1, on the reverse strand, counting down.
ATGCTTTTAAGGTGGGAAGGCCGGTGCACAGGGGCGGTCCCACTTTCTCCTCCGCAGAAGCCGGGTTTCAGTGGCCCAAAATTTGGTACAACTGAAGACTTCGTTGGCTGCAGTGGATGGCCATGACATCTTTCGTGCTCTACCATGCCCTATGCATTCCACAGTGCATTGCTGTTCCACCTTCATGGCCATTGGATCAGACTTAATCTCCTCCGCCCAATCCACCACAACAGACTTCACATGCTGGGGTGAGCAGGTCCCGAAAGTCACCGAGGGATAATACCCATCGGCTACCCTCATCTGGTTTAGCCTGCCTGTCGAAGCAGTTTACCGGAAGTGGCCGCTGTGCATGCTGCAGCTACTTGGAGCCACAGATGAGAGTTGGATGCCCGGTGGGGACCAAGGCAGAGGCACTACTCCGAAGAGCATGACAAGTCCACTGTCAGATGTGCTACCCCTCCCAGACACCCCAGACACCCCAAGTGCAAGAAAAGTGCATTGAGCAGAATATGGACCAGTACGCTGTATTTATTGACCTCACCAAGGCCTTTGATACTGTCAACAGAGCAGTGCTGTGGTCAATCTTGACGAAGCTTGGGTGTCCAAGGAAGTTTGTCCACATCATCGAGCTGTTTCATGACAACATGACAGGTGAAGTGCTCTCAGACGGCACAACCACGGCCCCATTTGTCATTTCAAATGGAGTAAAACAGGGTTGTGTACTCGCTCCAGTTCTGGATAACCTATCCTTTACCTGCGTCTTGAACTATGCCATAAAAGACTTGGAGTTTGGGGTCTATCTGAAATATCGATTAGATGGTTCACTGTTTGACCTCCGCCGCCTTGCTGCATAGACCAAAGTACGGAAACGACTCATCCTAGAGGCACTCTTTGCTGACGACTGCGCCCTTATGGCACACAAGAAGAGTGACCTACAATTCATACTCAGCAAATTTGCTGAGGCAACAGAATTGTTTGGCCTAACCATCAGCCTTAGTAAAACCGAGGTTCTCTATCAGCCTGCCCCTGGCACCACAGCACCTGCTCCCACAGTCTTCATCGGCAGTATACAACTAAAGTTAGTGGACAATTTCAAGTACCTTGGCAGCACCATATCAAGTGATGGGTCCTTGGACAAGGAGATTGATGCAAGGATCTGCAAAGCCAGCCAGGCACTTGGTCGCTTGCGCACTAAGGTGTTGAGTCACCGCCACATCCGACTGTCAACTAAATTGTCGTGTATAGAGCAGTCGCTCTCTCATCTCTCCTTTATGGATGTGAGACCTGGACACCCTACAGGCGTCACATCAAAAAGCTGGAAGCTTTCCATATGCGCAGTCTCAGGTCTCTACTCCACATACACTGGCAAGACCGGGTGTCAAACCTTGAGGTTCTGGAGAGAGCACAATCAACTAGCATCGAGATGATGATCATGCGAGCCCAGTTCCGGTGGGCTGGACATGTAATCCGCATGGATGAGTCAAGGATCCCTCGTCAGCTTCTTCACGGCGAGTTCTATGAAGGTCAAAGACACCAGGGGCGCCCACGCAAGGGCTACAAAGATTGCATTAAGGCTAACCTCCAGTACTGTGGCATCCGACCAAAGGACCTCGAGAATACAGCAGCTCATAAAATCCAGTGGTGAACCCTCACGAGGACTGCCTGCCAGAACTTCGAAGACAGCCGATGTCAACGCCTGCGGGACACTAGGGATAGACGACATCAGGTGGCAGTACTGTCAGCATCAGGCACATCGAACTTCCCTTGTCTGACATGCAAGAGACTATGTGCATCCAGAATTAGCCTATACAGCCACTTGAAGACACATGCCATTGATGATTAGTACAACAACGTCTTTATTGGATACGACAGACTACCAAGAGAGAGACAGTGAGTATTGGGTGAGGATACAGTGAGTATTGGGTGAGGTACAATGAGTATTAGATGAGGTACAGTGAGTATTGGCTGAGGGTACAGTGAGTATTGGGTGAGGGTACAGTGAGTATTGTGTGAGGTACAGTGAGTATTGGGTGAGGGTACAGTGAATATTGGCCGAGGTACAGTGAGTATTGTGTGAGGTACAGTGAGTATTGGCCGAGGTGCAGTGAGTATTGGGTGAGGGTACAGTGAGTATTGAGTGAGGTACAGTGAGTATTGGGCGAGGTACAGTGAGTATTGGGTGATGTACAGTGAGTATTGAGCAAGGCACAGTGAGTATTGGGTGAGGTACAGTGAGTATTGTGTGAGGTACAGTGAGTATTGAGTGAGATACAGTGAGTATTGGGTGAGGTACAGTGAGTATTGGGTGAGGTACGGTGAGTATTGGGTGCGGTACGGTGAGTATTGAGCGAGGTACAGTGAGTATTGGGTGAGGTACAGTGAGTATTGTGTGAGGTACAGTGAGTATTGAGTGAGATACAGTGAGTATTGGGTGAGGTACAGTGAGTATTGTGTGAGGTACAGTGAGTATTGAGCGAGGTACAGTGAGTATTGGGTGAGGTACAGTGAGTATTGAGTGAGGGTACAGTGAGTATTGGGTGAGGTACAGTGAGTATTGGGTGAGGGTACAGTGAGTATTGGGCGAGGTACAGTGAGTATTGGGTGAGGTACAGTGAGTATTGGGTGAGGGTACAGTGAGTATTGGGCGAGGTACAGTGAGTATTGGGTGAGGTACAGTGAGCATTCAGTGAGTGCACATTCGGTATTCTGTGAGTGTAGTCAGTAACTCACAGTAGGTATATTTTGATCTCAAACTGACTTGAACTGCAGATGTTTGTTGCTGCTCCCTAAGCCACAGTAATGCTAAACTCATTTGACATTTTTTGTCTATGCTGGAAATATCTGCTGGAACAGTATCAAAATGGAACACAGAGGGATGAGCAAGAGTTAGCCACAGAGGGTTTGCAGAGTCGGTAACTTTGGAAACCATTTAGACATATCCCTTAGATCCATTAGACATCATAAATCAGCTGGGTTGGCTTTGATTAGGTTCTGACCTGACTTCATTTGAATTTGTATTACATATATTCACAGCAAGCAGACCCGTGATGAGCAGCAGTGAGCAGACAGCGTCTGTACCTCAGCCGTGATGCAGCATTTGCCGTGTGGGTGGGTGAGGGGCGTGAGGTACAGGAGGCAGCGATAGGCTTGTTCACAGGTGGACTATCAGTGGATGCTATCTTTAGTCTTAAAAAATTATCATTGCAGCCTTCGAGGACCAGGCTGCCAGCAGTACCTACTCCAGGGTTTCTGGCAGGACTTATCCCTGAAATGTTTATCAAGGAGCAGAGAAGGGTGCACAAGTATAGTGGTCATGCTACTGGATTAGTAATCCCAAGGCCTCATTTGTTCAAATCTAACCATGGCAGTTTGAGAATTTGAATTCAGAAATATAAATTTGATATCAGAAAATGTGACCAGAAAGCTGTCAGATTGTGGTTAAAAACCCAACTGGTTCATTAATGTCCTTTAGGGAAGAAAACTTACTTTCCTTAGCTTATATGTGACTGCAGGTCCAAAACAATAAGAACATAAGAAATAGGAGCAGGAGTAGGTCTGGTTAATTTTTACAAAAGCAAAATACTGCGGATGTTGGAAATCTGAAATTAAAAGGGAAAATGTTGGCAATACTCAGTAGGTCACAAGAGCACAAGAACAATAGAACTAGGAACAGGAGTAGGCCATTTGGCCCCTCGAGCCTGCTCCGCCATTCAATAAGATCATGGCTGATCTGATCATGGACTCAGCTCCACTTCCCTGCCCGCTCCCCATAACCCTTTACTCCCTTATCACTCAAAAATCTGTCTATCTCCGCCTTAAATATATTCAAAGACCCAGCCTCCACAGATCTCTGAGGCAGTGAATCTCACAGATTTATAACCCTCTGAGAGAAGAAATTCCTCCTCATCTCAGTTTTAACTGGGCAGTCCCTTATTCTGAGACAATGCCCCCTAGTTTTAGTTTCCCCAATGAGTGGAAATATACTCTCTGCATCCATCCTGTCCAGCGCTCTCATTATCTTATATGTTTCGATAAGATCACCTCCCATTCTTCTGATCTCCAATGTGTATAGACCCAATCTACTCAACCTATCTTCATAGGTCAACCCCCTCATCTCCGGAATCAACCTAGTGAACCTTCTCTGAACAGCCTCCAATGCCAGTATATCCTTTCTTAAATACGGAGACCAAATCTGCACGCAGTATTCCAGGTGTGGCCTCACCAATACCCTGTACAGTTGTAGCTGGACTTCACTGCTTTTATACTCTATCCCCCTTGCAATAAAGGCCAACGTTCTATTTGTCTTCCTGATTACTTGATGTACCTGCATACTAACTTTCTGTGTTTCATGTACAAGGACCCCCAGGTCCCTCTGTGCTGTAGCATTTTGCAATTTTTCTCCATTTAAATTATAATCTACTTTTCTATTTTTTCTGCCAAAGTGGATTATCTCACATTTTCTTACATTATACTTCATCTGCCAAATTTTTTGCCCACTCACTTAGCCTGTCTATATATCGCTTTGCAGATTTTTTGTGTCCTCACAATTTGCTTTCCCACCCATCTTTGTATCATCAGCAAACTTGGTTACATTGCACTCGGTCCCTTCATCCAAGTCATTAATATAGATTGTTAATAGTTGAGGCCCTGGCACCGATCCCTGCGGCACCCCGCTAGTCACTGTTTGCCAGCCGGAAAATGACCCGTTTAACCCAACTCTCTGTTTTCTGTTAGTTAGCCAATCGTCTATCCATGCTAATATATTGCCCCTAACCACATGAGCTCTTATCTTGTGCAGCAACCTTTTATGTGGCACCTTATCGAATGGCTTTTGGGAATCCAAATACACCACATCCACTGGTTCCCCCTTATCCACCTTGCTCGTTACATCCTCAAAGAACTCCAGCAAATTTGTCAAACATGATTTCCCTTTCATAAAACCATGCTGACTCTGCTTGATTGAATTATGCTTTTCCAAATGTCCTGCTACTGCTTCCTTAATAATGGACTCCAGCATTTTCCCAACGACAGATGTTAGGCTAACCGGTCTATAGTTTCCTGCTTTCTGTCTGCCTCCTTTTTTAAGCAGGAGCGTTATATTTGCGGTTTTCCAATCCGCTGGAACTTCCCCAGAATCCAGGGAATTTTGGTAGATAACAACCAATGCACCCACTATCTTTGCAGTCACTTCTTTAAGGACCCTAGGCTGGAAGCCATCAGATCCAGGGGATTTGTCCACTTTTAATCCCACTATTTTACCGAGTACTACTTTTTTAGTGATAGGGTGATTGTATTAAGTTTCTCCCTCCCTGTAGCCCCTTGAGTATCGACTATTTGGATGTTTTTTGTGTCTTCTACTGTGAAGACTGATACAAAATATTTGTTCAAAGTCTCTGCAATTTCCCTGTTCCCCATTATTAATTCCCCAGTCTCATCCTCTAGGGGACCAACATTTACTTTAGCCTTTAGTTCAGACAGCATCTGTGGAGAGAGAAACAGAGTTAACTTTTCAGGCTGATGACCTTTCATCAGTACTGGAAAATGTTAGGGATGTAACAGGTCTTAAACAAGGTAAAAGATACAAACGGAAATTGTGTCGGTGACAAGTGCAGAACCACTTCAAGGTGTGTCGGTAGCCAGTCAGGTTCCTTACGCAACAAATCTAGTAGCTCTCTAATGTCTGTAATCTCAGTAATCTCTTCCAGCCCTATAACCCCCCCCGAGATGTCTGAGCTCCTCTAATTCTACCCTCTTGAGCATCCCGGATTATAATCGCTCAACCATTAGTGGCCGTGCTTTCTGTTGTCAAGACCCCAAATTCTGGAACTCCCTGTCTAAACCTCTCCGCCTCTCTTTGCTCCTTCAAGACGCTCCTTAAAACCTACCTCTTTCACCTGCGCTAATTTCTACTTACGTGGCTCGATGTCAAATTTTTATCTCATAATACTCCTGTGAAACACCTTGAGATGTTTCACTATAATAAAGGCACTATATGAATACAAGTTATTGTTGTTATTGTTTGGTAGCCAATGAAAAGAAGTGGCATATCAAATTTCTTTGAAGAAGGCCCACCATCACCTTCTCGTCGAGTCGGGAGGCAGAGCGGGAAATCGCTGAGGCCTACAAAAGGCCCGTCAGTCCGGGGAGCAGCAGCGTTGTGTCGGGAGGCGGAGCGGGAGATCGCTGAGGCCTACAAAAGGCCCGTCAGTCAGGGGAGCAGCAGTCTCGTGTCGGGAGGCGGAGCGGGAGATTGCTAAGGCCTACAAAAGGCCCGTCAGTCCGGGGAGCAGCAGCATCATGTTGGGAGGCGGAGCGGGAGATTGCTGAGGCCTACAAAAGGCCCGCCAGTCCGGGGAGCAGCAGCGTTGTGTCGGGAGGCGGAGCGGGAGATCGCTGAGGCCAGCCAGTGCAGCTGCAGCAGGTGAGAAGGCAGAATCGAAGCAGAAAGAAATTGAAAGGTGACGTCACAGCCAAGGGAAAAAGTGATTGGTAAGTAGTTTTTCTTATTCTTTTCCATATCAGTAAGTAACATTTAGCATTGTTGTTGCCAATTTAAGTGTATCAAAGGGTTAAGTCATGGCAGGACAGCTCGGCCACGTGTTATGCTCCTCCTGTACTATGTGGGAAGTCAGGGTGGCTTCCAGTGTCCTTGACGACTACGTGTGCGGGAAGTGTATCCGCCTGCAGCTCCTGACGGACGCATTGCGGCGCTGGAGCTGTGGGTGGATTCACTCTGGAGCATCCACGATGCTGAGAATGATGTGATTAGCACGTTTAGTGAGTTGGTCTTACCGCAGGAAAGGCAACACAACCAGATAGGGAATGGAAGACCAACAGGAAGAGCAGTGCAAGGAAGGTAGTGCAGGGATCCCGTGTGGTCATCCCCTTGCAAAACAGATACACGGCTTTGGGTACTGTTGAGGGGTTTGACTCACCAGGGGAGGGCAACAGCAGCCAAGTTCATGGCCCCGTGGGTGGCTCTGCTGCACAGGGGGCAGGAAAAAGAGTGGAAGAGCTATAGTGATAGGGGATTCAATTGTAAGGGGAATAGACAGACGTTTCTGCGGCCGCAACCGAGACTCCAGGGTTGTATGTTGCCTCCCTGGTGCAAGGGTCAAGGATGTCTCGGAGCGGGTGCAGGGCATTCGGAAAAGGGAGGGTGAACAGCCAGTTGTCGTGGTACATATAGGTACCAATAATATAGGTAAAAAAAAGGGATGAGGTCCTACAAGATGAATTTAGGGAGCTAGGAGCTGAATTAAAAAGTAGGACCTCAAAAGTAGTAATCTCAGGATTGCTACCAGTACCACATGCTAGTCAGAGTAGGAATCGCAGGATAGCTCAGATGAATACATGGCTTGAGGAGTGGTGCAGCAGAAAGGGATTCAAATTCCTGGGACATTGAAACCGGTTCTGGGGGAGGTGGCACCAGTACAAACCGGACGGTCTGCACCTGGGCAGGACTGGAACCAATGTCCTAGGGGGAGTGTTTGCTAGTGCTGTTGGGGAGGAGTTAAACTAATATGGCAGGGGGATGGGAACCAATGCAGGGAGACAGAAGGAATTAGAATGGGGGAAGAAGCAAAAAATAGAAAGAAGAAAAATAAAAGTGGAGGGCAGAGAAACCTAAGGGAAAAAGCAAAAAGGGCCACATTACAGCAAAATTCTAAAGAGGCAATGTGTGTTAGAAAGACAAGCCTGAAGGCTCTGTGCCTCAATGTGAGGAGTACTTGGAATAAGGTGGACGAATTAACTGCGCAGATAGCAGATAACAAGTATGATGTAATTGGCATCACGGAGACATGGCTCCAGGGTGACCAAGGCTGGGAACTCAACATCCAGGGGTATTCAACATTTAGGAAGAATAGACAGAAAGGAAAAGGAGGCGGGGTGGCATTGCTGGTTAAAGAGGAAATTAATGCAATAGTAAGAAAGGACATTAGCTTGGATGATGTGGAATCGGTATAGGTGGAGCTGCGGAATACCGAAGGGCAGAAAACGCCAGTGGGAGTTGTGTACAGACCACCAAACAGTAGTAGTAAGATTGGGGACAGCATCAAACAAGAAATAAGGGATGCATGCAATAAAGGTACTGCAGTTATCATGGGTGACTTTAATCTACATATTGATTGGGCTAACCAAACTGGTAGCAATGCGGTGGAGGAGGATATCCTGGAGTGTATTAGGGATGGTTTTCTCGACCAATATGTTGAGGAACCAACCAGGGAGCTGGCCATCCCAGACTAGGTGATGTGTAATGAGAAAGGACTAATTAGCAATCTTGTTGTGCGAGACCCCTTGGTTAAGAGTGACCGTAACATGGTAGAATTCTTTATTAGGATGGAGAGTGACACAGTTAATTCAGAAACTAGGGTCCTGAACTTAAGGAAAGGTAACTTCGATGGTTTGAGGCATGAATTGGTTAGAGTAGACTGGCAAATGATACTTAAAGGGTTAAAGGTGGATAGGCAATGGCAAACATTTAAAGATCACATGGATTAACTTCAGCAATTGTACATTCCTGTCTGGAGTAAAAATAAAATAGGGAAGGTGGCTCAACCGTGGCTAACAAGGGAAATTAAGGATTCAATCCAAGGAAGAGGCATATAAATTGGCCAGAAAAAGCAGCAAATCTGAGGACTGGGAGAAATTTAGAATTCAGTAGAGAAGGACAAAGGGTTTAATTAAGAGAAGAAGCTTGCCGGGAACATAAAAACTGACTGCAAAAGCTTCTATAGATATGTGAAGATAAAAAAAGATTACTGAAGACAAACGTAGGCCCCTTACAGTCGGATTCAGGTGACTTTATTATGGGGAACAAAGAAATGGCAGACCAATTGAACAAATACTTTGGTTCTGTCTTCACGAAGGAAGACACAAATAACCTTCCGGAAGTACTAGGGGATCGAGGGTCTAGTGAGAATGAGGAACTGAAAGATATCCTTATTAGGCGGGAAATTGTGTTAGGGAAATTGATGGGATTGAAGGCCGATAAATCCCCGGGGCCTGATAGTCTGCATCCCAGAGTACTTAAGGAAGTGGCCCTAGAAATAGTGGATGCATTGGTGATCATTTTCCAACAGTCTATCGACTCTGGATCAGTTCCTATGGACTGGAGGGTGGCTAATGTAACACAACTTTTTAAAAAGGGAGGGAGAGAGAAATCGGTTAATTATAGACCGGTTAGCCTGACATCAGTGGTGGGGAAAATGTTGGAATCAATTATTAAGGATGAAATAGCAGCTCATTTGGAAAACAGTGACAAGATCGGTCCAAGTCAGCATGGATTTATGAAGGGGAAATCATGCTTGACAAATCTTCAGGAATTTTTTGAGGATGTAACAAGTAGAGTGGATAAGGGAAAACCAGTGGATGTGGTGTATTTGGACTTTCAAAAGGCTTTTGCAAGGTCCCACACAAGTGATTAGTGCGCAAAATCAAAGCACATGGTATTGGGGGTAATATACTGATGCAGATAGAGAATTGGTTGGCAGGCAAGAAGCAGAGAGTCAGGATACACGGGTCCTTTTCAGAATGGCAGGCAGTGACCAGTGGGCTCAGTGCTGGGACTCCAGATCTTTACAATGTACATCAATGAATTGGATGAAGGAATTGGTGTAATATCTCCAAGTTTGCAGAAGACACTAAACTGGGTGGTGGTGTGAGCTGTGAGGGGGACACTAACAGGCTGCAGGGTGACTTAGACAGATTAGGTGAGTGGGCAAATGCAGTATAATGTGGATAAATGTGAGGTTATCCACTCTGGGGGCAAAAACACGCAGACAGAATATTATCTGAATGGTGGCAGATTAGGAAAAGGGGAGGTGCAACGAGACCTGGGCATCATGGTTCATCAGTCATTAAAAGTTGGCATACAGGTACAGCAGGCGGTAAAGAAGGCAAATGGTATGTTGGCCTTCATAGCTAAGGGATTTGAGTATAGGAGCAGGGAGGTCTTACTGCAGCTGTACAGGGCCTTGGTGAGGCCTCACCTGGAATATTGTGTTCAGTTTTGGTCTCCTAATCTGAGGAAGGACGTTTTTGCTATTGAGGGAGTGCAGCGAAGGTTCACCAGACTGATTCCCGGGATGGCAGGACTGACATATGAGGAGAGACTGGATCAACTGGGCCTCTATACATTGGAGTTTAGAAGGACGCGAGGGGATCTCATAGAAACATACAAGATTCTGACGGGACGGGACAGGTTCGTTGCGGGTCGATTGTTCCCGATGTTGGGGAAGTCCAGAACCAGGGGACATAGTCTTAGGATAAGGGGTAGGCCATTTAGGACTCAGAGACTTGTTAACCTGTGGAATTCCATGCCGCAGAGAGTTGTTGATGCCAGTTCATGGGATATATTCAAGAGGGATTTAGATATGACCCTTATGGCTAAAGGGATCAAAGGGTATGGAGAGAAAGCAGGAAAGGGATACTGAGGGAATGATCAGCCATGATCTTATCGAATGGTGGTGCAGACTCGAAGGGCCAAATGGCCTACTCCTGTACCTATTTTCTATGTTTCTATGTTTCTCTGTTTCTCAGGGCAATAAGTGCTTATGTTGCCAGCGACGCCCACATCCTGGTAATGAACAAAGGGATAGCAGGTAACAGGAACAATAACCCAATGGCCTCCAGTCATATTAAATGCAGAGCTAAAGTTTCAACTTCAGAAGCCTGCTTCACCATTTCTTTTATCTGGTGGAAGTGCTCAGAATAGCCTAAAGGTAGAGGAGCAGATTCTATAATCATTTTAAGAATATAATTTCTCTATAGTAAACAGATTACCATTCTAACATGGAATCCACTTTTTACAATATGGCTGGGGTTGATATGCTTGCCTGAATTACATGACAAAGTACTTCATTGGCTGTAAAGCGCTTTGGGACATCCTCAGGTCATGAAATGCGCTCTATAAATGCAAGTCTTTTTTTCTTTTCATTGGCTATCAAACATTAGAGGGCTACCAGATTTGGTGCATAAGGAGCTTGACTGGCTACTGATACACATTACCCTTATATGATAAGAATAATCTTAATTTCAGATTCACTTAACACTTATGTTATCCCATCTCTTCTGATGTGGATTGCCATTAGTACTGACTGCCAGGGAATGTTACCTGTGCCCAATTCTTCCTCCACCTAGAGTTAAAGCACATAGGATTTCAGTTCTTGTCACTCTCTAGGAACAGGAGTAGGCCATTTAGCCCCTCGAGCCTGTTGTACCATTCAATTTGATCATGGCTAATCTGCACCTCATTTTCATTTACCCATCTTTGGTCCCTATCCCTTGATACTCTTCCCCAACAAAAATCTATTGATCTCAGTTTTGCAAATTTCAATTGACCCAGCATGTACAGTCTTTTGAGGGAGATAGTTCCAGAATTACATCACCCTTTGCATGAAAAAATGCTTCCAAATATCACTGCTAAATGGCCTAGCTCTAATTTTAAGATTGTGTCCCCTTGTTCTGGAATTACCTCCAGTGGAAGTAGTTTCTCTTTATCTATCTCATCATATTCAGCACCCATCTGTAGTAGCCTGTCTCACCGTTTGTTGCCTATTTTATGGTATAAATAACCACTATATTTAAGAGAAATATTAACAGTCGCTGACCTTTTGCTTCCATTTCCCAGGATATACCCTCATCAATGAGGACTGCCCCGGAGCGGAGTGGAATATCATGTGTCGGGACTGCTGTGAAACGGATCAGATTGAGTGTGTCTGTCCTGGGAAGGAGGAGGTTGTGGGATATTCTGTCCCATGCTGTCGGAATGAGGAAGATGAATGTGACTCCTGTCTGATACATCCAGGTATGGCTGAGCTCTCCAACAGAGTGGGAATGAGTGTCTAGCTATAATTGAATCCGCTTTGTATCTATTGATACTTTTTGGGGAATTATTTCCTTTCTCTCTCCAGCAGACATCTGGGAGCTGGGTAGGCAGGCAAGCCAAGATCAAGCCTTTGAGAAAGTGAACTGACCTTTGACCTTCCCTATGGGGAAGTACCCTTGCTTTGCTCACTTCCTCCTCGTCTCAGGATGTTTTAAATAAGAAAGTCACCAAGTGGAGAATTGAAGGTGCTGAACCTACCAAACCTCAGCACTGCCATTCTCCCTTCACCTCCACCCCCCCCCCCCCACCCCACCGCCCCCCAGTACAACAATTACACATTCAAAAAAAAACTTTTCTTTCCAAAATTTAGGGTTAAAGAGAAACAAAATTGGTCCGGGTTCTCCTTTCTATTCACACTCTGTTGATCCCTGCTGGAAAGTGTGCAGGGACGACAGTTGAGGGACAGGATCAGGCTCGGCTGTGATGGTCTGCATGGTAAAATAGCTCATGACACTCACTGTCTTGGTCCGCACATGATGAATGGCATGTGAGGTCATGGAGAGAGCTGGCACAAGTCAAAGTCACAGAATTATAAAGAAACGACAACACAGAAACAGGCTATTCAGCCCAACCAGCCCGCCCTGGTGTTTATCTCCACGTGAGCAGTAGTCCTAATCCCAAGTCCCCACTCTGTTCCATATCCCCTTACCCCATTTCCTAACCTATCCTGTGTGCAGCCCTCCTTTCAAACCCAATGTGTAAAAATCGCAACAAGGGAGGATTCGCTATTGGATCTAGTAATGGGGAATGAAACAGCGCAGATGAGAGAAGTAAAAGTAGGGGAATATCTAGGCAATAGTGACCATAATATAATACGCTTTAAGAAGATAATTGAGTAGGACATAAGAATGACGAAATCCAGGGTAATAGATTGGAGAAAAGCTGATTTTGAGGGGCTGAGAATAGAAATTGGGAAATTAAAATGGGCAACAATATTGGCAAACAATGATGTAGAATAACAATGGGAAGCATTTAAAATGGTGTTCAACAGAGTGCAGCAACAATATATTCTGCTAATAGGAAAAAACAAACTAAACACAAATGAGACTCCACGGATGAAAAAACCGTAAGGGAACAATTGAGGGTAAGGAAAGAGGCATATGTTATGTATATGGGCAGCAGGGGAGTGCATGATAAGGGAGAACACTGAGAGATTAGGAGCGAAGTTAAAAAAAACAATTCGGAAGGCAAAGAGGAACTATGAAATTAAATGATAAAGGAACATAAAACAAAATAATATAATATTTTACAGGCTATTAAATAAATAGGAAGGTTGGGATGGGAATAGGGCCATTAAGGAATAGACAAGATAATACCACAGGTAAACCTAGAGAGATGGCAGAAATATTAAATCATTATTTTGCTTCAGTATTTACCAGGGAGATAGAACAGGTGGACATGACATTGGATGATGAGATTAGTAATGAGATAAGTGCATTTAAAATAAAAAGAGGGGATATATTAAATAAACTAATCAAACTCAAAGGATACAACCCCTAATCCAGATGGATTGCATTCATATATTTTAAAGGAATCTAGGGAAAAGATAGCAAAGGCATTACCGCACATATTTAATAATTCATTAGAAAAAGGTGTCGTGCCAGAGGATTGGCAGATAGTTAATGTAATACCTATATTAAGAAGGGGATAGAACATGTCCAGGGAATTACAAACCAGTCACCTTAACATCCATGGTCGGAAACATAATGTAATCCCTACTAAAGGAGAAAATAGAAGAACATCTAGAAATCAAAAATATAATAATGAATAGTCAGCATGGATTTCAAAAGTGAAAGTCTTGCTTAACCAATCTCTTTGAATTTTTTGAAGAGGTAACAGAGAGAGTAGACAAGGGTAATGTAGTGGATGTAATTTATCGATATTTTCAAAAGGCCTTCAATAAGGTACCCCGTAATAGACTGATGAACAAGGTCAGAGAATGCGGAGTCAGGGGACAAGTAGCAGAATGGATAGCTAGCTGGCTTCAAGACAGAAAGCAGAGAGTAGGGGTAAAGGGTAGCTATTCACAGTGGCAGAGGTGGGTAGTGGATCAGTGCTGGGACCACTGCTGTCCACAATTTACATTAACATTTTAGACTTTGGAATCAAAAGCACCATGTCTAAATGTGCAGATGACACCAAATTGGAGGGGGGGTGGGGGGGGTTAGTCAGTACTGAGGAGGACTGTAAAAATTATAGTAGGGCATTAATAAATTGCAGAATGGGAATTTAATTAGCAAATGGAATTCAACACAGATAAATATGAGGTATTACATTTTGTAGAAAGAATAAGAAGGTCACTTATTACTTGGAGGGTCTAGGTGGGGTATATAAATCAAGCAAAGTTGCGACACAGATTCGCAAGGCCATAAAAAAGAAAACCAAGCACGAGGGTCTATTTCTAGAGGTGTAGAATTGAAAAGTAGGGAAGTTATGCTAAACCTGTATCGAACCTTGGTTAGACCACACTTAGAGTACTGTGGACAGTTCTGATCGCCATATTATAAAACAGATATAGAGGCACTGGAGAGGGTGCAGAGAAGATTTACAAGGATGATACCTGAAGTGCGAGAGTATACCTATCAGGAAAAGATGAACAGGCTGGATCTCTTTTCTCTTGAAAAAGTAGGCTGAGGGGTGACCTACTAGAGGTCTTTAAAATTCTGAAAGGTTTTGATAGAGTGGGTACAGAGAGAATGTTTCCACTTGTGGGGAAGAGTCTAACTAGAGGCGATCAATATAAGATAGTCACCAAGAAATCAAACAGGGAATTCAGAAGAAGCTTCTTTACTCAAAGAGTGGTGAGAATGTGGAACTCGCTACCGAAGGGAGTAGTTGAAGCGAATAGTATTGATGCAATTAAGGAGAGGATACATAAGCATATGAGGGAGAAGGGAATAGAGGGTTAAATGCAGATAGAGTTAGATGAGGAAAGACGGGAAGAGGCTCAAGTGCAGAATAAATGCCAGCATAGACTGGTTGGGTCGAATGGCCTGTTCCTGTGCCGTGTATCCTATGTAATCCTATTCTTAAATGTTAACATGGTCTCTGCTTCAAATACAACCCTCTCTGTAAAAACATTCTCCTGCTCTCTGTCCTAAATCTCTTACATTTAATCTTATATGTATATTGATTTTTGCTAGACACATCAATCACTTTCTGAACCATTCCTTTAAAATTTGAAACACCTTTATGAAATAACCCTGTAATCTCTTCTGTTCTAATAGCAACAGCTATGAGTTTCCAAGTCTTTCTTCTTATTTATAGTTCCTTAAATCAGGCAGCATCTGCACTGTGCCCTCTCTATTACCTGAACATCCATCCTATAGTATGAAGCTGCACACAGGGCTCCAACTGTAGTCTTACTAAGATTTTATATCGACCCCCCACTAGATATTCAGATGAGGTGAGGACGAATGACGAACACATGCAGGTTTTGAATGTTGTGTATTTTTGTTGCAGGGTGCGTCATCTTTGACAACTGTAAGGGATGTCACAACGGTTCGTGGGGAACCTTGGATGATTTCTACATCAAAGGGCTTTACTGCTCTGAGTGTCACACTGGCTGGTCGGGGGGAGACTGTATGAGTAAGTAATGCCAGGGGGCTTGTATTTCTGCAAATCCTTCAGCAAGCACCTCCCTCCAAATGAAAACCTTTATGAAGGAAGAGGGCTGTATCCATAACTGACTGAAAGGGCCCACTGTGAATGAATTAAAAAAAACCTTGGGCTAGATTTTACACTTTTGTGCATATCGCCCAAAAATGGGTCTTATTTCTGGTGTGGGCGGTAAAAATGGATTTTCAGATCGTCAGCTTCTTGCCCATTCTCAAAGCACCTAGTCTCCATTTTTGAAATTGGACATTACCACGAGCGATATGAAATGGGCGGTAGCGTTAAATCTCGCTGACCTTCTGCCATAAAGCATTGCCGTCCTTAGCAACGGCAGGGCAACGCTCGATTCCCGCGATTCAGGTGGTCGGGGTCATCATGACATTTGCAAAGAGGAGACAGAGAGAGAGAGCTGAGAGGGACTGAAAGTATGTGTGGCTGTGGTGTGTGCTTGTTTGGCTGTTGTGGGAGGCACAAGGGAGATTCACCAGCAGCAAAAAGCCTACTAAGCACCAAGAACATAATTGGCACCGAGTTTATGTCCAACAAATAAGATATAACATGGAAGGGATGGTGGAGGCCCTGGAGCTGGTAGCCAGGAACATTGGTGGCAGAGGGCTCCCAGTGGTCCCAGAGCGCAGCACTGCACCCCAAGGTGCCGCATCCCCATTGCCAACCACACATGAGAGCCAGCAGCAACATCTTGCTTCTGGGTCGGAGCACGTTGCCGCCTCGGAACCGTCCTCTCCTGTTTCCGTCCAAGCAGCGCTTCGGCCGTCATCCCCCCACCCCAATGAAGCATCGCCTGAGGACCTCCTCGGCCAGGTGGCTTGGAGTCAGGAAGGGAAGGGGAAGGGGTAGCATTGGGGAGGAGAAGCAGGTGGAAAGGATGTTTTATACAGAAATACTGATGATTTCAGACAACTGATAAATGTTTTTTATTAAACAAAGCCTTGTTGCGCATTGGCTCAGATAGCTGCACAGTTACACGCTGGTGATTCCTTAACATCAAAGGTTATAATTATACTTAACTTCATCAACTTAAACTTTAACTGCATGACTTGCACATCCAGCAGTGCGTCAGCCTTGTAAATAACATCAATGTCCTTTCAGGCAAAGTGCTTATTGATGAGCTTTTGACATAAGGCTCTTGCAGCTATCATGTCACCACGGGCCCTTTCATGTGGTCTACAGGGGGGGGCGGGGGCATGGCTTTAGCGTCAGCCTGATTGTTTGGACCGATGTCAGCGTCCACCTTCTTATTCCCCCTCTTCCTCTCTCTGGTGAGGTGGACTGTCAGACTCATCAAGCAATTCTTGTCCCCTCCTGATAGCCAAGTTATGCAGCATGGAGCACACCACCACGAATTGAGCTACCTGCTCAGGGTGGTATTGGAGGTCACCTCCTGAGTGGTCCAGGCATCTAAAGCGCTGCTTAAGCACTTCAATGGTTTTCTCCATGATATTGCGAGTGGCTCTGTGGGCTCTCGTTGTATCACCTCTCGGCTTCGGTGTGGGTGTCACGCAGGTGTGTCATCAGCCAGGTTGCGAGGCCATATCCTTTGTCACCAAGCATCCAGCATTGACCTTGTGGCTGATTGATAAACAAGTCAGATACAGTGCTCTCATGCAGGATGTGAGCATCATGGATGCTGCCCGGAAATTTAGCATTCACTGTCATTATAATTTGCTGGTGGTCGACATTCAGGGAGTGGAATCCTTGCAGTTCCTGAAAACCTCTGCATCCTGAAAAGGTGCCCACATTGCGATGTGCATACAGTCTATTCCTCCCTGCACGTTGGGGAAGTTTGCAATTTTGGAGAATCCTAGAGCCCTTTCACTCTGTGCCTCCCTGGTCATCGGGAAGCTGATCAAGTTCCTCCTGCATGCGTATAGGGCTTCAGTGACCTGTCTAATGCAGCAATGTGTGGCATGCTGAGACAGTCTGCAAATGTCACCAGCTGTGGCCTGAAAAGAACCCGATGTGTAGAACGACAGTGCCGCGGTGACTTTGACCTTGATGGATAGTGCAGTACTGATGGTGCTGGCAGACTGCAGATCTCCCTTATGAGCTGGCATATCTAAGTGATAACCTCTTTGTGGAAGCGCAGTCTCCAAAGGCAGGTGGTGTTGGGCAAGTCGAGGTAAGACCGCTTGTCCCTGTACTTGCGGAGGGTGTAACGTCTGGTCCTTCTCATCAGTCTGGCATGTCTTACATTGGGCACATAATGCTGTGGAGTGTACCTTCACCCATCGCGAGTCTGCAGCATGTAATTGGTCATCAAGAGAAGGTGAGAAAGGACAGGCCCCATTGCAATAGCTCTCTGTTTTCCACCGATTGGTCACAAACAATGAATTTCCCGATGAAGACACCTATTAAATTCCAATCGGTCACAGTATGGTCAAGATGTTTGTACAGATGTTTGTACATCAACTGCAGCGACCACCTGAGTACATCTGAACTCCCCCGAGGTTGAAGCAGAAGAGCCTTTTAAAGGATGCGACATGTGATGTAGAACATGGTGCCCATAACGCTGCGATTAGTTCTGGTTAGTTCCACTTTTTCTGGGCGGTTTTTTGGGCAAGTGATATTGTGGGCGATATGTGTGTGAGGTGGTGGAAGTGACGTTCGGCGATCTCATGGCCGCTAGTTTTGGCAAATATGATCTTTACGACAAAAAAAAGTGGGCGCCGGTTATTATTGAATCGGCATTAATTCTGTGCGGAAAGTAACACTGGGCAATATTATCGGCGTTGATCTCGCCCAATCTAATGATTCGCGCAAAAAAAGTGGACAGGCGGTATTATTTTTTCCTGTCGTTACGCACTTGGGGAAAGTAACGCTCGGCGATAAGTTTCCGAAAAATGCGTGTCAGTTTCCATTTTTTGACTAAATGGGCGATTATATGGACGTTATACATCATTTCAGTGGTAAAATGGACGTTAAGCGGGCGTTAAGCATGCAAAAAACGAGGAAACTCTAGCCCCTTTGTTTATGTGCCACTTTACTACAGCTCTCTGAAATTTCTCAAAGTGATCTGCATGAATTACCTTGAAGTGCTGCCACTGTTGGAGAGGCAAACACAGCAGCCAATTTTCACAAAACAAAGCTTCACTATAGTAAAAGGATGAAATAAAAACAGAAAATGCTGGAACAGATCAGGCAGCATCTATGGAGATAGAAAATGAGTTAACATACCTTTCATCATTGATCTTTCATCAGAACTGGCAAAGGTTAGAGCTGTGACAGTTTTTAAGCAAGTATAGAGGCAGGGAAAGGGTGGGGTAGGGGACAAAAGAACAAAAGGGAAGGTCTAGGATTAAGTGGGAGGTAGGAGAGATTAAATGACAAAAGGGATGATGGTGCAAGGCAAAAGGGGGTGGTAATGTGACAAATAAATAAACTTCTGTGCGTCTCAGTATCTGATCCCTGTTGGCTCAATGTCCAGTTCCGGGGAACGGTCTCAATATAAACCCTTGTGCGTCTCGGTGTCAGATCCCTGGAATCTCAGTGTCCAATCCCTCTTGATATCTGTGTTCATTGGGCCCTGTCTCTGAAACCCAAATGTCCCTGTTGCTGATTGTTGGTGGTCTTTGACTCTAGTCGTTTCTCCCTGGCAGTACAATGGTAAGTGTGTCATATTCACAGTCTGGGAGGTGAGGAGACTCTTTCCTACTATCTTGCCTGTAATATATAGCTCCATCTAGTGGACAACTGTGGTAATGCAGCCAAGTCACCTGACAAGCTCCCGACAAGAGCCATTTTGTAAGGGTGTGTTCGTGATATCGTAGAGAATGTAGCACATTTGGCGATGAAGGATAGAATTTCTGGATACCCTAGCTGAAATTTTTGTTGGTGAATAATTCAGCCAACTGACAGAGAGACTTTGTTTTGAATAACAGCTAAAAATCCAAGGAAAATTTCAAGCACACTTGGCTGAACTGAAGAGTCCAGATGGCCATGCCTATGGGAATAATAGGGCGCTTGGGTGAGTTTCAATGCGACAGAGCCTTTCGGAGCCCATGTGGAGCGGCTAGAAATGTTTTTCACCGCAAATAGTATCATCGAAGTTCCCAATGATGAAAACAGTTATCGGGTGCTTTTAGAAAGAAAACGGGCTATTGGAAGTGGTCAGAAGAATGCGACGCAGCATTCAAGGAGTGTAAAAGCCACTTGGGAGAGAGCACAATGTTAGTTCACTATGACGTATCTAAGCAGATCAAGCTAGCATGTGACCCCTCTCTGTATGGAGTTGGGGCAGAGATCTCTCATGTATTACGTAATGGGGAGGAAAGACCAATTGTTTTTGCTTCACGCACTCTCAGTGCCAGTAAGTGTAATTATGCACAAATCGAAAGGGAAGCTTTGGCATTAATTTTTGGGGTCAAGAAGTACCACAAATGCTTGTATGGTCGTAGGTTTACCATCATTATGGACCATAAGCTCCTGACAGCAATCGTCCATCCAAAGTCCCCAGTTTCAACCTTAGCTGTAGCCTGAATGCAGAGATGGGCTTTTATTTTGTCAGCATATATGTATGACATTGAGTACAGACGATCAACTGATTACAGTAATGCTGATGCTATGTCTAGATTGCCATCCCCATCACAAGTTACACCCAATAGGGAAGAAGTGTTCTATTTTTCATACATTGATGAACTGTCAGTCACAGCTGAAGAGGTTGGTAGAGCAACCAAACGTGACTCAGTTATGTCAAAGGTGTATGATTACAGAGCAAATGGCTGGCCAAACCAGATATCAGAGCAAGATATTCATTCATATTTCATTTGTAGGAATGAATTATCAGTGGATAAAGATTATATCATGTGAGGTACAAGAGTGGTTATACCAAATAAATTCAAGTCCATATTATTAGGAAATCTTCATGACCAGCGCCTGGGAATGTGCTGGCTAAGAGTTTTGCATGCAGTTACTTATGGTGGCCAGATCTAGATAAATATATAGAGTACATCTTTAGTCAGTGTTCAACCGGTCAATCGGTAAGCAAGAAACCACCATCAGTATCATTACAGCCATGGAAATGGCCTCCCAGGAAGTGGCAAAGGTTACATATATATTTAGCTGAGCTAGCAGGACAACAATTATTCATTGTGATTGATAGCCATTCGAAGTGATTAGAGAAAATAACAACCAGACAATTTGCGAAATTTATTTTCTTCATATGGCCTCCCAGAATAAATTGTGTCTGTTAATGGATCACAATTTTGTTCAGAAGAATTTGCACAGTTCACGAGCAAATATGGTGTGAAACATACCAAAGTTCCACTGTATCACCCTGCTTCAAATGGTGCAGCAGAGCGCACTGTACAAATTGTAAAACGTGTCCTCATCAAGCAAATGTTGGATCAAAATCCAAAAAAATGGCAGTTGTCGTTGGACCACAAATAGACTAATTTTCTAATTACTTATCGTAATACTCCTCATACAACTACTGGTAGAACACCAGCAAAGTTGTTTCTCAAACGACAGCCATGAACCAAGTTATTATTGTTAAAACCAAACTTGGCACAGTCAGTAGAAGATAAACAATTAGTACAGAAAAAGAATCATGATAGAGGTAGAGTAAGAGAGAGGAGTGTGAAATTAAATCAGAAGGTGAGAGTGAAGAACCATCACCATAAATGGTTAAAGTGGTTACCAGGAAGAATGGTGAAGATATGTAGCCCTCGCACATATTTGGTCAAGATGTTTGATCATGGACAGGTTAGGTTTGTTCACATTGATCATATTTTACCTACAGATGTGGAAGTAGTTGAAGGTTGGAATGATTCGATTATTTCTGACTCGTCAGATAGTTTTGTTACAAGTAGAGTACCAGTAGCAAATCCTACATCAAATATACTGGAAACAAGTCCAAGAGAAAGTCAGAATTTAACGTGAGTCCGAGTCAGGCAGACAAACAGTCTGAAGTTGTAGAGAGTTCAAATGTAGATCAAGGGCATCCCATGGAGGAAAGCTCTCCTCAAGATCAGCTTAGAATGAGTCTAAGTTCAACACCATGTTTGGAAGAATCAGTTCGAGAGCGAAGGTATCCTCTTTGAAACAGACAATCAGTGGTTAAGTTTGATTTGTATATATTGCAAAATAAGTCCATATCTTTTGTTATGTATAACCATGCAAGTTATGTATGATGATTATTTGTAATAATTACTTCTTCATTAAGGTCACCTGACAAGTTGCTGTGTTAAGAGCTATCTCGTAAGGGTGTGTTTGTGATGTTGTAGCGAATATACCATATTGCCTTCTAGATTTGGATCAGACCTTTGGCTTCTTATACAATCAAATCTTCCAAGCTCTAGATCAGGCATTGAAGCCTTTCCCACCTACCTGAGGGGTTGATGTTGTTAGGCGTGTCTGCTTCCACGAATTGGCAGGGCTTTCACTAATCCCCGAGGCGGCACCCTCAGTGATACTCCGGACTGCACAAGAGCACATTCACCAAGATCAGAAAATGGAAAGATGGCAAAAAAGGGAGGAAGAGTTAGATAAATCTTTTGCCCCTCTGAACTTGCTTCCAGTGTGATGATCTGGATAGTGCCCTAAAAGAGCGGGGTTGGGAGCAAAGCCTTCGATCTGATAACGTGAGGATGGGTCACAGTATGAGTGGACAGACTGTCCAGATCCGAGTTAATTTAGTTGCGCTACAAGGATTCCTTTAAAGTCGAGACAGCATTAAACTTGATTATAAAATAAAGCCCTTCCTCTGTGTGTAGTGATAATGCTGTGTGTCAGCGCAGGACTGTGTGTGGGGTGGGTTTAATGGTCGTGTGCAGCTGTACACGAGACAGAATCACAGTTTTTAAAAGTGCCGTTGCAGCGGATTCTCCATTAGATCTGTGTACGGATAATCGAGAGCTGCCTGTACTTTTTATAGGGCAGCTCCTCACTCATATTATTGATATCATTTTGCAGTCACATTCTGTTGACCACAGTTTTGCGCATTCTGCCTTGGGTGTTGGGTTGTCTTCCAAACGCTGCCCAGCTACTCCTTGAAACAATTTATATTCCCTTTCCACAAGATTAGTCACCACGATTATGAAAAAATAAACAGATCCACACACTGATTTAGGAAGCGAGCAAAAATTCCACACGCGCTCCAAATCAGTTAAACTGGTACTATACTCCCACTCTCTCGAGCTAATCTGGTACAATACTCCCACTCCATCTAGTTAAGCAGCTACTATACTCCCACTCCCTCTAGCTAATCTGGTACTATACTCCAAGTCCATCTAGTTAATCTGGTACGATACTCCCACTCCCTCCAGCTAATCTGGTACAATACTCGAACTCCATCGAGTTAAGCAGGTACTATACTCCCACTCCCTCCAGCTAATCTAGTACAATACTCCAACTCCATCTAGTTAAGCTGGTACGATACTCCGACTCCCTCTAGCTAATCTGGTACAATACTCCCACTCCATCAAGTTAATCTGGTACAATACTCCGACTCCATCTAGTTAATCTGGTACAATTCTCCCACTCCATCTAGTTAAGCAGGTACAATACTCCAACTCCATCGAGTTAATCTGGTACTATACTCCCACTCCATCTAGTTAAGCAGATACGATACTTCCACACCATCTAGTTAAGCTGGTACAATACTCCCACTTCATCTAGTTAAACGGGTACAATACTCCCATCCATCTTGAAAAGTTGGGACTATACTCCCACTCCATCTAGTTAAGCTGTTACAATACTCCCACTCCATCTAGTTAAGCAGGTACAATACTCCAACTCCATCTAGTTAATCTGGTACGATGCTCCCACTCCCTCTAGTTAATCTGGTACTATACTCCCACTCCCTCTAGTTAATTTGGTACTATACTCTCACTCCATCCAATTAATCTGGTACTATACTCCCACTCCATTTAGTTAATCTAGTATTATACTCCCACTCCCTCGAGTTAATCTGGGACTATACTCCCACTCCCTCTAGTTAATCTGGTACTATACTCCCACTCCATCCAGTTAAGCAGAAACTATACTCCTACTCCATCTATGAAACTGGTACTATACTCCCACTCCATCTAGTTAAGCTGGTACAATACTCCCACTCCATCTAGTTAAGCAGATACTATACTCCCAATCCATCTAGTAAAGTTGGCACTATACTCCCACTCCATCTACTTAAGCTGGTACAATACTCCAACTCCATCTAGTTAATCTGGTACTATACTCCGACTCCATCTAGTTAATCTGGTACAATTCTCCCACTCCATCTAGTTAAGCAGGTACAATACTCCAACTCCATCGAGTTAATCTGGTACTATACTCCCACTCCATCTAGTTAAGCAGATACTATACTTCCACACAATCTAGTTAAGCTGGTACAATACTCCCACTTCATCCAGTTAAACGGGTACAATACTCCCATCCATCTTGAAAAGTTGGTACTATACTCCCACTCCATCTAGTTAAGCTGTTACAATACTCCCACTCCATCTAGTTAAGCAGGAACAATACTCCAACTCCATCTAGTTAATCTGGTACGATGCTCCCACTCCCTCTAGTTAATCTGGTACTATACTCCCACTCCCTCTAGTTAATTTGGTACTATACTCTCACTCCATCCAATTAATCTGGTACTATACTCCCACTCCATTTAGTTAATCTAGTACTATACTCCCACTCCCTCAAGTTAATCTGGGACTATACTCCCACTCCCTCTAGTTAATCTGGTACTATACTCCCACTCCCTCTAGTTAATCTGGTACTATACTCCCACTCCATCCAGTTAAGCAGAAACTATACTCCTACTCCATCTATGAAACTGGTAGTATACTCCCACTCCATCCAGTTAAGCTGGTACAATACTCCCACTCCATCTAGTTAAGCAGATACTATACTCCCAATCCATCTAGTAAAGTTGGCACGAGACTCCCACTCCATCTACTTAGGCTGGTACAATACTCCAACTCCATCTAGTTAATCTGGTACTATACTCCCACTCCATCTAGTTAATTTGGTACAATACTCCGACTCCATCTAGTTAATCTGGCACAATACTCCAACTCCATCTAGTTAAGCTGGTACTATACTCCTACTCCATCTAGTTAAGTTGGTACTATACTCCCACTCCATCTAGTCAAGCTGGTACAATACTCCACTCCATCTAGTAAAGCTGTTACAATACTCCCACTCCATCTAGTTAATCTGCTCTATACTCTCACGGCATCTAGTTAAGCTGGTACAATACTCCCACTCCATCTAGTTAAGCAGATACAATACTCCAACTCCACCAAGTTAAACTGGTACAATACTAACACTCCATCTAGAAATTTTGGTACTATACTCCAACTCCATCTAGTTAATCTGGTACTATAATCCCACTCCCTCTAGTTAAAATGGTACTATACTTCCACTCCATCCAGTTAAGCTGGTATTATACTCCCACTCCATCTAGTTAATCTGGTACTATACTCCGACTCCCTCCAGTTAATCTGGTACTATACTCCCAATCCCTTTAGTTAATCTGGTACTATACTCCCACTCCATCTAGTTACGCTGGTACAATACTCCGACTCCATCTAGTTAAGCTGGTACTATACTCCCACTCCATCTAGTTAAGCTGGTACAATACTCCCACTCCATCTAGAAAAGTTGTTACTATTCTCCCTCTCCATCCAGAAAATTTGGGACTATACTCCCACTCCATCAAGTTAAGATGGTACAATACTCCCACTCCATCGAGTTAAGCAGAAACTATACTCCTACTCCATCTATTAAACTGGTACTATACTTCCACTCCATCTAGTTAAGCTGGTACAATACTCCCACTCCATCGAGTTAAGCAGAAACTATACTCCTACTCCATCTATTAAACTGGTACTATACTCCCACTCCATCTAGTTAATCTGGTACTATACTCCCACTCCATCTAGTTAAGCAGATACTATACTCCCACTCACTCTAGTTAATCTGGTACTATGCTCCCACTCCATCTAGTTAAGCAGATACTATACTCCCACTCACTCTAGTTAATCTGGTACTATACTCCCACTCCATCTAGTGAAGTTGGTACTATACTCCCACTCCATCTAGTTAAGCAGGTACTATACTCCCACTCCATCTAGTTAAGCAGGTACTATACTCCCACTCCATCTAGTAAAGCTGGTACAATACTCCCACTCCATCTAGTTCAGCTGGTACAATACTCCCACTCCATCTAGTTAAGCAGATACTATACTCCCACTCACTCAAGTTAATCTGGTACTATACTCCAACTCCATCTAGTTAAGCAGATACTATACTCCCACTCACTCTAGTTAAGCTGGTACTATACTCCCACTCCCTCCAGTTAATCTGGTACGATACTCCTAATCCATCTCATTAAGCAGATACTATACTCCCACTCCATCTATTAAATTGGCACTTTACTCCCACTCCATCTCGTAAAGCTGGTACAATACTCCCACTCCATCTAGTTAAGTTGGTACTGAACACCCACTCCATCTAATTAAACTGGTACAATACTCCCACTCCATCTAGTTAAGCAGGTACAATACTCCAACTCCATCGAGTTAATCTGGTACTATACTCCCGCTCCATCTAGTTAAGCAGATACTATACTCCCACTCCCTCTAGTTAATCTGGTACTATACTCACAGTCCATCGAGTTAGCAGGTACTATACTCCCACTCCATCTAGTCAAGTTGGTACAATACTCCGATTCCATCTATTAAAGCTGCTACAATACTCCCACTTCATCGAGTTAAGCAGATACTATACTCCCACTCCCTCTAGTTAAGTTGGTACTATACTCCCACTCCATCAAGTTAATCTGTTACGATACTCCCACTCCATCTAGTTAAGCTGGTACTATACTCCCACTGCATCTAGTTAATCTGTTACTATACTCGCACTCTCCCTCGTTAATCTGGTACGATACTCCTACTCCATCTAGTTAAATTGGTACTGTACTCCCACTCCATCTAGTTAATCTGGTACGATACTCCCACTCCATCTAGTTAAGCTGGTACCATACTCCCACTCCATCTAGTCAAACTTGTACACTACTCCCACTCCATCTAGTCAAGCTGGTACAATACTCCCACTCTATTTAGTTAAGCAGGTACTATACTCCAACTCCATCTAGTCAAGCTGGTACAATACTCCCACTCTATCAAGTTAAGCTGGTAATATACTGCCACTCCATCTCGTTAAGTTGGTACTATACTCCTATTACATCTAGTTATGTTGGTACTATATTCCCACTCCATCTAGTCAAGCAGATACTATACTCCCACTCCATCTATTAAACCGGTACTTTACTTCACTCCATCGAGTAAAGCTGGTACAATACTCCCACTCCATCGAGTTAATCTGGTATTATACTCCCACTCCATCTAATTAATTTGGTACAATACTCCCACTCCATCTAGTTCAACTGGTACAATACTCCCACTCCATCTTGAAAATTTGGTACTATACTCCCACTCCATCTAGTTAAGCTGGTACAATATACCACTCCATCTAGTTAAGCTGGTACAATACTACCACTCCATCTAATTAATCTGGTACTATACTCCCACTCCATCGAGTTAAGTTGGAACTATACTACCACTCCATCTAGTTAAGCTGGTACAATACTCCCACTCCATCTAGTTAAGTTGGTACAATACTCCTTCTCCATCTAGTTAAGTTGGTACTATATTCCCACTCCATCTAGTAAAGCAGGTACATTACTCCAACTCCATCAAGTTAATCTGGTACTATACTCCAACTCCGTCTAGTTAAGCAGATACTATACTCCTACTCCATCTAGTTAAGTTGGTACGACAGTCGCACTGCATCTAGTTAAGCTGGTACAATACTCCACTCCATCTAGTTAAGCTGGTGGAATACTCCCACTCCATCTAGTTAAACTGGAACAATACTCCCACTCCATGTCGAAAATTTGGTACGATACTCCCACTCCATCTAGTGAAGCTGGTACAATACTCCAACTCCATCTATTTAAGCTGGTACTTTTCTCCCACTCCATCTAGTTAATCTGGTACTATACTCCCACTCCCTCTAGTTAATATGGTACTATACTTCCACTCCATCTAGTGAAGTTGGTACGATACTCCCACCCCATCTAGTTAAGCTGGTACAATACTCACACTCCATCTAGTTAATCTGCTCTATACTCTCACGGCATCTAGTTAAGCTGGTACAATACTCCCACTCCATCTAGTTAAGAAGATACAATACTCCAACTCCACCAAGTTAAACTGGTACAATACTAACACTCCATCTAGAAAATTTGGTACTATACTCCAACTCCATCTAGTTAATCTGGTACTATAATCCCACTCCCTCTAGTTAAAATGGTACTATACTTCCACTCCATCCAGTTAAGCTGGTATTATACTCCCACTCCATCTAGTTAATCTGGTACTATACTCTGACTCCCTCCAGTTAATCTGGTACTATACTCCCAATCCCTTTAGTTAATCTGGTACTATACTCCCACTGCATCTAGTTACGCTGGTACAATACTCCGATTCCATCTAGTTAAGCTGGTACGATACTCCCACTCCATCTAGTTAAGCTGGTACAATACTCCCACTCCATCTAGAAAAGTTGGTACTATTCTCCCTCTCCATCATGAAAATTTGGGACTATACTCCCACTCCATCAAGTTAAGATGGTACAATACTCCCACTCCATCGAGTTAAGCAGAAACTATACTCCTACTCCATCTATTAAACTGGTACTATACTCCCACTCCATCTAGTTAAGCTGGTACAATACTCCCACTCCATCGAGTTAAGCAGAAACTATACTCCTACTCCATCTATTAAACTAGTACCATACTCCCACTCCATCTAGTTAATCTGGTACTATACTCCCACTCCATCTAGTTAAGCAGATACTATACTCCCACTCACTCTAGTTAATCTGGTACTATGCTCCCACTCCATCTAGTTAAGCAGGTACTATACTCCCACTCCATCTAGTTAAGCAGGTACTATACTCCCACTCCATCTAGTAAAGCTGGTACAATACTCCCACTCCATCTAGTTAAGCTGGTACAATACTCCGACTCCATCTAGTTCAGCTGGTACAATACTCCCACTCCATCTAGTTAAGCAGATACTATACTCCCACTCACTCAAGTTAATCTGGTACTATACTCCCACTCCATCTAGTTAAGCAGATACTATACTCCCACTCACTCTAGTTAAGCTGGTACTATACTCCCACTCCCTCCAGTTAATCTGGTACGATACTCCTAATCCATCTCATTAAGCAGATACTATACTCCCACTCCCTCTATTAAACTGGCACTTTACTCCCACTCCATCTCGTAAAGCTGGTACAATACTCCCACTCCATCTAGTTAAGTTGGTACTGAACACCCACTCCATCTAATTAAACTGGTACAATACTCCCACTCCATCTAGTTAAGCAGGTACAATACTCCAACTCCATCGAGTTAATCTGGTACTATACTCCCGCTCCATCTAGTTAAGCAGATACTATACTCACAGTCCATCGAGTTAGCAGGTACTATACTCCCACTCCATCTAGTCAAGTTGGTACAATACTCCGATTCCATCTATTAAAGCTGCTACAATACTCCCACTTCATCGAGTTAAGCAGATACTATACTCCCACTCCCTCTAGTTAAGTTGGTACTATACTCCCACTCCATCAAGTTAATCTGTTACTATACTCCCACTCCATCTAGTTAAGCTGGTACTATACTCCCACTCCATCTAGTTAATCTGTTACTATACTCCCACTCCTCCTCGTTAATCTGGTACGATACTCCTACTCCATCTAGTTAAATTGGTACTGTACTCCCACTCCATCTAGTTAAGCTGGTACCATACTCCCACTCCATCTAGTCAAACTGGTACACTACTCCCACTCCATCTAGTCAAGCTGGTACAATACTCCCACTCTATTTAGTTAAGCAGGTACTATACTCCAACTCCATCTAGTCAAGCTGGTACAATACTCCCACTCTATCAAGTTAAGCTGGTGCTATACTGCCACTCCATCTCGTTAAGTTGGTACTATACTCCTATTACATCTAGTTATGTTGGTACTATATTCCCACTCCATCTAGTTAAGCAGATACTATACTCCCACTCCATCTATTAAACCGGTACTTTACTCCACTCCATCGAGTAAAGCTGGTACAATACTCCCACTCCATCGAGTTAATCTGGTATAATACTCCCACTCCATCTAATTAATTTGGTACAATACTCCCACTCCATCTAGTTCAACTGGTACAATACTCCCACTCCATCTTGAAAATTTGGTACTATACTCCCACTCCATCTAGTTAAGCTGGTACAATATACCACTCCATCTAGTTAAGCTGGTACAATACTACCACTCCATCTAATTAATCTGGTACTATACTCCCACTCCATCGAGTTAAGTTGGAACTATACTACCACTCCATCTAGTTAAGCTGGTACAATACTCCCACTCCATCTAGTTAAGTTGGTACTATATTCCCACTCCATCGAGTAAAGCAGGTACTATACTCCCACTCCATCTAGTTAATCTGGTACTATACTCCCACTCCATCTAGTTAAGCAGATACTATACTCCCACTCACTCTAGTTAATCTGGTACTATGCTCCCACTCCATCTAGTTAAGCAGATACTATACTCCCACTCACTCTAGTTAATCTGGTACTATACTCCCACTCCATCTAGTGAAGTTGGTACTATACTCCCACTCCATCTAGTTAAGCAGGTACTATACTCCCACTCCATCTAGTAAAGCTGGTACAATACTCCCACTCCATCTAGTTAAGCTGGTACAATACTCCGACTCCATCTAGTTAAGCTGGTACTATATTCCCACTCCATCTAGTTCAGCTGGTACAATACTCCCACGCCATCTAGTTAAGCAGATACTATACTCCCACTCACTCAAGTTAATCTGGTACTATACTCCCACTCCATCTAGTTAAGCAGATACTATACTCCCACTCACTCTAGTTAAGCTGGTACTATACTCCCACTCCCTCCAGTTAATCTGGTACGATACTCCTAATCCATCTCATTAAGCAGATACTATACTCCCACTCCATCTATTAAACTGGCACTTTACTCCCACTCCATCTCGTAAAGCTGGTACAATACTCCCACTCCATCTAGTTAAGTTGGTACTGAACACCCACTCCATCTAATTAAACTGGTACAATACTCCCACTCCATCTAGTTAAGCAGGTACAATACTCCAACTCCATCGAGTTAATCTGGTACTATACTCCCGCTCCATCTAGTTAAGCAGATACTATACTCCCACTCCCTCTAGTTAATCTGGTACTATACTCACACTCCATCTCGTTAATCTGGTATGATACTCCCACTCCCTCGAGTTAAGCTGGCACAATACTCACAGTCCATCGAGTTAGCAGGTACTATACTCCCACTCCATCTAGTCAAGTTGGTACAATACTCCGATTCCACCTATTAAAGCTGCTACAATACTCCCACTTCATCGAGTTAAGCAGATACTATACTCCCACTCCCTCTAGTTAAGTTGGTACTATACTCCCACTCCATCAAGTTAATCTGTTACTATACTCCCACTCCATCTAGTTAAGCTGGTACTATACTCTCACTCCATCTAGTTAATCTGTTACTATACTCCCACTCCCCCTCGTTAATCTGGTACGATACTCCTACTCCATCTAGTTAAATTGGTACTGTACTCCCACTCCATCTAGTTAATCTGGTACGATACTCCCACTCCATCTAGTTAAGCTGGTACCATACTCCCACTCCATCTAGTTAAGCTGGTACCATACTCCCACTCCATCTAGTCAAACTGGTACACTACTCCCACTCCATCTAGTCAAGCTGGTACAATACTCCCACTCTATCAAGTTAAGCTGGTAGTATACTGCCACTCCATCTCGTTAAGTTGGTACTATACTCCTATTACATCTAGTTATGTTGGTACTATATTCCCACTCCATCTAGTTAAGCAGATACTATACTCCCACTCCATCTATTAAACCGGTACTTTACTCCACTCCATCGAGTAAAGCTGGTACAATACTCCCACTCCATCGAGTTAATCTGGTATTATACTCCCACTCCATCTAATTAATTTGGTACAATACTCCCACTCCATCTAGTTCAACTGGTACAATACTCCCACTCCATCTTGAAAATTTGGTACAATACTCCCACTCCATCTAGTTAAGCTGGTACAATATACTACTCCATCTAGTTAAGCTGGTACAATACTACCACTCCATCTAATTAATCTGGTACAATACTCCCACTCCATCTAGTTAAGTTGGTACAATACTCCTTCTCCATCTAGTTAAGTTGGTACTATATTCCCACTCCATCTAGTAAAGCAGGTACAGTACTCCAACTCCATCAAGTTAATCTGGTACTAATCTCCAACTCCGTCTAGTTAAGCAGATACTATACTCCTACTCCATCTAGTTAAGTTGGTACGACAGTCGCACTGCATCTAGTTAAGCTGGTACAATACTCCACTCCATCAAGTTAAGCTGGTGGAATACTCCCACTCCATCTAGTTAAACTAGTACAATACTCCCACTCCATGTCGAAAATTTGGTACGATACTCCCACTCCATCTAGTGAAGCTGGTACAATACTCCAACTCCATCTATTTAAGCTGGTACTTTTCTCCCACTCCATCTAGTTAATCTGGTACTATACTCCCACCCCATCTAGTTAAGCTGGTACAATACTCACACTCCATCTAGTTAATCTGCTGTATACTCTCACGGCATCTAGTTAAGCTGGTACAATACTCCCACTCCATCTAGTTAAGAAGATATAATACTCCAACTCCACCAAGTTAAACTGGTACAATACTAACACTCCATCTAGAAAATTTGGTACTATACTCCAACTCCATCTAGTTAATCTGGTACTATAATCCCACTCCCTCTAGTTAAAATGGTACTATATTTCCACTCCATCCAGTTAAGCTGGTATTATACTCCCACTCCATCTAGTTAATCTGGTACTATACTCCGACTCCCTCCAGTTAATCTGGTACTATACTCCCAATCCCTTTAGTTAATCTGGTACTATACTCCCACTCCATCTAGTTACGCTGGTACAATACTCCGACTCCATCTAGTTAAGCTGGTACTATACTCCCACTCCATCTAGTTAAGCTGGTACAATACTCCCACTCCATCTAGAAAAGTTGGTACTATTCTCCCTCTCCATCATGAAAATTTGGGACTATACTCCCACTCCATCAAGTTAAGATGGTACAATACTCCCACTCCATCGAGTTAAGCAGAAACTATACTCCTACTCCATCTATTAAACTGGTACTATACTCCCACTCCATCTAGTTAAGCTGGTACAACACTCCCACTCCATCGAGTTAAGCAGAAACTATACTCCTACTCCATCTATTAAACTGGTACTATACTCCCACTCCATCTAGTTAATCTGGTACTATACTCCCACTCCATCTAGTTAAGCAGATACTATACTCCCACTCACTCTAGTTAATCTGGTACTATGCTCCCACTCCATCTAGTTAAGCAGATACTATACTCCCACTCACTCTAGTTAATCTGGTACTATACTCCCACTCCATCTAGTGAAGTTGGTACTATACTCCCACTCCATCTAGTTAAGCAGGTACTATACTCCCACTCCATCTAGTTAAGCAGGTACTATACTCCCACTCCATCTAGTAAAGCTGGTACAATACTCTCACTCCATCTAGTTAAGCTGGTACAATACTCCAACTCCATCTAGTTAAGCTGGTACTATATTCCCACTCCATCTAGTTCAGCTGGTACAATACTCCCACTCCATCTAGTTAAGCAGATACTATACTCCCACTCACTCAAGTTAATCTGGTACAATACTCCCACTCCATCCAGTTCAACTGGTACAATACTCCCACTCCATCTTGAAAATTTGGTATTATATTCCCACTCCATCTAGTTAAGCTGGTACAATACTACCACTCCATCTAGTTAAGCAGGTACTATACTCCCACTCCATCTCGTAAAGCTGGTACAATACTCCCACTCCATCTCGTTAAGCTGGTACTATACTCCTACTCCATCTAGTTAAGTTGGTGATATACTCCCACTCCATCTAGTCAAGCTGATACAACACTCCCACTCCATCCAGTTAATCTGATACTATACTACCACTCCATCTAGTTAAACAGATACTACACTCCCACTCCATCTAGTTCAACTGCTACAATACTCCCACTCCATCTTGAAAATTTGGTACTATACTCCCACTCCATCTAGTTAAGCTGATACAATACTCCCACTCCATCTAGTTAAGCAGGTACTATACTCCCACTCCATCTCATAAAGCTGGTACAATAGTCCCAGTCTATTGAGTTAATCTGGTACTATACTCCCACTCCATCTAGTTAAACAGATACTATACTCCCACTCCATCTATTAAAGCTGGTACTATACTCACACTCCCTCTCGTTAATCTGGTGCAATACTCCCACTATATCTAGTTAATCTGATACTGTTCTCCCACTCATTCTAGTTAAGCTGGTACTATACTCCCATTCCATCTAGTTAAGTTGGTACTATACTCCCACTCCATCTCGTTAAATTGGTATTATACTCCCACTCCATCTAGTAAAGCTGGTACACTACTCCCACTCCATCTAGTAAAGCAGGTACTACACTCCCACTCCATCTAGTAAAGCTGGTACAATACTCCCACTCGATCGAGTTAATCTGGGACGATACACCCACTCCCTCTAGTTAATCTGGTACTGTACTCCCACTCCCTCTAGTTAATCTGTTACTATACTCCCACTCCATCTAGTTAAGCAGGTACTATACTCCCACTCCATCTCATAAAGCTGGTACAATACTCCCACTCCATCCAGTTAATCTGGTACTATACTCCCACTCCATCTCGTTAAACAGATACTATACTCCTACTCCATCTAGTCAAGCTGGTACAATACTCCCACTCTATCTATTTAAGCAGATACTATACTCCCACTCCATCTATTAAACTGGTACTTTACTCCACTCCATCTCATAAAGATGGTACAATACTCCCACTCCATCTCGTTAAGTTGGTACTATACTCCCACTCCATCTAGTTAAGCAGGTACTATACTCCCACTCCATCTCGTAAAGATGGTACAATACTCCCACTCCATCTAGTTAAGTTGGTACTGTACTCCCACTTCATCGAGTTAAGCTGGTACTATATTCCCACTCCCTCTAGTTAATCTGGTGCAATACTCCAACTCCATCTAGTTAATCTGGGACTATACTCCCACTCATTCTATTTAATCTGGTACTATACTCCCACTCCCTCTAGTTAATCTGGTACGAGACACCCACTCCATCTAGTTAAGCTGCTACTATACTCCCACTCCATCTAGTTAATCTGGTACTATACACCCACTCCCTCTCGTTAAGCTGGTACTTACTCCTACTCCATCTAGTGAAACTGGTACTATACTACCACTCCCTCTAGTTAATCTGGTACAATATTCCCACTCAATCTAGTTAAGCAGGTACGATACTCCCACTCCATCTCGTCAAGCAGGTCCAATACTCCCACTACATATAGTTAAGCAGGTACTATACTCCCACTCCATCTAGTCAAGCAGGTCCAATACTCCAACTCCATCGAGTTAATCTGGTACAATACTCCCACTCCATCTAGTTAAGCAGGTACTATACTCCCACTCCATCTAGTCAAGCAGGTCCAATACTCCAACTCCATCTAGTTAAGCAGGTACTATACTCCCACTCCCTCTAGTTAATCTGGTACTATACTCCCACTCCCTCTAGTTAATCTAGTACTAAACTCCCACTCCATCTAATTAATCTGGTACTATACTCCCGCTCCATCTATTTAAGCTGGTACTATATTCCTACTCCATCTAGTTGAGTTGGTACTATACTCCTACTCCATCTAGTTAAGTTGGTACTATACTCCCACTCCATCTAGTCAAGCTGGTACAATACTCCCACTCCACCTCGTTAAGCAGGTACAATACTCCAACTCCAACTAGTTAATTTGGTACTATACTCCCACTCCATCCAGTTAAGCTGGTACAATACTCCCACTCCATCTAGTTTAACTCGTACAATACTCCCACTCCATCTAGAAAAGTTGGTACTTTCCACCCACTCCATCTACTTAAACTGGTACAATACTTCCACTCCCTCTAGTTAATATGGTACGATACTCCCACTCCATCTAGTTAAGCTGATACTATACTCCCACTCCATCTAGTTAATCTGGTACTATACTCCGACTCCCTCCAGTTAATCTGGTACTATATTCCCACTCCATCTTGTTAAACAGATTCTATACTCCTACTCCATCTAGTTAAATTGGTACTATACTCCCACTCCATCTCGTCAAGCTGGTACAATACTCCACTCCATCTAGTAAAGCTGGTCCAATACTCCCGCTCCATCTCGTTAAACTGGTACAATACTCCAACTCCATCTATTAAACTGGTCCTTTACTCGCACTCCATCTGGTAAAGCTCGTACAATAATCCCACTCCATGTAATTAAGTTGGTACTATACTCCCACTCCATCTAGTTAAGCTGGTACAAATTCCAACTCCACCAAGTTAAACAGGTACATGCTCCAACTCCATCGAGTTAATCTGGTACTATACTCCCACTCCATCTAATTAAGCTGGTACAATACTCCCACTCCATCTAGTTAAACTGGTACAATACTCCCACTCCATCTCGTTAAGCTGGTACAATACTCCCACTCCATCTAGTTCAGCAGGTACTATACTCCCATTCCCTCTAGTTAATCTGGTACTAAACTCCCACTCCATCTAATTAATCTGGTACTATACTCCCGCTCCATCTAATTAATCTGGTACAAGACTCCCACTCCATCTAGTTAATCTGGTACTACACTCCCACTCCATCTAGTTAAGTTGGTACTATACTCCCACTCCATCTAGTTAAGTTGGTATAATACTCCGACTCCATCTGGTAAAGCTGGTACAATACTCCCGCTCCATCTCGTTAAGCTGGTACAATACTCCCACTCCATGTAGTTAAATTGGTACTATACTCCCACTCCCTCGAGTTAAGCTGGTAAAATACTCCGACTTCATCTCGTTAATCTGGTACTATAGTCCCACTCCCTCTAGTTAATCTGGTACTATACTCCCACTCCATCGAATTAATCTGGTACAATACTCCCGCTCCATCTCTTTAAGCTGGTACAATACTCCAACTCCATCTATTAAACTGGTACTTTCATCGCACTCCATCTGGTAAAGCTAGTAAAATAATCCCACTCCATGTACTTAAGTTGGAACTATATTCCCACTCCATCTAGTTAAGCTTGTACAATACTCCAACTCCACCAGGTTAAGCAGGTACAATGCTCCAACTCCATCGAGTTAATCTGGTACTATACTCCCACTCCATCTAGTTAATCTGGTACTATACTCCCACTCCATCTAGTTAAGCTGGTACGATACTCCCACTCCATCTAGTTAAGTTGGTACTGTTCTCCGACTCCATCTAGTTAAGTTGGTACTTTACTCCACTCCATCTAGTAAAGCTGGTACAATACTCCCATTCCATTTAGTTAATCTGGTACTATAATCCCACTCCCTCGAGTTAATCTGGTACCAAACTCCCACTGCCTCCAGTTAATCTGGTACGATTCTCCCACTCCATCTAGTTCAGCTTGTACAATACTCCGACTCCATCTAGTTAAGCTGGTTCAATACTCCAACTCCATCTAGTTAAGCTGGTACTATACTCCCACTCCATGTAGTTAATCTGGTACTATACACCTACTCCCTCTCGTTAAGCTGGTACAATACTCGCACTCCATCTAGGTAAGCAGGTACTATACCCCCACTCCATCGAGTCAAGTTGGTACAATACTCCGACTCCGTCTAGTAAAGCTGGTACAATACTCCCACTCAATCCAGTTAAGTTGGTACTATACTCCCACTCCATCGAGTTAATCTGGTAGTATACTCCCACTCCATCTCGTTAAACTGGTACTATACTACCACTCCCTCTAGTTAATCTGGTACAATACTCCCACTCCATCTTGTTAATCTGGTACAATACTCCCACTCCATCTAGTTAAGCTGGTACTATACACCCACTCCATCGAGTTAAGTTGGTACTATACTCCTTCTCCATCTAGTTAAGTTGGTACTTTTTTCCCACTCCATCTAGTAAAGCTGGTAAAATAGTCCCGCTCCATCTAGTTAAGCAGGAACTACACTCCCACTCCATCTAGTCAAGCTGGTACTATACTCCCACTCCATCTAGTTGAGTTGGTACTATACTCCTTCTCCATCTAGTTAAGTTGGTACTATATTCCCACTCCATCTAGCAAAGGTGGTAAAATAGTCCCACTCCATCTAGTTAAGCAGGAACTATACTCCCACTCCATCGAGTAAAGCTGGTACTTTACTCCAATCCATCTAGTAAAGCTGGTACAATACTCCCACTCCATCTACTTAATCTGGTACGATACACCCACTCCCTCTCGTTAAGCTGGTAAAATACTCACACTCCATCTAGTTAAGCAGGTATTATACTTCCACTCCATCCAATTAATCTGTTACTATACTCCCAAAACCCCCTCGTTAATCTGGTACGATACTCCTACTCCATCTAGTTAAGTTGGGACTATACACCCACTCCATCTAGTTAATCTGGTACGATACTCCCACTCCATCTAGTTAAGCTGGTACCATACTCCCACTCCATCTAGTCAAGCTGGTACAATACTCCCACTCCATCTGGTCAAGCTGGTACAATACTCCCACTCTAAGTTAATCTGTTACTATACTCCCACTCCATCTAGTTAAGCTGGTACTATGCACCCACTCCATCTAGTTAATCTGTTACTATACTCCCACTCCCCCTCGTTAATCTGGTACGATAGTCCTACTCCATCTAGTTAAGTTGGTACTGTACTCCCACTCCATCGAGTTAATCTGGTACGATACTCCCACTCCATCTAGTTAAGCTGGTACCATACTCCCACTCCATCTAGTCAAACTGGTACACTACTCCCACTCCATCTAGTCAAGCTGGTACAATACTCCCACTCTATTTAGTTAAGCAGGTACTATACTCCCACTCCATCTAGTCAAGCTGGTACAATACTCCCACTCTATCTAGTTAAGCTGGTACTATACTGCCACTCCATCTCGTTAAGTTGGTACAATACTGCTATTACATCTAGTTATGTTGGTACTATATTCCCACTCCATCTAGTTAAGCAGATACTATACTCCCACTCCATCTATTAAACCGGTACTTTATTCCACTCCATCGAGTAAAGCTGGTACAATACTCCCACTCCAGCGAGTTAATCTGGTATTATACTCCCACTCCATCTAATTAATCTGGTACTATACTCCCACTCCATCTAGTTCAACTGGTACAATACTCCCACTCCATCTTGAAAATTTGGTACTATACTCCCACTCCATCTAGTTAAGCTGGTACAATACTACCACTCCATCTAGTTAAGCAGGTACTATACTCCCACTCCATCTCGTAAAGCTGGTACAATACTCCCACTCCATCTCGTTAAGCTGGTACTATACTCCTACTCCATCTAGTTAAGTTGGTGATATACTCCCACTCCATCTAGTCAAGCTGGTACAATACTCCCACTCCATCCAGTTAATCTGATACTATACTCCCACTCCATCTAGTTAAACAGATACTATTCTCCCACTCCATCTAGTTCAACTGCTACAATACTCCCACTCCATCTTGAAAATTTGGTACTATACTCCCACTCCATCTAGTTAAGCTGATACAATACTCCCACTCCATCTAGTTAAGCAGGTACTATACTCCCACTCCATCTCATAAAGCTGGTACAATAGTCCCACTCTATTGAGTTAATCTGGTTCTATACTCCCACTCCATCTAGTTAAACAGATACTATACTCCCACTCCATCTATTAAAGCTGGTACTATACTCACACTCCCTCTCGTTAATCTGGTGCAATACTCCCACTATATCTAGTTAATCTGATACTGTTCTCCCACTCATTCTAGTTAAGCTGGTACTATACTCCCATTCCATCTAGTTAAGTTGGTACTATACTCCCACTCCATCTCGTTAAGTTGGCACTATACTCCCACTCCATCTAGTTAATCTGGTACTATACTCTGACTCCCTCCAGTTAATCTGGTACTATATTCACACTCCATCTAGTTAAACAGATTCTATACTCCTACTCCATCTAGTTAAATTGGTACTATACTCCCACTCCATCTCGTCAAGCTGGTACAATACTCCACTCCATCTAGTAAAGCTGGTCCAATACTCCCGCTCCATCTCGTTAAGCTGGTACAATACTCCAACTCCATCTATTAAACTGGTCCTTTACTCGCACTCCATCTGGTAAAGCTAGTACAATAATCCCACTCCATGTAATTAAGTTGGTACTATACTCCCACTCCATCTAGTTAAGCTGGTACAATACTCCAACTCCACCAAGTTAAACAGGTACATGCTTCAACTCCATCGAGTTAATCTGGTACGATACTCCCACTCCCTCTAGTTAATCTGGTACTAAACTCCCACTCCATCTAATTAATCTGGTACTATACTCCCGCTCCATCTAATTAATCTGGTACAATACTCCCACTCCCTCCAGTTAATCTGGTACTATACTCCCACTCCCTCGAGTTAAGCTGGTAAAATACTCCGACTTCATCTCGTTAATCTGGTACTATAGTCCCACTCCCTCTAGTTAATCTGGTACTATACTCCCACTCCATCGAATTAATCTGGTACAATACTCCCGCTCCATCTCGTTAAGCTGGTACAATACTCCAACTCCATCTATTTAAGCTGGTACTTTTCTCCCACTCCATCTAGTTAATCTGGTACTATACTCCCACTCCCTCTAGTTAATATGGTACTATACTCCCACCCCATCTAGTTAAGCTGGTACAATACTCACACTCCATCTAGTTAATCTGCTCTATACTCTCACGGCATCTAGTTAAGCTGGTACAATACTCCCACTCCATCTAGTTAATCTGGTGCAATACTCCCACTCCATCTAGTTAATCTGGTACTATACTCCCACTCCATCTAGTTAAGTTGGTACTATACTCCTTCTCCATCTAGTTAAGTTGGTACTTTTTTCCCACTCCATCTAGTAAAGCTGGTAAAATAGTCCCGCTCCATCTAGTTAAGCAGGAACTACACTCCCACTCCATCTAGTCAAGCTGGTACTATACTCCCACTCCATCTAGTTGAGTTGGTACTATACTCCTTCTCCATCTAGTTAAGTTGGTACTATATTCCCACTCCATCTAGCAAAGGTGGTAAAATAGTCCCACTCCATCTAGTTAAGCAGGAACTATACTCCCACTCCATCGAGTAAAGCTGGTACTTTACTCCAATCCATCTAGTAAAGCTGGTACAATACTCCCACTCCATCTACTTAATCTGGTACGATACACCCACTCCCTCTCGTTAAGCTGGTAAAATACTCACACTCCATCTAGTTAAGCAGGTATTATACTTCCACTCCATCCAATTAATCTGTTACTATACTCCCAAAACCCCCTCGTTAATCTGGTACGATACTCCTACTCCATCTAGTTAAGTTGGGACTATACACCCACTCCATCTAGTTAATCTGGTACGATACTCCCACTCCATCTAGTTAAGCTGGTACCATACTCCCACTCCATCTAGTCAAGCTGGTACAATACTCCCACTCCATCTGGTCGAGCTGGTACAATACTCCCACTCTATCTAGTTAAGCAGGTACTATACTCCAACTGCATGTAGTCAAGCTAGTACAATACTCCCACTCTATCTAGTTAAGCTGGTACTATACTCCCACTCCCTCTAGTTAAGTTGGTACTATACTCCCACTCCAAGTTAATCTGTTACTATACTCCCACTCCATCTAGTTAAGCTGGTACTATACACCCACTCCATCTAGTTAATCTGTTACTATACTCCCACTCCCCCTCGTTAATCTGGTACGATAGTCCTACTCCATCTAGTTAAGTTGGTACTGTACTCCCACTCCATCGAGTTAATCTGGTACGATACTCCCACTCCATCTAGTTAAGCTGGTACCATACTCCCACTCCATCTAGTCAAACTGGTACACTACTCCCACTCCATCTAGTCAAGCTGGTACAATACTCCCACTCTATTTAGTTAAGCAGGTACTATACTCCCACTCCATCTAGTCAAGCTGGTACAATACTCCCACTCTATCTAGTTAAGCTGGTACTATACTGCCACTCCATCTCGTTAAGTTGGTACTATACTGCTATTACATCTAGTTATGTTGGTACTATATTCCCACTCCATCTAGTTAAGCAGATACTATACTCCCACTCCATCTATTAAACCGGTACTTTACTCCACTCCATCGAGTAAAGCTGGTACAATACTCCCACTCCATCGAATTAATCTGGTACAATACTCCCGCTCCATCTCGTTAAGCTGGTACAATACTCCAACTCCATCTATTAAACTGGTACTTTACTCGCACTCCATCTGGTAAAGCTAGTACAATAATCCCACTCCATGTACTTAAGTTGGTACTATACTCCCACTCCATCTAGTTAAGCTTGTACAATACTCCAACTCCACCAGGTTAAGCAGGTGCAATG
Source organism: Pristiophorus japonicus (assembly GCF_044704955.1). Classification (NCBI taxonomy): domain Eukaryota; kingdom Metazoa; phylum Chordata; class Chondrichthyes; family Pristiophoridae; genus Pristiophorus; species Pristiophorus japonicus. The sequence continues at coordinate 87,301,698 of NC_091990.1, read as the reverse complement.
CTCCAACTCCATCGAGTTAATCTGGTACTATACTCCCACTCCATCTAGTTAAGCAGATACTATATTCCCACTCCATCTCGTTAAGCTGGTACAATACTCCCACTCCATCTAGTTAAACGGGTACAATACTCCCACTCCATCTAGTTAATCTGGTGCAATACTCCCACTCCATCTAGTTAATCTGGTACTATACTCCCACTCCATCTAGTTAAGCTGGTACGATACTCCCACTCCATCTAGTTAAGTTGGTACTGTTCTCCGACTCCATCTAGTTAAGTTGGTACTTTACTCCACTCCATCTAGTAAAGCTGGTACAATACTCCCATTCCATTTAGTTAATCTGGTACTATAATCCCACTCCCTCGAGTTAATCTGGTACTATACTCCCACTGCCTCCAGTTAATCTGGTACGATTCTCCCACTCCATCTAGTTCAGCTGGTACAATACTCCGACTCCATCTAGTTAAGCTGGTACTATATTCCAACTCCATCTAGTTCAGCTGGTACAATACTCCCACTCCATCTCGTAAAGTTGGTACTATACTCCCACTCCATCTAGTTAAGCTGGTTCAATACTCCAACTCCATCTAGTTAAGCTGGTACTATACTCCCACTCCATGTAGTTAATCTGGTACTATACACCTACTCCCTCTCGTTAAGCTGGTACAATACTCCCACTCCATCTAGGTAAGCAGGTACTATACTCCCACTCCATCGAGTCAAGTTGGTACAATACTCCGACTCCGTCTAGTAAAGCTGGTACAATACTTCCACTCAATCTAGTTAAGTTGGTACTATACTCCCACTCCATCGAGTTAATCTGGTACTATACTCCCACTCCATCTCGTTAAGCTGGTACTATACTACCACTCCCTCTAGTTAATCTGGTACAATACTCCCACTCCATCTTGTTAATCTGGTACAATACTCCCACTCCATCTAGTTAAGCTGGTACTATATACCCACTCCATCTAGTTAATTTGGTACTATACTCCTTCTCCATCTAGTTAAGTTGGTACTTTTTTCCCACTCCATCTAGTAAAGCTGGTAAAATAGTCCCGCTCCATCTAGTTAAGCAGGAACTACACTCCCACTCCACCTAGTCAAGCTGGTACTATACTCCCACTCCATCTAGTTGAGTTGGTACTACACTCCTTCTCCATCTAGTTAAGTTGGTACTATATTCCCACTCCATCTAGCAAAGCTGGTAAAATAGTCCCACTCCATCTAGTTAAGCAGGAACTATACGCCCACTCCATCGAGTAAAGCTGGTACTTTACTCCAATCCATCTAGTAAAGTTGGTACAATACTCCCACTCCATCTAGTTAATCTGGTACGATAAATCCACTCCCTCTCGTTAAGCTGGTAAAGTACTCACACTCCATCTAGTTAAGCAGGTATTATACTCCCACTCCATCCAATTAATCTGTTACTATACTCCCAAAACCCCCTCGTTAATCTGGTACGATACTCCTACTCCATCTAGTTAAGTTGGGACTATACACCCACTCCATCGAGTTAATCTGGTACTATACTCCCACTCCATCTAGTTAAGCTGGTACCATACTCCCACTCCATCTAGTCAAGCTGGTACAATACTCCCACTCCATCTGGTCAAGCTGGTACAATACTCCCACTCTATCTAGTTAAGCAGGTACTATACTCCAACTCCATCTAGTTAAGCTGGTACCATACTCCCACTCCATCTAGTCAAACTGGTACACTACTCCCACGCTATCTAGTTAAGCTGGTACTATACTGCCACTCCATCTCGTTAAGTTGGTACTATACTGCTATTACATCTAGTTATGTTGGTACTATATTCCCACTCCATCTAGTTAAGCAGATACTATACTCCCACTCCATCTATGAAACCGGTACTTTACTCCACTCCATCGAGTAAAGCTGGTACAATACTCCCACTCCATTGAGTTAATCTGGTATTATACTCCCACTCCATCTAATTAATCTGGTACAATACTCCCACTCCATCTAGTTCAACTGGTACAATACTCCCACTCCATCTTGAAAATTTGGTACTATACTCCCACTCCGTCGAGTTAATCTGGTACTATACTCACACTCCATCTAATTAATCTGGTACTATACTCCCACTCCATCTAGTTAAGCTGGTACAATACTCCCACTCCATCCAGTTCAACTGGTACAATACTCCCACTCCATCTTGAAAATTTGGTATTATATTCCCACTCCATCTAGTTAAGCTGGTACAATACTACCACTCCATCTAGTTAAGCAGGTACTATACTCCCACTCCATCTCGTAAAGCTGGTACAATACTCCCACTCCATCTCGTTAAGCTGGTACTATACTCCTACTCCATCTAGTTAAGTTGGTGATATACTCCCACTCCATCTAGTCAAGCTGGTACAATACTCCCACTCCATCCAGTTAATCTGATACTTTTCTCCCACTCCATCTAGTTAAACAGATACTATACTCCCACTCCATCTAGTTCAACTGCTACAATACTCCCACTCCATCTTGAAAATTTGGTACTATACTCCCACTCCATCTAGTTAAGCTGATACAATACTCCCACTCCATCTAGTTAAGCAGGTACTATACTCCCACTCCATCTCATAAAGCTGGTACAATAGTCCCACTCTATTGAGTTAATCTGGTACTATACTCCCACTCCATCTAGTTAAACAGATACTATACTCCCACTCCATCTATTAAAGCTGGTACTATACTCACACTCCCTCTCGTTAATCTGGTGCAATACTCCCACTATATCTAGTTAATCTGATACTGTTCTCCCACTCATTCTAGTTAAGCTGGTACTATACTCCCATTCCATCTAGTTAAGTTGGTACTATACTCCCACTCCATCTCGTTAAGTTGGTATTATACTCCCACTCCATCTAGTAAAGCTGGTACACTACTCCCACTCCATCTAGTAAAGCAGGTACTACACTCCCACTCCATCTAGTAAAGCTGGTACAATACTCCCACTCGATCGAGTTAATCTGGGACGATACACCCACTCCCTCTAGTTAATCTGGTACTGTACTCCCACTCCCTCTAGTTAATCTGTTACTATACTCCCACTCCATCTAGTTAAGCAGGTACTATACTCCCACTCCATCTCATAAAGCTGGTACAATACTCCCACTCCATCCAGTTAATCTGGTACTATACTCCCACTCCATCTAGTTAAACAGATACTATACTCCCACTCCATCTTGTTAAGCTGGTACAATACTCCTACTCCATTGAGTTCAACTGGTACAATACTCCCACTCCATCTAGTTAAGCAGGTACGATACTCCCACTCCATCTCATAAAGCTGGTACAATACTCCCACTCTATCTCGTTAAGTTAGTACTATTCTCCCACTCCATCTAGTTAATCTGGTACTATATTACTACTCCATCAAGTTAAGCTGGTACTATAATCCCACTCCCTCTCGTTAATCTGGTGCAATACTCCCACTATATCGAGTTAATCTGGTACTGTTCTCCCACTCCATCTAGTTAAGTTGGTATTATACTCCCACTCCATCTAGTTAAGTTGGTACTATACTCCCACTCCATCTAGTTAAGTTGGTACTATACTCCCACTCCATCTAGTAAAGCTGGTAAAATACTCCCACTCCATCTAGTTAAGCAGATACTATACTCCTACTCCATCTAGTCAAGCTGGTACAATACTCCCACTCTATCTATTTAAGCAGATACTATACTCCCACTCCATCTATTAAACTGGTACTTTACTCCACTCCATCTCAGAAAGATGGTACAATACTCCCACTCCATCTCGTTAAGTTGGTACTATACTCCCACTCCATCTAGTTAAGCAGGTAATATACTCCCACTCCATCTCGTAAAGATGGTACAATACTCCCACTCCATCTAGTTAAGTTGGTACTGTACTCCCACTCCATCGAGTTAAGCTGGTACTATATTCCCACTCCCTCCCGTTAATCTGGTGCAATACTCCAACTCCATCTAGTTAATCTTGGACTATACTGCCACTCCCTCTAGTTAATCTGGTACTATACACCCACTCCATCTAGTTAAGCTGCTACTATACTCCCACTCCATCTAGTTAATCTGGTACTATACACCCACTCCCTCTCGTTAAGCTGGTACTTACTCCCACTCCATCTAGTGAAGCTGGTACTATACTACCACTCCATCTAGTTAATCTGGTACAATATTCCCACTCAATCTAGTTAAGCAGGTACGATACTCCCACTCCATCTAGTCAAGCAGGTCCAATACTCCAACTCCATCCAGTTAATCTGGTACAATACTCCCACTCCATGTAGTTAAGCAGGTACTATACTCCCACTCCATCTAGTCAAGCAGGTCCAATACTCCAACTCCATCTAGTTAAGCAGGTACTATACTCCCACTCCATCTAGTTAAACTGGTACTATACTCCCACTCCATCTTGTTAATCTGGTACTATACTCCCACTCCATCGAGTTAAGCTGGAACTATACTCCCACTCCATCTAGTTAAACTGGTACTATACTCCCACTCCATCTCGTTAAGTTGGTACTATGCTCCTACTCCATCTCGTTATGTTGGTACAATACTCCCACTCCATCTAGTAAAGCTGGTAAAATACTCCCACTCTATCGAGTTAAGCAGATACTATACTCCCACTCTATCTATTAAACTGGTACTTTACTCCACTCCATCTCGTAAAGCTGGTACAATACTCCCACTCCATCTTGTTAATCTGGTACTATACTCCCACTCCATCTATTTAAGCTGGTACTATATTCCTATTCCATCTGGTTGAGTTGGTACTATACTCCTACTCCATCTAGTTAAGTTGGTACTATACTCCCACTCCATCCAGTTAAGCTGGTACAATACTCCCACTCCATCTAGTTTAACTCGTACAATACTCCCACTCCATCTAGAAAAGTTGGTACTTTCCACCCACTCCATCTACTTAAGCTGGTACAATACTTCCACTCCCTCTAGTTAATCTGGTACGATACTCCCACTCCATCTAGTTAAGCTGGTACTATACTCCCACTCCATCTAGTTAATCTGGTACTATACTCCCACTCCATCTAGTTCAACTGGCACAATACTCCCACTCCATCTTGAAAATTTGGTACTATACTCCCACTCCATCTAGTTAAGCTGGTACAATACTACCACTCCATCTAGTTAAGCAGGTACTATACTCCCACTCCATCTCGTAAAGCTGGTACAATACTCCCACTCCATCTCGTTAAGCTGGTACTATACTCCTACTCCATCTAGTTAAGTTGGTGATATACTCCCACTCCATCTAGTCAAGCTGGTACAATACTCCCACTCCATCCAGTTAATCTGATACTATACTCCCACTCCATCTAGTTAAACAGATACTATTCTCCCACTCCATCTAGTTCAACTGCTACAATACTCCCACTCCATCTTGAAAATTTGGTACTATACTCCCACTCCATCTAGTTAAGCTGATACAATACTCCCACTCCATCTAGTTAAGCAGGTACTATACTCCCACTCCATCTCATAAAGCTGGTACAATAGTCCCACTCTATTGAGTTAATCTGGTTCTATACTCCCACTCCATCTAGTTAAACAGATACTATACTCCCACTCCATCTATTAAAGCTGGTACTATACTCACACTCCCTCTCGTTAATCTGGTGCAATACTCCCACTATATCTAGTTAATCTGATACTGTTCTCCCACTCATTCTAGTTAAGCTGGTACTATACTCCCATTCCATCTAGTTAAGTTGGTACTATACTCCCACTCCATCTCGTTAAGTTGGCACTATACTCCCACTCCATCTAGTTAATCTGGTACTATACTCTGACTCCCTCCAGTTAATCTGGTACTATATTCACACTCCATCTAGTTAAACAGATTCTATACTCCTACTCCATCTAGTTAAATTGGTACTATACTCCCACTCCATCTCGTCAAGCTGGTACAATACTCCACTCCATCTAGTAAAGCTGGTCCAATACTCCCGCTCCATCTCGTTAAGCTGGTACAATACTCCAACTCCATCTATTAAACTGGTCCTTTACTCGCACTCCATCTGGTAAAGCTAGTACAATAATCCCACTCCATGTAATTAAGTTGGTACTATACTCCCACTCCATCTAGTTAAGCTGGTACAATACTCCAACTCCACCAAGTTAAACAGGTACATGCTTCAACTCCATCGAGTTAATCTGGTACGATACTCCCACTCCCTCTAGTTAATCTGGTACTAAACTCCCACTCCATCTAATTAATCTGGTACTATACTCCCGCTCCATCTAATTAATCTGGTACAATACTCCCACTCCCTCCAGTTAATCTGGTACTATACTCCCACTCCCTCGAGTTAAGCTGGTAAAATACTCCGACTTCATCTCGTTAATCTGGTACTATAGTCCCACTCCCTCTAGTTAATCTGGTACTATACTCCCACTCCATCGAATTAATCTGGTACAATACTCCCGCTCCATCTCGTTAAGCTGGTACAATACTCCAACTCCATCTATTTAAGCTGGTACTTTTCTCCCACTCCATCTAGTTAATCTGGTACTATACTCCCACTCCCTCTAGTTAATATGGTACTATACTTCCACTCCATCTAGTGAAGTTGGTACTATACTCCCACCCCATCTAGTTAAGCTGGTACAATACTCACACTCCATCTAGTTAATCTGCTCTATACTCTCACGGCATCTAGTTAAGCTGGTACAATACTCCCACTCCATCTAGTTAATCTGGTGCAATACTCCCACTCCATCTAGTTAATCTGGTACTATACTCCCACTCCATCTAGTTAAGTTGGTACTATACTCCTTCTCCATCTAGTTAAGTTGGTACTTTTTTCCCACTCCATCTAGTAAAGCTGGTAAAATAGTCCCGCTCCATCTAGTTAAGCAGGAACTACACTCCCACTCCATCTAGTCAAGCTGGTACTATACTCCCACTCCATCTAGTTGAGTTGGTACTATACTCCTTCTCCATCTAGTTAAGTTGGTACTATATTCCCACTCCATCTAGCAAAGGTGGTAAAATAGTCCCACTCCATCTAGTTAAGCAGGAACTATACTCCCACTCCATCGAGTAAAGCTGGTACTTTACTCCAATCCATCTAGTAAAGCTGGTACAATACTCCCACTCCATCTACTTAATCTGGTACGATACACCCACTCCCTCTCGTTAAGCTGGTAAAATACTCACACTCCATCTAGTTAAGCAGGTATTATACTTCCACTCCATCCAATTAATCTGTTACTATACTCCCAAAACCCCCTCGTTAATCTGGTACGATACTCCTACTCCATCTAGTTAAGTTGGGACTATACACCCACTCCATCTCGTTAATCTGGTACGATACTCCCACTCCATCTAGTTAAGCTGGTACCATACTCCCACTCCATCTAGTCAAGCTGGTACAATACTCCCACTCCATCTGGTCGAGCTGGTACAATACTCCCACTCTATCTAGTTAAGCAGGTACTATACTCCAACTGCATGTAGTCAAGCTAGTACAATACTCCCACTCTATCTAGTTAAGCTGGTACTATACTCCCACTCCCTCTAGTTAAGTTGGTACTATACTCCCACTCCAAGTTAATCTGTTACTATACTCCCACTCCATCTAGTTAAGCTGGTACTATACACCCACTCCATCTAGTTAATCTGTTACTATACTCCCACTCCCCCTCGTTAATCTGGTACGATAGTCCTACTCCATCTAGTTAAGTTGGTACTGTACTCCCACTCCATCGAGTTAATCTGGTACGATACTCCCACTCCATCTAGTTAAGCTGGTACCATACTCCCACTCCATCTAGTCAAACTGGTACACTACTCCCACTCCATCTAGTCAAGCTGGTACAATACTCCCACTCTATTTAGTTAAGCAGGTACTATACTCCCACTCCATCTAGTCAAGCTGGTACAATACTCCCACTCTATCTAGTTAAGCTGGTACTATACTGCCACTCCATCTCGTTAAGTTGGTACTATACTGCTATTACATCTAGTTATGTTGGTACTATATTCCCACTCCATCTAGTTAAGCAGATACTATACTCCCACTCCATCTATTAAACCGGTACTTTACTCCACTCCATCGAGTAAAGCTGGTACAATACTCCCACTCCATCGAATTAATCTGGTACAATACTCCCGCTCCATCTCGTTAAGCTGGTACAATACTCCAACTCCATCTATTAAACTGGTACTTTACTCGCACTCCATCTGGTAAAGCTAGTACAATAATCCCACTCCATGTACTTAAGTTGGTACTATACTCCCACTCCATCTAGTTAAGCTTGTACAATACTCCAACTCCACCAGGTTAAGCAGGTGCAATGCTCCAACTCCATCGAGTTAATCTGGTACTATACTCCCACTCCATCTAGTTAAGCAGATACTATATTCCCACTCCATCTCGTTAAGCTGGTACAATACTCCCACTCCATCTAGTTAAACGGGTACAATACTCCCACTCCATCTAGTTAATCTGGTGCAATACTCCCACTCCATCTAGTTAATCTGGTACTATACTCCCACTCCATCTAGTTAAGCTGGTACGATACTCCCACTCCATCTAGTTAAGTTGGTACTGTTCTCCGACTCCATCTAGTTAAGTTGGTACTTTACTCCACTCCATCTAGTAAAGCTGGTACAATACTCCCATTCCATTTAGTTAATCTGGTACTATAATCCCACTCCCTCGAGTTAATCTGGTACTATACTCCCACTGCCTCCAGTTAATCTGGTACGATTCTCCCACTCCATCTAGTTCAGCTGGTACAATACTCCGACTCCATCTAGTTAAGCTGGTACTATATTCCAACTCCATCTAGTTCAGCTGGTACAATACTCCCACTCCATCTCGTAAAGTTGGTACTATACTCCCACTCCATCTAGTTAAGCTGGTTCAATACTCCAACTCCATCTAGTTAAGCTGGTACTATACTCCCACTCCATGTAGTTAATCTGGTACTATACACCTACTCCCTCTCGTTAAGCTGGTACAATACTCCCACTCCATCTAGGTAAGCAGGTACTATACTCCCACTCCATCGAGTCAAGTTGGTACAATACTCCGACTCCGTCTAGTAAAGCTGGTACAATACTTCCACTCAATCTAGTTAAGTTGGTACTATACTCCCACTCCATCGAGTTAATCTGGTACTATACTCCCACTCCATCTCGTTAAGCTGGTACTATACTACCACTCCCTCTAGTTAATCTGGTACAATACTCCCACTCCATCTTGTTAATCTGGTACAATACTCCCACTCCATCTAGTTAAGCTGGTACTATATACCCACTCCATCTAGTTAATTTGGTACTATACTCCTTCTCCATCTAGTTAAGTTGGTACTTTTTTCCCACTCCATCTAGTAAAGCTGGTAAAATAGTCCCGCTCCATCTAGTTAAGCAGGAACTACACTCCCACTCCACCTAGTCAAGCTGGTACTATACTCCCACTCCATCTAGTTGAGTTGGTACTACACTCCTTCTCCATCTAGTTAAGTTGGTACTATATTCCCACTCCATCTAGCAAAGCTGGTAAAATAGTCCCACTCCATCTAGTTAAGCAGGAACTATACGCCCACTCCATCGAGTAAAGCTGGTACTTTACTCCAATCCATCTAGTAAAGTTGGTACAATACTCCCACTCCATCTAGTTAATCTGGTACGATAAATCCACTCCCTCTCGTTAAGCTGGTAAAGTACTCACACTCCATCTAGTTAAGCAGGTATTATACTCCCACTCCATCCAATTAATCTGTTACTATACTCCCAAAACCCCCTCGTTAATCTGGTACGATACTCCTACTCCATCTAGTTAAGTTGGGACTATACACCCACTCCATCGAGTTAATCTGGTACTATACTCCCACTCCATCTAGTTAAGCTGGTACCATACTCCCACTCCATCTAGTCAAGCTGGTACAATACTCCCACTCCATCTGGTCAAGCTGGTACAATACTCCCACTCTATCTAGTTAAGCAGGTACTATACTCCAACTCCATCTAGTTAAGCTGGTACCATACTCCCACTCCATCTAGTCAAACTGGTACACTACTCCCACGCTATCTAGTTAAGCTGGTACTATACTGCCACTCCATCTCGTTAAGTTGGTACTATACTGCTATTACATCTAGTTATGTTGGTACTATATTCCCACTCCATCTAGTTAAGCAGATACTATACTCCCACTCCATCTATGAAACCGGTACTTTACTCCACTCCATCGAGTAAAGCTGGTACAATACTCCCACTCCATTGAGTTAATCTGGTATTATACTCCCACTCCATCTAATTAATCTGGTACAATACTCCCACTCCATCTAGTTCAACTGGTACAATACTCCCACTCCATCTTGAAAATTTGGTACTATACTCCCACTCCATCGAGTTAATCTGGTACTATACTCACACTCCATCTAATTAATCTGGTACTATACTCCCACTCCATCTAGTTAAGCTGGTACAATACTCCCACTCCATCCAGTTCAACTGGTACAATACTCCCACTCCATCTTGAAAATTTGGTATTATATTCCCACTCCATCTAGTTAAGCTGGTACAATACTACCACTCCATCTAGTTAAGCAGGTACTATACTCCCACTCCATCTCGTAAAGCTGGTACAATACTCCCACTCCATCTCGTTAAGCTGGTACTATACTCCTACTCCATCTAGTTAAGTTGGTGATATACTCCCACTCCATCTAGTCAAGCTGGTACAATACTCCCACTCCATCCAGTTAATCTGATACTTTTCTCCCACTCCATCTAGTTAAACAGATACTATACTCCCACTCCATCTAGTTCAACTGCTACAATACTCCCACTCCATCTTGAAAATTTGGTACTATACTCCCACTCCATCTAGTTAAGCTGATACAATACTCCCACTCCATCTAGTTAAGCAGGTACTATACTCCCACTCCATCTCATAAAGCTGGTACAATAGTCCCACTCTATTGAGTTAATCTGGTACTATACTCCCACTCCATCTAGTTAAACAGATACTATACTCCCACTCCATCTATTAAAGCTGGTACTATACTCACACTCCCTCTCGTTAATCTGGTGCAATACTCCCACTATATCTAGTTAATCTGATACTGTTCTCCCACTCATTCTAGTTAAGCTGGTACTATACTCCCATTCCATCTAGTTAAGTTGGTACTATACTCCCACTCCATCTCGTTAAGTTGGTATTATACTCCCACTCCATCTAGTAAAGCTGGTACACTACTCCCACTCCATCTAGTAAAGCAGGTACTACACTCCCACTCCATCTAGTAAAGCTGGTACAATACTCCCACTCGATCGAGTTAATCTGGGACGATACACCCACTCCCTCTAGTTAATCTGGTACTGTACTCCCACTCCCTCTAGTTAATCTGTTACTATACTCCCACTCCATCTAGTTAAGCAGGTACTATACTCCCACTCCATCTCATAAAGCTGGTACAATACTCCCACTCCATCCAGTTAATCTGGTACTATACTCCCACTCCATCTAGTTAAACAGATACTATACTCCCACTCCATCTTGTTAAGCTGGTACAATACTCCTACTCCATTGAGTTCAACTGGTACAATACTCCCACTCCATCTTGAAAATTTGGTACTATACTCCCACTCCATCGAGTTAAGCTGGTACAATACTCCCACTCCATCTAGTTAAGCAGGTACGATACTCCCACTCCATCTCATAAAGCTGGTACAATACTCCCACTCTATCTCGTTAAGTTAGTACTATTCTCCCACTCCATCTAGTTAATCTGGTACTATATTACTACTCCATCAAGTTAAGCTGGTACTATAATCCCACTCCCTCTCGTTAATCTGGTGCAATACTCCCACTATATCGAGTTAATCTGGTACTGTTCTCCCACTCCATCTAGTTAAGTTGGTATTATACTCCCACTCCATCTAGTTAAGTTGGTACTATACTCCCACTCCATCTAGTTAAGTTGGTACTATACTCCCACTCCATCTAGTAAAGCTGGTAAAATACTCCCACTCCATCTAGTTAAGCAGATACTATACTCCTACTCCATCTAGTCAAGCTGGTACAATACTCCCACTCTATCTATTTAAGCAGATACTATACTCCCACTCCATCTATTAAACTGGTACTTTACTCCACTCCATCTCAGAAAGATGGTACAATACTCCCACTCCATCTCGTTAAGTTGGTACTATACTCCCACTCCATCTAGTTAAGCAGGTAATATACTCCCACTCCATCTCGTAAAGATGGTACAATACTCCCACTCCATCTAGTTAAGTTGGTACTGTACTCCCACTCCATCGAGTTAAGCTGGTACTATATTCCCACTCCCTCCCGTTAATCTGGTGCAATACTCCAACTCCATCTAGTTAATCTTGGACTATACTCCCACTCCCTCTAGTTAATCTGGTACTATACACCCACTCCATCTAGTTAAGCTGCTACTATACTCCCACTCCATCTAGTTAATCTGGTACTATACACCCACTCCCTCTCGTTAAGCTGGTACTTACTCCCACTCCATCTAGTGAAGCTGGTACTATACTACCACTCCATCTAGTTAATCTGGTACAATATTCCCACTCAATCTAGTTAAGCAGGTACGATACTCCCACTCCATCTAGTCAAGCAGGTCCAATACTCCAACTCCATCCAGTTAATCTGGTACAATACTCCCACTCCATGTAGTTAAGCAGGTACTATACTCCCACTCCATCTAGTCAAGCAGGTCCAATACTCCAACTCCATCTAGTTAAGCAGGTACTATACTCCCACTCCATCTAGTTAAACTGGTACTATACTCCCACTCCATCTTGTTAATCTGGTACTATACTCCCACTCCATCGAGTTAAGCTGGAACTATACTCCCACTCCATCTAGTTAAACTGGTACTATACTCCCACTCCATCTCGTTAAGTTGGTACTATGCTCCTACTCCATCTCGTTATGTTGGTACAATACTCCCACTCCATCTAGTAAAGCTGGTAAAATACTCCCACTCTATCGAGTTAAGCAGATACTATACTCCCACTCTATCTATTAAACTGGTACTTTACTCCACTCCATCTCGTAAAGCTGGTACAATACTCCCACTCCATCTTGTTAATCTGGTACTATACTCCCACTCCATCTATTTAAGCTGGTACTATATTCCTATTCCATCTGGTTGAGTTGGTACTATACTCCTACTCCATCTAGTTAAGTTGGTACTATACTCCCACTCCATCCAGTTAAGCTGGTACAATACTCCCACTCCATCTAGTTTAACTCGTACAATACTCCCACTCCATCTAGAAAAGTTGGTACTTTCCACCCACTCCATCTACTTAAGCTGGTACAATACTTCCACTCCCTCTAGTTAATCTGGTACGATACTCCCACTCCATCTAGTTAAGCTGGTACTATACTCCCACTCCATCTAGTTAATCTGGTACTATACTCCGACTCCCTCCAGTTAATCTGGTACTATATTCACACTCCATCTAGTTAAACAGATTCTTTTCTCCTACTCCATCTAGTTAAATTGGTACTATACTCCCACTCCATCTCGTCAAGCTGGTACAATACTATACTCCATCTAGTAAAGCTGGTCCAATACTCCCGCTCCATCTCGTTAAGCTGGTACAATACTCCAACTCCATCTATTAAACTGGTCCTTTACTCGCACTCCATCTGGTAAAGCTAGTACAATAATCCCACTCCATGTAATTAAGTTGGTACTATACTCCCACTCCATCTAGTTAAGCTGGTACAATACTCCAACTCCACCAAGTTAAACAGGTACATGCTCCAACTCCATCGAGTTAATCTGGTACTATACTCCCACTCCATCTAATTAAGCTGGTACAATACTCCCACTCCATCTAGTTAAACTGGTACAATACTCCCACTCCATCTCGTTAAGCTGGTACAATACTCCCACTCCATCTAGTTCAGCAGGTACTATACTCCCACTCCCTCTAGTTAATCTGGTACTATACTCCCACTCCCTCTAGTTAATCTAGTACTAAACTCCCACTCCATCTAATTAATCTGGTACAATACTCCCACTCCATCTAGTTAATCTGGTACTACACTCCCACTCCATCTAGTTAAGTTGGTACTATACTCCCACTCCATCTAGTTAAGTTGGTATAATACTCCGACTCCATCTGGTAAAGCTGGTACAATACTCCCGCTCCATCTCGTTAAGCTGGCACAATACTCCCACTCCATGTAGTTAAATTGGTACTATACTCCCACTCCCTCGAGTTAAGCTGGTAAAATACTCCGACTTCATCTCGTTAATTTGGTACTATAGTCCCACTCCCTCTCGTTAATCTGGTACTATACTCCCACTCCATCGAATTAATCTGGTACAATACTCCCACTCCATCTCGTTAAGCTGGTACAATACTCCAACTCCATCTATTAAACTGGTACTTTAATCGCACTCCATCTGGTAAAGCTAGTATAATAATCCCACTCCATGTACTTAAGTTGGTACTATACTCCCACTCCATCTAGTTAAGCTTGTACAATACTCCAACTCCACCAGGTTAAGCAGGTACAATGCTCCAACTCCATCGAGTTAATCTGGTACTATACTCCCACTCCATCTAGTTAAGCAGATACTATATTCCCACTCCATCTCGTTAAGCTGGTACAATACTCCCACTCCATCTAATTAACTGGTACTAGACTTCCACTCCATTGAATTAATTTGGTACAATACTCCCACTCGATCGAGTTAATCTGGTACTATACTCCCACACCATCTCGTTAAGTCGGTACTGTACTCCAACTCCATCTAGTTAATCTGGTACTATACTCCCACTCCATCTAGTTAATCAGATACTATACTCCCACTCTCTCTAGTTACTCTGGTACTGTGACTCCCACTCCATCTAGTCAAGCTGGTACAATACTCCACTCCATCTAGTTAAGCTGGTACAATACTCCAATTCCATCTATTCATCTGGTACTTTACTCCCACTCCATCTGGTAAAGCTGGTACAATACTGCCACTCCATATAGTTAAGTTGGTACTATACTCCCACTCCATCTCGTTAAGCTGGTACTATACTCCGACTCCATCTAGTCAAGTCGGTGCTATACTCCCACTCCATCCAGTCAAGCTGGTACAATACTCCCACTCCATCGAGTTAATCTGGTACTATACTCCCACTCCATCTAGTTAAACAGATACTATTCTCCCACTCCATCTTGAAAATTTGGTACTATACTCCCACTCCATCTCGTTAAGCTGGTACAATACTCCCACTCCATCTAGTTAAGCAGGCACTATACTCCCACTTCATCTCATAAAGCTGGTACAATACTCCCACTCCATCGAGTTAATCTGGTACTATACTCCCACTCCATCTCGTTAAGCTGGTACAATACTCCCACTCCATCTAGTTAAGCAGGTACTATACTCCCACTCCATCTCATAAAGCTGGTACAATACTCCCACTCCATCGAGTTAATCTGGTACTATACTCCCACTCCATCTCGTTAAACAGATACTCTCCTCCCACTCCATCTAGTTAAGCTGGTACAATACTTCCACTCCATCTAGTTCAACTGGTACAATACTCCCACTCCATCTTGAAAATTTGGTACTATACGCCCACTCCATCTAGTTAAGCAGGTATGATACTCCCACTCCATCTCATAAAGCTGGTACAATACTCCCACTCCATCTAGTTAAGCAGGTACTATACTCCCACTCCATCTAGTTAAGCTGGTACTATACTCCCACTCCCTCGAGTTAATCTGGTGCAATACTCCCACTATATCTAGTTAATCTGGTACTGTTCACCCACTCATTCTAGTTAAGCTGGTACTATACTCCCACTCCATCTAGTTAAGTTGGTGCTATACTCCCACTCCATCTAGTAAAGCTGGTACAATACTCCCACTCCATCTAGTTAAGCAGGTACTGTACTACCACTCCATCTAGTAAAGCTGGTACAATACTGCCACTCGATCTAGTTAATTTGGGACAATACTCACACTCCCTCCAGTTAATCTGGTACTATAATCCCACTCCCTCTATTTAATCTGGTACTAGACTGCCACTCCATCGAGTTAATCTGGTACTGTACTCCCACTCCCTCTAGTTAAACTGGTACAATACTCACACTCCATCGAGTTAAGCAGGTACTACACTCCCACTCCATCGAGTCAAGCTGGTACAATACTCCGACCCCACCTCATAAAGCTGGTACAATACTCCCACTCCATCGAGTTAAATTGGTACGATACTCCCACTCCATCTTGTTAATCTGTTACTATACTCCCACTCCATCTAGTTAAGCTGGTACTATACTCCCACTCCCTCCAGTTAATCTGGTGCAATATTCCCACTCCATCTTGTTAATCTGGTACTATACTCCCACTCCATCTAGTCAAGCTGGTGCAATACTGCCACTCCATCTAGTTAAGCAGGTACTATACTCCCACTCCATCTCGTAAAGCAGGTACAATAGTCCCACTCCATCTAGTTAATCTGGTACTATATTTCCACTCCATCTAGTTAAACTGGTACTATACTCCCACTCCCTCGAGTTAATCTGGTGCAATACTCCCACTCCACCAAGTTAATATGGTACTATACTCCCACTCATTCTAGTTAATCTGGTACTATACTCCCACTCCATCTAGTTAAGCTGGTTCAATACTCACACTCCCTCTAGTTAATCTGGTACTATACTCCCACTCCATCTAGTTAATCTGGTACTATACTCCCACTCCCTCTAGTTAAGCTGGTACAATACTCCCACTCCATCTAGTTAAGTTGGTTCTATACTCCCACTGCATTTAGTTAATCTGTTACTATACTCCCACTCCATCTAGTTAAGCTGGTACTATACTCCCTCTCCCTCTAGTTAATCTGGTGCAATACTCCCACTCCATCTAGTTAATCTGGTACTATGTTCCCACTCCATCTAGTTAAGCTGGTACTATACTGCCACTCCATCTAGTTAAGTTGGTACTATACTCCCACTCCATCTAGTTAAGCTGGTACTATACTCCCACTCCCTCGAGTTAATCTGGTGCAATACTCCCACTCCACCAAGTTAATCTGGTACTTTCCTCCCACTCATTCTCGTTAAGCTGGTACTAGAATCCCACTCCATCTAGTTAACTTGGTACAATGCTCCTACTTCATCTAGTCAAGCTGGTACAATACTCTGACTCCATCGAGTAAAGCTGGTACAATACTCCCACTCCATCTAGTTAAGCTGGAACTATAATCCTACTCCATCTAGTTCAGTTGGTATATACTCCCACTCCCTCTCGTTAATCTGGTACGATACTCCTACTCCATCTAGTTAAGTTGGTACTATAATCCCACTCCATCTAGTAAAGCTGGTACAATACTTCCACTCCATCTAGTTAAGCAGGTACAATACTCCCACTCTCTCTAGTTAATATGGTACTATGCTCCCACTCCATCTCGTTAATCTGGTACTATACTCCGACTCCCTCCAGTTAATCTGGTACTATACTCTCACTCCATCTAATTAATTGGTACTATACTCCCACTCCCTCTAGTTAATCTGGTACAATACTCCGACTCCATCTAGTTAAGCTGGTACTATACTCCCACGCCATCTTGTTAAGCTGGCTGGTACAATACTCCAACTCCATCTAGTTAATCTGGTACTATAATCCCACTCCCTCTAGTTAATCTGGTACTATACTCCCACTCCATCTAGTTAAGCTGGTACGATAATCCCACTCCCTTTAGTTAATCTGGTACTATACTCCCACTCCATCTATTTAAACAGGTACAATACTCACACTCCATCGAGTTAAGCAGGTACTATACTCCCAATCCGTCGAGTCAAGCTGGTACAATACTCCGACTCCACCTAGTAAAGCTGGTACAATACTCCCACTCCATCTAGTTAAATTGGTACTATACTCCCACTCCATCTAGTTAATCTGTCACTATACTCCCACTCCATCCACTTAAGCTGGTACTATACTCCCACTCCCTCCAGTTAATCTGGTGCAATATTCCCACTCCATCTTGTTAAGCTGGTGCAATACTGCCACTCCATCTAGTTAAGCAGGTACTATACTCCCACTCCATCTCGTAAAGCAGGTACAATAGTCCCACTCCATCTAGTTAATCTGGTACTATATTCCCACTCCATCTAGTTAAACTGGTACTATACTCCCACTCCCTCGAGTTAATCTGGTGCAATACTCCCACTCCACCAAGTTAATATGGTACTATACTCCCACTCATTCTAGTTAAGCTGGTACTATACTCCCACTCCATCTAGTTAAGTTGGTAAAATACTCCGACTTCATCTAGTTAAGTTGGTGCTATACTCCCACTCTATCTAGTTAAGTTGGTACAATACTCCTACTTCATCTCGTTAAGTTGGTACAATACTCCCACTCCATCTAGTTAAGCAGGTACTATACTACCATTCCATCTAGTAAAGCTGGTACAATACTGCCACTCGATCTAGTTAATTTGGGACTATACTCACACTCCCTCTAGTTAATCTGGTACTATACTCCCACTCCTTCCAGTTAATCTGTTACTATACTCCCACTCCCTCTCGTTAATCTGGTACTATAATCCCACTCCCTCTATTTAATCTGTTACTATACTCCAACTCCCTCTCGTTAATCTGGTACTATACTCCCACTCCCTCTAGTTAAGCTGGTACAATACTCACACTCCATCGAGTTAAGCAGGTACTATACTCCCACTCCATCGAGTCAAGCTTGTACAATACTCCGACTCCACCTAGTAAAGCTGGTACAATACTCCCACTCCATCTAGTTAAGTTGGTACTATACTCCCACTCCATCGAGTTAATCTGTTACTATACTCCCACTCCATCTAGTTAAGCTGGTACTATACCCACATTCCCACTAGTTAATTTGGTGCAATATTCCCACTCCATCTAGTTAATCTGGTACTATACTCCCACTCCATCTAGTTAAGCTGGTAAAATACTCCGACTCCATCTGGTAAAGCTGGTACAATACTCCCACTCCATCTCGTTAAGTTGGTTCTATACTCCCACTCCATTTAGTTAATCTGTCACTATACTCCCACTCCATCTAGTTAAGCTGGTACTATACTCCCTCTCCCTCTAGTTAATCTGGTGCAATACTCCCACTCCATCTAGTTAATCTGGTACTATACTCCCACTCCATCTAGTTAAGCTGGTACTATACTCCAACTCCATCCAGTTAAGTTGGTACTATAATCCCTCTCCATCTAGTAAAGCTGGTACAATACTCCCACTCCACCTAGTTAAGCAGGTACTATACTCCCACTCCATCGAGTAAAGCTGGTACAATACTCCCACTCGATCTAGTTAAGCAGATACTGTCCTCCCACTCCATGTATTAAACTGGTACTTTACTCCACTCCATCTCGTAAAGCTCGTACAATACTCCCAATCCATCTAGATAATCTGGTACGATACTCCTACTCCATCTTGTTAAACTGGTACTATACTCCGACTCCATCAAGTTAAGTTGGTGCTATACACCCACTCATCTAGTTAAGCAGGTACTATACTCCGACTCCATCTAGTTAAGCTGGTACTATACTCCCACGCCATCTAGTTAAGCTGGCTGGTACAATACTCCAACTCCATCTAGTTAATCTGGTACTATAATCCCACTCCATCTAGTTAATCTGGTACTATACTCCCACTCCCTCTAGTTAAGCTGGTACAATACTCACACTCCATCGAGTTAAGCAGGTACTATACTCCCAATCCATCGAGTCAAGCTGGTACAATACTCCGACTCCACCTGGTAAAGCTGGTACAATACTCCCACTCCATCGAGTTAAATTGGTACTATACTCCCACTCCATCTCGTTAATCTGTTACTATACTCCCACTCCATCTAGTTAAGCTGGTACTATACTCCCACTCCCTCCAGTTAATCTGGTGCAATATTCCCACTCCATCTTGTTAATCTGGTACTATACTCCCACTCCATCTAATTAAGCTGGTACAATACTGCCACTCCATCTAGTTAAGCAGGTACTATACTCCCACTCCATCTCGTAAAGCAGGTACAATAGTCCCACTCCATCTAGTTAATCTGGTACTATATTCCCACTCCATCTAGTTAAACTGGTACTATACTCCCACTCCCTCGATTTAATCTGGTGCAATACTCCCACTCCACCAAGTTAATATGGTACTATACTCCCACTCATTCTAGTTAAGCTGGTACTATACTCCCACTCCATCTAGTTAAGTTGGTAAAATACTCCGACTTCATCTCGTTAAGTTGGTGCTATACTCCCACTCTATCTAGTTAAGTTGGTACAATACTCCTACTTCATCTAGTTAAGTTGGTACTATACTCCCACTCCATCTAGTAAAGCTGGTACAATACTCCCACTCCATCTAGTAAAGCTGGTACAATACTCCCACTCCATCTAGTTAAGCAGGTACTATACTACCACTCCATCTAGTAAAGCTGGTACAATACTGCCACTCGATCTAGTTAATTTGGGACTATACTCACACTCCCTCTAGTTAATCTGGTGCTATACTCTCACTCCCTCTAGTTAATCTGTTACTATACTCGCACTCCCTCTAGATAATCTGGTACTATAATCCCACTCCCTCTATTTAATCTGGTACTATACTCCCACTCCATCTAGTTAATCTGGTACTATACTCCCACTCCCTCTAGTTAAGCTGGTACAATACTCCGACTCCACCTAGTAAAGCTGGTACAATATTCCCACTCCATCTAGTTAAGTTGGTACTATACTCCCACTCCATCGAGTTAATCTGTTACTATACTCCCACTCCATCTAGTTAAGCTGGTACTATACCCACACTCCCACTAGTTAATTTGGTGCAATATTCCCACTCCATCTAGTTAATCTGGTACTATACTCCCACTCCATCTAGTTAAGCTGGTAAAATACTCCGACTCCATCTGGTAAAGCTGGTACAATACTCCCACTCCATCTCGTTAAATTGGTTCTATACTCCCACTCCATTTAGTTAATCTGTTACTATACTCCCACTCCATCTAGTTAAGCTGGTACTATACTCCCTCTCCCTCTAGTTAATCTGGTGCAATACTCCCACTCCATCTAGTTAATCTGGTACTATACTCCCACTCCATCCTGTTAAGCTGGTACTATACTCCCACTCCATCCAGTTAGGTTGGTACTATAATCCCACTCCATCTAGTAAAGCTGGTACAATACTCCCACTCGATCTAGTTAAGCAGATACTGTCCTCCCACTCCATGTATTAAACTGGTACTTTACTCCACTCCATCTCGTAAAGCTCGTACAATACTCCCAATCCATCTAGATAATCTGGTACTATACTCCTACTCCATCTTGTTAAGCTGGTACTATACTCCGACTCCATCAAGTTAAGTTGGTGCTATACACCCACTCATCGAGTTAAGCAGGTACTATACTCCGACTCCATCTAGTTAAGCTGGTACTATACTCCCACGCCATCTAGTTAAGCTGGCTGGTACAATACTCCAACTCCATCTAGTTAATCTGGTACTATAATCCCACTCCCTCTAGTTAATCTGGTACTATACTCCCACTCCATCTAGTTAATCTGGTACTATACTCCCACTCCCTCTAGTTAAGCTGGTACAATACTCACACTCCATCGAGTTAAGCAGGTACTATACTCCCAATCCATCGAGTCAAGCTGGTACAATACTCCGACTCCACCTGGTAAAGCTGGTACAATACTCCCACTCCATCGAGTTAAATTGGTACTATACTCCCACTCCATCTAGTTAATCTGTTACTATACTCCCACTCCATCTAGTTAAGCTGGTACTATACTCCCACTCCCTCCAGTTAATCTGGTGCAATATTCCCACTCCATCTTGTTAATCTGGTACTATACTCCCACTCCATCTAGTTAAGCTGGTACAATACTGCCACTCCATCTAGTTAAGCAGGTACTATACTCCCACTCCATCTCGTAAAGCAGGTACAATAGTCCCACTCCATCTAGTTAATCTGGTACTATATTCCCACTCCATCTAGTTAAACTGGTACTATACTCCCACTCCCTCGAGTTAATCTGGTGCAATACTCCCACTCCACCAAGTTAATATGGTACTATACTCCCACTCATTCTAGTTAAGCTGGTACTATACTCCCACTCCATCTAGTTAAGTTGGTAAAATACTCCGACTTCATCTCGTTAAGTTGGTGCTATACTCCCACTCTATCTAGTTAAGTTGGTACAATACTCCTACTTCATCTAGTTAAGTTGGTACTATACTCCCACTCCATCTAGTAAAGCTGGTACAATACTCCCACTCCATCTAGTAAAGCTGGTACAATACTCCCACTCCATCTAGTTAAGCAGGTACTATACTACCACTCCATCTAGTAAAGCTGGTACAATACTGCCACTCGATCTAGTTAATTTGGGACTATACTCACAATCCCTCTAGTTAATCTGGTACTATACTCTCACTCCCTCTAGTTAATCTGTTACTATAATCCCACTCCCTCTATTTAATCTGGTACTATACTCCCACTCCATCTAGTTAATCTGGTACTATACTCCCACTCCATCTAGTTAATCTGGTACTATACTCCCACTCCCTCTAGTTAAGCTGGTACAATACTCCGACTCCACCTAGTAAAGCTGGTACAATATTCCCACTCCATCTAGTTAAGTTGGTACTATACTCCCTCCCCATCGAGTTAATCTGTTACTATACTCCCACTCCATCTAGTTAAGCTGGTACTATACTCCCACTCCACTAGTTAATCTGGTGCAATATTCCCACTCCATCTATTTAATCTGGTACTATACTCCCACTCCATCTAGTTAAGCTGGTACAATACAGCCACTCCATCTCGTTAAGCAGGTACTATACTCCCACTCCATCTCGTAAAGCAGGTACAATAGTCCCACTCCATCTAGTTAATCTGGTACTATATTCCCACTCCATCGAGTTAAGCTGGTACTATACTCCCACTCCCTCGAGTTAATCTGGTGCAATACTCCCACTCCACCAAGTTAATATGGTATTATACTCCCACTCATTCGAGTTAAGCTGGTACTATACTCCCACTCCATCTAGTTAAGTTGGTAAAATACTCCTACTTCATCTAGTTAAGTTGGTGCTATACTCCCACTCCATCTAGTAAAGCTGGTACAATACTCCCACTCCATCTAGTTAAGCAGGTACTATACTACCACTCCATCTCGTCAAGCTGGTACAATTCTTCCACTCCATTTAGTTAATCTGGTACTATAATCCCACTCCATCTAGTTAAACAGATACTATACTCCCACTCCATCTAGTTAAGCTGGTACAATACTCCCACTCCATCAAGTTCAAATGGTACAATACTCCAACTCCATCCTGAAAATTTGGTACTATACTCCCACTCCATCTAGTTAAGCTGGTACAATACAGCCACTCCATCTCGTTAAGCAGGTACTATACTCCCACTCCATCTCGTAAAGCAGGTACAATAGTCCCACTCCATCTAGTTAATCTGGTACTATATTCCCACTCCATCGAGTTAAGCTGGTACTATACTCCCACTCCCTCGAGTTAATCTGGTGCAATACTCCCACTCCACCAAGTTAATATGGTATTATACTCCTACTCATTCTAGTTAGGCTGGTACTATACTCCCACTCCATCTAGTTAAGTTGGTAAAATACTCCTACTTCATCTAGTTAAGTTGGTGCTATACTCCCACTCCATCTAGTAAAGCTGGTACAATTCTCCCACTACATCTAGTTAAGCAGGTACTACACTACCACTCCATCTCGTCAAGCTGGTACAATTCTTCCACTCCATTTAGTTAATCTGGTACTATAATCCCACTCCATCCAGTTAAATAGATACTATACTCCCACTCCATCTAGTTAAGCTGGTACAATACTCCCACTCCATCTCGTAAAGCAGGTACAATACTCCTACTCCATCTCGTTAAGTTGGTGCTATAATCCCACTCCATCGAGTTAATCTGGTGCTATATTCCCACTCCATCTAGTTAAGCTGGTACGATAATCCCACTCCATCTTGTAAAGCTGGTACAATATTCCCACTCCATCCAGTTAAGCAGATACTGTACTCCCACTCCATCTATTAAACTTGTACTTTACTCCACTCCATCTAGTAAAGCTGGTACAATACTCCCACTCCATCTAGTTAATCTGGTACAATACTCCCACTCCATCTAGTTAAGCAGGTACTATACTACCACTCCATCTAGTAAAGCTGGTACTGTACTCCGACTCCCTCCAGTTAATCTGGTACTTTCCTCCCACTCCATCTAATTAATCTGGTACTCTACTCCCACTCCATCAAGTTAATCTGGTACTATACTCCGACTCCCTCCAGTTAATCTGGTACTTTCCCCTCACTCCATCTAATTAACCTGGTACTATACTCCCACTCCCTCTAGTTAATCTGGTACAATACTCCGACTCCATCTAGTTTAGCTGGCACTATACTACCACTCCATCTAGTTAAGCTGGTACTATAATCCCACTCCCTCTAGTTAATCTGGTACGATACTCCCACTCCATCTAGTTAAGCTGGTACTATAATCCCACTCCCTCTAGTTAATCTGGTACTATACTCCCACTCCATCTAGTTAACCTGGTACTATACTCCCACTCCCTCTAGTTAAGATGGTACAATACTTCCACTCCATCGAGTTCAGCTGGTACAATACTCCCACTCCATCTAGTTAAGTTGGTACTATACTCCCACTCCATCTAGTTAATCTGTTACCAGACTCCCACTCCATCTAGTTAAGCTGGTACTATACTCCCACTCCCTCTAGTTAATCTTATGCAATACTCCCACTCCATCTAGTCAAGCTGGTACAATACTCCACTCCAGCTCGTAAAGCTGGTACAGTACTCCCACTCCATCTAGTTAGGCTGGTACAATACTCCCACTCCATCTAGTTAGGCTGGTACAATACTCCCACTCCATCTAGTTAATCTGTTACTATACTCCCACTCCATCTAGTTAAGCTGGTACTATACTCCCACTCCCTCTAGTTAATCTTGTGCAATACTCCCACTCCATCTAGTAAAGCTGGTGCAATACTCCCTTTCCATCTCGTTAAGTTGGTACTATACTCCCACTCCATCTAGTTAAGCTGGTACAATACTCCCACTCCTCCTAGTTACCAGGTACAATACTCCAACTCCATCTAGTTAATCTGGTACTATAATCCCACTCCCTCGAGTTAATCTGGTACTATACTCCCACTCCCTCCAGTTAAGATGGTATAATACTTCCACTCCATCGAGTTAAGCTGGTACAATACTCCGACTCCATCTAGTAAAGCTGGTACAATACTCCCACTCCATCTAGTTAAGTTGGTACTATACTCCCACTCCATCTAGTTAATCTGTTACGATACTCCCACTCCATCTAGTTAAGCTGGTACTATACTCCCACTCGCTCTAGTTAATCTTGTGCAATACTCCCACTCCATCTAGTCAAGCTGGTACAATACTCCACTCCATCTAGTAAAGCTGGTACTGTACTCCGACTCCCTCCAGTTAATCTGGTACTTTCCTCCCACTCCATCTAATTAATCTGGTACTATACTCCCACTCCATCTAGTTAATCTGGTACTATACTCCCACTCCCTCTAGTTAATATGGTACTCTACTCCCACTCCATCGAGTTATTCTGGTACTATACTCCGACTCCCTCCAGTTAATCTGGTACTTTCCCCTCACTCCATCTAATTAACCTGGTACTATACTCCCACTCCCTCTAGTTAATCTGGTACAATACTCCGACTCCATCTAGTTTAGCTGGCACTATACTACCACTCCATCTAGTTAAGCTGGTACTATAATCCCACTCCCTCTAGTTAATCTGGTACGATACTCCCACTCCATCTAGTTAAGCTGGTACTATAATCCCACTCCCTCTAGTTAATCTGGTACTATACTCCCACTCCATCTAGTTAACCTGGTACTATACTCCCACTCCCTCTAGTTAAGATGGTACAATACTTCCACTCCATCGAGTTCAGCTGGTACAATACTCCCACTCCATCTAGTTAAGTTGGTACTATACTCCCACTCCATCTAGTTAATCTGTTACCAGACTCACACTCCATCTAGTTAAGCTGGTACTATACTCCCACTCCCTCTAGTTAATCTTATGCAATACTCCCACTCCATCTAGTCAAGCTGGTACAATACTCCACTCCAGCTCGTAAAGCTGGTACAGTACTCCCACTCCATCTAGTTAGGCTGGTACAATACTCCCACTCCATCTAGTTAGGCTGGTACAATACTCCCACTCCATCTAGTTAATCTGTTACTATACTCCCACTCCATCTAGTTAAGCTGGTACTATACTCCCACTTCCTCTAGTTAATCTTGTGCAATACTCCCACTCCATCTAGTAAATCTGGTGCAATACTCCCTTTCCATCTCGTTAAGTTGGTACTATACTCCCACTCCATCTAGTTAAGCTGGTACAATACTCCCACTCCACCTAGTTACCAGGTACAATACTCCAACTCCATCTAGTTAATCTGGTACTATAATCCCACTCCCTCGAGTTAATCTGGTACTATACTCCCACTCCCTCTAGTTAAGATGGTACAATACTTCCACTCCATCGAGTTAAGCTGGTACAATACTCCGACTCCATCTAGTAAAGCTGGTACAATACTCCCACTCCATCTAGTTAAGTTGGTACTATACTCCCACTCCATCTAGTTAATGTGTTACGATACTCCCACTCCATCTAGTTAAGCTGGTACTATACTCCCACTCGCTCTAGTTAATCTTGTGCAATACTCCCACTCCATCTAGTCAAGCTGGTACAATACTCCACTCCATCTAGTAAAGCTGGTACAGTACTCCCACTCCATCTAGTTAGGCTGGTACAATACTCCCACTCCATCTAGTTAGGCTGGTACAATACTCCCACTCCATCTCGTTAAGCAGATAGTAAACTCCCACTCCATCTATTAAACTGGTACTTTACTCCCACTCCACCTAGTAAAGCTGGTACAATACTCCCTTTCCATCTCGTTAAGTTGGTACTGTACTCCCACTCCATCTAGTTAAGCTGGTACAATACTCCCACTCCACCGAGTTACCAGGTACAATACTCCAACTCCATCTAGTCAACCTGGTACTATACTTGCACTGCATCGAGTTAAGCTGGTACTATTCTTCCACTCGATCTGGTCAAGCTGGTACTGTACTCCCACTCCATCTAGTTAAGCAGATACTGTACTCCCACACCATCTAGTTAAGCTGGTACAATACTCCCACTCCATTAGTTAATCTGTTACTATACTCCCACTCCATCTCGTTAAGCTGGTACTATACTCCCTCTCCCTCGAGTTAATCTGGTGCTATACTCCTACTCCATCTTGTTAAGCTGGTACTGTACTCCTACTCCTTTTAGTTAAGTTGGTGCTATACACGCACTCATCTCGTTAAGCAGGTACTATACTCCTACTCCATCTAGTTAAGTTGGTACTATGCTCCCACTCCATCTAGTCAAGCTGGTACAATTCTCCCACTCCATTTCGTTAATCTGGTACTATACTCTCACTCCATCTCGTTCAACAGATACTATACTCCCACTCCATCTAGTTCAACTGGTACAATACTCCCACTCCATCTTGAAAATTTGGTACTAGACTCCCACTCCATCTAGTTAGGCTGGTACAATACTCCCACTCCATCTCGTTAAGCAGGTACTATACTCCCACTCCATCTCGTAAAGCAGGTACAATACTCCCACTCCATCTAGTTAAGTTGGTACTATAATCCCACTCCATCTAGTTAATCTGGTACTATATTCCCACTCCATCTAGTTAAGCTGGTACTATACTCCCACTCCCTCGAGTTAATCTGGTGCAATACTCCCACTCCACCAAGTTAATCTGGTACTATACTCCCACTCATTCTAGTTAAGCTGGTACTATAATCCCACTCCATCTAGTTAAGTTGGTACAATACTCCTACTTCATCTAGTCAAGCTGGTACAATACTCCGACTCCATCGAGTAAAGCTGGTACAATGCTCCCACTCCATCTAGTTAAGTTGGAACTATAATCCCACTCCATCTAGTTAAGTTGGTACATACTCCCACTCCCTCTCGTTAATCTGGTACGATACTCCTACTCCATCTAGTTAAATTGGTACTATAATCCCACTCCATCGAGTAAAGCTGGTACAATACTTCCACTCCATCTAGTTAAGCAGGTACTATACTCCCACTCCATCTAGTCAAGCTGGTACAATATGCCTACTCTATCTAGTTAAGCTGGTACTATATACCCACTCCATCTAGTTAAACTGGTACTATACTCCAACTCCATCCAGTTAAATTGGTACTATACTCCCACTCCATCTAGTTAAGCAGTTACTATCCTCCTACTCCATCTAGTTAAGTTGGTACTATACTCCCACTCCATCGAGTTAAGTTGGTACTGTACTCCCACTCCATCTCGTTAAGCAGGTACAATACTCCAACTCCATCGAGTTAATCTGGTACTGTACTCCCACTCCATCGAGTTAATCTGGTACTATACTCCCACTCCATCTGGTTAAGCTGGTACTATACTCACACGCCATCGAGTTAAGCAGGTACTATACTCCCACTCCATCTTGTCAAGCTGGTACAATACTCCCACTCCATCTCGTTAAGCAGGTACTATACTCCTACTCCATCTAGTAAAGCTAGTACTATACTCCTACTCCATCTAGTTAAGCAGGTACTATACTCCTACTCCATCTAGTAACCCCAGTAACAGTACTCGTGTATATCTGTCCCCAGTAACTGCACTCGTGTATATCTGTCCCCATTAACTGCACTTGTGTATATCTGTCCCCATTAACTGCACTCATGTATATCTGTCCCCAGTAACTGCACTCGTATATATCTGTCCCCAGTAACCGCACTCGTGTATATCTGTCCCCATTAATTGTACTTGAGTTTATTTGTGCCCAGTAAGTGTACACAAATTTAATTGCCCTAGTAACCATGCTGCTGTTTATTTGTCCCGAGTAACCATGTTGCTGTTTATTTGGGTTCTCTTAGATTTGGCCAATATTTACTGTTTCTCCTGTGATCAATCATTTTGCTCCACTGAGTTCAGCTCTCCAGAATAAATACTAATGAAATGTAACTGCGCACAGCAGTGAGCTAATGGGCTCTGAATGTGAATTCTTTAAAGTCCAAACAGCTGGCTGCCTGAATGCTGCAGCAACTGAATGAGGAGCAGAATTCCCTAAATCAGTGGTAACAAAACAATGAGAGGGGAGTGGGATCAGTGAGAGCGGAGTGGGATCAGTGAGAGGGATAGTGGGATCAGTGAGAGGGAAATGGGATCAGTGAGAGGGGAGTGGGATCAGTGAGAGGGGAGTGGGATCAGTGCGAGGGATAGTGGATCAGTGAGAGGGGAATGGGATCAGTGAGAGGGATTGATACGTCCTTACTATACAGTATAAATGCACACGAGGCCCATGCTTGAGAGAAGGTCAGTCTGTGAGCTGTCCTTTATTCCTTAGCACTCAAGTGATGAAGGTGGGCGGAGTTTCCCCTTTTCTACCCGAAGGTCCAGGTTAGGAGTGTCTCCCACAAGTTCACCACCTAGTGGTCATTGTTCTCACAGTGTACAACTTAGGTCAGATTATACATGGGTTATAATGCTGGTTGAATACATGTCATCACCTCCCCCTCCCAAAGTCATATTGGGATCACAGGTTAAGTCTCTCTGGTAGTTTACGCACCCTTGTAGAGCGCCTGAGTTGGGGGTCCGGTTGTTGGGCGCTGGCCTGAGTGTCTGCTGCTTGCGGTGCCACAGGCCTGTCTGGACTGCCCACAGTGACTGGGCTCTCCTCCCTTTGGTTCCGGTGTTCAGTCACCTGTGGTGAAGTGAACTCTATGTCGTGTTCTTCCTCTGCTTCTTCTACGGGGTTGCTGAACCTCCTTTTTGTTTGATCCACATGTTTGCGGCAGATTTGTCCATTGGTAAGTTTAACTACCAGAATCCTATTTCCCTCTTTGGCAATCACAGTGCCTGCGAGCCATTTGAGCCCTGCAGCGTAGTTGAGGACAAAAACAGGGTCATTTACATCAATACATCGCGCCCTCGCATTCCTGTCATGGTAGTCATATTGTGACTGGCGCGTGCTCTCGACAATTTCTTTCATGGTGGGGTGTATAAGGGATAACCTGGTTTTGAGCGTCCTTTTCATTAGCAGCTCTGCGGGTGGAACCCCTGTGAGCGAGTGTGGTTGGGATTTGTAGGCCAACAAGAGGCGTGATAAGCGCCTTTGTAGGGAACCCCCTTGGATTCTGAGCATCCCCTGTTTGATTATCTGCACGACTCGTTCTACCTGGCCGTTTGAGGCCGGCTTGAAAGGTGCCGTTCTGACATGGTTAATTCCATTGCCTGCCGTGAAGTCCTGGAATTCAATGCTTGTAAAACACGGGTCATTGTCACTGACCAAGACGTCCGGTAGACCGTGGGCGGCGAACATTGCCCGTAGACTTTCTACCGTGGCAGAGGATGTGCTTGAATTTAAAATTTCACACTCGATCTATTTGGAGTAGGCGTCTACTACAACCAAAAACATTTTTCCCATGAAAGGACCTGCGTAGTCCACATGGATGTGTGACCAAGGCTTGGCGGGCCAGGGCCAGGGGCTAAGGGGGGGCTTCCCTGGGTGTGTTGCCCAGCTGGGCACACGTGTTGCACCTGTGAACACAAAGTTCCAGATCTGCGTCTATCCCTGGCCACCAAACGTGTGACCTGGCAATTGCCTTCATCATGACAATGCCCGGGTGCTCATTGGGGAGTTCTCTGATGAACACCTCCCTGCCATGACTGCACGGTTTCCCCACAGTAAGCAATCGGCCTGAATCGAGAGTTCATCCCTGCGCCTGTGAAATGGTTTAAATTCCTCAGGGCATGCCCTGTTTGTGGCTGCCCAGTCCCCATTCAGGACACATTTCTTGACTGGAGACAATAGCGGGTCTCTATTTGTCCAGACTTTAATCTGACGAGCTGTCACGGGTGAGCCTTCGCTTTCGAAAGCTTCAACAGCCATGACCATCTCAGCAGCATGCTCGGTAGCCCCCTCAGAAGTTACCAAAATAGTTCAGGAGCCCCAGGAATGAACGCTGCTCCATTGTGTTACGGGGTCTGGGTGCTCTCTGGATCGCTTCTATCTTGGACGCAGTAGGGCTGATTCCATCTGCTGCTACCCTCATCCCCAGGAATTCTACCTCTGGAGCAAGGAAGACGCACTTCGCCTTTTTCAGTCGTAGACCTACCCGGTCCAGTCTGCGTAGCACCTCCTCCAGGTTGTGGAGGTGTTCTTCCGTATCGTAACCCGTGATGAGGATGTCGTCCTGAAAAATCACCGACCCTGGAATCGACTTGAGGAGGCTTTCCATATTTCGTTGGAAGATCGTGGCGGCCGAGCGAATCCCGAAAGGACATCTATTGTACTCAAACAACCCCTTGTGTGTTGTGATGGTAGTCAGCTTCTTCGACTCACTCGCCAGCTCCTGGGTCATGTAAGCTGAGGTCAGGTCCAATTTTGAAAAAGGTTTGCCACCGGATAGCGTCGCAAAGAAGTCCTCCGCTCTCGGTAGCGGGTACTGGTCTTGGAGTGACACCCGATTGATGGTGGCCTTGTAATCGCCACATATCCTGACCGACCCATCTACCTTGAGCACCGGCACAATCGGGCTCGCCCAGTCACTGAATTCGACTGGCGAGATGATGCCTTCCCTCAGCAGGCGGTCCAATTCGCCTTCTATCTTTTCCCGCATCACGTACGGCACCGCCCTGGCCTTGTGGTGTACTGGCCTGGCGTCCAGGTTTATGTGAATCACTACCTTGGCCCCCATGAAAGTGCCAATGCCGGGTTGAAATAACGAGTCAAATTTGTCCAGGATCTGTGAGCATGATACTCGCTCCACAGAGGAAATTGCACTGACATTGCCCCATTTCCAGTTCATGACAGCAAGCCAACTCCTCCCCAGTAGTGCGGGACCGTCCCCCGGGACAATCCAGAGTGGCAACCTTTTCTCCGAATCTTTGTGGGTCACGATTACCGTGGCGCTGCCGAGCACCGGAATGATCTCCTTTGTGTCTGTCCGTAGCTGTGCGTCAATCGGCGATAATTTTGGCCTCCTGGCCTTGGACGCCCACAACTTTTCGAACTGTTTGATACCCATGGCTGGCCCCCGTGTCTAGCTCCATTGATACTGGGATGCCATTGAGGAGCACTTTCATCATTATCGGTGAAGTCCTGGTATATGAACTGTATACATGCTCCACATGAACTCGCTGAACTTCAGCTTCCAGCGATTTCCCCCAGCGTTCATTTCTGCAATTTCTGCAGGTATTTTGCTCATCTCTGCAAACTCCGGCTGAGTGTGTGCCTCCACGCCTCCAACATGAGCTGCTGTTGGAAACAAAAGGTCCCTTGCCAGTCGATCGTCCCTGACTGCCCCTGTTATTGCCCTTGAGTGCACCATTAACAGGTGTTGATGGCCCCATTACTGGCTGCATTGTCCCTTGCAATGGTGTGAATCGCCATTCAGCTTGCCATTGTCTCTGTCGAACTCCCCCTCTGGGTTCGACTATATGTTGGGTCATGCCCGATTGCCCTTGTCTGCGTGGAGAACTGTGTGCTGCTTTAACAATGTTGAATCTCTGTCCCAACCATTTCTTAACACAGTACCTCTCGTCTGTTCTGCTAGTGGCCATGCTCGCGTGGTTTAAATCCCAGTTTCTCGTCGCCATTGATTCGTCCTTACTATACAGTATAAATGCACACGAGGCCCATGCTTGAGAGAAGGTCAGTCTGTGAACTGTCCTTTATTCCTTAGCACTCAAGTGATGAAGTTGCGGAGCTTCCCCTTTTCTACCCGAAGGTCCAGGTTAGGAGTGTCTTCCACAAGTTAACCACCTAGTGGTCATTGTTCTCACAGTGTACAACTTAGGTCAGGTTACACATGGGTTACAATGCTGGTTGAATACATGACAGGGATAGTGGGATCAGTGAGCGGGATAGTGGGATCAGTGACAGGGGAGTGGGATCAGTGAGAGGGATAGTGGGATCAGTGAGTGGGATAGTGGGATCAGTGACAGGGGAGTGGGATCAGTGAGAGGGGAATGGGATCAGTGAGAGGGATAGTGGGATCAGTGAGAAGGATAGTGGGATCAGTGAGAGGGATAGTGGGATCAGTGAGAGGGATAGTGGGATCAGTGACAGGGGAGTGGGATCAGTGAGAGGGATAGTGGGATCAGTGAGAGGCGAATGGGATCAGTGAGAGGGATAGTGGGATCAATGAGAGGGGAATGGGATCAGTGAGAGGGATAGTGGGATCAGTGAGAGGGATAGTGGGATCAGTGAGCGGGGAGTGGGATCAGTGAGATGGGAGTGGGATCAGTGAGAGGGATAATGGGATCAATGAGAGGGGAATGGGATCAGTGAGAGGGATAGTGGGATCAGTGAGTTGGGAATGGAATCAGTGAGAGTTAGCTCATTAAATTAATTGAGCAGTGTGTTGCACAAGGGGAGCTGTATGGATTGAACAGCATTTTATGCAGGATACTATCTGGTTTAACTGCGACCACACTTGACATGTTTTTTTCTGTTTCCAGAATGTGGGGCTGTTATAAATGCTTCGAGAGGGCGTATTGTACTGGAGGGATACCCCAGCAACTCTCACTGTGAATGGACAGTGTCAGTGAATCGCAGTTTTGCTATTGAATTAAGGTAGGACTTAATGTTAGATTTATTACAGACAGTTTCGGGTGTTCTCCATTATACGCCAATTCTGTCGTTCACTTCTGAAGCCTGAAGGCCGATGTGTTTAAAACCTGAGAGAGACCTTTAGCAAAGGGTAGGTTATGGTGTGCCAGCAGTATAATCTTAGAATCATGGAGATTTACAGTACAGAAGGAGGCCATTTCGGCCCATCGTGTCGGTGCTGGCCGACAAAGAGCTATCCAGCTTAATCCCACTTTCCAGCTCTTGGTCCGTAGCCCTGTAGTTTATGGCACTTTAAGTGCATATCCAAGTACTTTTTAAATGCTATGAGGGTGTCTGCCTCTACCATCCTTTCAGGCAGTAAGTTCCAGACCCCATCACTCTCTGGGTGAAACTATTTCCCCTCAAATCCCCTCTAAACCTCCTACCACTTACTTTGAATCTATGCCCCCTGGTTGTTGACCCCTCTGCTAAGGGGAATAGGTCCTTCCTATCCACTCCATCTCGGCCCCTCATAATTTTATACACCTCAATAAGGTCTGCCCTCTTTCTCCTCTGTTGCAAAGAAAACAACCCCAGCCTCTCCAATCTTTCCTCAAAGCCAGAAGTTTCCAGTCCAGGCAACATCCTCATAAATCTCCTCTCTACCCTCTCTAGCGCAATCACATCTTTCCTGTAATGTGTTGGCCAGAACTGCATGCAGTACTCCAGCTGTGGCCTAACTAGTGTTTTATACAGTTCAAGCATAACACCCCCCTGATCTTGTATTCTATGCCTTGGCTAAAAGGCACGTATCCCGTATGCCTTCTTAACCACATTATCTACCTGGCCTGCTACCTTCATGGATCTGTAGATATGTGCTCCAAGGTCCCTTTGTTCCTCTACACTTCTCTGTGTCCTACCTTTTATTGTGTATTCCCTTGCCTGTTAGCCCTCCCCAAATGCATTACCTCACACTTATCTGGATTGAATTCCATTTGCCAGTGTTCTGCCCACCTGACCAGTTCATTAACATCTTCCTGCAGTCCGTAACTTTCTTCTTCATTATCAACTACACGGTCAATAATTGTATCATCTTCAAACTTCTTAATCATACCCCTACATTTAAGTCCAAGTTATTGATATATATCACAAAAAGCAAGGGACCCAGTACTGAGCCCTGCGAAACCCCACTGGAAACAACTTTTCAGTCACAAAAATACCCTTCGACAATTACCCTTTGCTTCCTGCCTCTGAGCCAATTTTGGATTCAACTTGCCACTTTGCCTTGGATCCCGTGGGCTTTTACTTTTGTGACCAGTCTTCCATGTGGGACCTTATCAAAGGCCTTGCTAAAATCCTTATACACTACATCAAATGCACTACCCTCATCGACCCTCCTGGTTACCTCCCCAAAAAATTCAATCAAGTTAGTCAGACACGACCTTCTCTTAACAAATCCACGCTGATTGTCCTTGAATAATCTGTGTTTTTCTAAATGAAGATTTATCCAGTCCCTCAGAAATTTTTCCAATAATTTTCCCACTACTGAGGTTAGGCTGACTGACCTGTAATTACTCGGTCTATCCCTTTCTCCCTTTTTAAACAACGGTACAACATTAGCAGTCCTCCAGTCCTCCAGCACCACACCTGTAGCCAGAGAAGATTGGAAAATAATGGTCAGAGCCTCTGCGATTTCCTCTCTTGCTTCTCTGAATAGCTTGGGATACATTTCATCCGGGCCTCAGGATTTATCCACCTTCAAAGATGTTAAATCCCTTACTATTTCCTCTCTCGCTATTTTTATTTAATCTAATATTTCACACTTGTCCTCCCTGATTGCAATGTCTGCATCGTTCCTCTCTTTTGTGAATATATATCTATACCCGAGAACAACAGCACAGGTTACAGTTTAGGAAATGATTCTTTAATTGCATAGTTAGATTTGCATATCGAGTAGAACATATTCTGAATCTATATGGCAATTTAGAATTGCTGTCTCCCACCGAATGAAAGATCAGTATGAGGAAACAGTCAGTATTTTGATGCCATCTCCTGTTTGAAATGATTGTTGCCTGTTTCTTTTGAAGTCAAAGCCTAACAAGTGGCTGCACAAGGTTTTAATATCTGTGCATTTAATACCATGATTTTAAAATTCTCATCCTTGTTTTCAAATTGCTCCATGGCCTCGTTCCCCCCCCCACCCGATCTCTGTATCCTCCTCCAGCCTCCCAGCCCCCCGAGATCTCTGCGCCCCTTCGATTCTGGCCTCTTACGAATCACTGATTTTTACCGATCCAGCAGTGGCAGCTGTCCCTTCAGCTGCCAAAGCCCTAAGCTCTAGAATCCCCTCCCCCAACCTCTCCATCTCCACCCCTCTATCTCTCTCTTCCCTCTTCAATTCATTTCTTAAAATCTACCTCTTTGACCAAGCTTTTGGTCACCGCTCCTAATATCTCCTTTTGTGGCTCGGTGTCAAATTGTGTTTGATAATCACTCCTGTGAAACATAGAAACATAGAAAATAGGTGCAGGAGTAGGCCATTCAGCCCTTCGAGCCTGCACCGCCATTCAATGAGTTCATGGCTGAACATGCAACTTCAGTACCCCATTCCTGCTTTCTCGCCATACCCCTTGATCCCCCTAGCAGTAAGAACTACATCTAACTCCTTTTTGTATATATTTAGTAAATTGGCCTCAACCACTTTCTGGTGGTAGAGAATTCCACAGGTTCACCACTCTCTGGTTGAAGAAGTTTCTCCTCATCTCGGTCCTAAATGGCTTACCTCTTATCCTTAGACTGTGACCCCTGGTTCTGGACTTCCCCAACATTGGGAACATTCTTCCTGCATCTAACCTGTCTAAACCCATCAGAATTTTAAACGTTTCTATGAGATCTCCTCTCATTCTTCTGAACTCGTGAATACAAGCCCAGTTGATCCAGTCTTTCTTGATATGTCAGTCCCGCCATCCCGGGAATCAGTCTGGTGAACCTTCGCTGCACTCCCTCAATAGCAAGAATGTCCTTCCTCAAGTTAGGAGACCAAAACTGTACACAATACTCCAGGTGTGGCCTCACCAAGGCCCTGTACAACTGTAGCAACACCTCCCTGCCCCTGTACTCAAATCCCCTCGCTATGCAGTCCAACATGCCATTTGCTTTCTTAACCAGCTGCTGTACCTGCATGCCAACCTTCAATGACTGATGTACCATGACACCCAGGTCTCGTTGCACCTCCCCTTTTCCTAATCTGTCACCATTCAGATAATACTCTGTCTCTCTGTTTTTACCACCAAAGTGGATAACCTCACATTTATCCACATTATATTTCATCTGCCATGCATTTGCCCACTCACCTAACCTATCCAAGTCACCCTGCAGCCTCATAGCATCCTCCTCGCTATGCCACCCAACTTTAGTGTCATCCGCAAATTTGGAGATATTACATTTAATCCCCTCGTTTAAATCATTAATGTACAATGTAAACAGCTGGGGCCCCAGCACAGAACCTTGTGGTACCCCACTAGTCACTGCCTGCCATTTACTCCTACTCTTTGCTTCCTGTCTGACAACCAGTTCTCAATCCACGTCAGCACACTACCCCCAATCCCATGTGCTTTAACTTTGCACATTAATCTCTTGTGTGGGACCTTGTCGAAAGCCTTCTGAAAGTCCAAATACACCACATCAACTGGTTCTCCCTTGTCCACTCTACTGGAAACATCCTGAAAAAATTCCAGAAGATTTATCAAGCATAATTTCCCTTTCACAAATCCATGCTGACTTGGACCTATCATGTCACCTCTTTACAAGTGAAGCAACTTGGGACGTTTTATTACACTAAAGATATTATATAAATGTAACAGGCTGCTGTTGTTGTATTAATGAACCCTCTGAATAAACCTTGCGTCACAGGCAGCACTGTAACACTTCAATAGCAAGCACTTTACTGGTCTCTGTCCGTAAACTAAGTTCAGTGCATGCACGCGAGGGGTCCCTACTGCCTGGGGAGAGGCACTGAGGGGGTTAATGCTGCCTGGGGAGAGGCACCCAGGGGGCCCCTATCACCTGGGGAGTGGCATCCAGGGGCCCCTGTCACCTGGGGAGAGGCACTGAGGGGCCCCTGTCACTTGGGGAGTGGCACCCATTGGGCCCTGTCACCTGGGGAGTGGCACCCATTGGGCCCTGTCACCTGGGGAGTGGCACCCAGGGGCCCCTGTCACCTGGGGAGAGGCACTGAGGGGGTCACTGTCACCTGGGGAGTGGCACCCAGGGGCCCCTGTCACCTGGGGCGTGGCACTGAGGGGGGTCACTGCTGCCTGGGGCGTAGCGGGTGAGGAGCCCCTGCCATTGGGCCGGAGAGTGGCGCACGAAGGCCCCCTTGTCACTTGACCGGAGAGTAGCACCTGAGGGTGTGCCTGTTGGGGAGTTGTTGCTCAGGGTACGATCTCACTGTGTTTCAGATTCTCCATGCTGAGTCTGGAGTTTGATTACATGTGTCAGTACGATTACGTGGAAGTCCGTGATGGCGATAACATCGACTCCAGGGTTGTTGCAAAATTCTGTGGAAATGAACGGCCTCCCCCAATCCGGACCACCGGGAACTCGATACATATTCTATTTGTATCCGATGGCTACAAAAGCTTTGATGGATTTTTTGCCATGTTTGAGGAAGTTGACGGTAGGTAGCCTCTTCTAATGTCAGATCATCTCGTGCCTCATCTTTCTTCTTGGTGCATTATTTTCTCAACTCCAGGTTCATTCGCTTTCAGATTCAAGCTTTCTTTCTTACCCTTATGGTCCTCACATGGCTCTTTCTTCCTTATGTTCCTTTTATTTCTCACTAACCCCTGACCTCCTCTCTAACCCCTGACCTCCTCACTAACCCCTGACTTCCTCACTAACCCCTGTCTTCTTCACTAACCCCGGACCGCCTCACTAACCCCTGACCTCCTCATTAACCCCTGACCTCCTCACTGACCCCTGTCCTCCTCACTAACCCCTGTCCTCCTCACTAACCCCTGTCCTCCTCACTAACCCCTGACCTCCTCACTAACCTGTGTCCTCCTCACTAACTCCTGACCTCCTCACTAACCCCTGACCTCCTCACTAACCCCGGACCTCCTCACTGACCTCTGTCCTCCTCACTAACTTCTGTCCTCCTCACTAACCCCTGTCCTCCTGACTAACCCCTGACCTCCTCACTAACCCCATACCTACTCACTAACCCCTGACCTCCTCACTAACCCCTGTCCTCCTCACTTGCCCCCCTGCCTCACTTGCCCCTGTCTCCCTTCCTTCGGCCATTTCCCTGAACCCAGGATGGATGTGAAGCTTGCCGCTGCTGCCTCTCAACTTTCCCACTGGCTGCGTGTTGTTTTCAGAGCGTGCGGGTTCCCTGGTGGGCAGGATTCCTGGGGCTCACGTTCATAAGCCTGAGGCCTTCCCGGCATGCAGAGCGGTGCATGTGCCAGTTGGGGCCTTCTCCTGTGCTGCTGTTGTGCATGAGATTGAGGCACTGGTCCCGATTTTAACCCCGCTCAGCGGCAATTGTGAGTAAGAGGGGTTAACATTTTTAATTCTACTGCCGGCTTCTTAACAAAGGCATGTGGGGGCCTAGATAACATTTAACAGTCACGGCCAGATGATGTCAGGAGGCGTCCCACACTGTTGTCTGCCCAACAGTCGATCCCAGCCAAGGGGCATCAACTGGCCAAGGTAAGTACTAAAGATTTGCTCCTTTTAGAACTTTTTGTGGGCCTGGAGGAGCACTCATGGAGTCTTTCAGCCTCTCCCGATCTCAGTGGAACCTCCAGTCTTTGATCTCCTGAAAAGCTAACCTGCCACTGACTTGCAGCTCAACATTCCTGGTTACAGGGTTTTCAGACGAGAAAGAGAGGGGATAAAAAAAGGAGGTGGGCAGGGTTTGTAATATTGGTTAAAGAAACAATTACAGCTGTGAGGAGGGATGATATGTTACAAGGATCATCAAATGGGGCCATATGGGTTGAACTGAAGAACTAAATAGGGGCAGTCACACTTCTGGGAGTGTACTATAGACCTCCAAACATTCAGAGGGACATAGAAGAGCAAAATGTAGGCAAATTTCTGAGAAGGTCAAAAACAATAGGGCAGTAATAGTAGGGGATATCAACTATCCTAATATTAACTGGGATAGAACCAATGGATGTCAAGGGGCATACAGGGTTGGAAAAGGCAAAAAAGAGAGCTGTATAGGAGGTGTATAGAAAGTGCAGGGGTGACATTAATAGGAGGAACGGTAACATAGTGGTTATGTTACTGGACTAGTAATCCAGAGGCCCCGACTAATAATCTGGAGATTTGAGTTCAAATCCCACCACAGCAGCTGGGGATTTAAATTCAGTGGAATAAATCTGGAATAAAGAGCCAATGTCAGTAATAGTGACCATGATTACCGGATTGTCATAAAAACCCATCTGGTTCACTAATGTCCTTTAGGGGAGGAAATCTGCCGTCCTTACCAAGTCTGGCCTATGTGACTCCAGACCCACAGCAATGTGCTTGACTCTTAAATGGCCTAGCAAGCCACTCGAGGGCAATTAGGGATGGGCAATAAATGCTGGCCTTGCCAGCGACACCCACCCTGTAGATGAATAACATAAAAGGAAATTAAGTATGCATGGAATCAAGGAAAACCTAAAAATGTGTTATAAATACATCAAGAGCAAGAGGGTAACTAAAGAAAGAATGGGGCCTATTAAATCCCAAAAAGGTAACCTGTGTGTAGAGAAGGAAGACGTGGCTACGGTTCTTAATGGAAACTTACCATCTGCCTTCACAAAAGAGAGAGAGGATGAGGAGTTTGAAACACGGTGAGCGAGGAAATATTAAATGGTTTAGCAGCTTTGAAAGTAGATAAATCGCCAACCCCGGGTGAAATGTATCCTAGGCTGTTAAGAGAAGCAAGGGAGGAAATAGCGGAAGCTCTGACCATCATTTTCTAATCCTCTCTGGCAACAAGTGTGGTGCTGGAGGATTGCTAAAGTTGTACCTTTGTTTAAAAAGGAAGAAAGTGATCGACTAATTAACCTAACCTTGGTGGTGGGAAAAATATTGGAAAAAATTTTACGGGACAGGATAAATCTGGAAAGCTACGGATTAATCAAGGACAATCAGCATCGATATGTCAAGGGAAGGTCGTGTCTGACTAACCTGATCGAATTTTTTGAGAAGGTAACAAGGAGGGTCAATGAGGGTAGCATGTTTGATGTAGTCTATATGAATTTTAGCACCTTTTTTGACAAGGTCCCACATGGCAGATTGGTCATGAAAGTAAAAGCCCATGGAATCCAGGGAGAGTGGCAAGTTGGATCCAAAATTGCTCTCTGACAGAAAGCAAAGGGTCATGGTTGATGGGTGTTTTTGTGACTGGAAGGCTGTTTCCAATGGGGTTCCACAGGGCTCAGTACTAGGTCATTTGCTTTTTGTGGTATATATCAATGATCTAGACGTTCGGGGGCATGATTAAGAAGTTTGCCAATGATACAAAAATTGGCCGTGTGGTTGATAGTGAGGAAGAAAGCTGTAGACTGCAGGAAGATATCAATGGACTGGTCAGGTGGGCAGAAAATTGGCAAATAGAATATAATCTGGAGAACTGTGAGGTGATGCATTTGGGGAGGGTTAACAGGCAAGGGAATACACAATAAATGATAGGATACCGAGAAGTGTAGAGGAACAGAGGGACCTTGGAGTGCATGAATACAGGCATGAATAAAACCGAGTCGAGAAGGAATTTCTTCTCCCAGAGGGTTGTGAATCTGTGGAATTCTCTGCCCAAGGAAGCAGTTGAGGCTAGCTTATTGAATGTATTCAAATCACAGACAAATAGATTTTTAACCAATAAGGGAATTAAGGGTTATGGGGAGCGGGCGGGTAAGTGGAGCTGAGTCCACGGCCAGATCAGCCATGATCTTGTTGAATGGCGGAGCAGGCTCGAGGGGCTAGATGGCCTACTCCTGTTCCTAATTCTTATGTTCTATGAAGGTAGCAGGCCAGGTAAATAAGGTGGTTAAGAAGACATAGGGGATACTTGCCTTTATTAGCTGCAGCATAGAATACAAGAGCAAGGAGGTTATGCTTGAACTGTATAAAACACTAATTAGGCCACAGCTGGAGTACTGCGTGCAGTTCTGGTCACCACATCACAGGAAAGATGTGATTGCACTAGAAAGGGTACAGTGGAGATTTACGAGGATGTTGCCAGGACTGGAGAATTTTAGTTACGAGGAAAGATTGGATAGGCTGGGGCTGTTTTCTTTGGAACAAGGGAGGCTGAGGGGAGATTTAATTAAGATGTATAAAATTATGAGGGACCTAGATAGAGTGGATAGGAAGGACCTATTTCCCTGAGCAGGGAGTTCAATAATCAGGGGCCATAGATTTAAAGTATTTGGTGGAACGATTAGCAGGGAGTTGGGGAGAACTTTTTGCACCCAGAGGATGGTTGGGGTCTGGAAAGGGTAGTAGAGGCAGAAACCCTCATAGCATTTAAACAGTACTTGGATATGCACTTGAAGTGCTGTTACTAGCAAGGCTGCGGAACAAGAGCTGGAAAGTGGGATTAGACTGGATAAGTGGGACTAGACTGCTCTTTTTTGATCGACACAGACATGGTGGGCCGAATGACCTCCTTCTGTGCCATAAATTTCTATGGCTGTTTGATTCTATGATTGCTGAGAACCATCTCCATGCGTCCCCGGTTTATACTTCTGCCTGGCCGAGTTGGAATCAGCCTTCCCGCCCTCCCATCACTATCGAGGCCACTGAGTCAGGAGGGCAGAAAACTTTA
This sequence comes from Pristiophorus japonicus, assembly GCF_044704955.1. Taxonomy (NCBI): domain Eukaryota; kingdom Metazoa; phylum Chordata; class Chondrichthyes; family Pristiophoridae; genus Pristiophorus; species Pristiophorus japonicus. Next base: position 87,259,113 of record NC_091990.1, on the reverse strand, counting down.
GCCTAGAGTTACTAAGTGTGCTGAGAATCGAAGTCATTAACTATGGCACGTTGACCGAGTCCCGACAAACACCCGCAGGCCCCCCCTATCCTCCAGGAGCAGAGGTTAAAGGGTACCCTAGCGGTGAGTGCAGCCCGCCCGAGTCAAATGTGCTGATGGAGGTGAGTGATTGTTAGTCTTGAATAGGCTGAGGTTCCGATGAAGCGTTCCTCTTCTGGCAAATATTGAGAGGGATCATGGTCCAGCAGCACCACTCACAGGTGGCTATCAGTACTGCGGCTCTTTGTATTTCAGGAAGCCTGAGCATTCATAAAGATATAAGAAAGTGTGCATCATGCAGCCCATGGACCTTACACAGATCACGCACAGTCTGCTCCGTCAGGAATTCTACCCAATCCATCTTTACCCTCTTCCCCGTATAGGTAGACACAGTAATACTGCAGAACATCAATCGCCTACATCCCACACCTCTCATAATGTGCCTTCGGTCTGATTCTGCCACAGAAGCTATCATGTTACACACAACATTCAGACAGCCCTGCCTGTACTTATCCTTATAACCCACATCCTGTTAACAACCTGCAATAACCTGCTCAAGCCTAAGTTATCTAGGACCTGCCAAACTTTTAGGAAAGGAAATAAGGAAGGGCAGGACTTTCATTTATAAAGTGCCTTATAAAGGCTCAAGGGGACCATATTGAAGTGTTTGAGATTCTACATAACTAACTCTCAGTAAAATCTTCTATTCCCTTCTCTGTCATTCGTTTGTCTAGCCGCCCCTTAACTGCATTATTACTGTTCACCTTAATTACTTCCAGTGGGAACGAGTGCCACATTCTCACCACCCTCTGGGTGAAGAGGTTTCTTCTGAATTCCCTATTTAATGCCTTGATGACTAACTTATGTTGATGGTATCTAGTTTTGCTCTTCTCTACAAATAGAAACACACTCTCTGGGGGAATTTTAACCTTAAAAAAAACGGGTGCATGGGGGGCAGTTAAATTGTTAAAAATCAGATTCCCGACCTAATCCCACTCCAACCCACCCACTTCCCATTTTAACGGGGGCGGGGCGAGGGCGGGACGGGGGCAGAACAGGGGCGGGACGGGGCAGGATGGGGGCAGGCAACCAACCCACTCCCAGGAGGTGGGATGTCAATTTAAATATTATAATGATGCTGGAAACCTCTTTTTTAACCTCCATTTTGTTTTTAACTCTATGTGGACGGGTTTTACACACTTCAGCAAGGCGGGGACTGCTGGATCCGGGAGGTAAGTGCTTTTATACCTACCTCCTGCATCCAGGGTGCGAACGGAGACCCCCTCACAAGGCCTCTGATCTCCTTCCGAGACTCTACCACACCCCACAATCATCCTGAGGCTGGTCACGATCATCTGGTGGCCAGCCCTGAAGTGTTCTTCCCCCCCATTCCCCTGCCCCAACCGGCCTTCACCATGAAAATCCAACTCCCAGTGTCAACTCTCTCAAACCCTTTCATAATTTTGAAACTCTCTATTAGGTCACCCCTCAGCCTTCCCTTTTCAAGAGCAAAGTGACCCAGCCTGTTCATCCTTTCCTGATAGGTATACCCTCACATTGCCAGTATCATCCTTTCCTGATAGATATATCCTCGCATTGCCAGTATCATCCTTGTAAATCTTCTCTGCATCCTCTCCAGTACTTGTATATCCCTTTTATAATATAGCGACCAGAACTGTATGCTACATGTCCAAGTGTGATCTAACCAAGGTTTGATACAAATTTAGCATAACTTCACTACTTTTCAATTCAATCCCTCTAGAAATAAACCCTAGTGCTTGGTTTGCCTTTGTTATGGCCTTGTGGCCTTGTTGTACTCCCAGATCCCTTTGCTCTCTATCCCATTTAGATTCTTATTTTCTAAGTAATATGTGACCTTTTTATTTTTCTTATCAAAATGTAATATCTCACACTTATCTTTGTTGACATTCATTTGCAAATTATGTGCCCATTCTGCAAGTTTATTAATTTCTTCTTGTAATTTGTTGCAGTCCTCCTCAGTGCTGACTATCCTTCCCAATTTTGTGTGGTCCACAAATTTGGAAATTGTCTTTTGATTCCAAAGTCTAAATTGTTAATATAAATTGTGAACAACAGAGGTCCCAACCCCGAGCCTCCACTTCTCACCTGTTGCTACTCTGAATAGCTACCCTTTACCCTAGCTCTCTGCTTTCTGTCTTTCAGCCACTCTACTACTTGTCCCCTGACTCCACATGTTCTGCTCTTATTCATTAGTCTATTACATGGTACCTTATCAAAGACCTTTTGGAAATCTACATATATCACATCTACTGCATTACCCCTTGTCTACTGTCTCTGTTACCTCTTCAAAGAATTTATTGAGGTTTGTCAAGCAAGATTCCTTTTTGAAATCCATACTGACTATTCAATATTATATCATTGGTTTCTAGATGTTTTTCTATTTTCTCCTTTAGTAGAGATTCCATTATTTTTCCTATTACCGATGTTAAGTTGACTGGTCTATAATTCCCTGGACATGTTCTATCTCTCTTTCTAAACATAGATATAACATTAGCTATCCACCAGTCCTCTGGCACCTTTTTCTAATCAATAATTAAATATGTGTAATAGTGCCTCCGCTATCTCTTCCCTAGATTCTTTTAGAATGTATGATGCAATCTGACTGGACATGGGTTTTTATCCTCTTTGAATTTGATTAGTTTATTTAATATTGCTTCTCTTTTGATTTTAAATGTGGTTATATCAGTTTTAAACTCATCTTCCGTTTTCATGGTCACTTGATCCATCTCCATGGTAAATACTGAAGCAAAATATTTACGATTCCTGCCATTTCACTATCACTACCTGTGATTGTATCCTGTCTGTCTCTTAATGGCCATATTCCCATCCCAACTTTTCTTTTTTTAGTTATCTGCCTATAACATATTTCACTATTTTGTTTTATGTTCCTTGTTAATTTAATTTCATAGTTTCTCTTTGCCTTCCTTATTTGTTTTTACTTCTTTCCTGGTCTCTTTGTATTCGCCCTTGTCTTACTCTCTCTCCTCTGCTGTTCACGTACTTACTGTATGTCCCTTTCCTCACCCTAAATTTTTCTCTTTTGTCTTTATTCATGCATGGTGGGTGTCCCATTAGTACTTTGCTTCTTCTTGTTTGTTAGCAGAACATATTTTTCCTGGACTCTGTTGAACACTATTTTAAATGTTTCCTATTGTTGTTCTTAATCAGGGTTGGTCAATATTATTGTCTTTTTTATTTCCCCAATTTTTATTCTCAGCCACTCAAAATTATTGTTTTTCCAATCTATTACCCTGTTCTTTTCCATGCTTATGTCCTTCTCAATTATTATCTTAAAGTGTATTATGGTTACTATTGCCTAGATGTTCCCCTACTTTTACTTCTCTTATCTGCTCTGGTTCATTCCCCATTACCAGATCCAATAGTGCATCCTCACTTGTTGGGCTTTTTTGTTATCCAATCCTGGGATGTGGGCATCACTGACAAGGCCGGCATTTATTATCCATCCCTAATTGCCCTTGAGAAGGTAGTGGTGAGCCACCTTCTTGAACTGTTGCAGTCCTTGTGGTGAAGGTACTCCCACAGTGCTGTTAGGGAGGGAGTTCCAGGATTTTGACCCAGCGACGATGAAGGAATGGCGATATGATTCCAAGTCAGGATGGTGTTTGACTTGGAAGGGAAGTTGCAGGTGATGGTGTTCCTCTGCGCCTGCTGTCTTTGTCTTTCTAGGTGGTAGAGGTTTGGGAGGTGCTGCTGGAGAAGCCTTGGTGAGTTGCTGCTGTGCATCTTGTAGATGGTACACACTGCAGCCATGGTGCACCAGTGGATGGGGTGCCAATCAAGCCGGTTGCTTTGTCCTGGATGGTGTTGAGCTTCTCGTGTCTTGGTTGAGCTGCACTCATCCAGGCAAGTAGAGAGTATTCCATCACACTCCTGACTTGTGCCTTGTAGATGATGGAAAGGTTTTGGGGAGTCAGGAGGTGAGATACTCATCACAGAATACCCAGCCTCTGACCTGCTCTTGTTGCCACAGTGTTTATGTGACTGCTCCAGTTAAATTTCTGGTCAATGGTGACCCCCAGGATGTTGAAGGTGGGGGATTTCACAAAGGTAATGCCATTGAATATCAAGGGGAGGTGGTTAGACTCTTGCTTATGGGAGATAGTCATTGCCTGGCACTTGTAGAAACATAGAAACATAGAAAATAGGTGCAGGAGTAGGCCATTCAGCACTTCTAGCCTGCACCGCCATTCAATGAGTTCATGGCTGAACATGCAACTTCAGTACCCCCTTCCTGCTTTCTCGCCATACCCCTTGATCCCCCGAGTAGTAAGGACTTCATCTAACTCCCTTTTGAATATATTTAGTGAATTGGCCTCAACTGCTTTCTGTGGTAGAGAATTCCACAGGTTCACCACTCTCTGGGTGAAGAAGTTTCTCCTCATCTCGGTCCTAAATGGCTTACCCCTTATCCTTAGACTGTGACCCCTGGTTCTGGACTTCCCCAACATTGGGAACATTCTTCCTGCATCTAACCTGTCTAAACCCGTCAGAATTTAAAACGTTTCTATGAGGTCCCCTCTCATTCTTCTGAACTCCAGTGAATACAAGCCCAGTTGATCCAGTCTTTCTTGATAGGTCAGTCCCACCATCCCGGGAATCAGTCTGGTGAATCTTCGCTGCACTCCCTCAATAGCAAGAATGTCCTTCCTCAAGTTAGGAGACCAAAACTGTACACAATACTCCAGGTGTGTCCTCACCAAAGCCCTGTATAACTGTAGCAACACCTCCCTGCCCCTGTACTCAAATCCCCTCGCTATGAAGGCCAACATGCCATTTGCTTTCTTAACCGCCTGCTGTACCTGCATGCTAACCTTCAATGACTGATGTACCATGACACCCAGGTCTCGTTGCACCTCCCCTTTTCCTAATCTGTCACCATTCAGATAATAGTCTGTCTCTCTGTTTTTACCACCAAAGTGGATAACCTCACATTTATCCACATTATACTTCATCTGCCATGCATTTGCCCACTCACCTAACCTATCCAAGTCACTCTGCAGCCTCATAGCATCCTCCTCGCAGCTCACACTGCCACCCAACTTAGTGTCATCCGCAAATTTAATCCCCTCGTCTAAATTATTAATGTACAATGTAAACAGCTGGGGCCCCAGCACAGAACCTTTCGGTACCCCACTAGTCACTGCCTGCCATTCTGAAAAGTACCCATTTACTCCTACACTTTGCTTCCTGTCTGACAACCAGTTCTCAATCCACGTCAGCACACTACCCCCAATCCCATGTACTTTAACTTGGCACATTAATCTCTTGTGTGGGACCTTGTCGAAAGCCTTCTGAAAGTCCAAATATACCACATCAACTGGTTCTCCCTTGTCCACTTTACTGGAAACATCCTCAAAAAATTCCAGAAGATTTGTCAAGCATGATTTCTCTTTCACAAATCGATGCTGACTTGGACCTATCATGTCACCATTTTCCAAATGCACTGCTATGACATCCTTAATAATTGATTTTACCCACTACTGAGGTCAGGCTGACCGGTCTATAATTCCCTGTTTTCTCTCTCCCTCCTTTTTTAAAAAGTGGGGTTACATTGGCTACCCTCCACTCGATAGGAACTGATCCAGAGTCAATGGAATGTTGGAAAATGACTGTCAATGCATCCACTATTTCCAAGGCCACCTCCTTAAGTACTCTGGGATGCAGTCCATCAGGCCCTGGGGATTTATCGGCCTTCAATCCCATCAATTTCCCCAACACAATTTCCCGACTAATAAAGATTTCCCTCAGTTCCTCCTCCTTACTGGACCCTCTGACCCCTTTTATATCCGGAAGGTTGTTAGTGATCTCCTCAGTGAATACCGAACCAAAGTACTTGTTCAATTGGTCCGCCATTTCTTTGTTCCCCGTTATGACTTCCCCTGATTCTGACTGCAGGGGACCTACATTTGTCTTTACTAACCTTTTTCTCTTTACATACCCATAGAAAGTTTTGCAATCCGCCTTAATGTTCCCTGCAAGCTTCTTCTCGTACTCCATTTTCCCTGCCCTAATCAAACCCTTTGTCCTCCTCTGCTGAGTTCTAAATTTCTCCCAGTCCCCAGGTTCGCTGCTATTTCTGGCCAATTTGTATGCCACTTCCTTGGCTTTAATACTATCCCTGATTTCCCTTGATAGCCACGGTTGAGCCACCTTCCCTTTTTTATTTTTACGCCAGACAGGGATGTGGCGCAACTTTTACTTGTCACTTATCAGCCTAAGCCTGAATGTTGTCCACTCTTGCTGCATGTGGGCATGGACTGCTTTATTATCTGAGGAGTTGCAAATGGAACTGAACACTGTGCAATCATCAGAAACATCGCCGCTGCTGACCTTATGATGGAGGGAAGGTCATTGATGAAGAAGCTGAAGATGGTTGGACCTAGGACACTGCCCTGAGGAACTCCTGCACCGATATCCTGGGGCTGAGCTGATTGGCCTCCAACAACAACAACCATCTTCCTTAGTGCTAGGTATGACTCGAGTCAGTGGAGCGATTTCCCCCTGATTCCCATTGACTTCAGTTTTACTAGGGCTCTTTGATACCTCCCTCAGTCAAATGCTCCCTCACCTCTGGAATCCAACTCTTTTGTCCATGTTTGGACCAAGGCTGTAATGAGGAATGGAGCCGAGTGGTCCTGGCAGAACCCAAACTGAGCATCGGTGAGCAGGTTATTGGTGAGTAAGTGCTGCTTGATAGCACTGTAGATGGCAGCTTCCATCACTTTGCTGATGATTGAGAGTAGACTGATGGGATGGTAATTGGCCAGATTGGATTTGTCCTATATTGTCCTGTGGACAGAAAATACCTGGGCAGTTTTCCACATTGTCGGGTAGATGCCATTGTTGCAGCTGTACTGGAACAGCTTGGCTTGGTTCTTGAGCCCAAGTCTTCAGTACAACTGCCAGGATGTTGTCAGGGTCCATGGCCTTTGCTGTATCCAGTGCGCTCACTCATTCCTTGATATCATGTGGAGTGAATCGAATTGGCTGAAGACCGGCTTCTGTGATGGTGGAGACCTCAGGAGGAGGCTGAGATGGATCATCCACTCGGCATTCTGGCAGAAGATGTTTGCAAACACTTCAGCCTTGTCTTTTGCACTTACATGCTGGGCTCCGCCATCATTGAGGATGGGGATATTGATGGAGCCTTTTCCTCCTGTTAGTTGTTTAATTGTCCACCACAATTCATGACTGGATGTGGCAGGACTGCAGAGCTTTAATCTGATCCGTTGATTGTGGGATCACTTAGTTTTGTCTATAGCATGCTGCTTCTTACTTACTGAGTTAGAAAGGAGTGTTGTATACATTGTATGAATTCCATTGCTTATCCCCTTTTACCTACCTCTTCTGGCCAATTAATTTTAGGGTAGTTGAAATCCCTCATGATTATGCTAGAAATTCACCTCCTTAACGATCGATTTAGTTCCATTTTTTGGAGCTAAAAGTTTTTTTTTGGAGTTAAATAAATTTGAGGTCATTTTGCTAGTTTCGCCAGTGGTGTAATGCTGTCATTAAAAAATAAGGGACGTTTTTTTTGAGAAACATTTTTGCGACGTCACTCGGCGTCAAAACCATCGATAACGCCTTTTTTGAGAGTTTCCCCAATAAGGACATTTTTAAGGACAATGCTAAATAGCGATTTGAAAAAGCTTGCCTTACCTGGTGGAGTCCCAATCGAAATCTGCGCTAATGGCGCCATCTTGGGAAACGGAGCTTCTGCAGAAATGTACTGAACCAATTCTCGTGGTTTTGAAAAATCATTGTTTAAGGGGATTGAACACCTTGTACAAGCTGCAGTGCCTGTATTGGTATGTCCTTGGGGTAGTCTTGATATGAAGGCAGAACAGATAATATATGAGCGCCAAGCTCACGTGTCCGGCCGAGAGAGCGATCCTGCCAGCCTGCATGCCAACCCCGTGTGCCTCCAGGCCGAGCCCGGTGAGCAGCGGAGATGGGACGTGAACAGTTCGGTGGTGGCCGAAATCTCTGCCATTCATAATCGAATCAGTGGAAATTTTTAAAACCTATTCTTTTCTGCTTAGACTTGGTTGCCTTTCTTGTAGTGTATGAAATGATACAATGAACTCCGTACTGTGGGCCAGTGACTAGGTGTAACCTGGTCAGTCTTTAAAGGCTTCCAGTAGTGAAGATACAAAGGTGAAGTTCAGGTTATATACCGGGCCCAGCACAAGTGTACCTATGACCCTAGGAACTCCGACGGTAGTGTCCCCTGGTGTACATACATTACATCATTCCCTCCCCCCTCCCCCCGGTTCTTGGCACAAGTCCATATTACAAGTTCAGATGGTCCGGAGTCCTTCGCTCCCTGGTTGACCACCTTAGTACAATCCCAGTGCTTTCTGAGTCTCTCATGACTTGGGGCTGGGCGTTGACCACAGTGGATTCTTCTGATGGCTGGATGTGAGTTGGTTGGTCGTCTAAGCTCGCGGTGTCTTCTTCCAACTGCTCCGGTTCGTCAGTGTGTCTTAGCTTGATTTGATCAATGTGTATCCTGCCCATCTGCCTATTCTTGAGCTTAACCATATACACCTGGTTACCCTCCTTATCCATAACATTGCCCAGGAGCCACTTGGGCCCTTGACCATGCATAAGTACATACACTGGGTCATTTACAGATATGTCGCGTGACACTGTGGTGCGGTCGTGATACCACTGCTGCCGTTGACGTCGGGTTTCGACATGATCGTTAAGATCAGGATGGACTAGAGAGAGCCTGGTTTTGAGGCCTCCCTTCATCAATAGTTCCACAGGTGCGACCCCAGTGAGCATGTGTGGCCTTGTCCTGTAACTGAGCAGTATCCATGACAGGCGTGTCTGCAAGGAATCGTGAGTTACGCGTTTCAAGCTCTGCTTGATGGTTTGAACTGCCTGCTCCGCTTGAGCTTTGGACATGGGTTTGAACGGGGCTGACCTCTCGTGTTTTATGCCGTTATGTTTCATGAACTCTTGAAATGCCAGGCTCGTGAAACACGGTCCGTTGTCGCTGACAACGATGTCTGGCAGACCATATGTGGCAAACATGGCTCTCAGGTTCTCAATGGTGGCAGTGGAAGTGCTGGATGACATGATCACACAATCTATCCATTTGGAGTATGCATCCACCACCACAAAAAACATTTTACCAAGGAAGGAGACCGCAAAGTCAATGTGGATTCTAGACCACGATTTGGATGGCCATGACCACAGACTGAGCGGAACTCCTTTGGGACATTACCTAACATGCAAGTGTTGCACTGATGCACGCATGACTCTAAGTCCGAATGAATGCCAGGCCACCAAACATGGGACCTGGCGATGGCCTTCATCATGACAATACCGGGATGCGTATTATGTAACTCCCGTACAAATCTCGCCCTGCCTTTCTTGGGCATTGCAACATGATTAGTCCACAGTAAACAGTCGGACTGGATGGAAAGCTCATTTTTGTGACGGCTGTACAGTTTGGTTTCATCACCCATTTCCTTGGGGATGGTCGACCGGTCCCCGTTAAGAACACAACGTTTTACAACCGATAGGGTCGGATCCTGGCTGGTCCAGGTCTTAACTTGTTGAGCAGTGACAGGCAATCCTTCACTCACAAAGGCATCCATGACCATGAGTAGCTCTGCGGGCATTAGCGTTTCCACCTCCAGTGTGGGTAACAGTAACCGGCTCAATGCATCAGCGCAGTTATGAGTGCCTGGTCTATGGCGAATGACATAATCATAGGCAGATAATGTCAGCGCCCACCTCTGGATGCAGGATGATGTGTTGGTGTTGATACCTTTATGTTCCGAGAACAACGATATAAGCGGCTCGTGATCGGTTTCCAGCTTGAAGTGAACCCCAAACAGGTACTGGTGCATTTTTTTACCTCAATAACACATGCTAAAGCCTCTTTCTCTACCATGCCGTAGGCTCTTTCCGCCTTTGACAGGCTTCGAGACACGTATGCAACTGGTTGTAGTTTGCCTGACTCATTGGCTTGCTGGAGTATGCAGCCGACCCTACAGGATGACGCATCATATGTCAAAACTAGATACTTGTATGGGTCATACAGTACCAGTAGCTTGTGGGAACACAACAGGTTTCTAGCCTTCTCATAGGCTCTGTCTTGAAGTTCACCCCACACCCAGTCGTCTCTTTTCCTGAATAGCTTGTGCAAAGGCTCTAATACTGTGCTCAATTTGGGTAAGAAGTTACCGAAGTAGTTGAGAAGACCCAGGAACGAACGTAGCTCTGTCACATTCTGGAGCCTGGGCGCATTTTTGATGTCCTGTTTTCGCATCTGTAGGCCTGATTCCATCTGCAGCAATCTTTCGTCAAGGGAATTAGACCTCTGGTGCCATGAAAACACACTTCGAACGTTTCAGTCTGAGTCCCACTTTGTCCAGAAGACGCAGAACCTCTTCAAGATTATGCAGGTGCTCGGCAGTGTCACGACCTGTGACTAGGATGTCGTCTTGGAATACCACAGTCCTGGGTCGGATTTCAATTGGCTCTCCATGTTTCTCTGAAATATGGCTGCCGCCGAACGAATGCCAAAAGGGCATCTGTTGTAAATAAACAGTCCTTCGTGCGTGTTGATGCATGTAAGTTTTTTTGATGATTCAACCAGTTCCTGTTTCATGTAGGCCGACGTTAGATCCAATTTGGTGAACGATTTTCTCCCGGCTAGCGTTGCAAACAGGTCATCAGCTTTCGGTAGCAGGTACTGATCTTGTTCCGAAACTCGGTTGATCGTGACCTTTTAGTCTGCACAAATCCTGACCATGCCGTTGCTTTTTAACACTGGAACAATGGGACTGGTCCATTCATTAAATTCGACCGGTGAGATGACCCCCTCGCGTTGTAGCCTGTCCAATTCGAGCTCGGCTTTTTCTCTCATCATGTGCGGGACCGCCCTGGCTTTGTGATGGATGGGCCTTGCGTCTGGGCCTAGGTAAATCTGCCTCTTGGCTCCCTTGAAGCTACCAATTCCCAGTTCAAATAGTGAGAGAAATTTGCTCAGCATTTGAGCACTCAAATTATCATCCGCTGATGACAAAGCTTGATATTGTACCATTTCTATTTTATTTTCTCGAGCCAACTCCTGCCAAATAACGATGGGCCATTGCCCGGGATAATCCATAATGGTAGATTATGAACGCTCTCTCATACGACAGTCTTACTGCTGCACTACCGATCACTGGTATGAGCTCTTTGGTGTAGGTACGCAACTTCGCATTTATCGGACTCAGCTTGGGTCTCTCTGCCTTGGTCTCCCACAGCTTTTCGAAAGTCCTCTAGCTCATTATCGATTGACTCGCACCCGTGTCTAATTCCATGGATATCGGCACGTCGTTATTAATTTTATCTCCATCATTATAGGTTGGCTCTTTGTTCAGAATGCACGCATGCTATACACTTCCTCCTCGGAGCTCTCAAATGCCTCGGGCTGCATCGCCAGATCCATGCTGGATTGATCATCATCCACGTGGTGTGTCACAGCTCGCTTGCTCCGCTGCGGACACGTCCGCTGAAGATGCATTTAGGACACTTTAACAAGCACAAATATTTTATTTTTATACCCTATTTATAGTGCATTGATAGAAAAAATAGTCTGAGTGTACTGAGCTGCATTCACCATATCATTACCCAGAGCTTTGCACGTGCAGATGGAATTTAACTTTTAAAGAGCCTCAAGTATGTGCTTCGAGTGTTGGGCATGTGCAGAATGGGCAATTTTTTTTTTTACGCACGCGCAGAACGGATGTTATTTTTAAGGCGAAAAAATTTTGCTCCATCCTTAAAAACGGTGGTATTTAAAGCTACGCCAACAGTTTTAAAACTTTGGCGAAACTTAGGCTGTATTTTTTTGGTGCTATTTTGGCATAAAAAAATCAGCCGTTATTCACAAATAGCGCCAAAAAATGGTACTATTCATACGTGGAATTTCTAGCCCACTTTTTCTACTGCCATGATGTTATTTTGAATAAGTACAGCTACTCCACCTCCCCTTCACAACTCTAGCTTTTCTAAATATGTTATACTCTGCAATGGTTAATTCCCAGTCCTGATTTTTCTGTGTCAGTGATCCCAACTATATCTGGCCCCTCGCAACGTATTATTGCCTCCAGTTCCCCTATTTCATTACAGACACTGTGTGCATTGCTGTGCAGATGAACTCATTTTAATAGCAGCACTTTATTTTAACCGTCTTTTTACACTCCTGTTCTTTAATTCTAGTAATTCCCTGGCCATTTATTCCACCCTCAGTTTGGACCGTCCCATGCTCTGCTTTCCTGTTTTGTTTATATTTAAGTTTGATTAATTTCTTTTTTATCCCTTCCACACCCCTCACCTCCCCCCCCATCGCCCACCCACCCCCTGCGCCGCCATCTTACTAGCTTAAAGCCTTTGCGACCTCCCTATTTACACTTTCCGCTTGGTCACTGTCCCATTCTGGTTCAGGTGAAGCCCGTCCCATCAGTACAGCTCCTTTCTATCCTCGAACCTTTGTCAGAGCTCCATGAAAAGGAATCCCTCTTTCCCACACCAGCTCTTTCATTATGTGTTAGCTGTGGCTCAGTGGGTAGCACTCTTGCTTCTGAGTCAACAGGTTGTGGGTTCAAATCTCACTCCAGAGACTTGAGCACAAAAATCTAGGTTAACACTCCAGTGCAGTGCTTTGGAGGTGCTATCTTTTGGATGAGATGTTAAACTGAGGCCCTGTCTGCTCTCTTAAGTGGATGTAAAATATCCCATGACACGATTTCAAAGAAGAGCAGGGAAGTTAACCCTGGTGTCTTGGCCAATAATTATCCCTCAATCAACTTAACAAAAAAACAGATTATCTGGTCATTATCACATTGCTGTTTGTGGGAGCTTGCTGTGCGCAAATTAGCTGCCTGTTTCCTACATTTGGAGTGACTACACTCCAAAAGTTCTTCATTGGCTGTAAAGCGCTGTGAGATGTCCGGTGGTCGTGAAATACACTATATAGGTCTTTCTTTTTTTTATATGTTAACTCCCTGATCTGTCTGTCTCTATACCAATTTGCACGTGGCTTGGCCAATAATCCAGAGATGATTACCCTCGAGGTCCTCCTTTTAATTTAGTTACAAACTCCTGATACTCCCTCAGTACGACCTCCTCCTTGTCCCTAACCATGTTGTTTGTTCCGGCATGGACCACGACAACTGGATTTACCCCCTCCCTTTCCAAATTCCTTTGCAGCCACCTCGAGATATCCATTACCCTGGCAGTAGGTAGACAACACACCCTTCGGGACTCTTGTTCATGGCTGAAGAGGACGCTATCTCTAATACTCACGGTTTACCTTTTGTTATCTTCATTACCTCAAGCAGATCACCTCGCAGATGCTTCCTTTTCAAGGTACGAAGGCCAAGGTTCCTTCTAAGCCAGGTCACTGACAGTAGGAAGCAGCCTCACTGATCTGTTGTGGGCTGTTTCCGGTGCCTAAATATGTCCCTTGTGTCTTGGTGAACAGAACTGGACGCAGCAACTTCAGGTGCGATCTGACGAGAGCACTCTACAGTTCGATCACAAATGCCCTCAAAGAAGGAAAGACAAAGAAAGCACTCCGATTTACATAGTGCCTTTCAAGACCTCAGGGCATCCCAAACTGCTTCACATGAAGTACATTTGAAGTGTAGTCACTGTTGTAATGTAGAAAACGTGGCAGCCAATTTGCACACAGCAAGGTACCACAATCACCAGTTCATCTGTTTTAGTAATGTTGGCTGAGGGATAAATATTGGCCAGGACACTGGGGAGAACTCCCCTGCTTTTCTTTGAAATAGTGCAAGGGATTTTTTATGGCAGACGGAGCCTCGGTTTAACCACTCATCTGAAAGATGGCACTTTCAGCACAACAGTACTCCCTCAGTACTGCACTGAAGTGTCAGTTTAGATTTTGCAATGGGTTTTGAATCCACAACCTACTGACTCAGATGTGAAAGTACGACCTACTTAGCCATGACTGACAGTTCAGGTTTTGAACTCTACTAGTTTGGCAATGTACTTCAGCCAATGTTCTGTGTAAATTGCGCTTTGTTCTGCACGGCCTGTTTCTTTTAATGTGCGGTCCCTTAAATTACTGCGCATGCTCGGTATTTACAATCATAGAATCATAGAAAATTACGACACAGAAGGAGGCCATTTGGCCCATCGTGTCCATGCTAGTTGAAAAGAGTTACCTAGCCTAATCCCATCTTCCAGCACTGGTCTCTTTAAATGCATATCCAAGTAACTTTTAAATATGATGGTTTCAGCCTCTACCACCTTTTTCAGGCAGTGAGTTCCAGACCCCCATCACCTTCTCGGTGAAGAAATGTTACCTCATCCCCATCTAATCCTTCCACCAACACTTTAAATCTGTGCCCCTTGGTTATTGACCCATCTGCTAAGGGAAATAAGTCCTCCCTATCCACTCTATCTCGACCCCTCATAATTTTGTATGCCTCGATTAAATCCCCCCTCTGCCTCCACTGTTCCAAGGAAAACAACCCCAGCCTATCCAATCTGTCCTCATAGCTAATTATTCCAGTCCTGGCAACATCCTCGTAAGTCTCCTATGTACCCTCTCTAGTGCAATCACATCCTTCTTGTAATGTGATGACCAGAACTGCATGCAGTACTCCAGCTGTGGCTTAACACCCTCAAAAGCCTGCCTGATAAACTGCGACATCCCCACTGACACCTGGAAGTCCCTGGCCATAGACCGTCCTAAGTGGAGGAAGTGCATTCGGGAGGGCGCTGAGCTCCTCAAGTATCATCGCCGAGAGCATGCAGAAATCAAGCGCAGGCAGCGGAAGGAGCGTGCGGCAAACCAGGCTCCCTGCCCACCCTTTTCCTCGACGACTATCTGTCCAACCTGTGACAGAGACTGTGGTTCTCGTATTGGACTGTATAGTCACCTAAGAACTCATGCTAAGAGTGGAAGCAAGTCTTCCTCGATTCCAAGGGACTGCCTATGATGATGAACTAGTGTTGTTTACAGTTCAAGCGTAACTTCCCTGCTCTTGTATTCTACGTCTCAGCTAATAAAGGAGAGCATCCTGTATACCTTTTTAACTATCTTATCAACCTGTCCTACTACCTTTAAAGATCTGTGGACATATACTCCAAGGTCCCTCTGTTCCTCCACACTTCTCAGTATCCTCCCATTTATTGTGTATTCCCTTGCCTTAATGCCCCTCCCCAAATGCAGTGTAAAAGTCGGTGAGCTGCCGCACACACCTGCGCGGTAACATTGACAACCTTTTTTGCCTTGTGGATCACTGGACTACGCTGTATGGATAACTTTAGGGCTGAGCCTACGAGGAACTCCAGATCAGTTTCAACTTCATCCATAACTCTTGCAGTACTATTTCTGGAGTGTATGTATCACACATTTTTCCTTCATGTGTGCAGTACTAAACACTTGTCTGCATTAAATTCCATCTGCCATTGTGCGATCCACTTACATATTTTGTCCACATTATTTTATAACGCCCGAGGTATCTCTTCAATGTAGAGGCATCTAAAAATTTGAGCTGTTTTCATTGAGTTTCTGAATTCAGCTAATTGATGGAAGTGGGAAATAGTAGTGATCCCAGCACTGATCCCTGGGGCACCTTAACAGACATTTCACTTGACGAGGGTTTGGCAGCCCTTTCTTTGTGCTTCCTCTTGACTGTACACAGGTCCGTGATACAGTGTGTCAGTCCACTACGAGAGAAGAAAAGCAGTGCAAAATCATTGGACAAAATATGGCAGGCTCTTCACTTTAGATACCGTGTTGTTAAAAAACCTACTACTTTGACATGATGGCAAGGCACCTCCCAATCTGCCAGAGGTGACACCTATCCCACCCCACCCAACTTACGCCCAGCTTCACCCCCATGCAGCATCGGCTCCAAACTTAAAACCTTTCCATCTGAGCTGACCGATCTCGATGGAGAGCTCGGTTCAGGTAACGGGTGCTTATAGCTCGGTCTCTGCCCTTTAGTCATTTCAAACACTGCTTTCCACTGGCTTTGTCAGATTGACTCTTTGATCAAGTTGGGACCTGGGGTCCTGCTCTGATGAGGTCACAACGCCCCCTCCGATCTCTATATCCATCTCGTTTCTCCGGGTTTATTTAATACAAAAACCATGCCCTCCACAGCCCCCCCCCCCAACCCCACCATAGCCAACACGAAAGCTGGTTGTGTGTGTGGAGACCCTGGCCATGGATGGATGAAAACATTATTGCCCCCTGTTTATGGACAACAAATTGCATTGCTTGCCTTTAACATAGTAAAATGTCCCATGGCACTTCACAGGAGTGTAATCAAAATAAAAAATAATTGACATCGAACCACATGAGGATCTATTAGGAAAGATGACCAAAAGCTTGGTCAAAGAGTTAGGTTTTAAGGAGCATCTTAAAGAAGGAGAGAGAGGCAGGTAGGTTTAGGGAAATAATTCCAGGAATAGTAAAATCTGGAGGTAACTAAAGCATGCAGGAATATTCCGGCAGCAGATTAGCTGAGGCAGAAGGAGAGATCCATTATATCAGAGCTGAAAGTGGGTGGTCCGACAACAACAACAACAACTTGTATTTAGATAGCACCTTTAACATAGTGAAACGCCCCGAGGGTTATCGCAGGAGCACAGACAGCTCAGGGATTATGGGACTGGAGGAGATTATAGAGATAGGGTGGGGTGAGCCATGGAGGGATTTGAAAACAAAGATGAGAATTTTGAAATCGAGGCATTGCTTAACCGGGAGCCAATGTAGGTCAACGAGCACAGGGGTGAAGGGTGAGCGGGACTAGGTGCAAGTTAGGACTTGGGCAGCTGAGTTTTGGATCACCTCTAGTTTAGAACATAAGAAATAGGAATTTAAGAAATAGGAGCAGGAGTAGGCCATTTGGCCCTTTGAGCCTGTTCCACCATTCAATAAGATCTTGGCTGATCTGATCTTGGCCTCAACTCCACTTCCCTGACCACTCCCCATAATGCTTGACTCCCTTATCATTCAAAAATCTGTCTACCTCCACCTTAAATACATTCAATGACACAACCTCCAGAGCTCTCTGAGAATTCCAAAGATTCTCCACCCTCTGAGAGAAGAAATTCCTCCTCATTTCCGTTTTAAAAGGGCGACCCCTTATTCTGAAACTATGCCCCCTAGTTCTAGTTCCCCCCCCCACGAGGGGAAACATCCTCTCTGCATCTACCCTGTCAAGCCCCCTCAGAATCTTATACATTTCAATAAGATCACCTCTGATTTTTCTAAACATCAATGAATATTGGCCCAACCTGCTCAAACTTTCTTCATAAGACAACCCCTTTCATCTCAAGAATCAACCTAGTGAACCATCTCTGAACTACCTTCAATGCAAGTGTATCCCTCCTTAAATAAGGAGACCAAAACTGCATGCAGGAGTGGCCTCACTAATACTCTGTACAGTTGTAGTTGATCATCCCTGCTTTTATACTCCATTCCCCTTGCAATAAAGGTCAACATTCCAATTGCTTTCCTAATTACTTGCTGTACCTGCATGCTAACCTTTTGTGCTTCATGTACAAGGACCCCCAGATCTGTCTGTATCTCAGCATTTTGTAATCTCTCCACATTTAAATAATAATTTGCTTTTTTTATTTTTTCTACCCAAGTGGATAATCTCACATTTTCCCACATTATACTCCATCTGTAAAATGTTTGCCCACTCACTTAGCCTATCTATTTCCCTTTGCAGATTCTTTGCATCCTCCTCACAACTTGTTTTCCCACCTATCTTTGTATCATCAGCAAATTTGGCGACACTACACTTGGTCCCTTTATCCAAGTCATTAATATAGATTGTAAATAGTTGAGGCCCCAGCACTGATCCCTGTGACACCCCACTAGTGATAGTTTGCTAACTTGAAATTGACCCATTTATCCCGACTCTCTGTTTTCTGTTAGTTAGCCAATCCTCTATCCATGCTAATATATTACCCCCAACCCCGTGAGCTCTTATCTTGCACAGTAATCTTTTATGTGGCACCATATCGAATGCCTTCTGGAAATCCAAATACACCACATCTACTGGTTCCCCTTTATCCACCCTGCTCATTACATCCTCAAAGAACTCCAGCAAATTTGTCAAACATGATTTCCCTTTCATAAAACCCTGCTGACTCTACTTGACTGTAGTATGATTTTCTAAATGTCCTGCTACTACTTCCTTAATAATGGACTCCAGTATTTTCCCAATGACAGGCTAACTGGTCTATAGTTTCCTGCTTTCTGTCACCCTCTTTTCTTAAATAGGATGCAGGCCATCAGGTCCACGGGACTTGTCCACCTTTAGTCCCCTAGTTTGCCTAGTACTTTATCTCTAGTGATAGTGATTGTTTTAAGTTCCCCCCTCCCAATTGCCCCTTGATTATCAATTTTTGCAATGCTTTTAGTGCCCTCCCATGAAGACCGATACAAAATATTTGTTCAAAGTCACTGCCATTTCCCTGTTTCCCATTATTAATTCCTCATAGGGTAGAATGTGGGAGGCTAGCCAGGAGTACATTGGAATAGTCGAGTCCAGAGGTAACAAAGGCATGGATGAGGGCTTCAGCAGCACATGAGCTGAAACAACGGCGGAGACGTGCGATGTTACGGAGGTGGAAATAGGCGATCTTCGTTATGCTGCAGATATGTGGTTGACAGTGCCTTTCAGGGTCGAATATGACACCAAGGTTGCGAACAGTCAGGTTCAGCCTCACACAAAAATTGGGGAGAGGGATGGAGTCAGTGGCTAGAAAATGGAGTTTGTGGTGGAAAAAATGGCTTCTGTCTTCCCAATATTTAATTGGAGAAAATTTCTGCTCATCCAGAACTGGATGTCGGAGGAGCAGTCTGATAATTTAGAGATCGAGGAGGGGTCAACAGAAGTAGTATTGAGGTAGAGCTGGGTGTCATCAGCATACATGTGGAAACTGACGCTGTGTTTTCGGATGATGTCGCCAAGGGGCAGCATGTAGATGAGAAATAGGAGGGGACCAAGGATAGATCCTTAGGGGACACCAGAGATAACGATGCGGGGGTGGGAAGAGAAGCCATTGCAGGTGATTCCATGGCTACAATTAGATAGATAAGAATGGAACCAGGCGAGTGCAGTCCCACCCAGCTGGACGACGGTGGAGAGGCATTGGAGACAGATAGAGTGGTCAACCTTGTGAAAGGCTGAAGACAATTCAAGAAGGACGAGGAGGGATAGTTTGCCTTTGTCACAGTCACAAATGATCTCATTTGTGACTTTGATGAGACCCGTTTCGGTACTGCGGCAGGCACGGAAACCAGATTGGAGGGAGTCAAACATGGAATTGCGGGAAAGATGAGCACGGATTTGAAAGGAAAGGGAGGTTGGAGATGGGCCGGTAGTTTGCAAGGACGGAGGTGTCGAGGGTTGTTTTTTTGAGGAGAGGGTTGATGGTGGCAGATTTGAGGGAGAGGGGGACAGTACCTGAGGAGAGAGAACCGTTAACAATGTCAGCTAACATTGGGTGGAAATTGGGTGGTCAGTAGTTTGGTGGGAAGAGGGTCAAGGGAGCAGGTAGTGTGTCTCATGGACAAGATGAGCTCTGAATGATCATGAGGGGAGATCAGAGAAAAATTGGAGAAAGATGTGAGGTCAGTGCTAGGGCAGGGAGGATCCTTAGAGGAAATTTAGCCCACTGGGCTAGGGGAAGGAAGGGAAGAGGCAGAGGTAGGTGAACGGATGGTCTCAATCTTGGAGACAAAGAAGTCCATGAGCTCCTCACACTTATTATCGGAGGTGAAGGTGGAGAATGGGAGAGGGGTTTAAAAAGATGTTTAGCAGTGGTGAATAGAAGCCGGGGTTTATCTTTACACTCCAGAATGATTCTGCAGTAGTGAGCGATTTTGGCAGATGAGAATAGGACCCGATAATATGATTAGTGATGAATAGGATATAAGGTCGGAAGCTCTGCTCAGTGTTAAATAGGATTGCGTACACACAGTCAAGAATTCAGCCTTTGAATCCCGTTTGTGGTATAACATGTCCCCTAATCAGAGCGGCTGAGCCATTGTCCTCAATGGAAACTGAAACCTGTGCCTGTCTCTTCTGTTTTTTACAGCATGCTCCTCGTCCCCTTGCTTACATGATGGAATGTGTCTCCAGCTTGGATCAGTTGACTATAGGTGTGCCTGTCTGGCTGGTTATACAGGGAAACGGTGTGAAAACAGTGAGTATTAACGTAGGTGCAAATGTTCAGTGTTTGGGTATATGTTGCTCGAAGTATCCATAGCAGCACTGCAGGTTGAATTTTGCTAAATATCGGGAAGACCGAAGCCATCATCTTTGGTCCCCCCCCACGAACTGCCTTCCCTAGCCATCGACTCCATCCCTATCCTCAACTTCTGTCTAAGACTGAACCAGACTGTTCGCAACCTAGCTGTCATATTTGACCCTGAAATGAGCTTCTGACCATATATCTGCGGCATAACTATGATCGCCTATTTCCACCTTCGTAACATCACCTGTCTCCACCCTTGCCTCAGCTCATCCACTGCATATGCCCGCATCCATGCCTTTGTTACCTCTAGACCTGACTATTCCAACGCACTCCTGGCTAGCATCCCACATTCTACCCTATGTAAACTTGAGTTCATCCAAAACTTGACAGCCCGTGTCCTAATGCGCACCAACTCCCGTTCATCCATCACCCCTGTGCTCGGTGACCTACTGTGGCTCCTGGTTAATCAACACCTCAATTTCAAAATTCTCATCCTTCTTTACAAATCCCTCCATGGCCTAGCTCCTCCCGATCTCTGTAATCTCCTTCAGTCTCACAACCCACCCAAGATATCTGCGCTCCTCAAATTCTGCCCCTGATTATAACCGCTCAACCATTGGTGGCCGTGTCTTTAGCTGCTTAGGCTCTAAGCTCTGGAACTCCCTCCCTAAACCTCTCTGCCTCTCCTTCCTCCTTTAAGACGTTCTTAAAACCTACCTCTTTACCCAAGCTTTTGGTCACCTGTCACAATTTCTTCTTATCTGGCTCGGTGTCAAATTTATTTTTTGTCTTCTAACACTTCTGTGAAGCGCCTTGGGAGGTTTTACTATGTTAAAGGCGCTAAAAAAATAAAAGTTGTAGTTGTTGAAATATTGGGGGGAATGTTAACCACAAAAATAGGTGTTTTGTGGGCGTGGGGGTAGTTAATTTGTTAAAAATTGGTTTTCCGACCTCAACCCACCTCCAACCCGCCCACTTCCGATTTTAACGAATGTGGGTCAAGGTCTGCGGGGGGAGTGGTTGCAGGACAGGGGCGGGACAACCCGCTCTCAGGAGGCAGGACATCAATTTAAATATTATAATGAGGCTGGAAGCCTCTGTTTTCAACTCCATGGAAAATAATTGGTAAACCGGCCGGCCTCCATTGACCATAATCAGCATGAGTGAAAAGTATAAGCTACAAATTGACTCCATTTTATATTGAGCGGAGAATAGGCAGTTTTTGGATTTATCACCTGCAATGGTTTCTCATCCCACTTGCGCAGTGTTACCTCTGGTGTTCCCCATGGATCTATCTTTGGACCCCCTCCCATTTCTCATATACATGCAACCCCTCGGCGACATCATCCAAAAACACAGCGTCGGTTTCCACATGCTGATCATCATCCATGTCTTTGTTACCTCCAGACTTGACTATTTCAACTCACATTTTACTGTCCGTAAAATTGAGGTCATCCAAAACTCTGTTGCCTGTAACTTAACTCGCAGCAAGTCTTGTTCACCCATCATCCCTACATTGTCTCCCAATTAAGCAATGCCTCGATTTTAAAATTCTCATTCTTGTTTTCAAACCACTCCATGGCCTCGCCCCTCCATATTTCTGTAATCTCCTCCAGCCCTACAACCCCGC
The DNA here is from genome assembly GCF_044704955.1 of Pristiophorus japonicus. Lineage (NCBI taxonomy): Eukaryota > Metazoa > Chordata > Chondrichthyes > Pristiophoridae > Pristiophorus > Pristiophorus japonicus. Next base: position 87,237,110 of record NC_091990.1, on the reverse strand, counting down.
GAGATGTCTGCGCTCCTCAAATTCTGGCCTCTTCAACATCCCTGATTATATTCGCTCAGCCATCGGTGGCCGTGCCTTCTGTTGCCAAGGCCCCAAGCTCTGGAACTCCCTGCCTAAACCACTCCGCCTCTCTACCTCTCTTTCATCCTTCAACAGGCTCCTTATAATCTACCTCTTTGACCAAGCTTTTGGTCACCTTTCCTAATTTCTCCTTATGTGGCTCGGTGTCAAATTTTTCATCTGATAATACTCCTGTGGAGCACCATGGGACGTTTCACTGCGTTAAAGGCGCTATATAAATAGAAGTTATTGTTGTAGTTGTTGTGTGTAACCAAACTGTAATTTTGTGAGACAATAATGATGTCTTGATTTTTGTTTTGGTTTAGTAACTGTCTCTTTAAAACTCAATCATTGTATTCGGATTTTTCATAAGCAGGTAAAGTCAGAATCCTGCGCCAAGCTGACCCTGATGCAATGCTGTGAAGTTTGTTTTAATTGTCTCTCAGATGACAGGCTTGCGAGATAGCTTGATGTACCATCGACAAATATATCCAGGCTTTGTGATTGGTTGTGTTTGAATTTGACGGAGCGTTTCTTGTTTCTGTTTGAGTTTGAGAGGTCAGGTATTCAAAATCTAGGAAGTGCCGGAAACTCTTTTCCGGGGTATAAAAAAGGGCTCTTCTATTCGAAAAACTAGTTGCCAGTTGAAAATCCCATGAGTAGGAACAGTTTAGGAATCCTAGAGAAACAACGGAAGACGGCTTGAGAACAATTGACTGGTTGGTATTCCTGAAAGACAGGAGAAATAATGTATAGATTTAAAAGTTATCTGCAAAGGCTAAGTTTATTTCTAAAGAGTGCTAATTTTTATTATTTTATCGACTTAAGTTACATAAAGATTATCTGCTGTAAATATATAATTGCATCCTCTCATTGCTAGATTATTCACTTGTTCACTGTTTCTATAATAAATTCTTTTCATACTTTAAACGTTAAACCAGGTTGTTACTTGTGTCCTGATTTCAAGATTTTGTTTATTTCCCGATTTTAAACTTACCAATTCGCAAGGTGAACGTGGTCACTCTCAAAGATACGAGGGGTCGGGACTCATAATAAGTGTGAAAATAACCTCTTGGCTAAGAATGTTAGAAAAGACCCTGTTTATAAAGAAGATGTTTACAATTCCTCTACACATAGCACAAAGCATGACTACTCCCCCTATTATGGAACACAATATAGGTATCATTGTCTTAATTTGGTTTTTTTTGCAGTCACTGATTTCTATGAAGGTCAACTGATATCTGATGATGCCATGTGGTACAATTTCCAGGGGCGGGGTTCATTCAATCTCCCACTGTCTACACTGTTTTACTGGGGTTTCTGCTCAAGTAACAGTAGGTATTGGGAAAGTCCAATGGAAATGTTACTGCAATTTGTAGGGTGATAACCCATTCTGCCTGTGACCCTGATTGCTCCATTTCAACGGTAGCACCGCCCACGCCCCCCCTCCCCACACCCCCTGTGACCCAGATAGCTTCATTTTGACATTAGCCTCCCCCGCCATTGCCCTGTGACCCAGATAATTCCATTTTGACAGTAGCCACAGCACCCCCACCCCACCCCCGCGACCCTGATAATTCCATTTTGATAGTGATCTCTCGGTGATCCTCATGGAAAACCACACAGCAAAAGCTTGGTTTTCAATTGCTGCATTTAAAAAAGCGATGTAAACTTGTACGCTCATGGACGACAAGCAATGTGAATACCTTTGTTCCTGTTTTTTTGATACTCCAGCCGTGTTCAGTTTTGGACTGGACAGAGGGTATCTGCGCAATAGTCTGTCACTTGCAGTGGATTCTTGGCTTTCTAAGAGTCATCTTGAATCCTCCCCCATCTTCATGGTACACGGTATCGCAATTTGCCTTGAGCCACGGGAAGTTCACTTACTGCTGCCTGATGCGACAAGAGGCTGTGTGAATCAGAGCCCAGAGAGAGGTGTTACCGATATAACATGGGATAAACCCCACTGTGCACAATGTGTAAAGTAATGCTAAACTCCTACTTTATAAACAGATTTATGATATTGTTATAACCTCTTACATAGTAGGACTCCCCCTCCAACCCCCACCACAACCCCACTGTTACTGTTTGTAGCAATACACTTTCTCTTTTACCAAGGGGACTTCCAATTGGTATGACTTGCATGGTCTCTGAATGGTTCAGGCGAAGCTTGCAACCAGTAATCGGTAATAGAATTTATAGGTTTTCAGTTGCCTGCAGCATAGAATTACATAGAATTATATAGAATATAAAGCACAGAAACAGACTATTTGGCCCAACTAGTCTGTTCTGGTGTTTATAGTCCACAAGAATCTCATCTACCTCATCTCAGTCTTTCAGCATCTCTTTCTATTTACTTTTCTCTCATGTACTCATCCAGTTTCCTTTTGAAAGCATCTCAGCTATTTGCCTCAACCACTTCCTGTGGTAGCGAGTTCCAAATTCTCACCCCTCTCTGAGTAAATAAATATCTCCCTATTTCCCTATTGCCTTTATCAGTAACTATCTTGTATTTATGGCCTCAAGTTTTGGATTCTCCGACAAGCGGAAACATTCTCTCCACATCTACCCTGCCCAACCCATTCATCATTTTAAAGACCTCGATCAAGTCACATTTAAGTTTTCTCTTTTCTAAAGATAAAAGCCCCGCCCTGTTCAATCTTTCTCGATAGCTGTAATCACTCAGTATCGATCCGATCGGACAGACATGAGCAATTCTGTTCTTCCTATCATCTAGGGCTTCCTTCACTCTCTCTCTCTCTCTCTTTCTTTCCTTCCATCTGTGACTCCTCTCCCTCTCTTTCTTCCGTCTGTGACTACAAGCTTTTGGGAGGTCACTTTTAACCTACTTTTAGGGATGGGCCTGGACCTGAATATTGACAAGACCTTTTGACCTATAGAGATTCCCCATAAAACTTAATATCCAACACTGTATCTTGTTCCATGTCTCGCTTTTTGTTTCAAGATCCCGCCTTAAAGATGTCTTACAATTTTGGTCACATCTCATCGTTTATTCCTTATCAAAGTCGCTTTTCTGTAGAATTCCTTTAATCTCACTCTGCTTCTATTCTCTTGGGTACTATGAATACAAAGCCTGAGCCCTCTACTCTTTGAATTATGACACCAAACTAGAGCTTTGTCACCTCAACCGTTCTTTACGACATAACAAACTGCCGGTGTTTCTGTTAATTGCTACAAACTTCCATCGATTCTAAACCTTCCGATACAAATTGTCTTAAGATACAAAAACAAACTGAAGCTTTTACTTGAAAACCACAAATAATTAGCATTTCTCAGCATTTCTCTATCATTCTAAGCAGACACCTCGTCTCCAGTCCAAAACAACGATTTAAACACAGTACTTGTATCAGTTTTAGGCATCCTTAGTCTCTAACACTATAACTAAATTCCAGAGCTTTGTTAGCATGTTTAATTGCTTTACTGACCTGTGGTGTTGCTTTTACATAGAAACATAGAAAATAGGTGCAGGAGTAGGCCATTCGGCCCTTCGAGCCTGCACCACCATTCAATAAGATCGTGGCTGATCATTCCCTCAGTACCCCTTTCCTGCTTTCTCTCCATACCCCTTGATCCCTTTAGCCGTAAGGGCCATATCTAACTCCCTCTTGAATATATCCAATGAACTGGCACCAACAACTCTCTGCGGCAGGGAATTCCACAAGTTAACAACTCTCTGAGTGAAGAAGTTTCTCCTCATCTCAGTCCTAAATGGCTTACCCCTTATCATTAGACTATGTCCCCTGGTTCTGGACTTCCCCAACATCGGGAACATTCTTCTTGCATCTAACCTGTCCATAACCTGACCTGAATTTTTTATGTTTCTATGAAATCCCCTCTCATCCTTCTAAACTCCAGTGAATACAGGCCCAGTTGATCCAGTCTCTCCTCATATGTCAGTCCTGCCATCCCGGGAATCAGTCTGGTGAAGCTTCGCTGCACTCCCTCAATAGCAAGAACGTCCTTCCTCAGATTAGGAGACCAAAACTGAACACAATATTCTTGGTGAGGCCTCACTAAGGCCCTGTACATCTACAGTAAGACCTCCCTGCTCCTATACTCAAATCCCCTAGCTATGAAGGCCAACATATCATTTGCCTTCTTCACCGCCTGCTGTACCTGCATGCCAACTTTCAATGATGTATCATAACACCCAGGTCTCGTTGCACCTCCCCTTTTCCTAATTTGCCGCCATTCAGATAATATTCAGCCTTCGTGTTTTTGCCACCAAAGCGGATAACCTCACATTTATCCACATTATACTGTATCTGCCACTTATTTGCCCACTCACCTAACCTGTCCAAATCACCCTGCAGCCGTTTAGCGTCCTCCTCACAGCTCACACCACCACCCAGCTTAGTGTCATCTGCAAACCTGGAGATATTACACTCAATTCCCTCATCCAAATCATTAATGTATATTGTAAATAGCTGTGGTCCCAGCACTGAGCCCTGCGGCACCCCACTAGTCACTGCCTGCCATTCGGAAAAGGACTCGTTTATCCAGACTCGCTGCTTCCTGTCTGCCAACGACTTCTCTATCCACATCAGTACATTACCCCCAATACCATGTGCTTTAATTTTGCACACCAATCTCTTGTGTGGGACTTTGTCAAAAGCCTTTTGAAAGTCCAAATACACAACATCCACCAGTTCTCCCTTGTCCATTCTACCAGTTACATCCTCAAAAAATTCTTGAAGATTTGTCAAGCAGGATTTCCCTTTCATACATCCATGCTGACTTGGACCGATCCTGTCACTGCTTTCCAAATGTGCTGCTATTTCATCTTTAACAATTGATTCCAACATTTTACCCACTACTGATGTCAGGCTAACTGGTCTATAATTATCCGCCTTCTCTCTCCCTCCCTTCTTAAAAAGTGGTGTTACATTAGCTACCCTCCAGTCCATAGGAACCGATCCAGAGTCGATAGACTGTTGGAAAATGATCAACAAAGCATCCACTATTTCTAGGGCTACTTCCTTAAGTACTCTGGGATGCAGACTATCAGGCCCCGGGGATTTATCGGCCTTCAATCCCATCAATTTCCCTAACACAATTTCCCCGCCTAATAAGGATTTCTTTCGTTTCCTCCTTCTGACTAGACCCTCGGTCCCTTAGTATTTCCGGAAGGTTATTTGTGTCTTCCTTTGTGAAGACAGAACCAAAGTATTTGTTTAAGTGGTCTGCCATTTCTTTGTTCCCCATTATAAATTCACCTGAATCTGAATCTATGTTTGTCTTCACTAATCTTTTTCTCTTCACATATCTATAGAAGGTTTTGCAGTCAGTTTTTATATTCCCAGCACGCTTCCTCTCATACTCTATTTTCCCCCTCCTAATTAAACCCTTTGTCCTCCTCTATAAAATTCTCCCAATCCTCAGGTTTGCTGCTTTTTCTGGCCAATTTATATGCCTCTTCCTTGGATTTAACACTATCCTTAATTTCCCTTGTTAGCCATGGTTGAGCCACCTTCCCCGTTTTATTTTTACTCTAGACAGGAATGTACAATTGTTGAAGTTCATCCATGTGATCTTTAAATGTTTGCCATTGCCTATCCACATTCAACCCTTTAAGTATCATTTCCCAGTCTATTCTAGCCAATTCACGTCTCATACCATTGAAGTTACCTTTCCTTAAGTTCAGGACCCTAGTCTCTGAATTAACTGTGTCACTCTCTATCTTAATAAAGAATTTTAGTGATATATTCATCTGTATCCCTAAATCCCTTTGCCCTTCTACCCCAGTCAGGTTTTTTATTTTCTAAGGTGCAGATGTTTCTATTTTTCCTACCAAAGTGCACCCCCTGGCATTTGCCACTTAACTGTGTAGTTTGCAAGTTTTCTAATGTCTTCTTGTATCATGGTGCATTCTTCCTCAATGTTAGCTATAACACCCAGTTTGGCATCAACTGCAAATTTTGATATTGAGTTACTTGTTCCTAAGTTAAAATCATTAATATAAATTATGAATAACCGTGGTCATAAGAACATAAGAACATAAGAATTAGGAACAGGAGTAGGCCATCTAGCCCCTCGAGCCTGCTCCGCCATTCAAAAAGATCATGGCTGATCTGGCCGTGGACTCAGCTCCACTACCCGCCCGCTCCCCATAACCTTATTAGTTAAAAATCTTTCTATCTGTGACTTGAATACATTCAATGAGCTAGCCTCAACTGCTTCCATGGCAGAGAATTCCACAGATTCACAACCCTTTGGGAGAAGAAATTCCTTCTCAACTCGGTTTTAAATTGGCTCCCCCGTATTTTGAGGCTGTGCCCCCTAGTTCTAGTATGGTCCCTGTAATGATCCTTGTGGAACACCACTTCATAGATTCCTCCAATTTTAATAACTATCCTTTACCAATTCTCTCTACTTCCCATTTTGTAGCCAATTTGCTACACATGCAGGTATTTTTTCCCTGACTCCATCTGCTCTAATCCTTGTCATGAGCTTACCGTGTGGTACCTTATCGAAGCAGAACTGAGAGGCTTCTTACCGGGAAATCTCCTCAATTTCCTCAAAGCTTCACCTGCTCCGCTGTCTTAACTTAGGCAGAAGTTTAGCGGAAACCCTGTTTGTGAGTAAGAGAAGTCCTGAGGCAACTCACTACCTCCTGTGTCCTAGTACCTTGCAAGGCCAGTGAGCCATAAAAATAAAAGAACGTAGGAACTAGGAGCAGGAGTAGGCCATTTAGCCCCTCGAGCCTGCTCCACCATTTATAAGTCCATGGCTGATCTGATCCTGGACTCAGCTCCACTTCCCTGCCCGCTCCCCATGACCCTTCACTCCCTTATCTTTCAAAAATCTGCCTATCTCCACATTAAATATATTCAATGAGCCAGCCTCCACAGCTCTCTGGGGCAGAGAATTCCACTAATTTATGAGGGAAGAAATTTCTCCTCATCTCAGTTCTAAATGAGCGACCCCTTATTCTTAAACTATGCCCCCGAGTTCTAGTTTCCCCATGAGTGGAAACATCCTCTCTGCATCTACCTTGTCAACCCCCTTCTATAAGATCACCTCTCATTCTTCTAAACTTCAATAAGTATCGGCCCAACTTGCTCAACATTTCTTCATAAGTCAACCCCTTCATCTCAGGAATCATCCTCGTGAACCTTCTCTGAACTATCTCCAATGCAAGTATATCGCTCCTTAAATACGGAGACCAAAACTGTACGCAGTACTCTCGATGTGGTCTTACCAATACCCTGTACAGTTGTAGCAGGACTTCCCTGCTTTTATACTCCATCCTCCTTGCAATAAAGGCCAACATTCCATTTGCTTTCCTGATTACTTGTTTTACCTGCATACTAACATTTTGTGTTTCATGCACAAGGACCCATAGGTCCCTCTGTACAGCAGCATTTTGTAATTTCTCTCCATTTAAATAATAATTTGCTTTTTTATTTTTCATACCAAAGTGGATAACCTCACATTTTCCCACATCATATTCCATCTGCCAAATGTTTGACCACTCACTTAGCCTGTCTATGTCCTTTTGTAGATTATTTGCGTCCTCCTCACAACTTGCTTTCCCACCTGTCATCACCTGTCATTGGCTACATTACACTCGGTCCCTTCATCCAAGTCATTAATATAAATTTGCAAATAGTTCAGGCCCTAGCACTGACCCCTGTGGCACCCCACTAGTTACCATTTGCCAAATGGAAAATGACCCATTTATCCCGACTTTCTGTTTTCTGTTAGTTAGCCAATCCTATATCCATGCTAATATATTACCCCCAACCCCTTGTGCAGTAACCTTTTATGTGGCACCTAATCGAAAGCCTTCTGGAAATCCAAATACACCACATCCACTGGTTCCCCCTTATCAACCCTGCTTGTTACGTCCTCAAAAAACTCCAGCAAATTTGTCAAACATGATTTCCCTTTCATAAAACCATGCTGACTCTGCTTTACTATATTATGCTTTACCAAATGTCCTGCTACTACTTCCTTAATAATGGATTTTAGCATTTTCCCAATGATAGATGTTAGGCTAACTGGTCTATAGTTTCCTGCTTTCTGTCTCCCTCCTTTTTTAAATAGAGGCATTACATTTGCGGTTTTCCAATCCACTGGGACCTCTCCAGAATCCAGGGAATTTTGGTAGATTACAACCAATGCATCCACTATCTCTGCAGCCACTTCTTTTAAGACCCTAGGATGCAAACCATCAGATCCAGGGGACTTGTCCACCTTTAGTCTCATTATTTTAACGAGTACTTTTCCTTTAGTGATAGTAATTGTTTTAAGTTCCCCCCTCCCTGTAGCCCCTTGATAATCTATTATTGGGATGTTTTTAGTGTCTTCTACCATGAAGACCAATACAAAATATTTGTTCAAAGTCTCTGCCATTTCCCTGTTCCCCATTATTAATTCCCCATTCTCATCCTCTTAAGGTACCAATGTTTACTTTAGCCACTCTTTTTCTTTTAATATTCCCGTAGAAGCTCTTACTATCTGTTTTTATATGTCATGCCAATTTACTCTCATAATCCATCTTCTAATTCTTGATTATTTTTTTAGTCATCCTTTGCTGGTTTTTAAAAATTTCCCAATCCTCTGGCCTCCCATTAATCTTGGCCACATTGTATGCCATTGTTTTCAATTTGATAACATCCTTTACTTCCTTAGTTAGCCACAGATGGTTCTTCCTTTTCTACAGTCTTTCCTTCTCATTGGGATATATTTTTGTTGAGAATTATGAAATATCTCCTTAAATGCTAATCAACCGTCCCACACTTTAATCTATTTTCCCAGTCCACTTCAGCCAACTGTGCATTCATACCTTTGTAATTTCCTTTATTTAAGATCAGGACTCTGGTTTGAGATCCAACTTTCTCACCCTCCAACTGAATTTGAAATTCAACCATGCTATGATCACCCTTTCCTCAACCATCCTTTACTATGAGATCATTTATTAATCCTGTCACATTACACGTTACCAGATCTAAGATAGCCTGCTCCCTGGTTGGTTCCACAACGCACTGTTCAAGGAAACCATCCCGGATACACTCTATGAACTTACCAGCGGGTCTGGGAGATGTCCAGGTCTGAGAATTGTTTCTCAGCAATCTCCCGGGAAGATTCACTGTGTGCCGATTGGTGAGGGCTGCCATTCTCCTAGTGAAGCTGAACTAACGGAAGAAAATTGCCTTGTAATAAGTTTCTAGTAAATTAGTAAATGTTCTTGAATTTGCGTGACTGCAGGATTTGTTTAAATGTCTGTGTAATAAAGTGAGTTTATCAACTATGTGACCTGTCAGTGGTGATATGTAGGAATCCTGTGGCTCCCGGCAATGGTACAGTGGAAGGGGATGACTTCCGGTTCGGCTCCCATATCTACTTCAGCTGTGATATGGATTTCCAGTTGGTTGGAAGTAACGTTATCACTTGTCAACTGGACGGGAATTGGAGCACAATGACACCACGCTGTGGTAAGGCTCTTTAACATCCTGTGTACTGAGGAGCAGGGCGTGAGGGTTGGTGGGGGAGGGGATGGCATTTGCCCTGTCTGTCGTGAAGTTAAAATGCGAGTATAGCGAATACATTTAGCATTTGACCTCCAGCAGTTTAAGGAGCAAATCTCCCATGGCCTCACCTGTCCTCACTGGAATGAGTTTTCCTATATAATTATGTCGTATTTTCCTAACCGACGAGCACCACCTGTGGTCCAATCCCCTCCCTGCCTACTCCCTTAGAATCATAGAATGGTTACAGCACAGAAGACCATTCGGCCCATCAAGTCCGTGCCGGCTCTCTGCAAGGGCATCTCAGCTAGTCCCACTTCCCCGCCCTTTCCTCGTAGCCCCGCAATTTTCTTTCCTTCAGGTATTTATCCAATTCCCTTTTGAAAGCCATGATTGAGTCTGCCTCTATCACCCTTTCAGGCATCGCATTCCAGGTCACGACATTAAAAAACAGTTTCTTCTCGTGTCGCCTTCAGTTCTTCTGCCAATCACCTTAAATCTGTGTCCTCTGGTTCTCAACCCTTCCGCTTATGGGAGCAGTTTCTATCTACTCTGTCCAGACCCCTCATGATTTTGAACACCTCCAACAAATCTTCTCTCAACTTTCTCGGCTCCAAGGAGAACAACCCCAGCTTCTCCAGTCTATCCACGTAACTGAAGTCCCTCATCCCTGGAATCATTTTTGTAAATCTTTTCTGCACGCTCTCTAAAGCCTTCACATCCTTCCTAAAGTGTGGTGCCCAGAGTTGAGCACAATGCTCCAGTGTTTTATAAAGGTTCATCATAATCCTTCCTTTTGTATTCTATGGGGCCAAAATTGCCCCTCTTGGTAAGGCCTGTTAGCACCTCAAACCGGCAGCCATGCTGTGGAGTGCAGTGGCCGCCAAGTTCTCGCTAAATGGCCGCTGATATTGGTATTGCCCTGACGCGGTTTCCCAGCGGTGTGCAGCACCCCACCTCTTGCCCCCCACTTCCGCGGCAGTGATGGACAGCATTCCTAAGTGCGTCATCACTGCGCTCACCGCCGAGGTCCTGGGCAGAAAGCAACATTCCCCTTCAAAAGTCGTCCAGCCGCTCGACGGATCCAAGAGTTGCCTCTTTTGGGTGTTGCATCGCTGCAGATGCACACCTCCGGAGGCAGTTAAAGGGTTGTGGAGTTAATCGCATTTCATGCTGACTTTTTCCCATTGTTTTACTCGTAGTGCAAGGCTACAGTGTGCGCTGCTTGCTGAATGCTGGAGGCGCCTTCCAGCTGCAGAACAGGGAGGCCACTTCGAGGAGGCTGCGCTTGTGGAGGCCTTAGAGCTAGGGGCAGTGCTTGCAGCCAACGTCTCCTGTGCATTGTGCGTGTCTCCGAGGCATGGAGGAGAATCATAGAATCATGGAAATTTACAGCATGGAGGGAGGCCATTTCAGCCCATCGTGTCTGCGCCGGCCGACCAAGAGCTATCCAGCCTAATCCCACTTTCCAGCTCTTGGTCCGTAGCCCTGTAGGTTATGGCACTTTAAGTGCATATCCAAATATTTTTTAAATGTGGTGAGAGTTGCTGCCTCTACCACCCTTTCAGGCAGTGAGTTCCAGACCCCTATTTCGTGCGCTGTGCCTCTGTTTATGAAGCCCAGGATCCCATAAGTTTTTTTAACTGCTTTCTCAACCTGTCCTACCACCTTCAACAATTTGTAAACACAGAGACCCAGGCCTCTCTGTTCATGCACCCTTTTAGAATTATACCCTTTAGTTTACATTGCCTCTCCTCATTCTTCCTACCAAAATGAATCACTTCGCACTTTTCTGCCTTAAATTTCATCTGCTCAATGTTCACACATTCTACCAGCCTGTCTATGTCCTCTTGGAGTCTGTCACTGTCCTCCTCGTTTTTCACTATATTTCCAAGTTTTGTGCCATCTGCAAATTTTGAAATTGTGCCCTGTACACCCACATCCAAGTCATTAATATATATCAAGAAAAGCAGTGGTCCTCATACAGACACCTGGGGAACACCACTGTGTACCTTCCTCCAGTCCGATACACAACCATTCATCACTACTCTCTGTTTCCTGTCACTTAGCCAATTTCATATCCATGCTGCCACTCTCTTTTTTATTCCATGGGCTTCAACTTTGCTGGCAAACCTAATAGTTGGATTTTTAGCTTTTGAGATTTTGGGGCGGTAATTGCGGTGGGGTTGTCCTGATACCTCCTGGAAAAACGTTGCGTCTTCGTCTGTAAAATTCGGCAAAAAATGAGGTTCCATGATCGGTGGCATAAAATCAGGCATAACACACGGACGTTTTTGTGCCTGAGCCGAAAATCGCAGCGTTAAATACGTCAGAATAATGTGCAGGTCAAGGTTGTGTAGATGCCCTGATTTTTGTTGATTACGCTTGTAAATAGTTTCTTTGATTTAATGTATTTCATTGTTCATTTATTTTTTGATCCATTCGAAACTTGTGTTTTTTTTCTCTCTGGTTTTGTGCCTTTCCCAGATGACTACACAGCTGTAAGTGGGGCAGGGATTATGTAGGGAGTGTAAACAGGCTTGTGTAACCTGAGCTTTTCCCTGTCCATTCACATGCACACTTTGCCTGACGCTCCGGACCCGAGTCAGTCAATACTTGTTCACTTTTTCCCCCTCTTTCCTTTTCTCTTCAGCCCTCCCTGACTGTTCCCCCTGTCGTCGTGCCTCCTTTCATCTCCCCTCTCTCGGATACTCTGCCCTCCCCAATCCTTACCCCGATCCTTCATTGCTCTTTGACCTACCTGCTCTCCTGCCACCGTCTCTAGGTTTGACTCCCTCCTAGATAAGCCATAGATTCCCTCTGTGCCTCTCTTGGCCTCCTCCAAAGGGCCCATCGAGGCACTCATCGCTGCCTCTTTATGAGCAACAACCCCAACTGTCCTACCCTACTCTCTCGCCGACCTTCCGGCCCAGCCCACCCAGCGGGGGCTAAACTTGCCAATCTCCTCCCTGTCCAACTCACCCACCCCCCTCACCCCCGCAATGACCCTGTGAACACAGGAGGTGGGGCAGCCATCATTGACCTTCTGCGCATCTCCCCCAGAATTTCCAGTCGCTTGCGAACAAGGCCCTTGTCATCCATAAACTTATTGTGGATGATGGCATCGACATCATGGCTCTGACGGAAACCTGGATGAAAGGCGATGACACCTTACCCATAAATGAAGCCTCCCCACCTGGCTATACCTTCCACCACTTGCACCGCCCAGACCACCGTGGTGACGGTGTGGCTCTCATCACCAAATCACACCTTGGTCTACCCCGCTACTCCTCCGGCACTTTCTCTTCCTTTGAACATCTCACCTTATCCCACCCTCTTGCCTCTCATTTAAAATTCTCGTTCTCTACCACCCACCCAAGTACAATAAACATTTTATTACCAATATTTCTTCACTACTTTCCTCCCTCTGCCTCTGCACCGAGTAACTTTTCATCCTCGGTGATTTCAACCTCCATCTCACCATGCTCTCTCTCCTCTGAGTTCACTATCCTCCCTTAATCTCTCCCTCCATGTAAACTCCCCAACCCACTTCCTCTAAGGATCTTCCCTGCCCTAGCCCTGACCTCACATCTTTCTCCAGTTTCTCTCCAATCTCCCCTCATGACATTTCCAAGCTCATCCTGTCCATGGGAGACGCTTTCTGCTCCCTGATTCCCAACAAACTGCTGACCACCCAACTTCCTTTTCTGGCTCCCATGTTCGCCGACATTGTTAACGGTTCTCTCTCCTCAGTTACTATCCCCCTCTCCCTCAAATCTGCTGTCATCACTCCTCTCCTCAAAAAACAACCGTCGACCCCTCTGTCCTTGCAACCTACTGCCCCATCTCCAACAACCCTTTCCTCTCCGAAGTCCCTGAACGTGTTGTCGCCTCCCAAATCCATGCCTATCTTTCATGCAATTCCAGGTTTGAATCCCTGCTACATTACTGAAACAGCTTTTACCAAAGTGACAAATGACATCCTTTGTGACTGTGACAAAGGCAAACTATCCCTTCTCGTCCTTCTTGACTTGTCTGCAGCCTTTGACACAGTTGACCACTCTGTTCTCCTCCAACGCCTCTCCACCATTGTCCGACTGGGTGGGACTGCACTCGCCTGGTTCCATTCTTATCTATCTAATCGTAGCTAGAGAATCACCGGCAATGGCTTCTCTTCCTGCCCCCGCATCGTTACCTCTGGTGTCCCCCAAGGATCTATCCTTGGCCCCCTCCTATTTCTCATCTACATGTTGCCCTTTGCCCCATCATCCAAAAACACAGTATGTACACTGATGACTCCCAGTCTACCTCACTACCACTTTTCTCGACTCCTCCACGGTCTCGAAATTGTCAGACTGCTTGTCTGACATCCAATTCTGAATGAGCAGAAATTTTCTCCAATTAAATATTGAGAAGATCGAAGCCATTGTTTTCGGTCCCCGCCACAAACTGCATTTCCTAGCCAACGACTCGATCCCTCTCCCCAACTGAGGCTGAACCAGACTGTTCGCAACCTTGGTGTCATATTTGACCCTGAAATGAGCTTTCAACCACATATCTGCAGCATAACTAAGACGGCCTATTTCCATCTCCGTAACATCTCCCATCTCTGCCCTTGCCTCAACACATCTGCTGCTGAAGCACTCATCCTTTGTTACCTCTAGACGTGACTATTCCAACGCACTCCTGATTGGTTTCCCACATTCTACCCAACATAAACTAGAGGTGATTCAAATCTCAGCTGCCCGTGTTCTAACTCACACCAAGTCCCGCTCAACCATCACCCCTGTGCTCGCTGCCCTATATTGGCTTCCGGTTAAGCAATGCCTCGATTTCAAAATTCTCATCCTTGTTTTCAAATCCCTCCATGGTCTCGACCCTCCCTATCTCTGTAATCTCCTCCAGCCCCACAACCCCCCCCCCCCCCCCGAGATGTCTGCACTCCGCTAATTCTGATTATAATCACTCAACTATTGTGGCCGTGCCTTCTGTTGCCTGGGCCCCAAGCTCTGGCTCTTTACCTCTTTTTCCTCTTTTAAGATGCTCCTTAAAATCTACCTCTTTGACCTGCCCTGATTTCTACTTAGGCGGCTCGGTGTCAAATTGTTTTATCTCATAATACTCCTGTGAAGCGCCTTGGGACGTTTCACTACATTAAAGGCGTTATATAAATACAAGTTGTTGTTGTTGTTCAGTGCCCTGCAACATAACGTTGTCTATTGTATGGCTTTCTTTTGGTGGGGGGAGCTTTTGTTCTTTTGTTGCAGTAAAATGTCTGTTTGGATGGTGTGGCTATCCAATGGGGGCCTCGCCAGGCTCCTCTTTATCGTCTTCCTCCTCCTGAGGTGGGCCTACAATCCCCATTGGCAATACCTGGCCCCTGATGATGACCAAGCTGAACAATATGCAGCACACCACAATGAAATTGGAAACCTGTTGATGGGATTATTGAAGGCTGCCTCCAGAGCGGTCCAGGCATCGGTCTGCCTGTAGGAGATGGCATATCTCTGTCAGCAATTCCTTTCGGAAGCACAGCCTTCTCACACACTGCTCCTCAGAGAGCTGGAGGTATGAGCGTGGTGTCTGTAAACGTGTGGTGGGGGGGGTGAGCCCACCTCCCTAGACGTCTTCATCCTCTCCTCATCCATGGCCCAAAATGGCCAAGAGCCCGTCTTCTGTCTTGGCTCCGCCTGGCAATAGCATGGAGCATGATACGCTGGCGAACTAGTAATGCCGCCATTAAATTCTCTCACGGAAGTTGTAAGGAATCTGTAATGGCAGATAAAAGTGCCGCCTTCAAGACGGAGCTTCACGCAGCATGCCTCAAGGTGACCTGTGATGTAGAATCCTGCCCCTCTATTTAAATACGCCGCAATTACCACCTGCTGCACATTGGGGATGCCTGGTTTTTCAGACGTTTCCTAAGGCGGGCGTTTATTGAGGCATTAGGGCCCAATTTTGCATCTGAGGCACTAGCGGAGCGTTGCACGAGGATTGACATCATGATCTCAGTGAAACTAAAGGGTGGGGTGGTAAGTTTTTGCACCGTCGCAAACCATGAGCCGAATTTGCTGGCCGGGCATTAAAAGCTGGACGCCCGCCATGACACCTAGACGTGCAGCGCCACCAGAGGCACAAGCGAGCTGATGTGGTACTTTATCAAACGCCAATCAAAATTACAGACAAAAAAACAGGGATGTAGGACTAAGCACGATTGCTCTTTCAAAAAGCCAGCACAGGCACGATGGGCCGAATGGCCTCCTTCTGTGCTGTAAGTTTCTATGATTCTATCATTCTCAGTGTCAATGTAAAGCACTGTCTTGGCTCCGGTGTCAATGTTAACTACTCCTTTAGCTTCAGTGTCAATGTCATGTTCTCCCTTGGCTCCAGTTTGAACATTCTGTACTTACTTGTCAGGCACAGCAGGGTCAAACCCATAGCAATGCTTCCTCTACTCTGAGCCAATGTCTGCATCAGCTGTAACCTAGGATGAGGTCCTGTTCTTACAGCAGCCAGACATTATGCGTGCCCCATGACTGCCATCCACTGGCCATCTGCAGCCTGTCACCTGCTGCCCCACAGATGCCATGGTCACCTCCAGTTACAAATGCCACTTGGTGGCAAGACGATGGTGCTCCTCCTGCAGATCTCCTCTACCAATACCTCCAAATAATTGGGAGGTGTTGGGGGCGGTGGGGGGGGGGGCGGCGGGGGGCAACAGGCCTTGTAGTTTCTGCTATGTGGACAGTGTCAGAAAACTTCAGTCACAGATACTTGCAGCCAAAGTGCACTTCCCCTTTATGAGGTACTTGCTGCCTTTAAATGACATCAGCAACACAAGATAGTGTCCACCTCCATTAGCCAATGAACAGTGTGAGTAGTGCTGGCAGCCTACCTATTCTATTTAAATTAGACAGATGTCTTATTTGTGGACTTTATTACGCCCAGGTGGCCTGACGCACAAGCTGAGCGTGGCACCCAAAATGGGCTTAAACCAGTGTCTACCCAATATATCGCACTGGTCACACACACTATGTCCCACTGGTCACACACACACTGTCCCACTGGTCTCACACACACACTGTCCCACTGGTCACACACACACACTATGTCCCACTGGTCACACACACACACTATGTCCCACTGGTCACAAACATTATGTCCCACTGGTCACACACACACACACACACACACACACACACACAGTATGTCCCACTGGTCACACACACTATGTCCTACTGGTCACTCACACTATGTCCCACTGGTCTCACACACACTATGTCCCACTGGTCACTCACACACACTATGTCCCAATGGTCACATACACTGTCCCACTGGTCACTCACATTGTGTCCCACTGGTCACACACACTATGTCCCACTGGTCACACACACACACACACAGTATGTCCCACTGGTCACACACACTATATCCCACTGGTCACACACACTATATCCCACTGGTCACACACACAGTATGTCCCACTGGTCACACACACTATATCCCACTGGTCACTCACACTATGTCCCACTGGTCACTCACACTATGTCCCACTGGTCACACACACACACACACACACACACACACACACAGTATGTCCCACTGGTCACACACACTATGTCCCACTGGTCACTCACACACTATATCCCATCGGTCACACACACTATATCCCACTGGTCACTCACACTATGTCCCACTGGTCACTCACACTATGTCCCACTGGTCACTCACACACTATATCCCATCGGTCACACACACTATGTCCCTGTCGTCACACACAATGGGCTGGATTTTCTGTTGTCTATAGCCTAAGTTACCGGGCGTTAATGTGAGTGTTAGAGCTTAGCGACCGGGAGCGCAGCTTTTGGTGCCTCGACGGAAAATTCATTCGAGGCTCACCGGGGGCACAAACCGCCAGCGCCTGGTGTCAGTCCTGGTGCATGCCCACGCTTGTGCCGGCCTCATTTAGCGACTGCCAATAATCACGTCTGGAAAATCAGTCATTACAGCCTTCCAGAGTTGTTAACTGGCAGCTACTTAAAGGGATGAGGAAACGCTTTCCTTGGAGGTCACAGTCACTACAACGTTTACACACAGCACGGTGCATGAGCTTCCGAGATTGCAGTGGCAGTTGAACATAACAATTTAGCTTGAGAAAAAGTTATTTAAAAAACTTTAATGGGGGCATTACTTGTTCGCTTGCATCACATTCTACATGCTCTAGCAAGGCGCATCAAGAGACAAGGGCTGTTGGCCATATCGGCGGCCGAAGGAAGAGAGCCCCTAGATGTCAGGGCAGAGGCCCTACCCCCCACAGCGTTACCGGCTGCAAGGCTCATACCTGGACCTGTCTAAGGAACAGTGTGGCAGAAGGCTGCGCTTTCGAAAGGTGGTAGTTAGAGATATGCCATCTCCTACAGGAAGACCTGCAGCCTCATATCGGCACCAGGGCTGTTCTGCCCGTCGTAGTGAAGGTCACAGTAACACTCACCTTCTATGCCTCTGGCTCCAGGGGACATATGCAGCATCTCTCAATTCGCAGCACATCGCTGCATCCACGATGTCACACAGGCTCTGTACACATGTAGAATGGACTTCATTAACTTCCCCATGACTGGGAAGAAACAGGATGAGCGCGCATGTGGGTTTGCCAGGATAGTGGGCTTCCCCAGGGTGCAAAGAGCAATTGACTGCACACACGTGGCCTTGCGAGCACCATTCCAGAAAGCAGATGTATTCAGAAACAGAAAGGGATACCATTCCCTTACTGTGCTGCTGGTGTGCGACCACACGCAGCGCATCCTCGCAGTCAATGTTCGCTATCATGGAAGCGCACATCATGTGTTTATCCTCCAGGTGCCACGACTAGTTTAGTCACAACTGGAAGGCCGAGACTGGCTGAGCAGGGGCAAGGGATACGGCCTGGTCTCCTGGCTGATGACCCCTCTCCGCAACCCCACCACAGAGGCGGAGGAACGCTACAATAAGAGCCATGCCAGCAACTGCAACATTATGGAGCAGACAATAGGGCTGCTGAAGCAGCGATTCCGATGCCTGGACCGCCCTGGAGGCAGCCTTCAATACTCCCCTCAACAGGTCTCACTATTTATTGTGGTCTGCTGCATGCTGCACAACTTGGCCACCATGAGGGCCCAGGCCTTGCCAGTGGGGATTGCAGGCCCACCTCAGGAGGAGAAGGGCGAGGAGGGGGAGGTCGAGGAACAGGAACCTGGCGAGGCCCAGAAAGTCCAGCAAGACGAGGACCAGCAGCAGCCACGGAAGAGGCAGCCTGCCAATGTTGGCGGCGCAAGGGCTATTCGACAGCGGCTCATAAGGCCTCGGTTTGCTTAAATGGAGGGAGCTGAGGGAAGCAGTTAATAATGACTGCGCATTGTGCCACGATAATGCCACATCTCCATCACCAGTCCACAGTCATACACTAGAGGCTGAAGGAGACAGCCAAAGTAACATTTTATTTATTTACATCCCTCAAACAACCCCAAAAAACTCCACACCCACAAATAATAAAAACTGGAGCTACCGCCCCTTCTAACCGCAGAAAACATAATGACCATCAACGACATATGTACAAACGCCCCATGGAGAAACATGTAATTAATGCATCTTGTGCAGGCATTTGCCACCCCTCTGCCTCACCCCCCTCCCACGCCTACTGCTCCTCCTCAATGTGGCCTCAGTGCCTGCAGCAAGGCCATTTGAGGGCTGCTCTGTGTTGGAGGGAGACAGGATAGACGGCCTACATTGATGCTCTGGACCAGCTGTGGGCATGGAAGGCCCGGCTGCTGACTGCACCGCCTCAGGATGGGTGACAGCAGTGTGGGATTGCTGGGGTTCAGGCTGTGGCATGTGCAGAGGCGGACTGTCAGTGGTGGGAGCCAAAATGCTGTCATCGTGAGGAAGGGCAGCACCTTCCATTTCCAACGGCACACTGCCAGTCCTCCGGGGCAAAGCCAGAGCATCAGGAGCAATATGTGCTACAACAGATTGCTGACCTTCTGCGGCATCATCTGTTCCCCGTCTGACCGTGGGGATGACAGAGAGGATGGCAGCAGACACTGCTTACATGGCATCACACTGAGACTGCCTCAGAACAGACTGAGCTTGAAATGCTGCAGCCTGAGAGTGATTGCAAGCAACCAGTGTCTGCATGACATCACAAAGAGAATGCGTGGCTTCGGCCTGTGATGTCATGGCTGTTGCCACATCTACTCATGGCACGAGCTTTCACCTCTGTGACCCCACTGTCGCTCGTTGTACCCGCCTCCTGGTTTAGCCAGGCAAGGATGAGCCCAGTGGACTGCTGAGAGGCACGGGCAATTCTTTGAGACGGCCTCCGCCACACTCACAGCAAGTGCATCCACGCTCTGCGGCACCCTCCCTAATGCACCCATAAGCTCATGGTGCATCTGCATGAACTCCCTGGACATAGCCTCCAAATCCAGGTCCTCATCTGCCTGACTCTGAGCAGGACTCCTGGGCCGACTAATCCTCCGGGGAGCTGGCCCCCGAGCTTCGCCTCACGCTGGGCATTGCTGCAGGCCACTGGGGCCAGGAACGTCAGGATCAGCAAACCCCAGGAAAACGGCCTCTTCGACCGAGGCTCCCCACCTCCCGCCTGCTGCTGCTCTCACCTATTGTGGACGAGTTTCGCCTGAATTTGTCAGTGGGTCTGTAGCTTCTCGAGTGCCACATGTGTCTGCAGTAAGTGACTCGCTACTAATGTCGTGAGGTGTGAATCTCTGCATCTCAGCCTGCGTGGCCGCACACAGTGGATATGTCAAAGGTGGGATTTGAACAAAGAGCTTTAAGTAAGTATGATGCTGAAGGCCTGTGATCATGTCTGAAGAGTTAAAAGGTGTTGGTGGGTGTCCTCAAGCTGAGTCGGGAGCTAAAGGGAGAGACGCTTGGATGAGCGGGGCATGTCTGGTGAGGCGATAGAGAGTATTTAGGGAGGAGCATGGCCTGGTACACATAGAGGAGTGGGCAGTGTAAAGCCTTTACATTGTGTAAGACAGTGAGGCTCACATTAACGCATTGCAAGGTTAATGTAAAGGGTGCTCACCCTGATGACCCTAGTGAGGTCGTTGAACTTTTTGTGACATAGTGTCTCTATCCTGACCACCATGTCATGGGCAGAGACGTGCTGGGCCACCTCCCTCCACAACCTCCTGAACACCCGTGGAGATGATCTTCATCCCCCTCCAGACTATAGCGCATTGTTGCACCTCTCAACAACCTCAAGCAGGGCCTCAAGGGCCGTGGCTGAGAAGCGGAGTGCTCCCTGACTTCCTCCCTGCTTCTCCATTTTCCCACTCTCATAAACTTGAAGTTGAGCTGCGCATACGCATACTTACCTTTAAGGCTCGACTTTTCTTGGGATGTGAATCGGAATTCGGAGCATGCGCAATGGTTGACAAAATTTAGCGCCAAGTTTTTCATTAGGGCCCCCCCCCAGGTCAGGTGTGTAACAGTTGATTCAGCGCCCTCTTCAGCGCTTGGTCCAATTCGCGGGAGACGCAAACTTTTTTAAGGCTCTAAACTTACTGCTCCGTCGGAATTAACGCCTCAAAATGATCAATACCAAATTTCCACCCCAATATGTGCTATTGGTCACACACGCAATATGTCCCATTGACACACAATATATTCTACTGATCACAGAGATAATGTACAACTGGTCACACACACAATGTCCCACTGGTCACACACAATGGCCCACTGGTCACACACAATGGCCCAAAAACTGCGGTCCATGACGTAGCTATGGAGTACTTCGCCAACCTATGAAAGGAATTCGAACATACCTTGTGTGAGGCCCAGAAAGGAGACTTGCTGTTTGTCGCTGTGGAGTTGTGTGCAGCATATAACATCACAAAGGCCAGGAGCACAGCCTATAGCCTATGCGTAATGGGAAGACACTCCCAAAAAAGCTGTCAAAACTAAACCAAGCCCACAGTCTCTTTTATTTAAATTACATTTTAAAAACTTTTAAAAACATGTATTTTATTGTGAAGTGATACCATTAACAATCCTTTCAGACATACTCAAATGGATCCAATGTTTTCCTGCAAGGGTGACTAACAAATGCGACCATCTAATAAGTGGGTTTTAAAAGGTCAGTAAATGATCTTAAAGAGGTTTATGTATCACACCAGAGTTAAATGTGAATTAAAACTTGTGGCTACATCAAAAGTGCAGTGGTTGTCAGCAGGTCATTTCCAAAATCATCCTCACTTTACAACTTCTATTAGATTTTGGAAATAAACTGCATACATAACTTTGCTTAAGTTTTTTCATCCAAACTCACAAGTTATTAGTTCCGATGTATACAAATACCTGTTTTGATACTCAGTAAATAACTAACAATGTTTTATATCTCCTACAAGTAATGTTGTAAACTTCAGAAATAAATTTCCAGCCATATATATATATTCAATGTTAATTGTCAGGCTTAAAATATATAATTCAGACCTCATTTAGACTGGCGATAGATAAATCTCGTTTTCTTAGATGCATTATATTGTTTGTTATGTTGTTCATTCTTGAATTGAAAGTACAGAGTTTGTCACTGAAATCTGATCGATGTTCACTATATTTAACTCTCTTATTCAACTTCCCAAGTAATTAAAATGAAACTCGACCGACAAAAACAAGTTCCCTGCACCAAACTGTACACAATGCACACACACAGATCTGTTTTTAAGATGTGAAACATGTTCCTGCGCCTGCTTTCACTAATCGTAAGAAAAATGTCTGTAATTGCTGGGCAAGCTGCCCAACTCTGTGCTAGCAATGGGGATTTCCAAGGCGTTCAGATCATCTGTCAAGGCATAACTTGACAGATCGCAGGTTCGGGATTTAGCGCATGTGGAAATCTTGAACTTGCGTTATATTTCAAAGGCGGTATGACTCTGTACTCTCAGAGTACTCTGGCATACCCACCGCAAAATCCGGGCCAATATGAGCTACTGGTCACACACACCATATGTTATACTGGTAACATCTGTTTTGCCAATACGAGGGTCTGTGTTATCAGTGGGTATATAGAGGGCTCTCATGTTGATAGGATGCAACCTACAGCTCCCTATTGTACAGTTGAATCCTCAGCCAAATTCGGACACTATTCTGACTGCTGTGCAAAGCATTACTTTGCTCTTTAATTCCAGAGAGAAAGAGCTGTATTGACCCTGGTGTACCAATGAATGGGCAACGAAGCATTCTCGCAGGAAGCGGGCACATACACCAGGGCCATGCGACAGTGGGGACCATCGTGCAGTTCACCTGCAATTATTCGTTTGTTCTAAGCGGCAGAGCACAGAGAGCTTGTCAACAGGATGGAACGTGGACGGAGAAGCAGCCAACCTGCACAAAAGGTAACACAGCAATACTCTTTTGTAGCCAGACTCAAAGTTAAAAATGAAATAACCTCAAGTATCTGATACACATAGAAACTCCCTCAGCATTTTCATTGTGTACATCTGATAGCCCCTGATTTCAAATACCAACAGCAACTTACATTTCTGTAGCGCCCTTAATGTAGTAAAATGTCCCATGGCGCTTCACAGAAGTATTATCAAAAACAAAATTTGACACCGAGCCATATAAAGGAGATGTTAGGGCAGATGACCAAAAGAGGTAGGTTTTAAGGAGCATCTGAAAGGAAGAAAGAGAAGTAGAGAGGCAGAGAGGTTTAGGGAGGAAATTCCAGAGCTTAGGAGCTAGACAACTGAAGGCATTTATTTATTGAAATATGATTTCAAATAACACGGTGTTACTTGTGGTTGTGGAGCTCAATCACTCAGCGGTTGGACCTACTAATGGCATAAATGTCAAATGACACAGAACCTGCCCCTGCTTTGGGCTGTTGAATTTTCCAATGGACATTTGACATTCGGTGAGAGGTTTTAGCCTGGGTCACCTCACGGGTGGTGGACGTTGTTTAAAGACCAGGGATCACTTGATGGTGTCGCTGGGAGACGTGTGGACACACACTCCATCCTTCATTTCAGACTCCTGCTACTCCACAAATACAGCTGGTTTTAGCCAAGGACACTTCACTTGGTGAACTGGACATTGTTTAAAAACCTGGAACCACTCTGCCGAGCTCGGGTTGGCTGCAGTAAAATCTCACTCAATCTCACTCAACCACTGATGTACCTGACCAGGTATCCATCCCTCAGTACAGACACTAATGCGCGGGTGTGTTTCCTGCTGCTCCATCAATGCAGTCGGTGTTAAAAGGAATGGCAACCTCCTTTTCACCTGTTACCTGCGAAGCTGGTAATGTGTGTGTATTATTGGTGAAACACAGGGAGAGAGAATGCACACCAGTGCCATCTGCATCATGGCCAAGCGAGGGGCTAGAGAGCAGACTTCTGCATCCTTCATCCACTAAACTGGACACTCCAGACAGTGTGTGGCTCAGCTGATGTCGGGTAACTTGGCCTACATCTGTACAAAATGTTGCTGATAAAGGTTCACTGATGCAGTTATTTTATAACTATGGGTTAGTCAGACACAGCACTGTGAATTCCCAGAGCATGCACCATTTATGGGCTGCCAGTCATTCTCAAACATTCCCACATAGAACATGTGCACCTAAGGAGGAATTATAAAATCACACTACTTTTTAAAAAAACTTTGAAATAACTTTAATGGTCGCACATTTGTACAGATGAATCTTTCTTTGCAGGTGATGGGGTGGCCTTTGAGCAGGCCAACTGCCATAGGATACCTGATTGCCATTTCTGCTTCTAGGTTATGGCGTCGAAACATCACACTCCGAGCTGAGAGCCTCGCCCACAGGCATTTTGAGAATTTAGGTGCACGGATCCCATGACTTTCTATCCAACCATTTAACTTAATTTAATTTAATGGACAGAAAGTTACGAAGAGCATGTTCCTAGATTACCAAAATGTACTTTTGGATTTTGTAAAGTTTTGATTTTGTAAAATCAGCTTAATACAGTGTGCTCCATGCTGTGTGAGATAAATACCTTTATAGGCCAGTGTGTGGTTTCCTTACAAATATCCCTTTACAGCGGCAGTCAGGTTGATTTGGTCCCTATCTGTGCAAGTCAACAATGACAAATAGTTGCACTAATTTCAAATGTAACACCACATATTGCGACAGTAGAGGGAGAGTACATTACAAGCAGCTTCCAACATCTTTATCCTGTCTGCCCTGTTGTTTTGCTGATTAGCTTGCGTATCTCAGTCCTGGGCATTTATCCTGGTTGCAACATCCTTCCAGGAATGCTGCTGCCCAGCCTGTGCAGTGCTGGGGCCCACTGACCTGCGAGGAGCAGCCAGCCTCCGTGTCAATGAATTCTGACGGAGCCTTGTCAGTAAAATGAGTTCTTGCTCTGCGCCATCATTCCTGTCATATTCCACTCTTTGAAGCACAATTGACCCCTGCAGCTGTAGTTTAAACACAGCTACTTAAATTAAATAGCTGTAAAATCACTTAAGTAGAGTGCAAAGTCTTGATCACAGGTGATGCAGGATTGAGCAGGTTTCCCGTTTGAACTCGTAATGCTGTTGAGTATCAGGGTCTGTGCCAATTAACCTTTTCACTCCGAAGTTCCAAAAGATTTGACTTGACCCGTATTGATGACAGTAATTATATTTTATTCAGTAAAAGTGAGACTTGATTAATTACAGCGTCTAAGCAGTAGTTAAACGAGGTAGTCAAGGTTTATGTTACCTGTTGGGGCCTGGGTAGAAGACACAATCTCCAGGGGTCAAGGCCCGTCGGGCCTGGCCTCTAGGCTTGCTTGTCCACCGGGTGTGACATGTGTGGGTCCTCCGCCAACCCGGAACCCTCCTCGGCTCGCCTGGTGGATGTTCCCAAGCCTCTTGCTGACTGCCTCTCCAACCTAAGTGTTTGAGAGACCCCTTCTTATACTTCTTCTTCCCAGCAAAGCCTATAGGGACCAGTTAACCCAAACTCCCCTGTCCAATTACAGAGTTGCCATGTACCGAATGATCCCACCTGCCCCTGTCAGGTGCCCATCTCATGATACCCTGACATCATCTGTTTTTGACCATCGAGACTCATATCTGGGGTAGTTATGGCAACACAAACGGAACATGTCTCCATGTGCAGCGATAGGTATCCTTGCCGTTTGCCTATATTTTTAATTTCCTGCAGATATCGTGACACTCCACACAGTGACAGCCACATGTGGCCTTGCTTGTCCTGTTCCCACAGGCATGCTGTCTGTTTTTATTAATACATTTGCTGAGAAGCACTTTTAAAAGGCTGGTCAAGAATGTTAGTCAAGAGGGCCCAGCATCATTTTTAAATCTAACTGCTTCTACCCAGGGCATACGACACTAGTTTTAAAAGTATGATTATTCATCATTGTGCATTGTGTGTCAGTTACATAATAATAACAAAACATACTTAAAACTATAATGCCACCAAAAACAGATTATTTGGTCATTTATCTCAATGAGGGATAATTTGGACTTTGTGCCTTAGTCTAAAATGGGTGATAGCGAATCGGCAGTACAGTTTACACCTCTCCCGATTTCTATCTCCATTGATTTCTGCTGTAAAAGGGGTGCCGCCTCACTATCATTCATTTTACACTATTGCACAAAGTCAAAATTACCCCCATTGTTTTATGTGGGATCTTGCTGTGTGCAAATTAGCTGCCGCATTTTCCTACAAGACACAGTGACTATACTTCAAAAGTAATTCATTGACTGTAAAGCATTTTGCGACATCCTGAGGACATGAAAGGCACTATATAAACATAAGTTCTCTCTTTCAATGAGGGTATATTTATCTCCCAGCAGGGAATCATGGGAGATTTCACAGGGAAGAACTTCAGAATTTATTAGTCAGAAGTATGAGTATTAACAATGAAACAAAAAAGTTGAAGACATCTCGACTATTATTACTTTTGTACAAAGCTTCGATCTTTAGTTCCAGAGAGTAAGAGTTGTGCTGACAGTGGTGTACCAATGAATGGACATCGACGAATTCTCCCAGGAAGTGGGCACATACACCAGGGCTATGCGACCGTGGGGACCATCGTGCAGTTCACCTGCAATTATTCATTTGTTCTGAGCGGCAGAGCGCAGAGAGCTTGTCAACAGGATGGAACGTGGACGGAGAAGCAGCCAACCTGCACAAAAGGTAACGCAGCAAAGCCCGTTTGAAGCCAGACTTAAAAACTTTAAAATTAAATAATGACTTCAAGTATCTGATACACATAGAAACCCCTGAGCATTTCCATTGTGTACATCTGATAGCCCTTGATTTCAAAATCCACGGTGTACTCAGTCATAGGGTCTACCAATGGTATAAATGTCAAATGACACAAAGGGAGCCTGCCCCTGCTTTGAGTTGTCGAATGGACAGTTGACATTCAGTGAAAGGTTTCAGCCTGGGTCACCTCAAGGGTGATGAACGTTGTTTAAAGACTAGGGATCACTTGATGGTGTCGCTAGGAGACATGCGGACACAAACTCCAGCCTTAATACAGACTCCTGTTGCTCTACCAATACAGCTGATGTTAAAAGGGATGGAAAACTGGGAAAACATTGCTCGCTTTCCCGTTAGTATTTCATCCTGTCAAAATTGACATATTCTTCAGGCTGCCAATTAATACCAATTAAGGGTTTTCTTGGGGTTGCTAACTCCAATGGCAGCCAAGTACTGCTGAATGAATTACATTCCCCAGTGCCATCACTTATAATGCAGCTTGCCCAGAGCTGTTGCCCCTCCAGCAAAAGTAACGATGTTCTCATTGAGTATGCTGCTGGGATTACCGTTGCCCTACATCCCAACACTAACACTAATGATCTGTATGCAATAGACGTAGACTGCATGATAGTTCAATTGACTGCAACATTTGTTATGAATTATTAATACATGAGTTGCTCAGGTGGGTCAGGAGAGGTCTTTGCATGGCTAAACCACAGAGATCTGCCAGGGAAACATTTCAGCATTTATCAGTCAAAAAAATAGGAATTTTAACACTTAGTACACCAAGAGCAGAACACATCCGACTATTGTAACTGCTGCATAAAGCATTGCTGCGATCTTTAGTTCCAGAGAGAAAGAGCTGTATTGACCCTGGTGTACCAATGAATGGGCAACGACGAATTCTCCCAGGAAGCGGGCACATACACCAGGGCTATGCGACCATGGGGACCATCATGCAGTTCATCTGCAATTATTCATTTGTTCTGAGCGGCACAGCACAGAGAGCTTGTCAACAGGATGGAACATGGACGGAGAAGCAGCCAACCTGCACAAAAGGTAATGCCGTGAAAGCCCTTTTGTAAATGGTGTGGCTGGTGTAATACCACATGTCACAGGATGCAATCCAGGTTTTATAAAGAACAGGCAGGATGAAGGGCCCGAATGTCGGGGGCTACAGAGGAGAATTAGGAAGTTCGGAGTAATAATTAAAAGTAAGTAGGTTATTTTTGTATGCAGGGCGGCTGAGTCATGGATTAAGTTGCCAGGGACAACCTTTGAACCAAATGGTACAAACTGATTCGATAAATCACCAGTGGGGGCAAAACACCTACAAGGCCTGTCTCGATATCCTGCGGTAACTTCGGCAGGGGATTGGCATGAATCCTGGGGAATAGGCCCTTTGCTCTAATTCTCCTGCATTTCTGCTGAAGTTGCCATGGGAGATCACCCAAAATTTAAAACCAATGTGTTTTGGAGAGAGAGAGGATGTGGCAGAAAGGAGGTATGGAAATATATTTGACACTTGTTTCCTCTTTCTAAAAATGCCTGTGTTCTTGTGACCATGGACCATGCACAGCTCATAGGTGCATGTGGTTGGGGTCCCGGATTGTATTATTCCCCCTCCCCCCGGTGGGGAACAGGGGTTAGCCTCTGTTTTGGTGGCTCACAATAAATTCTACTGATTTTCTTGTGTTCATAAATCAGAAAAATGGTAGTGCTGGAGACTAAAACAATTTTAGCATTTTTTTAATTAATCGCTGGCATCAACTTCAAGCACAGCATGGCTTAAATACAGAGTAAAGCTCCCTTTACACTCCCAGAGTAGGTACAGCACAGGTTAGACACAGAGTAAAGCCCCTTCTAAATTGTAACATGAAGCACTCCCATTTTACGCATAGCAGAGGCTAGATGCAGTGTAAAGCTCTCTTTACACTGCCCTATCAAACACTCCCAGGGCAGATACCTACACAAATTGGATACGGAGGAAAGTTCCCTTACACCTTCCCATCAGATGCTCTCAGGGGTAAGTACACCATGGGTTTGATACTGAATAAAGTTCCCTCTACACTGTCCCATCAAACTGTTCCATGTCAGGTACAGCACAGGTTAGATACAGAGTAAAGCTCCCTCTACACTGCCCCATCAAACAGTCCCAGGGCAGGTATAGCACGGGTTAGATACAAAGTAAAGCTCCCTCGACACTGTCCCATCAAACACTCCCACGTCAAGTACAGCACGGGTTAGATACAGAGTAAGGCTCCCTCTACACTGTCCCATCAAACAGTCCCATGTCAGGTACAGCACAGGTTAGAATCAGAGTAAAGCTCCCTCTACATTGTCCCATTAAACACTCCCAGGGCAGGTACAGCACGGGTTAGATACAATATAAAGCTCCCTCTACGCTGTCCTGTCAAACACTCACAGGGCAGGTACAGCGTGGGTTAGATACAGAATAAAGCTCCCTCTACATTGTCCCATTAAACACTCCCAGGGCAGGTACAGCACGGGTTAGATACAATATAAAGCTCCCTCTACGCTGTCCCGTCAAACACTCACAGGGCAGGTACAGCATGGGTTAGATACAGAATAAAGCTCCCTCTACACTGTCCCATCAAACCCTCCCAGGCCAGGTACAGCGCGGGTTAGATACAGAGTAAAGCTCCCTCGACACTGTCCCATCAAACCCTCCCAGGCCAGGTACAGCACGGATTAGATACAGTGTAAAGCTCCCTCTACACTGTCCCAAACATTCCCAGGTCAAGTACATCATGGGTGAGATACAGAGTAAAGCTCCCTCTACACTGTCCCATCAAACACTCCCAGGGCAGGTACAGCACGGGTTAGATACAGAGTAAAGTTGCTTGTACTCTACCTTAACAATGTGCTTCAGGCCCAACCTCAAAGAAACAGCACTACAGCAGGTGTAAGATTTCCATTTCTGACCCCAACCGTTAGTGAGATGAGAGTTTCTGTGATGAGCTGTGGATAATTTTCTGTTGCACATTGTATCTAATAAGAGCTGGGCTGGAAATATCTAAAACCATTTTAGATAGAATCTTTACCTCCATCAGCAAGAGGAATGGAAATTGATACTGTGGGCTGATTTGGACCCAGATCTAAGAGGTCACGGGATAATCACTAACACACTGAACCACCTTAGGTTACATCTGCCAGTCGAACATGTCTAACATCACCTCAAAAGGCTTTATATGTACTTTTTATATACAATGTAGCTCATGGCTCTAATTAACTCTGTGGCTAGAATTTTAAATGTTAAGGAGTTAAAGTTTTCCAAAGGTTTGCAAAAAACATCTCTTAACTACCCCATTCTCCAAAAGTGTACAGTAAAAACTGATTTTAACAATTGTCCAGGCATTCTCCAGCTGTGAGTAATTACTCCAGATAAATGAACAAGGACTTAGATAAGGACAAGTCATCAGGGCCTCATCTTATCAAAGTTTAATTCTGACTACAGAAGGTCAGGTGGGTCCAGAGGAACATTTAACAGACTCTGAAGAATTAGTTGAATGCTGTAAAGAATGTAGGGCTGGTGTCCTGAGATCAAATAAGCTTCTTCACGGAAACCTATCTTGTGAACAAGATCACTCAGCAAGACCTGGACGACATTCAGGCTTGGGCTGATAAGTGTCAAGTAACATTTGTGCCTAACAAGTGCCAGGTAATGATTATCTCCAACAAGAGACAGTCTAACCACCTCCCCCTGACATTCAACGGCATTACCATCACCGAATCCCCCATCATCAATATCCTGGGAGTCACCATTGACCAGAAACTTAACTGGACCAGCCACATAAATACTGTGGCTACAAGAGCAGGTCAGAGGCTGGGTATTCTGCGGCAAGTGTCTCACCTCCTGACTCCCCAAAGCCTTTCCACCATCTACAAGGCACAAGGCAGGAGTGTGATGGAATACTCTCCACTTGCGAGATTGTAGCTCCAACAACACTCAAGAAGCTCGATACCTTCCAGGACAAAGCAGCCCGCTTGATTGGCACCACATCCACCACCTTAAATATTCACTCCCTCCACCACCAGCATACCGTGGCTGCAGTGTGTACCATCTACAAGATGTACTGCAGCAGCTGCAGCAACTCGCTAAGGCTTCTTCGATAGCACCTTCAAAACCTGTGGCCGTTGCCACCTAGAAGGGCAAGGGCAGCAGGTGCATGGAAACTCCATCACCTCCAAGTTCCCACGTCATCCGGATTTGGAAATGTATCACCGTTCCTTCATTGTCACTGGATAAAACTCCTGGAACACCCTCTCTAACAGCGCTATGGGAGAGCCTTCACCACATGGACTGCAGCGGTTCAAGAAGATGGCTCACCACACCTTCTCAAGGGCAATTAGGGATGGGCAATAAATGCTGGCCTTGCTAATGAATCCCACATTCTAGGAACGAATACAAAAAAAAATTGGATATTTTTAACAACAGGAAAAGACTATTAGACCCCAAAAGCCTCGTCAGTTGCCATTGCTCACAATCCACCATATATCCGACTGTATTCCCCATTCCCTCTCTCTCCAGAACAGAATCTTCCCTCTTGAACCCAAGATAACATTTTACAACAGGAATGTTCGCAATGTCAGAGTTTACTATAGCAGTCTGAGTGCAGACCTTCCTGTCAGTAGTGGGAGGGATGGGGTGAAGTTAATGCCTTCGCATTCTCTGTTGTTTTGCTTACATGCATTTCTTTCTGTTTCAGCTTGCAAGAAACCCAAGATCCCTAACCTGGTGAGACAGAAAGTTCTGTCAGTGCAGCTTCAGACCAGGTGAGATGCCCAATGCCTGCTATTGTAAAGCAATGCAATGTTCTCAGGTACCAGCTTTCACAGCCGAGAGTTTCTTTTTCACAGATACAGGCATACTCGCAGGTACAGGCTGACATAAAAGTGGAGATACACTCACACTCTCAAGCATAGGCAATCTCTCAGACACACCCACCGATACAGACTGACACAAGATCCAGTGGTAGAATCCTTGAGTGTTTGCTATTGGTGAGATTTATGTGATGTTATTGGAAGATCAATGACCTCATCACATTGTCTCTAACATGTATTATGTTGCTTGTTTTCATCACCAGGAGGACACCACTGCACAGGCTGTTATCCACTATACAGGACAAGGAACTGTCTCAAATCTCTCCCACTAAAACCCCGCTACACCACATTGGGAATCTGCCAGCAGGATTCTATCATCCCCACATACAGCTAGAGTATGAGTGCATCTCTCCCTTCTACAGGCGCCTTGGGAGCAGGAAAAGAACATGTCTTAAAACGGGCAAATGGAGTGGACGATCACCATCGTGCACTCCCAGTAAGTATAGCCAGTCGTTGAGTATATTCAAGGCAGAGTTCGATAGATTAGTGAATGTTAGGGGAATCACGGGGTATGGGGACAGTGCAGGGAAGTGGAGGTGAGGTAGAAGATCAGCCATGATCTCATTGAATGGTGGAGCAGGCTCAAGGGGCCGAATGGCCTACTCCTGCTCCTAATTCTTATGTTGTTCTGATATATGATTAATTAAAAAAGGTAATTGACTTAATTTCTCATCTTTCTGGTGCTATGATGTGAGAAGGTTGTGAAAAAATGAACTATTGTTGTCTAGTATTAGTTTGATGGCTATTCTGTTAAATCTAGTCCCGATACATAAGCAGTTAAACAAAGGTTGCAGTTTAGATTCCTGCACCAAGCTTATTCTGTTAGTTTCATCAGTTACAAGCTTGAAAGAGGAATTCAAACAATGCTGTGCAATTGGTTGACTGTGTATATGATTGACAGTTCCTTTTTACATGTCCGTGTTCAGTTATTCTAATGAATTTAAGGCACAGTAATTGTTTTCTAGGATACATATGTTAACATCTGAGAGTCAATTTGAAAACGTTGGCAAGAAAGAACCAGTCAGTTTGAAGTGTCCAAGGGATAGATTAGAAGAGACTCTGGCAGAGGTAAGGAATGTAAGAGCAGCAACAGTGCCTCATGTTGTTTATCCAATTGGATAGTTAGGTGAAAGGATTTCTAGTGTCAAATGCAGAACTGTATTACACAATTATTAATTATTTGTTTGCTCCTCTTTAGTTAAATACATTTGCTGAATTTATTTTTCACATATAGTGGACAGTGAGTGTGAAGCCCCATTTACATACTGATGATGACAGAAAGCCGATGAGAGCACAGGGTAGGGGTCAGTCACTAAACACATCTGACAGGTAGCTTTTGCTTTGTTGATCTCACAAGCAAATCACTGAAAGCTTACTTAGATCTCGCGGCCAAGAAGGACACTCTCAAAGGGAGTACTGACTTGTCCATGCAAGTACGAGAGCTGAAATAGCCCCAAGTCAGGGGGTAAGAAAAGACCTGAGAAACATAAGACGATGGCCAGGCACCAGCCACAGGAGACCTGAGCTGGGCACGGAGAAGTGAGCGAGATCTGTCCTGGTGCTCTGATTTCCTTATGTGCGGAAAAGCCTCTGGTGTCTTCTTGGCATCTCCACGCAAAGTGAGATGGTTGGAACACCAGGTGGCTCTCAGCGATAGTGGTGAATGTTTTACAGGTGAATTTCCTCAGTTCATTGTGTGGTTACTCCTTTAGGTTTAAAAAAATCTAAATTACTCACAACAGTATCTCCTGCAAGTTACTGACCCCTCATTAAAACGAGAATCTTCAAAAGCCTAAATTTCAGAATGTAACAATCTCTTTTGTATGGATAAGTTCTCCTTATCAGGTCCAGCTTTAAACAGCAACTTTCTCTATCAGGATCACCTTTAAGCAGTACCTTTCTCTATCAGGATCACCTTTAAACAGTAACTTTCTCGATCGTCCACCTTTAAACAGTAACTTTCTCTATCAGGATCACCTTTAAACAGTAACTTTCTCTATCGTCCACCTTTAAACAGTAACTTTCTCTATCGCCCACCTTTAAACAGTAACTTTTTCTATCAGGTACACATTTAAACAGCAACTTTCTCTATCAGGATCACCTTTAAACAGTAACTTTCTCTATCGTCCACCTTTAAACAGTAACTTTCTCTATCAGGTACACATTTAAACAGCAACTTTCTCTATCAGGATCACCTTTAAACAGAAACTTTCTATATCAGGTCCACTTTTAAACAGCAACTTTCCCTATCAGGTCCACCTTTAAACAGTAATTTCTCCATCAGCTCCACCTTTAAACAGTAACTTTCTCGTACATGATCACATTTAAACAGTAACTTTGTCTATCAGGTCCACCTTTAAACAGTAACTTTCTCTGTCAGGACCACCTTTAAACAGTAACTTGCTCTATCAGCATCACCTTTTAACAGTAACTTTCTCGATCAGGATCACCATTAAATAGTAACTTTCTCTTTCAGGTCCACCTGTAAACAGTAACTTTCTATATCAGGTCCACCTTTAAACACAAACTTTCTCTATCAGGTCCATCTTTAAACAGTAACTTTCTCTATCAGGATCACCTTTAAACAGTAACTTCTCGACCAGGTCCACCTTTAAACAGTAACTTTCTCTATCGGCCACCTTTGCACAGTAATTTTCTCTATCGTCCATCTTTAAACAGTAAATTTCTCTGTCAGCTCCACCTTTAAACAGTAACTTTCTCTATCAGGTCCACCATAAAACAGTAACTTTCTCGATCAGGATCACCTTTAAACAGTAACTTTCTCTATCAGGTCCATCTTTAAACAGTAACTTTCTCCATCAGGTCCACCATTAAACAGTAACTTTCTCGATCAGGATCACCTTTAAACAGTAACTTTCTCTATCAGGTCCATCTTTAAACAGTAACTTTCTCTATCAGGTCCACCATTAAACAGTAACTTTCTCGATCAGGATCACCTTTAAACAGTAACTTTCTCTATCAGGTCCATCTTTAAACAGTAACTTTCTATATCAGGTCCACCTTTAAACAGTAACTTTCTCTATCAGGTCCATCTTTAAACAGTAACTTTCTCCATCAGGATCACATTTTAATTGTAACTTTCTCTAACAGGATCACCTTTAATCCGCAACTTTCTCTATCAGGATCACCTGTAAACAGTACCTTTCTATATCAGGTCCACCTTTAAACATGAACTTTCTCTATCATGTCCATCTTTAAACAGTAACTTTCTCTATCAGGATCACCTTTAAACAGTAACTTTCTCTATCAGGATCACCTTAAAACCATAACTTTCTCCATTAGGTCCAACTTGAAACAGTAACTTTCTCTATCAGGATCACCTTTAAACCATAACTTTCTCTATCAGGATCACCTTTAAACAGTATCTTTCTCTATCATTCACCTTTAAACAGTAATTTTCTCAATCAGGATCGCCTTTAAACAGTAACTTTCTCCATCAGGTCCACCTTTAAACAGTAACTTTCTCGATCAGGTCCACCTGTAAACAGTATCTTTCTACATCAGGTCCACCTTTAAACATGAACTTTCTCTATCATATCCACCTTTAAACAGCAACTTTCTCTACCAGGATCACCTTTAAACATTAACTTTCTCTATCAGGATCACCTTTAAACAGTAACTTTCTCGATCATTCACCTTTAAACAGTAATTTTCTCGATCAGGATCGCCTTTAAACAGTAACTTTCTCCATCAGCTCCACCTTTAAACAATAAATTTCTCTGTCAGCGCCGCCTTTAAACAGCAACTTTCTCGTACAGGATCACATTTAAACAGTAACTTTCTCCATCAGCTCCACCTTTAAACAGTAACTTTATCTATCAGGTCCACCTTTAAACAGTAACTTTCTCCATCAGCTCCACCTTTAAACAGTAACTTTCTCTATCAGCACCACCTTTAAACAGTAACTTTCTCTATCAGGACCACCTTTAAACAGTAATTTTCTCTGTCAGGTCCACCTTTAAACAGTAACTTTCTCGATCAGGATCACCTTTAAACAGTAACTTTCTCTCTCAGCTCCACCTTTAAACAGTAACTTTCTCTATCAGGATCACCTTTTAACAGTAACTTTCTCTATCAGGACCACCTTTAAACAGGAACTTTCTCTATCTGCATCACCTTTAAACAGTAACTTTCTCTATCGTCCACCTTTGAACAGTAACTTTCTCTATCAGGTCCACTGTTAAACAGTAACTTACACTTTCAGGTCCACCTTTAGAAAGTATTTTTCTCTATCAGGATCACCTTTAAACAGTAATTTTCTCTATTAGGTCCAACTTGAAACAGTAACTTTCTCTATCAGGATCACCTTTAAACAATAACTTTCTCTATCAAGATCACCTTAAAACAGTAAATTTCTCTCTCAACACAGATTTAAACTGTAACTTTCTCTATTGTCCACCTTTGAACATTAACTTTCTCTGTCAGGATCACCTTTAAACAGTAATTTTCTCTGTCAGGTCCACCTTTAAACAGTAACTTTCTCGATCAGGATCACCTTTAAACAGTAACTTTCTCTATCAGGATCACCTTTTAACAGTAACTTTCTCTATCAGGACCACCTTTAAACAGGAACTTTCTCTATCTGCATCACCTTTAAACAGTAACTTTCTCTATTGTCCACCTTTGAACATTAACTTTCTCTGTCAGGATCACCTTTAAACAGTAACTTTCTCTATCAGGATCACCTTTAACCAGTAACTTTCTCTATCAGGATCACATTCAAACAGTAACTTTCTCTATCAGGTCCACCTTCAGAAAGTAATTTTCTCTATCAGGATCACCTTTAAACCGGAACTTTCTCTATCGGGTCCATCTTTAAACAGTAAATTTTGCTCTCAATCCAGAATTAAACTGTAACTTTCTCTATTGTCCACCTTGAAACAGTAACTTTCTCGATCAGGATCACCTTTAAACAGGAACTTTCTCTATCATCCACCTTTAAACAGTAACTTTCTCGATCAGGATCACCGTTAAACAGTAACTTTCTCTATCAGGATCACATTTAAATAGCAACTTTCTCGAACAGGATCACCTTTAAAAAGTAACTTTCTCTATCAGGATCACCTTTAAACAGTAACTTTCTCGATCAGCATCGCCTTTAAACAGTAACTTTCTCCAACAGGATCACCTTTAAACAGTAAATTGCTCTGTCAGCTCCACCTTTAAACAGTAACTTTCTCTATCAGATCCACCATTAAACAGTAACTTTCTCAATCAGGATCACCTTTAAACAGTAACTTTCTCTATAAGGTCCATCTTTAAACAGTAACTTTCTTCTTCAGGATCACATTTCAATCGAAACTTTCTCTAACAGGATCACCATTAATCCGCAACTTTCTCTATCAGGATCACCTGTAAACAGTACCTTTCTATATCAGGTCCACCTTTAAACATGAACTTTCTCTATCATGTCCATCTTTAAACAGTAACTTTCTCTATCAGCATCACCTTTAAACAGTAACTTTCTCTATCAGGATCACCTTAAAACCATAACTTTCTCTATTAGGTCCAACTTGAAACAGTAACTTTCTCTATCAGGATCA
The DNA here is from genome assembly GCF_044704955.1 of Pristiophorus japonicus. Classification (NCBI taxonomy): domain Eukaryota; kingdom Metazoa; phylum Chordata; class Chondrichthyes; family Pristiophoridae; genus Pristiophorus; species Pristiophorus japonicus. The sequence continues at coordinate 87,199,848 of NC_091990.1, read as the reverse complement.
CCTTTAAACAATAACTTTCTCTATCAAGATCACCTTAAAACAGTAAATTTCTCTCTCAACACAGATTTAAACTGTAACTTTCTCTATTGTCCACCTTTGAACATTAACTTTCTCTGTCAGGATCACCTTTAAACAGTAATTTTCTCTGTCAGGTCCACCTTTAAACAGTAACTTTCTTGATCAGGATCACCTTTAAACAGTAACTTTCTCTATCAGGACCACCTTTAAACAGTAACTTTCTCTCTCAGCTCCACCTTTAAACAGTAACTTTCTCTATCAGGATCACCTTTTAACAGTAACTTTCTCTATCAGGACCACCTTTAAACAGGAACTTTCTCTATCTGCATCACCTTTAAACAGTAACTTTCTCTCTCAGCTCCACCTTTGAACAGTAACTTTCTCTATCAGGTCCACTGTTAAACAGTAACTTACACTTTCAGGTCCACCTTTAGAAAGTATTTTTCTCTATCAGGATCACCTTTAAACAGTAACTTTCTCTATTAGGTCCAACTTGAAACAGTAACTTTCTCTATCAGGATCACCTTTAAACAATAACTTTCTCTATCAAGATCACCTTAAAACAGTAAATTTCTCTCTCAACACAGATTTAAACTGTAACTTTCTCTATTGTCCACCTTTGAACATTAACTTTCTCTGTCAGGATCACCTTTAAACAGTAACTTTCTCTATCAGGATCACCTTTAACCAGTAACTTTCTCTATCAGGATCACATTCAAACAGTAACTTTCTCTATCAGGTCCACCTTCAGAAAGTAATTTTCTCTATCAGGATCACCTTTAAACCGGAACTTTCTCTATCGGGTCCATCTTTAAACAGTAAATTTTGCTCTCAATCCAGATTTAAACTGTAACTTTCTCTATTGTCCACCTTGAAACAGTAACTTTCTCGATCAGGATCACCTTTAAACAGGAACTTTCTCTATCATCCACCTTTAAACAGTAACTTTCTCGATCAGGATCACCATTAAACAGTAACTTTCTCTATCAGGATCACATTTCAACAGCAACTTTCTCTAACAGGATCACCTTTAAAAAGTAACTTTCTCTATCAGGATCACCTTTAAACAGTAAATTTCTCGATCAGCATCGCCTTTAAACAGTAAATTTCTCGATCAGCATCGCCTTTAAACAGTAACTTTCTCCATTAGGATCACCTTTAAACAGTAACTTTCTCCATCAGCTCCACCTTTAAACAGTAACTTTCTCTATCAGATCCACCATTAAACAGTAACTTTCTCGATCAGGATCACCTTTAAACAGTAACTTTCTCTATCAGGTCCATCTTTAAACAGTAACTTTCTCCATCAGGATCACATTTCAATCGTAACTTTCTCTAACAGGATCACCATTAATCCGCAACATTCTCTATCAGGATCACCTGTAAACAGTACCTTTCTATATCAGGTCCACCTTTAAACATGAACTTTCTCTATCATGTCCATCTTTAAACAGTAACTTTCTCTATCAGCATCACCTTTAAACAGTAACTTTCTCTATCAGGATCACCTTAAAACCATAACTTTCTCTATCAGGATCACCTTTAAACAGTATCTTTCTCTATCATTCACCTTTAAACAGTAATTTTCTCAATCAGGATCGCCTTTAAACAGTAACTTTCTCCATCAGGTCCACCTTTAAACCGTAACTTTCTCTATCAGGTCCACCTGCAAACAGTATCTTTCTACATCAGGTCCACCTTTAAACATGAACTTTCTCTATCATATCCACCTTTAAACAGCAACTTTCTCTATCAGGATCACCTTTAACCAGTAACTTTCTCGATCATTCATCTTTAAAAAGTAATTTTCTCGATCAGGATCGCCTTTAAACAGTAACTTTCTCCATCAGGTCCACCTTTAACCAATAAATTTTTCTGTCAGCGCCGCCTTTAAACAGCAACTTTCTCGTACAGGATCACATTTAAACAGTAACTTTCTCCATCAGCTCCACCTTTAAACAGTAACTTTATCTATCAGGTCCACCTTTAAACAGTAACTTTCTCCATCAGCTCCACCTTTAAACAGTAACTTTCTCTATCTGGTCCACCTTTAAACAGTAACTTTCTCTCTCAGCTCCACCTTTAAACAATAACTTTCTCTATCGTCCACCTTTAAACAGTAACTTTCTCTATCAGGTCCACTGTTAAACAGTAACTTACACTTTCAGGTCCACCTTTAGAAAGTAATTTTCTCTATCAGGATCACCTTTAAACAGTAACTTTCTCTATTCGGTCCAACTTGAAACAGTAACTTTCTCTATCAGGATCACCTTTAAACAATAACTTTCTCGATCGGGTCCATCTTTAAACAGTAAATTTTGCTCTCAATCCAGATTTAAACTGTAACTTTCTCTATTGTCCACCTTTAAACAGTAACTTTCTCGATCAGGATCACCTTTAAACAGGAACTTTCTCTATCATCCACCTTTAAACAGTAACTTTCTCGATCAGGATCACCTTTAAACAGTAACTTTCTCGATCAGGATCACCTTTAAACAGTATCTTTCTCGCTCAGGTTCACCTTTAAACAGTAACTTTCTCTATCAGGATCACCTTTAAACAGTAACTTTCTCTATCAGGATCACCTTTATACAGTATCTTTCTCTGTCAGCTCCACCTTTAAACAGTAACTTTCTCTATCAGGATCACATGTAAACAGTAACTTTTTCTATCGTCCACCTTAAAGCGTAACTTTCTTTTATCAGGATCACCTTCAAAAAGTAACTTTTTCGATCAGGATCACCTTTAAACAGTAACTTTCTCTCTCAGCTCCACCTTTAAACAGTAACTTTCACTCTCAGGTCCACCTTTAAACAGGAACTTTCTCCATCAGCTCCACCTTTAAACAGTAACTTTCTCTATCTGGTCCACCTTTAAACAGTAACTTTCTCTCTCAGCTCCACCTTTAAACAGTAACTTTCTCTATCAGGATCACATGTAAACAGTAACTTTCTCGATCGTCCACCTTAAAGCGTAACTTTCTTTATCAGGATAACCTTAAAAAAAGTAACGTTCTCGATCAGGATTACGTTTAAACAGTAGCTTTCTCTGTCAGCTCCACCTTTAAACAATAACTTTCTCTGTCGTCCACCTTTAAACAGTAACTTTCTCTATCAGGATCACCTTTAAACAGTCACTTTCTCTATCAGGTCCATCTTTAAACAGTAACTTTCTCTATCAGGACCACCTTTAAACAGTAACTTTCTCTATCAGGACCACCTTTAAACAGTCACTTTCTCTATCAGGTCCATCTTTAAACAGTAACTTTCTCTATCAGGACCACCTTTAAACAGTAACTTTCTCTATCAGGTCCATCTTTAAACAGTAACTTTCTCTATCAGGACCACCTTTAAACAGTAACTTTCTCTATCAGGATCACCTTTTAACAGTAACTTTCGCTATCAGGACCACCTTTAAACAGGAACTTTGTCTATCTGGTCCACCTTTAAACAGTAACTTTCTCTGTCAGCTCCACCTTTAAACAGTAACTTTCTCTATCGTCCACCTTTGAACAGTAACTTTCTCTATCAGGATCACCTTTAAACATTAACTTTCTCTATCAGGATCACCTTTAAACAGTAACTTTCTCGATCATTCACCTTTAAAAAGTAATTTTCTCGATCAGGATCGCCTTTAAACAGTAACTTTCTCCATCAGGTCCACCTTTAAACAATAAATTTTTCTGTCAGCGCCGCCTTTAAACAGCAACTTTCTCGTACAGGATCACATTTAAACAGTAACTTTCTCCATCAGCTCCACCTTTAAACAGTAACTTTATCTATCAGGTCCACCTTTAAACAGTAACTTTCTCCATCAGCTCCACCTTTAAACAGTAACTTTCTCTATCAGGTCCACCTTTAAACAGTAACTTTCTCTATCAGGACCACCTTTAAACAGTAACTTTCTCTATCAGGATCACCTTTTAACAGTAACTTTCTCTATCAGGACCACCTTTAAACAGGAACTTTCTCCATCAGCTCCACCTTTAAACAGTAACTTTCTCTATCTGGTCCACCTTTAAACAGTAACTTTCTCTCTCAGCTCCACCTTTAAACAGTAACTTTCTCTATCAGGTCCACTGTTAAACAGTAACTTACACTTTCAGGTCCACCTTTAGAAAGTAATTTTCTCTATCAGGATCACCTTTAAACAGTAACTTTCTCTATTCGGTCCAACTTGAAACAGTAACTTTCTCTATCAGGATCACCTTTAAACAATAACTTTCTCTATCAAGATCACCTTAAAACAGTAAATTTCTCTCTCAACACAGATTTAAACTGTAACTTTCTCTATTGTCCACCTTTAAACAGTAACTTTCTCGATCAGGATCACCTTTAAACAGGAAATTTCTCTATCATCCACCTTTAAACAGTAACTTTCTCGATCAGGATCACCTTTAAACAGTAACCTTCTCTATCAGGATCACATTTAAATAGCAACTTTCTCTAACAGGATCACCTTTAATCCGTAACTTTCTCTGTCAGGTCCACCTGTAAACAGTACCTTTCTATATCAGGTCCACCTTTAAACAGGAACTTTCTCTATCATGTCCATCTTTAAACAGTAACTTTCTCACTCAGGATCACCTTTAAACAGTAACTTTCTCTATTGTCCACCTTTAAACAGTAACTTTCTCGATCAGGATCACCTTTAAACAGGAACTTTCTCTATCATCCACCTTTGAACAGTAACTTTCTCGATCAGGATCACCTTTAAACAGTAACTTTCTCGATCAGGATCACCTTTAAACAGGAACTTTCTCTATCATCCACCTTTGAACAGTAACTTTCTCACTCAGGATCACATTTAAACAGTAACTTTCTCTATCGTCCACCTTTACACAGAAGTTTTCTCTATCGTCCACCTTCAAACAGTAACTTTCTCTGTCAGGTCCACCTTGAAACAGTAACTTTCGCTCTCAGGATCACCTTTAAATAGTAACTTACTCAATCAGGTCCACCTTTAAACAGTAACTTTCGCCCTCATGATCACCTTTAAACAGTAACTTTCTCTATCGTCCACCTTAAAGCGTAACTTTCTTTTATCAGGATCACCTTCAAAAAGTAACTTTCTCGATCAGGATCACCTTTAAACAGTAACTTTCACTCTCAGGTCCACCTTTAAACAGTAACTTTCACTCTCAGGTCCACCTTTAAACAGTAACTTTTTCTCTCAGGTCCACCTTTAAGCAGTAACTTTCTCGATCAGGATCACCTTTAAACAGTAACTTTCTCTGTCAGCTCCACCTTTAAACAGTAACTTTCTCTATCAGGATCACATGTAAACAGTAACTTTCTCTATCATCCACCTGAAAGCGTAACTTTCTTTATCAGGATAACCTTAAAAAAAGTAACGTTCTCGATCAGGATTATGTTTAAACTGTAACTTTCTCTATCAGGATCGCCTTTAAACAGTAACTTTCTCTATCAGGACCACCTTTAATCAGTAACTTTCTCTATCAGGATCACCTTTTAACAGTAACTTTCGCTATCAGGACCACCTTTAAACAGGAACTTTCTCTGTCAGCTCCACCTTTAAACAGTAACTTTCTCTATCAGGATCACATTTAAACATTAACTTGCTCTATCAGGATCACCTTTAAACAGTAACTTTCTCGATCATTCACCTTTAAAAAGTAATTTTCTCGATCAGGATCGCCTTTAAACAGTAACTTTCTCTATCAGGATCACCTTTTAACAGTAACTTTCTCTATCAGGACCACCTTTAAACAGTAACTTTCTCTAACAGGACCACCTTTAAACAGTAACTTTCTCTATCAGGATCACCTTTTAACAGTAACTTTCTCTATCAGGACCACCTTTAAACAGGAACTTTCTCTATCTGGTCCACCTTTAAACAGTAACTTTCTCTGTCAGCTCCACCTTTAAACAGTAACTTTCTCTATCGTCCACCTTTGAACAGTAACTTTCTCTATCAGGACCACTGTTAAACAGTAACTTACACTTTCAGGTCCACCTTTAGAAAGTAATTTTCTCTATCAGGATCACCTTTAAACAATAACTTTCTCTATTAGGTCCAACTTGAAACAGTAACTTTCTCTATCAGGATCACCTTTAAACTAACTTTCTCTATCAAGATCACCTTAAAACAGTAAATTTCTCTCTCAACACAGATTTAAACTGTAACTTTCTCTATTGTCCACCTTTGAACATTAACTTTCTCTGTCAGGATCACCTTTAAACATTAACTTTCTCTGTCAGGATCACCTTTAAACAGTAACTTTCTCTATCAGGATCACATTCAAACAGTAACTTTCTCTATCAGGTCCACCTTCAGAAAGTAATTTTCTCTATCAGGATCACCTTTAAACCGGAACTTTCTCTATCGGGTCCATCTTTAAACAGTAAATTTTGCTCTCAATCCAGATTTAAACTGTAACTTTCTCTATTGTCCACCTTGAAACAGTAACTTTCTCGATCAGGATCACCTTTAAACAGGAACTTTCTCTATCATCCACCTTTAAACAGTAACTTTCTCGATCAGCATCGCCTTTAAACAGTAAATTTCTCGATCAGCATCGCCTTTAAACAGTAACTTTCTCCATTAGGATCACCTTTCAACAGTAACTTTCTCCATCAGCTCCACCTTTAAACAGTAACTTTCTCTATCAGATCCACCATTAAACAGTAACTTTCTCGATCAGGATCACCTTTAAACAGTAACTTTCTCTATCAGGTCCATCTTTAAACAGTAACTTTCTCCATCAGGATCACATTTCAATCGTAACTTTCTCTAACAGGATCACCATTAATCCGCAACTTTCTCTATCAGGATCACCTGTAAACAGTACCTTTCTATATCAGGTCCACCTTTAAACATGAACTTTCTCTATCATGTCCATCTTTAAACAGTAACTTTCTCTATCAGCATCACCTTTAAACAGTAACTTTCTCTATCAGGATCACCTTAAAACCATAACTTTCTCTATCAGGATCACCTTTAAACAGTATCTTTCTCTATCATTCACCTTTAAACAGTAATTTTCTCAATCAGGATCGCCTTTAAACAGTAACTTTCTCCATCAGGTCCACCTTTAAACCGTAACTTTCTCTATCAGGTCCACCTGCAAACAGTATCTTTCTACATCAGGTCCACCTTTAAACATGAACTTTCTCTATCATATCCACCTTTAAACAGCAACTTTCTCTATCAGGATCACCTTTAACCAGTAACTTTCTCGATCATTCATCTTTAAAAAGTAATTTTCTCGATCAGGATCGCCTTTAAACAGTAACTTTCTCCATCAGGTCCACCTTTAACCAATAAATTTTTCTGTCAGCGCCGCCTTTAAACAGCAACTTTCTCGTACAGGATCACATTTAAACAGTAACTTTCTCCATCAGCTCCACCTTTAAACAGTAACTTTATCTATCAGGTCCACCTTTAAACAGTAACTTTCTCCATCAGCTCCACCTTTAAACAGTAACTTTCTCTATCTGGTCCACCTTTAAACAGTAACTTTCTCTCTCAGCTCCACCTTTAAACAATAACTTTCTCTATCGTCCACCTTTAAACAGTAACTTTCTCTATCAGGTCCACTGTTAAACAGTAACTTACACTTTCAGGTCCACCTTTAGAAAGTAATTTTCTCTATCAGGATCACCTTTAAACAGTAACTTTCTCTATTCGGTCCAACTTGAAACAGTAACTTTCTCTATCAGGATCACCTTTAAACAATAACTTTCTCGATCGGGTCCATCTTTAAACAGTAAATTTTGCTCTCAATCCAGATTTAAACTGTAACTTTCTCTATTGTCCACCTTTAAACAGTAACTTTCTCGATCAGGATCACCTTTAAACAGGAACTTTCTCTATCATCCACCTTTAAACAGTAACTTTCTCGATCAGGATCACCTTTAAACAGTAACATTCTCGATCAGGATCACCTTTAAACAGTATCTTTCTTGCTCAGGTTCACCTTTAAACAGTAACTTTCTCTATCAGGATCACCTTTAAACAGTAACTTTCTCTATCAGGATCACCTTTATACAGTATCTTTCTCTGTCAGCTCCACCTTTAAACAGCAACTTTCTCTATCAGGATCACATGTAAACAGTAACTTTTTCTATCGTCCACCTTAAAGCGTAACTTTCTTTTATCAGGATCACCTTCAAAAAGTAACTTTTTCGATCAGGATCACCTTTAAACAGTAACTTTCTCTCTCAGCTCCACCTTTAAACAATAACTTTCTCTGTCGTCCACCTTTAAACAGTAACTTTCTCTATCAGGATCACCTTTAAACAGTCACTTTCTCTATCAGGTCCATCTTTAAACAGTAACTTTCTCTATCAGGACCACCTTTAAACAGTAACTTTCTCTATCAGGACCACCTTTAAACAGTCACTTTCTCTATCAGGTCCATCTTTAAACAGTAACTTTCTCTATCAGGACCACCTTTAAACAGTAACTTTCTCTATCAGGTCCATCTTTAAACAGTAACTTTCTCTATCAGGACCACCTTTAAACAGTAACTTTCTCTATCAGGATCACCTTTTAACAGTAACTTTCGCTATCAGGACCACCTTTAAACAGGAACTTTGTCTATCTGGTCCACCTTTAAACAGTAACTTTCTCTGTCAGCTCCACCTTTAAACAGTAACTTTCTCTATCGTCCACCTTTGAACAGTAACTTTCTCTATCAGGATCACCTTTAAACATTAACTTTCTCTATCAGGATCACCTTTAAACAGTAACTTTCTCGATCATTCACCTTTAAAAAGTAATTTTCTCGATCAGGATCGCCTTTAAACAGTAACTTTCTCCATCAGGTCCACCTTTAAACAATAAATTTTTCTGTCAGCGCCGCCTTTAAACAGCAACTTTCTCGTACAGGATCACATTTAAACAGTAACTTTCTCCATCAGCTCCACCTTTAAACAGTAACTTTATCTATCAGGTCCACCTTTAAACAGTAACTTTCTCCATCAGCTCCACCTTTAAACAGTAACTTTCTCTATCAGGTCCACCTTTAAACAGTAACTTTCTCTATCAGGACCACCTTTAAACAGTAACTTTCTCTATCAGGATCACCTTTTAACAGTAACTTTCTCTATCAGGACCACCTTTAAACAGGAACTTTCTCCATCAGCTCCACCTTTAAACAGTAACTTTCTCTATCTGGTCCACCTTTAAACAGTAACTTTCTCTCTCAGCTCCACCTTTAAACAGTAACTTTCTCTATCAGGTCCACTGTTAAACAGTAACTTACACTTTCAGGTCCACCTTTAGAAAGTAATTTTCTCTATCAGGATCACCTTTAAACAGTAACTTTCTCTATCAAGATCACCTTAAAACAGTAAATTTCTCTCTCAACACAGATTTAAACTGTAACTTTCTCTATTGTCCACCTTTAAACAGTAACTTTCTCGATCAGGATCACCTTTAAACAGGAAATTTCTCTATCATCCACCTTTAAACAGTAACTTTCTCGATCAGGATCACCTTTAAACAGTAACCTTCTCTATCAGGATCACATTTAAATAGCAACTTTCTCTAACAGGATCACCTTTAATCCGTAACTTTCTCTGTCAGGTCCACCTGTAAACAGTACCTTTCTATATCAGGTCCACCTTTAAACAGGAACTTTCTCTATCATGTCCATCTTTAAACAGTAACTTTCTCACTCAGGATCACCTTTAAACAGTAACTTTCTCTATTGTCCACCTTTAAACAGTAACTTTCTCGATCAGGATCACCTTTAAACAGGAACTTTCTCTATCATCCACCTTTGAACAGTAACTTTCTCGATCAGGATCACCTTTAAACAGTAACTTTCTCGATCAGGATCACCTTTAAACAGGAACTTTCTCTATCATCCACCTTTGAACAGTAACTTTCTCACTCAGGATCACATTTAAACAGTAACTTTCTCTATCGTCCACCTTTACACAGAAGTTTTCTCTATCGTCCACCTTCAAACAGTAACTTTCTCTGTCAGGTCCACCTTGAAACAGTAACTTTCGCTCTCAGGATCACCTTTAAATAGTAACTTACTCAATCAGGTCCACCTTTAAACAGTAACTTTCGCCCTCATGATCACCTTTAAACAGTAACTTTCTCTATCGTCCACCTTAAAGCGTAACTTTCTTTTATCAGGATCACCTTCAAAAAGTAACTTTCTCGATCAGGATCACCTTTAAACAGTAACTTTCACTCTCAGGTCCACCTTTAAACAGTAACTTTCACTCTCAGGTCCACCTTTAAACAGTAACTTTTTCTCTCAGGTCCACCTTTAAGCAGTAACTTTCTCGATCAGGATCACCTTTAAACAGTAACTTTCTCTGTCAGCTCCACCTTTAAACAGTAACTTTCTCTATCAGGATCACATGTAAACAGTAACTTTCTCTATCATCCACCTGAAAGCGTAACTTTCTTTATCAGGATAACCTTAAAAAAAGTAACGTTCTCGATCAGGATTATGTTTAAACTGTAACTTTCTCTATCAGGATCGCCTTTAAACAGTAACTTTCTCTATCAGGACCACCTTTAATCAGTAACTTTCTCTATCAGGATCACCTTTTAACAGTAACTTTCGCTATCAGGACCACCTTTAAACAGGAACTTTCTCTGTCAGCTCCACCTTTAAACAGTAACTTTCTCTATCAGGATCACCTTTAAACATTAACTTGCTCTATCAGGATCACCTTTAAACAGTAACTTTCTCGATCATTCACCTTTAAAAAGTAATTTTCTCGATCAGGATCGCCTTTAAACAGTAACTTTCTCTATCAGGATCACCTTTTAACAGTAACTTTCTCTATCAGGACCACCTTTAAACAGTAACTTTCTCTATCAGGACCACCTTTAAACAGTAACTTTCTCTATCAGGATCACCTTTTAACAGTAACTTTCTCTATCAGGACCACCTTTAAACAGGAACTTTCTCTATCTGGTCCACCTTTAAACAGTAACTTTCTCTGTCAGCTCCACCTTTAAACAGTAACTTTCTCTATCGTCCACCTTTGAACAGTAACTTTCTCTATCAGGACCACTGTTAAACAGTAACTTACACTTTCAGGTCCACCTTTAGAAAGTAATTTTCTCTATCAGGATCACCTTTAAACAATAACTTTCTCTATTAGGTCCAACTTGAAACAGTAACTTTCTCTATCAGGATCACCTTTAAACTAACTTTCTCTATCAAGATCACCTTAAAACAGTAAATTTCTCTCTCAACACAGATTTAAACTGTAACTTTCTCTATTGTCCACCTTTGAACATTAACTTTCTCTGTCAGGATCACCTTTAAACATTAACTTTCTCTGTCAGGATCACCTTTAAACAGTAACTTTCTCTATCAGGATCACATTCAAACAGTAACTTTCTCTATCAGGTCCACCTTTAGAAAGTAATTTTCTCTATCAGGATCACCTTGAAACCGGAACTTTCTCTATCGGGCCATCTTTAAACAGTAAATTTTGCTCAATCCAGATTTAAACTGTAACTTTCTCTATTGTCCACCTTTAAACAGTAACTTTCTCGATCAGGATCACCTTTAAACAGGAACTTTCTCTATCATCCACCTTTAAACAGTAACTTTCTCGATCAGGATCACCTTTAAACAGTAACTTTCTCTATCAGGATCACATTTAAATAGCAACTTTCTCTAACAGGATCACCTTTAATCCGTAACTTTCTCTGTCAGGTCCACCTGTAAACAGGAACTTTCTCTATCATGTCCATCTTTAAACAGTAACTTTCTCTATCAGGATCACCTTTAAACAGTAACTTTCTCTCTCGTCCACCTTTAAACAGTAACTTTCTCTATCAGGTACCATCTTTAAACAGTAACTTTCTCGCTCAGGTTCACCTTTAAACAGTAACTTTCTCGATCAGGATCACCTTTAAACAGTAACTTTCTCTATCAGGATCACCTTTAAACAGTAACTTTCTCGCTCAGGTTCACCTTTAAACAGTAACTTTCTCTATCAGGATCACCTTTAAACAGTAACTTTCTCTATCAGGATCACCTTTAAACAGTAACTTTCTCTATCAGGATCACCTTTAAACAGTAACTTTCTCTATCAGGATCACCTTTAAACAGTAACTTTCTCGATCAGGATCACCTTTAAACAGTAACTTTCTCTATCAGGACCACCTTTAAACAGTAACTTTCTCTATCAGGACCACCTTTAAACAGTAACTTTCTCTATCAGGATCACCTTTTAACAGTAACTTTCTCTATCAGGACCACGTTTAAACAGTAACTTTCTCTATCAGGACCACCTTTAAACAGTAACTTTCTCTATCAGGATCACCTTTTAACAGTAACTTTCTCTATCAGGACCACCTTTAAACAGGAACTTTCTCTATCTGGTCCACCTTTAAACAGTAACTTTCTCTGTCAGCTCCACCTTTAAACAGTAACTTTCTCTATCGTCCACCTTTGAACAGTAACTTTCTCTATCAGGTCCACTGTTAAACAGTAACTTACACTTTCAGGTCCACCTTTAGAAAGTAATTTTCCCTATCTGGATCACCTTTAAACAGTAACTTTCTCTATTAGGTCCAACTTGAAACAGTAACTTTCTCTATTAGGATCACCTTTAAACAATAACTTTCTCTATCAAGATCACCTTAAAACAGTAAATTTCTCTCTCAACACAGATTTAAACTGTAACTTTCTCTATTGTCCACCTTTGAACATTAACTTTCTCTGTCAGGATCACCTTTAAATAGTAACTTTCTCTATTAGGATCACCTTTAACCAGTAACTTTCTCTATCAGGATCACATTCAAACAGTAACTTTCTCTATCAGGTCCACCTTTAGAAAGTAATTTTCTCTATCAGGATCACCTTGAAACCGGAACTTTCTCTATCGGGTCCATCTTTAAACAGTAAATTTTGCTCTCAATCCAGATTTAAACTGTAACTTTCTCTATCAGGACCACCTTTAAACAGTAACTTTCTCGATCAGGATCACCTTTAAACAGGAACTTTCTCTATCATCCACCTTTAAACAGTAACTTTCTCGATCAGGATCACCTTTAAACAGTAACTTTCTCAATCAGGATCACATTTAAATAGCAACTTTCTCTATCGTCCACCTTAAAGCGTAACTTTCTTTATCAGGATAACCTTAAAAAAAGTAACGTTCTCGATCAGGATTACGTTTAAACAGTAGCTTTCTCTGTCAGCTCCACCTTTAAACAATAACTTTCTCTATCGTCCACCTTTAAACAGTAACTTTCTCTATCAGGATCACCTTTAAACAGTAACTTTCTCTATCAGGACCACCTTTAAACAGTAACTTTCTCTATCAGGATCACCTTTTAACAGTAACTTTCGCTATCAGGACCACCTTTAAACAGGAACTTTCTCTATCTGGTCCACCTTTAAACAGTAACTTTCTCTGTCAGCTCCACCTTTGAACAGTAACTTTCTCTATCGTCCACCTTCAAACAGTAACTTTCTCTGTCAGGTCCACCTTGAAACAGTAACTTTCGCCCTCATGATCACCTTTAAACAGGAACTTTCTCGATCAGGATCACCTTTAAACAGTAACTTTCTCTGTCAGCTCCACCTTTAAACAGTAACTTTCTCTATCAGGATCACATGTAAACAGTAACTTTCTCTATCGTCCACCTGAAAGCGTAACTTTCTTTATCAGGATAACCTTAAAAAAAGTAACGTTCTCGATCAGGATTATGTTTAAACTGTAACTTTCTCTATCAGGATCACCTTTAAACAGTAACTTTCTCTCTCAGCTCCACCTTTAAACAGTAACTTTCGCTATCAGGTCCACCTTTAAACAGTAACTTTCTCTCTCAGCTCCACCTTTAAACAGTAACTTTCTCTATCAGGTCCACCTTTAAACAGTAACTTTTTCTCTCAGGTCCACCTTTAAGCAGTAACTTTCTCTATCAGGATCACCTTTAAACAGTAACTTTCTCTGTCAGCTCCATCTTTAAACAGTAACTTTCTCTATCAGGATCACATGTAAACAGTAACTTTCTCTATCGTCCACCTTAAAGCGTAACTTTCTTTATCAGGATAACCTTAAAAAAAGTAACGTTCTCGATCAGGATTACGTTTAAACAGTAACTTTCTCTATCAGGATCACCTTTAAACAGTAACTTTCTCTGTCAGCTCCATCTTTAAACAGTAACTTTCTCTATCAGGATCACATGTAAACAGTAACTTTCTCTATCGTCCACCTTAAAGCGTAACTTTCTTTATCAGGATAACCTTAAAAAAAGTAACGTTCTCGATCAGGATTACGTTTAAACAGTAGCTTTCTCTGTCAGCTCCACCTTTAAACAATAACTTTCTCTGTCGTCCACCTTTAAACAGTAACTTTCTCTATCAGGATCACCTTTAAACAGTCACTTTCTCTATCAGGTCCATCTTTAAACAGTAACTTTCTCTATCAGGACCACCTTTAAACAGTAACTTTCTCTATCAGGATCACCTTTTAACAGTAACTTTCGCTATCAGGACCACCTTTAAACAGGAACTTTCTCGATCAGGATCACCTTTAAACAGTAACTTTCTCGATCATTCACCTTTAAAAAGTAATTTTCTCGATCAGGATCGCCTTTAAACAGTAACTTTCTCTATCAGGATCACCTTTTAACAGTAACTTTCTCTATCAGGACCACCTTTAAACAGTAACTTTCTCTGTCAGCTCCACCTTTGAACAGTAACTTTCTCTATCAGGATCACCTTTAAACATTAACTTTCTCTATCAGGATCACCTTTAAACAGTAACTTTCTCGATCATTCACCTTTAAAAAGTAATTTTCTCGATCAGGATCGCCTTTAAACAGTAACTTTCTCCATCAGGTCCACCTTTAAACAATAAATTTTTCTGTCAGCGCCGCCTTTAAACAGCAACTTTCTCGTACAGGATCACATTTAAACAGTAACTTTCTCCATCAGCTCCACCTTTAAACAGTAACTTTATCTATCAGGTCCACCTTTAAACAGTAACTTTCTCCATCAGCTCCACCTTTAAACAGTAACTTTCTCTATCAGGTCCACCTTTAAACAGTAACTTTCTCTATCAGGACCACCTTTAAACAGTAACTTTCTCTATCAGGATCACCTTTTAACAGTAACTTTCTCTATCAGGACCACCTTTAAACAGGAAATTTCTCTATCTGCATCACCTTTAAACAGTAACTTTCTCTATCTGGTCCACCTTTAAACAGTAACTTTCTCTCTCAGCTCCACCTTTAAACAGTAACTTTCTCTATCAGGTCCACTGTTAAACAGTAACTTACACTTTCAGGTCCACCTTTAGAAAGTAATTTTCTCTATCAGGATCACCTTTAAACAATAACTTTCTCTATCAAGATCACCTTAAAACAGTAAATTTCTCCCTCAACACAGATTTAAACTGTAACTTTCTCTATTGTCCACCTTTAAACAGTAACTTTCTCGATCAGGATCACCTTTAAACAGGAACTTTCTCTATCATCCACCTTTAAACAGTAACTTTCTCGATCAGGATCACCTTTAAACAGTAACTTTCTCTATCAGGATCACATTTAAATAGCAACTTTCTCTAACAGGATCACCTTTAATCCGTAACTTTCTCTATCAGGATCACATTTAAATAGCAACTTTCTCTAACAGGGTCACCTTTAATCCGTAAATTTCTCTGTCAGGTCCACCTGTAAACAGTACCTTTCTATATCAGGTCCACCTTTAAACAGGAACTTTCTCTATCATGTCCATCTTTAAACAGAAACTTTCTCTATCAGGATCACATTTAAACAGTAACTTTCTCTATCGTCCACCTTCAAACAGTAACTTTCTCTGTCAGGTCCACCTTGAAACAGTAACTTTCGCTCTCAGGATCACCTTTAAATAGTAACTTACTCAATCAGGTCCACCTTTAAACAGTAACTTTCGCCCTCATGATCACCTTCAAACAGTAACATTCTCTATCAGCATCGCATGTAAACAGTAACTTTCTCTATCGTCCACCTTAAAGCGTAACTTTCTTTTATCAGGATCACCTTCAAAAAGTAACTTTCTCGATCAGGATCACCTTTAAACAGTAACTTTCACTCTCAGGTCCACCTTTAAACAGTAACTTTTTCTCTCAGGTCCACCTTTAAGCAGTAACTTTCTCGATCAGGAACACCTTTAAACAGTAACTTTCTCTGTCAGCTCCACCTTTAAACAGTAACTTTCTCTATCAGGATCACATGTAAACAGTAACTTTCTCTATCGTCCACCTGAAAGCGTAACTTTCTTTATCAGGATAACCTTAAAAAAAGTAACGTTCTCGATCAGGATTATGTTTAAACTGTAACTTTCTCTATCAGGATCACCTTTAAACAGTAACTTTCTCTCTCAGCTCCACCTTTAAACAGTAACTTTCGCTATCAGGTCCACCTTTAAACAGTAACTTTCTCTCTCAGCTCCACCTTTAAACAGTAACTTTCTCTATCAGGTCCACCTTTAAACAGTAACTTTTTCTCTCAGGTCCACCTTTAAGCAGTAACTTTCTCTATCAGGATCACCTTTAAACAGTAACTTTCTCTGTCAGCTCCATCTTTAAACAGTAACTTTCTCTATCAGGATCACATGTAAACAGTAACTTTCTCTATCGTCCACCTTAAAGCGTAACTTTCTTTATCAGGATAACCTTAAAAAAAGTAACGTTCTCGATCAGGATTACGTTTAAACAGTAGCTTTCTCTGTCAGCTCCACCTTTAAACAATAACTTTCTCTGTCGTCCACCTTTAAACAGTAACTTTCTCTATCAGGATCACCTTTAAACAGTAACTTTCGCTATCAGGACCACCTTTAAACAGGAACTTTCTCTATCAGGATCACCTTTAAACAGTAACTTTCTCGATCATTCACCTTTAAAAAGTAATTTTCTCGATCAGGATCGCCTTTAAACAGTAACTTTCTCTATCAGGATCACCTTTTAACAGTAACTTTCTCTATCAGGACCACCTTTAAACAGTAACTTTCTCTATCAGGACCACCTTTAAACAGTAACTTTCTCTATCAGGATCACCTTTTAACAGTAACTTTCTCTATCAGGACCACCTTTAAACAGTAACTTTCTCTATCAGGACCACCTTTAAACAGTAACTTTCTCTATCAGGATCACCTTTTAACAGTAACTTTCTCTATCAGGACCACCTTTAAACAGTAACTTTCTCTGTCAGCTCCACCTTTGAACAGTAACTATCAGGATCACCTTTAAACATTAACTTTCTCTATCAGGATCACCTTTAAACAGTAACTTTCTCGATCATTCACCTTTAAAAAGTAATTTTCTCGATCAGGATCGCCTTTAAACAGTAACTTTCTCCATCAGGTCCACCTTTAAACAATAAATTTTTCTGTCAGCGCCGCCTTTAAACAGCAACTTTCTCGTACAGGATCACATTTAAACAGTAACTTTCTCCATCAGCTCCACCTTTAAACAGTAACTTTATCTATCAGGTCCACCTTTAAACAGTAACTTTCTCCATCAGCTCCACCTTTAAACAGTAACTTTCTCTATCAGGTCCACCTTTAAACAGTAACTTTCTCTATCAGGACCACCTTTAAACAGTAACTTTCTCTATCAGGATCACCTTTTAACAGTAACTTTCTCTATCAGGACCACCTTTAAACAGGAACTTTCTCTATCTGCATCACCTTTAAACAGTAACTTTCTCTATCTGGTCCACCTTTAAACAGTAACTTTCTCTCTCAGCTCCACCTTTAAACAGTAACTTTCTCTATCAGGTCCACTGTTAAACAGTAACTTACACTTTCAGGTCCACCTTTAGAAAGTAATTTTCTCTATCAGGATCACCTTTAAACAATAACTTTCTCTATCAAGATCACCTTAAAACAGTAAATTTCTCCCTCAACACAGATTTAAACTGTAACTTTCTCTATTGTCCACCTTTAAACAGTAACTTTCTCGATCAGGATCACCTTTAAACAGGAACTTTCTCTATCATCCACCTTTAAACAGTAACTTTCTCGATCAGGATCACCTTTAAACAGTAACTTTCTCTATCAGGATCACATTTAAATAGCAACTTTCTCTAACAGGATCACCTTTAATCCGTAACTTTCTCTATCAGGATCACATTTAAATAGCAACTTTCTCTAACAGGGTCACCTTTAATCCGTAAATTTCTCTGTCAGGTCCACCTGTAAACAGTACCTTTCTATATCAGGTCCACCTTTAAACAGGAACTTTCTCTATCATGTCCATCTTTAAACAGAAACTTTCTCTATCAGGATCACATTTAAACAGTAACTTTCTCTATCGTCCACCTTCAAACAGTAACTTTCTCTGTCAGGTCCACCTTGAAACAGTAACTTTCGCTCTCAGGATCACCTTTAAATAGTAACTTACTCAATCAGGTCCACCTTTAAACAGTAACTTTCGCCCTCATGATCACCTTCAAACAGTAACATTCTCTATCAGCATCGCATGTAAACAGTAACTTTCTCTATCGTCCACCTTAAAGCGTAACTTTCTTTTATCAGGATCACCTTCAAAAAGTAACTTTCTCGATCAGGATCACCTTTAAACAGTAACTTTCACTCTCAGGTCCACCTTTAAACAGTAACTTTTTCTCTCAGGTCCACCTTTAAGCAGTAACTTTCTCGATCAGGAACTTCCTTTAAACAGTAACTTTCTCTGTCAGCTCCACCTTTAAACAGTAACTTTCTCTATCAGGATCACATGTAAACAGTAACTTTCTCTATCGTCCACCTGAAAGCGTAACTTTCTTTATCAGGATAACCTTAAAAAAAGTAACGTTCTCGATCAGGATTATGTTTAAACTGTAACTTTCTCTATCAGGATCACCTTTAAACAGTAACTTTCTCTCTCAGCTCCACCTTTATACAGTAACTTTCGCTATCAGGTCCACCTTTAAACAGTAACTTTCTCTCTCAGCTCCACCTTTAAACAGTAACTTTCTCTATCAGGTCCACCTTTAAACAGTAACTTTTTCTCTCAGGTCCACCTTTAAGCAGTAACTTTCTCTATCAGGATCACCTTTAAACAGTAACTTTCTCTGTCAGCTCCATCTTTAAACAGTAACTTTCTCTATCAGGATCACATGTAAACAGTAACTTTCTCTATCGTCCACCTTAAAGCGTAACTTTCTTTATCAGGATAACCTTAAAAAAAGTAACGTTCTCGATCAGGATTACGTTTAAACAGTAGCTTTCTCTGTCAGCTCCACCTTTAAACAATAACTTTCTCTGTCGTCCACCTTTAAACAGTAACTTTCTCTATCAGGATCACCTTTAAACAGTAACTTTCGCTATCAGGACCACCTTTAAACAGGAACTTTCTCTATCAGGATCACCTTTAAACAGTAACTTTCTCGATCATTCACCTTTAAAAAGTAATTTTCTCGATCAGGATCGCCTTTAAACAGTAACTTTCTCTATCAGGATCACCTTTTAACAGTAACTTTCTCTATCAGGACCACCTTTAAACAGTAACTTTCTCTATCAGGACCACCTTTAAACAGTAACTTTCTCTATCAGGATCACCTTTTAACAGTAACTTTCTCTATCAGGACCACCTTTAAACAGTAACTTTCTCTATCAGGACCACCTTTAAACAGTAACTTTCTCTATCAGGATCACCTTTTAACAGTAACTTTCTCTATCAGGACCACCTTTAAACAGTAACTTTCTCTGTCAGCTCCACCTTTGAACAGTAACTATCAGGATCACCTTTAAACATTAACTTTCTCTATCAGGATCACCTTTAAACAGTAACTTTCTCGATCATTCACCTTTAAAAAGTAATTTTCTCGATCAGGATCGCCTTTAAACAGTAACTTTCTCCATCAGGTCCACCTTTAAACAATAAATTTTTCTGTCAGCGCCGCCTTTAAACAGCAACTTTCTCGTACAGGATCACATTTAAACAGTAACTTTCTCCATCAGCTCCACCTTTAAACAGTAACTTTATCTATCAGGTCCACCTTTAAACAGTAACTTTCTCCATCAGCTCCACCTTTAAACAGTAACTTTCTCTATCAGGTCCACCTTTAAACAGTAACTTTCTCTATCAGGACCACCTTTAAACAGTAACTTTCTCTATCAGGATCACCTTTTAACAGTAACTTTCTCTATCAGGACCACCTTTAAACAGGAACTTTCTCTATCTGCATCACCTTTAAACAGTAACTTTCTCTATCTGGTCCACCTTTAAACAGTAACTTTCTCTCTCAGCTCCACCTTTAAACAATAACTTTCTCTATCGTCCACCTTTAAACAGTAACTTTCTCTATCAGGTCCACTGTTAAACAGTAACTTACACTTTTAGGTCCACCTTTAGAAAGTAATTTTCTCTATCAGGATCACCTTTAAACAATAACTTTCTCTATCAAGATCACCTTAAAACAGTAAATTTCTCCCTCAACACAGATTTAAACTGTAACTTTCTCTATTGTCCACCTTTAAACAGTAACTTTCTCGATCAGGATCACCTTTAAACAGGAACTTTCTCTATCATCCACCTTTAAACAGTAACTTTCTCGATCAGGATCACCTTTAAACAGTAACTTTCTCTATCAGGATCACATTTAAATAGCAACTTTCTCTAACAGGATCACCTTTAATCCGTAACTTTCTCTATCAGGATCACATTTAAATAGCAATTTTCTCTAACAGGGTCACCTTTAATCCGTAAATTTCTCTGTCAGGTCCACCTGTAAACAGTACCTTTCTATATCAGGTCCACCTTTAAACAGGAACTTTCTCTATCAGGATCACATTTAAACAGTAACTTTCTCTATCGTCCACCTTCAAACAGTAACTTTCTCTGTCAGGTCCACCTTCAAACAGTAACTTTCGCTCTCAGGATCACCTTTAAATAGTAACTTACTCAATCAGGTCCACCTTTAAACAGTAACTTTCGCCCTCATGATCACCTTTAAACAGGAACTTTCTCTATCAGCATCGCATGTAAACAGTAACTTTCTCTATCGTCCACCTTAAGGCGTAACTTTCTTTTATCAGGATCACCTTCAAAAAGTAACTTTCTCGATCAGGATCACCTTTAAACAGTAACTTTCACTCTCAGGTCCACCTTTAAACAGTAACTTTTTCTCTCAGGTCCACCTTTAAGCAGTAACTTTCTCGATCAGGATCACCTTTAAACAGTAACTTTCTCTGTCAGCTCCACCTTTAAACAGTAACTTTCTCTATCATGATCACATGTAAACAGTAACTTTCTCTATCGTCCACCTGAAAGCGTAACTTTCTTTATCAGGATAACCTTAAAAAAAGTAACGTTCTCGATCAGGATTATGTTTAAACTGTAACTTTCTCTATCAGGATCACCTTTAAACAGTAACTTTCTCTCTCAGCTCCACCTTTAAACAGTAACTTTCTCTATCAGGTCCACCTTTAAACAGTAACTTTCTCTCTCAGCTCCACCTTTAAACAGTAACTTTCTCTATCAGGTCCACCTTTAAACAGTAACTTTTTCTCTCAGGTCCACCTTTAAGCAGTAACTTTCTCTATCAGGATCACCTTTAAACAGTAACTTTCTCTGTCAGCTCCATCTTTAAACAGTAACTTTCTCTATCATGATCACATGTAAACAGTAACTTTCTCTATCGTCCACCTTAAAGCGTAACTTTCTTTATCAGGATAACCTTAAAAAAAGTAACGTTCTCGATCAGGATTACGTTTAAACAGTAACTTTCTCTTTCAGGATCACCTTTAAACAGTAACTTTCTCTGTCAGCTCCATCTTTAAACAGTAACTTTCTCTATCAGGATCACATGTAAACAGTAACTTTCTCTATCGTCCACCTTAAAGCGTAACTTTCTTTATCAGGATAACCTTAAAAAAAGTAACGTTCTCGATCAGGATTACGTTTAAACAGTAGCTTTCTCTATCAGGATCACATGTAAACAATAACTTTCTCTGTCGTCCACCTTTAAACAGTAACTTTCTCTATCAGGATCACCTTTAAACAGTCACTTTCTCTATCAGGTCCATCTTTAAACAGTAACTTTCTCTATCAGGACCACCTTTAAACAGTAACTTTCTCTATCAGGACCACCTTTAAACAGTCACTTTCTCTATCAGGTCCATCTTTAAACAGTAACTTTCTCTATCAGGACCACCTTTAAACAGTAACTTTCTCCATCAGGATCACCTTTTAACAGTAACTTTCGCTATCAGGACCACCTTTAAACAGGAACTTTCTCTATCAGGATCACCTTTAAACAGTAACTTTCTCGATCATTCACCTTTAAAAAGTAATTTTCTCGATCAGGATCGCCTTTAAACAGTAACTTTCTCTATCAGGATCACCTTTTAACAGTAACTTTCTCTATCAGGACCACCTTTAAACAGTAACTTTCTCTATCAGGACCACCTTTAAACAGTAACTTTCTCTATCAGGATCACCTTTTAACAGTAACTTTCTCTATCAGGACCACCTTTAAACAGTAACTTTCTCTATCAGGACCACCTTTAAACAGTAACTTTCTCTATCAGGATCACCTTTTAACAGTAACTTTCTCTATCAGGACCACCTTTAAACAGTAACCTTCTCTATCAGGACCACCTTTAAACAGTAACTTTCTCTATCAGGATCACCTTTTAACAGTAACTTTCTCTATCAGGACCACCTTTCAGCAGGAACTTTCTCTATCAGGATCACCTTTTAACAGTAACTTTCTCTATCAGGACCACCTTTAAACAGTAACTTTCTCTATCAGGACCACCTTTAAACAGTAACTTTCTCTATCAGGATCACCTTTTAACAGTAACTTTCTCTATCAGGACCACCTTTAAACAGTAACTTTCTCTGTCAGCTCCACCTTTAAACAGTAACTTTCTCTATCGTCCACCTTTGAACAGTAACTTTCTCTATCAGGTCCACTGTTAAACAGTAACTTACACTTTCAGGTCCACCTTTAGAAAGTATTTTTCTCTATCAGGATCACCTTTAAACAGTAACTTTCTCTATTAGGTCCAACTTGAAACAGTAACTTTCTCTGTCAGGATCACCTTTAAACAATAACTTTCTCTATCAAGATTACCTTAAAACAGTAAATTTCTCTCTCAACACAGATTTAAACTGTAACTTTCTCTATTGTCCACCTTTGAACATTAACTTTCTCTGTCAGGATCACCTTTAAACAGTAACTTTCTCTATCAGGATCACCTTTAACCAGTAACTCTATCAGGATCACATTCAAACAGTAACTTTCTCTATCAGGTCCACCTTTAGAAAGTAATTTTCTCTATCAGGATCACCTTGAAACCGGAACTTTCTCTATCGGGCCATCTTTAAAACAGTAAATTTTGCTCTCAATCCAGATTTAAACTGTAACTTTCTCTATTGTCCACCTTTAAACAGTAACTTTCTCGATCAGGATCACCTTTAAACAGGAACTTTCTCTATCATCCACCTTTAAACAGTAACTTTCTCGATCAGGATCACCTTTAAACAGTAACTTTCTCTATCAGGATCACATTTAAATAGCAACTTTCTCTAACAGGATCACCTTTAATCCGTAACTTTCTCTGTCAGGTCCACCTGTAAACAGGAACTTTCTCTATCATGTCCATCTTTAAACAGTAACTTTCTCTATCAGGATCACCTTTAAACAGTAACTTTCTCTATCAGGATCACCTTTAAACAGTAACTTTCTCTATCAGCATCACCTTTAAACAGTAACTTTCTCGATCAGGATCACCTTTAAACAGTATCTTTCTCGCTCAGGTTCACCTTTAAACAGTAACTTTCTCTATCAGGATCACCTTTAAACAGTAACTTTCTCTATCAGGATCACCTTTAAACAGTATCTTTCTCTATCGTCCACCTTTGAACAGTAACTTTCTCTATCAGGTCCACTGTTAAACAGTAACTTACACTTTCAGGTCCACCTTTAGAAAGTAATTTTCCCTATCAGGATCACCTTTAAACAGTAACTTTCTCTATTAGGTCCAACTTGAAACAGTAACTTTCTCGATCAGGATCACATTTAAATAGCAACTTTCTCTAACAGGATCACCTTCAATCCGTAACTTTCTCTGTCAGGTCCACCTGTAAACAGTACATTTCTATATCAGGTCCACCTTTAAACAGGAACTTTCTCTATCATGTCCACCTTTAAACAGTAACTTTCTCAATCAGGATCACCTTTAAACAGTAACTTTCTCGCTCAGGTTCACCTTTAAACAGTAACTTTCTCAATCAGGATCACCTTTAAACAGTAACTTTCTCGCTCAGGTTCACCTTTAAACAGTAACTTTCTCGATCAGGATCACCTTTAAACAGTAACTTTCTCTATCAGGATCACCTTTAAACAGTAACTTTCTCGCTCAGGTTCACCTTTAAACAGTAACTTTCTCTATCAGGATCACCTTTAAACAGTAACTTTCTCGATCAGGATCACCTTTAAACAGTAACTTTCTCTATCAACGTCACCTTTAAACAGTAATTTTCTCAATCAGGATCGCCTTTAAACAGTAACTTTCTCGCTCAGGTCCACCTTTAAACAGTAACTTTCTCTATCAGGATCACCTTTAAACAGTAACTTTTTCAATCAGGATCACCTTTAAACAGTATCTTTCTCTATCATTCACCTTTAAACAGTAATTTTCTCAATCAAGATCGCCTTCAAACAGTAACTTTCTCCATCAGGTCCACCTTTAAACAGTAACTTTCTCAATCAGGATCACCTTTAAACATTAACTTTCTCGCTCAGGTTCACCTTTAAACAGTAGCTTTCTCCATCAGGATCACCTTTAAACAGTAACTTTCTTTATGAGGATCACCTTTCAACAATATCTTTCTCTATCATTCACCTTTCAACAGTAATTTTCTCAATCAGAATCGCCTTTAAACAGTAACTTTATCCATCAGGTCCACCATTTAAACAGTAACTTTCTCAATCAGTATCGCCTTTAAACAATAACTTTCTCGCTCAGGTCCACCTTTAAACAGTAACTTTCTCCATCAGGATCACCTTTAAACAGTAACTTTCTCAATCAGGATCACCTTTAAACAGTATCTTTCTCTGTCATTCACCTTTAAACAGTAATTTTCTCAATCAGGATCACCTTTAAACAGTAACTTTCTCTATCAGGTCCACATTTAAACAATAAATTTCTCTGTCAGCGCCGCCTTTAAACAGCAACTTTCTCGTACAGGATCACACTTAAACAGTAACTTTCTCCATCAGCTCCACCTTGAAACAGTAACTTTATCTATAAGGTCCACCTTTAAACAGTAACTTTCTCTATCAGGACCACCTTTAAACAGTAATTTTCTCCATCAGGTCCACCTTTAAACAGTAACTTTCTCTATCAGGTCCACATTTAAACAATACATTTCTCTGTCAGCTCCACCTTTAAACAGTAACTTTCTCTATCAGGATCACATTTAAATAGTAAACTTCTCTATCAGGAACAACTTTAAACCGTAACTTTCTCTATCAGGTCCACCTGTAAACAGTAACTTTCTCTATCAGGACCACCTTTAAGCAGTAACTTTCTCTATCAGGATCACCTTTTAACAGTAACTTTCTCTATCAGGACCACCTTTAAACAGTAACTTGCTCTATTCGCATCACCTTTTAACAGTAACTTTCTCGATCAGGATCACCATTAAATAGTAACTTTCTCTTTCAGGTCCACCTGTAAACAGTAACTTTCTCTGTCAGCTCCACCTTTAAACAGTAACTTTCTCTATCAGGATCACATGAAAACAGTAACTTTCTCTATCGTCCACCTTAAAGCGTAACTTTCTTTATCAGGATAACCTGAAAAAAAGTAACGTTCTCGATCAGGATTATGTTTAAACTGTAACTTTCTCTATCAGGTCCACCTTTAAACAGGAACTTTCTCTATCAGCTCCACCTTTAAACAGTAACTTTCTCTATCGTCCACCTTTAAACAGTAACTTTCACTCTCAGGTCCACCTTTAAACAGTAACTTTTTCTCTCAGGTCCACCTTTAAGCAGTAACTTTCTCTATCAGGATCACCTTTAAACAGTAACTTTCTCTGTCAGCTCCATCTTTAAACAGTAACTTTCTCTATCAGGATCACATGTAAACAGTAACTTTCTCGATCGTCCACCTTAAAGCGTAACTTTCTTTATCAGGATAACCTTAAAAAAAGTAACGTTCTCGATCAGGATTACGTTTAAACAGTAACTTTCTCTATCAGGATCACCTTTAAACAGTAACTTTCTCTGTCAGCTCCATCTTTAAACAGTAACTTTCTCCATCAGGATCACATGTAAACAGTAACTTTCTCTATCGTCCACCTTAAAGCGTAACTTTCTTTATCAGGATAACCTTAAAAAAAGTAACGTTCTCGATCAGGATTACGTTTAAACAGTAGCTTTCTCTGTCAGCTCCACCTTTAAACAATAACTTTCTCTGTCGTCCACCTTTAAACAGTAACTTTCTCTATCAGGATCACCTTTAAACAGTCACTTTCTCTATCAGGTCCATCTTTAAACAGTAACTTTCTCGATCAGGATCACCTTTAAACAGTAACTTTCTCTATCAGGATCACCTTTGAACAGTCACTTTCTCTATCAGGTCCATCTTTAAACAGTAACTTTCTCTATCAGGACCACCTTTAAACAGTAACTTTCTCTATCAGGATCACCTTTTAACAGTAACTTTCGCTATCAGGACCACCTTTAAACAGGAACTTTCTCTATCTGGTCCACCTTTAAACAGTAACTTTCTCTGTCAGCTCCACCTTTGAACAGTAACTTTCTCTATCAGGATCACCTTTAAACATTAACTTTCTCTATCAGGATCACCTTTAAACAGTAACTTTCTCGATCATTCACCTTTAAAAAGTAATTTTCTCGATCAGGATCGCCTTTAAACAGTAACTTTCTCCATCAGGTCCACCTTTAAACAATAAATTTTTCTGTCAGCGCCGCCTTTAAACAGCAACTTTCTCGTACAGGATCACATTTAAACAGTAACTTTCTCCATCAGCTCCACCTTTAAACAGTAACTTTATCTATCAGGTCCACCTTTAAACAGTAACTTTCTCCATCAGCTCCACCTTTAAACAGTAACTTTCTCTATCAGGTCCACCTTTAAACAGTAACTTTCTCTATCAGGACCACCTTTAAACAGTAACTTTCTCTATCAGGATCACCTTTTAACAGTAACTTTCTCTATCAGGACCACCTTTAAACAGGAACTTTCTCTATCTGCATCACCTTTAAACAGTAACTTTCTCTATCTGGTCCACCTTTAAACAGTAACTTTCTCTCTCAGCTCCACCTTTAAACAATAACTTTCTCTATCGTCCACCTTTAAACAGTAACTTTCTCTATCGTCCACCTTTAAACAGTAACTTTCTCTCTCAGCTCCACCTTTAAACAATAACTTTCTCTATCGTCCACCTTTAAACAGTAACTTTCTCTATCTGGTCCACCTTTAAACAGTAACTTTCTCTCTCAGCTCCACCTTTAAACAATAACTTTCTCTATCGTCCACCTTTGAACAGTAACTTTCTCTATCAGGTCCACTGTTAAACAGTAACTTACACTTTCAGGTCCACCTTTAGAAAGTAATTTTCTCTATCAGGATCACCTTTAAACAATAACTTTCTCTATCAAGATCACCTTAAAACAGTAAATTTCTCCCTCAACACAGATTTAAACTGTAACTTTCTCTATTGTCCACCTTTAAACAGTAACTTTCTCGATCAGGATCACCTTTAAACAGGAACTTTCTCTATCATCCACCTTTAAACAGTAACTTTCTCGATCAGGATCACCTTTAAACAGTAACTTTCTCTATCAGGATCACATTTAAATAGCAACTTTCTCTAACAGGGTCACCTTTAATCCGTAAATTTCTCTGTCAGGTCCACCTGTAAACAGTACCTTTCTATATCAGGTCCACCTTTAAACAGTACCTTTCTCTATCATGTCCATCTTTAAACAGTAACTTTCTCTATCAGGATCACATTTAAACAGTAACTTTCTCTATCGTCCACCTTCAAACAGTAACTTTCTCTGTCAGGTCCACCTTGAAACAGTAACTTTCGCTCTCAGGATCACCTTTAAATAGTAACTTACTCAATCAGGTCCACCTTTAAACAGTAACTTTCGCCCTCATGATCACCTTTAAACAGTAACTTTCTCTATCAGCATCGCATGTAAACAGTAACTTTCTCTATCGTCCACCTTAAAGCGTAACTTTCTTTATCAGGATAACCTTAAAAAAAGTAACGTTCTCGATCAGGATTACGTTTAAACAGTAGCTTTCTCTGTCAGCTCCACCTTTAAACAATAACTTTCTCTGTCGTCCACCTTTAAACAGTAACTTTCTCTATCAGGATCACCTTTAAACAGTCACTTTCTCTATCAGGTCCATCTTTAAACAGTAACTTTCTCTATCAGGACCACCTTTAAACAGTAACTTTCTCTATCAGGACCACCTTTAAACAGTCACTTTCTCTATCAGGTCCATCTTTAAACAGTAACTTTCTCTATCAGGACCACCTTTAAACAGTAACTTTCTCTATCAGGATCACCTTTTAACAGTAACTTTCGCTATCAGGACCACCTTTAAACAGGAACTTTCTCTATCAGGATCACCTTTAAACAGTAACTTTCTCGATCATTCACCTTTAAAAAGTAATTTTCTCGATCAGGATCGCCTTTAAACAGTAACTTTCTCTATCAGGATCACCTTTTAACAGTAACTTTCTCTATCAGGACCACCTTTAAACAGTAACTTTCTCTATCAGGACCACCTTTAAACAGTAACTTTCTCTATCAGGATCACCTTTTAACAGTAACTTTCTCTATCAGGACCACCTTTAAACAGTAACTTTCTCTATCAGGACCACCTTTAAACAGTAACTTTCTCTATCAGGATCACCTTTTAACAGTAACTTTCTCTATCAGGACCACCTTTAAACAGTAACTTTCTCTATCAGGACCACCTTTAAACAGTAACTTTCTCTATCAGGATCACCTTTTAACAGTAACTTTCTCTATCAGGACCACCTTTAAACAGGAACTTTCTCTATCAGGATCACCTTTTAACAGTAACTTTCTCTATCAGGACCACCTTTTAACAGTAACTTTCTCTATCAGGACCACCTTTAAACAGTAACTTTCTCTGTCAGCTCCACCTTTAAACAGTAACTTTCTCGATCAGGATCACCTTTTAACAGTAACTTTCTCTATCAGGACCACCTTTAAACAGTAACTTTCTCTATCAGGACCACCTTTAAACAGTAACTTTCTCTATCAGGATCACCTTTTAACAGTAACTTTCTCTATCAGGACCACCTTTAAACAGGAACTTTCTCTATCAGGATCACCTTTTAACAGTAACTTTCTCTATCAGGACCACCTTTTAACAGTAACTTTCTCTATCAGGACCACCTTTAAACAGTAACTTTCTCTGTCAGCTCCACCTTTAAACAGTAACTTTCTCGATCGTCCACCTTTGAACAGTAACTTTCTCTATCAGGTCCACTGTTAAACAGTAACTTACACTTTCAGGTCCACCTTTAGAAAGTATTTTTCTCTATCAGGATCACCTTTTAACAGTAACTTTCTCTATCAGGACCACCTTTAAACAGTAACTTTCTCTATCAGGACCACCTTTAAACAGTAACTTTCTCTATCAGGATCACCTTTTAACAGTAACTTTCTCTATCAGGACCACCTTTAAACAGTAACTTTCTCTATCAGGACCACCTTTAAACAGTAACTTTCTCTATCAGGATCACCTTTAAACAATAACTTTCTCTATCAAGATCACCTTAAAACAGTAAATTTCTCTCTCAACACAGATTTAAACTGTAACTTTCTCTATTGTCCACCTTTGAACATTAACTTTCTCTGTCAGGATCACCTTTAAACAGTAACTTTCTCTATCAGGATCACCTTTAACCGGTAACTTTCTCTATCAGGATCACATTCAAACAGTAACTTTCTCTATCAGGTCCACCTTTAGAAAGTAATTTTCTCTATCAGGATCACCTTGAAACCGGAACTTTCTCTATCGGGCCATCTTTAAAACAGTAAATTTTGCTCTCAATCCAGATTTAAACTGTAACTTTCTCTATTGTCCACCTTTAAACAGTAACTTTCTCGATCAGGATCACCTTTAAACAGGAACATTCTCTATCATCCACCTTTAAACAGTAACTTTCTCGATCAGGATCACCTTTAAACAGTAACTTTCTCTATCAGGATCACATTTAAATAGCAACTTTCTCTAACAGGATCACCTTTAATCCGTAACTTTCTCTGTCAGGTCCACCTGTAAACAGGAACTTTCTCTATCATGTCCATCTTTAAACAGTAACTTTCTCTATCAGGATCACCTTTAAACAGTAACTTTCTCTATCAGGATCACCTTTAAACAGTAACTTTCTCGATCAGGATCACCTTTAAACAGTATCTTTCTCGCTCAGGTTCACCTTTAAACAGTAACTTTCTCTATCAGGATCACCTTTAAACAGTAACTTTCTCTATCGTCCACCTTTGAACATTAACTTTCTCTATCAGGTCCACTGTTAAACAGTAACTTACACTTTCAGGTCCACCTTTAGAAAGTAATTTTCCCTATCAGGATCACCTTTAAACAGTAACTTTCTCTATTCGGTCCAACTTGAAACAGTAACTTTCTCGATCAGGATCACATTTAAATAGCAACTTTCTCTAACAGGATCACCTTCAATCCGTAACTTTCTCTGTCAGGTCCACCTGTAAACAGTACATTTCTATATCAGGTCCTCCTTTAAACAGGAACTTTCTCTATCATGTCCACCTTTAAACAGTAACTTTCTCAATCAGGATCACCTTTAAACAGTAACTTTCTCGCTCAGGTTCACCTTTAAACAGTAACTTTCTCGATCAGGATCACCTTTAAACAGTAACTTTCTCTATCAGGATCACCTTTAAACAGTAACTTTCTCGCTCAGGTTCACCTTTAAACAGTAACTTTCTCTATCAGGATCACCTTTAAACAGTAACTTTCTCTATCAGGATCACCTTTAAACAGTAACTTTCTCGATCAGGATCACCTTTAAACAGTAACTTTCTCTATCAACGTCACCTTTAAACAGTAATTTTCTCAATCAGGATCGCCTTTAAACAGTAACTTTCTCGCTCAGGTCCACCTTTAAACAGTAACTTTCTCTATCAGGATCACCTTTAATCAGTAACTTTTTCAATCAGGATCACCTTTAAACAGTATCTTTCTCTATCATTCACCTTTAAACAGTAATTTTCTCAATCAAGATCGCCTTCAAACAGTAACTTTCTCCATCAGGTCCACCTTTAAACAGTAACTTTCTCAATCAGGATCACCTTTAAACATTAACTTTCTCGCTCAGGTTCACCTTTAAACAGTAGCTTTCTCCATCAGGATCACCTTTAAACAGTAACTTTCTTTATCAGGATCACCTTTAAACAATATCTTTCTCTATCATTCACCTTTCAACAGTAATTTTCTCAATCAGAATCGCCTTTAAACAGTAACTTTATCCATCAGGTCCACGTTTAAACAGTAACTTTCTCAATCAGTATCGCCTTTAAACAGTAACTTTCTCGCTCAGGTCCACCTTTAAACAGTAACTTTCTCCATCAGGATCACCTTTAAACAGTAACTTTCTCAATCAGGATCACCTTTAAACAGTATCTTTCTCTGTCATTCACCTTTAAACAGTAATTTTCTCAATCAGGATCACCTTTAAACAGTAACTTTCTCTATCAGGTCCACATTTAAACAATAAATTTCTCTGTCAGCGCCGCCTTTAAACAGCAACTTTCTCGTACAGGATCACACTTAAACAGTAACTTTCTCCATTAGCTCCACCTTGAAACAGTAACTTTATCTATAAGGTCCACCTTTAAACAGTAACTTTCTCTATCAGGACCACCTTTAAACAGTAATTTTCTCCATCAGGTCCACCTTTAAACAGTAACTTTCTCTATCAGGTCCACATTTAAACAATACATTTCTCTGTCAGCTCCACCTTTAAACAGTAACTTTCTCGTAAAGGATCACATTTAAACAGTAACTTTCTCCATCAGCTCCACCTTTAAACAGTAACTTTCTCTATCAGGATCACATTTAAATAGTAAACTTCTCTATCAGGAACAACTTTAAACCGTAACTTTCTCTATCAGGTCCACCTGTAAACAGTAACTTTCTCTATCAGGACCACCTTTAAGCAGTAACTTTCTCTATCAGGATCACCTTTTAACAGTAACTTTCTCTATCAGGACCACCTTTAAACAGTAACTTGCTCTATTCGCATCACCTTTTAACAGTAACTTTCTCGATCAGGATCACCATTAAATAGTAACTTTCTCTTTCAGGTCCACCTGTAAACAGTAACTTTCTATATCTGGTCCATCTTTAAACAGTAACTTTCTCTATGAGGATCACCTTTAAACAGTAACTTTCTCTATCGGCCACCTTTGCACAGTAATTTTCTCTATCGTCCATCTTTAAACAGTAAATTTCTCTGTCTGCTCCACCTTTAAACAGTAACTTTCTCTATCAGGTCCACCATTAAACAGTAACGTTCTCGATCAGGATCACCTTTAAACAGTAACTTTCTCTATCAGGTCCATCTTTAAACAGTAACTTTCTCCATCAGGATCACATTTCAATCGTAACTTTCTCGAACAGGATCACCTTTAATCCGCAACTTTCTCTATCAGGATCACCTGTAAACAGTACCTTTCTATATCAGGTCCACCTTTAAACATGAACTTTCTCTATCATGTCCATCTTTAAACAGTAACTTTCTCTATCAGGATCACCTTTAAACAGTAACTTTCTCTATCAGGATCACCTTTAAACATTAAATTTCTCTATCAGGATCACCTTTAAACAGTAACTTTCTCTATCAGGATCACCTTTAAACAGTATCTTTCTCTATCATTCACCTTTAAACAGTAATTTTCTCAATCAGGATCGCCTTTAAACAGTAACTTTCTCCATCAGGTCCACCTTTAAACCGTAACTTTCTCTATCAGGTCCACCTGTAAACAGTATCTTTCTACATCAGGTCCACCTTTAAACATGAACTTTCTCCATCATATCCACCTTTAAACAGCAACTTTCTCCATCAGGATCACCTTTAAACATTAACTTTCTCTATCAGGATCACCTTTAAACAATAACTTTCTCGATCATTAACCTTTAAACAGTAATTTTCTCGATCAGGATCGCCTTTAAACAGTAACTTTCTCCATCAGGTCCACCTTTAAACAATAAATTTCTCTGACAGCGCCGCCTTTAAACAGCAACTTTCTCGTACAGGATCACATTTAAACAGTAACTTTCTCCATCAGCTCCACCTTTAAACAGTAACTTTATCTATCAGGTCCACCTTTAAACAGTAACTTTCTCCATCAGCTCCACCTTTAAACAGTAACTTTCTCTATCAGGTCCACCTTTAAACAGTAACTTTCTCTATCAGGACCACCTTTAAACAGTAACTTTCTCTATCAGGATCACCTTTTAACAGTAACTTTCTCTATCAGGACCACCTTTAAACAGGAACTTTCTCTATCTGCATCACCTTTAAACAGTAACTTTCTCGATCAGCATCACCTTTAAACAGTAACTTTCTCTCTCAGCTCCACCTTTAAACAGTATCTTTCTCTATCGTCCACCTTTGAACAGTAACTTTCTCTATCAGGTCCACTGTTAAACAGTAACTTACACTTTCAGGTCCACCTTTAGAAAGTAATTTTCTCTATCAGGATCACCTTTAAACAGTAACTTTCTCTATTCGGTCCAACTTGAAACAGTAACTTTCTCTATCATGATCACCTTTAAACAATAACTTTCTCTATCAAGATCACCTTAAAACAGTAAATTTCTCTGTCTGCTCCACCTTTAAACAGTAACTTTCTCTATCAGGTCCACCATTAAACAGTAACGTTCTCGATCAGGATCACCTTTAAACAGTAACTTTCTCTATCAGGTCCATCTTTAAACAGTAACTTTCTCCATCAGGATCACATTTCAATCGTAACTTTCTCGAACAGGATCACCTTTAATCCGCAACTTTCTCTATCAGGATCACCTGTAAACAGTACCTTTCTATATCAGGTCCACCTTTAAACATGAACTTTCTCTATCATGTCCATCTTTAAACAGTAACTTTCTCTATCAGGATCACCTTTAAACAGTAACTTTCTCTATCAGGATCACCTTTAAACATTAAATTTCTCTATCAGGATCACCTTTAAACAGTAACTTTCTCTATCAGGATCACCTTTAAACAGTATCTTTCTCTATCATTCACCTTTAAACAGTAATTTTCTCAATCAGGATCGCCTTTAAACAGTAACTTTCTCCATCAGGTCCACCTTTAAACCGTAACTTTCTCTATCAGGTCCACCTGTAAACAGTATCTTTCTACATCAGGTCCACCTTTAAACATGAACTTTCTCCATCATATCCACCTTTAAACAGCAACTTTCTCCATCAGGATCACCTTTAAACATTAACTTTCTCTATCAGGATCACCTTTAAACAATAACTTTCTCGATCATTAACCTTTAAACAGTAATTTTCTCGATCAGGATCGCCTTTAAACAGTAACTTTCTCCATCAGGTCCACCTTTAAACAATAAATTTCTCTGACAGCGCCGCCTTTAAACAGCAACTTTCTCGTACAGGATCAGATTTAAACAGTAACTTTCTCCATCAGCTCCACCTTTAAACAGTAACTTTATCTATCAGGTCCACCTTTAAACAGTAACTTTCTCCATCAGCTCCACCTTTAAACAGTAACTTTCTCTATCAGGTCCACCTTTAAACAGTAACTTTCTCTATCAGGACCACCTTTAAACAGTAACTTTCTCTATCAGGATCACCTTTTAACAGTAACTTTCTCTATCAGGACCACCTTTAAACAGGAACTTTCTCTATCTGCATCACCTTTAAACAGTAACTTTCTCGATCAGCATCACCTTTAAACAGTAACTTTCTCTCTCAGCTCCACCTTTAAACAGTATCTTTCTCTATCGTCCACCTTTGAACAGTAACTTTCTCTATCAGGTCCACTGTTAAACAGTAACTTACACTTTCAGGTCCACCTTTAGAAAGTAATTTTCTCTATCAGGATCACCTTTAAACAGTAACTTTCTCTATTCGGTCCAACTTGAAACAGTAACTTTCTCTATCATGATCACCTTTAAACAATAACTTTCTCTATCAAGATCACCTTAAAACAGTAAATTTCTCTCTCAACACAGATTTAAACTGTAACTTTCTCTATTGTCCACCTTTGAACATTAACTTTCTCTGTCAGGATCACCTTTAAACAGTAACTTTCTCTATCAGGATCACCTTTAACCAGTAACTTTCTCTATCAGGATCACATTCAAACAGTAATTTTCTCTATCAGGTCCACCTTTAGAAAGTAATTTTCTCTATCAGGATCACCTTTAAACCGGAACTTTCTCTATCGGGTCCATCTTTAAACAGTAAATTTTGCTCTCAATCCAGCTTTAAACTGTAACTTTCTCTATTGTCCACCTTTAAACAGTAACTTTCTCGATCAGGATCACCTTTAAACAGGAACTTTCTCTATCATCCACCTTTAAACAGTAACTTTCTCGATCAGGATCACCTTTAAACAGTAACTTTCTCTATCAGGATCACATTTAAATAGCAACTTTCTCTAACAGGATCACCTTTAATCCGTAACTTTCTCTGTCAGGTCCACCTGTAAATAGTACCTTTCTATATCAGGTCCACCTTTAAACAGGAACTTTCTCTATCATGTCCATCTTTAAACAGTAAATTTCTCGATCAGGATCACCTTTAAACAGTAACTTTCTCTATCAGGATCACCTTTAAACAGTATCTTTCTCTATCGTCCACCTTTGAACAGTAACTTTCTCTATCAGGTCCACTGTTAAACAGTAACTTACACTTTCAGGTCCACCTTTAGAAAGTAATTTTCTCTATCAGGATCGCCTTTAAACAGTAACTTTCTCCATCAGGTACACCTTTAAACAGTAACTTTCTCTATCAGGATCACCTTTAAACAGTAACTTTCTCAATCAGGATCACCTTTAAACAGTATCTTTCTCTATCATTCACCTTTAAACAGTAATTTTCTCAATCAGGATCACATTTAAACAGTAACTTTCTCCATCAGCTCCACCTTTAAACAGTATCTTTCTCTATCATTCACCTTTAAACAGTAATTTTCTCTATCAGGACCACCTTTAAACAGTAATTTTCTCTATCAGGTCCACCTTTAAACAGTAACTTTCTCTATCAGGACCACCTTTAAACAGTAATTTGCTCTATCAGCATCACCTTTAAACAGTAACTTTCTCGATCAGGATCACCTTTAAATAGTAACTATCTTTCAGGTCCACCTGTAAACAGTAACGTTCTATATCAGTTCCACCTTTAAACAGTAACTTTCTCTATCAGGATCACATTCAAACAGTAACTTTCTCTATCAGGTCCACCTTTAGAAAGTAATTTTCTCTTTCAGGATCACCTTTAAACCGGAACTTTCTCTATCGGGTCCATCTTTAAACAGTAAATTTTGCTCTCAATCCAGATTTAAACTGTAACTTTCTCTATTGTCCACCTTTAAACAGTAACTTTCTCGATCAGGATCACCTTTAAACAGGAACTTTCTCTATCAGGATCACATTTAAATAGCAACTTTCTCTAACAGGATCACCTTTAATCCGTAACTTTCTCTGTCAGGTCCAGCTGTAAAAAGTGCCTTTCTATATCAGGTCCACCTTTAAACAGGAACTTTCTCTATCATGTCCATCTTTAAACAGTAACTTTCTCTATCAGGATCACCTTTAAACAGTAACTTTCTCTATCAGGATCACCTTTAAACTGTAACTTTCTCTATCAGCATCACCTTTAAACAGTAACTTTCTCGATCAGGATCACCTTTAAACAGTAACTTTCTCAATCAGGATCACCTTTAAACATTAATTTTCTCTATCAGGTCCAAGTTTAAACAGTAACTTTCTCCATCAGGTCCACCTTTAAACAATAAATTTCTCTGTCAGCGCCGCCTTTAAACAGCAACTTTCTCGTACAGGATCACATTTAAACAGTAACTTTCTCCATCAGCTCCACCTTTAAACAGTAACTTTCTCCATCAGCTCCACCTTTAAACAGTAACTTTCTCTATCAGGTCCACCTTTAAACAGTAACTTTCTCTATCAGGACCACCTTTAAACAGTAACTTTCTCTATCAGGATCACCTTTTAACAGTAACTTTCTCTATCAGGACCACCTTTAAACAGGAACTTTCTCTATCTGCATCACCTTTAAACAGTAACTTTCTCGATCAGGATCACCTTTAAACAGTAACTTTCTCTCTCAGCTCCACCTTTAAACAGTAACTTTCTCAATCAGGATCACCTTTAAACATTAACTTCCTCGCTCAGGTTCACCTTTAAACAGTAACTTTCTCCATCAGGATCACCTTTAAACAGTAACTTTCTCTATCAGGATCACCTTTAAACAGTATCTTTCTCTATCATTCACCTTTCAACAGTAATTTTCTCGATCAGGATCACCTTTAAACAGTAACTTTCTCGCTCAGGTCCACCTTTAAACAGTAACTTTCTCTATCAGGTTCACCTTTAAACAGTAACTTTCTCCATCAGGTCCACCTTTAAACAGTAACTTTCTCAATCAGGATCACCTTTAAACATTAACTTTCTCGCTCAGGTTCACCTTTAAACAGTAACTTTCTCTTTCAGGATCACCTTTAAACAGTAACTTTCTCAATCAGGATCACCTTTAAACAGTATCTTTCTCTATCATTCACCTTTAAACAGTAATTTTCTCAATCAGGATCACATTTAAACAGTAACTTTCTCCATCAGCTCCACCTTTAAACAGTATCTTTCTCTATCATTCACCTTTAAACAGTAATTTTCTCTATCAGGACCACCTTTAAACAGTAATTTTCTCTATCAGGTCCACCTTTAAACAGTAACTTTCTCTATCAGGACCACCTTTAAACAGTAATTTGCTCTATCAGCATCACCTTTAAACAGTAACTTTCTCGATCAGGATCACCTTTAAATAGTAACTATCTTTCAGGTCCACCTGTAAACAGTAACGTTCTATATCAGTTCCACCTTTAAACAGTAACTTTCTCTATCAGGATCACATTCAAACAGTAACTTTCTCTATCAGGTCCACCTTTAGAAAGTAATTTTCTCTTTCAGGATCACCTTTAAACCGGAACTTTCTCTATCGGGTCCATCTTTAAACAGTAAATTTTGCTCTCAATCCAGATTTAAACTGTAACTTTCTCTATTGTCCACCTTTAAACAGTAACTTTCTCGATCAGGATCACCTTTAAACAGGAACTTTCTCTATCAGGATCACATTTAAATAGCAACTTTCTCTAACAGGATCACCTTTAATCCGTAACTTTCTCTGTCAGGTCCAGCTGTAAACAGTACCTTTCTATATCAGGTCCACCTTTAAACAGGAACTTTCTCTATCATGTCCATCTTTAAACAGTAACTTTCTCTATCAGCATCACCTTTAAACAGTAACTTTCTCGATCAGGATCACCTTTAAACAGTAACTTTCTCCATCAGGTCCACCTTTAAACAATAAATTTCTCTGTCAGCGCCGCCTTTAAACAGCAACTTTCTCGTACAGGATCACATTTAAACAGTAACTTTCTCCATCAGCTCCACCTTTAAACAGTAACTTTCTCCATCAGCTCCACCTTTAAACAGTAACTTTCTCTATCAGGTCCACCTTTAAACAGTAACTTTCTCTATCAGGACCACCTTTAAACAGTAACTTTCTCTATCAGGATCACCTTTTAACAGTAACTTTCTCTATCAGGACCACCTTTAAACAGGAACTTTCTCTATCTGCATCACCTTTAAACAGTAACTTTCTCGATCAGGATCACCTTTAAACAGTAACTTTCTCTCTCAGCTCCACCTTTGAACAGTAACTTTCTCAATCAGGATCACCTTTAAACAGTATCTTTCTCTATCATTCACCTTTCAACAGTAATTTTCTCGATCAGGATCACCTTTAAACAGTAACTTTCTCGCTCAGGTCCACCTTTAAACAGTAACTTTCTCTATCAGGTTCACCTTTAAACAGTAACTTTCTCCATCAGGTCCACCTTTAAACAGTAACTTTCTCAATCAGGATCACCTTTAAACATTAACTTTCTCGCTCAGGTTCACCTTTAAACAGTAACTTTCTCGATCAGGAGCACCTTTAAACAGTAACTTTCTCTATCATTCACCTTTAAACAGTAATTTTCTCAATCAGGATCGCCTTTAAACAGTAACTTTCTCGCTCAGGTTCACCTTTAAACAGTAACTTTCTCCATCAGGATCACCTTTAAACAGTAACTTTCTCGCTCAGGATCACCTTTAAACAGTAACTTTCTCGATCAGGATCACCTTTAAACATTAACTTTCTCGCTCAGGTCCACCTTTAAACAGTAACTTTCTCTTTCAGGATCACCTTTAAACAGTAACTTTCTCAATCAGGATCACCTTTAAACAGTATCTTTCTCTATCATTCACCTTTAAACAGTAATTTTCTCAATCAGGATCACATTTAAACAGTAACTTTCTCCATCAGCTCCACCTTTAAACAGTATCTTTCTCTATCATTCACCTTTAAACAGTAATTTTCTCTATCAGGACCACCTTTAAACAGTAATTTTCTCTATCAGGTCCACCTTTAAACAGTAACTTTCTCTATCAGGACCACCTTTAAACAGTAATTTGCTCTATCAGCATCACCTTTAAACAGTAACTTTCTCGATCAGGATCACCTTTAAATAGTAACTATCTTTCAGGTCCACCTGTAAACAGTAACGTTCTATATCAGTTCCACCTTTAAACAGTAACTTTCTCTATCAGGATCACATTCAAACAGTAACTTTCTCTATCAGGTCCACCTTTAGAAAGTAATTTTCTCTTTCAGGATCACCTTTAAACCGGAACTTTCTCTATCGGGTCCATCTTTAAACAGTAAATTTTGCTCTCAATCCAGATTTAAACTGTAACTTTCTCTATTGTCCACCTTTAAACAGTAACTTTCTCGATCAGGATCACCTTTAAACAGGAACTTTCTCTATCAGGATCACATTTAAATAGCAACTTTCTCTAACAGGATCACCTTTAATCCGTAACTTTCTCTGTCAGGTCCAGCTGTAAACAGTACCTTTCTATATCAGGTCCACCTTTAAACAGGAACTTTCTCTATCATGTCCATCTTTAAACAGTAACTTTCTCTATCAGCATCACCTTTAAACAGTAACTTTCTCGATCAGGATCACCTTTAAACAGTAACTTTCTCAATCAGGATCACCTTTAAACAGTAATTTTCTCTATCAGGTCCACCTTTAAACAGTAACTTTCTCCATCAGGTCCACCTTTAAACAATAAATTTCTCTGTCAGCGCCGCCTTTAAACAGCAACTTTCTCGTACAGGATCACATTTAAACAGTAACTTTCTCCATCAGCTCCACCTTTAAACAGTAACTTTCTCCATCAGCTCCACCTTTAAACAGTAACTTTCTCTATCAGGTCCACCTTTAAACAGTAACTTTCTCTATCAGGACCACCTTTAAACAGTAACTTTCTCTATCAGGATCACCTTTTAACAGTAACTTTCTCTATCAGGACCACCTTTAAACAGGAACTTTCTCTATCTGCATCACCTTTAAACAGTAACTTTCTCGATCAGGATCACCTTTAAACAGTAACTTTCTCTCTCAGCTCCACCTTTGAACAGTAACTTTCTCAATCAGGATCACCTTTAAACAGTATCTTTCTCTATCATTCACCTTTCAACAGTAATTTTCTCGATCAGGATCACCTTTAAACAGTAACTTTCTCGCTCAGGTCCACCTTTAAACAGTAACTTTCTCTATCAGGTTCACCTTTAAACAGTAACTTTCTCCATCAGGTCCACCTTTAAACAGTAACTTTCTCAATCAGGATCACCTTTAAACATTGACTTTCTCGCTCAGGTTCACCTTTAAACAGTAACTTTCTCGATCAGGAGCACCTTTAAACAGTAACTTTCTCTATCATTCACCTTTAAACAGTAATTTTCTCAATCAGGATCGCCTTTAAACAGTAACTTTCTCGCTCAGGTTCACCTTTAAACAGTAACTTTCTCCATCAGGATCACCTTTAAACAGTAACTTTCTCTATCAGGATCACCTTTAAACAGTATCTTTCTCTATCATTCACCTTTCAACAGTAACTTTCTCAATCAGGATCGCCTTTAAACAGTAACTTTCTCCATCAGGTACACCTTTAAACAGTAACTTTCTCAATCAGGATCACCTTTAAACAGTAACTTTCTCGATCAGGATCACCTTTAAACATTAACTTTCTCGCTCAGGTCCACCTTTAAACAGTAACTTTCTCTTTCAGGATCACCTTTAAACAGTAACTTTCTCAATCAGGATCACCTTTAAACAGTATCTTTCTCTATCATTCACCTTTAAACAGTAATTTTCTCAATCAGGATCACATTTAAACAGTAACTTTCTCCATCAGCTCCACCTTTAAACAGTATCTTTCTCTATCATTCACCTTTAAACAGTAATTTGCTCTATCAGCATCACCTTTAAACAGTAACTTTCTCGATCAGGATCACCTTTAAATAGTAACTATCTTTCAGGTCCACCTGTAAACAGTAACGTTCTATATCAGTTCCACCTTTAAACAGTAACTTTCTCTATCAGGATCACATTCAAACAGTAACTTTCTCTATCAGGTCCACCTTTAGAAAGTAATTTTCTCTTTCAGGATCACCTTTAAACCGGAACTTTCTCTATCGGGTCCATCTTTAAACAGTAAATTTTGCTCTCAATCCAGATTTAAACTGTAACTTTCTCTATTGTCCACCTTTAAACAGTAACTTTCTCGATCAGGATCACCTTTAAACAGGAACTTTCTCTATCAGGATCACATTTAAATAGCAACTTTCTCTAACAGGATCACCTTTAATCCGTAACTTTCTCTGTCAGGTCCAGCTGTAAACAGTACCTTTCTATATCAGGTCCACCTTTAAACAGGAACTTTCTCTATCATGTCCATCTTTAAACAGTAACTTTCTCTATCAGCATCACCTTTAAACAGTAACTTTCTCGATCAGGATCACCTTTAAACAGTAACTTTCTCATCAGGATCACCTTTAAACAGTAATTTTCTCTATCAGGTCCACCTTTAAACAGTAACTTTCTCCATCAGGTCCACCTTTAAACAATAAATTTCTCTGTCAGCGCCGCCTTTAAACAGCAACTTTCTCGTACAGGATCACATTTAAACAGTAACTTTCTCCATCAGCTCCACCTTTAAACAGTAACTTTCTCCATCAGCTCCACCTTTAAACAGTAACTTTCTCTATCAGGTCCACCTTTAAACAGTAACTTTCTCTATCAGGACCACCTTTAAACAGTAACTTTCTCTATCAGGATCACCTTTTAACAGTAA
The DNA here is from genome assembly GCF_044704955.1 of Pristiophorus japonicus. NCBI lineage: Eukaryota > Metazoa > Chordata > Chondrichthyes > Pristiophoridae > Pristiophorus > Pristiophorus japonicus. Next base: position 87,157,350 of record NC_091990.1, on the reverse strand, counting down.
CTTTCTCTATCAGGACCACCTTTAAACAGGAACTTTCTCTATCTGCATCACCTTTAAACAGTAACTTTCTCGATCAGGATCACCTTTAAACAGTAACTTTCTCTCTCAGCTCCACCTTTGAACAGTAACTTTCTCTATCAGGTCCACTGTTAAACAGTAACTTACACTTTCAGGTCCACCTTTAGAAAGTAATTTTCTCTATCAGGATCACCTTTAAACAGTAGCTTTCTCTATTAGGTCTAACTTGAAACAGTAACTTTCTCTATCAGGATCACCTTTAAACAATAACTTTCTCTATCAAGATCATCTTAAAACAGTAAATTTCTCTCTCAACACAGATTTAAACTATAACTTTCTCTATTGTCCACTTTGATCATTAACTTTCTCTGTCAGGATCACCTTTAAACAGTAACTTTCTCTATCAGGATCACCTTTAACCAGTAACTTTCTCTATCAGGATCACATTCAAACAGTAACTTTCTCTATCAGGTCCACCTTTAGAAAGTAATTTTCTCTATCAGGATCACCTTTAAACCGGAACTTTCTCTATCGGGTCCATCTTTAAACAGTAAATTTTGCTCTCAATCCAGATTTAAACTGTAACTTTCTCTATTGTCCACCTTTAAACAGTAACTTTCTCGATCAGGATCACCTTTAAACAGGAACTTTCTCTATCAGGATCACATTTAAATAGCAACTTTCTCTAACAGGATCACCTTTAATCCGTAACTTTCTCTGTCAGGTCCAGCTGTAAACAGTACCTTTCTATATCAGGTCCACCTTTAAACAGGAACTTTCTCTGTCATGTCCACCTTTAAACAGGAACTTTCTCTATCATGTCCATCTTTAAACAGTAACGTTCTCTATCAGGTTCACCTTTAAACAGTAACTTTCTCCATCAGGATCACCTTTAAACAGTAACTTTCTCTATCAGGATCACCTTTAAACAGTATCTTTCTCTATCATTCACCTTTCAACAGTAACTTTCTCAATCAGGATCGCCTTTAAACAGTAACTTTCTCCATCAGGTACACCTTTAAACAGTAACTTTCTCAATCAGGATCACCTTTAAACAGTAACTTTCTCGCTCAGGTTCACCTTTAAACAGTAACTTTCTCGATCAGGATCACCTTTAAACATTAACTTTCTCACTCAGGTCCACCTTTAAACAGTAACTTTCTCTATCAGGATCACCTTTAAACAGTATCTTTCTCTATCATTCACCTTTAAACAGTAATTTTCTCAATCAGGATCACATTTAAACAGTAACTTTCTCCATCAGCTCCACCTTTAAACAGTATCTTTCTCTATCATTCACCTTTAAACAGTAATTTTCTCTATCAGGACCACCTTTAAACAGTAATTTTCTCTATCAGGTCCACCTTTAAACAGTAACTTTCTCTATCAGGACCACCTTTAAACAGTAACTTTCTCTATCAGGATCACCTTTTAACAGTAACTTTCTCTATCAGGACCACCTTTAAACAGTAACTTGCTCTATTCGCATCACCTTTTAACAGTAACTTTCTCGATCAGGATCACCATTAAATAGTAACTTTCTCTTTCAGGTCCACCTGTAAACAGTAACTTTCTATATCTGGTCCATCTTTAAACAGTAAATTTCTCTGTCTGCTCCACCTTTAAACAGTAACTTTCTCTATCAGGTCCACCATTAAACAGTAACGTTCTCGATCAGGATCACCTTTAAACAGTAACTTTCTCTATCAGGTCCATCTTTAAACAGTAACTTTCTCCATCAGGATCACATTTCAATCGTAACTTTCTCGAACAGGATCACCTTTAATCCGCAACTTTCTCTATCAGGATCACCTGTAAACAGTACCTTTCTATATCAGGTCCACCTTTAAACATGAACTTTCTCTATCATGTCCATCTTTAAACAGTAACTTTCTCTATCATTCACCTTTAAACATTAAATTTCTCTATCAGGATCACCTTTAAACAGTAACTTTCTCTATCAGGATCACCTTTAAACAGTATCTTTCTCTATCATTCACCTTTAAACAGTAATTTTCTCAATCAGGATCGCCTTTAAACAGTAACTTTCTCCATCAGGTCCACCTTTAAACCGTAACTTTCTCTATCAGGTCCACCTGTAAACAGTATCTTTCTACATCAGGTCCACCTTTAAACATGAACTTTCTCCATCATATCCACCTTTAAACAGCAACTTTCTCCATCAGGATCACCTTTAAACATTAACTTTCTCTATCAGGATCACCTTTAAACAATAACTTTCTCGATCATTAACCTTTAAACAGTAATTTTCTCGATCAGGATCGCCTTTAAACAGTAACTTTCTCCATCAGTTCCACCTTTAAACAATAAATTTCTCTGACAGCGCCGCCTTTAAACAGCAACTTTCTCGTACAGGATCACATTTAAACAGTAACTTTCTCCATCAGCTCCACCTTTAAACAGTAACTTTATCTATCAGGTCCACCTTTAAACAGTAACTTTCTCCATCAGCTCCACCTTTAAACAGTAACTTTCTCTATCAGGTCCACCTTTAAACAGTAACTTTCTCTATCAGGACCACCTTTAAACAGTAACTTTCTCTATCAGGATCACCTTTTAACAGTAACTTTCTCTATCAGGACCACCTTTAAACAGGAACTTTCTCTATCTGCATCACCTTTAAACAGTAACTTTCTCGATCAGCATCACCTTTAAACAGTAACTTTCTCTCTCAGCTCCACCTTTAAACAGTATCTTTCTCTATCGTCCACCTTTGAACAGTAACTTTCTCTATCAGGTCCACTGTTAAACAGTAACTTACACTTTCAGGTCCACCTTTAGAAAGTAATTTTCTCTATCAGGATCACCTTTAAACAGTAACTTTCTCTATTCGGTCCAACTTGAAACAGTAACTTTCTCTATCATGATCACCTTTAAACAATAACTTTCTCTATCAAGATCACCTTAAAACAGTAAATTTCTCTCTCAACACAGATTTAAACTGTAACTTTCTCTATTGTCCACCTTTGAACATTAACTTTCTCTGTCAGGATCACCTTTAAACAGTAACTTTCTCTATCAGGATCACCTTTAACCAGTAACTTTCTCTATCAGGATCACATTCAAACAGTAATTTTCTCTATCAGGTCCACCTTTAGAAAGTAATTTTCTCTATCAGGATCACCTTTAAACCGGAACTTTCTCTATCGGGTCCATCTTTAAACAGTAAATTTTGCTCTCAATCCAGCTTTAAACTGTAACTTTCTCTATTGTCCACCTTTAAACAGTAACTTTCTCGATCAGGATCACCTTTAAACAGGAACTTTCTCTATCATCCACCTTTAAACAGTAACTTTCTCGATCAGGATCACCTTTAAACAGTAACTTTCTCTATCAGGATCACATTTAAATAGCAACTTTCTCTAACAGGATCACCTTTAATCCGTAACTTTCTCTGTCAGGTCCACCTGTAAATAGTACCTTTCTATATCAGGTCCACCTTTAAACAGGAACTTTCTCTATCATGTCCATCTTTAAACAGTAAATTTCTCTATCAGGATCACCTTTAAACAGTAACTTTCTCTATCAGGATCACCTTTAAACAGTATCTTTCTCTATCGTCCACCTTTGAACAGTAACTTTCTCTATCAGGTCCACTGTTAAACAGTAACTTACACTTTCAGGTCCACCTTTAGAAAGTAATTTTCTCTATCAGGATCACCTTTAAACAGTAACTTTCTCTATGAGGTCTGTTAGCGTTAGTGTTTTCTCTGAAGAATCACTCAACACTCAGGGTCGGTTCCAATGCTGAAGCAGCTTTATTACGCTCAGCGGGAAGGAAAAACTCAGGACCGTATCCAGGTTTCTCTTCACAGAACAAAGAGTTACATGTACCTTTATATGTTTTACAACAGTTACAAAACAGCTTACTGCAGTTACACAGCTCATCACGGCTGGACACAAGCCAATCATAACGATTATAGATTACATATAGGTTTTTTAATCCAATAGAATTCTCCTAGTAACCAGGGAACCATTGTCAATTTGGGTTGATCGATGACTTTATATGTTCTCTCCCTAGTTCTTTCATCTGGGAGAAATAATTGGTTTGTAGCCTTGTTTACAGCAAATGGTTTCCCTCTTATCTTTCTTCCTGGGGAATTAATTGGTTTATGGCCTTGTTCACAGGAGATGGCTTCCTTCTTATCTCTGCCTTCCCAGGCATTCCTACAGTGGGCCTCACAGGGTTATTGCTCGGTCAGTGAACGTTCAACAGTTCACAGTTTGACTACCTGATTTCCCATAATGCCTGGGCAGCCATTTTATGTGTGTGTCCATTTAAGCTTATGTGAGTTCTAAATATCCAGCAGGTGCCTAATGCCTAAGTCTATATATATCTTTCGACTCTCTACAACAATTCCCCCTTTCGGTAAAGGGACTAGCCCTAGTCCCCTTTTAACCGAAATACTGCCTTTATCTGATATTTGTGCACGGCCCGGTATTCCTTGCCTCAACGTGCTGGCCAGTCACGCGGTTTCAGGAGTTCCGGTTGCTCAAATCAAATTAACAAAGGCTAGCTCCTCCCGTCCCCTTATCAAACAGACTTGTTTAATATCCAGGGAACGGTGATTGGTCCGTTTCTGCCGTTTGTGGCGCCTGCATACCTGGCAGGCCATCACGCCCCATGTTATTGCTAAGATTAATTGTATTCCGACCAGTGTGTGTGAAATAATTCGAATCCATGGGTGGATGTTCACATTTATTCCCCAGTCCCAGACCTTTCTCCACCAACTCTGACTTTGTAAGTCTACCTCGGTATCTTCTTTGATTTTAGTTTGTAGCTGGTGATAGAGTTTTACAGATTGACCCACTCTGAGCCTCAACTCCCGTAATACTTCGGTTAGATGTGGGATAGGGACCTGCTCTGGCTCGTCATAATCCTGCAAATGATCATGGAGCTGATCAGTTACTTCAATAACTTCGGACTTCCGGCGCCTAACCTGGGTGATATGCGCTTGCCCGATCGCGACAGGTCGTAGTGGTGTAAAGCAAAAGTTTGGCTGCGGTATAGGGCACTGCAGGTCATTATACTGGTATGAACGCTCAGTAGTAGAGACGCAGTATCTTCCCCTCCCTCCGTAGCCTGCCCTCGCGAAGTGCATGTGTGCGGGCACTATTTCTAGTACACACCCATTGATTCGGTTAAACCCGCACTCGTCTAGTTCGCCTCGGCCCACCGGGTGAGGGCATACTGTGATTTCCCCCCTTTGCTTGCAATCTGCTAGGGAAATCCCGGTAAGTATGTTGTTTCGACGAACGGCAGAGGTGGTGGTCAGGTAGTAGCGTATGGAGACATTTTCCCGTATTACTCCGATATTCTCTAGTTGGTATAAGGGGAACGGCCCTGAGTCCGGCGTTGCTATGGGGATCAACAGGACTATCCCTATCCCGGTAGTCCTACCCATCTGGCAATCTGGAATTGCGGGGTATACTCGGGTCAGTCCCTTCAGAGTACAATTATCCAGTGTCCCCCTTTGGTTCGCCAACTGAGCTAAATGTGAACTGTCTATCCAATCGGGTACCTCCCCGCGTTGGATCTGGTTGAGGTTGTGGCGGATCTGTCCCACCATCCACAGACCATAAGCATGACAGAGTTGCCCCTGTCTTTGCTTTATTGTATCTTCTTGTTCTCTATCAATGAGGTGATTGATGGTTTTAGCGTGAGCTTCCAGGACTGAGATGCCATCCAACTGGATTTCGGCCCCCTCCTTTCCTAGGTTGGCCTGGTCTTCCTGGTTTTGCTCCACCCTCTCCAATAACCCCTTCATCACCCCTTTAAGCTGTTCTACCCTCTCATTTAGCCCTTGTATGTCTATCGAGTTCACTACGGAGGTTCCTGTATTGAAAACGGTAGCAACATCATTTACTATTTCCCTCTTCACCCTGGGTGCTAACCCCTGTCCCCGGAACTTACTGGCACCCATGGCATCGGCAGCCTGCTGCATTACGACTTTACTTAATACATTGTACATCTTCCTTGACTGTTCGGTACAATATTCCGGCATCTGGATGCCTGAAATATTGATCAGAACAGGCACAATTTCATGTTTAACATTATCATACAATAATTCCCCTTCGTTGTACATTGCAATCCCATTTTCTGGTCCCTTAGTAGTTATGGGACAAGGCAGTTCTTCGGGCAATGTAGTGATTCTTATGGGGCGCGGTTTCGGAGGGGGTGAGAAACATACATACAATTATATTGCAGCCGCCCCCGCCTCCTCGTAATACCCACACAGCCCCATTCCCTTCTTGCGGATGACTGATTGCTGGGATTGTCCCGGAGGCGCGCAAATTATGCCGAAAGTACATTCATCAGGCCCTTTGACATCCCTCCGTTTAATGCATCTGCTCCTTATACCCGTGGAGCACTGTACACATACTCTTATTCTTATTAGGATTCTTATTAGGATTCACTTGTAACCATGCATTAAAATAAGTCCTGTCCTTGCTCCAGTCCTTGGCTGCTGGGATGCACATTCCGTCCGTTAAATTAAACAAGACTCCATAGTTCATATAGTTGTTTATTTCCAGCGTGCTCTGCTGTCCGTCGGTGTTGCCCAGGGTACGTGCATGTCGCAGGGCTATCCATATTACGAGTAGCGCCGTTCGTATTCCCATTCCGGTAAGTATTATCTGTAATTTTAAACAGACGGCCTGGTCGTCACCAGGGGTTAAGTTTTTTTGCTCTACGAGTGTCCCTGTCACCCTGCAAAATCAGAAGGACAAGGTTATAATCGAACCATTTCGAGCTGAATCTGTAGGGCGTGCGCCCGTGTCTTTACCCACTTAAATATTACCCAAACTCCTATTATGACCAAGGCCAAAGCTATTCCTCCAAACATCGCTGTCTGCTTTACCGTTAGGTTGGGTTTGTGGACTACACCTACCCACCGTGGGGTACATTGGCTCTATTGCCAGAGGTGATGGTGCTATGGCTGCGCACTGCACTATCCGTCCAGTCCCGTTATCTCTTCCAGCCTGTTTATCTTAGCTTTTAACTCTTCAATTTGTTTTATTGAATATCTATTTCTTTATTGTATCAGGCAAGTATTATTACATAAGCTAGTTCTGTTTTTATTTTTGTTTCCTCTGTTAGGTGAGTCTTTTTTTTCCCTATTAAGAAATCCAAATTAATAATGTTCAGTATAAAACGGCTGTCAATGGAAAGGGTTAACTCCTTTCCAGGTTTGTAAGAAGACCTGATGTCATTACGTGACTTCACGTAATCATCTGAAAAAAAAGTCTTTGTGCCTTCAAAACTGGCTTCGAAATTAGGAATCCGTTAAACAGCATAAATCATTAGAGTAAACTCCAATGTTTTCTTAACTTCTAATTCAAGTACTTGCCAAAGAATTTTTTTTTTAAATTGTTTTAAAACAAGACCACACATACAATAGCAATTTTGTTTACTGAAATTCAATTCTGTTTTTTTTTTATTTCTCTCTTTCTCCTCGTTATCTTCAAAACCCTCCTGCTTGTTTAGACTGTTCGGGACATTTTGGAAATCTTTTCAAACTGCATTGAAACTTTTTCATAATTGAAAATTCGAATCCATGTAGAGTGTTTTTTACTTATTCCAATTTTTTTTTTCCTCTTCTAATTAAACCAATATCTTTTTCACAGCAAACATCAACTAGTATTTAGTAAGTTATGTCTTTTTCCATTTAGTCCGTTACATCTTTTTTTTTTTTTTTCTTTCTTCAAATTAGGTTTTGTATTTTACACGGAGGGTTCGTAACTCCATAAAGTTGTTAATTTGTTTACTTTCAAAGTGGCGTCTTTATCTTTTTCTTTTTCTCCATAACTGGAATGGAGACCAGCTTTGAGAGTTTGAGTGCTGCCTTTCGTTATCTCAAAATGCTCCAGTTTCAAAGCCGTTACTAAAGCTTGCTGTTGTTTAACATTTTCCAAAAGTTCCTTTTACACCTTCGCAGATAGCTCGCCACTTGCCCAGGAGTTTGACCTGATCAGATTTAATTTAATCTTTTTTTTTTTAAATCCACCTCAGTATTTCCTGTGCCTTCTCTGAATATCTCAAAATCCCAATTCAAACTTTGTAATTTCAATCTTTATTTGAAACTTTTTTTTTTAGAAGCTCTTTTTTTTTAAAGCATTCTTTATCTCATTCCGAGACTAAATTTATGTCTTTCAACCCAATCAATCATTGCATGTTTTCTTTCGGCAAGTAAGTGAGCATGTCAAATAAATATTTTGCTCAACAAACCTATTCTTTATTTGTTTATTCTCCTAGCTCCGTAACTTATCATCCGAATAAATCCACACCTGCGTTTCTAACTTAAATGTCTTAAAACTTCCCACATACAGGACAACATTACAAAGGGTTTAAAAAAAAAAGACTTTCACTCTGTTTCTAAAATAAACAGACACTTGCATTCCTCTTCCAACCAGGCTTTCGGAACATGAAAACATAAAACAAAAATTCATTCTGCAGTCAAAAATCACACAGACACTTCTCACTCAACGATCAGACATTTACAACAGTCTCTCTTCTTGTTTTGGCCGGCTCTATTTTTGGATCCATGACCTTTCAGGGAATTCGTAGTTTTATCTAAATAATTCCTCACATAACTAATTCCTGAGGATTCCACCCTGCTTTAATCATTTTTTCAATTAGCTTCTTTTGTTTTTCCGCCAGGTGGCGGGTAAGCGACCCTTCTGGTCCCCACTCGAGTTTACTTGTTTTCATGGCCATTCCTGGGTAGGACTGGTATCGTTAGGAATCTACTCTCAGCGGTCCGCTTTCTTTCTAGCGCGACTTGTAGTAAACTGTCTCTTGGCTACTGTCAGGTCACAAGTTCTGCTGTTACACAAACTTATACAATTCTTAAAAACGCGTTTAAGCAATTCCCGCAGTGCTCTACGTATCCTTAACGACTACCTACCACCGCTCAGCCCGTTGGTCCGACCCTGTTCACAGGTTTGGATTCCGTTAGCCGCTGTACACCGCTTGGTTCTATCCCGGGGTATTTCAAATTACACTACTGGGTCCGGAAGATGTCTCTCGGTATCACGATCCCACGGTCTAAGTGTGTTCCCTACGCCTACTTGGTTCCTGGCCGTCACGTGGGACAAAAGTCCTCTTAATTCAGGCTCAGGCTAGGCGTTTGAGATATTAGACCGTCTCCTCATGTCGATCAACCAGCTTCCACCTTCCGCACCCTTTATACTTAAAAATTGTTTTTTATACTCACCCGGGTTTTTTTCCAAGGGCGTCCAGCGACTCCGGGAAATCCCGTCGACTACGCCATTGTTAGCGTTAGTGTTTTCTCTGAAGAATCACTCAACACTCAGGGTCGGTTCCAATGCTGAAGCAGCTTTATTACGCTCAGCGGGAAGGAAAAACTCAGGACCGTATCCAGGTTTCTCTTCACAGAACAAAGAGTTACATGTACCTTTATATGTTTTACAACAGTTACAAAACAGCTTACTGCAGTTACACAGCTCATCACGGCTGGACACAAGCCAATCATAACGATTATAGATTACATATAGGTTTTTTAATCCAATAGAATTCTCCTAGTAACCAGGGAACCATTGTCAATTTGGGTTGATCGATGACTTTATATGTTCTCTCCCTAGTTCTTTCATCTGGGAGAAATAATTGGTTTGTAGCCTTGTTTACAGCAAATGGTTTCCCTCTTATCTTTCTTCCTGGGGAATTAATTGGTTTATGGCCTTGTTCACAGGAGATGGCTTCCTTCTTATCTCTGCCTTCCCAGGCATTCCTACAGTGGGCCTCACAGGGTTATTGCTCGGTCAGTGAACGTTCAACAGTTCACAGTTTGACTACCTGATTTCCCATAATGCCTGGGCAGCCATTTTATGTGTGTGTCCATTTAAGCTTATGTGAGTTCTAAATATCCAGCAGGTGCCTAATGCCTAAGTCTATATATATCTTTCGACTCTCTACAACAAGGTCCAACTTGAAACAGTAACTTTCTCTATCAGGATCACCTTTAAACAATAACTTTCTCTATCAGGATCACATTTAAATAGCAACTTTCTCTAACAGGATCACCTTTAATCCGTAACTTTCTCTGTCAGGTCCACCTGTAAACAGTACCTTTCTATATCAGGTCCACCTTTAAACAGGAACTTTCTCTATCACGTCCATCTTTAAACAGTAACTTTCTCTATCAGGATCACCTTTAAACAGTAACTTTCTCTATCAGGATCACCTTTAAACAGTAACTTTCTCTATCAGCATCACCTTTAAACAGTAACTTTCTCGATCAGGATCACCTTTAAACAGTAACTTTCTCGCTCAGGTTCACCTTTAAACAGTAACTTTCTCTATCAGGATCACCTTTAAACAGTAACTTTCTCTATCAGGATCACCTTTAAACAGTAACTTTTTCCATCAGCTCCACCTTTAAACAGTAACTTTATCTATAAGGTCCACCTTTAAACAGTAACTTTCTCCATCAGGTCCACCTTTAAACAGTAACTTTCTCAATCAGGATCACCTTTAAACAGTATCTTTCTCTATCATTCACCTTTCAACAGTAATTTTCTCGATCAGGATCACCTTTAAACAGTAACTTTCTCGCTCAGGTCCACCTTTAAACAGTAACTTTCTCTATCAGGTTCACCTTTAAACAGTAACTTTCTCCATCAGGTCCACCTTTAAACAGTAACTTTCTCAATCAGGATCACCTTTAAACATTAACTTTCTCGCTCAGGTTCACGTTTAAACAGTAACTTTCTCGATCAGGAGCACCTTTAAACAGTAACTTTCTCTATCATTCACCTTTAAACAGTAATTTTCTCAATCAGGATCGCCTTTAAACAGTAACTTTCTCGCTCAGGTCCACCTTTAAACAGTAACTTTCTCTATCAGGATCACCTTTAAACAGTAACTTTCTCAATCAGGATCACCTTTAAACAGTATCTTTCTCTATCATTCACCTTTAAACAGTAATTTTCTCAATCAGGATCACCTTTAAACAGTAACTTTCTCTATCAGGTCCTCATTTAAACAATACATTTCTCTGTCAGCGCCGCCTTTAAACAGCAACTTTCTCGTACAGGATCACATTTAAACAGTAACTTTCTCCATCAGCTCCACCTTGAAACAGTAACTTTCTCGCTCAGGTTCACCTTTAAACAGAAACTTTCTCCATCAGGATCACCTTTAAACAGTAACTTTCTCTATCAGCATCACCTTTAAACAGTAACTTTCTCGATCAGGATCACCTTTAAACAGTAACTTTCTCGCTCAGGTTCACCTTTAAACAGTAACTTTCTCTATCAGGATCACCTTTAAACAGTATCTTTCTCTATCATTCACCTTCAAACAGTAATTTTCTCAATCAGGATCGCCTTTAAACAGTAACTTTCTCCATCAGGTCCACCTTTAAACAGTAACTTTCTCAATCAGGATCACCTTTAAACATTAACTTTCTCGCTCAGGTTCACCTTTAAACAGTAACTTTCTCCATCAGGATCATCTTTAAACAGTAACTTTCTCTATCAGGATCACCTTTAAACAGTATCTTTCTCTATCATTCACCTTTCAACAGTAATTTTCTTGATCAGGATCACCTTTAAACAGTAACTTTCTCGCTCAGGTCCACCTTTAAACAGTAACTTTCTCTATCAGGTTCACCTTTAAACAGTAACTTTCTCCATCAGGTCCACCTTTAAACAGTAACTTTCTCAATCAGGATCACCTTTAAACATTAACTTTCTCGCTCAGGTTCACCTTTAAACAGTAACTTTCTCGATCAGGAGCACCTTTAAACAGTAACTTTCTCTATCATTCACCTTTAAACAGTAATTTTCTCAATCAGGATCGCCTTTAAACAGTAACTTTCTCGCTCAGGTTCACCTTTAAACAGTAACTTTCTCCATCAGGATCACCTTTAAACAGTAACTTTCTCTATCAGGATCACCTTTAAACAGTATCTTTCTCTATCATTCACCTTTCAACAGTAACTTTCTCAATCAGGATCGCCTTTAAACAGTAACTTTCTCCATCAGGTACACCTTTAAACAGTAACTTTCTCAATCAGGATCACCTTTAAACAGTAACTTTCTCGCTCAGGTTCACCTTTAAACAGTAACTTTCTCGATCAGGATCACCTTTAAACATTAACTTTCTCGCTCAGGTCCACCTTTAAACAGTAACTTTCTCTATCAGGATCACCTTTAAACAGTAACTTTCTCAATCAGGATCGCCTTTAAACAGTATCTTTCTCTATCATTCACCTTTAAACAGTAATTTTCTCAATCAGGATCACATTTAAACAGTAACTTTCTCCATCAGCTCCACCTTTAAACAGTATCTTTCTCTATCATTCACCTCTAAACAGTAATTTTCTCTATCAGGACCACCTTTAAACAGTAATTTTCTCTATCAGGTCCACCTTTAAACAGTAACTTTCTCTATCAGGACCACCTTTAAACAGTAATTTGCTCTATCAGCATCACCTTTAAACAGTAACTTTCTCGATCAGGATCACCTTTAAATAGTAACTATCTTTCAGGTCCACCTGTAAACAGTAACGTTCTATATCAGTTCCACCTTTAAACAGTAACTTTCTCTATCAGGATCACATTCAAACAGTAACTTTCTCTATCAGGTCCACCTTTAGAAAGTAATTTTCTCTTTCAGGATCACCTTTAAACCGGAACTTTCTCTATCGGGTCCATCTTTAAACAGTAAATTTTGCTCTCAATCCAGATTTAAACTGTAACTTTCTCTATTGTCCACCTTTAAACAGTAACTTTCTCGATCAGGATCACCTTTAAACAGGAACTTTCTCTATCAGGATCACATTTAAATAGCAACTTTCTCTAACAGGATCACCTTTAATCCGTAACTTTCTCTGTCAGGTCCAGCTGTAAAAAGTACCTTTCTATATCAGGTCCACCTTTAAACAGGAACTTTCTCTATCATGTCCATCTTTAAACAGTAACTTTCTCTATCAGGATCACCTTTAAACAGTAACTTTCTCTATCAGGATCACCTTTAAACAGTAACTTTCTCTATCAGCATCACCTTTAAACAGTAACTTTCTCGATCAGGATCACCTTTAAACAGTAACTTTCTCAATCAGGATCACCTTTAAACATTAATTTTCTCTATCAGGTCCACCTTTAAACAGTAACTTTCTCCATCAGGTCCACCTTTAAACAATAAATTTCTCTGTCAGCGCCGCCTTTAAACAGCAACTTTCTCGTACAGGATCACATTTAAACAGTAACTTTCTCCATCAGCTCCACCTTTAAACAGTAACTTTCTCCATCAGCTCCACCTTTAAACAGTAACTTTCTCTATCAGGTCCACCTTTAAACAGTAACTTTCTCTATCAGGACCACCTTTAAACAGTAACTTTCTCTATCAGGATCACCTTTTAACAGTAACTTTCTCTATCAGGACCACCTTTAAACAGGAACGTTCTCTATCTGCATCACCTTTAAACAGTAACTTTCTCAATCAGGATCACCTTTAAACAGTAACTTTCTCTCTCAGCTCCACCTTTAAACAGTAACTTTCTCCATCAGGATCACCTTTAAACAGTAACTTTCTCTATCAGGATCACCTTTAAACAGTATCTTTCTCTATCATTCACCTTTAAACAGTAATTTTCTCAATCAGGATCGCCTTTAAACAGTAACTTTCTCGCTCAGGTTCACCTTTAAACAGTAACTTTCTCCATCAGGATCACCTTTAAACAGTAACTTTCTCTATCAGGATCACCTTTAAACAGTATCTTTCTCTATCATTCACCTTTAAACAGTAACTTTCTCGCTCAGGTTCACCTTTAAACAGTAACTTTCTCGATCAGGATCACCTTTAAACATTAACTTTCTCGCTCAGGTCCACCTTTAAACAGTAACTTTCTCTTTCAGGATCACCTTTAAACAGTAACTTTCTCAATCAGGATCACCTTTAAACAGTATCTTTCTCTATCATTCACCTTTAAACAGTAATTTTCTCAATCAGGATCACATTTAAACAGTAACTTTCTCCATCAGCTCCACCTTTAAACAGTATCTTTCTCTATCATTCACCTTTAAACAGTAATTTTCTCTATCAGGACCACCTTTAAACAGTAATTTTCTCTATCAGGTCCACCTTTAAACAGTAACTTTCTCTATCAGGACCACCTTTAAACAGTAATTTGCTCTATCAGCATCACCTTTAAACAGTAACTTTCTCGATCAGGATCACCTTTAAATAGTAACTATCTTTCAGGTCCACCTGTAAACAGTAACGTTCTATATCAGTTCCACCTTTAAACAGTAACTTTCTCTATCAGGATCACATTCAAACAGTAACTTTCTCTATCAGGTCCACCTTTAGAAAGTAATTTTCTCTTTCAGGATCACCTTTAAACCGGAACTTTCTCTATCTGGTCCATCTTTAAACAGTAAATTTTGCTCTCAATCCAGATTTAAACTGTAACTTTCTCTATTGTCCACCTTTAAACAGTAACTTTCTCGATCAGGATCACCTTTAAACAGGAACTTTCTCTATCAGGATCACATTTAAATAGCAACTTTCTCTAACAGGATCACCTTTAATCCGTAACTTTCTCTGTCAGGTCCAGCTGTAAACAGTACCTTTCTATATCAGGTCCACCTTTAAACAGGAACTTTCTCTATCATGTCCATCTTTAAACAGTAACTTTCTCTATCAGCATCACCTTTAAACAGTAACTTTCTCGATCAGGATCACCTTTAAACAGTAACTTTCTCAATCAGGATCACCTTTAAACAGTAATTTTCTCTATCAGGTCCACCTTTAAACAGTAACTTTCTCCATCAGGTCCACCTTTAAACAATAAATTTCTCTGTCAGCGCCGCCTTTAAACAGCAACTTTCTCGTACAGGATCACATTTAAACAGTAACTTTCTCCATCAGCTCCACCTTTAAACAGTAACTTTCTCCATCAGCTCCACCTTTAAACAGTAACTTTCTCTATCAGGTCCACCTTTAAACAGTAACTTTCTCTATCAGGACCACCTTTAAACAGTAACTTTCTCTATCAGGATCACCTTTTAACAGTAACTTTCTCTATCAGGACCACCTTTAAACAGGAACTTTCTCTATCTGCATCACCTTTAAACAGTAACTTTCTCGATCAGGATCACCTTTAAACAGTAACTTTCTCTCTCAGCTCCACCTTTGAACAGTAACTTTCTCAATCAGGATCACCTTTAAACAGTATCTTTCTCTATCATTCACCTTTCAACAGTAATTTTCTCGATCAGGATCACCTTTAAACAGTAACTTTCTCGCTCAGGTCCACCTTTAAACAGTAACTTTCTCTATCAGGTTCACCTTTAAACAGTAACTTTCTCCATCAGGTCCACCTTTAAACAGTAACTTTCTCAATCAGGATCACCTTTAAACATTAACTTTCTCGCTCAGGTTCACCTTTAAACAGTAACTTTCTCGATCAGGAGCACCTTTAAACAGTAACTTTCTCTATCATTCACCTTTAAACAGTAATTTTCTCAATCAGGATCGCCTTTAAACAGTAACTTTCTCGCTCAGGTTCACCTTTAAACAGTAACTTTCTCCATCAGGATCACCTTTAAACAGTAACTTTCTCTATCAGGATCACCTTTAAACAGTATCTTTCTCTATCATTCACCTTTCAACAGTAACTTTCTCAATCAGGATCGCCTTTAAACAGTAACTTTCTCCATCAGGTACACCTTTAAACAGTAACTTTCTCAATCAGGATCACCTTTAAACAGTAACTTTCTCGCTCAGGTTCACCTTTAAACAGTAACTTTCTCGATCAGGATCACCTTTAAACATTAACTTTCTCGCTCAGGTCCACCTTTAAACAGTAACTTTCTCTTTCAGGATCACCTTTAAACAGTAACTTTCTCAATCAGGATCACCTTTAAACAGTATCTTTCTCTATCATTCACCTTTAAACAGTAATTTTCTCAATCAGGATCACATTTAAACAGTAACTTTCTCCATCAGCTCCACCTTTAAACAGTATCTTTCTCTATCATTCACCTTTAAACAGTAATTTTCTCTATCAGGACCACCTTTAAACAGTAATTTTCTCTATCAGGTCCACCTTTAAACAGTAACTTTCTCTATCAGGACCACCTTTAAACAGTAATTTGCTCTATCAGCATCACCTTTAAACAGTA
Organism: Pristiophorus japonicus; assembly: GCF_044704955.1. Classification (NCBI taxonomy): domain Eukaryota; kingdom Metazoa; phylum Chordata; class Chondrichthyes; family Pristiophoridae; genus Pristiophorus; species Pristiophorus japonicus. The sequence goes on along the minus strand of NC_091990.1, from coordinate 87,141,159 downwards.
ACTTTCTCGATCAGGATCACCTTTAAATAGTAACTATCTTTCAGGTCCACCTGTAAACAGTAACGTTCTATATCAGTTCCACCTTTAAACAGTAACTTTCTCTATCAGGATCACATTCAAACAGTAACTTTCTCTATCAGGTCCACCTTTAGAAAGTAATTTTCTCTTTCAGGATCACCTTTAAACCGGAACTTTCTCTATCGGGTCCATCTTTAAACAGTAAATTTTGCTCTCAATCCAGATTTAAACTGTAACTTTCTCTATTGTCCACCTTTAAACAGTAACTTTCTCGATCAGGATCACCTTTAAACAGGAACTTTCTCTATCAGGATCACATTTAAATAGCAACTTTCTCTAACAGGATCACCTTTAATCCGTAACTTTCTCTGTCAGGTCCAGCTGTAAACAGTACCTTTCCATATCAGGTCCACCTTTAAACAGGAACTTTCTCTATCATGTCCATCTTTAAACAGTAACTTTCTCTATCAGCATCACCTTTAAACAGTAACTTTCTCGATCAGGATCACCTTTAAACAGTAACTTTCTCAATCAGGATCACCTTTAAACAGTAATTTTCTCTATCAGGTCCACCTTTAAACAGTAACTTTCTCCATCAGGTCCACCTTTAAACAATAAATTTCTCTGTCAGCGCCGCCTTTAAACAGCAACTTTCTCGTACAGGATCACATTTAAACAGTAACTTTCTCCATCAGCTCCACCTTTAAACAGTAACTTTCTCCATCAGCTCCACCTTTAAACAGTAACTTTCTCTATCAGGTCCACCTTTCAACAGTAACTTTCTCTATCAGGACCACCTTTAAACAGTAACTTTCTCTATCAGGATCACCTTTTAACAGTAACTTTCTCTATCAGGACCACCTTTAAACAGGAACTTTCTCTATCTGCATCACCTTTAAACAGTAACTTTCTCGATCAGGATCACCTTTAAACAGTAACTTTCTCTCTCAGCTCCACCTTTGAACAGTAACTTTCTCTATCAGGTCCACTGTTAAACAGTAACTTACACTTTCAGGTCCACCTTTAGAAAGTAATTTTCTCTATCAGGATCACCTTTAAACAGTAGCTTTCTCTATTAGGTCCAACTTGAAACAGTAACTTTCTCTATCAGGATCACCTTTAAACAATAACTTTCTCTATCAAGATCATCTTAAAACAGTAAATTTCTCTCTCAACACAGATTTAAACTATAACTTTCTCTATTGTACACTTTGATCATTAACTTTCTCTGTCAGGATCACCTTTAAACAGTAATTTTCTCTATCAGGATCACCTTTAACCAGTAACTTTCTCTATCAGGATCACATTCAAACAGTAACTTTCTCTATCAGGTCCACCTTTAGAAAGTAATTTTCTCTATCAGGATCACCTTTAAACCGGAACTTTCTCTATCGGGTCCATCTTTAAACAGTAAATTTTGCTCTCAATCCAGATTTAAACTGTAACTTTCTCTATTGTCCACCTTTAAACAGGAATTTTCTCTATCATGTCTATCTTTAAACAGTAACTTTCTCTATCAGGTTCACCTTTAAACAGTAACTTTCTCCATCAGGATCACCTTTAAACAGTAACTTTCTCTATCAGGATCACCTTTAAACAGTATCTTTCTCTATCATTCACCTTTCAACAGTAACTTTCTCAATCAGGATCGCCTTTAAACAGTAACTTTCTCCATCAGGTACACCTTTAAACAGTAACTTTCTCAATCAGGATCACCTTTAAACAGTAACTTTCTCGCTCAGGTTCACCTTTAAACAGTAACTTTCTCGATCAGGATCACCTTTAAACATTAACTTTCTCGCTCAGGTCCACCTTTAAACAGTAACTTTCTCTATCAGGATCACCTTTAAACAGTATCTTTCTCTATCATTCACCTTTAAACAGTAATTTTCTCAATCAGGATCACATTTAAACAGTAACTTTCTCCATCAGCTCCACCTTTAAACAGTATCTTTCTCTATCATTCACCTTTAAACAGTAATTTTCTCTATCAGGACCACCTTTAAACAGTAATTTTCTCTATCAGGTCCACCTTTAAACAGTAACTTTCTCTATCAGGACCACCTTTAAACAGTAATTTGCTCTATCAGCATCACCTTTAAACAGTAACTTTCTCGATCAGGATCACCTTTAAATAGTAACTATCTTTCAGGTCCACCTGTAAACAGTAACGTTCTATATCAGTTCCACCTTTAAACAGTAACTTTCTCTATCAGGATCACATTCAAACAGTAACTTTCTCTATCAGGTCCACCTTTAGAAAGTAATTTTCTCTTTCAGGATCACCTTTAAACAGGAACTTTCTCTATCGGGTCCATCTTTAAACCGTAAATTTTGCTCTCAATCCAGATTTAAACTGTAACTTTCTCTATTGTCCACCTTTAAACAGTAGCTTTCTCGATCAGGATCAACTTTAAACAGGAACTTTCTCTATCAGGATCACATTTAAATAGCAACTTTCTCTAACAGGATCACCTTTAATCCGTAACTTTCTCTGTCAGGTCCAGCTGTAAACAGTACCTTTCTATATCAGGTCCACCTTTAAACAGGAACTTTCTCTATCATGTCCATCTTTAAACAGTAACTTTCTCTATCAGGATCACCTTTAAACAGTAACTTTCTCTATCAGGATCACCTTTAAACAGTAACTTTCTCTATCAGCATCACCTTTAAACAGTAACTTTCTCGATCAGGATCATCTTTAAACAGTAACTTTCTCAATCAGGATCACCTTTAAACAGTAATTTTCTCTATCAGGTCCACCTTTAAACAGTAACTTTCTCCATCAGGTCCACCTTTAAACAATAAATTTCTCTGTCAGCGCCGCCTTTAAACAGCAACTTTCTCGTACAGGATCACATTTAAACAGTAACTTTCTCCATCAGCTCCACCTTTAAACAGTAACTTTCTCCATCAGCTCCACCTTTAAACAGTAACTTTCTCTATCAGGTCCACCTTTAAACAGTAACTTTCTCTATCAGGACCACCTGTAAACAGTAACTTTCTCTATCAGGATCACCTTTTAACAGTAACTTTCTCTATCAGGACCACCTTTAAACAGGAACTTTCTCTATCTGCATCACCTTTAAACAGTAACTTTCTCGATCAGGATCACCTTTAAACAGTAACTTTCTCTCTCAGCTCCACCTTTAAACAGTAACTTTCTCAATCAGGATCACCTTTAAACATTAACTTTCTCGCTCAGGTTCACCTTTAAACAGTAACTTTCTCCATCAGGATCACCTTTAAACAGTAACTTTCTCGCTCAGGTCCACCTTTAAACAGTATCTTTCTCTATCAGGTTCACCTTTAAACAGTAACTTTCTCCATCAGGTCCACCTTTAAACAGTAACTTTCTCAATCAGGATCACCTTTAAACATTAACTTTCTCGCTCAGGTTCACCTTTAAACAGTAACTTTCTCGATCAGGAGCACCTTTAAACAGTAACTTTCTCTATCATTCACCTTTAAACAGTAATTTTCTCAATCAGGATCGCCTTTAAACAGTAACTTTCTCGCTCAGGTTCACCTTTAAACAGTAACTTTCTCCATCAGGATCACCTTTAAACAGTAACTTTCTCTATCAGGATCACCTTTAAACAGTATCTTTCTCTATCATTCACCTTTCAACAGTAACTTTCTCAATCAGGATCGCCTTTAAACAGTAACTTTCTCCATCAGGTACACCTTTAAACAGTAACTTTCTCAATCAGGATCACCTTTAAACAGTAACTTTCTCGCTCAGGTTCACCTTTAAACAGTAACTTTCTCGATCAGGATCACCTTTAAACATTAACTTTCTCGCTCAGGTCCACCTTTAAACAGTAACTTTCTCTTTCAGGATCACCTTTAAACAGTAACTTTCTCAATCAGGATCACCTTTAAACAGTATCTTTCTCTATCATTCACCTTTAAACAGTAATTTTCTCAATCAGGATCACATTTAAACAGTAACTTTCTCCATCAGCTCCACCTTTAAACAGTATCTTTCTCTATCATTCACCTTTAAACAGTAATTTTCTCTATCAGGACCACCTTTAAACAGTAATTTGCTCTATCAGCATCACCTTTAAACAGTAACTTTCTCGATCAGGATCACCTTTAAATAGTAACTATCTTTCAGGTCCACCTGTAAACAGTAACGTTCTCTATCAGGATCACATTCAAACAGTAACTTTCTCTATCAGGTCCACCTTTAGAAAGTAATTTTCTCTTTCAGGATCACCTTTAAACCGGAACTTTCTCTATCGGGTCCATCTTTAAACAGTAAATTTTGCTCTCAATCCAGATTTAAACTGTAACTTTCTCTATTGTCCACCTTTAAACAGTAACTTTCTCGATCAGGATCACCTTTAAACAGGAACTTTCTCTATCAGGATCAGATTTAAATAGCAACTTTCTCTAACAGGATCACCTTTAATCCGTAACTTTCTCTGTCAGGTCCAGCTGTAAACAGTACCTTTCTATATCAGGTCCACCTTTAAACAGGAACTTTCTCTATCATGTCCATCTTTAAACAGTAACTTTCTCTATCAGCATCACCTTTAAACAGTAACTTTCTCGATCAGGATCACCTTTAAACAGTAACTTTCTCAATCAGGATCACCTTTAAACAGTAATTTTCTCTATCAGGTCCACCTTTAAACAGTAACTTTCTCCATCAGGTCCACCTTTAAACAATAAATTTCTCTGTCAGCGCCGCCTTTAAACAGCAACTTTCTCGTACAGGATCACATTTAAACAGTAACTTTCTCCATCAGCTCCACCTTTAAACAGTAACTTTCTCCATCAGCTCCACCTTTAAACAGTAACTTTCTCTATCAGGTCCACCTTTAAACAGTAACTTTCTCTATCAGGACCACCTTTAAACAGTAACTTTCTCTATCAGGATCACCTTTTAACAGTAACTTTCTCTATCAGGACCACCTTTAAACAGGAACTTTCTCTATCTGCATCACCTTTAAACAGTAACTTTCTCGATCAGGATCACCTTTAAACAGTAACTTTCTCTCTCAGCTCCACCTTTGAACAGTAGCTTTCTCTATCAGGTCCACTGTTAAACAGTAACTTACACTTTCAGGTCCACCTTTAGAAAGTAATTTTCTCTATCAGGATCACCTTTAAACAGTAGCTTTCTCTATTAGGTCCAACTTGAAACAGTAACTTTCTCTATCAGGATCACCTTTAAACAATAACTTTCTCTATCAAGATCATCTTAAAACAGTAAATTTCTCTCTCAACACAGATTTAAACTATAACTTTCTCTATTGTTCACCTTTGATCATTAACTTTCTCTGTCAGGATCACCTTTAAACAGTAACTTTCTCTATCAGGATCACCTTTAACCAGTAACTTTCTCTATCAGGATCACATTCAAACAGTAACTTTCTCTATCAGGTCCACCTTTAGAAAGTAATTTTCTCTATCAGGATCACCTTTAAACCGGAACTTTCTCTATCGGGTCCATCTTTAAACAGTAAATTTTGCTCTCAATCCAGATTTAAACTGTAACTTTCTATATTGTCCACCTTTAAACAGTAACTTTCTCGATCAGGATCACCTTTAAACAGGAACTTTCTCTATCAGGATCACATTTAAATTGCAACTTTCTCTAACAGGATCACCTTTAATCCGTAACTTTCTCTGTCAGGTCCAGCTGTAAACAGTACCTTTCTATATCAGGTCCACCTTTAAACAGGAACTTTCTCTATCATGTCCATCTTTAAACAGTAACTTTCTCTATCAGGATCACCTTTAAACAGTAACTTTCTCTATCATGATCACCTTTAAACAGTAACTTTCTCTATCAGCATCACCTTTAAACAGTAAATTTCTCGATCAGGATCACCTTTAAACAGTAACTTTCTCAATCAGGATCACCTTTAAACAGTAATTTTCTCTATCAGGTCCACCTTTAAACAGTAACTTTCTCCATCAGGTCCACCTTTAAACAATAAATTTCTCTGTCAGCGCCGCCTTTAAACAGCAACTTTCTCGTACAGGATCACATTTAAACAGTAACTTTCTCCATCAGCTCCACCTTTAAACAGTAACTTTCTCCATCATGTCCACCTTTAAACAGTAACTTTCTCTATCTGGATCACCTTTAAACAGTAACTTTCTCTGTCAGGTCCACCTTGAAACAGTAACTTTCGCTCTCAGGATCATCTTCAAATAGTAACTTTCTCTATCAGGTCCACCCTTAAACAGTAACTTTCGCCCTCAGGATCTCCTTTAAACAGGAACTTTCTCTATCAGCATCACCTTTAAACAGTAACTTTCTCTATCTGGATCACCTTCAAACAGTAACTTTCTCTGTCAGGTCCACCTTGAAACAGTAACTTTCGCCCTCAGGATTTCCTTTAAACAGTAACTTTCTCTATCGTCCACCTTAAAGCGTGACTTTCTTTATCAGGATCACCTTAAAAAAGTAACTTTCTCTCTCAGGTCCACCTTTAAGCAGTAACTTTCTCTATCAGGATCACCTTAAAAAAGTAACTTTCTCTATCAGGTCTACCTTTAAACAGTAGCTTTCTCTGTCAGCTCCACCTTTAAACAGTAACTTTCTCTATCGTCCAGCTTTAAACAGTCAATTTCTCTATCAGGTCCAATGTTAAACAGTAACTTTCTCTATAAGGGTCACCTTTAAACAGTAACTTTCTCTATCATGTCCACCTTAAAACATTAACTTTCTCTATCAGGTCCACATTTAAACAATAAATTTCTCTCTCAGCTCCACCGTTAAACAGTAACTTTCTCGTACAGGATCACATTTAAACAGTAAATTTCTTGATCAGGATCACCTTTAAATAGTAACTTTCTCACTCAGGATCACATTTAAACAGTAACTTTCTCTATCGTCCACATTTAGACAGAAATTTTCTCTATCGTCCACCTTCAAACAGTAACTTTCTCTGTCAGGTCCACCTTGAAACAGTAACTTTCGTTCTCAGGATCACCTTCAAATAGTAACTTTCTCTATCAGGTCCACCTTTAAACAGTAACTTTCTCTCTCAGGATCACCTTTAAACAGTAACTTTCTCTATCAGGTCCACCTTTAAACAGTAACTTTCTCTCTCAGGTCCACCTTTAAGCAGTAACTTTCTCTATCAGGATCACCTTTAAACAGTAACTTTCTCTGTCAGCTCAACCTTTAAACAGTAACTTCCTCTATCAGGATCACATGTAAACAGTAACTTTCTCTATCAGGGTCACCTTAAAGCGTAACTTTCTTTATCAGGATCACCTTAAAAAAGTAACTTTCTCGATCAGGATCCCTTTTAAACAGTAACTTTCTCTATCGGGTCCATCTTTAAACAGTAACTTTCCCTATCAAGATCACCTTTAAACAGTAGCTTTCTCTATAAGGTCCACCATTAAACATTAACTTTCTCTATCTGGTCCAACTTTAAACAGTAACTTTCTCGATCAGGATCACATTTAAACAGTAACTTTCTCTTTCAGGATCACCTTTAAACAGCAAATTTCGCTATCATCCACCTTTAAACAGTAACTTTCACTATCAGGTCCAAATGTAAACAGTAACTTTCTCTGTCAGGAACACCTTTAAAAAGTAACTTTCCTAAAAGGTCCATCTTTAAACAGTAACTTCCGCTATCAGGATCACCTTCAAACCGTAACTTTCTCTATCAGGTCCACATTTAAACAGTAGCTTTCTCTGTCAGAATCCCTTTTAAACAGTAACTTTCTCTATCGTCCACCTTTAAACAGTAACTTTTTCGATCAGGATCACATTTAAACAGTAACTTTCTCTTTCAGGATCACCTTTATACAGCAAATTTCGCTATCATCCACCTTTAAAAAGTAACTTTCTCTTTCAGGATCACCTTCAAACAGCAACTTTCGCTATCAGGATCACCTTTAAACAGTAACTTTCTCGATCAGGATCACCTTCAAACAGTAACTTTCTCTATCAGGTCCACCTTTAGAAAGTAACTTTCTCGATCAGGATCACATGTAAACAGTAACTTTCTCGATCGTCCACCTTAAAGCGTAACTTTCTTTATCAGGTTCACCTTTAAAAAGTAACTTTCTCGATCAGGATCACATTTAAACAGTAACTTTCTCTATCAGGTCCACCTTTAAACAGTAACTTTCTCTGTCAGCTCCAGCTTTAAACAGTTACTTTCTCTGTCAGCTCCACCTTTAAACAGTAACTTTCTCTGTCAGCTCCACCTTTAAACAATAACTTTCTCGTACAGCATCACATTTAAACAGTAACATTCTCTATCAGGATCACCTTTAAACAGTAACTTTCTCTGTCAGCTCAACCTTTAAACAGTAACTTCCTCTATCAGGATCACATGTAAACAGTAACTTTCTCTATCAGGGTCACCTTAAAGCGTAACTTTCTTTATCAGGATCACCTTAAAAAAGTAACTTTCTCGATCAGGATCCCTTTTAAACAGTAACTTTCTCTATCGGGTCCATCTTTAAACAGTAACTTTCCCTATCAAGATCACCTTTAAACAGTAGCTTTCTCTATAAGGTCCACCATTAAACATTAACTTTCTCTATCTGGTCCAACTTTAAACAGTAACTTTCTCGATCAGGATCACATTTAAACAGTAACTTTCTCTATCAGGATCACCTTTAAACAGCAAATTTCGCTATCATCCACCTTTAAACAGTAACTTTCACTATCAGGTCCAAATGTAAACAGTAACTTTCTCTGTCAGGAACACCTTTAAAAAGTAACTTTCCTAAAAGGTCCATCTTTAAACAGTAACTTCCGCTATCAGGATCACCTTCAAACCGTAACTTTCTCTATCAGGTCCACATTTAAACAGTAGCTTTCTCTGTCAGAATCCCTTTTAAACAGTAACTTTCTCTATCGTCCACCTTTAAACAGTAACTTTTTCGATCAGGATCACATTTAAACAGTAACTTTCTCTTTCAGGATCACCTTTATACAGCAAATTTCGCTATCATCCACCTTTAAAAAGTAACTTTCTCTTTCAGGATCACCTTCAAACAGCAACTTTCGCTATCAGGATCACCTTTAAACAGTAACTTTCTCGATCAGGATCACCTTCAAACAGTAACTTTCTCTATCAGGTCCACCTTTAGAAAGTAACTTTCTCGATCAGGATCACATGTAAACAGTAACTTTCTCGATCGTCCACCTTAAAGCGTAACTTTCTTTATCAGGTTCACCTTTAAAAAGTAACTTTCTCGATCAGGATCACATTTAAACAGTAACTTTCTCTATCAGGTCCACCTTTAAACAGTAACTTTCTCTGTCAGCTCCAGCTTTAAACAGTTACTTTCTCTGTCAGCTCCACCTTTAAACAGTAACTTTCTCTGTCAGCTCCACCTTTAAACAATAACTTTCTCGTACAGCATCACATTTAAACAGTAACATTCTCTATCAGGTCCATCTTTAAACAGTAACTTTCGCTCTCAGGATCACCTTCAAATAATAACTTTCGCCCTCAGGATCACCTTTAAACAGGAACTTTCTCTATCAGCATCACCTTTAAACAGAACTTTCTCTATCAGGATCACATGTAAACAGTAACTTTCTCGATCGTCCACCTTAAAGCGTAACTTTCTTTATCAGGATCACCTTAAAAAAAGTAATTTTCTCGATTAGGATCACCTTTAAACAGTAACTTTCTCTATCAGGTACACCTTTAACCAGTAACTTTCTCTCTCAGGTCCACCTTTAAACATTAACTTTCGCTGTCAGCTCCACATTTAAACAGTAGGTTTCTCGTACAGGATCACAATTAAACAGTAACTTTCTCTATCAGGTCCATCTTTAAACAGTAACTTTCTCTATCAGCATCACCTTTCAACAGTAACATTCTCTATCAGCATCACATGTAAACAGTAACTTTCTCTATCGTCCACCTTATAAGCGTGACTTTCTTTATCAGGATCACCTTAAAAAAGTAACTTTCTCTCTCAGGTCCACCTTTAAGCAGTAACTTTCTCTATCAGGATCACCTTAAAAAAGTAACTTTCTCTATCAGGTCTACCTTTAAACAGTAGCTTTCTCTGTCAGCTCCACCTTTAAACAGTAACTTTCTCTATCGTCCAGCTTTAAACAGTCAATTTCTCTATCAGGTCCAATGTTAAACAGTAACTTTCTCTATAAGGGTCACCTTTAAACAGTAACTTTCTCTATCATGTCCACCTTCAAACATTAACTTTCTCTGTCAGGATCCCTTTTAAACAGTAACTTTCTCTATCGGGTCCATCTTTAAACAGTAACTTTCCCTATCAAGATCACCTTTAAACAGTAGCTTTCTCTATAAGGTCCACCATTAAACATTAACTTTCTCTATCAGGTCCAACTTTAAACAGTAACTTTCTCGATCAGGATCACATTTAAACAGTAACTTTCTCTTTCAGGATCACCTTCATACAGCAAATTTCACTATCATCCACCTTTAAACATTAACTTTCTCTATCAGGATCACCTTCAAACAGCAACTTTCGCTATCAGGATCACCTTTAAACAGTAACTTTCTCTATCAGGTCCACCTTTAGAAAGTAACTTTCTCTATCAGGATCACATGTAAACAGTAATTTTCTCGATCGTCCACCTTAAAGCATAGCTTTCTTTATCAGGTTCACCTTTAAAAAGTAACTTTCTCGATCAGGATCACCTTTAAACAGTAATTTTCTCTATCAGGTCCACCTTTAAACAGTAACTTTCTCCATCAGGTCCACCTTTAAACAATAAATTTCTCTGTCAGCGCCGCCTTTAAACAGCAACTTTCTCGTACAGGATCACATTTAAACAGTAACTTTCTCCATCAGCTCCACCTTTAAACAGTAACTTTCTCCATCAGCTCCACCTTTAAACAGTAACTTTCTCTATCAGGTCCACCTTTAAACAGTAACTTTCTCTATCAGGACCACCTTTAAACAGTAACTTTCTCTATCAGGATCACCTTTTAACAGTAACTTTCTCTATCAGGACCACCTTTAAACAGGAACTTTCTCTATCTGCATCACCTTTAAACAGTAACTTTCTCGATCAGGATCACCTTTAAACAGTAACTTTCTCTCTCAGCTCCACCTTTAAACAGTATCTTTCTCTATCGTCCACCTTTGAACAGTAACTTTCTCTATCAGGTCCACTGTTAAACAGTAACTTACACTTTCAGGTCCACCTTTAGAAAGTAATTTTCTCTATCAGGATCACCTTTAAACAGTAGCTTTCTCTATTAGGTCCAACTTGAAACAGTAACTTTCTCTATCAGGATCACCTTTAAACAATAACTTTCTCCATCAAGATCATCTTAAAACAGTAAATTTCTCTCTCAACACAGATTTAAACTATAACTTTCTCTATTGTTCACCTTTGATCATTAACTTTCTCTGTCAGGATCACCTTTAAACAGTAACTTTCTCTATCAGGATCACCTTTAAACAGTAACTTTCTCTATCAGGATCACCTTTAACCAGTAACTTTCTCTATCAGGATCACATTCAAACAGTAACTTTCTCTATCAGGTCCACCTTTAGAAAGTAATTTTCTCTATCAGGATCACCTTTAAACCGGAACTTTCTCTATCGGGTCCATCTTTAAACAGTAAATTTTGCTCTCAATCCAGATTTAAACTGTAACTTTCTCTATTGTCCACCTTTAAACAGTAACTTTCTCGATCAGGATCACCTTTAAACAGGAACTTTCTCTATCATCCACCTTTAAACAGTAACTTTCTCGATCAGGATCACCTTTAAACAGGAACTTTCTCGATCAGGATCACATTTAAATAGCAACTTTCTCTAACAGGATCACCTTTAATCCGTAACTTTCTCTGTCAGGTCCACCTGTAAACGGTACCTTTCTATATCAGGTCCACCTTTAAACAGGAACTTTCTCCATCATGTCCATCTTTAAACAGTAATTTTCTCTATCAGGATCACCTTCAAACAGTAACTTTCTCTATCAGGATCACCTTTAAACAGTAACTTTCTCTATCAGCATCACCTTTAAACAGTAACTTTCTCAATCAGGATCACCTTTAAACAGTAACTTTCTCGCTCAGATTCACCTTTAAACAGTAACTTTCTCTATCAGGATCACCTTTAAACAGTAACTTTCTCTATCAGGATCACCTTTAAACAGTAACTTTCTCTATCAGGATCACCTTTTAACAGTAACTTTCTCTATCAGGACCACCTTTAAACAGGAACTTTCTCTATCTGCATCACCTTTAAACAGTAACTTTCTCAATCAGGATCACCTTTAAACAGTAACTTTCTCTCTCAGCTCCACCTTTAAACAGTAACTTTCTCTATCGTCCACCTTTGAACAGTAACTTTCTCTATCAGGTCCACTGTTAAACAGTAACTTACACTTTCAGGTCCACCTTTAGAAAGTAATTTTCTCTATCAGGATCACCTTTAAACCGGAACTTTCTCTATCGGGTCCATCTTTAAACAGTAAATTTTGCTCTCAATCCAGATTTAAACTGTAACTTTCTCTATTGTCCACCTTTAAACAGTAACTTTCTCGATCAGGATCACCTTTAAACAGGAACTTTCTCTATCATCCACCTTTAAACAGTAACTTTCTCGATCAGGATCACCTTTAAACAGGAACTTTCTCGATCAGGATCACATTTAAATAGCAACTTTCTCGAACAGGATCACCTTTAATCCGTAACTTTCTCTGTCACGTCCACCTGTAAACGGTACCTTTCTATATCAGGTCCACCTTTAAACAGGAACTTTCTCTATCAGGATCACCTTTAAACAGTAACTTTCTCGAACAGGATCACCTTTAAACAGTAACTTTCTCTATCAGCATCACCTTTAAACAGTAACTTTCTCAATCAGGATCACCTTTAAACAGTAACTTTCTCTATCAGCATCACCTTTAAACAGTAACTTTCTCGCTCAGGTTCAGCTTTAAACAGTAACTTTCTCCATCAGGATCACCTTTAAACAGTAACTTTCTCTATCAGGATCACCTTTAAACAGTATCTTTCTCTATCATTCACCTTTCAACAGTAATTTTCTCAATCAGGATCGCCTTTAAACAGTAACTTTCTCCATCAGGTCCACCTTTAAACAGTAACTTTCTCAATCAGGATCACCTTTAAACATTAACTTTCTCGCTCAGGTTCACCTTTAAACAGTAACTTTCTCCATCAGGATCACCTTTAAACAGTAACTTTCTCTATCAGGATCAACTTTAAACAGTATCTTTCTCTATCATTCACCTTTCAACAGTAATTTTCTCGATCAGGATCACCTTTAAACAGTAACTTTCTCGCTCAGGTCCACCTTTAAACAGTAACTTTCTCTATCAGGTTCACCTTTAAACAGTAACTTTCTCCATCAGGTCCACCTTTAAACAGTAACTTTCTCAATCAGGATCACCTTTAAACATTAACTTTCTCGCTCAGGTTCACCTTTAAACAGTAACTTTCTCGATCAGGAGCACCTTTAAACAGTAACTTTCTCTATCATTCACCTTTAAACAGTAATTTTCTCAATCAGGATCGCCTTTAAACAGTAACTTTCTCGCTCAGGTCCACCTTTAAACAGTAACTTTCTCTATCAGGATCACCTTTAAACAGTAACTTTCTCAATCAGGATCACCTTTAAACAGTATCTTTCTCTATCATTCACCTTCAAACAGTAATTTTCTCAATCAGGATCACCTTTAAACAGTAACTTTCTCTATCAGGTCCACATTTAAACAATAAATTTCTCTGTCAGCGCCGCCTTTAAACAGCAACTTTCTCGTACAGGATCACATTTAAACAGTAACTTTTTCCATCAGCTCCACCTTTAAACAGTAACTTTATCTATAAGGTCCACCTTTAAACAGTAACTTTCTCAATCAGGATCACCTTTAAACATTAACTTTCTCGCTCAGGTTCACCTTTAAACAGTAACTTTCTCCATCAGGATCACCTTTAAACAGTAACTTTCTCTATCAGGATCACCTTTAAACAGTATCTTTCTCTATCATTCACCTTTCAACAGTAATTTTCTCAATCAGGATCGCCTTTAAACAGTAACTTTCTCCATCAGGTCCACCTTTAAACAGTAACTTTCTCAATCAGGATCACCTTTAAACAGTAACTTTCTCGCTCAGGTTCACCTTTAAACAGTAACTTTCTCGATCAGGATCACCTTTAAACAGTAACTTTCTCTATCATTCACCTTTATACAGTAATTTTCTCTATCAGGATCGCCTTTAAACAGTAACTTTCTCGCTCAGGTCCACCTTTAAACAGTAACTTTCTCTATCAGGATCACCTTTAAACAGTAACTTTCTCAATCACGATCACCTTTAAACAGCATCTTTCTCTATCATTCACCTTTAAACAGTAATTTTCTCAATCAGGATCACCTTTAAACAGTAACTTTCTCTATCAGGTCCACATTTAAACAATAAATTTCTCTGTCAGCGCCGCCTTTAACCATCAACTTTCTCGTACAGGATCACATTTAAACAGTAACTTTCTCCATCAGCTCCACCTTTAAACAGTAACTTTCTCTATCAGGACCACCTTTAAACAGTAATTTTCTCTATCAGGTCCACCTTTAAACAGTAACTTTCTCTATCAGGTCCACTTTTAAACAATACATTTCTCTGTCAGCTCCACCTTTAAACAGTAACTTTCTCGTAAAGGATCACATTTAAACAGTAACTTTCTCCATCAGCTCCACCTTTAAACAGTAACTTTCTCTATCAGGATCACATTTAAATAGTAGCTTTCTCTATCAGGTCCACCTGTAAACAGTAACTTTCTCTATCAGGACCACCTTTAAGCAGTAACTTTCTCTATCAGGATCACCTTTTAATAGTAACTTTCTCTATCAGGACCACCTTTAAACAGTAATTTGCTCTATCAGCATCACCTTTAAACAGTAACTTTCTCAATCAGGATCAGCTTTAAATAGTAACTATCTTTCAGGTCCACCTGTAAACAGTAACTGTTAGCGTTAGTGTTTTCTTAGAAGAATCACTCAACACTCAGGGTCGGTTCCAATGCTGAAGCAGCTTTTATTACGCTCAGCGGGAAGGAAAAACTCAGGACCGTATCCAGGTTTCTCTTCACAGAACAAAGAGTTACATGTACCTTTATATGTTTCACAACAGTTACAAAACAGTTTACTGCAGCTACACAGCTCATCACGGCTGGACACAAGCCAATCACAACGATTATAGATTACATATAGGTTATTTTAACCCAATAGAATTCCCCTTATGTCTCAGGAACCATGTGTTCGTCTTTTGTCAGCTTGGGCTGATTGATATAGGTTCTCTCACTAGTTCTTTCTTCTTGGAGAAATAATTGGTATATAGCCTTGTTTACAGCAAATGGTTTCCCTCTTATCTTTCTTCCTGAAATAATTGGTTTCATGGCCTTGTTCACAGGAGATGGTTTCCTTCTTATCTCTGTCTTCCCAGGCATTCCTACAGTGGGCCTCACAGGGTTATTGCTCGGTCAGTGAACGTTCAACAGTTCACAGCTTGACTACCTGGTTTCCCATCATGCCTGGGCAGCCATTTTATGTGTGTGTCCATTTAAGCTTATGTGAGTTTTAAATATCCAGCAGGTGCCTAATGCCTAAGTCTATATATATTTCTACTCTCTACAACAGTAACGTTCTATATCAGTTCCACCTTTAAACAGTAACTTTCTCTATCAGGATCACCTTTAAACAGTAACCTCTCTATCAGGTCCACATATAAACAGTAACTTTCTCTATCAGGTCCACTGTTAAACAGTAACTTACACTTTCAGGTCCACCTTTAGAAAGTAATTTTATCTATCAGGATCACCTTTAAACAGTAACTTTCTCTATCAAGATCACCTTAAAACAGTAAATTTCTCTCTCAACACAGATTTAAACTGTAACTTTCTCTATTGTCCACCTTTGAACATTAACTTTCTCTGTCAGGATCACGTTTAAACAGTAACTTTCTCTATCAGGATCAACTTTAACCAGTAACTTTCTCTATCAGGATCATCTTCAAACAGTAACTTTCTCTATCAGGTCCACCTTTAGAAAGCATTTTTCTCTATCAAGATCACCTTTAAACAGTAGCTTTCTCTATCAGGTCCACCATTAAACAGTAACTTTCTCTATCAGGTCCAACTTTAAACAGTAACTTTCTTTATCAGGATCGCCTTTAAACAGTAACTTTCTCACTCAGGATCACATTTAAACAGTAACTTTCTCTATCGTCCACCTTCAAACAGTA
The DNA here is from genome assembly GCF_044704955.1 of Pristiophorus japonicus. Lineage (NCBI taxonomy): Eukaryota > Metazoa > Chordata > Chondrichthyes > Pristiophoridae > Pristiophorus > Pristiophorus japonicus. The sequence continues at coordinate 87,124,928 of NC_091990.1, read as the reverse complement.
ACTTTCTCTGTCAGGTCCACCTTGAAACAGTAACTTTCGCTCTCAGGATCACCTTTAAATAGTAACTTACTCAATCAGGTCCACCTTTAAACAGTAACTTTCGCCCTCATGATCACCTTTAAACAGGAACTTTCTCTATCAGCATCACCTTCAAACAGTAACTTTCTCTATCAGCATCGCATGTAAACAGTAACTTTCTCTATCGTCCACCTTAAAGCGTAACTTTCTTTATCAGGATAACCTTAAAAAAAGTAACGTTCTCGATCATGATTACGTTTAAACAGTAACTTTCTCTATCAGGTCCACCTTTAAACAGTAACTTTCTCTATCTGGTCCACCTTTAAACAGTAACTTTCTCTCTCAGCTCCACCTTTAAACAGTAACTTTCTCTATCGTCCACCTTTAAACAGTAACTTTCACTCTCAGGTCCACCTTTAAGCAGTAACTTTCTCTATCAGGATCACCTTTAAACAGTAACTTTCTCTGTCAGCTCCACCTTTAAACAGTAACTTTCTCTATCAGGATCACCTTTAAACAGTAACTTTCTCTGTCAGCTCCACCTTCAAACAGTAACTTTCTCCATCAGGATCACATGTAAACAGTAACTTTCTCTATCGTCCACCTTCAAGCGTAACTTTCTTTATCAGGATAACCTTAAAAAAAGTAACGTTCTCGATCAGGATTACGTTTAAACAGTAACTTTCTCTATCAGGTCCACCTTTAAACAGTAGCTTTCTCTGTCAGCTCCACCTTTAAACAATAACTTTCTCTATCGTCCACCTTTAAACAGTAATTTTCTCTATCAGGATCACCTTTAAACAGTCACTTTCTCTATCAGGTCCATCTTTAAACAGTAACTTTCTCTATCAGGATCCCTTTTAAACAGTAACTTTCTCTATCAGCATCACCTTTAAACAGTAAATTTCTCTATCAGGATCACCTTTAAACAGTCACTTTCTCTATCAGGTCCATCTTTAAACAGTCACTTTCTCTATCAGGATCACCTTTAAACAGTAACTTTCTCTATCAGCATCACCTTTAAACAGTAAATTTCTCGATCAGGATCACCTTTAAACAGTAACTTTCTCAATCAGGATCACCTTTAAACAGTAATTTTCTCTATCAGGTCCACCTTTAAACAGTAACTTTCTCCATCAGGTCCACCTTTAAACAATAAATTTCTCTGTCAGCGCCGCCTTTAAACAGCAACTTTCTCGTACAGGATCACATTTAAACAGTAACTTTCTCCATCAGCTCCACCTTTAAACAGTAACTTTCTCCATCAGCTCCACCTTTAAACAGTAACTTTCTCTATCAGGTCCACCTTTAAACAGTAACTTTCTCTATCAGGACCACCTTTAAACAGTAACTTTCTCTATCAGGATCACCTTTTAACAGTAACTTTCTCTATCAGGACCACCTTTAAACAGGGACTTTCTCTATCTGCATCACCTTTAAACAGTAACTTTCTCGATCAGGATCACCTTTAAACAGTAACTTTCTCTCTCAGCTCCACCTTTAAACAGTATCTTTCTCTATCGTCCACCTTTGAACAGTAACTTTCTCTATCAGGTCCACTGTTAAACAGTAACTTACACTTTCAGGTCCACCTTTAGAAAGTAATTTTATCTATCAGGATCACCTTTAAACAGTAACTTTCTCTATCAAGATCACCTTAAAACAGTAAATTTCTCTCTTAACACAGATTTAAACTGTAACTTTCTCTATTGTCCACCTTTGAACATTAACTTTCTCTGTCAGGATCACGTTTAAACTGTAACTTTCTCTATCAGGATCAACTTTAACCAGTAACTTTCTCTATCAGGATCATCTTCAAACAGTAACTTTCTCTATCAGGTCCACCTTTAGAAAGCATTTTTCTCTATCAAGATCACCTTTAAACAGTAGCTTTCTCTATCAGGTCCACCATTAAACAGTAACTTTCTCTATCAGGTCCAACTTTAAACAGTAACTTTCTTTATCAGGATCGCCTTTAAACAGTAACTTTCTCACTCAGGATCACATTTAAACAGTAACTTTCTCTATCGTACACCTTTACACAGAAGTTTTCTCTATCGTCCACCTTCAAACAGTAACTTTCTCTGTCAGGTCCACCTTGAAACAGTAACTTTCGCTCTCAGGATCACCTTTAAATAGTAACTTACTCAATCAGGTCCACCTTTAAACAGTAACTTTCGCCCTCATGATCACCTTTAAACAGGAACTTTCTCTATCAGCATCACCTTCAAACAGTAACTTTCTCTATCAGCATCGCATGTAAACAGTAACTTTCTCTATCGTCCACCTTAAAGCGTAACTTTCTTTATCAGGATAACCTTAAAAAAAGTAACGTTCTCGATCAGGATTACGTTTAAACAGTAACTTTCTCTATCAGGTCCACCTTTAAACAGTAACTTTCTCTATCTGGTCCACCTTTAAACAGTAACTTTCTCTCTCAGCTCCACCTTTAAACAGTAACTTTCTCTATCGTCCACCTTTAAACAGTAACTTTCACTCTCAGGTCCACCTTTAAGCAGTAACTTTCTCTATCAGGATCACCTTTAAACAGTAACTTTCTCTGTCAGCTCCACCTTCAAACAGTAACTTTCTCCATCAGGATCACATGTAAACAGTAACTTTCTCTATCGTCCACCTTAAAGCGTAACTTTCTTTATCAGGATAACCTTAAAAAAAGTAACGTTCTCGATCAGGATTACGTTTAAACAGTAACTTTCTCTATCAGGTCCACCTTTAAACAGTAGCTTTCTCTGTCAGCTCCACCTTTAAACAATAACTTTCTCTGTCATCCACCTTTAAACAGTAATTTTCTCTATCAGGATCACCTTTAAACAGTCACTTTCTCTATCAGGTCCATCTTTAAACAGTAACTTTCTCTATCAGGATCCCTTTTAAACAGTAACTTTCTCTATCAGGGTCAGCTTTAAACAGTAACTTTCTCTATCATGTCCACCTTTAAACAGTAACTTTCTCGATCAGGATCACCTTTAAACAGTAACTTTCTCTATCAGGATAACCTTCAAACATTAACTTTCTCTGTCAAGATCACCTTTAAACAGTAGCTTTGTCTATAAGGTCCACCATTAAACAGTAACTTTCTCTATCAGGTCCAAATTTAAACAGTAACTTTCTCGATCAGGATCACATTTAAACAGTAACTTTCTCTTTCAGGATCACCTTTAAACAGCAAATTTCACTATCATCCACATTTAAACAGTAACTTTCTCTATCAGGTCCACCTTTAAACAGTAACTTTCCCTATCGTTCATCTTTAAAGAGTAACTTTCTCTATCAGGATCACCTTTAAACAGTAACTTTCTCTGTCGTCCCCCTTTAAACAGTAACTTTCTCTATCAGATCCATCTTTAGACAGTGACTTTCTCGTAAAGGTTCACATTTAAACAGTAACTTTCTCTCTCAGGTCCACCTTTAAACAGTAACTTTCTCGATCAGGATCACCTTTAAATAGTAACTTTCTCTTTCAGGTCTACCTGTAAACAGTAACTTTCTATATCTGGTCCACCTTTAAACACGAACTTTCTCTATTAGGTCCATCTTTAAACAGCAACTTTCTCTATCGTCCACCTTTACACAGTAATTTTCTCTATTGTCCACCTTTAAACAGTGACTTTCTCCGTCAGGTTCACCTTGAAACAGTCATTTTCGTTCTCAGGATCACCTTCAAATAGTAACTTTCTCTATCGTCCACCTTAAAGCGTAACTTTCTTTTTCAGGAGCACCTTTAAAAAGTAACTTTCTCGATCAGGATCACCTTTAAACAGTAACTTTCTCTATTAGGATCACCTTTAAACAGTAACTTTCTCGATCAGGTCCACCTGTAAACAGTATCTTTCTATATCAGGATCACATTCAAACTGTAACTTTCTCTATCAGGTCCACCTTTAAACAGTAACTTCTCTATCAGGTTCACCTTTAAACAGTAAGTTTCTCGATCAGGATCACGTTTAAACAGTAACTTTCTCTATCAGGTTCACCTTTAAACAGTAACTTTCTCGATCAGGTCCACCTTTAAACAATAAATTTCTTTGTCAGCGCCACCTTTAAACAGTAACTTTCTCATAGAGGATCACTTTTAAACAGTACCTTTCTCTCTCCGGTCCACCTTTTAACAGTAACTTTCTCGATCAGGATCACCTTTAAATAGTAACTTTCTCTATCAGGTCCATCTTTAAACAGTAACTTTCTATATCAGGTACAACATTAAACAGTAACTTTCTCTATCAGGATCACCTTCAAACAGTAACTTTCTCTATAAGGTCCACTTGTAAACATTAACTTTCCCGATCAGGTCCAAATTTAAACAGTAACTTTCGCTGTCAGGATCACCTTTAAAAAGTAACTTTCCTAAAAGGTTCATCTTTAAACAGTAACTTTCTCGATCAGGATCATCTTTAATCAGTAACTTTCTCTGTCGTCCACCTTTAAACAGTAACTTTTGCTGTCAGGATCACCTTTAAACCTTAACTTTCTCCTTCAGGTCCACCTTTAAACAGTAACTTTCAATATCAGGTCCACCTTTAAACAGTAACTTTCAATATCATGTCCAACTTCAAACAGTAACTTTCTCTATCAGGATCACCTACAAACAGTAACTTTCTCTATAAGGTCCACTTGTAAACAGTAACTTTCTCGACCAGGTCCACCTTTAAACAGTAACTTTCTATATCAGGATCACCTTTAAAAAGTAACTTTCTCTATCAGGTCCAAATTTATCAGTAACTTTCTCTGTCAGGATCACCTTTAAAAAGTGACTTTCCTAAAAGTTCCACCTTTAAACAGTAACTTTCTCGTACAGGATCGGATTTAAACAGTAACTTTCTCTCTCCGGTCCACCTTTAAACAGTAACTTTCTCGATCAGGGTCACCTTTAAATAGTAACTTTCTCTATCAGGTCCATCTTTAAACAGTAACTTTCCATATCAGGTCCAACGTTAAACAGTAACTTTCTCGATCAGGATCACCTTCAAACAGTAACTTTCTCTATAAGGTCCTCTTGTAAACATTAACTTTCATTATCAGGTCCAAATTTAAACAGTAACTTTCTCTGTCAGGATCACCTTTAAAAAGTAACTTTCCGAAAAGGTCCATCTTTAAACAGTAACTTTCCCGATCAGGATCATCTTTAATCAGTAACTTTCTCTGTCGTCCACCTTCAAACAGTAACTTTCGCTATCAGGATCACCTTTAAACAGTAACTTTCTCGATCAGGTCCACCTGTAAACAGTAACTTTCTATATCTGGTCCACCTTTAAACACGAACTTTCTCTATCATGTCCACCTTTAAACAGTAACTTTCTCGATCAGGATCACCTTTAAACAGTAACTATCTCAATCAGGATCTCCTTTAAACAGCAACTTCTCGATCAGGTTCACCTTTAAACAGTAACTTCTCGATCAGCTCCACCTTTAAACAGTAACTTTCTCTGTCGTCCACCTTTACACAGTAATTTTCTCTATCGTCCGCCTTTAAACAGTAACTTTCTCTGTCAGGTCCACCTTTAAACAGTAACTTTCTCTGTCAGGTCCACCTTTAAACAGTAACTTTCGCTCTCAGGATCACCTTCAAACAGTAACTTTCTCTGTCAGGTCCATCTTGAAACAGTAACTTTCGCTCTCAGGATCACCTTCAAATAGTAACTTTCTCTATCAGGTCCACCTTTAAACAGTAACTTTCGCCCTCAGGATCACCTTTAAACAGGAACTTTCTCTATCAGCATCACCTTTAAACAGTAACTTTCTCTATCAGGATCACATGTAAACAGTAACTTTCTATATCGTCCACCTTGCAGCGTAACTTTCTTTATCAGGATCACCTTAAAAAAGTAACTTTCTCGATCAGGATCACCTTTAAGCAGTAACTTTCTCGATCAGATTCACCTTTAAAAAGTAATTTCTCGATCAGGATCAGCTTTAAACAGTAACTTTCTCGATCAGGATCAGCTTTAAACAGTAACTTCCTCGATCACGTTCACATTTAAACAGTAACTTCTCGATCAGGATCTGCTTTAAACAGTAACTTTCTCTGTCAGGATCACCTTTAAACATGAACTTTCTCTATCAGGATCACCTTCAAACAGTAACTTTCTCTATCAGGTCCACCTTTAAACAGTAACTTTCTCTATCAGGATCACATGTAAACAGTAACTTTCTCTATCGTCCACCTTAAAGCATAACTTTCTTTATCAGGTTCACCATAAAAAAGTAACTTTCTCTGTCAGGATCACCTTTAAAAAGTAACTTTCCTAAAAGGTCCATCTTTAAACAGTAACTTTCGCTATCAGGATCACCTTCAAACCGTAACTTTCTCTATCAGGTCCACATTTAAACAGTAACTTTCTCGATCAGGATCACATTTAAACAGTAACTTTCTCTTTCAGGATCACCTTCAAACAGCAACTTTCGCTATCAGGATCACCTTTAAACAGTAACTTTCTCGATCAGGATCACCTTCAAACAATAACTTTCTCTATCAAGTCCACCTTTAGAAAGTAACTTTCTCGATCAGGAACACATGTAAACAGTAACTTTCTCGATCGTCCACCTTAAAGCATAACTTTCTTTATCAGGTTCACCTTTAAAAAGTAACTTTCTCGATCAGGATCACATTTAAACAGTAACTTTCTCTATCAGGTCCACCTTTAAACAGTAACTTTCTCTGTCAGCTCCAGCTTTAAACAGTTACTTTCTCTGTCAGCTCCACCTTTAAACAGTAACTTTCTCTGTCAGCTCCACCTTTAAACAGTAACTTTCTCTATCAGGATCACATTTAAACAGTAACTTTCTCTATCAGGTCCATCTTTAAACAGTAACTTGCTCTAACAGCATCACCTTTAAACAGTAACTTTCGCTCTCAGGATCACCTTCAAATAATAACTTTCTCTATCAGGTCCACCTTTAAACAGGAACTTTCGCCCTCAGGATCACCTTTAAACAGGAACTTTCGCCCTCAGGATCACCTTTAAACAGGAACTTTCTCTATCAGCATCACCTTTAAACAGAACTTTCTCTATCAGGATCACATGTAAACAGTAACTTTCTCGATCGTCCACCTTAAAGCGTAACTTTCTTTATCAGGATCACCTTAAAAAAAGTAATTTTCTCGATTAGGATCACCTTTAAACAGTAACTTTCTCGATCAGGTACACCTTTAACCAGTAACTTTCTCTCTCAGGTCCACCTTTAAACAGTAACTTTCTCTATCAGGATCACCTTTAAACAGTAACATTCTCTGTCAGCTCCACCTTTAAACATTAACTTTCGCTGTCAGCTCCACATTTAAACAGTAGGTTTCTCGTACAGGATCACAATTAAACAGTAACTTTCTCTATCAGGTCCATCTTTAAACAGTAACTTTCTCTATCAGCATCACTTTTCAACAGTAACATTCTCTATCAGCATCACATATAAACAGTAACTTTCTCTATCGTCCACCTTAAAGCGTGACTTTCTTTATCAGGATCACCTTAAAAAAGTAACTTTCTCTCTCAGGTCCACCTTTAAGCAGTAACTTTCTCTATCAGGATCACCTTAAAAAAGTAACTTTCTCTATCAGGTCTACCTTTAAACAGTAGCTTTCTCTGTCAGCTCCACCTTTAAACAGTAACTTTCTCTATCGTCCATCTTTAAACAGTCAATTTCTCTATCAGGTCCAATGTTAAACAGTAACTTTCTCTACAAGGGTCACCTTTAAACAGTAACTTTCTCTATCATGTCCACCTTAAAACATTAACTTTCTCTATCAGGTCCACATTTAAACAATAAATTTCTCTCTCAGCTCCACCGTTAAACAGTAACTTTCTCGTACAGGATCACATTTAAACAGTAAATTTCTTGATCAGGATCACCTTTAAATAGTAACTTTCTCACTCAGGATCACATTTAAACAGTAACTTTCTCTATCGTCCACATTTAGACAGAAATTTTCTCTATCGTCCACCTTCAAACAGTAACTTTCTCTGTCAGGTCCACCTTGAAACAGTAACTTTCGTTCTCAGGATCACCTTCAAATAGTAACTTTCTCTATCAGGTCCACCTTTAAACAGTAACTTTCTCTCTCAGGTCCACCTTTAAGCAGTAACTTTCTCTATCAGGATCACATTTAAACAGTAACTTTCTCTGTCAGCTCAACCTTTAAACAGTAACTTCCTCTATCAGGATCACATGTAAACAGTAACTTTCTCTATCAGGGTCACCTTAAAGCGTAACTTTCTTTATCAGGATCACCTTAAAAAAGTAACTTTCTCGATCAGGATCCCTTTTAAACAGTAACTTTCTCTATCGGGTCCATCTTTAAACAGTAACTTTCCCTATCAAGATCACCTTTAAACAGTAGCTTTCTCTATAAGGTCCACCATTAAACATTAACTTTCTCTATCTGGTCCAACTTTAAACAGTAACTTTCTCGATCAGGATCACATTTAAACAGTAACTTTCTCTATCAGGATCACCTTTAAACAGCAAATTTCGCTATCATCCACCTTTAAACAGTAACTTTCACTATCAGGTCCAAATGTAAACAGTAACTTTCTCTGTCAGGAACACCTTTAAAAAGTAACTTTCCTAAAAGGTCCATCTTTAAACAGTAACTTCCGCTATCAGGATCACCTTCAAACCGTAACTTTCTCTATCAGGTCCACATTTAAACAGTAGCTTTATCTGTCAGAATCCCTTTTAAACAGTAACTTTCTCTATCGTCCACCTTTAAACAGTAACTTTTTCGATCAGGATCACATTTAAACAGTAACTTTCTCTTTCAGGATCACCTTTATACAGCAAATTTCGCTATCATCCACCTTTAAAAAGTAACTTTCTCGATCAGGATCACCTTCAAACAGTAACTTTCTCTATCAAGTCCACCTTTAGAAAGTAACTTTCTCGATCAGGATCACATGTAAACAGTAACTTTCTCGATCGTCCACCTTAAAGCATAACTTTCTTTATCAGGTTCACCTTTAAAAAGTAACTTTCTCTATCAGGTCCACCTTTAAACAGTAACTTTCTCTGTCAGCTCCAGCTTTAAACAGTTACTTTCTCTGTCAGCTCCACCTTTAAACAGTAACTTTCTCTGTCAGCTCCACCTTTAAACAATAACTTTCTCGTACAGCATCACATTTAAACAGTAACTTTCTCTATCAGTTCCATCTTTAAACAGTAACTTTCGCTCTCAGGATCACCTTCAAATAATAACTTTCGCCCTCAGGATCACCTTTAAACAGGAACTTTCTCTATCAGCATCACCTTTAAACAGAACTTTCTCTATCAGGATCACATGTAAACAGTAACTTTCTCGATCGTCCACCTTAAAGCGTAACTTTCTTTATCAGGATCACCTTAAAAAAAGTAATTTTCTCGATTAGGATCACCTTTAAACAGTAACTTTCTCTATCAGGTACACCTTTAACCAGTAACTTTCTCTCTCAGGTCCACCTTTAAACATTAACTTTCGCTGTCAGCTCCACATTTAAACAGTAGGTTTCTCGTACAGGATCACAATTAAACAGTAACTTTCTCTATCAGGTCCATCTTTAAACAGTAACTTTCTCTATCAGCATCACCTTTCAACAGTAACATTCTCTATCAGCATCACATGTAAACAGTAACTTTCTCTATCGTCCACCTTAAAGCGTGACTTTCTTTATCAGGATCACCTTAAAAAAGTAACTTTCTCTCTCAGGTCCACCTTTAAGCAGTAACTTTCTCTATCAGGATCACCTTAAAAAAGTAACTTTCTCTATCAGGTCTACCTTTAAACAGTAGCTTTCTCTGTCAGCTCCACCTTTAAACAGTAACTTTCTCTATCGTCCAGCTTTAAACAGTCAATTTCTCTATCAGGTCCAATGTTAAACAGTAACTTTCTCTATAAGGGTCACCATTAAACAGTAACTTTCTCTATCATGTCCACCTTCAAACATTAACTTTCTCTGTCAGGATCCCTTTTAAACAGTAACTTTCTCTATCGGGTCCATCTTTAAACAGTAACTTTCCCTATCAAGATCACCTTTAAACAGTAGCTTTCTCTATAAGGTCCACCATTAAACATTAACTTTCTCTATCAGGTCCAACTTTAAACAGTAACTTTCTCGATCAGGATCACATTTAAACAGTAACTTTCTCTTTCAGGATCACCTTCATACAGCAAATTTCACTATCATCCACCTTTAAACATTAACTTTCTCTATCAGGATCACCTTCAAACAGCAACTTTCGCTATCAGGATCACCTTTAAACAGTAACTTTCTCTATCAGGTCCACCTTTAGAAAGTAACTTTCTCTATCAGGATCACATGTAAACAGTAACTTTCTCGATCGTCCACCTTAAAGCATAGCTTTCTTTATCAGGTTCACCTTTAAAAAGTAACTTTCTCGATCAGGATCACATTTAAACAGTAACTTTCTCTATAAGGATCACCTTTAAACAGTAACTTTCTCTGTCAGCTCCAGCTTTAAAGAGTTACTTTCTCTGTCAGCTCCACCTTTAAACAGTAACTTTCTCTGTCAGCTCCACCTTTAAACAGTAACTTGCTCTAACAGCATCACCTTTAAACAGTAACTTTCACTCTCAGGATCACCTTCAAATAGTAACTTTCTCTATCAGGTCCACCTGTAAACAGTATCTTTCCATATCAGGATCCCATTCAAACTGTAACTTTCTCGATCAGGTCCACCTTAAAACAGTAACTTTCTCGATCAGGTCCACCTTTAAACAGTAACTTTCTCTATCAGGTCCACATTTAAACAATAAATTTCTCTCTCAACTCTACCGTTAAACAGTAACTTTCTCGTACAGGATCACATTTAAACAGTAAATTTCTCTCTCAACTCTACCGTTAAACAGTAACTTTCTCGATCAGGATCACCTTTAAATAGTAACTTTTTCTTTCAAGTCCACCTGTACACAGTAACTTTCTATATCTGGTCCACCTTTAAACACGAACTTTCTCTATCAGGTCCATCTTTAAACATTAATTTTCTCTATCATGTCCACCTTTAAACAGTAACTTTCTCTATCAGGATCACCTTTAAACAGTAACTTTCTCTATCAGGATCACATTTAAACAGTAACTTTCTCTATCGTCCACCTTGAAACAGTAACTTTGTCTCTCAGGATCACCTTCAAATAGTAACTTTCTCTATCAGGTCCACCTTTAAACAATAACTTTCGCCCTCAGGATCACCTTTAAACAGTAACTTTCTCTATCAGGATCACCTTTAAACAGTAACTTTCTCTATCAGGATCACCTTTAAACAGTAACTTTCTCTATCGTCCACCTTAAAGCGTAACTTTCTTTATCAGGATCACCTTAAAAAAGTAACTTTCTCGATCAGGATTACGTTTAAACAGTAACTTTCTCTCTCAGGTTCACCTTTAAACAGTAACTTTCTCTATCAGGTCTACCTTTAAACAGTAGCTTTCTCTGTCAGCTCCACCTTTAAACAGTAACTTTCTCTATCGTCCACCTTTAAACAGTCAATTTCTCTATCAGGTCCACCGTTAAACAGAAACTTACTCTTTCAGGTCCACCTTTAAACAGTAACTTTCTCTATCAGGTCCACCTTTAAACAGTAACTTTCACTATCAGGTCCAAATTTAAACAGTAATTTTCTCTGTCAGGATCACCTTTAAAAAGTAACTTTCCTAAAAGGTCCATCTTTAAACAGTAACTTTCTCTATCAGGATCATCTTTAATCAGTAACTTTCTCTGTCGTCCACCTTCAAACAGTAACTTTCGCTATCACGATCACCTTTAAACCGTAACTTTCTCTATCAGGTCCACATTTAAACAGTAACTTTCTCCATCAGCTCCACTTTTAAACAGTAACTTTCTCTATCAGGTCCACCTTTAAACAGTAACTTTCTCTATCGTCCACCTTTAAACAGTAGCTTTTTCTATAAGGTCCACCATTAAACAGTAACTTTCTCCATCAGGTCCAACTTTAAACAGTAACTTTCTCGATCAGGATCACATTTAAACAGTAACTTTCTCTTTCAGGATCACCTTTAAACAGCAAATTTCGCTATCATCCACATTTAAACAGTAACTTTCTCTATCAGGTCCACCTTTAAACAGTAACTTTCTCTATCAGGATCACCCTTAAACAGTAACATTCTCTATCAGGATCACCTTTAAACAGTTACTTTCTCGATCAGTATCACCTTTAAACAGTAACTTTCTCTATCGTCCACCTTTAAACAGTAACCTTCTCTATCAGATCCATCTTTAAACAGTAACTTTCTCTTTCAGGATCACCTTTAAACCGTAACTTTCTCTATCAGGTCCACCTTTAAACAGTAACTTTCTCATAAAGGATCACATTTAAACAGTAACTTTCTCTCTCAGGTCCACCTTTAAACAGTAACTTTCTCGATCAGGATCACCTTTAAATAGTAACTTTCTCTTTCAGGTCCACCTGTAAACAGTAACTTTCTATATCTGGTCCACCTTTAAACACGAACTTTCTCTATCAGGTCCATCTTTCAACAGCAACTTTCTCTATCGTCCACCTTTACACAGTAATTTCTCCGTCAGGTTCACCTTGAAACAGTCATTTTCGCTCTCAGGGATCACCTTCAAATAGTAACTTTCTCGATCGTCCACCTTAAAGCGTAACTTTCTTTTTCAGGATCACCTTTAAAAAGTAACTTTCTCGATCAGGATCACCTTTAAACAGTAACTTTCTCTATCAGGATCACCTTTAAACAGTAGCGTCTCGATCAGGTCCACCTTTAAACAGTAACTTTCTCTGTCATCCACCTTTACACAGTAATTTTCTCTATCGTCCACCTTTACACAGTAATTTCTCCGTCAGGTCCACCTTGAAACAGTCATTTTCGCTCTCAGGATCACCTTCAAATAGTAACTTTCTCTCTCAGGTCCATCTTTAAGCAGTAACATTCTCTATCAGGATCACATTTAAACAGTAACTTTCTCTATCAGGATCACCTTTATAGAAACATAGAAACATAGAAAATAGGTGCAGGAGCAGGCCATTCAGCCCTTCTAGCCTGCACCGCCATTCAATGAGTTCATGGCTGAACATGAAACTTCAGTACCCACTTCCTGCTTTCACGCCATACCCCTTGATCCCCCGAGTAGTAAGGACTTCATCTAACTCCCTTTTGAATATATTTAGTGAATTGGCCTCAACTACTTCCTGTGGTAGAGAATTCCACAGGTTCACCACTCTCTGGGTGAAGAAGTTTCTCCTTATCTCGGTCCTAAATGGCTTACCCCTTATCCTTAGACTGTGACCCCTGGTTCTGGACTTCCCCAACATTGGGAACATTCTTCCTGCATCCAACCTGTCCAAACCCGTCAGAATTTTAAACGTTTCTATGAGGTCCCCTCTCACTCTTCTGAACTCCAGTGAATACAAGCCCAGTTGATCCAGTCTTTCTTGATAGGTCAGTCCCACCATCCCGGGAATCAGTCTGGTGAATCTTCGCTGCACTCCCTCAATAGCAAGAATGTCCTTCCTCAAGTTAGGAGACCAAAACTGTACACAATACTCCAGGTGTGGCCTCACCAAGGCCCTATACAACTGTAGCAACACCTCCCTGCCCCTGTACTCAAATCCCCTCGCTATGAAGGCCAACATGCCATTTGCTTTCTTAACCGCCTGCTGTACCTGCATGCCAACCTTCAATGACTGATGTACCATGACACCCAGGTCTCGTTGCACCTTCCCTTTTCCTAATCTGTCACCATTCAGATAATAGTCTGTCTCTCTGTTTTTACCACCAAAGTGGATAACCTCACATTTATCCACATTATACTTCATCTGCCACGCATTTGCCCACTCACCTAACCTATCCAAATCACTCTGTAGCCTCATAGCATCCTCCTCGCAGCTCACACTGCCACCCAACTTAGTGTCATCCGCAAATTTGGAGATACTACATTTAATCCCCTCGTCTAAATCATTAATGTACAATGTAAACAGCTGGGGCCCCAGCACAGAACCCTGCGGTACCCCACTAGTCACTGCCTGCCATTCCGAAAAGTACCCATTTACTCCTACTCTTTGCTTCCTGTCTGACAACCAGTTCTCAATCCACGTCAGCACACTACCCCCAATCCCATGTGCTTTAACTTTGCACATTAATCTCCTGTGTGGGACCTTGTCGAAAGCCTTCTGAAAGTCCAAATATACCACATCAACTGGTACTCCTTTGTCCACTTTATTGGAAACATCCTCAAAAAATTCCAGAAGATTTGTCAAGCATGATCTCCCTTTCACAAATCCATGCTGACTTGGACCTATCATGTCACCATTTTCCAAATGCGCTGCTATGACATCCTTAATAATTGATTCCATCATTTTACCCACTACTGAGGTCAGGCTGACCGGTCTATAATTCCCTGCTTTCTCTCTCCCTCCTTTTTTAAAAAGTGGGGTTACATTGGCTACCCTCCACTCGATAGGAACTGATCCAGAGTCAATGGAATGTTGGAAAATGACTGTCAATGCATCCGCTATTTCCAAGGCCACCTCCTTAAGTACCGTAACTTTCTCTATCAGGTCGACCTGTAAACAGTATCTTTCTATATCAGGTCCATCTTTGAACACAAACTTTCTCTATAATATCCACCTTTAAACATTAACTTTCTCTATCAGGATCACCTTTAAACCGTAACTTTCTCTATCAGGTCCATCTGTAAACAGTATCTTTCTATATCAGGTCCACCTTCAAACATGAACTTTCTCTTTCATGTCCACATTTAAACAGTAACTTTCTCTATCAGGTCCACCTGTATACAGTATCTTTCTCGATCAGGTCCACCTTTAAACAGTAACTTTCTCTATCAGGTCCACATTTAAACAATAAATTTATCTCTCAGCTCCACCTTTAAACAATAACTTTCTCGTACAGGATCAAATTTAAACAGGACATTTCTCTCTCAGGTCCACCTTTAAATAGTAACTTTCTCGATCAGGATCACCTTTAAATAGTAACTTTCTCTTTCAGGTCCACCTGTAAACATAACTTTCTATATCTGCTCCACCTTTAAACAGTAACTTTCTCGTACAGAATCACATTTAAACAGGAAATTTCTCTTTCAGGTCCACCTTTAAACAGTAACTTTCTCGATCAGGATCACCTTTAAATAGTAACTTTCTCTTTCAGGTCCACCTGTAAACATAACTTTCTGTATCTGGTCCACCTTTAAACACGAACTTTCTCTATCAGGTCCATCTTTAAACAGTAACTTTCTCCATCATGTCCACCTTTAAACAGTAACTTTCTCTATCTGGATCACCTTTAAACAGTAACTTTCTCTGTCAGGTCCACCTTGAAACAGTAACTTTCGCTCTCAGGATCATCTTCAAATAGTAACTTTCTCTATCAGGTCCACCCTTAAACAGTAACTTTCGCCCTCAGGATCTCCTTTAAACAGGAACTTTCTCTATCAGCATCACCTTTAAACAGTAACTTTCTCTATCTGGATCACCTTCAAACAGTAACTTTCTCTGTCAGGTCCACCTTGAAACAGTAACTTTCGCCCTCAGGATTTCCTTTAAACAGTAACTTTCTCTATCGTCCACCTTAAAGCGTGACTTTCTTTATCAGGATCACCTTAAAAAAGTAACTTTCTCTCTCAGGTCCACCTTTAAGCAGTAACTTTCTCTATCAGGATCACCTTAAAAAAGTAACTTTCTCTATCAGGTCTACCTTTAAACAGTAGCTTTCTCTGTCAGCTCCACCTTTAAACAGTAACTTTCTCTATCGTCCAGCTTTAAACAGTCAATTTCTCTATCAGGTCCAATGTTAAACAGTAACTTTCTCTATAAGGGTCACCTTTAAACAGTAACTTTCTCTATCATGTCCACCTTAAAACATTAACTTTCTCTATCAGGTCCACATTTAAACAATAAATTTCTCTCTCAGCTCCACCGTTAAACAGTAACTTTCTCGTACAGGATCACATTTAAACAGTAAATTTCTTGATCAGGATCACCTTTAAATAGTAACTTTCTCACTCAGGATCACATTTAAACAGTAACTTTCTCTATCGTCCACATTTAGACAGAAATTTTCTCTATCGTCCACCTTCAAACAGTAACTTTCTCTGTCAGGTCCACCTTGAAACAGTAACTTTCGTTCTCAGGATCACCTTCAAATAGTAACTTTCTCTATCAGGTCCACCTTTAAACAGTAACTTTCTCTCTCAGGTCCACCTTTAAGCAGTAACTTTCTCTATCAGGATCACCTTTAAACAGTAACTTTCTCTGTCAGCTCAACCTTTAAACAGTAACTTCCTCTATCAGGATCACATGTAAACAGTAACTTTCTCTATCAGGGTCACCTTAAAGCGTAACTTTCTTTATCAGGATCACCTTAAAAAAGTAACTTTCTCGATCAGGATCCCTTTTAAACAGTAACTTTCTCTATCGGGTCCATCTTTAAACAGTAACTTTCCCTATCAAGATCACCTTTAAACAGTAGCTTTCTCTATAAGGTCCACCATTAAACATTAACTTTCCCTATCTGGTCCAACTTTAAACAGTAACTTTCTCGATCAGGATCACATTTAAACAGTAACTTTCTCTTTCAGGATCACCTTTAAACAGCAAATTTCGCTATCATCCACCTTTAAACAGTAACTTTCACTATCAGGTCCAAATGTAAACAGTAACTTTCTCTGTCAGGAACACCTTTAAAAAGTAACTTTCCTAAAAGGTCCATCTTTAAACAGTAACTTCCGCTATCAGGATCACCTTCAAACCGTAACTTTCTCTATCAGGTCCACATTTAAACAGTAGCTTTCTCTGTCAGAATCCCTTTTAAACAGTAACTTTCTCTATCGTCCACCTTTAAACAGTAACTTTTTCGATCAGGATCACATTTAAACAGTAACTTTCTCTTTCAGGATCACCTTTATACAGCAAATTTCGCTATCATCCACCTTTAAAAAGTAACTTTCTCTTTCAGGATCACCTTCAAACAGCAACTTTCGCTATCAGGATCACCTTTAAACAGTAACTTTCTCGATCAGGATCACCTTCAAACAGTAACTTTCTCTATCAGGTCCACCTTTAGAAAGTAACTTTCTCGATCAGGATCACATGTAAACAGTAACTTTCTCGATCGTCCACCTTAAAGCATAACTTTCTTTATCAGGTTCACCTTTAAAAAGTAACTTTCTCGATCAGGATCACATTTAAACAGTAACTTTCTCTATCAGGTCCACCTTTAAACAGTTACTTTCTCTGTCAGCTCCACCTTTAAACAGTAACTTTCTCTGTCAGCTCCACCTTTAAACAGTAACTTTCTCGTACAGCATCACATTTAAACAGTAACTTTCTCTATCAGGTCCATCTTTAAACAGTAACTTTCGCTCTCAGGATCACCTTCAAATAATAACTTTCGCCCTCAGCATCACCTTTAAACAGGAACTTTCTCTATCAGCATCACCTTTAAACAGAACTTTCTCTATCAGGATCACATGTAAACAGTAACTTTCTCGATCGTCCACCTTAAAGCGTAACTTTCTTTATCAGGATCACCTTAAAAAAAGTAATTTTCTCGATTAGGATCACCTTTAAACAGTAACTTTCTCTATCAGGTACACCTTTAACCAGTAACTTTCTCTCTCAGGTCCACCTTTAAACATTAACTTTCGCTGTCAGCTCCACATTTAAACAGTAGGTTTCTCGTACAGGATCACAATTAAACAGTAACTTTCTCTATCAGGTCCATCTTTAAACAGTAACTTTCTCTATCAGCATCACCTTTCAACAGTAACATTCTCTATCAGCATCACATGTAAACAGTAACTTTCTCTATCGTCCACCTTAAAGCGTGACTTTCTTTATCAGGATCACCTTAAAAAAGTAACTTTCTCTCTCAGGTCCACCTTTAAGCAGTAACTTTCTCTATCAGGATCACCTTAAAAAAGTAACTTTCTCTATCAGGTCTACCTTTAAACAGTAGCTTTCTCTGTCAGCTCCACCTTTAAACAGTAACTTTCTCTATCGTCCAGCTTTAAACAGTCAATTTCTCTATCAGGTCCAATGTTAAACAGTAACTTTCTCTATAAGGGTCACCTTTAAACAGTAACTTTCTCTATCATGTCCACCTTCAAACATTAACTTTCTCTGTCAGGATCCCTTTTAAACAGTAACTTTCTCTATCGGGTCCATCTTTAAACAGTAACTTTCCCTATCAAGATCACCTTTAAACAGTAGCTTTCTCTATAAGGTCCACCATTAAACATTAACTTTCTCTATCAGGTCCAACTTTAAACAGTAACTTTCTCGATCAGGATCACATTTAAACAGTAACTTTCTCTTTCAGGATCACCTTCACACAGCAAATTTCACTATCATCCACCTTTAAACATTAACTTTCTCTATCAGGATCACCTTCAAACAGCAACTTTCGCTATCAGGATCACCTTTAAACAGTAACTTTCTCTATCAGGTCCACCTTTAGAAAGTAACTTTCTCTATCAGGATCACATGTAAACAGTAATTTTCTCGATCGTCCACCTTAAAGCATAGCTTTCTTTATCAGGTTCACCTTTAAAAAGTAACTTTCTCGATCAGGATCACCTTTAAACAGTAATTTTCTCTATCAGGTCCACCTTTAAACAGTAACTTTCTCCATCAGGTCCACCTTTAAACAATAAATTTCTCTGTCAGCGCCGCCTTTAAACAGCAACTTTCTCGTACAGGATCACATTTAAACAGTAACTTTCTCCATCAGCTCCACCTTTAAACAGTAACTTTCTCCATCAGCTCCACCTTTAAACAGTAACTTTCTCTATCAGGTCCACCTTTAAACAGTAACTTTCTCTATCAGGACCACCTTTAAACAGTAACTTTCTCTATCAGGATCACCTTTTAACAGTAACTTTCTCTATCAGGACCACCTTTAAACAGGAACTTTCTCTATCTGCATCACCTTTAAACAGTAACTTTCTCGATCAGGATCACCTTTAAACAGTAACTTTCTCTCTCAGCTCCACCTTTAAACAGTATCTTTCTCTATCGTCCACCTTTGAACAGTAACTTTCTCTATCAGGTCCACTGTTAAACAGTAACTTACACTTTCAGGTCCACCTTTAGAAAGTAATTTTCTCTATCAGGATCACCTTTAAACAGTAGCTTTCTCTATTAGGTCCAACTTGAAACAGTAACTTTCTCTATCAGGATCACCTTTAAACAATAACTTTCTCCATCAAGATCATCTTAAAACAGTAAATTTCTCTCTCAACACAGATTTAAACTATAACTTTCTCTATTGTTCACCTTTGATCATTAACTTTCTCTGTCAGGATCACCTTTAAACAGTAACTTTCTCTATCAGGATCACCTTTAAACAGTAACTTTCTCTATCAGGATCACCTTTAACCAGTAACTTTCTCTATCAGGATCACATTCAAACAGTAACTTTCTCTATCAGGTCCACCTTTAGAAAGTAATTTTCTCTATCAGGATCACCTTTAAACTGGAAGTTTCTCTATCGGGTCCATCTTTAAACAGTAAATTTTGCTCTCAATCCAGATTTAAACTGTAACTTTCTCTATTGTCCACCTTTAAACAGTAACTTTCTCGATCAGGATCACCTTTAAACAGGAACTTTCTCTATCATCCACCTTTAAACAGTAACTTTCTCGATCAGGATCACCTTTAAACAGGAACTTTCTCGATCAGGATCACATTTAAATAGCAACTTTCTCTAACAGGATCACCTTTAATCCGTAACTTTCTCTGTCAGGTCCACCTGTAAACGGTACCTTTCTATATCAGGTCCACCTTTAAACAGGAACTTTCTCTATCATGTCTATCTTTAAACAGTAATTTTCTCTATCAGGATCACCTTCAAACAGTAACTTTCTCTATCAGGATCACCTTTAAACAGTAACTTTCTCTATCAGCATCACCTTTAAACAGTAACTTTCTCAATCAGGATCACCTTTAAACAGTAACTTTCTCGCTCAGATTCACCTTTAAACAGTAACTTTCTCTATCAGGATCACCTTTAAACAGTAACTTTCTCTATCAGGATCACCTTTAAACAGTAACTTTCTCTATCAGGATCACCTTTTAACAGTAACTTTCTCTATCAGGACCACCTTTAAACAGGAACTTTCTCTATCTGCATCACCTTTAAACAGTAACTTTCTCAATCAGGATCACCTTTAAACAGTAACTTTCTCTCTCAGCTCCACCTTTAAACAGTAACTTTCTCTATCGTCCACCTTTGAACAGTAACTTTCTCTATCAGGTCCACTGTTAAACAGTAACTTACACTTTCAGGTCCACCTTTAGAAAGTAATTTTCTCTATCAGGATCACCTTTAAACCGGAACTTTCTCTATCGGGTCCATCTTTAAACAGTAAATTTTGCTCTCAATCCAGATTTAAACTGTAACTTTCTCTATTGTCCACCTTTAAACAGTAACTTTCTCGATCAGGATCACCTTTAAACAGGAACTTTCTCTATCATCCACCTTTAAACAGTAACTTTCTCGATCAGGATCACCTTTAAACAGGAACTTTCTCGATCAGGATCACATTTAAATAGCAACTTTCTCGAACAGGATCACCTTTAATCCGTAACTTTCTCTGTCACGTCCACCTGTAAACGGTACCTTTCTATATCAGGTCCACCTTTAAACAGGAACTTTCTCTATCAGGATCACCTTTAAACAGTAACTTTCTCGAACAGGATCACCTTTAAACAGTAACTTTCTCTATCAGCATCACCTTTAAACAGTAACTTTCTCAATCAGGATCACCTTTAAACAGTAACTTTCTCTATCAGCATCACCTTTAAACAGTAACTTTCTCGCTCAGGTTCACCTTTAAACAGTAACTTTCTCCATCAGGATCACCTTTAAACAGTAACTTTCTCTATCAGGATCACCTTTAAACAGTATCTTTCTCTATCATTCACCTTTCAACAGTAATTTTCTCAATCAGGATCGCCTTTAAACAGTAACTTTCTCCATCAGGTCCACCTTTAAACAGTAACTTTCTCAATCAGGATCACCTTTAAACATTAACTTTCTCGCTCAGGTTCACCTTTAAACAGTAACTTTCTCCATCAGGATCACCTTTAAACAGTAACTTTCTCTATCAGGATCACCTTTAAACAGTATCTTTCTCTATCATTCACCTTTCAACAGTAATTTTCTCGATCAGGATCACCTTTAAACAGTAACTTTCTCGCTCAGGTCCACCTTTAAACAGTAACTTTCTCTATCAGGTTCACCTTTAAACAGTAACTTTCTCCATCAGGTCCACCTTTAAACAGTAACTTTCTCAATCAGGATCACCTTTAAACATTAACTTTCTCGCTCAGGTTCACCTTTAAACAGTAACTTTCTCGATCAGGAGCACCTTTAAACAGTAACTTTCTCTATCATTCACCTTTAAACAGTAATTTTCTCAATCAGGATCGCCTTTAAACAGTAACTTTCTCGCTCAGGTCCACCTTTAAACAGTAACTTTCTCTATCAGGATCACCTTTAAACAGTAACTTTCTCAATCAGGATCACCTTTAAACAGTATCTTTCTCTATCATTCACCTTCAAACAGTAATTTTCTCAATCAGGATCACCTTTAAACAGTAACTTTCTCTATCAGGTCCACATTTAAACAATAAATTTCTCTGTCAGCGCCGCCTTTAAACAGCAACTTTCTCGTACAGGATCACATTTAAACAGTAACTTTTTCCATCAGCTCCACCTTTAAACAGTAACTTTATCTATAAGGTCCACCTTTAAACAGTAACTTTCTCAATCAGGATCACCTTTAAACATTAACTTTCTCGCTCAGGTTCACCTTTAAACAGTAACTTTCTCCATCAGGATCACCTTTAAACAGTAACTTTCTCTATCAGGATCACCTTTAAACAGTATCTTTCTCTATCATTCACCTTTCAACAGTAATTTTCTCAATCAGGATCGCCTTTAAACAGTAACTTTCTCCATCAGGTCCACCTTTAAACAGTAACTTTCTCAATCAGGATCACCTTTAAACAGTAACTTTCTCGCTCAGGTTCACCTTTAAACAGTAACTTTCTCGATCAGGATCACCTTTAAACAGTAACTTTCTCTATCATTCACCTTTATACAGTAATTTTCTCTATCAGGATCGCCTTTAAACAGTAACTTTCTCGCTCAGGTCCACCTTTAAACAGTAACTTTCTCTATCAGGATCACCTTTAAACAGTAACTTTCTCAATCAGGATCACCTTTAAACAGCATCTTTCTCTATCATTCACCTTTAAACAGTAATTTTCTCAATCAGGATCACCTTTAAACAGTAACTTTCTCTATCAGGTCCACATTTAAACAATAAATTTCTCTGTCAGCGCCGCCTTTAACCATCAACTTTCTCGTACAGGATCACATTTAAACAGTAACTTTCTCCATCAGCTCCACCTTTAAACAGTAACTTTATCTATAAGGTCCACCTTTAAACAGTAACTTTCTCTACCAGGACCACCTTTAAACAGTAATTTTCTCTATCAGGTCCACCTTTAAACAGTAACTTTCTCTATCAGGTCCACTTTTAAACAATACATTTCTCTGTCAGCTCCACCTTTAAACAGTAACTTTCTCGTAAAGGATCACATTTAAACAGTAACTTTCTCCATCAGCTCCACCTTTAAACAGTAACTTTCTCTATCAGGATCACATTTAAATAGTAGCTTTCTCTATCAGCTCCACCTGTAAACAGTAACTTTCTCTATCAGGACCACCTTTAAGCAGTAACTTTCTCTATCAGGATCACCTTTTAATAGTAACTTTCTCTATCAGGACCACCTTTAAACAGTAATTTGCTCTATCAGCATCACCTTTAAACAGTAACTTTCTCAATCAGGATCAGCTTTAAATAGTAACTATCTTTCAGGTCCACCTGTAAACAGTAACGTTCTATATCAGTTCCACCTTTAAACAGTAACTTTCTCTATCAGGATCACCTTTAAACAGTAACCTCTCTATCAGGTCCACATATAAACAGTAACTTTCTCTATCAGGTCCACTGTTAAACAGTAACTTACACTTTCAGGTCCACCTTTAGAAAGTAATTTTATCTATCAGGATCACCTTTAAACAGTAACTTTCTCTATCAAGATCACCTTAAAACAGTAAATTTCTCTCTCAACACAGATTTAAACTGTAACTTTCTCTATTGTCCACCTTTGAACATTAACTTTCTCTGTCAGGATCACGTTTAAACAGTAACTTTCTCTATCAGGATCAACTTTAACCAGTAACTTTCTCTATCAGGATCATCTTCAAACAGTAACTTTCTCTATCAGGTCCACCTTTAGAAAGCATTTTTCTCTATCAAGATCACCTTTAAACAGTAGCTTTCTCTATCAGGTCCACCATTAAACAGTAACTTTCTCTATCAGGTCCAACTTTAAACAGTAACTTTCTTTATCAGGATCGCCTTTAAACAGTAACTTTCTCACTCAGGATCACATTTAAACAGTAACTTTCTCTATCGTCCACCTTCAAACAGTAACTTTCTCTGTCAGGTCCACCTTGAAACAGTAACTTTCGCTCTCAGGAGCACCTTTAAATAGTAACTTACTCAATCAGGTCCACCTTTAAACAGTAACTTTCGCCCTCATGATCACCTTTAAACAGGAACTTTCTCTATCAGCATCACCTTCAAACAGTAACTTTCTCTATCAGCATCGCATGTAAACAGTAACTTTCTCTATCGTCCACCTTAAAGCGTAACTTTCTTTATCAGGATAACCTTAAAAAAAGTAACGTTCTCGATCAGGATTACGTTTAAACAGTAACTTTCTCTATCAGGTCCACCTTTAAACAGTAACTTTCTCTATCTGGTCCACCTTTAAACAGTAACTTTCTCTCTCAGCTCCACCTTTAAACAGTAACTTTCTCTATCGTCCACCTTTAAACAGTAACTTTCACTCTCAGGTCCACCTTTAAGCAGTAACTTTCTCTATCAGGATCACCTTTAAACAGTAACTTTCTCTGTCAGCTCCACCTTTAAACAGTAACTTTCTCTATCAGGATCACCTTTAAACAGTAACTTTCTCTGTCAGCTCCACCTTCAAACAGTAACTTTCTCCATCAGGATCACATGTAAACAGTAACTTTCTCTATCGTCCACCTTAAAGCGTAACTTTCTTTATCAGGATAACCTTAAAAAAAGTAACGTTCTCGATCAGGATTACGTTTAAACAGTAACTTTCTCTATCAGGTCCACCTTTAAACAGTAGCTTTCTCTGTCAGCTCCACCTTTAAACAATAACTTTCTCTATCGTCCACCTTTAAACAGTAATTTTCTCTATCAGGATCACCTTTAAACAGTCACTTTCTCTATCAGGTCCATCTTTAAACAGTAACTTTCTCTATCAGGATCCCTTTTAAACAGTAACTTTCTCTATCAGGGTCAGCTTTAAACAGTAACTTTCTCTATCATGTCCACCTTTAAACAGTAACTTTCTCGATCAGGATCACCTTTAAACAGTAACTTTCTCTATCAGGATAACCTTCAAACATTAACTTTCTCTGTCAAGATCACCTTTAAACAGTAGCTTTGTCTATAAGGTCCACCATTAAACAGTAACTTTCTCTATCAGGTCTAAATTTAAACAGTAACTTTCTCGATCAGGATCACATTTAAACAGTAACTTTCTCTTTCAGGATCACCTTTAAACAGTAACTTTCCCTATCGTTCATCTTTAAAGAGTAACTTTCTCTATCAGGATCACCTTTAAACAGTAACTTTCTCTATTAGTATCACCTTTAAACAGTAACTTTCTCTGTCGTCCCCCTTTAAACAGTAACTTTCTCTATCAGATCCATCTTTAGACAGTGACTTTCTCGTAAAGGTTCACATTTAAACAGTAACTTTCTCTCTCAGGTCCACCTTTAAACAGTAACTTTCTCGATCAGGATCACCTTTAAATAGTAACTTTCTCTTTCAGGTCTACCTGTAAACAGTAACTTTCTATATCTGGTCCACCTTTAAACACGAACTTTCTCTATTAGGTCCATCTTTAAACAGCAACTTTCTCTATCGTCCACCTTTACACAGTAATTTTCTCTATTGTCCACCTTTAAACAGTGACTTTCTCCGTCAGGTTCACCTTGAAACAGTCATTTTCGTTCTCAGGATCACCTTCAAATAGTAACTTTCTCTATCGTCCACCTTAAAGCGTAACTTTCTTTTTCAGGAGCACCTTTAAAAAGTAACTTTCTCGATCAGGATCACCTTTAAACAGTAACTTTCTCTATTAGGATCACCTTTAAACAGTAACTTTCTCGATCAGGTCCACCTGTAAACAGTATCTTTCTATATCAGGATCACATTCAAACTGTAACTTTCTCTATCAGGTCCACCTTTAAACAGTAACTTCTCAATCAGGTTCACCTTTAAACAGTAAGTTTTTCGATCAGGATCACGTTTAAACAGTAACTTTCTCTATCAGGTTCACCTTTAAACAGTAACTTTCTCGATCAGGTCCACCTTTAAACAATAAATTTCTTTGTCAGCGCCACCTTTAAACAGTAACTTTCTCATAGAGGATCACTTTTAAACAGTACCTTTCTCTCTCCGGTCCACCTTTTAACAGTAACTTTCTCGATCAGGATCACCTTTAAATAGTAACTTTCTCTATCAGGTCCATCTTTAAACAGTAACTTTCTATAGCAGGTACAACATTAAACAGTAACTTTCTCTATCAGGATCACCTTCAAACAGTAACTTTCTCTATAAGGTCCACTTGTAAACATTAACTTTCCCGATCAGGTCCAAATTTAAACAGTAACTTTCGCTGTCAGGATCACCTTTAAAAAGTAACTTTCCTAAAAGGTTCATCTTTAAACAGTAACTTTCTCGATCAGGATCATCTTTAATCAGTAACTTTCTCTGTCGTCCATCTTTAAACAGTAACTTTCTCTATCAGGATCCCTTTTAAACAGTAACTTTCTCTATCAGGGTCAGCTTTAAACAGTAACTTTCTCTATCATGTCCACCTTTAAACAGTAACTTTCTCGATCAGGATCACCTTTAAACAGTAACTTTCTCTATCAGGATAACCTTCAAACATTAACTTTCTCTGTCAAGATCACCTTTAAACAGTAGCTTTGTCTATAAGGTCCACCATTAAACAGTAACTTTCTCTATCAGGTCCAAATTTAAACAGTAACTTTCTCGATCAGGATCACATTTAAACAGTAACTTTCTCTATCAGGTCCACCTTTAAACAGTAACTTTCCCTATCGTTCATCTTTAAAGAGTAACTTTCTCTATCAGGATCACCTTTAAACAGTAACTTTCTCTATTAGTATCACCTTTAAACAGCAACTTTCTCTGTCGTCCCCCTTTAAACAGTAACTTTCTCTATCAGATCCATCTTTAGACAGTGACTTTCTCGTAAAGGTTCACATTTAAACAGTAACTTTCTCTCTCAGGTCCACCTTTAAACAGTAACTTTCTCGATCAGGATCACCTTTAAATAGTAACTTTCTCTTTCAGGTCTACCTGTAAACAGTAACTTTCTATATCTGGTCCACCTTTAAACACGAACTTTCTCTATTAGGTCCATCTTTAAACAGCAACTTTCTCTATCGTCCACCTTTACACAGTAATTTTCTCTATTGTCCACCTTTAAACAGTGACTTTCTCCGTCAGGTTCACCTTGAAACAGTCATTTTCGTTCTCAGGATCACCTTCAAATAGTAACTTTCTCTATCGTCCACCTTAAAGCGTAACTTTCTTTTTCAGGAGCACCTTTAAAAAGTAACTTTCTCGATCAGGATCACCTTTAAACAGTAACTTTCTCTATTAGGATCACCTTTAAACAGTAACTTTCTCGATCAGGTCCACCTGTAAACAGTATCTTTCTATATCAGGATCACATTCAAACTGTAACTTTCTCTATCAGGTCCACCTTTAAACAGTAACTTCTCTATCAGGTTCACCTTTAAACAGTAAGTTTCTCGATCAGGATCACGTTTAAACAGTAACTTTCTCTATCAGGTTCACCTTTAAACAATAAATTTCTTTGTCAGCGCCACCTTTAAACAGTAACTTTCTCATAGAGGATCACTTTTAAACAGTACCTTTCTCTCTCCGGTCCACCTTTTAACAGTAACTTTCTCGATCAGGATCACCTTTAAATAGTAACTTTCTCTATCAGGTCCATCTTTAAACAGTAACTTTCTATATCAGGTACAACATTAAACAGTAACTTTCTCTATCAGGATCACCTTCAAACAGTAACTTTCTCTATAAGGTCCACTTGTAAACATTAACTTTCCCGATCAGGTCCAAATTTAAACAGTAACTTTCGCTGTCAGGATCACCTTTAAAAAGTAACTTTCCTAAAAGGTTCATCTTTAAACAGTAACTTTCTCGATCAGGATCATCTTTAATCAGTAACTTTCTCTGTCGTCCACCTTTAAACAGTAACTTTTGCTGTCAGGATCACCTTTAAACCTTAACTTTCTCCTTCAGGTCCACCTTTAAACAGTAACTTTCAATATCAGGTCCACCTTTAAACAGTAACTTTCAATATCATGTCCAACTTCAAACAGTAACTTTCTCTATCAGGATCACCTTCAAACAGTAACTTTCTCTATAAGGTCCACTTGTAAACAGTAACTTTCTCGACCAGGTCCACCTTTAAACAGTAACTTTCTATATCAGGATCACCTTTAAAAAGTAACTTTCTCTATCAGGTCCAAATTTATCAGTAACTTTCTCTGTCAGGATCACCTTTAAAAAGTGACTTTCCTAAAAGTTCCACCTTTAAACAGTAACTTTCTCGTACAGGATCGGATTTAAACAGTAACTTTCTCTCTCCGGTCCACCTTTAAACAGTAACTTTCTCGATCAGGGTCACCTTTAAATAGTAACTTTCTCTATCAGGTCCATCTTTAAACAGTAACTTTCCATATCAGGTCCAACGTTAAACAGTAACTTTCTCGATCAGGATCACCTTCAAACAGTAACTTTCTCTATAAGGTCCTCTTGTAAACATTAACTTTCATTATCAGGTCCAAATTTAAACAGTAACTTTCTCTGTCAGGATCACCTTTAAAAAGTAACTTTCCGAAAAGGTCCATCTTTAAACAGTAACTTTCCCGATCAGGATCATCTTTAATCAGTAACTTTCTCTGTCGTCCACCTTCAAACAGTAACTTTCGCTATCAGGATCACCTTTAAACAGTAACTTTCTCGATCAGGTCCACCTGTAAACAGTAACTTTCTATATCTGGTCCACCTTTAAACACGAACTTTCTCTATCATGTCCACCTTTAAACAGTAACTTTCTCGATCAGGATCACCTTTAAACAGTAACTATCTCAATCAGGATCTCCTTTAAACAGCAACTTCTCGATCAGGTTCACCTTTAAACAGTAACTTCTCGATCAGCTCCACCTTTAAACAGTAACTTTCTCTGTCGTCCACCTTTACACAGTAATTTTCTCTATCGTCCGCCTTTAAACAGTAACTTTCTCTGTCAGGTCCACCTTTAAACAGTAACTTTCGCTCTCAGGATCACCTTCAAACAGTAACTTTCTCTGTCAGGTCCATCTTGAAACAGTAACTTTCGCTCTCAGGATCACCTTCAAATAGTAACTTTCTCTATCAGGTCCACCTTTAAACAGTAACTTTCGCCCTCAGGATCACCTTTAAACAGGAACTTTCTCTATCAGCATCACCTTTAAACAGTAACTTTCTCTATCAGGATCACATGTAAACAGTAACTTTCTATATCGTCCACCTTGCAGCGTAACTTTCTTTATCAGGATCACCTTAAAAAAGTAACTTTCTCGATCAGGATCACCTTTAAGCAGTAACTTTCTCGATCAGATTCACCTTTAAAAAGTAATTTCTCGATCAGGATCAGCTTTAAACAGTAACTTTCTCGATCAGGATCAGCTTTAAACAGAAACTTCCTCGATCACGTTCACATTTAAACAGTAACTTCTCGATCAGGATCTGCTTTAAACAGTAACTTTCTCTGTCAGGATCACCTTTAAACATGAACTTTCTCTATCAGGATCACCTTCAAACAGTAACTTTCTCTATCAGGTCCACCTTTAAACAGTAACTTTCTCTATCAGGATCACATGTAAACAGTAACTTTCTCTATCGTCCACCTTAAAGCATAACTTTCTTTATCAGGTTCACCATAAAAAAGTAACTTTCTCTGTCAGGATCACCTTTAAAAAGTAACTTTCCTAAAAGGTCCATCTTTAAACAGTAACTTTCGCTATCAGGATCACCTTCAAACCGTAACTTTCTCTATCAGGTCCACATTTAAACAGTAACTTTCTCGATCAGGATCACATTTAAACAGTAACTTTCTCTTTCAGGATCACCTTCAAACAGCAACTTTCGCTATCAGGATCACCTTTAAACAGTAACTTTCTCGATCAGGATCACCTTCAAACAATAACTTTCTCTATCAAGTCCACCTTTAGAAAGTAACTTTCTCGATCAGGAACACATGTAAACAGTAACTTTCTCGATCGTCCACCTTAAAGCATAACTTTCTTTATCAGGTTCACCTTTAAAAAGTAACTTTCTCGATCAGGATCACATTTAAACAGTAACTTTCTCTATCAGGTCCACCTTTAAACAGTAACTTTCTCTGTCAGCTCCAGCTTTAAACAGTTACTTTCTCTGTCAGCTCCACCTTTAAACAGTAACTTTCTCTGTCAGCTCCACCTTTAAACAGTAACTTTCTCTATCAGGATCACATTTAAACAGTAACTTTCTCTATCAGGTCCATCTTTAAACAGTAACTTGCTCTAACAGCATCACCTTTAAACAGTAACTTTCGCTCTCAGGATCACCTTCAAATAATAACTTTCTCTATCAGGTCCACCTTTAAACAGGAACTTTCGCCCTCAGGATCACCTTTAAACAGGAACTTTCGCCCTCAGGATCACCTTTAAACAGGAACTTTCTCTATCAGCATCACCTTTAAACAGAACTTTCTCTATCAGGATCACATGTAAACAGTAACTTTCTCTATCGTCCACCTTAAAGCATAACTTTCTTTATCAGGTTCACCATAAAAAAGTAACTTTCTCTGTCAGGATCACCTTTAAAAAGTAACTTTCCTAAAAGGTCCATCTTTAAACAGTAACTTTCGCTATCAGGATCACCTTCAAACCGTAACTTTCTCTATCAGGTCCACATTTAAACAGTAACTTTCTCGATCAGGATCACATTTAAACAGTAACTTTCTCTTTCAGGATCACCTTCAAACAGCAACTTTCGCTATCAGGATCACCTTTAAACAGTAACTTTCTCGATCAGGATCACCTTTAAACAGTAACTTTCTCTATCATGTCCACCTTTAAACAGTAACTTTCTCGATCAGGATCACCTTTAAACAGTAACTTTCTCTATCAGGATAACCTTCAAACATTAACTTTCTCTGTCAAGATCACCTTTAAACAGTAGCTTTGTCTATAAGGTCCACCATTAAACAGTAACTTTCTCTATCAGGTCCAAATTTAAACAGTAACTTTCTCGATCAGGATCACATTTAAACAGTAACTTTCTCTATCAGGTCCACCTTTAAACAGTAACTTTCCCTATCGTTCATCTTTAAAGAGTAACTTTCTCTATCAGGATCACCTTTAAACAGTAACTTTCTCTATTAGTATCACCTTTAAACAGCAACTTTCTCTGTCGTCCCCCTTTAAACAGTAACTTTCTCTATCAGATCCATCTTTAGACAGTGACTTTCTCGTAAAGGTTCACATTTAAACAGTAACTTTCTCTCTCAGGTCCACCTTTAAACAGTAACTTTCTCGATCAGGATCACCTTTAAATAGTAACTTTCTCTTTCAGGTCTACCTGTAAACAGTAACTTTCTATATCTGGTCCACCTTTAAACACGAACTTTCTCTATTAGGTCCATCTTTAAACAGCAACTTTCTCTATCGTCCACCTTTACACAGTAATTTTCTCTATTGTCCACCTTTAAACAGTGACTTTCTCCGTCAGGTTCACCTTGAAACAGTCATTTTCGTTCTCAGGATCACCTTCAAATAGTAACTTTCTCTATCGTCCACCTTAAAGCGTAACTTTCTTTTTCAGGAGCACCTTTAAAAAGTAACTTTCTCGATCAGGATCACCTTTAAACAGTAACTTTCTCTATTAGGATCACCTTTAAACAGTAACTTTCTCGATCAGGTCCACCTGTAAACAGTATCTTTCTATATCAGGATCACATTCAAACTGTAACTTTCTCTATCAGGTCCACCTTTAAACAGTAACTTCTCTATCAGGTTCACCTTTAAACAGTAAGTTTCTCGATCAGGATCACGTTTAAACAGTAACTTTCTCTATCAGGTTCACCTTTAAACAATAAATTTCTTTGTCAGCGCCACCTTTAAACAGTAACTTTCTCATAGAGGATCACTTTTAAACAGTACCTTTCTCTCTCCGGTCCACCTTTTAACAGTAACTTTCTCGATCAGGATCACCTTTAAATAGTAACTTTCTCTATCAGGTCCATCTTTAAACAGTAACTTTCTATATCAGGTACAACATTAAACAGTAACTTTCTCTATCAGGATCACCTTCAAACAGTAACTTTCTCTATAAGGTCCACTTGTAAACATTAACTTTCCCGATCAGGTCCAAATTTAAACAGTAACTTTCGCTGTCAGGATCACCTTTAAAAAGTAACTTTCCTAAAAGGTTCATCTTTAAACAGTAACTTTCTCGATCAGGATCATCTTTAATCAGTAACTTTCTCTGTCGTCCACCTTTAAACAGTAACTTTTGCTGTCAGGATCACCTTTAAACCTTAACTTTCTCCTTCAGGTCCACCTTTAAACAGTAACTTTCAATATCAGGTCCACCTTTAAACAGTAACTTTCAATATCATGTCCAACTTCAAACAGTAACTTTCTCTATCAGGATCACCTTCAAACAGTAACTTTCTCTATAAGGTCCACTTGTAAACAGTAACTTTCTCGACCAGGTCCACCTTTAAACAGTAACTTTCTATATCAGGATCACCTTTAAAAAGTAACTTTCTCTATCAGGTCCAAATTTATCAGTAACTTTCTCTGTCAGGATCACCTTTAAAAAGTGACTTTCCTAAAAGTTCCACCTTTAAACAGTAACTTTCTCGTACAGGATCGGATTTAAACAGTAACTTTCTCTCTCCGGTCCACCTTTAAACAGTAACTTTCTCGATCAGGGTCACCTTTAAATAGTAACTTTCTCTATCAGGTCCATCTTTAAACAGTAACTTTCCATATCAGGTCCAACGTTAAACAGTAACTTTCTCGATCAGGATCACCTTCAAACAGTAACTTTCTCTATAAGGTCCTCTTGTAAACATTAACTTTCATTATCAGGTCCAAATTTAAACAGTAACTTTCTCTGTCAGGATCACCTTTAAAAAGTAACTTTCCGAAAAGGTCCATCTTTAAACAGTAACTTTCCCGATCAGGATCATCTTTAATCAGTAACTTTCTCTGTCGTCCACCTTCAAACAGTAACTTTCGCTATCAGGATCACCTTTAAACAGTAACTTTCTCGATCAGGTCCACCTGTAAACAGTAACTTTCTATATCTGGTCCACCTTTAAACATGAACTTTCTCTATCATGTCCACCTTTAAACAGTAACTTTCTCGATCAGGATCACCTTTAAACAGTAACTATCTCAATCAGGATCTCCTTTAAACAGCAACTTCTCGATCAGGTTCACCTTTAAACAGTAACTTCTCGATCAGCTCCACCTTTAAACAGTAACTTTCTCTGTCGTCCACCTTTACACAGTAATTTTCTCTATCGTCCGCCTTTAAACAGTAACTTTCTCTGTCAGGTCCACCTTTAAACAGTAACTTTCGCTCTCAGGATCACCTTCAAACAGTAACTTTCTCTGTCAGGTCCATCTTGAAACAGTAACTTTCGCTCTCAGGATCACCTTCAAATAGTAACTTTCTCTATCAGGTCCACCTTTAAACAGTAACTTTCGCCCTCAGGATCACCTTTAAACAGGAACTTTCTCTATCAGCATCACCTTTAAACAGTAACTTTCTCTATCAGGATCACATGTAAACAGTAACTTTCTATATCGTCCACCTTGCAGCGTAACTTTCTTTATCAGGATCACCTTAAAAAAGTAACTTTCTCGATCAGGATCACCTTTAAGCAGTAACTTTCTCGATCAGATTCACCTTTAAAAAGTAATTTCTCGATCAGGATCAGCTTTAAACAGTAACTTTCTCGATCAGGATCAGCTTTAAACAGAAACTTCCTCGATCACGTTCACATTTAAACAGTAACTTCTCGATCAGGATCTGCTTTAAACAGTAACTTTCTCTGTCAGGATCACCTTTAAACATGAACTTTCTCTATCAGGATCACCTTCAAACAGTAACTTTCTCTATCAGGTCCACCTTTAAACAGTAACTTTCTCTATCAGGATCACATGTAAACAGTAACTTTCTCTATCGTCCACCTTAAAGCATAACTTTCTTTATCAGGTTCACCATAAAAAAGTAACTTTCTCTGTCAGGATCACCTTTAAAAAGTAACTTTCCTAAAAGGTCCATCTTTAAACAGTAACTTTCGCTATCAGGATCACCTTCAAACCGTAACTTTCTCTATCAGGTCCACATTTAAACAGTAACTTTCTCGATCAGGATCACATTTAAACAGTAACTTTCTCTTTCAGGATCACCTTCAAACAGCAACTTTCGCTATCAGGATCACCTTTAAACAGTAACTTTCTCGATCAGGATCACCTTCAAACAATAACTTTCTCTATCAAGTCCACCTTTAGAAAGTAACTTTCTCGATCAGGAACACATGTAAACAGTAACTTTCTCGATCGTCCACCTTAAAGCATAACTTTCTTTATCAGGTTCACCTTTAAAAAGTAACTTTCTCGATCAGGATCACATTTAAACAGTAACTTTCTCTATCAGGTCCACCTTTAAACAGTAACTTTCTCTGTCAGCTCCAGCTTTAAACAGTTACTTTCTCTGTCAGCTCCACCTTTAAACAGTAACTTTCTCTGTCAGCTCCACCTTTAAACAGTAACTTTCTCTATCAGGATCACATTTAAACAGTAACTTTCTCTATCAGGTCCATCTTTAAACAGTAACTTGCTCTAACAGCATCACCTTTAAACAGTAACTTTCGCTCTCAGGATCACCTTCAAATAATAACTTTCTCTATCAGGTCCACCTTTAAACAGGAACTTTCGCCCTCAGGATCACCTTTAAACAGGAACTTTCGCCCTCAGGATCACCTTTAAACAGGAACTTTCTCTATCAGCATCACCTTTAAACAGAACTTTCTCTATCAGGATCACATGTAAACAGTAACTTTCTCTATCGTCCACCTTAAAGCATAACTTTCTTTATCAGGTTCACCATAAAAAAGTAACTTTCTCTGTCAGGATCACCTTTAAAAAGTAACTTTCCTAAAAGGTCCATCTTTAAACAGTAACTTTCGCTATCAGGATCACCTTCAAACCGTAACTTTCTCTATCAGGTCCACATTTAAACAGTAACTTTCTCGATCAGGATCACATTTAAACAGTAACTTTCTCTTTCAGGATCACCTTCAAACAGCAACTTTCGCTATCAGGATCACCTTTAAACAGTAACTTTCTCGATCAGGATCACCTTTAAACAGGAACTTTCTCTATCAGGATCACATTTAAATAGCAACTTTCTCTAACAGGATCACCTTTAATCCGTAACTTTCTCTGTCAGGTCCAGCTGTAAACAGTACCTTTCTATATCAGGTCCACCTTTAAACAGGAACTTTCTCTATCATGTCCATCTTTAAACAGTAACTTTCTCTATCAGGATCACCTTTAAACAGTAACTTTCTCTATCAGGATCACCTTTAAACAGTAACTTTCTCTATCAGCATCACCTTTAAACAGTAAATTTCTCGATCAGGATCACCTTTAAACAGTAACTTTCTCAATCAGGATCACCTTTAAACAGTAATTTTCTCTATCAGGTCCACCTTTAAACAGTAACTTTCTCCATCAGGTCCACCTTTAAACAATAAATTTCTCTGTCAGCGCCGCCTTTAAACAGCAACTTTCTCGTACAGGATCACATTTAAACAGTAACTTTCTCCATCAGCTCCACCTTTAAACAGTAACTTTCTCCATCAGCTCCACCTTTAAACAGTAACTTTCTCTATCAGGTCCACCTTTAAACAGTAACTTTCTCTATCAGGACCACCTTTAAACAGTAACTTTCTCTATCAGGATCACCTTTTAACAGTAACTTTCTCTATCAGGACCACCTTTAAACAGGAACTTTCTCTATCTGCATCACCTTTAAACAGTAACTTTCTCGATCAGGATCACCTTTAAACAGTAACTTTCTCTCTCAGCTCCACCTTTAAACAGTATCTTTCTCTATCGTCCACCTTTGAACAGTAACTTTCTCTATCAGGTCCACTGTTAAACAGTAACTTACACTTTCAGGTCCACCTTTAGAAAGTAATTTTATCTATCAAGATCACCTTTAAACAGTAACTTTCTCTATCAAGATCACCTTAAAACAGTAAATTTCTCTCTCAACACAGATTTAAACTGTAACTTTCTCTATTGTCCACCTTTGAACATTAACTTTCTCTGTCAGGATCACGTTTAAACAGTAACTTTCTCTATCAGGATCAACTTTAACCAGTAACTTTCTCTATCAGGATCATCTTCAAACAGTAACTTTCTCTATCAGGTCCACCTTTAGAAAGCATTTTTCTCTATCAAGATC
The DNA here is from genome assembly GCF_044704955.1 of Pristiophorus japonicus. Lineage (NCBI taxonomy): Eukaryota > Metazoa > Chordata > Chondrichthyes > Pristiophoridae > Pristiophorus > Pristiophorus japonicus. The sequence continues at coordinate 87,089,145 of NC_091990.1, read as the reverse complement.
ACCTTTAAACAGTAGCTTTCTCTATCAGGTCCACCATTAAACAGTAACTTTCTCTATCAGGTCCAACTTTAAACAGTAACTTTCTTTATCAGGATCGCCTTTAAACAGTAACTTTCTCACTCAGGATCACATTTAAACAGTAACTTTCTCTATCGTACACCTTTACACAGAGGTTTTCTCTATCGTCCACCTTCAAACAGTAACTTTCTCTGTCAGGTCCACCTTGAAACAGTAACTTTCGCTCTCAGGATCACCTTTAAATAGTAACTTACTCAATCAGGTCCACCTTTAAACAGTAACTTTCGCCCTCATGATCACCTTTAAACAGGAACTTTCTCTATCAGCATCACCTTCAAACAGTAACTTTCTCTATCAGCATCGCATGTAAACAGTAACTTTCTCTATCGTCCACCTTAAAGCGTAACTTTCTTTATCAGGATAACCTTAAAAAAAGTAACGTTCTCGATCAGGATTACGTTTAAACAGTAACTTTCTCTATCAGGTCCACCTTTAAACAGTAACTTTCTCTATCTGGTCCACCTTTAAACAGTAACTTTCTCTCTCAGCTCCACCTTTAAACAGTAACTTTCTCTATCGTCCACCTTTAAACAGTAACTTTCACTCTCAGGTCCACCTTTAAGCAGTAACTTTCTCTATCAGGATCACCTTTAAACAGTAACTTTCTCTGTCAGCTCCACCTTTAAACAGTAACTTTCTCTATCAGGATCACCTTTAAACAGTAACTTTCTCTGTCAGCTCCACCTTCAAACAGTAACTTTCTCCATCAGGATCACATGTAAACAGTAACTTTCTCTATCGTCCACCTTAAAGCGTAACTTTCTTTATCAGGATAACCTTAAAAAAAGTAACGTTCTCGATCAGGATTACGTTTAAACAGTAACTTTCTCTATCAGGTCCACCTTTAAACAGTAGCTTTCTCTGTCAGCTCCACCTTTAAACAATAACTTTCTCTGTCGTCCACCTTTAAACAGTCAATTTTCTCTATCAGGATCACCTTTAAACAGTCACTTTCTCTATCAGGTCCATCTTTAAACAGTAACTTTCTCTATCAGGATCCCTTTTAAACAGTAACTTTCTCTATCAGGGTCAGCTTTAAACAGTAACTTTCTCTATCATGTCCACCTTTAAACAGTAACTTTCTCGATCAGGATCACCTTTAAACAGTAACTTTCTCTATCAGGATAACCTTCAAACATTAACTTTCTCTGTCAAGATCACCTTTAAACAGTAGCTTTGTCTATAAGGTCCACCATTAAACAGTAACTTTCTCTATCAGGTCCAAATTTAAACAGTAACTTTCTCGATCAGGATCACATTTAAACAGTAACTTTCTCTTTCAGGATCACCTTTAAACAGCAAATTTCACTATCATCCACATTTAAACAGTAACTTTCTCTATCAGGTCCACCTTTAAACAGTAACTTTCCCTATCGTTCATCTTTAAAGAGTAACTTTCTCTATCAGGATCACCTTTAAACAGTAACTTTCTCTATTAGTATCACCTTTAAACAGTAACTTTCTCTGTCGTCCCCCTTTAAACAGTAACTTTCTCTATCAGATCCATCTTTAGACAGTGACTTTCTCGTAAAGGTTCACATTTAAACAGTAACTTTCTCTCTCAGGTCCACCTTTAAACAGTAACTTTCTCGATCAGGATCACCTTTAAATAGTAACTTTCTCTTTCAGGTCTACCTGTAAACAGTAACTTTCTATATCTGGTCCACCTTTAAACACGAACTTTCTCTATTAGGTCCATCTTTAAACAGCAACTTTCTCTATCGTCCACCTTTACACAGTAATTTTCTCTATTGTCCACCTTTAAACAGTGACTTTCTCCGTCAGGTTCACCTTGAAACAGTCATTTTCGTTCTCAGGATCACCTTCAAATAGTAACTTTCTCTATCGTCCACCTTAAAGCGTAACTTTCTTTTTCAGGAGCACCTTTAAAAAGTAACTTTCTCGATCAGGATCACCTTTAAACAGTAACTTTCTCTATTAGGATCACCTTTAAACAGTAACTTTCTCGATCAGGTCCACCTGTAAACAGTATCTTTCTATATCAGGATCACATTCAAACTGTAACTTTCTCTATCAGGTCCACCTTTAAACAGTAACTTCTCTATCAGGTTCACCTTTAAACAGTAAGTTTCTCGATCAGGATCACGTTTAAACAGTAACTTTCTCTATCAGGTTCACCTTTAAACAGTAACTTTCTCGATCAGGTCCACCTTTAAACAATAAATTTCTTTGTCAGCGCCACCTTTAAACAGTAACTTTCTCATAGAGGATCACTTTTAAACAGTACCTTTCTCTCTCCGGTCCACCTTTTAACAGGAACTTTCTCGATCAGGATCACCTTTAAATAGTAACTTTCTCTATCAGGTCCATCTTTAAACAGTAACTTTCTATATCAGGTACAACATTAAACAGTAACTTTCTCTATCAGGATCACCTTCAAACAGTAACTTTCTCTATAAGGTCCACTTGTAAACATTAACTTTCCCGATCAGGTCCAAATTTAAACAGTAACTTTCGCTGTCAGGATCACCTTTAAAAAGTAACTTTCCTAAAAGGTTCATCTTTAAACAGTAACTTTCTCGATCAGGATCATCTTTAATCAGTAACTTTCTCTGTCGTCCACCTTTAAACAGTAACTTTTGCTGTCAGGATCACCTTTAAACCTTAACTTTCTCCTTCAGGTCCACCTTTAAACAGTAACTTTCAATATCAGGTCCACCTTTAAACAGTAACTTTCAATATCATGTCCAACTTCAAACAGTAACTTTCTCTATCAGGATCACCTTCAAACAGTAACTTTCTCTATAAGGTCCACTTGTAAACAGTAACTTTCTCGACCAGGTCCACCTTTAAACAGTAACTTTCTATATCAGGATCACCTTTAAAAAGTAACTTTCTCTATCAGGTCCAAATTTATCAGTAACTTTCTCTGTCAGGATCACCTTTAAAAAGTGACTTTCCTAAAAGTTCCACCTTTAAACAGTAACTTTCTCGTACAGGATCGGATTTAAACAGTAACTTTCTCTCTCCGGTCCACCTTTAAACAGTAACTTTCTCGATCAGGGTCACCTTTAAATAGTAACTTTCTCTATCAGGTCCATCTTTAAACAGTAACTTTCCATATCAGGTCCAACGTTAAACAGTAACTTTCTCGATCAGGATCACCTTCAAACAGTAACTTTCTCTATAAGGTCCTCTTGTAAACATTAACTTTCATTATCAGGTCCAAATTTAAACAGTAACTTTCTCTGTCAGGATCACCTTTAAAAAGTAACTTTCCGAAAAGGTCCATCTTTAAACAGTAACTTTCCCGATCAGGATCATCTTTAATCAGTAACTTTCTCTGTCGTCCACCTTCAAACAGTAACTTTCGCTATCAGGATCACCTTTAAACAGTAACTTTCTCGATCAGGTCCACCTGTAAACAGTAACTTTCTATATCTGGTCCACCTTTAAACACAAACTTTCTCTATCATGTCCACCTTTAAACAGTAACTTTCTCGATCAGGATCACCTTTAAACAGTAACTATCTCAATCAGGATCTCCTTTAAACAGCAACTTCTCGATCAGGTTCACCTTTAAACAGTAACTTCTCGATCAGCTCCACCTTTAAACAGTAACTTTCTCTGTCGTCCACCTTTACACAGTAATTTTCTCTATCGTCCGCCTTTAAACAGTAACTTTCTCTGTCAGGTCCACCTTTAAACAGTAACTTTCGCTCTCAGGATCACCTTCAAACAGTAACTTTCTCTGTCAGGTCCATCTTGAAACAGTAACTTTCGCTCTCAGGAAACCTTCAAATAGTAACTTTCTCTATCAGGTCCACCTTTAAACAGTAACTTTCGCCCTCAGGATCACCTTTAAACAGGAACTTTCTCTATCAGCATCACCTTTAAACAGTAACTTTCTCTATCAGGATCACATGTAAACAGTAACTTTCTATATCGTCCACCTTGCAGCGTAACTTTCTTTATCAGGATCACCTTAAAAAAGTAACTTTCTCGATCAGGATCACCTTTAAGCAGTAACTTTCTCGATCAGATTCACCTTTAAAAAGTAATTTCTCGATCAGGATCAGCTTTAAACAGTAACTTTCTCGATCAGGATCAGCTTTAAACAGTAACTTCCTCGATCACGTTCACATTTAAACAGTAACTTCTCGATCAGGATCTGCTTTAAACAGTAACTTTCTCTGTCAGGATCACCTTTAAACATGAACTTTCTCTATCAGGATCACCTTCAAACAGTAACTTTCTCTATCAGGTCCACCTTTAAACAGTAACTTTCTCTATCAGGATCACATGTAAACAGTAACTTTCTCTATCGTCCACCTTAAAGCATAACTTTCTTTATCAGGTTCACCATAAAAAAGTAACTTTCTCTGTCAGGATCACCTTTAAAAAGTAACTTTCCTAAAAGGTCCATCTTTAAACAGTAACTTTCGCTATCAGGATCACCTTCAAACCGTAACTTTCTCTATCAGGTCCACATTTAAACAGTAACTTTCTCGATCAGGATCACATTTAAACAGTAACTTTCTCTTTCAGGATCACCTTCAAACAGCAACTTTCGCTATCAGGATCACCTTTAAACAGTAACTTTCTCGATCAGGATCACCTTCAAACAATAACTTTCTCTATCAAGTCCACCTTTAGAAAGTAACTTTCTCGATCAGGAACACATGTAAACAGTAACTTTCTCGATCGTCCACCTTAAAGCATAACTTTCTTTATCAGGTTCACCTTTAAAAAGTAACTTTCTCGATCAGGATCACATTTAAACAGTAACTTTCTCTATCAGGTCCACCTTTAAACAGTAACTTTCTCTGTCAGCTCCAGCTTTAAACAGTTACTTTCTCTGTCAGCTCCACCTTTAAACAGTAACTTTCTCTATCAGGATCACATTTAAACAGTAGGTTTCTCGATCAGGATCACATTTAAACAGTAACTTTCTCTATCAGGTCCATCTTTAAACAGTAACTTGCTCTAACAGCATCACCTTTAAACAGTAACTTTCGCTCTCAGGATCACCTTCAAATAATAACTTTCTCTATCAGGTCCACCTTTAAACAGGAACTTTCGCCCTCAGGATCACCTTTAAACAGGAACTTTCGCCCTCAGGATCACCTTTAAACAGGAACTTTCTCTATCAGCATCACCTTTAAACAGAACTTTCTCTATCAGGATCACATGTAAACAGTAACTTTCTCGATCGTCCACCTTAAAGCGTAACTTTCTTTATCAGGATCACCTTAAAAAAAGTAATTTTCTCGATTAGGATCACCTTTAAACAGTAACTTTCTCGATCAGGTACACCTTTAACCAGTAACTTTCTCTCTCAGGTCCACCTTTAAACAGTAACTTTCTCTATCAGGATCACCTTTAAACAGTAACATTCTCTGTCAGCTCCACCTTTAAACATTAACTTTCGCTGTCAGCTCCACATTTAAACAGTAGGTTTCTCGTACAGGATCACAATTAAACAGTAACTTTCTCTATCAGGTCCATCTTTAAACAGTAACTTTCTCTATCAGCATCACTTTTCAACAGTAACATTCTCTATCAGCATCACATATAAACAGTAACTTTCTCTATCGTCCACCTTAAAGCGTGACTTTCTTTATCAGGATCACCTTAAAAAAGTAACTTTCTCTCTCAGGTCCACCTTTAAGCAGTAACTTTCTCTATCAGGATCACCTTAAAAAAGTAACTTTCTCTATCAGGTCTACCTTTAAACAGTAGCTTTCTCTGTCAGCTCCACCTTTAAACAGTAACTTTCTCTATCATGTCCACCTTAAAACATTAACTTTCTCTATCAGGTCCACATTTAAACAATAAATTTCTCTCTCAGCTCCACCGTAAACAGTAACTTTCTCGTACAGGATCACATTTAAACAGTAAATTTCTTGATCAGGATCACCTTTAAATAGTAACTTTCTCACTCAGGATCACATTTAAACAGTAACTTTCTCTATCGTCCACATTTAGACAGAAATTTTCTCTATCGTCCACCTTCAAACAGTAACTTTCTCTGTCAGGTCCACCTTGAAACAGTAACTTTCGTTCTCAGGATCACCTTCAAATAGTAACTTACTCTATCAGGTCCACCTTTAAACAGTAACTTTCTCTCTCAGGTCCACCTTTAAGCAGTAACTTTCTCTATCAGGATCACCTTTAAACAGTAACTTTCTCTGTCAGCTCAACCTTTAAACAGTAACTTCCTCTATCAGGATCACATGTAAACAGTAACTTTCTCTATCAGGGTCACCTTAAAGCGTAACTTTCTTTATCAGGATCACCTTAAAAAAGTAACTTTCTCGATCAGGATCCCTTTTAAACAGTAACTTTCTCTATCGGGTCCATCTTTAAACAGTAACTTTCCCTATCAAGATCACCTTTAAACAGTAGCTTTCTCTATAAGGTCCACCATTAAACATTAACTTTCTCTATCTGGTCCAACTTTAAACAGTAACTTTCTCGATCAGGATCACATTTAAACAGTAACTTTCTCTATCAGGATCACCTTTAAACAGCAAATTTCGCTATCATCCACCTTTAAACAGTAACTTTCACTATCAGGTCCAAATGTAAACAGTAACTTTCTCTGTCAGGAACACCTTTAAAAAGTAACTTTCCTAAAAGGTCCATCTTTAAACAGTAACTTCCGCTATCAGGATCACCTTCAAACCGTAACTTTCTCTATCAGGTCCACATTTAAACAGTAGCTTTCTCTGTCAGAATCCCTTTTAAACAGTAACTTTCTCTATCGTCCACCTTTAAACAGTAACTTTTTCGATCAGGATCACATTTAAACAGTAACTTTCTCTTTCAGGATCACCTTTATACAGCAAATTTCGCTATCATCCACCTTTAAAAAGTAACTTTCTCGATCAGGATCACCTTCAAACAGTAACTTTCTCTATCAAGTCCACCTTTAGAAAGTAACTTTCTCGATCAGGATCACATGTAAACAGTAACTTTCTCGATCGTCCACCTTAAAGCATAACTTTCTTTATCAGGTTCACCTTTAAAAAGTAACTTTCTCGATCAGGATCACATTTAAACAGTAACTTTCTCTATCAGGTCCACCTTTAAACAGTAACTTTCTCTGTCAGCTCCAGCTTTAAACAGTTACTTTCTCTGTCAGCTCCACCTTTAAACAGTAACTTTCTCTGTCAGCTCCACCTTTAAACAATAACTTTCTCGTACAGCATCACATTTAAACAGTAACTTTCTCTATCAGTTCCATCTTTAAACAGTAACTTTCGCTCTCAGGATCACCTTCAAATAATAACTTTCGCCCTCAGGATCACCTTTAAACAGGAACTTTCTCTATCAGCATCACCTTTAAACAGAACTTTCTCTATCAGGATCACATGTAAACAGTAACTTTCTCGATCGTCCACCTTAAAGCGTAACTTTCTTTATCAGGATCACCTTAAAAAAAGTAATTTTCTCGATTAGGATCACCTTTAAACAGTAACTTTCTCTATCAGGTACACCTTTAACCAGTAACTTTCTCTCTCAGGTCCACCTTTAAACATTAATTTTCGCTGTCAGCTCCACATTTAAACAGTAGGTTTCTCGTACAGGATCACAATTAAACAGTAACTTTCTCTATCAGGTCCATCTTTAAACAGTAACTTTCTCTATCAGCATCACCTTTCAACAGTAACATTCTCTATCAGCATCACATGTAAACAGTAACTTTCTCTATCGTCCACCTTAAAGCGTGACTTTCTTTATCAGGATCACCTTAAAAAAGTAACTTTCTCTCTCAGGTCCACCTTTAAGCAGTAACTTTCTCTATCAGGATCACCTTAAAAAAGTAACTTTCTCTATCAGGTCTACCTTTAAACAGTAGCTTTCTCTGTCAGCTCCACCTTTAAACAGTAACTTTCTCTATCGTCCAGCTTTAAACAGTCAATTTCTCTATCAGGTCCAATGTTAAACAGTAACTTTCTCTATAAGGGTCACCATTAAACAGTAACTTTCTCTATCATGTCCACCTTCAAACATTAACTTTCTCTGTCAGGATCCCTTTTAAACAGTAACTTTCTCTATCGGGTCCATCTTTAAACAGTAACTTTCCCTATCAAGATCACCTTTAAACAGTAGCTTTCTCTATAAGGTCCACCATTAAACATTAACTTTCTCTATCAGGTCCAACTTTAAACAGTAACTTTCTCGATCAGGATCACATTTAAACAGTAACTTTCTCTTTCAGGATCACCTTCATACAGCAAATTTCACTATCATCCACCTTTAAACATTAACTTTCTCTATCAGGATCACCTTCAAACAGCAACTTTCGCTATCAGGATCACCTTTAAACAGTAACTTTCTTTATCAGGTTCACCTTTAAAAAGTAACTTTCTCGATCAGGATCACATTTAAACAGTAACTTTCTCTATAAGGATCACCTTTAAACAGTAACTTTCTCTGTCAGCTCCAGCTTTAAAGAGTTACTTTCTCTGTCAGCTCCACCTTTAAACAGTAACTTTCTCTGTCAGCTCCACCTTTAAACAGTAACTTGCTCTAACAGCATCACCTTTAAACAGTAACTTTCGCTCTCAGGATCACCTTCAAATAGTAACTTTCTCTATCAGGTCCACCTGTAAACAGTATCTTTCCATATCAGGATCCCATTCAAACTGTAACTTTCTCGATCAGGTCCACCTTAAAACAGTAACTTTCTCGATCAGGTCCACCTTTAAACAGTAACTTTCTCTATCAGGTCCACATTTAAACAATAAATTTCTCTCTCAACTCTACCGTTAAACAGTAACTTTCTCGTACAGGATCACATTTAAACAGTAAATTTCTCTCTCAGGTCCACCTTTAAACAGTAACTTTCTCGATCAGGATCACCTTTAAATAGTAACTTTTTCTTTCAAGTCCACCTGTAAACAGTAACTTTCTATATCTGGTCCACCTTTAAACACGAACTTTCTCTATCAGGTCCATCTTTAAACATTAATTTTCTCTATCATGTCCACCTTTAAACAGTAACTTTCTCTATCAGGATCACCTTTAAACAGTAACTTTCTCTATCAGGATCACCTTTAAACAGTAACTTTCTCTATCAGGATCACATTTAAACAGTAACTTTCTCTATCGTCCACCTTGAAACAGTAACTTTGTCTCTCAGGATCACCTTCAAATAGTAACTTTCTCTATCAGGTCCACCTTTAAACAATAACTTTCGCCCTCAGGATCACCTTTAAACAGTAACTTTCTCTATCAGGATCACCTTTAAACAGTAACTTTCTCTATCAGGATCACCTTTAAACAGTAACTTTCTCTATCGTCCACCTTAAAGCGTAACTTTCTTTATCAGGATCACCTTAAAAAAGTAACTTTCTCGATCAGGATTACGTTTAAACAGTAACTTTCTCTCTCAGGTTCACCTTTAAACAGTAACTTTCTCTATCAGGTCTACCTTTAAACAGTAGCTTTCTCTGTCAGCTCCACCTTTAAACAGTAACTTTCTCTATCGTCCACCTTTAAACAGTCAATTTCTCTATCAGGTCCACCGTTAAACAGAAACTTACTCTTTCAGGTCCACCTTTAAACAGTAACTTTCTCTATCAGGTCCACCTTTAAACAGTAACTTTCACTATCAGGTCCAAATTTAAACAGTAATTTTCTCTGTCAGGATCACCTTTAAAAAGTAACTTTCCTAAAAGGTCCATCTTTAAACAGTAACTTTCTCTATCAGGATCATCTTTAATCAGTAACTTTCTCTGTCGTCCACCTTAAACAGTAACTTTCGCTATCACGATCACCTTTAAACCGTAACTTTCTCTATCAGGTCCACATTTAAACAGTAACTTTCTCCATCAGCTCCACCTTTAAACAGTAACTTTCTCTATCAGGTCCACCTTTAAACAGTAACTTTCTCTATCGTCCACCTTTAAACAGTAGCTTTTTCTATAAGGTCCACCATTAAACAGTAACTTTCTCCATCAGGTCCAACTTTAAACAGTAACTTTCTCGATCAGGATCACATTTAAACAGTAACTTTCTCTTTCAGGATCACCTTTAAACAGCAAATTTCGCTATCATCCACATTTAAACAGTAACTTTCTCTATCAGGTCCACCTTTAAACAGTAACTTTCTCTATCAGTATCACCCTTAAACAGTAACATTCTCTATCAGGATCACCTTTAAACAGTTACTTTCTCGATCAGTATCACCTTTAAACAGTAACTTTCTCTATCAGGATCACCTTTAAACAGTAACCTTCTCTATCAGATCCATCTTTAAACAGTAACTTTCTCTTTCAGGATCACCTTTAAACCGTAACTTTCTCTATCAGGTCCACCTTTAAACAGTAACTTTCTCATAAAGGATCACATTTAAACAGTAACTTTCTCTCTCAGGTCCACCTTTAAACAGTAACTTTCTCGATCAGGATCACCTTTAAATAGTAACTTTCTCTTTCAGGTCCACCTGTAAACAGTAACTTTCTATATCTGGTCCACCTTTAAACACGAACTTTCTCTATCAGGTCCATCTTTAAACAGCAACTTTCTCTATCGTCCACCTTTACACAGTAATTTCTCCGTCAGGTTCACCTTGAAACAGTCATTTTCGCTCTCAGGGATCACCTTCAAATAGTAACTTTCTCGATCGTCCACCTTAAAGCGTAACTTTCTTTTTCAGGATCACCTTTAAAAAGTAACTTTCTCGATCAGGATCACCTTTAAACAGTAACTTTCTCTATCAGGATCACCTTTAAACAGTAGCGTCTCGATCAGGTCCACCTTTAAACAGTAACTTTCTCTGTCGTCCACCTTTACACAGTAATTTTCTCTATCGTCCACCTTTACACAGTAATTTCTCCGTCAGGTCCACCTTGAAACAGTCATTTTCGCTCTCAGGATCACCTTCAAATAGTAACTTTCTCTCTCAGGTCCATCTTTAAGCAGTAACATTCTCTATCAGGATCACATTTAAACAGTAACTTTCTCTATCAGGATCACCTTTATAGAAACATAGAAACATAGAAAATAGGTGCAGGAGCAGGCCATTCAGCCCTTCTAGCCTGCACCGCCATTCAATGAGTTCATGGCTGAACATGAAACTTCAGTACCCACTTCCTGCTTTCACGCCATACCCCTTGATCCCCCGAGTAGTAAGGACTTCATCTAACTCCCTTTTGAATATATTTAGTGAATTGGCCTCAACTACTTCCTGTGGTAGAGAATTCCACAGGTTCACCACTCTCTGGGTGAAGAAGTTTCTCCTTATCTCGGTCCTAAATGGCTTACCCCTTATCCTTAGACTGTGACCCCTGGTTCTGGACTTCCCCAACATTGGGAACATTCTTCCTGCATCCAACCTGTCCAAACCCGTCAGAATTTTAAACGTTTCTATGAGGTCCCCTCTCACTCTTCTGAACTCCAGTGAATACAAGCCCAGTTGATCCAGTCTTTCTTGATAGGTCAGTCCCACCATCCCGGGAATCAGTCTGGTGAATCTTCGCTGCACTCCCTCAATAGCAAGAATGTCCTTCCTCAAGTTAGGAGACCAAAACTGTACACAATACTCCAGGTGTGGCCTCACCAAGGCCCTATACAACTGTAGCAACACCTCCCTGCCCCTGTACTCAAATCCCCTCGCTATGAAGGCCAACATGCCATTTGCTTTCTTAACCGCCTGCTGTACCTGCATGCCAACCTTCAATGACTGATGTACCATGACACCCAGGTCTCGTTGCACCTTCCCTTTTCCTAATCTGTCACCATTCAGATAATAGTCTGTCTCTCTGTTTTTACCACCAAAGTGGATAACCTCACATTTATCCACATTATACTTCATCTGCCACGCATTTGCCCACTCACCTAACCTATCCAAATCACTCTGTAGCCTCATAGCATCCTCCTCGCAGCTCACACTGCCACCCAACTTAGTGTCATCCGCAAATTTGGAGATACTACATTTAATCCCCTCGTCTAAATCATTAATGTACAATGTAAACAGCTGGGGCCCCAGCACAGAACCCTGCGGTACCCCACTAGTCACTGCCTGCCATTCCGAAAAGTACCCATTTACTCCTACTCTTTGCTTCCTGTCTGACAACCAGTTCTCAATCCACGTCAGCACACTACCCCCAATCCCATGTGCTTTAACTTTGCACATTAATCTCCTGTGTGGGACCTTGTCGAAAGCCTTCTGAAAGTCCAAATATACCACATCAACTGGTACTCCTTTGTCCACTTTATTGGAAACATCCTCAAAAAATTCCAGAAGATTTGTCAAGCATGATCTCCCTTTCACAAATCCATGCTGACTTGGACCTATCATGTCACCATTTTCCAAATGCGCTGCTATGACATCCTTAATAATTGATTCCATCATTTTACCCACTACTGAGGTCAGGCTGACCGGTCTATAATTCCCTGCTTTCTCTCTCCCTCCTTTTTTAAAAAGTGGGGTTACATTGGCTACCCTCCACTCGATAGGAACTGATCCAGAGTCAATGGAATGTTGGAAAATGACTGTCAATGCATCCGCTATTTCCAAGGCCACCTCCTTAAGTACCGTAACTTTCTCTATCAGGTCGACCTGTAAACAGTATCTTTCTATATCAGGTCCATCTTTGAACACAAACTTTCTCTATAATATCCACCTTTAAACATTAACTTTCTCTATCAGGATCACCTTTAAACCGTAACTTTCTCTATCAGGTCCATCTGTAAACAGTATCTTTCTATATCAGGTCCACCTTCAAACATGAACTTTCTCTTTCATGTCCACATTTAAACAGTAACTTTCTCTATCAGGTCCACCTGTATACAGTATCTTTCTCGATCAGGTCCACCTTTAAACAGTAACTTTCTCTATCAGGTCCACATTTAAACAATAAATTTATCTCTCAGCTCCACCTTTAAACAATAACTTTCTCGTACAGGATCAAATTTAAACAGGACATTTCTCTCTCAGGTCCACCTTTAAATAGTAACTTTCTCGATCAGGATCACCTTTAAATAGTAACTTTCTCTTTCAGGTCCACCTGTAAACATAACTTTCTATATCTGCTCCACCTTTAAACAGTAACTTTCTCGTACAGAATCACATTTAAACAGGAAATTTCTCTTTCAGGTCCACCTTTAAACAGTAACTTTCTCGATCAGGATCACCTTTAAATAGTAACTTTCTCTTTCAGGTCCACCTGTAAACATAACTTTCTGTATCTGGTCCACCTTTAAACACGAACTTTCTCTATCAGGTCCATCTTTAAACAGTAACTTTCTCCATCATGTCCACCTTTAAACAGTAACTTTCTCTATCTGGATCACCTTTAAACAGTAACTTTCTCTGTCAGGTCCACCTTGAAACAGTAACTTTCGCTCTCAGGATCATCTTCAAATAGTAACTTTCTCTATCAGGTCCACCCTTAAACAGTAACTTTCGCCCTCAGGATCTCCTTTAAACAGGAACTTTCTCTATCAGCATCACCTTTAAACAGTAACTTTCTCTATCTGGATCACCTTCAAACAGTAACTTTCTCTGTCAGGTCCACCTTGAAACAGTAACTTTCGCCCTCAGGATTTCCTTTAAACAGTAACTTTCTCTATCGTCCACCTTAAAGCGTGACTTTCTTTATCAGGATCACCTTAAAAAAGTAACTTTCTCTCTCAGGTCCACCTTTAAGCAGTAACTTTCTCTATCAGGATCACCTTAAAAAAGTAACTTTCTCTATCAGGTCTACCTTTAAACAGTAGCTTTCTCTGTCAGCTCCACCTTTAAACAGTAACTTTCTCTATCGTCCAGCTTTAAACAGTCAATTTCTCTATCAGGTCCAATGTTAAACAGTAACTTTCTCTATAAGGGTCACCTTTAAACAGTAACTTTCTCTATCATGTCCACCTTAAAACATTAACTTTCTCTATCAGGTCCACATTTAAACAATAAATTTCTCTCTCAGCTCCACCGTTAAACAGTAACTTTCTCGTACAGGATCACATTTAAACAGTAAATTTCTTGATCAGGATCACCTTTAAATAGTAACTTTCTCACTCAGGATCACATTTAAACAGTAACTTTCTCTATCGTCCACATTTAGACAGAAATTTTCTCTATCGTCCACCTTCAAACAGTAACTTTCTCTGTCAGGTCCACCTTGAAACAGTAACTTTCGTTCTCAGGATCACCTTCAAATAGTAACTTTCTCTATCAGGTCCACCTTTAAACAGTAACTTTCTCTCTCAGGTCCACCTTTAAGCAGTAACTTTCTCTATCAGGATCACCTTTAAACAGTAACTTTCTCTGTCAGCTCAACCTTTAAACAGTAACTTCCTCTATCAGGATCACATGTAAACAGTAACTTTCTCTATCAGGGTCACCTTAAAGCGTAACTTTCTTTATCAGGATCACCTTAAAAAAGTAACTTTCTCGATCAGGATCCCTTTTAAACAGTAACTTTCTCTATCGGGTCCATCTTTAAACAGTAACTTTCCCTATCAAGATCACCTTTAAACAGTAGCTTTCTCTATAAGGTCCACCATTAAACATTAACTTTCTCTATCTGGTCCAACTTTAAACAGTAACTTTCTCGATCAGGATCACATTTAAACAGTAACTTTCTCTTTCAGGATCACCTTTAAACAGCAAATTTCGCTATCATCCACCTTTAAACAGTAACTTTCACTATCAGGTCCAAATGTAAACAGTAACTTTCTCTGTCAGGAACACCTTTAAAAAGTAACTTTCCTAAAAGGTCCATCTTTAAACAGTAACTTCCGCTATCAGGATCACCTTCAAACCGTAACTTTCTCTATCAGGTCCACATTTAAACAGTAGCTTTATCTGTCAGAATCCCTTTTAAACAGTAACTTTCTCTATCGTCCACCTTTAAACAGTAACTTTTTCGATCAGGATCACATTTAAACAGTAACTTTCTCTTTCAGGATCACCTTTATACAGCAAATTTCGCTATCATCCACCTTTAAAAAGTAACTTTCTCTTTCAGGATCACCTTCAAACAGCAACTTTCGCTATCAGGATCACTTTTAAACAGTAACTTTCTCGATCAGGATCACCTTCAAACAGTAACTTTCTCTATCAGGTCCACCTTTAGAAAGTAACTTTCTCGATCAGGATCACATGTAAACAGTAACTTTCTCGATCGTCCACCTTAAAGCATAACTTTCTTCATCAGGTTCACCTTTAAAAAGTAACTTTCTCGATCAGGATCACATTTAAACAGTAACTTTCTCTATCAGGTCCACCTTTAAACAGTAACTTTCTCTGTCAGCTCCAGCTTTAAACAGTTACTTTCTCTGTCAGCTCCACCTTTAAACAGTAACTTTCTCTGTCAGCTCCACCTTTAAACAGTAACTTTCTCGTACAGCATCACATTTAAACAGTAACTTTCTCTATCAGGTCCATCTTTAAACAGTAACTTTCGCTCTCAGGATCACCTTCAAATAATAACTTTCGCCCTCAGGATCACCTTTAAACAGGAACTTTCTCTATCAGCATCACCTTTAAACAGAACTTTCTCTATCAGGATCACATGTAAACAGTAACTTTCTCGATCGTCCACCTTAAAGCGTAACTTTCTTTATCAGGATCACCTTAAAAAAAGTAATTTTCTCGATTAGGATCACCTTTAAACAGTAACTTTCTCTATCAGGTACACCTTTAACCAGTAACTTTCTCTCTCAGGTCCACCTTTAAACATTAACTTTCGCTGTCAGCTCCACATTTAAACAGTAGGTTTCTCGTACAGGATCACAATTAAACAGTAACTTTCTCTATCAGGTCCATCTTTAAACAGTAACTTTCTCTATCAGCATCACCTTTCAACAGTAACATTCTCTATCAGCATCACATGTAAACAGTAACTTTCTCTATCGTCCACCTTAAAGCGTGACTTTCTTTATCAGGATCACCTTAAAAAAGTAACTTTCTCTCTCAGGTCCACCTTTAAGCAGTAACTTTCTCTATCAGGATCACCTTAAAAAAGTAACTTTCTCTATCAGGTCTACCTTTAAACAGTAACTTTCTCACTCAGGATCACATTTAAACAGTAACTTTCTCTATCGTCCACCTTGAAACAGTAACTTTGTCTCTCAGGATCACCTTCAAATAGTAACTTTCTCTATCGTCCACCTTAAAGCGTGACTTTCTTTATCAGGATCACCTTCAAAAAGTAACTTTCTCGATCAGGTCCAGCTTTAAACAGTAACTTTCTCTCTCAGGTCCACCTTTAAGCTGTAACTTTCTCTATCAGGATCACCTTTAAACAGTAACTTTCTCTATCGTCCACCTTAAAGCGTAACTTTCTTTATCAGGATCACCTTAAAAAAGTAACTTTCTCGATCAGGATTACGTTTAAACAGTAACTTTCTCTCTCAGGTTCACCTTTAAACAGTAACTTTCTCTATCAGGTCTACCTTTAAACAGTAGCTTTCTCTGTCAGCTCCACCTTTAAACAGTAACTTTCTCTATCGTCCACCTTTAAACAGTCAATTTCTCTATCAGGTCCACCGTTAAACAGTAACTTACTCTTTCAGGTCCACCTTTAAACAGTAACTTTCTCTATCAGGTCCACCTTTAAACAGTAACTTTCACTATCAGGTCCAAATTTAAACAGTAATTTTCTCTGTCAGGATCACCTTTAAAAAGTAACTTTCCTAAAAGGTCCATCTTTAAACAGTAACTTTCTCTATCAGGATCATCTTTAATCAGTAACTTTCTCTGTCGACCACCTTCAAACAGTAACTTTCGCTATCACGATCACCTTTAAACCGTAACTTTCTCTATCAGGTCCACATTTAAACAGTAACTTTCTCTGTCAGCTCCACCTTTAAACAGTAACTTTCTCTATCAGGTCCACATTTAAACAGTAACTTTCTCTGTCAGCTCCACCTTTAAACAGTAGCTTTTTCTATAAGGTCCACCATTAAACAGTAACTTTCTCCATCAGGTCCAACTTTAAACAGTAACTTTCTCGATCAGGATCACATTTAAACAGTAACTTTCTCTTTCAGGATCACCTTTAAACAGCAAATTTCGCTATCATCCACATTTAAACAGTAACTTTCTCTATCAGGTCCACCTTTAAACAGTAACTTTCCCTATCGTCCACCTTTAAACAGTAACTTTCTCTATCAGGATCACCCTTAAACAGTAACATTCTCTATCAGGATCACCTTTAAACAGTTACTTTCTCGATCAGTATCACCTTTAAACAGTAACTTTCTCTATCAGGATCACCTTTAAACAGTAACCTTCTCTATCAGATCCATCTTTAAACAGTAACTTTCTCTTTCAGGATCACCTTTAAACCGTAACTTTCTCTATCAGGTCCACCTTTAAACAGTAACTTTCTCATAAAGGATCACATTTAAACAGTAACTTTCTCTCTCAGGTCCACCTTTAAACAGTAACTTTCTCGATCAGGATCACCTTTAAATAGTAACTTTCTCTTTCAGGTCCACCTGTAAACAGTAACTTTCTATATCTGGTCCACCTTTAAACACGAACTTTCTCTATCAGGTCCATCTTTAAACAGCAACTTTCTCTATCGTCCACCTTTACACAGTAATTTCTCCGTCAGGTTCACCTTGAAACAGTCATTTTCGCTCTCAGGGATCACCTTCAAATAGTAACTTTCTCGATCGTCCACCTTAAAGCGTAACTTTCTTTTTCAGGATCACCTTTAAAAAGTAACTTTCTCGATCAGGATCACCTTTAAACAGTAACTTTCTCTATCAGGATCACCTTTAAACAGTAGCGTCTCGATCAGGTCCACCTTTAAACAGTAACTTTCTCTGTCATCCACCTTTACACAGTAATTTTCTCTATCGTCCACCTTTACACAGTAATTTCTCCGTCAGGTCCACCTTGAAACAGTCATTTTCGCTCTCAGGATCACCTTCAAATAGTAACTTTCTCTCTCAGGTCCATCTTTAAGCAGTAACATTCTCTATCAGGATCACATTTAAACAGTAACTTTCTCTATCAGGATCACCTTTATAGAAACATAGAAACATAGAAAATAGGTGCAGGAGCAGGCCATTCAGCCCTTCTAGCCTGCACCGCCATTCAATGAGTTCATGGCTGAACATGAAACTTCAGTACCCACTTCCTGCTTTCACGCCATACCCCTTGATCCCCCGAGTAGTAAGGACTTCATCTAACTCCCTTTTGAATATATTTAGTGAATTGGCCTCAACTACTTCCTGTGGTAGAGAATTCCACAGGTTCACCACTCTCTGGGTGAAGAAGTTTCTCCTTATCTCGGTCCTAAATGGCTTACCCCTTATCCTTAGACTGTGACCCCTGGTTCTGGACTTCCCCAACATTGGGAACATTCTTCCTGCATCCAACCTGTCCAAACCCGTCAGAATTTTAAACGTTTCTATGAGGTCCCCTCTCACTCTTCTGAACTCCAGTGAATACAAGCCCAGTTGATCCAGTCTTTCTTGATAGGTCAGTCCCACCATCCCGGGAATCAGTCTGGTGAATCTTCGCTGCACTCCCTCAATAGCAAGAATGTCCTTCCTCAAGTTAGGAGACCAAAACTGTACACAATACTCCAGGTGTGGCCTCACCAAGGCCCTATACAACTGTAGCAACACCTCCCTGCCCCTGTACTCAAATCCCCTCGCTATGAAGGCCAACATGCCATTTGCTTTCTTAACCGCCTGCTGTACCTGCATGCCAACCTTCAATGACTGATGTACCATGACACCCAGGTCTCGTTGCACCTTCCCTTTTCCTAATCTGTCACCATTCAGATAATAGTCTGTCTCTCTGTTTTTACCACCAAAGTGGATAACCTCACATTTATCCACATTATACTTCATCTGCCACGCATTTGCCCACTCACCTAACCTATCCAAATCACTCTGTAGCCTCATAGCATCCTCCTCGCAGCTCACACTGCCACCCAACTTAGTGTCATCCGCAAATTTGGAGATACTACATTTAATCCCCTCGTCTAAATCATTAATGTACAATGTAAACAGCTGGGGCCCCAGCACAGAACCCTGCGGTACCCCACTAGTCACTGCCTGCCATTCCGAAAAGTACCCATTTACTCCTACTCTTTGCTTCCTGTCTGACAACCAGTTCTCAATCCACGTCAGCACACTACCCCCAATCCCATGTGCTTTAACTTTGCACATTAATCTCCTGTGTGGGACCTTGTCGAAAGCCTTCTGAAAGTCCAAATATACCACATCAACTGGTACTCCTTTGTCCACTTTATTGGAAACATCCTCAAAAAATTCCAGAAGATTTGTCAAGCATGATCTCCCTTTCACAAATCCATGCTGACTTGGACCTATCATGTCACCATTTTCCAAATGCGCTGCTATGACATCCTTAATAATTGATTCCATCATTTTACCCACTACTGAGGTCAGGCTGACCAGTCTATAATTCCCTGCTTTCTCTCTCCCTCGTTTTTTAAAAAGTGGGGTTACATTGGCTACCCTCCACTCGATAGGAACTGATCCAGAGTCAATGGAATGTTGGAAAATGACTGTCAATGCATCCGCTATTTCCAAGGCCACCTCCTTAAGTACCGTAACTTTCTCTATCAGGTCGACCTGTAAACAGTATCTTTCTATATCAGGTCCATCTTTGAACACAAACTTTCTCTATAATATCCACCTTTAAACATTAACTTTCTCTATCAGGATCACCTTTAAACCGTAACTTTCTCTATCAGGTCCATCTGTAAACAGTATCTTTCTATATCAGGTCCACCTTCAAACATGAACTTTCTCTTTCATGTCCACCTTTAAACAGTAACTTTCTCTATCAGGTCCACCTGTATACAGTATCTTTCTCGATCAGGTCCACCTTTAAACAGTAACTTTCTCTATCAGGTCCACATTTAAACAATAAATTTATCTCTCAGCTCCACCTTTAAACAGTAACTTTCTCGTACAGGATCACATTTAAACAGGACATTTCTCTCTCAGGTCCACCTTTAAATAGTAACTTTCTCGATCAGGATCACCTTTAAATAGTAACTTTCTCTTTCAGGTCCACCTGTAAACATAACTTTCTATATCTGCTCCACCTTTAAACAGTAACTTTCTCGTACAGAATCACATTTAAACAGGAAATTTCTCTTTCAGGTCCACCTTTAAACAGTAACTTTCTCGATCAGGATCACCTTTAAATAGTAACTTTCTCTTTCAGGTCCACCTGTAAACATAACTTTCTGTATCTGGTCCACCTTTAAACACGAACTTTCTCTATCAGGTCCATCTTTAAACAGTAACTTTCTCCATCATGTCCACCTTTAAACAGTAACTTTCTCTATCTGGATCACCTTTAAACAGTAACTTTCTCTGTCAGGTCCACCTTGAAACAGTAACTTTCGCTCTCAGGATCATCTTCAAATAGTAACTTTCTCTATCAGGTCCACCTTTAAACAGTAACTTTCGCCCTCAGGATCTCCTTTAAACAGGAACTTTCTCTATCAGCATCACCTTTAAACAGTAACTTTCTCGATCAGGATCACCTTTAAATAGTAACTTTCTCTTTCAGGTCCACCTGTAAACATAACTTTCTGTATCTGGTCCACCTTTAAACACGAACTTTCTCTATCAGGTCCATCTTTAAACAGTAACTTTCTCCATCATGTCCACCTTTAAACAGTAACTTTCTCTATCTGGATCACCTTCAAACAGTAACTTTCTCTGTCAGGTCCACCTTGAAACAGTAACTTTCGCCCTCAGGATTTCCTTTAAACAGTAACTTTCTCTATCAGCATCACCTTTAAACAGTAACTTTCTCTATCAGGATCACATGTAAACAGTAACTTTCTCTATTGTCCACCTTAAAGCGTGACTTTCTTTATCAGGATCACCTTAAAAAAGTAACTTTCTCGATCAGGATCACCTTTAAACAGTAACTTTCTCTATCAGGATCACCTTAAAAAAGTAACTTTCTCTATCAGGTCTACCTTTAAACAGTAACTTTCTCTATCAGGTCTACCTTTAAACAGTAGCTTTCTCTGTCAGCTCCACCTTTAAACAGTAACTTTCTCTATCGTCCACCTTTAAACAGTAAATTTCTCTATCAGGTCCACCTTTAAACAATCACTTTCTCTATCAGGTCCATCTTTAAACAGTAACTTTCTCTATCAGGATCACATTTAAACAGTAACTTTCTCTATCAGGATCACCTTTAAACCGTAACTTTCTCTATCAGGTCCACCTGTAAACAGTATCTTTCGCCCTCAGGATCACCTTTAAACAGGAACTTTCTCTATCAGCATCACTTTTAAACAGTAACTTTCTCTATCAGGATCACATGTAAACAGTAACTTTCTCTATCGTCCATCTTAAAGCGTAACTTTCTTTTTCAGGATCACCTTAAAAAAGTAACTTTCTCTATCAGGTCCACCTTTAAACAGTAACTTTCTCTATCATCCACCTTTAAACAGTAACTTTCTCTGTCGTCCACCTTTAAACAGTAACTTTCTCTATCAGATCCATCTTTAAACAGTAGCTTTCTCGATCAGGATCATCTTTAAACAGTAACTTTCTCGATCGTCCACCTTTAAACAGTAACTTTCTCTGTCGTCCACCTTTAAACAGTAACTTTCTCTATCAGATCCATCTTTAAACAGTAACTTTCTCCATCAGGATCATCTTTAAACAGTAACTTTCTCGATCGTCCACCTTTAAACAGTAACTTTCTCCATCAGATCCATCTTTAAACAGTAGCTTTCTCTATAAGGTCCACCATTAAACAGTAACTTTCTCTATCAGGTCCAACTTTAAACAGTAACTTTCTCTATCAGGTCCACCTTTAGAATGTCACTTTCTCTGTCAGGTCCACCTTGAAACAGTAACTTTTTCTATCAGGTCCATCTTTAAACAGTAACTTTCTCTATCAAGTCTACCTTTAAACAGTAACGTTCTCTCTCAGGATCACCTTTAAACAATAACTTTTGCTATCAGGTCTTCCTTTAAACAGTAACTTTCTCGATCAGGTCTTCCTTTAAACAGTAACTTTCTCTATCAGGATCACATGTAAACAGTAACTTTCTCTATCGTCCACCTTAAACCGTAACTTTCTTTATCAGGATCACCTTAAAAAAGTAACTTTCTCGATCAGGATCACCTTTAAACAGTAACTTTCTCGGTCAGGTTCACTTTTAAACAGTAACTTCTCGATCAGGATCAGCTTAAACAGTAACTTTCTCGATCAGGATCACCTTTAAACAGTAACTTTCTTGATCAGGTTCACCTTTAAACAGTAACTTCTCGATCAGGATCAGCTTTTAACAGTAACTTTCTCGATCAGGATCACTTTCAAACAGTAACTTTCTCTATCAGGTCCACCTTTAGAAAGTAATTCTCTCTATCAGGATCACCTTTAAACAGTAACTTTCTCTATTGGGTCCATCTTTAATCAGTAACTTTCCCTATCAAGATCACCTTTAAACAGTAACTTTCTCTGTCAGGATCACCTTTAAACAATAACTTTCTCTATCAGGATCACCTTTAAACAGTAAATTTCTCGGTCAATCCAGATTTAAACTGTAATTTGCTCTATTGTCCACCTTTAAACAGTAGCTTTCTCTATAAGATCCACCATTAAATATTAACTTTCTCTATCAGGATCACCTTTAAACAGTAACTTTCTCTATCAGGTCCACCTTTAGAAAGTAATTTTCTCTATCAGGATCACCTTTAAACAGTAACTTTCTCTATCGGGTCCATCTTTAATCAGTAACTTTCCCTATCAAGATCACCTTTAAACAGTAGCTTTCTCTATAAGGTCCACCATTAAACAGTAACTTTCTCTATCATCCACATTTAAACAGTAACTTTCTCTGTCAGGTCTACCTTTAAACAGTAACTTTCTCTATCAGGATCACCTTTAAACAGTAACTTTCTCTATCAGGTCCACCTTTAAACTAACTTTCTCGATCAGGATCACCTTTAAACGGTAACTTTCTCGATCAGGATCACCTTTAAACAGCAACTTTCTCTTTCAGGTCTACCTTTAAACAGTAACTGTTCTTATCGGGATCATCTGACGGCCTCCTCGTCCTCCAGTCTGGCCTACAACACCTACCACTTACCCGATCTTAACTGAGGCCTTCAGTGAGACATTGTTCCGATCTTTGTGATGCCTCTGCGCCATTCGGGTCACTGGCTGGCTTGTTTAGTTCAGCAGCAGTCTGGCTGGTGCTACATTATTGAAATCTCTTCCCACACGGACAGGTTAACTCCTGCTGGTGGGCACCTGGCCGGGTAGATAGATTCGGAATTGTGGTTGGATGTTTGCCCCAAACAGGACGATCCCGGCGCATGTCTCCATGTCAGGACCACTTTAAACAGCATGTCTCCCTGTCCAGAACACGTTTAAGCAGGTACTCTCTATCAGGACCCATTTTAAACAACCACTTGTACTCACATAGCACCTTTAATGTAGCAAACTCTTTACGGGGGCAGGGGGTATGTGTGGGAAGAATAAATAAATTAAGGTAACCGATGCATGGTGGGATGGTGACCAAATACTCAGTCAAAAAGATAGGTTTAAAGGTGAAGAGGGAAGCAAAGAGATGGAGATGTTTAGCAAGGGAGTTCCAGAGAGGCTCACCCAATCTCTTAAATAATGGATAATATATCTCTTGTATCTCTCCTGAACCAATTCGTCCTACAGCTTAGGTGTTCTATGCATTTCTGCCCCTCCTTTCACCACCATTTCTGGCAGGGCATTCAGCACCTCAGCCTCTCTGGAACTCCCTCGCTAAACATTTCCACCTCTTTACTTCCCTCTTCACCTTTAAACCTATCTTGGAGTGAGCTGGGTAATGTTGTAGGTGTGCAGTAATCAGTCTTAGTGCTGCGGGGTTTGAAGCTCAGCTCTTAGTTGCAGAGTTTGCGTGTTCTGGATTTGACGCATCCGTGGCTTCATGTCTGACAGTACAGAGGTGGTCATGGGGCCAAGAAAGAGGTAGAGGTTGGTGCTGACTCACTGCCTGCCATGCCACCGAGGGGCTACATGTGGATGAGTAAGTGTAGGGTCCAAGAAATTGAGGAAGAGAAGCCATGGTACACACAGGAAAACTGCAAGGATAATGTTGTTGCCGATCCTGGACATTTCTGGCCTGACTTGTAATGGCTGGGACCTCCCTCTGCTGTAAACCTATGGTTCCTGGTGGATTGTGACTTTTGCTCCCAACAGTAAAGGTACGTAAATGACCAGTGGAGAGGCTGTATCCCACAACTATAATGTGAGAATCTTTAGCGTTTCTGCGGTTGTTTCTTTAATCCAAGCTAGATAGGAACATAGGAACAGGAGTAGGCCATTCAACTCCTCGAGCCTGTCTGCCATTTAATTAAATCATGGTTGATCTGTGCCTTATCTCCATCTACCTGCCTTGGTATCACAATACCCTTAATACCCTTGCCGAACAAAAATCTGTCGATCTCAGTGTTGAAAATTTCCAATTGAGCCTCCAGCCTCAACAGCTTTTTGGGCTCGAGGCTTACAGATTTCCGTTACTCTTTTTGTGAAGAAATGGCTCCTGCCATCACCCCAGAATGGCCTAGCTCTAATTTTAAGGTCCTGCCCCCTTGTTCTGGACTCCCCCACCGGAGGAAATAGTTTATCTCTATATATACCCTAACAAATTCTTTAGCATATTAAACACCTCAATTAAAAAAACCTTAATCTTCTATATTCAATCGAATACAAGCCTCGTCTATGCAACCTGTTGTCATAATTTAACCCTTTCAGTCCCAATATAATTCTGGTGCATTTGCACCCACTCCAAGGCCAATATATCCTTCCTGTGGTGCACTTAACGGAGATCCACTGAACCAGCGAAGTGCGTTTTGACATTGAACCTGTGGAAATCAGGATTTTATTCCAGCTGTGTTTCCTCGCATGGCTGCTTTAAAGTGTAATGCTTGAATTGTTTTTCTCCTACTTGGCAGTTTGCGGGAAACTCGGCAATTTCAGCCTGCAGAATCTGACCTTGATGGCCTGGCCTTGGCAGGCCGCGCTCTACCAGAAGACATCGCGGACCAGCAACGAGATTGTCCGGCAGCGCACGTGGTTCCTGGCCTGCAGCGGGGCGGTCCTGAATGAGCGGAGCATCGTGGTCGCTGCCCATTGCGTGACAGAGCTGGGCAAAGCCTCGCTGATCAGCACGGCCGACATGATGGTGGTTCTGGGAAAGCATTACCACAATGAGGAACGCCAAGAGAAAAGTCGGCAGTACCTACAAGTGAGTAACATTCACCCTGGAAAGGCAGGGGAGGAAGGGAAGATGTTCTGCCACTGACTCCAGGCTCTGTGACTTTAACCTGTACATTGTGACACCCAGAGCACTGCTGCATGGTGTAAAGTCCTGACCCTGCAGTACAGACTTACACGAGGCACATGCTGAAGTCAAGGTCACTCAGGACCTGCACCTTTATTTCACAGCTCTCGAATGCCACACTTGCCTGAGACCTGCCTTTATATACCTGTGTGGAACAGGTATGCAGTGTCTCCTGCAAGTGCACCTCTGGTGGTAAGGTATGCTTGTGGTTACAGGTCATGTCTAGTTACAGTCACGTATAGCATGGTAAGATACAGTTATATACAGTAGTGTGAGATACATGACATCACCCTCCCCCAAGGTCTTATTGTCTTTATAGATTCAGTCTCTCAGGTGGTCTATGCTCTCGCGTGTAGCGTCTTAGTTGTGGTTCAGTTGTTTGCCTTGGTGCCTGTTTTACTTTCGGTGTGATTGCTGGTATCTCGCCTGGGCTGTCTGTTGAGATTGCCCTTTCCTCAGGTTGTTCCCTCTGTCTGTCCACCAGGTGTGGTGTGAGTTCCACATTGTAGTCTGCCTCTGGTTCTGCAGTGTTGTTGGTGAATCTACTTTTTACTTGGTCTACATGCCTCCGGCAGGTTTGGCCATTGTCCATTTGTACAACCAGTAGCCTGTTTCCTTCCTTGCCTGTTACTGTCCCTGCAAGCCATTTGGGACCCCTGCCATAGTTTAGCACAAACACTTTGTCCCCTATCTCATTCCACCTCTCCCTCGAATTTCGGTCATGGTATTCGGTTAGCTTCCAGCGCTTTGCCTCACAATTTCATGCATGTCTGGGAGGATTAACGAGATCCTAGTCTTTAAGGTCCGTTTCATCAATAGTTGCGCGGGGGGAACCCCAGTCAATGAATGCGGATGAGATCTGTATGCCAGCAGCAGTCGCGACAGGCGGCCCTGCAGCGTGGGACCTTAGATTTTAAGCATGCCTTGTTTAATGATTTGCACTACTCGCTCTGCCTGGTCATTGGAGGCCGGCTTGAACGGTGCCGTCTTAACGTGATTTATGCCGTGGTCAACTATAAAATATGGAAATTCTGCGTTGGTGAAACACGGACCATTATCACTGACCAATATGTCAGGAATTCTGTGCATTGCAAACATGGTTCTAAGGCTCTCCACAGTGATGGAGGTGGTATTCGAGTTTAAAATGGTGCATTCGATCCACTTTGAAAATGCATCGACGACTACGAGGAACATTTTGCCCTTGAATGGGCCCGCATAGTCTACGTGCACCCGCAACCATGGTTTAGCGGGCCAGGGGCTCAGGGGGGCCTCCCTGGGGACATTACTGAGTTGGGCACAAATGGTGCACCATCGGACGCAGAGCTCCAAGTCCGCGTCAATGCCAGGCCACCAGACGTGGGATCTGGCTATGGTCTTCATGAGAACAATCCCTGGGTGCTCGCGGTGGAGCTCCCGGACAAACGCCTCTCTGCCTCGCAAAGGCATGACTACACGGCTGCCCCACATCAGGCAGTTTGCCTGAAGTGATAGTTCAATATGCGCCTATGGAAAGGTTTGATCTCCTCGGGGCAGGCATCGCGAGCATCTGCCCAGTCACCAGTTAAAACACATCTTTTGACTAAGGATAACGTGGGGTCGCTGGTTGTCCAGGCTCTGATTTGGCGAGTCGTCATGGGCGAACCTGTGGACTCAAAGGCACTTATTGCCATGACCACAGTCCTGTTCGTCGGACCCTTCCGTGGTCGCCAGGGGTAGCCTGCTAAGCGCGTCGGCACAGTTGTCTGTGCCTGGTCTGTGCCTTATTGTGTAGTCGTAAGACGCCAGCATGAATGCCCACCCTTGAATGCGCGCCGAGGCGTTGACATTTATTGCCTTGCTCTCGGATAGCAGGGACGTGAGGGGTTTGTGGTCGGTTTCTAACGCGAACTTGGCCCCGAAAAGGTATTGGTGCATCTTTTTGACACCGTACACACACGCGAGCGCCTCCTTCTCCACCATACCATACCCACACTCCGCCCGCGAAAGTGACCTGGAGGCATAAGCAATGGGTTGTAATTTACCCGCACCATTGACATGCTGTAAAACGCACCCGACCCCGTACGCTGACGCATCTCATGTAAGAACTAGCTTTTTACCTGGATCAAAAAAGGCTAAAACACTCTTGGAACATAGAAGGTTGCGTGCCTTATTGAAGGCATGTTCTTGGGCATCCCCCCAAAACCAATCGCACCCCTTTCTGAGTAGCACGTGGAGAGGCTCCAGCAGTGAGCTCAAGTTCTGCATAAAGTTCCCAAAGTAATTGAGTAGCCCGAGAAAGGCGCGCAGTTCCGAGACATTCCGGGGCCTGGGTGCCAGACAAATTGCTTCGGTTTTGGATTCTGTTGGGCGGATTCCATCAGCGGCAATCCTTCTGCCCAAAAATTCAACCTCAGGCGCGAGAAACAGACACTTGGATTTCTTAGCTCTTAGGCCTACCCGATCCAATCGCTTTAGTACTTCCTCCAAATTGCGGAGATGGGAGTCGGTGTCCCTGCCCGTGATGAGTATATCGTCTTGAAACACAACCGTCCCCAGGATGGACTTGAGCAGACTCTCCATGTTGCGCTGGAATTTGGCAGCTGCCGACCTGATGTCGAATGGGCATTGATTGTACATGAAAAGGCCTCGATGTGTGTTGATGGTGGTGAGTAGCTTAGACTCTTCGGTCAGTTACTGCGTCATAGCTGCAGATGTGAGATCTAGTTTTGAGAAAAGTTTTCCTCGAGCCAATGTGGCAAATAGGTCCTCTGCTCTGGGCAGCGGGTATTGGTCCTGTAGGGAGACTGTGTTTATGGTAGATTTGTAATCCCCACAGGTTCATATGGATCTGTCAGGCTTCATGCCAGGGACGATGGGACTTGCCCAGTCGCTAAATTCCACGGGTGAGAACGCCTTCCCGCAAAAGCCGGTCCAGTTCATGTTTAATCTTTTCCCTCATCACATAAGGCACAGCTCTAGCCTTGTGATGGACCGGTCTAGCATCCTGTGTGATGTAGATTTTAACTTTAGCCCCTTTGTAGGTGCCCACACCTGGCTGAAAGAGATGTTCAAATTGACTTAGAACTGTTGAGCAGGAGGTCCGTTCCTCTGACGACATGGCGTGAACATCATCCCATTTCCACTTTAGTTTTGCCAGCCAGCTTCTCCCCAACAGTGCTGGGAGATCTCCGGGGACAATCCACAGGGGAAGTCGGTTCACCGTCCTTGTGTGTGACTGAGCGCATTGCGCTGCCAAGGACTGGGACGATTTCTTTGGTATAGGTCCTTAGTTTGGTGTCGACCCTTGTGAGTTTTGGTCTGTTGCTTTTGTGCGGCCACAGCTGTTCAAATTGTTGGATGCTCATGAGAGACTGACTCGCTCCCGTGTCCAGTTCCATGTTGACGGGTATCCCTTTGAGTAGGACCCTCATCATTATTGGAGACATCTTGTTGTAAGAACAGTGGACATTGATCGTGTTGACCCGCTGTACCTCGGTGTCCTGGGCAATGTCCCCACTGTCTTCTGGTCCGCTTTCCGACCCTTCCAATTCGTATACCAGCCGAGCTGCTGTTTTTCTGCACATGCGGGCCAGCTGCCCTGTATAGTTGCAGTTTCTGCAAACGGCATGCTGAAATCGACACCCCCTTGATGAGTGCCTTCCCCCACATCTCCAGCACAGACCGCTTCCATTGTTTCCGAAAGATGAGCTGCGTCTGGCTGATCTCTCTTGAGCTTCTCTCAGTTTGTAGTTGATTGCTCGCATTGTGGGTTGATGAGGTGTGAACGGCTATTCATGTGGCCCTTGATGGCTTCTGGCGCCACTGCCTGCTATTGAAGGCCTGCTCTCCTGCCTTTGTCTGTATGTGGGAGTAGCGGCTTGTTTCACGCTGTGAACACCTTGTTCCGATGTTTCGTTAGTTGTCGTACTCGCACTATAGACAGCATCGAAGTATATTTTCCCATTCAACTTGACAGAATAGCCTCCCCCCCTTTCATGTTGCCCCAAAGTTCCATTACATGTGTGCCATCCCTCTTGTACTGGGGATCCTTGCATTCTTTTAACCATTCGTCCTAAATCCTGGGGCTTATGTGTGCCTGCAACCGCAAGGGTGCAGTGTGGAACGCTCCCTTTAACCCTAAACAAGCTCTGACGTGGGAGGATAATTCAACCCCTGCCGCTATCCCTTCGGGTCCGATAAAGATTTGTTCGATCATCAATTGATGTTTCTGGTGCAGGAATGGTTGATAAAAGATTTGTGCTGTAGCGTCTGATCCCGTGTTGTCACAATATGCTGTGCAGTGTAATGTTTCGTACCACTTGCCCAAGGTTTGAGATTTGAGGTAGTCTGTGATTAACCTTGTTACACACCAATATGAACCAACCAAATAGGATAGGGTTTTGCTTAGTGTGGGGTCCAAATTTTTCCAGGCATACAATATGGGAGTTGTGGGTTGAAGTAGTGGATATGCGGCACATTTATCTATGGGGACTCGAACCTCCAGACCAGCTGGGGAACAGAGGAATGTGGCATTCATTTTACATAATAGATCACGTCCACACAGATTCACTGGAACCTCCTTAGACAGTAGGAATGAATGATTATCTTCGTAATCCTCTAATTGTACATTGATAGGGTTGGAGAAAAACATTTGCTGTGCGTGTCCAGATAGTCCAATCACTGAGGTTTGATTAGTGGAAGTGGGAATTCCCGTCGTATCTTCCCTTGAAAGGACCGAATAGGTGGCACCAGTATCCACTAGGAATGGGATATCCTTCCCTTGTATTCGTATTTTTACTTCAGGCTCTCCTATGGCATTTAACGAAACGACGGGTAGCTGTTTGTTCGCAGCACTCGGGTCTGGGATTGGGCGTCATTGATCATTATACGGGCAATTTGGTGGTTGGCCAAATTGCTTTTGATTCTGTGATCCAAATGGATCTTGCACAGAGAAATTAGTCTGAGGTCTAGCATGTACCTGGACTTGGGTCGCATACGGGTTGGGTCCTGGAGGGGGAGGGTGTGCTCTATTACCTGCCTGTTGAGTCCAATCATAATTTGGTTGTTGCTGTTTTGCCCGGCAAGTTCTAGCCCAGTGTCCAATCTGACCACAATTGTGACAGGTATCATATTGTTCCTGCCCTGCACCTCCTCTCCCTCTTCCCCTGTAATATCCTCCTGTGGCTCGCCCTCTTCCTCTACCCTGGGGGGGGGCGTAGGACAGTGTCACCGGGGTGGGTGTTATTGGAGCTGCTTGTCCTACAAACATGGTGACCTTGCTTCTAGATTCTCTATTTCGCTCTTGTATGTCCTTTAACATAGATACAACCTTGGATAGCGATTCCTGTCGCCATCCGAGACAAACTAGTTTAAAGGGATCTCTGAGTTCAGGTCGTAGCCCGTTTACCACGGCGCTGATCATAGGAGCTTCTACCTCCTCCATTTTCATGCCTGAACATTGGTTCATGATCTCTCGCACTCTTTCTACATAATCCTCAACATCCTCCTCCTTTCTTTGTGTAGTTTCCATAATTTTGGACCAATTCGTTTTCCTCGGGAACACCGAATGTAAGGCTTCCCAACATCTTCCCCAGAACCCCTCTCCTGGCTTCGTGCTGGGATCTGCATCCGGAGCCTCTCGATGGGTTTTAAAATCTTTGAATTTTATCTCAAGTTCGGCAAATTTTGTGTCCTTTAACCATGCTTTCAGTAAGATTTGACCATCTAATATACTGGGTTCGTGGCACAAGATGATTACTTTTAACTGGTCTATGGCCTTTTCAATATTGGTTTTGGGGTCTGCCAATCCTTCCACAATTATTCTTAATTCACTTGGTGACCATGGTCGATAAATAGGGACCGGAGCCCCCCCAGAGAGTGGACTGGGAAAAAGTCTTACTGGGTATGCAGATGATGATGGCTCCAGGGCACCGGGCTCTGGTCCACGGGTAAGACTTCGTGTGCCACCTGCAGGGCTGTCATGGTATTGATTCCCTTGTGACTGACTTATATTTCCTGCAGCCGCACCTGTATTGTTGGGAGCGGGTGTTACCCCGTTTCCCTGTACTCCGGCCTGAGGATCGTCTCCTCCTTGTTGGCCTGGAGCACCCCCCGGGGGTGGAACATACGGCGGTGGTCGATGGCTGTAGGGAGTCCAATCCTCATCCCAGTCCTCATCCTCATCCTTATCCCAACCCTCAGGGGCCCTAGGTGAGTGTGCCTTTGTCTCTTTAGCAACCATAACGGATGGATGTTTGTTATGTCGAGGGCGATTCACCTGCTCTACCTGTTCATCCCCCTGCTTTCTCCCTCTAGTACACTGCTTGCTAACTCTTAGGCTCTTCTCGTGTCGTTCCTCAGCTTCCCTTTTCCAATCTCCAAACGCTGACCAATTCACTTTTTTTTTTCCTCTTCTACCTGGGTCTCTGTCTATAAGGCATTCTTCTAGACAGGTTATTCTCTCTAAATTGAATGAACCATCGGGTGGAAATGGCCTGTTTTCACCCTTAGTCCATTTTACCCATTCTCTTAGGTGGTCAATTGAAGACTGACCACAATTCTGGAGCATAAAATGGGCTGGGGTCCCTTTTGATGGTGGTTTACTTGATCCAGCCCCCATCCTGGATGATTTAAGATTTTTCCAGTTTCTGATCTCACAATCCTTTCGGCCAACCGAGTTCTCTACGCCCACTTCTCCTGGCCGTTACGTGGCCTGAAAAGGCTCTTAATTCGGGCTCAGTCTGGGTGTGTGAGATATGTTGGCACGAACAAACCGTAGTTGATCAGTTACTGTTTCTTTTCTTAATCAATCCTTGTGTTTTTTTTTTGGTTTTTTTTCCCGAATCACAACTTTCCCTAGTGACTCTTCCCGTTTCTCTAATGGCAATGACTCACAAAGGTATTGCACACAACAGTAATACAAGGACAACAAACAATATTCCCGCGAGTACACAAATCATAACCTTACACCTTATCTAAACAAATTCTCAGTCTGCGTTGTACGCCACTACAGACCGAGTCCTCAACTTATCCTAATAAAAACTGATAAAACTTAAGGTTCCGTACCCAAACTCTTTGATCGATTACGCTTTCTTTTTTTTTCTAGTCTTATCACATAAGAACCCCTTCCGAATTAAAAACAATAAAAATCTTATCACATAAGAACCTTCGATCGATTAGCGCTTTCTTTTTTTTTATAGTCTTATCACATAAGAACCCCTTCCGAATTAAAAACAATAAAAATCTTATCACATAAGAACCTGGAACCCTTTTCGATCGACTAGCGCTCCCTTACCTACTGAAACCTTCCCCGGGCTGTCTCGAGATTTTTTCCAGAACTTGTTCTCTTCTGCTGGCGAGCTGAGAAAGAAATAGTTATAAAAAAAATACCTTTAGCTTTTAAATGCCGAGTCTTGTAGATTGCAGTACCTCCCCTGTGGACAACAGATTACATATGCGATTCACCAGTGAAGAAACCTCTTGTGAGCAAAAGGCTCACCTTGTTTGGCCACTGAAGCCTTTCACTGGAGAGGCACTATGCCCGTATCCGTTTTACTCACAGGACAGAGAGTATGCATCTCGGTGGAACCTCCAAGAAGTAACTGTCGAAATCTCGACCTCCGAAAAGAATTACTCCGACACTTACAGCTCCGGTAGAAGTTTCTTTAATTTACTTGCTCGCTCGTTAGTTGTCGTACTCGCACTATAGATCAACCTCGTTTCTTCTTCTCCTGCCAAGAATGTCTGTGCGACCAGTGCTGCTGCCTCTAGGGTCAAGTTCTTGGTCTCTATGAGCTTACGGAATACGCCTGTGTGGCCTATTCCTTCAATAAAAAAGTCTCTCAATACTTCTCTCCTTAGTTCATCAGAGAACTCACATAAACCAGCCAGCCTCCGAACTTCCGACACATAGTCGGGTATGCTGTGGCCCACACAATATCTGTAGTTCTAGAACCTGTGTCTGGCCATGTGTAGGCTGCTCACTGGCTTCAGGTGGTCTCTTAGCAGTGTGCTCAACTCTTCAAACCACTTGCTTGCTGGTTTCTCGGGTGCCAGCAGATCCTTCATTAAGGCGTATGTTTTCGAGCCACAGCTGATCAAGAGATGGGCTCTTCTCTTGTCTGCCTTGTCGTCGCCCAACCAGTCTTTGGTTACAAAGCTTTGCTGGAGCCTTTCTATAAAGTCCTCCAAATTATCTCCAGCATTGTATTTCTCATCTGAGCCGTTGATAGCCATTCTGTGGATTTTGTGATCCCGTAACTCGTCGCCACTGTAAAGTCCTGATCCTGCAGTACAGACTTACACGAGGCACATGCTGAAGTCAAGGTCATTCAGGACCTGCACCTTTATTTCACAGCTCTCGAATGCCACACTTGCCTGAGACCTGCCTTTATATACCTGTGTGGAACAGGTATGCAGTGTCTCCTGCAAGTGCATCCCTGGTGGTAAGGTATGCTTGTGGTTACAGGTCATGTCTAGTTACAGTCATGTATCGCATGGTAAGGTACAGTTATATACAGTAGTGTGAGATACATGACACATGGTGTGTTCACTGACCAAGGATGGACAAAGTTCATTTCTCCCACATGTATTTCAAGGTTCTGCCAACTCCCATACCTCTGTTGTTGAAAGAACTAATGGGTCACCTTCTTATTAAAAAAATGCATTCTCGGGATGTGGGCGACACTAGCAAGGTTGCATTTACTGTTCATTCTGTGCCAGCCTAGAATCCTCAAAAGAAAAGAAAATGTTTGCAATTTTACAATCTGTGACCAACTATCGAAGAGAAACTGGCCCTCGTAATAACAGTGGGTCCCGTCTTCCGCTAGGTTCAGATCCTGATGTGCTCACACAACTGCAGGTATATACGGCACAGGGGGAAAGGGAGGCAGAACTAGCAGGCAATTACAGTGGATAATACAATTCCCCCCCCCCTTTCTGAACACAAAAAGTGCCCGCTCTCACTTCCAACGCAACTTTGCAAGATCAACTAAAATGGGGGCAGGGGTGGCAGTGTTTGGTGTAACAATGTAGAGGAGTTTTACTCAGCATCTTACTCTAGCTGCAATGTAATGAGATTAGGGAAGGGAAATATAGTGAATGTGACTCTGGGCTACAGAACCCCACACAGGAAAGGGGTTTGGCAATATTGGTGGATAGTTCATTGCAGCCAACAACACACAGTAGCAGGAAGGAAAGCTAACCTGCTCTTGGGATGGGTAGAGCACAAATCCCAGGAGACTCTGGCCACAAGATATCCAGCTTGGGGGCAGTGCAGAAAAGGGCACCTAATCTTAAGGTAGAGATTGAAGAGCATGGGATTCTTTACTGTTGATAAGATAAGACTACATGAGAGAGGCAGATAGCGTAGAAGAATTTAAGGGTGAATTGAATTGATAATTGAACGATATTTCAGCCAGATGGATGTAGAGTCTTTTTCTTTTCCAGTTCTGTACTTCCTTATGTTACTGTGTACGTTCCCTGGGAATGTTTATTGGGACAGTGTAAAGGGAGCGTTACTCTGTATCCAATCCATGCTGTACCTGCCCTCAGAGTTGTTGATGGGCAGTGTAGTGGGAGCTTTACTCTGCATAAAACCCATGCTGAGGCTAGATGTACAAGTGAAATGTCTGCCATTCTCATCACTGACAGCCTCCACCTTGAAGGGCACAAAAAGACCGATAAAACAATAAAAACATTCCAACCACTTTGACAGTATTGTGCTTTCCTTCCTTCAGATCTCTGCAGTTATTGTGCATCCTGCCTATGACCCGATCCTGCTTGATTCAGATATTGCAATAATCAAACTGATGGACAAGGCGAAAATCACTGACCAGGTGCAGCCTGTGTGTCTCCCTGATGTGAAAGATCTATCCACCATGAATACACAGGGCTACGTCACCGGGTGGAAAATGCAGAGTGATGCCAAGGACTCAGCCCATAAAAATGAGACCCTCCGTGTGGGCACCATTGAAATCGGCGATTCCGTCCAGTGCGAGCAGCAGTACGAGGACCACGGGATCTCCGTCAGCATCACCGAGAACATGTTCTGCGCCCGCCAAGATCCGAGCGGTTGGTCAAACATCTGCCCGTTGGAGACGGGTGGTGTGGCCACCTTCCCCGCGGCAGACAGGGCAGCCTCTGCTCTCACCTGGTACCTGCTGGGGTTGGTGAGCTGGGGCTACGAGAAAGGATGCAGCCAGGAACTATTCACCGTCTATACAAATGTAGCTCCATTCAAAGACTGGATTGAGAAACATTTGAAATAAGACTCTTTCCATAAGGTAGCGTCTCACAATGCCTACAGGAACAATGGCTTTGGTTTCGAGTTTGTATTGTTCGAACTGTTTGATACTTTTACACAAGATAACCCATATATACATTGTAACAGCTTAAGCAGTCAGCACAGATCATCCTTCTCATAAAACGACTGAAATGATGGTTCTGATTCTTTCTTAGGACATGCAAATTTAAACTATCCAATTGAAATGATTTCATTCTTCCACTACAGGGGATTAATTCAGCCCCTACCCCACGGGTCAAACTGGGATCCAGTTCACTCCCCACTCCCCACCTCAGCGATCAAATCCATCCCCAGCCCCCCGACACCACTGGGAGTTATTTTGACAGCCAAAAATGGGGTGAATGATTATTTCCACCGTGTTCTTATTCCCTCTGCGCCTGTATCCCCGTACTGTGGTACTGTGTATGTGTACTCGATCCAGTCACACTGTGCACTCGATCCAGTCACACTGTGCACTCGATCCGGTCACACTGTGCCCTCGATCCGGTCACACTGTGCCCTCGATCCGGTCATACTGTGCACTCGATCCAGTCACACTGTGCCCTCGATCCGGTCACACTGCCCTCGATCCGGTCACACTGCCCTCGATCCAGTCACACTGTGCCCTCGATCCGGTCACACTGTGCCCTCGATCCAGTCGCACTGTGCCCTCGATCCGGACACACTGTGCCCTCGATCCGGACACACTGTGTCCATGATCCAGTCACACTGCCCTCGATCCGGTCACACTGTGCCCTCGATCCGGTCACACTGCCCTAGATCCTGACACACTGTGCCCTCGATCCGGTCACACTGTGCCCTCGATCCGGTCACACTGTGCCCTCGATGCGGTCACACACTGCCCTCGATCCGGTCACACTGCCCTCGATCCGGACACAATGTGCCCTCGATGCGGTCACACACTGCCCTCGATCCGGACACACTGTGCCCTCGATCCAGTCGCACTGTGCCCTCGATCCGGACACACTGTGCCCTTGATCCGGTCACACTGCCCTCGATCCAGTCACACTGCCCTCGATCCAGTCACACGGCCCTCGATCCGGTCACACTGCCCTCGATCCGGTCACACTGTGCCCTCGATCCGGACACACGTGCCCTCGATCCGGTCACACTGTGCCCTCGATCCGGTCACACTGTGCCCTCGATCCGGTCACACTGCCCTCGATCCAGTCACACTGCCCTAGATCCTGACACACTGTGCCCTCGATCTGGTCACACTGTGCCCTCGATCCGGTCACACTGTGCCCTCGATCCGGTCACACTGTGCCCTCGATGCGGTCACACACTGTGCCCTCGATCCGGTCACACTGCCCTCGATCCAGACACACTGCCCTCGATCCGGTCACACTGTGCCCTTGATCCGGTCACACTGTGCCCTTGATCCGGTCACACTGCCCTCGATCCGGACACACACTGCCCTCGGTCCGGTCACACTGCCCTCGATCTGGCCACACTATGCCCTCGATCCGGTCACACTGCCCTCGATCCGGACACACTGTGCCCTCGATCCGGTCACACTGCCCTCGATCTGGCCACACTATGCCCTCGATCCGGTCACACTGCCCTCGATCCGGTCACACTGCCCTCGATCCGGTCACACTGCCCTCGATCCGGTCACACTGTGCCCTCGATCCGGTCACACTGCCCTCGATCCGGTCACACTGCCCTCGATCCGGTCACACTGCCCTCGATCCGGTCACACTGTGCCCTCGATCCGGTCACACTGTGCCCTCGATCCGGTCACACTGCCCTCGATCCGGTCACACTGCCCTCGATCCTGACACACTGCCCTCGATCCGGTCACACTGCCCTCGATCCGGTCACACTGCCCTCGATCCGGTCACACTGTGCCCTCGATCCGGTCACACTGCCCTCGATCCGGTCACACTGCCCTTGATCCTGACACACGTGCCCTCGATCCGGTCACACTGTGCCCTCGATCCGGTCACACTGTGCCCTCGATCCGGTCACACTGCCCTCGATCCAGTCACACTGCCCTCGATCCGGTCACACTGTGCCCTCGATCCGGTCACAATGTGCCCTCGATCCGGTCACACAGGCCTCAATCCAGTCACACTGCCCTCGATCCGGTCACACTGCCCTTGATCCTGACTCACGTGCCCTCGATCCGGTCACACTGTGCCCTCGATCCGGTCACACTGTGCCCTCGATCCGGTCACACTGCCCTCGATCCAGTCACACTGCCCTCGATCCAGTCACACTGCCCTCGATCCGGCCACACTGTGCCCTCGATCCGGTCACACCATGCCCTCGATCCGGTCACACTGCCCTCGATCCAGTCACACTGCCCTCGATCCGGTCACACCATGCCCTCGATCCGGTCACACTGCCCTCGATCCAGTCACACTGCCCTCGATCCAGTCACACTGCCCTCGATCCAGTCACACTGCCCTCGATCCGGCCACACTGTGCCCTCGATCCAGTCACACTGCCCTCGATCCAGTCACACTGCCCTCGATCCGGTCACACCATGCCCTCGATCCGGTCACACTGTGCCCTCGATCCGGTCACACACTGCCCTCGATCCGGACACACTGCCCTCGATCAGGTCACACACTGCCCTCGATCTGGTCACACTGCCCTCGATCCGGTCACACTGCCCTCGATCCGGTCACACTGCCCTCGATCCGGTCACACTGCCCTCGATCCGGTCACACTGCCCTCGATCAGGTCACACACTGCCCTCGATCTGGTCACACTGCCCTCGATCTGGTCACACACTGCCCTCGATCCGGTCACACTGCCCTCGATCCGGTCACACTGCCCTCGATCCGGTCACACTGCCCTCGATCTGGTCACACCGCCCTCGATCCGGTCACACTGCCCTCGATCCGGTCACACTGCCCTCGATCCGGTCATACTGTGCCCTCGATCCGGTCACACTGCCCTCGATCCGGTCACACTGCCCTCGATCCGGTCACACTGTGCCCTCGATCCGGACACACTGTGCCTTCGATCCGGTCACACTGCCCTCGATCCGGTCACACTGCCCTCGATCCGGTCAGACTGTGCCCTCGATCCGGTCACACTGCCCTCGATCCGGTCACACTGCCCTCGATCCGGTCACACTGCCCTCGATCCGGTCACACTGTGCCCTCGATCCGGTCACACTGTGCCCTCGATCCGGTCACACTGTGCCCTCGATCCGGTCACACTGCCCTTGATCCGGTCACACTGTGCCCTCGATCCGGTCACACCGTGCCCTCGATCCGGTCACGTATGTGTCCTCGGTCCGGTCACGTATGTGCACGCGATCTAGTTATGCATGTGCTCTTGATCCAGTCACGCATGTGCACTCGATACAATCACACATTCGACATTGTGATGGCTGAGGCCTGCAGAGCAAGCTTTCTTTGGCTCCGTCTGGAGAAGATCGGAGATCAGATGGGTTGGGAGAGGAGTGGGGAGGGAAGGGGGGGTACAGGAGCTCGGAGAGGGTAAGGAGAGGAGAGGAGGAAGGAGAGGGGTGGGAGGAGAGGGAGAGAGGAGAGGGGAGGGAGGAGAGGGGAGCTCGGAGAGTGGAGAGGAGCTTGCGAGGGAGAGGAGAAAGTGAGGAACTTGGGGAAAGAAGGTCAGGAGTTGTGGGTGGAGGTCAGGAACTCGGGGAGAAGGTCATGACTCGGAGGGGGGTGGAAATGTCAGAAACTCCAGGGGCTGGGGAAACTTAGGAACTCAGGGGTTGGGGTTAGAGCACGGAGAGAACAGTGGGGAAAGGGGAAGATCGTTATGCAGGTCTGAAGTGGGAAGGGAACGAGAGCGAGAATGAGATCCAGATAGAACAATGGATCACATTCACCCCACTCTGTTTGATGTGGATCACGTATTTCCAACCGGATGAATTAGTGAATCCCTTCTCACACACGGAGCAGGTGAACGGCTCTCCCCAGTGTGAACTTGCTGGTATGTCAGACGTTTGGATACACACACGGAACCCACACACGGACCTCACACACATAGCCAGCACATACACCCCACACACACCCTCCACCCAAAAACACCCCCCCCACACACACACCCAGCTCATACACACACATAACCCACACACACACCCGCTCCACACACACACCACCCCCCTACACACACACACCAGCCCCACACACACCCCACACACAACGATCAAAATCACCCCCCACTCCATGATCAAAATCACCCCCTCCGCAATGATCAAAATCACTTCCCCACCGCCTCCACGATCAAAATCAACCCCCCACGATCAAAATCACCCCCCCTCCACGATCAAAATCAACCCCCCCTCCACGATCAAAATCAA
The DNA here is from genome assembly GCF_044704955.1 of Pristiophorus japonicus. Taxonomy (NCBI): domain Eukaryota; kingdom Metazoa; phylum Chordata; class Chondrichthyes; family Pristiophoridae; genus Pristiophorus; species Pristiophorus japonicus. The sequence continues at coordinate 87,049,202 of NC_091990.1, read as the reverse complement.
CCCCCCCTCCACGATCAGAATCACACCCCCTCCACGATCAAAATCAACCCCCCCTCCACGATCAGAATCACCCCCCACGATCAAAATCACCCCGTCATACATGATCAAAATCACCCTTCCACGATCAAAATTACTCTCCCCCACTCCACAATCAAAATCACCCCCACTCCACGATCAAATTCACTCAGCCCCCCCCAACGATCAAAATCACCCCCCCTACATGATCACAATCACACCCCCATGACCAAAATTACTCTCCCCCACTCCACGATCAAAATCACCCCCACTCCACGATCAAAATCACCCCAACCTACGATCAAAAGCACTACCCCAATCAAAATCACCCCCCCACGATCAAAATCAACCCCCTCCACGATCAAAATCATCCCCCATGCCATGATCAAAATCAGCCCCCCAAAATCACTCCCCCCCGCTTTGCAATCAAAATCCCTCCCCCTCCACGATCAAAATCACTCCTCGCACATCCATGATCAAAATCACACCCCCCCTCCACAATCAAAATCATCCCCCCACTCCACGATCAAAAACACCCTCCACGATCAAAATCACACCCACCCCACGATCAAAATCAGCCCCTCACGATCAAAATCACTCCCCCCATCCACGCTCAAAATCATACCACCCTACGATCAAAATCACCTCCCCCTCCACGATCAAAATCACACCCCACTCCACAATCAAAATCACCCCCCCCTCAATGATCAAAATCACCCCCCATTCATGATCGAAATCACCGCACCCCCATGATCAAAATCAGCCCACCCCCTCCATGATCAAATTCCACCCCCCCTCCCCGCTCCACGATCAAAATCACTCACCACCTTCCACGATCAAAATCACCCGCCTTCCACGATCAAAATCACCCCCTCTCCATGCTCAAAATCACTCCGCCCCTCCACGATCAAAATCACCCGCCTTCCACGATCAAAATCACCCCCTCTCCATGCTCAAAATCACTCCGCCCCTCCACGATCAAAATCACCCGCCTTCCACGATCAAAATCACCCCCTCTCCATGCTCAAAATCACTCCGCCCCTCCACGATCAAAATCACTCCCCACCCTCCATGATCAAAATCACTACTCCCACCCCCGACGATCAAAATCACCTCCTCGCCACAATCAAAATCACTTCCCCACCCTTGCCACGATCAAAATCACCCCTCCTCCACAATCAAAATCACCCCTAACCCTCCACGATCAAAATCACCAACCCCGCTCCACGATCAAAATCATTCCGCCCCGCCAACGATCAAAATCACCCCCCTCCTCCATGATCAAAATCACTCCTCGCACCTCCACGATCAAAATCACACCCCCCCCTCCACAATCAAAATCACCCCCCCACTCCACGATCAAAAACACCCCCCACGATCAAAATCAGCCCCCACGATCAAAATCACTCCCCCCATCCACGCTGAAAATCACACCACCCTACGATCAAAATCACCCCAACCTCCATGATCAAAATCACACCCCCGTTCCACGATCAAAATCCCCCCCACTCCACGATCAAAATCACGCCCCCCCTCCGCGATCAAAATCACCCCCCCCCGCCTGCACGATCAAAATCAGCCCCCCCCGCTCCAAGATCAAAATCAGCAACCCCCTCCACGTTCAAAATTACCCCCCCACGATCAAAATCACTCCCCCCCTCCACGATCAAAATCACTCCACCCCTGTCCATGACCAAAATCACCCGCCCCTCCACGATCAAAATCACCCCCCCAACGATCAAAATCACCCCACCCCTTCCACGATCAAAATCACTCCGCCCCCCCAACGATCCAAATCACCCCCCCTCCACGATCAAAATCATCCCACCCCACTCCCCCCACAATCAAAATCACCCCCGCCCCACACGATCAAAATCACCCTCCCATATTCAAAACTATCCTCCCCACGAACAAAATCACACACCCGTCCACGATCAAAATCACACCCCCAAATTCAAAATCACTGCCCCCATGATCAAAATCACCCCCCCCCCCCGCACGATCAAAATCATCTGCCCCTCCACGGTCAAAATCACACCCCCACGATCAAAATCATCCCCCCCTCCACGATCTAAATCACCCCGCCTCAATGATCAAAATCACTCCCCCCTCCACGGTCAAACTCACTCCCCCACGAGATCAAAATCACCCCCGCCCCCCACAATCAAAATCACCCTCCCATATTCAAAATCATTGCCCGCCTTCCACGATCAAAATCACCCCCCCACGATCAAAATCACACCCCCTCCACGCTCAAAATCACCCCCCCTCCACGATCAAAATCCCTCCCACCCCACGATCAAAATCACTCCCCATCTTCCACGATCAAAATCACCTACCTTCCACGATCAAAATCACACCCCCTCCACGATCAAAATCACTCCGCACCTCCACGATCAAAATCCCTCACCCCCTCCTTGATCAAAATCACTCACCACTCTCCATGATCAAAATCACTCCTCCCGCCTCCAAGATCAAAATTCACCCCCCCGACGATCAAAATCACCCTCTGCCACAATCAAAATCACTCCCCCATCATGAACAAAATCACACCCCCATGATCAAAATCACTCCCCCTCCGTCCACGATCAAAATCACCCCCCCCTCGCCACGATCAAAATCACTCCACCCGCCATGATCAAATTCACCCCTCCTCCACGATCAAAATCACTCCCCATCCACAATCAAAATCACCCCCAAACCATGATCAAAATCAGCCACCCACAATCAAAATCACTCCCCCACTTCGCGATCAAAATCACCTCTCGTCCATGATCAAAATCACGTCCCCCCTCCACGATCAAAATCACCCCCACACCACGATCAAAATCAGCCCCCCACAATCAAAATCATTCTCCCCTTCGCGATCAAAATCCCTTCCCCCGCCACGTCAAAATCAACCCCCCACTCCACGATCAAAAGCACCCCCCACTCCACGATCAAAAACACCCTCCATGATCAAAATCACACCCACCCCACGATCAAAATCACCCCCCACGATCAAAATCACTGCCCCCCCCACTCCACGATCAAAATCATCCCCCCTCCACGCTCAAAATCACCCCCACTCCACGTTCAAAATCCCTCCCCTCCCCACGATCAAAATCACTCCCCACCTTCCATGATCAAAATCACCCCCCACTCCACAATCAAAATCACCCCCCCCACTCCACGATCAAAATCACCACCGCCTCCACGATCAAAATCAATCCCCCCTCCACGATCAAAATCACCCCCCACTTCACGATCAAAATCAACCACCACAATAAAAATCACTCCCACCACCTCCATGATCAAAATTACCCCCCCTCCCACCACACGAACAAAATCACCCCCGCCCCCCACGATTAAAATCACCCCCGTATTCAAAATCACCCCCCCACGAACAAAATCACACTCCCCTCCACGATCAAAATTACGCCCCCTCCACGATCAAAATCACTACCGCTGTCCACGATCAAAATCACCCCCCCAAGATCAAAATCACTGCCCCCCACGATCAAAATCACCCGCCCGCACGATCAAAATCACCCTCCCTCACGATCAAAATCACCCCCCCTCACGATCAAAATCACGCCGTCTCTCCACGATCAAAACCACCCCCCCGAATGATTAAAATCACCCCCACAACGATCAAAATCACCCCCATTCACGATCGAAATCACCACTCCCCCATGATCAAAATCAGCCCACCCCCTCCACGATCAAAATCATTCCCCGCTCCACGATCAAAAACACCCCCCACTCCACGATCAAAAACACCCTCCACGATCAAAATCACACCAACCCAACGATCTAAATCACGCCCCACTCCGCGATCAAAATCACTCCCCCCGCCTGCACGATCAAAATCACCCCCCCCGCTCCAATATCAAAATCACCCGCCCCTCCACGATCAAAATCACCCCCCACGCCATGATCAAAAACAGCCCCCCACAATCAAAATCACTCCCCACTTCGCGATCAAATTCCCTCCCCCCTCCACGATCAAAATCAACCACCCACTCCACGATCAAAAACACCCTCCATGATCAAAATCACACCCACCCCACGATCAAAATCACCCCCCACGATCAAAATCACTGCCCCCCCACTCCACGATCAAAATCACCCCCCCTCCACGCTCAAAATCACCCCCCCTCCACGTTCAAAATCCCTCCCCTCCCCACGATCAAAATCACTCCCCACCTTCCATGATCAAAATCACCCGCCATCCACGCTCAAAATCACACCCCCTCCATGCTCAAAATCACTCCGCCCCTCCACGATCAAAATCCCTCCCCCCGCTCCACGATCAAAATCACTCCCCACCCTCCATGATCAAAATCACTCCTCCCGCCTCCAAGATCAAAATCACCCCCCCGACGATCAAAATCACCCCCCCACTCCACGATCGAAATCACTCCCCACCCTCCACGATCAAAATCTCCCCCCCCCCCTCCACGATCAAAATCACTCCCCACCCTCCATGATCAAAATCACTCCTCCCGCCTCCAAGATCAAAATCAACCCCCGACGATCAAAATCACCCTCTGCCACAATCAAAATCACTCCCCCCATCACGAACAAAATCACCTCCCCCATGATCAAAATCACTCCACCTCCGTCCACGATCAAAATCAGCCCCCCTCGCCACGATCAAAATCACCCCAAACCCTCCACAATCAAAATCACCCCCTCACCATGATCAAAATCAGCCACCCACAATCAAAATCACTCCCCCCCTTCGCGATCAAAATCACCCCTCCTCCACGATCAAAATCACCCCAAACCCTCCACAATCAAAATCACCCCCACTCCACAGTCAAAAACACCCTCCACGATCAAAATCACCCCCCACGCCATGATCAAAATCAGCCCCCCACAATCAAAATCACTCACCCCCTTCACGATCAAAATCCCTCTCCCCTCCACGATCAAAAATACCCCCCACTCCACGATCAAAAATACCCCCCACTCCACGATGAAAAACACCCTCCATATTCAAAATCACACCCACCCCACGATCAAAATCACCCCCCACGATCAAAATCACTGCCACCCCCACTCCATGATCAAAACCACCCCCTGCCGATGATCAAAATCACCCCCCACTCCACAACCAAAATCACCCCCCCGACTCCACGATCAAAATCACCACCGCCTCCACGATCAAAATCATTCCCCCCTCCACGATCAAAATCACCCCCCACTACACGTTCAAAATCAACCACCACAATAAAAATCACTCCCACCACCTCCATGATCAAAATTACCCCCCCTCCCACCACACGAACAAAATCACCCCCGCCCCCCACGATTAAAATCACCCCCCATATTCAAAATCACCCCCCCACGAACAAAATCACACTCCCCTCCACGATCAAAATTACGCCCCCTCCACGATCAAAATCACTACCGCTGTCCATGATCAAAATCACCCCCCTAAGATCAAAATCACTGGCCCCCACGATCAAAATCACCCGCCCGCACAATCAAAATCACACTCCCTCACGATCAAAATCACCCTCCTCACGATCAAAATCACGCCGTCTCTCCACGATCAAAACCACCCCCCCGAATGATTAAAATCACCCCCACAACGATCAAAATCACCCCCATTCACGATCGAAATCACCGCTCCCCCATGATCAAAATCAGCCCACCCCCTCCACGATCAAAATCATTCCACGCTCCACGATCAAAAACACCCCCCACTCCACGATCAAAAACACCCTCCACGATCAAAATCACACCAACCCAATGATCAAAATCACGCCCCACTCCGCGATCAAAATCACTCCCCCCGCCTGCACGATCAAAATCACTCCCCCCGCCTGCACGATCAAAATCACCCCCCGCTCCAAGATCAAAATCACCCGTCCCTCCACGATCAAAATCACCCCCCACGCCATGATCAAAAACAGCCCCCCACAATCAAAATCACTCCCCACTTCGCGATCAAATTCCCTCCCCCCTCCACGATCAAAATCAACCCCCCACTCCACGATCAAAAACACCCTCCATGATCAAAATCACACCCACCCCACGACCAAAATCACTCCCCACAATCAAAATCACTGCCCCCCCACTCCACGATCAAAATCACCCCCCCTCCACGCTCAAAATCACCCCCCCTCCACGTTCAAAATCCCTCCCCTCCCCACGATCAAAATCACTCCCCACCTTCCATGATCAAAATCACCCGCCATCCACGCTCAAAATCACACCCCCTCCATGCTCAAAATCACTCCGCCCCTCCACGATCAAAATCCCTCCCCCCGCTCCACGATCAAAATCACTCCCCACCCTCCATGATCAAAATCACTCCTCCCGCCTCCAAGATCAAAATCACCCCCCCGACGATCAAAATCACCCCCCCACTCCACGATCGAAATCACTCCCCACCCTCCACGATCAAAATCTCTCCCCCCCCTCCACGATCAAAATCACTCCCCACCCTCCATGATCAAAATCACTCCTTCCGCCTCCAAGATCAAAATCAACCCCCGACGATCAAAATCACCCTCTGCCACAATCAAAATCACTCCCCCCATCACGAACAAAATCACCCCCCCATGATCAAAATCACTCCCCCTCCGTCCACGATCAAAATCACCCCCCCTCGCCACGATCAAAATCACCCCAAACCCTCCACAATCAAAATCACCCCCTCACCATGATCAAAATCAGCCACCCACAATCAAAATCACTCCCCCACTTCGCGATCAAAATCACCCCTCCTCCACGATCAAAATCACCCCTCCTCCACGATCAAAATCACCCCAAACCCTTCACAATCAAAATCACCCCCACTCCACGATCAAAAACACCCTCCACGATCAAAATCACCCCCCACTATCAAAATCACTGCCCCCCCCACTCCATGATCAAAAGCACCCCCTGCCGATGAGCAAAATCACCACCCACTCCACAATCAAAATCACCCCCCCCCCACTCCACGATCAAAATCACCACCGCCTCCACGATCAAAATCATTCCCCCCTCCACGATCAAAATCACCCCCCACTACACGATCAAAATCAACCACCACAATAAAAATCACTCCCCCCACCTCCACGATCAAAATTACCCCCCCCACCACCAGAACAAAATCACCCCCGCTCCCCACGATTAAAATCACCCCCCATATTCAAAATCACCCCCCCACGAACAAAATCACACTCCCCTCCACGATCAAAATTACGCCCCTCCATGATCAAAATCACTACCGCTGTCCATGATCAAAATCACCCCCCCCCCCAAGATCAAAATCACTGCCCCCCATGATCAAAATCACCCGCCCGCACGATCAAAATCACCCCCCCTCACGATCAAAATCACGCCGCCTCTCCACAATCAAAACCACCCCCCCTCAATGATTAAAATCACCCCCCACTCCACGATCAAAATCACGCCCCACTCCGCGATCAAAATCACTCCCCCCGCCTGCACGATCAAAATCACCCCCCTCCCGCTCCAAGATCAAAATCACCCGCCCCTCCACGATCGAAATCACCCCCCACGCCATGATCAAAATCAGCCCCCCACAATCAAAATCACTCCCCCCTTCGCGATCAAAATCCCTCCCCCCTCCACGATCAAAATGAACCCCACACTCCACGATCAAAAACACCCCCCACTCCACGATCAAAAACACACTCTATGATCAAAATCACACCCACCCCACGATCAAAATCACTGCCCCACTCACTCGACGATCAAAATCATACCCCCTCCACGCTCAAAATCACACCCCCTCCACGTTCAAAATCCCTCCCCTCCCCACGATCAAAATCACTCCCCACCTTGCATGATCAAAATCACCCGCCATCCACGCTCAAAATCACACCCCCTCCATGCTCAAAATCACTCCTCCCCTCCATGAAGCAAAATTACTCCCCCCCTCCACGATCAAAATCACTCCCCACGTCCATGATCAAAATCACCCCCCACTCCACGATCAAAATCACCCCCCCTCGCCACGATCAAAATCACTCCCCCACTCAATCAAAATCATCCCCCATTTCAAAATCAGCCCCCCACGAACAAAATCACACTCCCCTCCACGATCAAAATTACGCCCCCTCCATGATCAAACTCACTCCCCCTCCGTCCACGATCAAAATCACGCCCACCTCCACGATCAAAATCACCCTTTTCCACGAACAAAATCACACTCCCCTCCACGATCAAAATCACTCCCCACGCCCATGATCAAAATCACCCCCCACTCCACGATCAAAATAACCCCCCCCTCGCCACGATCAAAATCACTCCCCCCCAATCAAAATCCCCCCCCGCCACGATCAAAATCACCCCCCACTCCACGATCAAAAACACCCTCCACGATCAAAATCACACCCACCCCCACTCCACGATCAAAACCACCCCCTGCCGATGATCAGAATCACTCCCCCCTCCACGATCAAAATAACCCCCGCCATGATCAAAATCACACCCCCACGATCAAAATCATTTCCCCCCGCATAATCAAAATCAGCCCCCCAAGATCAAAATCACCCCCCACTCCACGATCAAAAACACCTCCTGCCCTCCAGGATCAAAATCATACCCACCCCACGATCAAAATCACTCCACTCCCCACTCCATGATCAAAATCACCCCCCGCCCTTCATGATCAAAATCACTCCCCTCCCCACTCCATGATCAAAATCACCCCCCGCCCTTCATGATCAAAATCACTCCCCTCCCCACTCCATGATCAAAATCACCCCCCGCACTTCACGATCAAAATCACTCCGCCTCCACAGTCAAAATCACCCCCACCCCCACGAACAAAAGCACTCCCCATCCACAATCAAAATCACCTCCTGCCCTCCAGGATCAAAATCATACACCGCTACGATCAAAATCACCTCCTGCCCTCCAGGATCAAAATCATACACCGCTACATTCAAAATCACACCAACCTCCACGATCAAAATCAACACCCGTCACGAACAAAATCACGTTCCCGCCCTCCACGATCAAAATCACCTCCCCATTCACGATCGAAATCACCGCCGCCCCCATGATCAAAATCAGCCCACCCCCTCCATGATCAAAATCACCTCCCCCTCGCGCCACGATCACAATCACTCCACACCCCCCAACAATCAAAATCACTCCCTGCTTTCCACGATAAAATTCACCCCCCTCCATGATCAAAATCACCCCCCCTCCACAATCAAAATCACCCCCCTCCACAATCACAATCACTCCCCCCGTTCGACGATCAAAATCACTCCCCACCCACTACGATCAAAATCACTCCTCCCGCCTCCAAGATCAAAATCACCACCCCCACCTACGATAAAAATCACCCCCTGCCACAATCAAAATCACTCGCTCCATCATGATCAAAATCACCACCCCCATGATCAAAATCACTCCCCCTCCGTCCACGATCAAAATCATCCCCACCTCCACGATCAAAATCACCCCCCCTCCATGATCAAAATAACCCCAAACCCTCCACGATCAAAATCACTCCCCACGCCCATGATCAAAATCACCCCCCACTCCACGATCAAAATCACCCCCGCTCGCCACGATCAAAATCACTCCCCCTCGCCACGATCAAAATCACTCCCCCCGCCACGATCAAAATCACCCCCCATCCACGATCAAAATCACCACCCCTCCATGATCAAACTCATTCCCCCTCCGTCCACGATCAAAATCACGCCCACCTCCACGATCAAAATCACCCTTTTCCACGAACAAAATCACACTCCCCTCCACGATCAAAATCACCACCCCCGCTCCATGATCAAAATCACTCCCCCCGCCTCCACGATCAAAATCACTCCCCACGCCCATGATCAAAATCACCCCCCACTCCACGATCAAAATAACCCCCCCCCTCGCCACGATCAAAATCACTCCCCCCCAATCAAAATCCCCCCCCCCGCCACGATCAAAATCACCCCCCACTCCACGATCAAAAACACCCTCCACGATCAAAATCACACCCACCCCCACTCCACGATCAAAACCACCCCCTGCCGATGATCAGAATCACTCCCCCCTCCACGATCAAAATAACCCCCGCCATGATCAAAATCACACCCCCACGATCAAAATCATTTCCCCCCGCATAACCAAAATCAGCCCCCCAAGATCAAAATCACCCCCCACTCCACGATCAAAAACACCTCCTGCCCTCCAGGATCAAAATCATACCCACCCCACGATCAAAATCACTCCACTCCCCACTCCACGATCAAAATCACCCCCCATCCACGATCAAAATCACCACCCCTCCATGATCAAACTCATTCCCCCTCCGTCCACGATCAAAATCACGCCCACCTCCACGATCAAAATCACCCTTTTCCACGAACAAAATCACACTCCCCTCCACGATCAAAATCACCACCCCCGCTCCATGATCAAAATCACTCCCCCCGCCTCCACGATCAAAATCACTCCCCACGCCCATGATCAAAATCACCCCCCACTCCACGATCAAAATAACCCCCCCCCTCGCCACGATCAAAATCACTCCCCCCCAATCAAAATCCCCCCCCCCCGCCACGATCAAAATCACCCCCCACTCCACGATCAAAAACACCCTCCACGATCAAAATCACACCCACCCCCACTCCACGATCAAAACCACCCCCTGCCGATGATCAGAATCACTCCCCCCTCCACGATCAAAATAACCCCCGCCATGATCAAAATCACACCCCCACGATCAAAATCATTTCCCCCCGCATAACCAAAATCAGCCCCCCAAGATCAAAATCACCCCCCACTCCACGATCAAAAACACCTCCTGCCCTCCAGGATCAAAATCATACCCACCCCACGATCAAAATCACTCCACTCCCCACTCCATGATCAAAATCACCCCCCGCCCTTCACGATCAAAATCACTCCGCCTCCACAGTCAAAATCACCCCCACCCCCACGAACAAAAGCACTCCCCCTCCACAATCAAAATCAACTCCTGCCCTCCAGGATCAAAATCATACACCACTACGATCAAAATCACCTCCCGCCCTCCAGGATCAAAATCATACACAGCTACGATCAAAATCACCTCCCGCCCTCCAGGATTAAAATCATACCCCGCTACATTCAAAATCACCCCAACCTCCACGATCAAAATCAACACCCGTCACGAACAAAATCACGTTCCCGCCCTCCATGATCAAAATCACCCACCCCTCCACGATGAAAATCACATCCCCTCGCGCCACGATCACAATCACTCCACACCCCCCAACAACCAAAATCACTCCCTGCCTTCCACGATAAAATTCACCCCCCTCCATGATCAAAATCACCCCCCTTCCACAATCAAAATCACCCCCCTCCACGATCACAATCACTTCCCCCACTCGACGATCAAAATCACTCCCCACCCACTACGATCAAAATCACTCCTCCCGCCTCCAAGATCAAAATCACCACCCCCACCTACGATAAAAATCACCCCCTGCCACAATCAAAATCACTCGCTCCATCATGATCAAAATCACCACCCCCATGATCAAAATCACTCCCCCTCCGTCCACGATCAAAATCATCCCCACCTCCACGATCAAAATCACCCCCCCTCCATGATCAAAATAACCCCAAACCCTCCACGATCAAAATCACTCCCCACGCCCATGATCAAAATCACCCCCCACTCCACGATCAAAATCACCCCCCTCGCCACGATCAAAATCACTCCCCCTCGCCACGATCAAAATCACTCCCCCCGCCACGATCAAAATCACCCCCCATCCACGATCAAAATCACCACCCCTCCATGATCAAACTCATTCCCCTCCGTCCACGATCAAAATCACGCCCACCTCCACGATCAAAATCACCCTTTTCCACGAACAAAATCACACTCCCCTCCACGATCAAAATCACACCCCCGCTCCATGATCAAAATCACTCCCCCCGCCTCCACGATCAAAATCCTCCCACGCCCATGATCAAAATCACCCCCCACTCCACGATCAAAATAACCCCCCCCCCTCGCCACGATCAAAATCACTCCCCCCAATCAAAATCCCTCCCCGCCACGATCAAAATCACCCCCCACTCCACGATCAAAAACACCCTCCACGATCAAAATCACACCCACCACCCCCACTCCACGATCAAAACCACCTCCTGCCGATGATCAGAATCACTCCCCCCTCCACGATCAAAATAACCCCCGCCATGATCAAAATCACACCCCCACGATCAAAATCATTTCCCCCCGCATAACCAAAATCAGCCCCCCAAGATCAAAATCACCCCCCACTCCACGATCAAAAACACCTCCTGCCCTCCAGGATCAAAATCATACCCACCCCACGATCAAAATCACTCCACTCCCCACTCCATGATCAAAATCACCCCCCGCCCTTCACGATCAAAATCACTCCGCCTCCAAAGTCAAAATCACCCCCACCCCCACGAACAAAAGCACTCCCCCTCCACAATCAAAATCAACTCCTGCCCTCCAGGATCAAAATCATACACCACTACGATCAAAATCACCTCCCGCCCTCCAGGATCAAAATCATACATCGCTACGATCAAAATCACCTCCCGCCCTCCAGGATTAAAATCATACCCCGCTACATTCAAAATCACCCCAACCTCCACGATCAAAATCAACACCCGTCACGAACAAAATCACGTTCCCGCCCTCCACGATCAAAATCACCTCCCCATTCACGATCGAAATCACCGCCGCCCCATGATCAAAATCAGCCCACCCCCTCCATGATCAAAATCACCTCCCCCTCGCGCCACGATCACAATCACTCCACACCCCCCAACAATCAAAATCACTCCCTGCTTTCCACAATAAAATTCACCCCCCTCCATGATCAAAATCACCCCACTTCCACAATCAAAATCACCCCCCTCCACGATCACAATCACTTCCCCCACTCGACGATCAAAATCACTCCCCACCCACTACGATCAAAATCACTCCTCCCGCCTCCAAGATCAAAATCACCACCCCCACCTACGATAAAAATCACCCCCTGCCACAATCAAAATCACTCGCTCCATCATGATCAAAATCACCACCCCCATGATCAAAATCACTCCCCCTCCGTCCACGATCAAAATCACCCCCCCTCACGATCAAAATCACGCCGCCTCTCCACAATCAAAACCACCCCCCCTCAATGATTAAAATCACCCCCCACTCCACGATCAAAATCACGCCCCCCGCCTGCACGATCAAAATCACCCCCCTCCCGCTCCAAGATCAAAATCACCCGCCCCTCCACGATCAAAATCACCCCCCACGCCATGATCAAAATCAGCCCCCCACAATCAAAATCACTCCCCCCTTCGCGATCAAAATCCCTCCCCCCTCCACGATCAAAATGAACCCCACACTCCACGATCAAAAACACCCCCCACTCCACGATCAAAAACACCCTCCATGATCAAAATCACACCCACCCCATGATCAAAATCACTGCCCCACTCACTCGACGCTCAAAATCACACCCCCTCCATGTTCAAAATCCCTCCCCTCCCCACGATCAAAATCACTCCCCACCTTGCATGATCAAAATCACCCGCCATCCACGCTCAAAATCACACCCCCTCCATGCTCAAAATCACTCCTCCCCTCCACGATCAAAATCCCTCCCCCCCCTCCACGATCAAAATCACTCCCCACCCTCCATGATCAAAATCACTCCTCCCGCCTCCAAGATCAAAATCACCCCTAACACCACGATCAAAATCACCCCCCCTCCAGGATCAAAATCACCCCAAACCCTCAACGATCAAAATCACCACCATCGCTCCATGATCAAATTCACTCCCCCCCCTCCATGATCAAAATCACTCCCCACGTCCATGATCAAAATCACCCCCCACTCCACGATCAAAATTACCCCCCCTCGCCACGATCAAAATCACTCCCCCACTCAATCAAAATCACCCCCCACCACGATCAAAATCACCCCCCACTCCACGATCAAAAACACCCTCCACGATCAAAATCACACCCACCCCTACTCCACGATCAAAACCACCTCCTGCCGATGATCAAAATCACTCCCCCCTCCACGATCAAAATACCCCCCCGCCATGATCAAAATCACACTCCCACGATCAAAATCACTCCCCCCCGCACAATCAAAATCAGCCCCCCACGATCAAAATCACCCCCCACTCCATGATCAAAAACACCCTCCACGATCAAAATCACACCCACCCCACGATCAAAATCACTCCCCCCCCCACTCTACGATCAAAATCACCCCCCGCCCTTCACGATCAAAATCACTCCGCCTCCACAGTCAAAATCACCCCCTCCCCTATGATCAAAATCACACCACCCCACCCCCCCCATGATCAAAATCACTCCCCACCCCCCCGATCAAAAGCACTTCCCCTCCACGATCAAAATCACCTTCTGCCCTCCAGGATCAAAATCATACACAGCTACGATCAAAATCACCTCCCGCCCTCCAGGATTAAAATCATACCCCGCTACATTCAAAATCACTCACGCCTCCACGATCAAAAACACCGCCGCCTCCACGATCAAAATCACCCTCCTCAATGATCAAAATCACCACCCCAACGATCAAAATCACCGCCGCCCGCATGATCAAAATCAGCCCACCCCCTCCATGATCAAAATCACCTCACCCCTCGCGCCACGATCAAAATCAGTCCGCACCCCCCAACAATCAAAATCACTCCCCGCCTTCCACGATAAAATTCACCCCACTCCATGATCAAAATCACCCCCCCTCCACGATCAAAATCACCCCCCTCCACGATCAAAATCACTCCCCCCACTCCACGATCAAAATCACTCCCCACCCTCCACGATCAAAATCACTCCTCTCGCCTCCAAGATCAAAATCACCACCCGCCCGACGATTAAAATCACCCCCTGCCACAATCAAAATCACTCGCCCCATCACGATCAAAATCACTCCCCCTCCACGATCAAAATCACCCCAAACCCTCCACAATCAAAATCACCCCCACGCCATGATCAAAATCAGCCCCCCACAATCAAAATCACTCCCCCCCTTCGCGATCAAAATCCCTCCCCCCTCCACGATTAAAATCAACCCCCCACTCCACAATCAAAAACACCCTCCATGATCAAAATCACACCCACCCCTTGCTCAAAATCAGCCACCCACAATCAAAATCACTCCCCCCCCTTTGCGATCAAAATCCTTCCCCCCTCCACGATCAAAAACACCCCCCACACCACGATCAAAAACACCCTCCATGATCAAAATCACACCCACCCCACGATCATAATCACCCCCCATGATCAAAATCACTCCCCCTCCGTCCACGATCAAAATCACCCCACCTCGCCACGATCAAAATCACTCCACCTGCCATGATCAAAATCACCCCTCCTCCACGATCAAAATCATCCCCCCTCCACGATCAAAATCAACCCAAACCCTCCACCATTAAAATCACCCCCTCACCATGATCAAAATCAGCCATCCACAATCAAAATCACTCCCCCCACTTCGCGATCAAAATCACCCCTCCTCCACGATCAAAATCACCACCCCTCCACGATCAAAATCACCCCAAACCCTCCACAATCAAAATCACCCACCATGCCATGATCAAAATCAGGCCCCCACAATCAAAATCACTACCCACTTCACGATCAAAATCCCTTCCCCCTCCACGATCAAAATCAACCCCCCACTCCACGATCAAAAACACCCCCCACTCCACGATCAAAAACACCCTCCATGATCAAAATCACACCCACCCCACGATCAAAATCACGCCCCCACTCCGCGATCAAAATCACACCCCCGTCTGCATGATCAAAATCACCCCCCCGCTCCAAGATCAAAATCACCCGCCCCTCCACGATCAAAATCACCCCCCACGCCATGATCAAAATCAGCCACCCACAATCAAAATCACTCCCCCTCTTTGCGATCAAAATCCCTCCCCCCTCCACGATCAAAAACACCCCCCACACCACGATCAAAAACACCCTCCATGATCAAAATCTCACCCACCCCACGATCAAAATCACCCCCCACGATCAAAATCACTGCCCCCCCACTCGACGATCAAAACCACCCCCTGCCGATGATCAAAATCACCCCCCACTCCACAATCAAAATCACCCCCCCAACTCCACGATCAAAATCACCACCGCCTCCACGATCAAAATCACGTCCCCCCTCCACGATCAAAATCACCCCCACGCCATGCTCAAAATCAGCCACCCACAATCAAAATCACTCCCCCCCTTTGCGATCAAAATCCCTCCCCCCTCCACGATCAAAAACACCCCCCACACCACGATCAAAACCACCCCCTGCCGATGATCAAAATCACCCCCCACTCCACAATCAAAATCAGCACCGCCTCCACGATCAAAATCACTTCCCCCCTCCACGATCAAAATCACCCCCCACTCCACGATCAAAATCAACCCCCACAATAAAAATCATTCCCCCCACCTCCACGATCAAAATTACCCCCCCACCACACGATCAAAATCACCCCCGCTCCCCATGATTAAAATCATCCCCCATATTCAAAATCAGCCCCCCACGAACAAAATCACACTCCCCTCCACGATCAAAATTACGCCCCCTCCATGATCAAACTCACTCCCCCTCCGTCCACGATCAAAATCACGCCCACCTCCACGATCAAAATCACCCTTTTCCACGAACAAAATCACACTCCCCTCCACGATCAAAATCACCACCCTCGCTCCATGATCAAAATCATCCCCACCTCCACGATCAAAATCACCCCCCCTCCATGATCAAAATAGCCCCAAACCCTCCACGATCAAAATCACCACGCCCGCTCCACGATCAAAATCACTCCCCACGCCCATGATCAAAATCACCCCCCACTCCACGATCAAAATCACCCCCCCTCGCCACGATCAAAATCACCCCCCCTCGCCACGATCAAAATCATTCCCCCCGCCACGATCAAAATCACCCCCCATCCACGATCAAAATCACCACCCCTCCATGATCAAACTCACTCCCCCTCCGTCCACGATCAAAATCACGCCCACCTCCACGATCAAAATCACCCTTTTCCACGAACAAAATCACACTCCCCTCCACGATCAAAATCACCACCCCCGCTCCATGATCAAAATCACTCCCCCCCCCTCCACGATCAAAATCACTCCCCACGCCCATGATCAAAATCACCCCCCACTCCACGATCAAAATAACCCCCCCCCTCGCCACGATCAAAATCACTCCCCCCCAATCAAAATCCCCCCCCGCCACGATCAAAATCACCCCCCACTCCACGATCAAAAACACCCTCCACGATCAAAATCACACCCACCCCCACTCCACGATCAAAACCACCCCCTGCCGATGATCAGAATCACTCCCCCCTCCACGATCAAAATAACCCCCGCCATGATCAAAATCACACCCCCACGATCAAAATCATTTCCCCCCGCATAACCAAAATCAGCCCCCCAAGATCAAAATCACCCCCCACTCCACGATCAAAAACACCTCCTGCCCTCCAGGATCAAAATCATACCCACCCCACGATCAAAATCACTCCACTCCCCACTCCATGATCAAAATCACCCCCCGCCCTTCACGATCAAAATCACTCCGCCTCCACAGTCAAAATCACCCCCACCCCCACGAACAAAAGCACTCCCCCTCCACAATCAAAATCACCTCCTGCCCTCCAGGATCAAAATCATACACCACTACGATCAAAATCACCTCCCGCCCTCCAGGATCAAAATCATACACCGCTACGATCAAAATCACCTCCTGCCCTCCAGGATCAAAATCATACATCGCTACGATCAAAATCACCTCCCGCCCTCCAGGATTAAAATCATACCCCGCTACATTCAAAATCACCCCAACCTCCACGATCAAAATCAACACCCGTCACGAACAAAATCACGTTCCCGCCCTCCACGATCAAAATCACCTCCCCATTCACGATCGAAATCACCGCCGCCCCCATGATCAAAATCAGCCCACCCCCTCCATGATCAAAATCACCTCCCCCTCGCGCCACGATCACAATCACTCCACACCCCCCAACAATCAAAATCACTCCCTGCTTTCCACAATAAAATTCACCCCCCTCCATGATCAAAATCACCCCCCCTCCACAATCAAAATCACCCCCCTCCACGATCACAATCACTCCCCCCGCTCGACGATCAAAATCACTCCCCACCCACTACGATCAAAATCACTCCTCCCGCCTCCAAGATCAAAATCACCACCCCCACCTACGATAAAAATCACCCCCTGCCACAATCAAAATCACTCGCTCCATCATGATCAAAATCACCACCCCCATGATCAAAATCACTCCCCCTCCGTCCACGATCAAAATCATCCCCACCTCCACGATCAAAATCACCCCCCCTCCATGATCAAAATAACCCCAAACCCTCCACGATCAAAATCACCACGCCCGCTCCACGATCAAAATCACTCCCCACGCCCATGATCAAAATCACCCCCCACTCCACGATCAAAATCACCCCCCCACGCCACGATCAAAATCACCCCCCCTCGCCACGATCAAAATCACTCCCCCCGCCACGATCAAAATCACCCCCCATCCACGATCAAAATCACCACCCCTCCATGATCAAAATAACCCCCCGCCCTCCACGATCAAAATCACCCCCCATCCACGATCAAAATCACCACCCCTCCATGATCAAAATAACCCCCCGCCCTCGCCACGAACAAAATCACTCCCCCCGCCACGATCAAAATCACCCCAACTCCACGATCAAAATCACCTCCCCCGCACCACGATCAAAATCACCCCAACTCTACGATCAAAATCACCTCCCCCGCACCATGATCAAAATCACTCTGCTACCCCCACGATCAAAATCACCCCCCATGCTCAAAATCACTCCCCACCCCCCCCCCCCCAACGATCAAAATCACTCCCCCTCCATGATCAAAATCACCTCCTGCCCTCCAGGATCAAAATCATACACAGCTACGATCAAAATTACCTCCCGCCCTCCAGGATTAAAATCATACCCCGCTACATTCAAAATCACCCCAACCTCCACGATCAAAATCAACACCCGTCATGATCAAAATCACCCCCGCCTCCACGATCAAAATCACCCCCGCCTCCACGATCAAAATCACGCCCGCCTCCATGATCAAAATCACCCCCCTCAATGATCAAAATCACCACCCCAACGATGAAAATCACCCCCCATTCACGATCGAAATCAACGCCACCCCCATGATCAAAATCAGCCCACCCCCTCCATAATCAAAATCACCTCCCCCTCGCACCACGATCAAAATCACTCCGCACCCCCCAACAATCAAAATCACTCCCCGCCTTCCACGATAAAATTCACATCCCTCCATGATCAAAATCACCCCCTCTCCACGATCAAAATCACCCCCCTCCACGATCAAAATCACTCCCCCCCCCCCTCCACGATCAAAATCACTCACCACCCTCCACGATCAAAATCACTCCTCCCGCCTCCAAGATCAAAATCATCACACCCCCGACAATTAAAATCACCACCTGCCACAATCAAAATCACTCGCCCCATTACGATCAAAATCACCCCCCTCCATGATCAAAATCACCTCAAACCCTCCACGATCAAAATCACTCCGCCCCGCTCCACGATCAAAATCACTCCCCACGCCCATGATCAAAATCACCCCCCACACTACGATCAAAATCACCTCCCGCCCTCCAGGATTAAAATCATACCCCGCTACATTCAAAATCACCCCAACCTCCACGATCAAAATCAACACCCGTCACAAACAAAATCACGTTCCCGCCCTCCATGATCAAAATCACCCACCCCTCCACGATGAAAATCACCTCCCCCTCGCGCCACGATCACAATCACTCCACACCCCCCAACAACCAAAATCACTCCCTGCCTTCCACGATAAAATTCACCCCCCTCCATGATCAAAATCACCCCAACTCCACAATCAAAATCACCCCCCTCCACGATCAAAATTACTCCCCCCCCCCCACGATCAAAATCACTCCCCACCCTCTACGATCAAAATCACTCCTCCCGCCTCCAAGATCAAAATCACCACCCCCACCTACGATAAAAATCACCCCCTGCCACAATCAAAATCACTCGCTCCATCATGATCAAAATCACCACCCCCATGATCAAAATCACTCCCACTCCGTCCACGATCAAAATCACCCCCACCTCCACGATCAAAATCACCCCCCCTCCATGATCAAAATCACCCCCCCTCCATGATCAAAATCACCCCAAACCCTCCACGATCAAAATCACCACGCCCGCTCCACAATCAAAATCACCCCCCACTCCACGATCAAAATCATCCCCCCCTCCCCACGATCAAAATCACGCCCCCCCACGATCAAAATCACCCCCCACTCCACGATCAAAAACACCCTCCACGATCAAGATCACACCCACCCCCACTCCACGATCAAAACCACCCCCTGCCGATGATCAAAATCACTCCCCCCTCCACGATCAAAATAACCCCCCCCCCATGATCAAAATCACACCCCCAAGATCAAAATCACTCCCCCCCGCACAATCAAAATCAGCCCCCCACTCCACGATCAAAAACACCCTCCACGATCAAAATCACACCCACCCCATGATCAAAATCACTTCCCCCCGACCCCACGATCAAAATCACCCCCCACCCTTCACGATCAAAATCACTCCGCCTCCACAGTCAAAATCACCCCCACCCCCATGATCAAAATTACTCCCCCCCTCCACGATCAAAATCACTCCCCCTCCTCCCACGATCAAAATTACTCCCCCCCTCCACGATCAAAATCACTCCCCCCGCCTCCCACGATCAAAATCACCCCCCCACTCCACGATCAAAATCACCACCTCTCCATGATCAAAATAACCCCCCACCCTCCACGATCAAAATCACCCCAACTCCACGATCAAAATCACCTCCCCCGCACCACGATCAAAATCACTCCGCCCCCCCCCACGATCACAATCACCCCCCACCCTCCATGATCAAAATCACTCCTCGCACCTCCACGAACAAAGTCACCCCCCATGCTCAAAATCACTCCCCCCGCCCCCAACGATCAAAATCACTCCCCCTCCACGATCAAAATCACCTCCTGCCCTCCAGTATCAAAATCATACACAGCTACGATCAAAATTACCTCCCGCCCTCCAGGATTAAAATCATACCCCGCTACATTCAAAATCACCCCAACCTCCATGATCAAAATCAACACCCGTCACGAACAAAATCACGTCCCCGCCCTCCACGATCAAAATCACCCCGGCCTCCACGATCAAAATCACGCCTGCCCCCATGATCAAAATCAGCCCACCCGCTCCATGATCAAAATCACCTCCCCCTCGCGCCACGATCAAAATCACTCCGCACCCCCAACAATCAAAATCACTCCCCGCCTTCCACGATAAAATTCACATCCCTCCATGATCAAAATCACCCCCCCTCCACGATCAAAATCACCCCACTCCACAATCAAAATCACTCCCCCCCACTCCACGCTCAAAATCACTCCCCACCCTCCACGATTAAAATCACTCCGCACCCCCCAACAATCAAAATCACTCCCCGCCTTCCACGATAAAATTCACATCCCTCCATAATCAAAATCACCCCCCTCAATGATCAAAATCACCCCCTCCACGATCAAAATCACTCCCCCCACCTCAATGATCAAAATCACTCCCCACCCTCCACGATCAAAATCACTCCTCCCGCCTCCAAGATCAAAATCACCACACGCCCAACAATTAAAATCACCCCCTGCCACAATCAAAATCACTCGCCCCATTACGATCAAAATCACCCCCCTCCATGATCAAAATCACCTCAAACCCTCCACGATCAAAATCACCACCACCGCTCCACGATCAAAATCACTCCCCCCCGCTCCACGATCAAAATCACTCCCCACGCCCATGATCAAAATCACCCCCCCCTCGCCACGATCAAAATCACTACCCCACACTCCACGATTAAAATCACCACCCCACGATCAAAATCACTACCTCCCCCACTCCACGATCAAAACCACCCCCTGCGAATGATCAAAATCCTCCCCCACTCCATGATCAAAATCACTCCCCGCTCCTGCACGATCAAAATCACTCCCACCACCTCCAGGATCAAAATCATTCCCACCCCCCGCCCCACTCCACGATCAAAACCACCCCCTGCCGATGATCAAAATCCTCCCCCACTCCATGATCAAAATCACTCCCCGCACCTCCACGATCAAAATCACTCCCCCCACCTCCAGGATCAAAATCATTCCCACCCCCCGCCTCACTCCACGATCAAAACCACCCCCTGCCGATGATCAAAATCCTCCCCCACTCCATGATCAAAATCACTCCCCGCTCCTCCACGATCAAAATCACTCCCCCCACCTCCACAATCAAAATCCTCCCCCACTCCATGATCAAAATCACTCCCCCCACCTCCACGATCAAAATTACCCCCCCACCACACGATCAAAATCACCCCCCGCCCATCACGATCAAACTCACTCCCCCCCATCCACGATCAAAATTACCACCCCCCCACCCCGCACACGATCAAAATCACCCCCCCGCCCTTCACGATCAAAATCACTCCCTCCCTCACGATCAAAATCAGCCCCCCTCCACAATCAAAATCACCCCCCCCACCCCCCACCATGATCAAAACAACCCCAACCTCCACGATCAAAATCACCTCCTGCCCTCCAGGATCAAAATCACACCCTGCTACGATCAAAATCACCCCAATCTGCACGAACAAAATCAACACCCATCACGATCAAAATCACGTCCCCGCCCTCCATGATCAAAATCACATAACCCTCCACGATCAAAATCACCCCCCATGATCAAAATCACCCCCTCTCCACGATCAAAATCACCCCCCCCTCTCCACGAGCAAAATCACTCCCGACCGCATGATCAAAATCACCCCTCCTCTCCTCAATCAAAATCACTCCCCCCGCCTCCACGTTCAAAATCACACCCCTCCACGATCAAAATCACACCCCTCCACGATCAAAATCACCCCACCCTCCACGATCAAAATCACACCCCTCCACGATCAAAATCACCCCACCCTCCACAATCAAAATCCAACCACTCCACGATCAAAATCACCCCACCCTCCACGATCAAAATCACATCCCTCCACGATCAAAATCACCCCACCCTCCACGATCAAAATCCACCCACTCCACGATCAAAATCCACCCACACCACGATCAAAATCACCCCCCCCCCTCGCCACGATCAAAATCACTCCCCCCCACGATCAAAATCACCCCCCCCCACGATCAAAATCACCCCCTACTCCACGATCAAAAACACCCTCCACGATCAAAATCACCCCACCTTCCACGATCAAAATCACACCCCTCCACGATCAAAATCACCCCACCCTCCATGATCAAAATCACACCCCTCCACGATCAAAATCCACACACTCCACGATCAAAATCACCCCCGTCTCGCCACGATCAAAATCACTCCCCCCCACGTTCAAAATCACCCCCCACACGATCAAAATCACCCCCTACTCCACGATCAAAAACACCCTCCACGATCAAAATCACACCCACCCCCACCCCCACTCCACGATCAAAACCACCCCCTGCCGATGATCAAAATCACTCCCCCCTCCACGATCAAAATAACCCCCCCATGATGAAAATCACACCCCAGAGATCAAAATCACTCCCCCCTGCACAATCAAAATCAGCCCCCCACTCCATTATCAAAAACACCCTCCACGATCAAAATCACCCCCACCCTTCACGATCAAAATCACTCCACCTCCACAGTCAAAATCACCCCCTCCTCCATGATCAAAATCACTCACCGCACCTCCACAATCAAAATCACCCTCCACACCATGATCAAAATCAGCCCCCCACAATCAAAATCACTCTCCACTTCACGATCAAAATCCCTCCCCTCCCCACAATCAAAATCACCCCCCCACAATCAAAATCACTCCCCTCCCCACGATCAAAATCACTCCCCACATTCCATGATCAAAATCACACCCCATCCACGATCAAAATCCCTCCCCCCCTCCACGATCAAAATCACTCCCCACCCTCAATGATCAAAATCACTCTTCCCGCCTCCAAGATCAAAATCACCCCCCCCGACGATCAAAATCACCCTCTGCCACAATCAAAATCACTCCCCCCATCACGAACAAAATCACCCCCCCCATGATCAAAATCACTCCCCCTCCGTCCACAATCAAAATCACACCCCCTCGCCACGATCAAAATCACTCCACCCGCCATGATCAAAATCACCCCTCCTCCACGATCAAAATCATCCCCACTCCACGATCAAAATCAACCCAAACCCTCCACCATTAAAATCACCCCCTCACCATGATCAATATCAGCAATCCACAATCAAAATCACTCTCCCCCATCGCGATCAAAATCACCCCTCCTCCACGATCAAAATCACCCCCCCTCCACAATCAAAATCACCCCAAACCCTCCACAATCAAAATCACCCCCCATGCCATGATCAAAATCAGCCCCCCACAATCAAAATCACTCCTCCCTTCGCGATCAAAATCCCTCCCCCCCCCATGATCAAAATCACACCCCCACAATCAAAATCATTCCCCTCCGCACAATCAAAATCAGCCCCCCAAGATCAAAATCACCCCCCACTTTACGATCAAAAACACATCCTGCCCTTCAGGATCAAAATCATACCCACCCTACGATCAAAATCACTCCCCTCCCCACTCCATGATCAAAATCACCCCCCGCCCTTCATGATCAAAATCACTCCGCCTCCACAGTCAAAATCACCTCCACCCCCACGATCAAAATCACCTCCCGCCCTCCAGGATTAAAATCATACCCCGCTACATTCAAAATCACCCCAACCTCCACGATCAAAATCAACACCCGTCACAAACAAAATCACGTTCCCGCCCTCCATGATCAAAATCACCCACCCCTCCACGATGAAAATCACCTCCCCCTCGCGCCACGATCACAATCACTCCACACCCCCCAACAACCAAAATCACTCCCTGCCTTCCACGATAAAATTCACCCCCCTCCATGATCAAAATCACCCCAACTCCACAATCAAAATCACCCCCCTCCATGATCAAAATCACTCCCCCCCCTCCACGATCAAAATCACTCCCCACCCTCTACGATCAAAATCACTCCTCCCGCCTCCAAGATCAAAATCACCATCCCCACCTACAATAAAAATCACCCCCTGCCACAATCAAAATCACTCGCTCCATCATGATCAAAATCACCACCCCCATGATCAAAATCACTCCCACTCCGTCCACGATCAAAATCACCCCCACCTCCACGATCAAAATCACCCCCCCTCCATGATCAAAATCACCCCAAACCCTCCACGATCAAAATCACCACGCCCGCTCCACAATCAAAATCACCCCCCACTCCACGATCAAAATCATCCCCCCCTCCCCACGATCAAAATCACGTCCCCCACGATCAAAATCACCCCCCACTCCACGATCAAAAACACCCTCCACGATCAAAATCACACCCACCCCCACTCCACGATCAAAACCACCCCCTGCCGATGATCAAAATCACTCCCCCCTCCACGATCAAAATAACCCCCCCGTGATTAAAATCACACCCCCAAGATCAAAATCACTCCCCCCCGCACAATCAAAATCAGCCCCCCACTCCACGATCAAAAACACCCTCCACGATCAAAATCACACCCACCCCATGATCAAAATCACTTCCCCCCGACCCCACGATCAAAATCACCCCCCACCCTTCACGATCAAAATCACTCCGCCTCCACAGTCAAAATCACGCCCCATGCCATGATAAAAATCAGCCCCCCACAATCAAAATCACTCCCCCCTTCGCGATCAAAATCCCTCCCCCCCCCATGATCAAAATCACACCCCCACAATCAAAATCATTCCCCCCCGCACAATCAAAATCAGCCCCCCAAGATCAAAATCACCCCCCACTCCACGATCAAAAACACATCCTGCCCTTCAGGATCAAAATCATACCCACCCTACGATCAAAATCACTCCCCTCCCCACTCCATGATCAAAATCACCCCCCGCCCTTCATGATCAAAATCACTCCGCCTCCACAGTCAAAATCACCCCCACCCCCACGATCAAAATCACCTCCCGCCCTCCAGGATTAAAATCATACCCCGCTACATTCAAAATCACCCCAACCTCCACGATCAAAATCAACACACGTCACAAACAAAATCACGTTCCCGCCCTCCATGATCAAAATCACCCACCCCTCCACGATGAAAATCACCTCCCCCTCGCGCCACGATCACAATCACTCTACACTCCCCAACAACCAAAATCACTCCCTGCCTTCCACGATAAAATTCACCCCCCTCCATGATCAAAATCACCCCAACTCCACAATCAAAATCACCCCTCTCCACGATCAAAATCACTCCCCCTCCTCCACGATCAAAATCACTCCCCCACCCTCTACGATCAAAATCACTCCTCCCACCTCCAAGATCAAAATCACCATCCCCACCTACGATAAAAATCACCCACTGCCACAATCAAAATCACTCGCTCCATCATGATCAAAATCACCACCCCCATGATCAAAATCACTCCCACTCCGTCCACGATCAAAATCACCCCCACCTCCACGATCAAAATCACCCCCACTCCATGATCAAAATCACCCCAAACCCTCCACGATCAAAATTACCACGCCCGCTCCACAATCAAAATCACCCCCCACTCCACGATCAAAATCATCCCCCCCTCCCCACGATCAAAATCACGTCCCCCACGATCAAAATCACCCCCCACTCCACGATCAAAAACACCCTCCACGATCAAGATCACACCCACCCCCACTCCACGATCAAAACCACCCCCTGCCGATGATCAAAATCACTCCCCCCTCCACGATCAAAATAACCCCCCCATGATCAAAATCACACCCCCAAGATCAAAATCACTCCCCCCCCGCACAATCAAAATCAGCCCCCCACTCCACGATCAAAAACACCCTCCACGATCAAAATCACACCCACCCCATGATCAAAATCACTTCCCCCCGACCCCACGATCAAAATCACCCCCCACCCTTCACGATCAAAATCACTCCGCCTCCACAGTCAAAATCACCCCCACCCCCATGATCAAAATTACTCCCCCCCTCCACGATCAAAATCACTCCCACCCCCACTCCACGATCAAAACCACCCCCTGCCGATGATCAAAATCACTCCCCCCTCCACGATCAAAATAACCCCCCCCATGATCAAAATCACACCCCCAAGATCAAAATCACTCCCCCCCGCACAATCAAAATCAGCCCCCCACTCCACGATCAAAAACACCCTCCACGATCAAAATCACACCCACCCCATGATCAAAATCACTTCCCCCCCCCCACCCCACGATCAAAATCACCCCCCACCCTTCACGATCAAAATCACTCCGCCTCCACAGTCAAAATCACCCCCACCCCCATGATCAAAATTACTCCCCCCCTCCATGATCAAAATCACACTCCCCCCTCCATGATCAAAATCACCCCCCACTCCACGATCAAAATCACCCCCCCTCACCACGATCAAAATCACTCCCCCCGCCACGATCAAAATCACCCCCCATCCACGATCAAAATCACCACCCCTCCATGATCAAAATAACCCACCACCCTCCACGATCAAAATCACCCCAACTCCACGATCAAAATCACCTCCCCCGCACCACGATCAAAATCACTCCGACCCCCCCACGATCAAAATCACCCCACACCCTCCACGATCAAAATCACTCCTCGCAACTCCACGAACAAAGTCACCCCCCATGCTCAAAATCACTCCCCTCCCGCCCCCAACGATCAAAATCACTCCCCCTCCACGATCAAAATCACCTCCTGCCCTCCAGTATCAAAATCATACACAGCTACGATCAAAATTACCTCCCGCCCTCCAGGATTAAAATCATACCCCGCTACATTCAAAATCACCCCAACCTCCATGATCAAACTCAACACCCGTCACGAACAAAATCACGTCCCCGCCCTCCACGATCAAAATCACCTCCGCCTCCACGATCAAAATCACGCCTGCCCCCATGATCAAAATCAGCCCACCCCCGCCACGATCAAAATCACTCCGCACCCCCAACAATCAAAATCACTCCCCGCCTTCCACAATAAAATTCACATCCCTCCATGATCAAAATCACCCCCCCTCCACGATCAAAATCACCCCACTCCACAATCAAAATCACTCCACGATCAAAATCACTCCCCACCCTCCACGATCAAAATCACTCCGCACCCCCCAACAATCAAAATCACTCCCCGCCTTCCACGATAAAATTCACATCCCTCCATAATCAAAATCACCCCCCTCAATGATCAAAATCACCCCTCCACGATCAAAATCACTCCCCCCACCTCCACGATCAAAATCACTCCCCACCCTCCACGATCAAAATCACTCCTCCCGCCTCCAAGATCAAAATCACCACACCCCCAACAATTAAAATCACCCCCTGCCACAATCAAAATCACTCGCCCCATTACGATCAAAATCACCCCCCTCCATGATCAAAATCACCTCAAACCCTCCACGATCAAAATCACCACCACCGCTCCACGATCAAAATCACTCCCCCCCGCTCCACGATCAAAATCACTCCCCACGCCCATGATCAAAATCACCCCCACTCGCCACGATCAAAATCACTACCCCACACTCCACGATTAAAATCACCACCCCACGATCAAAATCACTACCTCCCCCACTCCACGATCAAAACCACCCCCTGCGAATGATCAAAATCCTCCCCCACTCCATGATCAAAATCACTCCCCGCTCCTCCACGATCAAAATCACTCCCCCCACCTCCAGGATCAAAATCATTCCCACCCCCCGCCCCACTCCACGATCAAAACCACCCCCTGCCGATGATCAAAATCCTCCCCCACTCCATGATCAAAATCACTCCCCGCACCTCCACGATCAAAATCAGTCCCCCCACCTCCACAATCAAAATCCTCCCCCACTCCATGATCAAAATCACTCCCCCCACCTCCACAATCAAAATCCTCCCCCACTCCATGATCAAAATCAGTCCCCCCACCTCCACGATCAAAATTACCCCCCCACCACACGATCAAAATCACCCCCCGCCCATCACGATCAAACTCACTTCCCCCCATCCACGATCAAAATTACCACCCCCCCACCCCGCACACGATCAAAATCACCCCCCCCGCCCTTCACGATCAAAATCACTCCCTCCCTCACGATCAAAATCACTCCCTCCTCTCCACGATCAAAATCAGCCCCCCTCCACGATCAAAATCACCCCCCCCGCCGACCATGATCAAAACCACCCCAACCTCCACGATCAAAATCACCCCCCCCCACCACCATGATCAAAACAACCCCAACCTCCACGATCAAAATCACCTCCTGCCCTCCAGGATCAAAATCACACCCTGCTACGATCAAAATCACCCCAACCTGCACGATCAAAATCAACACCCATCACGATCAAAATCACGTCCCCACCCTCCATGATCAAAATCACATACCCCTCCATGATCAAAATCACCCCCCATGATCAAAATCACCCCCTCTCCACGATCAAAATCACCCTCCCCACTCCACGATCAAAATCACCCCCTCTCCACGATCAAAATCACCCCTCCTCTCCTCAATCAAAATCACTCCCCCGCCTCCACGTTCAAAATCCACCCACTCCACGATCAAAATCACCCCACCCTCCACGATCAAAATCCACGCACTCCACGATCAAAATCACCCCACACTCCACGATCAAAATCACCCCACCCTCCACGATCAAAATCCACCCACTCCACGATCAAAATCACCCCACCCTCCACGATCAAAATCACACCCCTCCACGATCAAAATCACCCCACCCTCCACGATCAAAATCCACCCACTCCACGATCAAAATCACCCCACCCTCCACGATCAAAATCCACCCACTCCACGATCAAAATCCACGCACTCCACGATCAAAATCACCCCACCCTCCACGATCAAAATCCATCCGCTCCTAAATCAAAATCACCCCACCCTCCATGATCAAAATCACACCCCTCCACGATCAAAATCCACCCACTTCACGATCGAAATTACCCCCCCCTCGCCACGATCAAAATCACTCCCCCCCACGATCAAAATCACCCCCCCCCCCACGATCAAAATCACCCCCTACTCCACGATCAAAAACACCCTCCACGATCAAAATCACACCCATCCCCACCCCCACTCCACGATCAAAACCACCCCCTGCCGATGATCAAAATCACTCCCCCCTCCACGATCAAAATAACCCCCCCATGATCAAAATCACACCCCAGAGATCAAAATCACTCCCCCCCGCACAATCAAAATCACCCCCCACTCCACGATCAAAAACACCCTCCACGATCAAAATCACCCCGACCCTTCACGATCAAAATCACTCCACCTCCACAGTCAAAATCACCCCCTCCTCCATGATCAAAATCACTCACCGCACCTCCACAATCAAAATCACCCTCCACACCATGATCAAAATCAGCCCCCCACAATCAAAATCACTCTCCACTTCACGATCAAAATCCCTCCCCTCCCCACAATCAAAATCACCCCCCCACAATCAAAATCACTCCCCTCCCCACGATCAAAATCACTCCCCACATTCCATGATCAAAATCACACCCCATCCACGATCAAAATCCCTCCCCCCCTCCACGATCAAAATCACTCCCCACCCTCAATGATCAAAATCACTCTTCCCGCCTCCAAGATCAAAATCACCCCCCCCGACGATCAAAATCACCCTCTGCCACAATCAAAATCACTCCCCCCATCACGAACAAAATCACCCCCCCATGATCAAAATCACTCCCCCTCCGTCCACGATCAAAATCACACCCCCTCGCCACGATCAAAATCACTCCACCCGCCATGATCAAAATCACCCCTCCTCCACGATCAAAATCATCCCCCCTCCACGATGAAAATCAACCCAAACCCTCCACCATTAAAATCACCCCCTCACCATGATCAATATCAGCCATCCACAATCAAAATCACTCCCCCCATCGCGATCAAAATCACCCCTCCACGATCAAAATCACCCCAAACCCTCCACAATCAAAATCACCCCTCATGCCATGATCAAAATCACACCCCCACAATCAAAATCATTCCCCCCCACACAATCAAAATCAGCCCCCCAAGATCAAAATCACCCCCCACTCCATGATCAAAAACACATCCTGCCCTTCAGGATCAAAATCATACCCACCCCACGATCAAAATCACTCCCCTCCCCACTCCATGATCAAAAATCACCCCCCACCCTTCATGATCAAAATCACTCCGCCTCCACAGTCAAAATCACACCCACCCCCACGATCAAAATCACCTCCCGCCCTCCAGGATTAAAATCATACCCCGCTACATTCAAAATCACCCCAACCTCCACGATCAAAATCAACACCCGTCACAAACAAAATCACGTTCCCGCCCTCCATGATCAAAATCACCCACCCCTCCACGATGAAAATCACCTCCCCCTCGCGCCACGATCACAATCACTCCACACCCCCCAACAACCAAAATCACTCCCTGCCTTCCACGATAAAATTCACCCCCCTCCATGATCAAAATCACCCCAACTCCACAATCAAAATCACCCCCCTCCACGATCAAAATCACTCCCCCCCCTCCACGATCAAAATCACTCCCAACCCTCTACGATCAAAATCACTCCTCCCGCCTCCAAGATCAAAATCACCATCCCCACCTACGATAAAAATCACCCCCTGCCACAATCAAAATCACTCGCTCCATCATGATCAAAATCACCACCCCCATGATCAAAATCACTCCCACTCCGTCCACGATCAAAATCACCCCCACCTCCACGATCAAAATCACCCCCCCTCCATGATCAAAATCACCCCAAACCCTCCAAAATCAAAATCACCACGCCCGCTCCACAATCAAAATCACCCCCCACTCCACGATCAAAATCATCCCCCCCTCCCCACGATCAAAATCACGTCCCCCACGATCAAAATCACCCCCCACTCCACGATCAAAAACACCCTCCACGATCAAAATCACACCCACCCCCACTCCACGATCAAAACCACCCCCTGCCGATGATCAAAATCACTCCCCCCTCCACGATCAAAATAACCCCACCCATGATCAAAATCACACCCCAGAGATCAAAATCACTCCCCCCCGCACAATCAAAATCAGCCCCCCACTCCACGATCAAAAACACCCTCCATGATCAAAATCACCCCCACCCTTCACGATCAAAATCACTCCACCTCCACAGTCAAAATCACCCCCTCCTCCATGATCAAAATCACTCACCGCACCTCCACAATCAAAATCACCCCCCACACCATGATCAAAATCAGCCCCCCACAATCAAAATCACTCTCCACTTCACGATCAAAATCCCTCCCCTCCCCACGATCAAAATCACCCCCCCACGATCAAAATCACTCCCCTCCCCACGATCAAAATCACTCCCCACATTCCATGATCAAAATCACACCCCATCCACGATCAAAATCCCTCCCCCCCTCCACGATCAAAATCACTCCCCACCCTCAATGATCAAAATCACTCTTCCCGCCTCCAAGATCAAAATCACCCCCCCCCGACAATCAAAATCACCCTCTGCCACAATCAAAATCACTCCCCCCATCACGAACAAAATCACCCCCCCATGATCAAAATCACTCCCCCTCCGTCCACGATCAAAATCACACCCCCTCGCCACGATCAAAATCACTCCACCCGCCATGATCAAAATCACCCCTCCTCCACGATCAAAATCATCCCCCCTCCACGATCAAAATCAACCCAAACCCTCCACCATTAAAATCACCCCCCATGCCATGATCAAAATCACACCCCCACAATCAAAATCATTCCCCCCCATCGCGATCAAAATCACCCCTCCACGATCAAAATCACCCCCCACTCCACGATCAAAAACACATCCTGCCCTTCAGGATCAAAATCATACCCACCTCACGATCAATTCACTCCCCTCCCCACTCCATGATCAAAATCACCCCCCGCCCTTCATGATCAAAATCACTCCGCCTCCACAGTCAAAATCACACCCACCCCCACGATCAAAATCACCTCCCGCCCTCCAGGATTAAAATCATACCCCGCTACATTCAAAATCACCCCAACCTCCACGATCAAAATCAACACCCGTCACAAACAAAATCACGTTCCCGCCCTCCATGATCAAAATCACCCACCCCTCCACGATGAAAATCACATCCCCTCGCGCCACGATCACAATCACTCCACACCCCCCAACAACCAAAATCACTCCCTGCCTTCCACGATAAAATTCACCCCCCTCCATGATCAAAATCACCCCAACTCCACAATCAAAATCACCGCCCTCCACGATCAAAATCACTCCCCCCCCTCCACGATCAAAATCACTCCCAACCCTCTACGATCAAAATCACTCCTCCCGCCTCCAAGATCAAAATCACCATCCCCACCTACGATAAAAATCACCCCCTGCCACAATCAAAATCACTCGCTCCATCATGATCAAAATCACCCCCCCATGATCAAAATCACTCCCACTCCGACCACGATCAAAATCACCCCCACCTCCACGATCAAAATCACCCCCCCTCCATGATCAAAATCACCCCAAACATAGAAACATAGAAACATAGAAAATAGGTGCAGGAGTAGGCCATTCGGCCCTTCTAGCCTGCACCGCCATTCAATGAGTTCATGGCTGAACATTCCTGCTTTCTCGCCATACGCCTTGATCCCCCTAGCAGTAAGGACCTCATCTAACTCCTTTTTGAATATATTTAGTGAATTGGCCTCAACAACTTTCTGTGGTAGAGAATTCCACAGGTTCACCACTCTCTGGGTGAAGAAGTTCCTCCGCATCTCGGTCCTAAATGGCTTACCCCTTATCCTTAGACTGTGACCCCTGGTTCTGGACTTCCCCAACATTGGGAACATTCTTCCTGCATCTAACCTGTCTAACCCCGTCAGAATTTTATATGTTTCTATGAGGTCCCCTCTCATTCTTCTGAACTCCAGTGAATACAAGCCCAGTTGATCCAGTCTTTCTTGATAGGTCAGTCCCGCCATCCCGGGAATCAGTCTAGTGAACCTTCGCTGCACTCCCTCAATAGCAAGAATGTCCTTCCTCAGGTTAGGAGACCAAAACTGTACACAATACTCCAGGTGTGGCCTCACCAATGCCCTGTACAACTGTAGCAACACCTCCCTGCCCCTGTACTCAAATCCCCTTGCTATGAAGGCCAACATGCCATTTGCTTTCTTAACCGCCTGCTGCACCTGCATGCCAACCTTTAATGACTGATGTACCATGACACCCAGGTCTCTTTGCACCTCCCCTTTTCCTAATCTGTCACCATTCAGATAATAGTCTGTCTCTCTGTTTTTACCACCAAAGTGGATAACCTCACATTTATCCACATTATACTTCATCTGCCATGCATTTGCCCACTCACCTAACCTATCCAAGTCGCTCTGCAGCCTCACAGCATCCTCCTCGCAGCTCACACTGCCACCCAACTTAGTGTCATCCGCAAATTTGGAGATACTACATTTAATCCCCTCATCTAAATCATTAATGTACAGTGTAAACAGCTGGGGCCCCAGCACAGAACCTTGCGGTACCCCACTAGTCACTGCCTGCCATTCTGAAAAGTACCCATTTACTCCTACTCTTTGCTTCCTGTCTGACAACCAGTTCTCAATCCATGTCAGTACACTACCCCCAATCCCATGTGCTCTAACTTTGCACATCAATCTCTTGTGTGGGACCTTGTCGAACGCCTTCTGAAAGTCCAAATATACCACATCAACTGGTTCTCCCTTATCCACTCTACTGGAAACATCCTCAAAAAATTCCAGAAGATTTGTCAAGCATGATTTCCCTTTCACAAATCCATGCTGACTTGGACCTATCATGTCACCTCTTTCCAAATGCACTGCTATGACATCCTTAATAATTGATTCCATCATTTTACCCACTACCGATGTCAGGCTGACCGGTCTATAATTCCCTGCTTTCTCTCTCCCTCCTTTTTTAAACCCTCCACGATCAAAATCACCACGCCCGCTCCACAATCAAAATCACCCCCCACTTCACGATCAAAATCATACCCCCTCCCCACGATCTAAATCACGTCCCCCACGATCAAAATCACCCCCCACTCCACGATCAAAAACACCCTCCACGATCAAAATCACACCCACCCCCACTCCACGATCAAAACCACCCCCTGCCGATGATCAAAATCACTCCCCCCTCCACGATCAAAATAACCCCCCCCATGATCAAAATCACACCCCCAAGATCAAAATCACTCCCCCCCGCACAATCAAAATCAGCCCCCCACTCCACGATCAAAAACACCCTCCACGATCAAAATCACACCCACCCCATGATCAAAATCACTTCCCCCCGACCCCACGATCAAAATCACCCCCCACCCTTCACGATCAAAATCACTCCGCCTCCACAGTCAAAATCACCCCCACCCCCATGATCAAAATTACTCCCCCCCTCCACGATCAAAATCACTACCCCCCCTCCACGATCAAAACCACCCCCTGCCGATGATCAAAATCACTCCCCCCTCCACGATCAAAATAACCCCCCCCCATGATCAAAATCACACCCCCAAGATCAAAATCACTCCCCCCCGCACAATCAAAATCAGCCCCCCACTCCACGATCAAAAACACCCTCCACGATCAAAATCACACCCACCCCATGATCAAAATCACTTCCCCCCCACCCCACGATCAAAATCACCTCCCACCCTTCACGATCAAAATCACTCCGCCTCCACAGTCAAAATCACCCCCACTCCCATGATCAAAATTACTCCCCCCATCCACGATCAAAATCACTCCCCATCACCACGATCAAAATCACTCCCCCCGCCACGATCAAAATCATCCCCAACCACGATCAAAATCACCCCAAGTCCACGATCAAAATCACCTCCCCCGCACCACGATCAAAATCACTCCACCCCCCCCCCCCCACGATCAAAATCACCCCACACCCTCCACGATCAAAATCACTCCTCGCACCTCCACGAACAAAGTCACCCCCCATGCTCAAAATCACACCCCCCCGCCCCCAACGATCAAAATCACTCCCCCTCCACGATCAAAATCACCTCCTGCCCTCCAGTATCAAAATCATACACAGCTACGATCAAAATTACCTCCCGCCCTCCAGGATTAAAATCATACCCCGCTACATTCAAAATCACCCCAACCCCCACGATCAAAATCAACACCCGTCACGAACAAAATCACGTCCCCGCCCTCCACGATCAAAATCACCCCCGCCTCCACGATCAAAATCACGCCTGCCCCCATGATCAAAATCAGCCCACCCCCTCCATGATCAAAATCACCTCCCCCTCGCGCCACGATCAAAATCACTCCGCACCCCCCAACAATCAAAATCACTCCCCGCCTTCCACGATAAAATTCACATCCCTCCATGATCAAAATCACCCCCCCTCCACGATCAAAATCACCCCACTCCACAATCAAAATCACTCCCCCCCAGTCCACGATCAAAATCACTCCCCACCCTCCACGATCAAAATCACTCCGCACCCCCCAACAATCAAAATCACTCCCCGCCTTCCACGATAAAATTCACATCCCTCCATAATCAAAATCACCCCCCTCAATGATCAAAATCACCCCCTCCACGATCAAAATCACTCCCCCCACCTCCACGATCAAAATCACTCCCCACCCTCCACGATCAAAATCACTCCTCCCGCCTCCAAGATCAAAATCACCACACCCCCAACAATTAAAATCACCCCCTGCCACAATCAAAATCACTCGCCCCATTACGATCAAAATCACCCCCCTCCATGATCACAATCACCGCAAACCCTCCACGATCAAAATCACCACCACCGCTCCACGATCAAAATCACTCCCCCCCGCTCCACGATCAAAATCACTCCCCACGCCCATGATCAAAATCACCCCCACCTCGCCACGATCAAAATCACTACCCCACACTCCACGATTAAAATCACCACCCCACGATCAAAATCACTACCTCCCCCACTCCACGATCAAAACCACCCCCTGCGAATGATCAAAATCCTCCCCCACTCCATGATCAAAATCACTCCCCGCTCCTCCACGATCAAAATCACTCCCCTCACCTCCACAATCAAAATCCTCCCCCACTCCATGATCAAAATCACTCCCCCCACCTCCACGATCAAAATTACCCCCCCACCACACGATCAAAATCACCCCCCGCCCATCACGATCAAACTCACTTCCCCCCATCCACGATCAAAATTACCACCCCCCCACCCCGCACACGATCAAAATCAACCCCCCGCCCTTCACGATCAAAATCACTCCCTCCCTCACGATCAAAATCACTCCCTCCTCTCCACGATCAAAATCACCCCCCCTCCACGATCAAAATCACCCCACCATGATCAAAACAACCCCAACCTCCACGATCAAAATCACCTCCTGCCCTCCAGGATCAAAATCACACCGTGCTACGATCAAAATCACCCCAATCTGCACGATCAAAATCAACACCCATCACGATCAAAATCACGTCCCCCCCCCTCCATGATCAAAATCACCCCCCATGATCAAAATCACATACCCCTCCATGATCAAAATCACCCCCCATGATCAAAATCACCCCTCCTCTCCACGATCAAAATCACTCCCCACCGCATGATCAAAATCACCCCTCCTCTCCTCAATCAAAATCACTCCCCCCGCCTCCACGTTCAAAATCCACCCACTCCACGATCAAAATCACTCCCCCACCTCCACGATCAAAATCACTCCCCCACCTCCACGATCAAAATCACCCCACCCTCCACGATCAAAATCCACCCACTCCACGATCAAAATCACCCCACCCTCCACGATCAAAATCACACCCCTCCACGATCAAAATCCACCCACTCCACGATCAAAATCACCCCCCCTCGCCACGATCAAAATCACTCCCCCCCACGATCAAAATCACCCCCCCCCACGATCAAAATCACCCTCTACTCCACGATCAAAAACACCCTCCACGATCAAAATCACACCCACCCCCACTCCATGATCAAAATCACACCCCAGAGATCAAAATCACTCCCCCCCGCACAATCAAAATCAGACCCCACTCCACGATCAAAAACACCCTCCACGATCAAAATCACCCCCCACCCTTCACGATCAAAATCACTCCACCTCCACAGTCAAAATCACCCCCTCCTCCATGATCAAAATCACTCTCCACTTCACGATCAAAATCCCTCCCCTCCCCACGATCAAAATCACCCCCCCACGATCAAAATCACTCCCCTCCCCACGATCAAAATCACTCCCCACATTCCATGATCAAAATCACCCGCCTTCCACGATCAAAATCACACCCCATCCACGATCAAAATCCCTCCCCCCCTCCACGATCAAAATCACTCCCTACCCTCAATGATCAAAATCACTCTTCCCGCCTCCAAGATCAAAATCACCCCCCCCCCCCCGACGATCAAAATCACCCTCTGCTACACTCAAAATCACTCCCCCCATCACGAACAAAATCACCCCACCATGATCAAAATCACTCCCCCTCCGTCCACGATCAAAATCACACCCCATCCACGATCAAAATCCCTCCCCCCCTCCACGATCAAAATCACTCCCTACCCTCAATGATCAAAATCACTCTTCCCGCCTCCAAGATCAAAATCACCCCCCCCCGACGATCAAAATCACCCTCTGCTACACTCAAAATCACTCCCCCCATCACGAACAAAATCACCCCACCATGATCAAAATCACTCCCCCTCCGTCCACGATCAAAATCACACCCCCTCGCCACGATCAAAATCACTCCACCCGCCATGATCAAAATCACCCCGCCTGCATGATCAAAATCACCCCCCCGCTCCAAGATCAAAATCACATGCCCCTCCACGATCAAAATCACTCCCCCCACCTCCACGATCAAAATCACTCCCCACCCTCCACGATCAAAATCACTCCTCCCGCCTCCAAGATCAAAATCACCACACCCCCAACAATTAAAATCACCCCCTGCCACAATCAAAATCACTCGCCCCATTACGATCAAAATCACCCCCCTCCATGATCACAATCACCGCAAACCCTCCACGATCAAAATCACCACCACCGCTCCACGATCAAAATCACTCCCCCCCCGCTCCACGATCAAAATCACTCCCCACCTCGCCACGATCAAAATCACTACCCCACACTCCACGATTAAAATCACCACCCCACGATCAAAATCACTACCTCCCCCACTCCACGATCAAAACCACCCCCTGCGAATGATCAAAATCCTCCCCCACTCCATGATCAAAATCACTCCCCGCTCCTCCACGATCAAAATCACTCCCCCCACCTCCAGGATCAAAATCATTCCCACCCCCCGCCCCAC
Organism: Pristiophorus japonicus; assembly: GCF_044704955.1. Lineage (NCBI taxonomy): Eukaryota > Metazoa > Chordata > Chondrichthyes > Pristiophoridae > Pristiophorus > Pristiophorus japonicus. The sequence continues at coordinate 87,009,642 of NC_091990.1, read as the reverse complement.
TCCACGATCAAAACCACCCCCTGCCGATGATCAAAATCCTCCCCCACTCCATGATCAAAATCACTCCCCGCATCTCCACGATCAAAATCACTCCCCTCACCTCCACAATCAAAATCCTCCCCCACTCCATGATCAAAATCACTCCCCCCACCTCCACGATCAAAATTACCCCCCCACCACACGATCAAAATCACCCCCCGCCCATCACGATCAAACTCACTTCCCCCCATCCACGATCAAAATTACCACCCCCCCACCCCGCACACGATCAAAATCACCCCCCCGCCCTTCACGATCAAAATCACTCCCTCCCTCACGATCAAAATCACTCCCTCCTCTCCACGATCAAAATCACCCCCCTCCACGATCAAAATCACCCCCCCACCCCCCACCATGATCAAAACAACCCCAACCTCCACGATCAAAATCACCTCCTGCCCTCCAGGATCAAAATCACACCCTGCTACGATCAAAATCACCCCAATCTGCACGATCAAAATCAACACCCATCACGATCAAAATCACGTCCCCCCCCTCCATGATCAAAATCACCCCCCATGATCAAAATCACATACCCCTCCATGATCAAAATCACCCCCCATGATCAAAATCACCCCTCCTCTCCACGATCAAAATCACTCCCCACCGCATGATCAAAATCACCCCTCCTCTCCTCAATCAAAATCACTCCCCCCGCCTCCACGTTCAAAATCCACCCACTCCACGATCAAAATCACTCCCCCACCTCCACGATCAAAATCACTCCCCCACCTCCACGATCAAAATCACCCCACCCTCCACGATCAAAATCCACCCACTCCACGATCAAAATCACCTCCCCCCTCGCCACGATCAAAATCACTCCCCCCCACGATCAAAATCACCCCCCCCCACGATCAAAATCACCCTCTACTCCACGATCAAAAACACCCTCCACGATCAAAATCGCACCCACCCCCACTCCACGATCAAAACCACCCCCTGCTGATGATCAAAATCACTCCCCCCTCCACGATCAAAATAACCCCCCCATGATCAAAATCACACCCCAGAGATCAAAATCACTCCCCCCCGCACAATCAAAATCAGACCCCACTCCACGATCAAAAACACCCTCCACGATCAAAATCACCCCCCAACCTTCACGATCAAAATCACTCCACCTCCACAGTCAAAATCACCCCCTCCTCCATGATCAAAATCACTCTCCACTTCACGATCAAAATCCCTCCCCTCCCCACGATCAAAATCACCCCCCCACGATCAAAATCACTCCCCACATTCCATGATCAAAATCACCCGCCTTCCACGATCAAAATCACACCCCATCCACGATCAAAATCCCTCCCCCCCTCCACGATCAAAATCACTCCCTACCCTCAATGATCAAAATCACTCTTCCCGCCTCCAAGATCAAAATCACCCCCCCCGACGATCAAAATCACCCTCTGCTACACTCAAAATCACTCCCCCCATCACGAACAAAATCACCCCACCATGATCAAAATCACTCCCCCTCCGTCCACGATCAAAATCACACCCCCTCGCCACGATCAAAATCACTCCACCCGCCATGATCAAAATCACCCCGCCTGCATGATCAAAATCACCCCCCCGCTCCAAGATCAAAATCACCCGCCCCTCCACGATCAAAATCAACCCCCACGCCATGATCAAAATCAGCCACCCACAATCAAAATCACTCCCCCCCCCTTTGCGATCAAAATCCCTCCCCCCTCCATGATCAAAAACACGCCCCACACCACGATCAAAAACACCCTCCATGATCAAAATCTCACCCACCCCACGATCAAAATCACCCCCCACGATCAAAATCACTGCCCCCCCCACTCCACGATCAAAACCACCCCCTGCCGATGATCAAAATCACCCCCCACTCCACAATCAAAATCACCCGCCCCCACTCCACGATCAAAATCACCACCGCCTCCACGATCAAAATCACGTCCCCCCTCCACGATCAAAATCACCCCCCACACCACGATCAAAATCAACCCCCACAATAAAAATCATTCCCCCCACCTCCACGATCAAAATTACCCCCCCACCACATGATCAAAATCACCCCGCCCCCCATGATTAAAATCATCCCCCATATTCAAAATCACCCCCCCATGAACAAAATCACACTTCCCTCCACGATCTAAATTACGCCCCCTCCATGATCAAACTCACTCCCCCTCCGTCCACGATCAAAATCACTCCCACCTCCACAATCAAAATCACCTCCCTCCATGATCAAAATCACCCCAAACCCTCCACGATCAAAATCACCACCCCCGCTCCATGATCAAAATCACTCCGCCCCCTCCACGATCAAAATCACTCCCCACGCCCATGATCAAAATCACCCCCCACTCCACGATCAAAATAACCCCCCCCTCGCCACGATCAAAATCACTCCCCCCCTCAATCAAAATCCACCCCCCCCCCCGCGATCAAAATCACCCCCCGCCCTTCACGATCAAAAACACTCCGCCTCCACAGTCAAAATCACCCCCACCCCCACGATCAAAAGCACTCCCCTTACACGATCAAAATCACCGCCTGCCCTCCAGGATCAAAATCATGCACAGCTACGATCAAAATCACCTCCCGCCCTCCAGGATTAAAATCATACCACGCTACATTCAAAATCACCCCAACCTCCACGATCAAAATCAACACCCGTCACGAACAAAATCACGTTCCCGCCCTCCACGATCAAAATCAACCCCGCCTCCACGATCAAAATCACGCCCGCCTCCATGATCAAAATCACCCCCCTCAATGATCAAAATCACCCCCCATTCACGATCGAAATCACCGCCACCCCCATGATCAAAATCAGCCCACCCCCTCCATGATCAAAATCACCTCCCACTCGCGCCACAATCACAATCACTCCACACCCCCCAACAATCAAAATCACTCCCTGCCTTCCACGATAAAATTCACCCCCCTCCATGATCAAAATCACCCCCCCTCCACAATCAAAATCACCACCCTCCATGATCAAAATCACTCCTCCGCCTCCACGATCAAAATCACTCCCCACCCTCTACGACCAAAATCACTCCTCCCGCCTCCAAGATCAAAATCACCACCCCCACCTACGATAAAAATCACGCCCTGCCACAATCAAAATCACTCGCTCAATCACGATCAAAATCACCCCCCTCCGTGATTAAAATCACCCCCCATTCCACGATCAAAATCACCCCCCCCTCGCCATGATCAAAATCACTCCCCGCCATGATCAAAACCACCCCAACCTCCACGATCAAAATCACCTCCTGCCCTCCAGGATCAAAATCACACCCTGCTACGATCAAAATCACCCCAACCTGCACGATCAAAATCAACACCCATCACGATCAAAATCACGTCCCCGCCCTCCATGATCAAAATCACATACCCCTCCACGATCAGAATCACCCCCCATGATCAAAATCACCCCCCCCTCCCCGATCAAAATCACCCTCCCCACTCCACGATCAAAATCACTACACCCCCGCATGATCAAAATCACCCCTCCTCTCCTCAATCAAAATCACTCCCCCAGCCTCCACGTTCAAAATCACCTCCACTCTCCTCGATCAAAATCACTCCCCACCTCCACGATCAAAATCCACGCACTCCACGATCAAAATCACCCCACCCTCCACGATCAAAATCACACCCCTCCACGATCAAAATCCACCCACTCCACGATCAAAATCACCCCACCCTCCAAGAACAAAATCACACCCCTCCACGATCAAAATCACCCCACCCTCCACGATCAAAATCACCCCACCCTCCACGATCAAAATCCACGCACTCCATGATCAAAATCACCCCCACTCCACAATCAAAATCACCCCCCACTCCACAATCAAAATCACTCCCCCCCCTCCACGATCAAAATCACTCCCCACCCTCTACGATCAAAATCACTCCTCCCGCCTCCAAGATCAAAATCACCACCCCACCTACGATAAAAATCACCCCCTGCCACAATCAAAATCACTCGCTCCATCATGATCAAAATCACCACCCCCGTGATCAAAATCACTCCCCCTCCGTCCACGATCAAAATCATCCCCACCTCCACGATCAAAATCACCCCAAACCCTCCACGATCAAAATCACCACGCCTGCTCCACGATCAAAATCACTCGCCACGCCCATGATCAAAATCACCCCCCATTCCACGATCAGAATCACCCCCCCCTCGCCACGATCAAAATCACTCCCCACCACGATCAAAATCACCTCCCTCCCACGATCAAAATCACCACCCACTCCACGATCAAAAACACCCTCCACGATCAAAATCACACCCACCCCCACTCCACGATCAAAACCACCCACTGCCGATGATCAAAATCACCCCCCCCCACGATCAAAATCACCACCCACTCCACGATCAAAAACACCCTCCACGATCAAAATCACACCCACCCCCACTCCACGATCAAAACCACCCACTGCCGATGATCAAAATCACTCCCCCATCCACGATCAAAATAACTCCCCCATGATCAAAATCACACCCCCAAGATCAAAATCACTCCCCACCGCACAATCAAAATCAGCCCCCCACTCCACGATCAAAAACACCCTCCACGATCAAAATCACACCCACCCCATGATCAAAATCACTCCTCCCCCCCACCCCACGATCAAAATCACCCCCCACCCTTCACGATCAAAAACACTCCACCTCCACAGTCAAAATCACCCCCACCCCCATGATCAAAATTACTCCCCACCCTCCACGATCAAAATCACTCCCCCCCACCTCCACGATCAAAATCACCCCCCACTCCACGATCAAAATCACCCCCCCTCACCACGATCAAAATCACTCCCCCCGCCACCATCAAAATTACCCCCCATCCACGATCAAAATCACCATTCCTCCATGATCAAAATAACCCCCCGCCCTCCATGATCAAAATCAACCCAACTCCGCGATCAAAATTACCTCCCCCGCACCACGATCAAAATCACTCCGACCCCCCCACGATCAAAATCACCCCACACCCTCCACGATCAAAATCACTCCTCGCACCTCCACGAACAAAGTCACCTCCCATGCTCAAAATCACTCCCCCCCGCCTCCAAGGTCAAATTCACCCCCCACCCCCATGATCAAAATCACTCCCTCCCTCACGATCAAAATCACTCCCCCCTCTCCACGATCAAAATCAGCCCCCCTCCATGATCAAAATCACCCTCCTCACCTTGATCAAAACCGCCCCAACTTTCACAATCAAAATCACCTCCTGCCCTCCAGGATCAAAATCATACACAGCTACATTCAAAATCACCCCAACCTCCACGATCAAAATCAACACCCGTCACGAACAAAATCACGTCCCCGCCCTCCACGATCAAAATCACCCCCGCCTCCACGATCAAAATCACGCCCGCCTCCATGACCAAAATCACCCCCCTCAATGATCAAAATCACCACCCCAACGATCAAAATCACCACCCCAACGATCAAAATCACCCCCCATTCACGATCGATATCAACGCCGCACCCATGATCAAAATCAGCCCACCCCCTCCATGATCAAAATCACCTCCCCCTTGCGCCACGATCAAAATCACTCCGCACCCCCCAACAATCAAAATCACTCCCCGCCTTCCACGATAAAATTCACATCCCTCCATGATCAAAATCACCCCCCTCCACGATTAAAATCACCCCCCTCCACGATCAAAATCACCCCCCCCCTCCACGATCAAAATCACTCCCCACCCTCCACGATCAAAATCACTCCTCCCGCCTCCAAGATCAAAATCACCACACCCCCAACAATTAAAATCACCCCCCCGCCACAATCAAAATCACTCGCCCCATTACGATCAAAATCACCCCCCTCCATGATCAAAATCACCTCAAACTCTCCACGATCAAAATCACCACCCCCGCTCCACGATCAAAATCACTCCCCTCCCACTCCACGATCAAAATCACCCCCCACACCACGATCAAAATCACCCCCCCCTCACCACGATCAAAATCACACCCCCCTCACCACGATCAAAATCACTCCCCCCCACTCCACGATCAAAATCATTCCCCCTCGCCATGATCAAAATCACCCCCCACACCACGATCAAAATCACCCCCCACACCACGATCAAAATCACCCCCCTCACCACGATCAAAATCACACCCCCCACTCCACGATCAAAATCATTCCCCCTCGCCATGATCAAAATCACCCCCCACACCACGATCAAAATCACCCCCCACACCACGATCAAAATCACCCCCCACTCCACGATCAAAATCACCCCCCACACCACGATCAAAATCACCCCCTTCACCACGATCAAAATCACACCCCCCTCGCCACGATCAAAAACACCCTCCACGATCAAAATCACACCCACCCCATGATCAAAATCACTCCTCCCCCCCACCCCACGATCAAAATCACCCCCCACCCTTCACGATCAAAAACACTCCACCTCCACAGTCAAAATCACCCCCACCCCCATGATCAAAATTACTCCCCACCCTCCACGATCAAAATCACTCCCCCCCACCTCCACGATCAAAATCACCCCCCACTCCACGATCAAAATCACCCCCCCTCACCACGATCAAAATCACTCCCCCCGCCACCATCAAAATTACCCCCCATCCACGATCAAAATCACCATTCCTCCATGATCAAAATAACCCCCCGCCCTCCATGATCAAAATCAACCCAACTCCGCGATCAAAATTACCTCCCCCGCACCACGATCAAAATCACTCCGACCCCCCCACGATCAAAATCACCCCACACCCTCCACGATCAAAATCACTCCTCGCACCTCCACGAACAAAGTCACCTCCCATGCTCAAAATCACTCCCCCCCGCCTCCAAGGTCAAATTCACCCCCCACCCCCATGATCAAAATCACTCCCTCCCTCACGATCAAAATCACTCCCCCCTCTCCACGATCAAAATCAGCCCCCCTCCATGATCAAAATCACCCTCCTCACCTTGATCAAAACCGCCCCAACTTTCACAATCAAAATCACCTCCTGCCCTCCAGGATCAAAATCATACACAGCTACATTCAAAATCACCCCAACCTCCACGATCAAAATCAACACCCGTCACGAACAAAATCACGTCCCCGCCCTCCACGATCAAAATCACCCCCGCCTCCACGATCAAAATCACGCCCGCCTCCATGACCAAAATCACCCCCCTCAATGATCAAAATCACCACCCCAACGATCAAAATCACCACCCCAACGATCAAAATCACCCCCCATTCACGATCGATATCAACGCCGCACCCATGATCAAAATCAGCCCACCCCCTCCATGATCAAAATCACCTCCCCCTTGCGCCACGATCAAAATCACTCCGCACCCCCCAACAATCAAAATCACTCCCCGCCTTCCACGATAAAATTCACATCCCTCCATGATCAAAATCACCCCCCTCCACGATTAAAATCACCCCCCTCCACGATCAAAATCACCCCCCCCCTCCACGATCAAAATCACTCCCCACCCTCCACGATCAAAATCACTCCTCCCGCCTCCAAGATCAAAATCACCACACCCCCAACAATTAAAATCACCCCCCCGCCACAATCAAAATCACTCGCCCCATTACGATCAAAATCACCCCCCTCCATGATCAAAATCACCTCAAACTCTCCACGATCAAAATCACCACCCCCGCTCCACGATCAAAATCACTCCCCTCCCACTCCACGATCAAAATCACCCCCCACACCACGATCAAAATCACCCCCCCCTCACCACGATCAAAATCACACCCCCCTCACCACGATCAAAATCACTCCCCCCCACTCCACGATCAAAATCATTCCCCCTCGCCATGATCAAAATCACCCCCCACACCACGATCAAAATCACCCCCCACACCACGATCAAAATCACCCCCCTCACCACGATCAAAATCACACCCCCCACTCCACGATCAAAATCATTCCCCCTCGCCATGATCAAAATCACCCCCCACACCACGATCAAAATCACCCCCCACACCACGATCAAAATCACCCCCCACTCCACGATCAAAATCACCCCCCACACCACGATCAAAATCACCCCCTTCACCACGATCAAAATCACACCCCCCTCGCCACGATCAAAATCACTCCCCCCACTCCACGATTAAAATCACCACCCCACGATCAAAATCACTCCCCCCACACTCCACGATCAAAACCACCCCCTGCGAATGATCAAAATCCTCCCCAACTCCATGATCAAAATCACTCCCCGCTCCTCCATGATCAAAATCACTCCCCCCACCTCCACGATCAAAATCACTCCCCCCCGCCCGCCTCACTCCACGATCAAAACCACCCCCTGCCGATGATCAAAATCCTCCCCCACTCCATGATCAAAATCACTCCCCCCACCTCCACGATCAAAATCACTCCCCGCACCTCCACGATCAAAATCACTCCCCCCACATCCACAATCAAAATCCTCCCCCACTCCATGATCAAAATCACTCCCCCCATCTCCACGATCAAAATTATCCCCCCCCACACGATCAAAATCACCCCCCGCCCATCACGATCAAAATCACTCCCCCCCCTGCTCCACGATCAAAATCACCCCCCCCACAATAAAAATCACTCCCCCCCATCCACGATCAAAATTACCCCCCACCCACCCCGCACACGATCAAAATCACCCCCCCCCGTCCTTCACGATCAAAATCACTCCCTCCCTCACGATCAAAATCACTCCCTCCTCTCCACGATCAAAATCAGCCCCCCTCCACGATCAAAATCACCCCCCCCACCGACCATGATCAAAACCACCCCAACCTCCACGATCAAAATCACCTCCTGCCCTCCAGGATCAAAATCACACCCTGCTACGATCAAAATCACCCCAACCTGCACGATCAAAATCAACACCCATCACGATCAAAATCACGTCCCCGCCCTCCATGATCAAAATCACATATCCCTCCACGATCAAAATCACCCCCCATGATCAAAATCACCCACCCTCCACGATCAAAATCACCCTCCCCACTCCACGATCAAAATCACTCCCCCCCCGCATGATCAAAATCACCCCTCCTCTCCTCAATCAAAATCACTCCCCCCGCCTCCACGTTCAAAATCACCTCCACTCTCCTCGATCAAAATCACTCCCCCACCTCCACAATCAAAATCCACCCACTCCACGATCAAAATCACCCCACCCTCCACAATCAAAATCCACGCACTCCACGATCAAAATCACCCCACCCTCCACGATCAAAATCACACCCCTCCACGATCAAAATCCACCCACTCCACGATCAAAATCACACCCCTCCACGAACAAAATCACCCCACTCCACGATCAAAATCACCCCACCCTCCACGATCAAAATCCACGCACTCCACGATCAAAATAAACCCCCGCCTCCACGATCAAAATCACCCCCGCCTCCACGATCAAAATCACCCTCCCAAGATCAAAATCACTCCCCCTCCGTCCACGATCAAAATCACCCACACACCCATGATCAAAATCACCCCCCACTCCACGATCAAAATCACTCCCCCCACCTCCACAATCAAAATTACCCCCCCCCCGCACACAATCAAAATCACCCGCCGCCCTTCATGATCAAAATCACTCCGCCTCCAAGGTCAAATTCACCCCCCACCCCCATGATCAAAATCACTCCCTCCCTCACGATCAAAATCACTCCCCCCTCTCCACGATCAAAATCAGCCCCCCTCCACGATCAAAATCACCCTCCTCACCTTGATCAAAACCGCCCCAACTTTCACAATCAAAATCACCTCCTGCCCTCCAGGATCAAAATCATACACAGCTACGATCAAAATTACCTCTCGCCCTCCAGGATTAAAATCATACCCTGCTACATTCAAAATCACCCCAACCTCCACGATCAAAATCAACACCCGTCACGAACAAGATCACGTCACCGCCCTCCACAATCAAAATCACGCCCGCCTCCACGATCAAAATCACCTCAAACTCTCCACGATCAAAATCATCACGCCCGCCTCCACGATCAAAATCACCCCCCCCTCACCACGATCAAAATCACACCCCCCTCACCACGATCAAAATCACTCCCCCCCCACTCCACGATCAAAATCATTCCCCCTCGCCATGATCAAAATCACCCCCCACACCACGATCAAAATCACACCCCCCTCACCACGATCAAAATCACACCCCCCTCGCCACGATCAAAATCACTCCCCCACTCCACGATTAAAATCACCACCCCACGATCAAAATCACTCCCCCCACACTCCACGATCAAAACCACCCCCTGCGAATGATCAAAATCCTCCCCCACTCCACGATCAAAATCACTCCCCGCTCCTCCATGATCAAAATCACTCCCCCCACCTCCACGATCAAAATCACTCCCCCCACCTCCACGATCAAAATCACTCCCCCCCGCCCGCCTCACTCCACGATCAAAACCACCCCCTGCCGATGATCAAAATCCTCCCCCACTCCATGATCAAAATCACTCCCCCCACTTCCACAATCAATATCCTCACCCACTCCATGACCAAAATCCCCCCCCCACCTCCACGATCAAAATCCTCCCCCACCCCATGATCAAAATCACTCCCCCCACCTCCACGATCAAAATCACTCCCCCCACCTCCACGATCAAAATCACTCCCCCCCGCCCGCCTCACTCCACGATCAAAACCACCCCCTGCCGATGATCAAAATCCTCCCCCACTCCATAATCAAAATCACTCCCCGCACCTCCACGATCAAAATCACTCCACCCCCCGCCTCACTCCACGATCAAAACCACCCCCTGCCGATGATCAAAATCCTCCCCCACTCCATGATCAAAATCACTCCCCGCACCTCCACGATCAAAATCACTCCCCCCACATCCACAATCAAAATCCTCCCCCACTCCATGATCAAAATCACTCCCCCCACTTCCATGATCAAAATCACTCCCCCAACCTCCACGATCAAAATTATCCCCCCCCACACGATCAAAATCACCCCCCGCCATCACGATCAAAATCACTCCCCCCTGCTCCACGATCAAAATCACCCCACCCACAATAAAAATCACTCCCCCCCATCCACGATCAAAATTACCCCCCACCCACCCCGCACACGATCAAAATCACCCCCCCCGCCCTTCACGATGAAAATCACTCCCTCCCTCACGATCAAAATCACTCCCTCCTCTCCACAATCAAAATCAGCCCCCCCCCACCATGATCAAAACCACCCCAATCTCCACGATCAAAATCACCCCAACCTCCACGATCAAAATCAACACCCATCACGATCAAAATCACGTCCCCGCCCTCCATGATCAAAATCACATACCCCTCCACGATCAAAATCACCCCCCATGATCAAAATCACCCTCCCCACTCCACGATCAAAATCACTCCCCCCCCGCATGATCAAAATCACCCCTCCTCTCCTCAATCAAAATCACTCCCCCCGCCTCCACGTTCAAAATCACCTCCACTCTCCTCGATCAAAATCACTCCCCCACCTCCACAATCAAAATCCACCCACTCCACGATCAAAATCACCCCACCCTCCACAATCAAAATCCACGCACTCCACGATCAAAATCACCCCACCCTCCACGATCAAAATCACACCCCTCCACGATCAAAATCCACCCACTCCACGATCAAAATCACACCCCTCCACGATCAAAATCCACCCACTCCACGATCAAAATCACACCCCTCCACGAACAAAATCACCCCACTCCACGATGAAAATCACCCCACCCTCCACGATCAAAATCCACGCACTCCACGATCAAAATAAACCCCCGCCTCCACGATCAAAATCACCCCCGCCTCCACGATCAAAATCACCCTCCCAAGATCAAAATCACTCCCCCTCCGTCCACGATCAAAATCACCCACAACCCCATGATCAAAATCACCCCCCACTCCACGATCAAAATCACTCCCCCCACCTCCACAATCAAAATTACCCCCCCGCCCCCCGCACACAATCAAAATCACCCGCCGCCCTTCATGATCAAAATCACTCCGCCTCCAAGGTCAAATTCACCCCCCACCCCCATGATCAAAATCACTCCCTCCCTCACGATCAAAATCACTCCCCCCTCTCCACGATCAAAATCAGCCCCCCTCCACGATCAAAATTACCCTCCTCACCTTGATCAAAACCGCCCCAACTTTCACAATCAAAATCACCTCCTGCCCTCCAGGATCAAAATCATACACAGCTACGATCAAAATTACCTCCCGCCCTCCAGGATTAAAATCATACCCCGCTACATTCAAAATCACCCCAACCTCCACGATCAAAATCAACACCCGTCACGAACAAAATCACGTCCCCGCCCTCCACGATCAAAATCACCCCCGCCTCCACGATCAAAATTACGCCCGCCTCCATGATCAAAATCACCCCCCTCAATGATCAAAATCACCACCCCAACGATCAAAATCACCCCGCATTCACGATCGAAATCAACGCCGCCCCCATGATCAAAATCAGCCCACCCCCTGCATGATCAAAATCACCTCCCCCTTGCGCCACGATCAAAATCACTCCCCGCCTTCCACGATAAAATTCACATCCCTCCATGATCAAAATCACCCCCGCTCCACGATTAAAATCACCCCCCTCCACGATCAAAATCACTCCCCCCCCCCCACGATCAAAATCACTCCCCATCCTCCACGATCAAAATCACTCCTCCCGCCTCCAAGATCAAAATCACCACACCCCCAACAATTAAAATCACCCCCTGCCACAATCAAAATCACTCGCCCCATTACGATCAAAATCACCCCCCTCCATGATCAAAATCACCTCAAACCCTCCACGATCAAAATCACCACCCCCGCTCCACGATCAAAATCACTCCCCCCCCACTCCACGATCAAAATCACTCCCCACGCCCATGATCAAAATCACCCCCCACACCATGATCAAAATCATCCCCCCTCGCCACGATCAAAATCACTCCCCGCACTCCACGATTAAAATCACCACCCCACGATCAAAATCACTCCCCACACCTCCACAATCAAAATCACTCCCCCCCCCGCCCCACTCCACGATCAAAACCACCCCCTGCGAATGATCAAAATCCTCCCCCACTCCACGATCAAAATCACTCCCCCCACCTCCACGATCAAAATCACTCCCCCCACCTCCACAATCAAAATCCTCCCCCACTCCATGATCAAAATCACTCCCCCCACCTCCACGATCAAAATTACCTCCCGCCACACGATCAAAATCACCCCCCGCCCATCACGATCAAAATCACTACCCCCCCGCTCCACGATCAAAATCACCCCCACCACAATAAAAATCACTCCCCCCCATCCACGATCAAAATTACCCCCCACCCACCCCGCACACGATCAAAATCACCCTCCCCGCCCTTCACGATCAAAATCACTCCCTCCCTCACGATCAAAATCACTCCCTCCTCTCCACAATCAAAATCAGCCCCCCTCCACGATCAAAATCAAACCCCACCGCCACCATGATCAAAACCACCCCAACCTCCACGATCAAAATCACCTCCTGCCCTCCAGGATCAAAATCACACCCTGCTACGATCAAAATCACCCCAACCTCCACGATCAAAATCAACACCCATCACGATCAAAATCACGTCCCCACCCTCCATGATCAAAATCACATACCCTTCCACGATCAAAATCACCCCCCATGATCAAAATCACCCCCCCACTCCACGATCAAAATCACCCCCCCCCACTCCACGATCAAAATCACTCCCCCCCCGCATGATCAAAATCACCCCTCCTCTCCTCAATCAAAATCACTCCCCCCGCCTCCACGTTCAAAATCACCTCCACTCTCCTCGATCAAAATCACTCCCCCACCTCCACGATCAAAATCCACCCACTCCACGATCAAAATCACTCCACCCTCCACGATCAAAATCACCCCACCCTCCACGATCAAAATCACCCCACCTTCCACGATCAAAATCACTCCCCCACCTCCACGATCAAAATCCACCCACTCCACGATCAAAATCACCCCACCCTCCACGAACAAAATCACACCCCTCCACGATCAAAATCACCCCACCCTCCACGATCAAAATCCACGCACTCCACGATCAAAATAAACCCCCGCCTCCACGATCAAAATCACACCCCCACGATCAAAATCAACCCCCGCCTCCATGATCAAAATCACCCCCCACTCCACGATCAAAATCACTCCCCCCGCCACGATCAAAATCACCCCCCACTCCACGATCAAAATCACCCCCCACTCCACGATCAAAATCACTCCCCCCGCCACGATCAAAATCACTCCGCCCCCCCGCCCAACGATCAAAATCACCTCCCTCCTCCATGATCAAAATCACTCACCGCACCTCCACGATCCAAATCACCCACCACACCATGGTCGAAATCAGCCCCCCAAAATCAAAATCACTCCACCCCTTCACGATCAAAATCACACCCCACACCATGATCAAAATTAGCCCCCCACAATCAAATTCACTCTCCACTTCACGATCAAAATCACTCCCCCCTCCACGATCAAAATCACACCCCCACGATCAAAATCACTCCCCCCCTCAACGATCAAAATCACTCCCCCACTTCACTATCAAAATCACTCCCCCCACCACGATCAAAATCACCCCATACTCCACGATCAAAAACACTCTCCACGATCAAAATCACCCCTCACGATCAAAATCACTCACCCCCCCACTCCACGATCAAAACCACCCCCTGCCGATGATCAAAATCACCCCCCCCCACGATTAAAATCACTCCCTCCCTCCACGATCAAAATCACACCCCGCTACAATCAAAAGCACCCCAACCTCCACGATCAAAATCATCCACCCCTCCACGATCAAAATCCCCCCCCTTCCACAATCAAAAACACCGTCCACGATCAAAATCACTCCAACCCCCCACTCTACGATCAAAACCACCCCCTGCCGATGATCAAAATCACCCCCCACTCCACGATCAAAATCACTCCCCCCGGCTCCGCGATCAAAATCATCCCACCACGATCAAAATCCTCCCCCACTCCATGATCAAAATCACTCCCCCAACTCCACGATCAAAATAACCCCCCCCCGCACACGATCAAAATCACCCCCCGCCCTTCACGATCAAAATCACTCCCTCCCTCACGATCAAAATCACTCCCCCCTCTCCACGATCAAAATCAGCCCCCCTCCACGATCAAAATCACCCCCCCTCCCCGCCCCACCATGATCAAAACCACCCCAACCTCCACGAACAAAATCATCTCCTGCCCTCCAGGATCAACATCACACCCCTCCACGATCAAAATCAACACCCGTCACGATCAAAATCACGTCCCTGCCCTCAATGATCAAAATCACCCACCCCACCACAATCAAAATCACTCCTCCCTCTCCACGATCAAAATCACACCACCCTACGATCAAAATCACCCCCCCCCCCACCATGATCAAAACCACCCCAACCTCCACGATCAAAATCACCTCCTGCCCTCCAGGATCAACATCACACCCGGCTACGATCAAAATCACCCCAAACTGCACAATCAAAATCAACACCCGTCACGATCAAAATCACGTGCCTGCCCTCAATGATCAAAATCACCCACCCCACCACGATCAAAATCACTCCTCCCGCTCCACGATCAAAATCACCCCCCCTCCACGATCAAAATCACCCCCCCCGACCATGATCAAAATCACCCAAACCTCCACGATCAAAATCAGCCCCCCACCCCTCCACAATCAAAAACACCCTCCACGATCAAAATCACACCCCCCCACACACGATCAAAATCACTCCCCCCCCCCGCCACTTCACGATCAAAATCACCCCCTGCCAATGATCAAAATCACCCACCACTCCACGATCAAAATCACTCCCCCCCGGCTCCATGATCAAAATCACCCCCCACTCCACGATCAAAATTTCTTCCCCAGTCCACGATCAAAATAACCTCCATCACCACGATCAAAATCCTCCCCCACTCCATGATCAAAATCACTCCCCCCGCTCTCCACGAAAAAAATCACCCCCCCAACAATAAAAATCACTCCCCCACCTCCACGATCAAAATAACCCCCCCCTTCCCCCGCCCTTCATGATCAAAATCACTCCGCCTCCATGGTCAAATTCACCCCCCACCCCCATGATCAAAATCACTCCCTCCCTCACGATCAAAATCACTCCCCCCTCTCCACGATCAAAATCAGCCCCCCTCCACGATCAAAATCACCCCCCCTCCCCGCCCCACCATGATCAAAACCACCCCAACCTCCACGAACAAAATCATCTCCTGCCCTCCAGGATCAACATCACACCCCTCCACGATCAAAATCAACACCCGTCACGATCAAAATCACGTCCCTGCCCTCAATGATCAAAATCACCCACCCCACCACAATCAAAATCACTCCTCCCTCTCCACGATCAAAATCACACCACCCTACGATCAAAATCACCCCCCCCCCCACCATGATCAAAACCACCCCAACCTCCACGATCAAAATCACCTCCTGCCCTCCAGGATCAACATCACACCCGGCTACGATCAAAATCACCCCAAACTGCACAATCAAAATCAACACCCGTCACGATCAAAATCACGTGCCTGCCCTCAATGATCAAAATCACCCACCCCACCACGATCAAAATCACTCCTCCCGCTCCACGATCAAAATCACCCCCCCTCCACGATCAAAATCACCCCCCCCCGACCATGATCAAAATCACCCAAACCTCCACGATCAAAATCAGCCCCCCACCCCTCCACAATCAAAAACACCCTCCACGATCAAAATCACACCCCCCCACACACGATCAAAATCACTCCCCCCCCCCGCCACTTCACGATCAAAATCACCCCCTGCCAATGATCAAAATCACCCACCACTCCACGATCAAAATCACTCCCCCCCGGCTCCATGATCAAAATCACCACCCACTCCACGATCAAAATTTCTTCCCCAGTCCACGATCAAAATAACCTCCATCACCACGATCAAAATCCTCCCCCACTCCATGATCAAAATCACTCCCCCCGCTCTCCACGAAAAAAATCACCCCCCCAACAATAAAAATCACTCCCCCACCTCCACGATCAAAATAACCCCCCCTTCCCCCGCCCTTCATGATCAAAATCACTCCGCCTCCATGGTCAAATTCACCCCCCACCCCCATGATCAAAATCACTCCCTCCCTCACGATCAAAATCACTCCCCCCTCTCCACGATCAAAATCAGCCCCCCTCCACGATCAAAATCACCATCCTCACCTTGATCAAAACCGCCCCAACTTTCACAATCAAAATCACCTCCTGCCCTCCAGGATCAAAATCATACACAGCTACGATCAAAATTACCTCCCGCCCTCCAGGATTAAAATCATACCCTGCTACATTCAAAATCACCCCAACCTCCACGATCAAAATCAACACCCGTCACGAACAAGATCACGTCACCGCCCTCCACGATCAAAATCACCCCCGCCTCCACGATCAAAATCACGCCCGCCTCCATGATCAAAATCACCACCCCAACGATCAAAATCACCCCCCATTCACGATCGAAATCAACGCCACCCCCATGATCAAAATCAGCCCACCCCCTCCATGATCAAAATCACCTCCCCCTCGCGCCACGATCAAAATCACTCCGCACCCCCAACATTCAAAATCACTCCCCGCCTTCCACGATAAAATTCACATCCCTCCATGATCAAAATCACCCCCCCTCCACGATTAAAATCACCCCCCTCCACGATCAAAATCACCCCCTCCTTCGCCATGATCAAAATCATTCCCCGCCACGATCGAAATCATCCCCCTCCACGATCAAATCACCCCACCCCCCACCACCATGATCAAAACCAACCCAACCTCCACGATCAAAATCACCTCCTGCCCTCCAGGATCAAAATCACACCCTGCTACGATCAAAATCACCCCAACCTGCACGATCAAAATCAACACCCATCACGATCAAAATCACGTCCCCGCCCTCCATGATCAAAATCACCCCCCATGATCAAAATCACCCCCCCTCCACGATCAAAATCATCCTCCCCACTCCACGATCAAAATCACTACACCCCCGCATGATCAAAATCACCCCTCCTCTCCTCAATCAAAATCACTCCCCCAGCCTCCACGTTCAAAATCACCTCCACTCTCCTCGATCAAAATCACTCCCCCACCTCCACGATCAAAATCCACCCACTCCACGATCAAAATCACTCCACCCTCCACGATCAAAATCCACGCACTCCACGATCAAAATCACCCCACCCTCCACGATCAAAATCACACCCCTCCACGATCAAAATCCACCCACTCCACGATCAAAATCACCCCACTCTCCACGAACAAAATCACACCCCTCCACGATCAAAATCACCCCACCCTCCACGATCAAAATCACCCCACCCTCCACGATCAAAATCCACGCACTCCACGATCAAAATCACCCCCACTCCACAATCAAAATCACCCCCCGCTCCACGATCAAAATCACTCCCCCCCCTCCATGATCAAAATCACTCCCCACCCTCTACGATCAAAATCACTCCTCCCGCCTCCAAGATCAAAATCACCACCCCCACCTACGATAAAAATCACCCCCTGCCACAATCAAAATCACTCGCTCCATCACGATCAAAATCACCACGCCCATGATCAAAATCACCCCCCATTCCACGATCAAAATCACCCCCCATTCCACGATCAAAATCACCCCCCCTCGCCACGATCAAAATCACTCCCCACCACGATCAAAATCACCCCCCCCACGATCAAAATCACCACCCACTCCACGATCAAAAACACCCTCCATGATCAAAATCACACCCACCCCCACTCCACGATCAAAACCACCCCCTGCCGATGATCAAAATCACTCCCCCCTCCACGATCAAAATAACTTCCCCATGATCAAAATCATACCCGCAAGATCAAAATCACTCCCCCCCGCACAATCAAAATCAGCCCCCCACTCCACGATCAAAAACACCCTCCATGATCAAAATCACACCCACCCCATGATCAAAATCACTCCCCCTCCACCCCACGATCAAAATCACCCCCCACCCTTCACGATCAAAATCACTCCACCTCCACAGTCAAAATCACCCCCACCCCCATGAGCAAAATTACTCCCCACCCTCCACGATCAAAATCACTCCCCCTACCTCCACGAAATAAATCACCCCCCACTCCACGATCAAAATCACCCCCCCTCACCACGATCAAAATCACTCCCCCTGCCACGATCAAAATCACCCCCCATCCACGATCAAAATCACCACCCCTCCATGATCAAAATAACCCCCCGCCCTCCATGATCAAAATCACCCCAACTCCACGATCAAAATCACCTCCCCCGCACCACGATCAAAATCACTCCGACCCCGCCACGATCAAAATCACTCCTCGCACCTCCACGAACAAACTCACCCCCCATGCTCAAAATCACTCCCACCCGCCTCCAAGGTCAAATTCACCCCCCACCCCCATGATCAAAATCACTCCCTCCCCCATGCTCAAAATCACTCCCCCCCCGCCCCCAACGATCAAAATCATTCCCCTTCCACGATCAAAATCACCTCCTGCCCTCCAGGATCAAAATCATACACAGCTACGATCAAAATTACCTCCCGCCCTCCAGGATTAAAATCATACCCCGCTACATTCAAAATCACCCCAACCTCCACGATCAAAATCAACACCCGTCACGAACAAAATCACGTCCCCGCCCTCCACGATCAAAATCATCCCCGCCTCCACGATCAAAATCACGCCCGCCCCCATGATCAAAATCACCCCCCTCAATGATCAAAATCACCACCCCAACGATCAAAATCACCCTCCATTCACGATCGAAATCAACGCCGCCCCATGATCAAATTCAGCCCAACCCCTCCATGATCAAAATAACCTCCCCCTCGCGCCACGATTAAAATCACTCCGCACCCCCCAACAATCAAAATCACTCCCCGCCTTCCACGATAAAATTCACATCTCTCCATTATCAAAATCACCCCCCCTCCACGATCAAAATCACTCCCCACCCTCCACGATCAAAATCACTCCTCCCGCCTCCAAGATCAAAATCACCACACCCCCAACAATTAAAATCACCCCCTGCCACAATCAAAATCACTCGCCCCATTACGATCAAACTCATCCCCCTCCATGATCAAAATCACCTCAAACCCTCCACGCTCAAAATCACCACCCCCGCTCCACGATCAAAATCACTCCCCCCTGCTCCACGATCAAAATCACACCCCACGCCCATGATCAAAATCACCCCCCACACGACGATCAAAATCACTCCCCCGCCACACCACGATCAAAATCACCCCCCCTCGCCACAATCAAAATCACTCCCCCCACTCCACGATTAAAATCACCACCCCACGATCAAAATCACTCCCCCCCCCACTCCACGATCAAAACCACCCCCTGCGAATGATCAAAATCCTCCCCCACTCCATGATCAAAATCACTCCCCGCACCTCCACGATCAAAATCACTCCCCCCACCTCCACGATCAAAATCACTCCCCGCACCTCCACGATCAAAATCACTTCCCCCACCTCCACGATCAAAATCACTCCCCCCACCTCCACGATCAAAATCACTCCCCCCACCTCCACAATCAATATCCTCCCCCTCTCCATGATCAAAATCACTCCCCCCACCTCCATGATCAAAATCACTCCCCCCACCTCCACGATCAAAATCACTCCCCCCACCTCCACAATCAATATCCTCCCCCACTCCATAATCAAAATCACTCCCCCCACCTCCACGATCAAAATCACTCCCCCCACCTCCACAATCAATATCCTCCCCCACTCCATAATCAAAATCACTCCCCCCACCTCCACGATCAAAATCACTCCCCCCACCTCCACGATCAAAATCACTCCCCCCACCTCCACGATCAAAATCACTCCCCCCACCTCCACAATCAATATCCTCCCCCTCTCCATGATCAAAATCACTCCCCGCACCTCCACGATCAAAATCACTCCCCCCACCTCCACGATCAAAATCACTCCCCGCACCTCCACGATCAAAATCACTTCCCCCACCTCCACGATCAAAATCACTCCCCCCACCTCCACGATCAAAATCACTCCCCCCACCTCCACAATCAATATCCTCCCCCTCTCCATGATCAAAATCACTCCCCCCACCTCCATGATCAAAATCACTCCCCCCACCTCCACGATCAAAATCACTCCCCCCACCTCCACAATCAATATCCTCCCCCACTCCATAATCAAAATCACTCCCCCCACCTCCACGATCAAAATCACTCCCCCCACCTCCACAATCAATATCCTCCCCCACTCCATAATCAAAATCACTTCCCCCACCTCCACGATCAAAATCACTCCCCCCACCTCCACAATCAATATCCTCGCCCACTCCATGATCAAAATCACTCCCCCCACCTCCACGATCAAAATCACTCCCCCCACCTCCACAATCAATATCCTCCCCTTCTCCATAATCAAAATCACTCCCCCCACCTCCACAATCAATATCCTCCCCCACTCCATAATCAAAATCACTCCCCCCACCTCCACGATCAAAATCACTCCCCCCACCTCCACAATCAATATCCTCCCCCACTCCATGATCAAAATCACTCCCCCCACCTCCACGATCAAAATCACACCCCCCACCTCCACAATCAATATCCTCCCCCACTCCATAATCAAAATCACTCCCCCCACCTCCACAATCAATATCCTCCCCCACTCCATGATCAAAATCACTCCCCCCACCTCCACGATCAAAATCACTCCCTCCACCTCCACAATCAATATCCTCCCCCACTCCATAATCAAAATCACTCCCCCCACCTCCACAATCAATATCCTCCCCCACTCCATAATCAAAATCACTCCCCCCATCTCCACAATCAATATCCTCCCCCACTCCATGATCAAAATCAATCCCCCCACCTCCACGATCAAAATCACTCCCCCCACCTCCACAATCAATATCCTCCCCCACTCCATAATCAAAATCACTCCCCCCACCTCCACAATCAATATCCTCCCCCACTCCATAATCAAAATCACTCCCCCCACCTCCACGATCAAAATCACTCCCCCCACCTCCACAATCAATATCCTCCCCCACTCCATGATCAAAATCACTCCCCCCACCTCCACGATCAAAATCACTCCCCCCACCTCCACAATCAATATCCTCCCCCACTCCATAATCAAAATCACTCCCCCCACCTCCACAATCAATATCCTCCCCCACTCCATGATCAAAATCAGTCCCCCCACCTCCACGATCAAAATCACTCCCCCCACCTCCACAATCAATATCCTCCCCCACTCCATAATCAAAATCACTCCCCCCACCTCCACAATCAATATCCTCCCCCACTCCATAATCAAAATCACTCCCCCCACCTCCACGATTAAAATCACTCCCCCCACATCCACAATCAAAATCCTCCCCCACTCCATGATCAAAATCACTCCTCCCACCTCCACGATCAAAATTATCCCCCCCCCCACACGATCAAAATCACCCCCCGCCCATCACGATCAAAAGCACTCCCCCCCTGCTCCACGATCAAAATCACCCCCCCCCACAATAAAAATCGCTCCCCCCCCATCCACGATCAAAATTACCCCCCACCCACCCCGCACATGATCAAAATCACCCCCCCCCCCGGCCCTTCACGATGAAAATCACTCCCTCCCTCACGATCAAAATCACTCCCTCCTCTCCACAATCAAAATCAGCCCCCCTCCACGATCAAAATCACCACCCCCCCCCCCCCCACCATGATCAAAACCACCCCAACCTCCACGATCAAAATTACCTCCTGCCCTCCAGGATCAAAATCACACCCTGCTACGATCAAAATCACCCCAATCTGCACGATCAAAATCAACACCCATCACGATCAAAATCACGTCCCCGCCCTCCATGATCAAAATCACATACCCCTCCACGATCAAAATCACCCCCCATGATCAAAATCACCCACCCTCCACGATCAAAATCACCCTCCCCACTCCACGATCAAAATCACTCCCCCCCCCCCGCATGATCAAAATCACCCCTCCTCTCCTCAATCAAAATCACTCCCCCACCTCCACGATCAAAATCCACCCACTCCACGATCAAAATCACCCCACCCTCCACGATCAAAATCCACGCAATCCACGATCAAAATCACCCCACACTCCACGATCAAAATCACCCCACACTCCACGATCAAAATCACCCCACCCTCCACGAACAAAATCACACCCCTCCACGATCAAAATCACCCCACCCTCCACGATCAAAATCACCCCACCCTCCACGATCAAAATCCACGCACTCCACGATCAAAATAAACCCCCGCCTCCACGATCAAAATCACCCTCCCACGATCAAAATCACTCCCCCTCCGTCCACGATCAAAATCACCCACACCCCCATGATCAAAATCACCCCCCACTCCATGATCAAAATCCCTCCGTCCACCTCCACAATCAAAATTACCCCCCCCCACAATCAAAATCACCCTCCGCCCTTCATGATCAAAATCACTCCGCCTCCAAGGTCAAATTCACCCCCCACCCCCATGATCAAAATCACTCCCTCCCTCATGATCAAAATCACTCCCCCCTCTCCACGATCAAAATCAGCCCCCCTCCACGATCAAAATCACCCTCCTCACCTTGATCAAAACCGCCCCAACTTTCACAATCAAAATCACCTCCTGCCCTCTAGGATCAAAATCATACACAGCTACATTCAAAATCACCCCAACCTCCACGATCAAAATCAACACCCGTCACGAACAAAATCACGTCCCCGCCCTCCATGATCAAAATCACCCCCCCCCATTCACGATCGAAATCACCCCTGCCTCCACGATCAAAATCACCCCCGCCTCCACGATCAAAATCACGCCTGCCTCCATGATCAAAATCACCCCCCTCAATGATCAAAATCACCATCCCAACGATCAAAATCACCCCCCATTCACGATCGAAATCAACGCCGCCCCCATGATCAAAATCAGCCCACCCCCTCCATGATCAAAAGCACCTCCCCCTCGCGCCACGATCAAAATCAATCCGCACCCCCCAACAATCAAAATCACTCCCCGCCTTCCACGATAAAATTCACATCCCTCCATGATCAAAATCACCCCCCTCAATGATCAAAATCACCCCACTCCACAATCAAAATCACTCCCCGCCTTCCACGAGAAAATTCACATCCCTCCATGATCAAAATCACACCCCTCAATGATCAAAATCACCACCCCAACAATCAAAATCACTCCCCGCCTTCCACGATAAAATTCATATCCCTCCACAATCAAAATCACTCCCACCCTCCACGATCAAAATCACTCCCCACCCTCCACGATCAAAATCACCACACCCCCAACAATTAAAATCACCCCCTGCCACAATCAAAATCACTCGCCCCATTACGATCAAAATCAGCCCCCCTCCACGATCAAAATCACCCCCCTCCATGATCAAAATCACCACCCCTGCTCCACGATCAAAATCACTCCCCCCCACTCCACGATCAAAATCACCCCCCACACCACGATCAAAATCACCCCCCCCTCGCCACGATCAAAATCACTCCCCCCCCACTCCACGATCAAAATCATCCCCCTCGCCACGATCAAAATCACTCCCCCCACTCCATGATTAAAATCACCACCCCACGATCAAAATCACTCCCCCCCCCACTCCACAATCAAAACCACCCCCTGCGAATGATCAAAATCCTCCCCCACTCCATGATCAAAATCACTCCCCGCTCCTCCACGATCAAAATCACTCCCCCCACCTCCACGATCAAAATCACTCCCCCCCGCCCCACTCCACGATCAAAATCACCCCCTGCCGATGATCAAAATCCTCCCCCACTCCATGATCAAAATCACTCCCCCCACCTCCACAAACAATATCCTCCCCCACTCCATGATCAAAATCCTCCCCCCACCTCCATGATCAAAATCACTCCCCCCACCTCCACAATCAATATCCTCCCCCACTCCATAATCAAAATCACTCCCCCCACCTCCACGATCAAAATCACTCCCCCCACCTCCACAATCAATATCCTCCCCCACTCCATGATCAAAATCACTCCCCCCACCTCACGATCAAAATCACTCCCCCCACCTCCACAATCAATATCCTCCCCCACTCCATAATCAAAATCACTCCCCCCACCTCCACAATCAATATCCTCCCCCACTCCATAATCAAAATCACTCCCCCCACCTCCACGATCAAAATCACTCCCCCCACCTCCACAATCAATATCCTCCCCCACTCCATGATCAAAATCACTCCCCCCACCTCCACGATCAAAATCACTCCCCCCACCTCCACAATCAATATCCTCCCCCACTCCATAATCAAAATCACTCCCCCCACCTCCACAATCAATATCCTCCCCCACTCCATGATCAAAATCACTCCCCCCACCTGCACGATCAAAATCACTCCCCCCACCTCCACAATCAATATCCTCCCCCACTCCATAATCAAAATCACTCCCCCCACCTCCACAATCAATATCCTCCCCCACTCCATAATCAAAATCACTCCCCCCACCTCCACGATCAAAATCACTCCCCGCACCTCCACGATCAAAATCACTCCCCCCACATCCACAATCAAAATCCTCCCCCACTCCATGATCAAAATCACTCCTCCCACCTCCACGATCAAAATCACTCCCCCCACCTCCACGATCAAAATCACTCCCCCCCGCCCGCCTCACTCCACGATCAAATCCAACCCCTGCCGATGATCAATATCCTCCCCCACTCCATGATCAAAATCCTCCCCCCACCTCCACGATCAAAATCACTCCCCCCCGCCCACCTCACTCCACGATCAAAACCAACCCCTGCCGATGATCAAAATCGTCCCCCACTCCATAATCAAAATCACTCCCCCCACCTCCACGATCAAAATCACTCCCCCACCTCCACGATCAAAATCCACGCACTCCACGATCAAAATCACCCCACCCTCCACGATCAAAATCCACGCACTCCACGATCAAAATCACCCCCCACTCCACGATCAAAATCACACCCCTCCACGATCAAAATCCACCCACTCCACGATCAAAATAAACCCCCACCTCCACGATCAAAATCACCCCCCGCCTCCACGATCAAAATCACCCTCCCACGATCAAAATCACTCCCCCTCCGTCCACGATCAAAATCACCCACACCCCCATGATCAAAATCACCCCCCACTCCACGATCAAAATCACTCCCCCCACCTCCACAATCAGAATTACCCCCCCCCCCGCACACAATCAAAATCACCCCCCACCCCCATGATCAAAATCACTCCCTCCCTCACGATCAAAATCACTCCCCCCTCTCCACGATCAAAATCAGCCCACCTCCACGATCAAAATCACCCTCCTCACCTTGATCAAAACCGCCCCAACTTTCACAATCAAAATCACCTCCTGCCCTCCAGGATCAAAATCATACACAGCTACATTCAAAATCACCCCAACCTCCACGATCAAAATTAACACCCGTCACGAACAAAATCACGTCCCCAACCTCCATGATCAAAATCACCCCCCCCATTCACGATCGAAATCACCCCCGCCTCCACGATCAAAATCACCCCCGCCTCCACGATCAAAATCACGCCTGCCTCCATGATCAAAATCACCCCCCTCAATGATCAAAATCACCACCCCAACGATCAAAATCACCCCCCATTCACGATCGAAATCAACGCCGC
This sequence comes from Pristiophorus japonicus, assembly GCF_044704955.1. Classification (NCBI taxonomy): domain Eukaryota; kingdom Metazoa; phylum Chordata; class Chondrichthyes; family Pristiophoridae; genus Pristiophorus; species Pristiophorus japonicus. The sequence continues at coordinate 86,982,824 of NC_091990.1, read as the reverse complement.
CCCCATGATCAAAATCAGCCCACCCCCTCCATGATCAAAATCACCTCCCCCTCGCGCCACGATCAAAATCAATCCGCACCCCCCAACAATCAAAATCACTCCCCGCCTTCCACGATAAAATTCACATCCCTCCATGATCAAAATCACCCCCCTCAATGATCAAAATCACCCCACTCCACAATCAAAATCACTCCCCGACTTCCACGAGAAAATTCACATCCCTCCATGATCAAAATCACCCCCCTCAATGATCAAAATCACCACCGCAACAATCAAAATCACTCCCCGCCTTCCACGATAAAATTCACATCCCTCCATGATCAAAATCACCCCCCCTCCACGATTAAAATCACCCCCCTCCACGATCAAAATCACTCCCCACCCTCCACGATCAAAATCACCACACCCCCAACAATTAAAATCACCCCCTGCCACAATCAAAATCACTCGCCCCATTACGATCAAAATCAGCCCCACTCCACGATCAAAATCACCCCCCTCCATGATCAAAATCACCTCAAACCCTCCACGATCAAAATGACCACCCCCCCCACTCCACGATCAAAATCACCCCCCACACCACGATCAAAATCACCCCCCCCCTCGCCACGATCAAAATCACTCCCCCCCCACTCCACGATCAAAATCACTCCCCATGCCCATGATCAAAATCACCCCCCACACCACGATCAAAATCATCCTCCCTCGCCACGATCAAAATCACTCCCCCCCACTCCACAATCAAAACCACCCCCTGCGAATGATCAAAATCCTCCCCCACTCCATGATCAAAATCACTCCCCGCTCCTCCACGATCAAAATCACTCCCCCCACCTCCACGATCAAAATCACTCCCCCCCGCCCGCCTCACTCCACGATCAAAACCACCCCCTGCCGATGATCAAAATCCTCCCCCACTCCATGATCAAAATCACTCCCCCCACCTCCACAATCAATATCCTCCCCCACTCCATGATCAAAATCCTCCCCCCACCTCCACGATCAAAATCACTCCCCCCCGCCCGCCTCACTCCACGATCAAAACCAACCCCTGCCGATGATCAAAATCCTCCCCCACTCCGTAATCAAAATCACTCCCCCCACCTCCATGATCAAAATCACTCCCCCCACCTCCACGATCAAAATCACTCCCCCCACCTCCACGATCAAAATCACTCCCCGCACCTCCACGATCAAAATCACTCCCCCCACCTCCACAATCAAAATCCTCCCCCACTCCATGATCAAAATCACTCCCCCCACCTCCACGATCAAAATTATCCCCCCCCCCACGCGATCAAAATCACCCCCCGCCCATCACGATCAAAATCACTCCCCCCCTGCTCCACGATCAAAATCACCCCCCTCACAATAAAAATCACTCCCCCCCATCCACGATCAAAATTACCCTCCCCCCACCCCGCACACGATCAAAATCACTCCCCGCCGCCCTTCACGATCAAAATCACTCCCTCCCTCACGATCAAAATCACTCCCTCCTCTCCACGATCAAAATCAGCCCCCCTCCACGATCAAAATCACCCCCCCCACCACCATGATCAAAACCACCCCAACCTCCACGATCAAAATCACCCCCCCCGCCGACCATGATCAAAACCACCCCAACCTCCACGATCAAAATCACCTCCTGCCCTCCAGGATCAAAATCACACCCTGCTACGATCAAAATCACCCCAACCTCCACGATCAAAATCAACACCCATCACAATCAAAATCACGTCCCCGCCCTCCATGATCAAAATCACATACCCCTCCATGATCAAAATCACCCCCCATGATCAGAATCACCCACCCTCCACGATCAAAATCACCCTCTCCACTCCACGATCAAAATCACTCCCCCCCCGCATGATCAAAATCACCCCTCCTCTCCTCAATCAAAATCACTCCCCCCGCCTCCACGTTCAAAATCACCTCCACTCTCCTCGATCAAAATCACTCCCCCACCTCCACAATCAAAATCACCTCCACTCTCCTCGATCAAAATCACTCCCCCCGCCTCCACGTTCAAAATCACCTCCACTCTCCTCGATCAAAATCACTCCCCCACCTCCACGATCAAAATCCACCCACTCCACAATCAAAATCACCTCCACTCTCCTCGATCAAAATCACTCCCCCCGCCTCCACGATCAAAATCACCTCCACTCTCCTCGATCAAAATCACTCCCCCACCTCCACGATCAAAATCCACCCACTCCACGATCAAAATCACCCCACCCTCCACGAACAAAATCACACCCCTCCACGATCAAAATCACCCCACACTCCACGATCAAAATCACTCCACCCTCCACGATCAAAATCCACCCACTCCACGATCAAAATCACCCCACCCTCCACGAACAAAATCACACCCCTCCACGATCAAAATCACCCCACCCTCCACGATCAAAATCACCCCACCCTCCACAATCAAAATCCACGCACTCCACGATCAAAATAAACCCCCGCCTCCACGATCAAAATCACCCCCGCCTCCACGATCAAAATCACCCTCCCACGATCAAATTCACTCCCCCTCCGTCCACGATCAAAATCACCCACACCCCCATGATCAAAATCACTCCCCGCACCTCCACGATCAAAATCACTCCCCCCACCTCCACAATCAAAATTACCCCCCCCGCACACAATCAAAATCACCCCCCGCCCTTCATGATCAAAATCACTCCGCCTCCAAGGTCAAATTCACCCCCCACCCCCATGATCAAAATCACTCCCTCCCTCACGATCAAAATCACTCACCCCTCTCCACGGTCAAAATCAGCCCACCTCCACGATCAAAATCACCATCCTCACCTTGATCAAAACTGCCCCAACTTTCACAATCAAAATCACCTCCTGCCCTCCAGGATCAAAATCATACACAGCTACGATCAAAATTACCTCCCGCCCTCCAGGATTAAAATCATACCCTGCTACATTCAAAATCACCCCAACCTCCACGATCAAAATCAACACCCGTCACGAACAAAATCACGTCCCCGCCCTCCACGATCAAAATCACACCCGCCTCCATGATCAAAATCACCCCCCTCAATGATCAAAATCACCACCCCAATGATCAAAATCACCCCGCATTCACGATTGAAATCAACGCCGCCCCCATGATCAAAATCAGCCCACCCCCTCCATGATCAAAATCACCTCCCCCTTGCGCCACGATCAAAATCACTCCCCGCCTTCCACGATAAAATTCACATCCCTCCATGATCAAAATCACCCTCCTCCACGATTAAAATCACCCCCCTCCACGATCAAAATCACTCCCCCCACCTCCATGATCAAAATCACTCCCCACCCTCCACGATCAAAATCACTCCTCCCGCCTCCAAGATCAAAATCACCACACCCCCAACAATTAAAATCACCCCCTGCCACAATCAAAATCACTCGCCCCATTACGATCAAAATCACCCCCCTCCATGATCAAATTCACCTCAAACCCTCCACGATCAAAATCACCACCCCCGCTCCACGATCAAAATCACTCCCCCCCCACTCCACGATCAAAATCACTCCCCACGCCCATGATCAAAATCACCCCCCACACCATGATCAAAATCATCCCCCCTCGCCACGATCAAAATCACTCCCCCCACTCCACGATTAAAATCACACCCCCACGATCAAAATCACCCCCCCACGATCAAAGTCAACCCCCGCTCCACGATCAATTCACTCTTCCCACTCCACGATCAATATTACCCCCCCTACACATGATCAAAATCACCCCCCGCGCTCCACGATTAAAATCATCCCCCCCCCCACCGTCCACGATCAAAATCACCCCACCTCCACGATCAAAATGACTCCTCCCTTTCCACGATTAAAATCACAGCACCCTACGATCAAAATCACCGAAACCTCCACGATCAAATCACAACCCTCTCCACGATCAAAATCACCCCCCCCCCCGCCACCATGAACAAAACCACCCCAACCTCCACGATCAAAATCACCTCATGCCCTCCAGGATCAAAATCACACCCCGCTACGATCAAAATCACCCCAACCTCCACGATCAAAATCAACACCCGTCACGATCAAAATCACGTCCCCGCACTCCATGATCAAAATCACTCCCCCTCCACGATCAAAATCACCACCCCACTCCACGATCAAAATCACTCCCCCCCCCACGATCAAAATCACCCCCATCTCTATGATCAAAATCAACCCCCTCCACGATCAAAATCACCACCCCCCCACCCACGATCAAAATCACCCACCCGCCCCACGATCAAAATTACTGCCCCCCACGATCAAAATCACTCCCCCCAACGATCAAAATCACCCCAGCCCATGATCAAAATCACCTCCCCCTCCAGGATCAAAATCACCCCGCCTCCACGATCAAAATCATCCCCCTCCACGCTCAAGATCACCCCGCCCCCACGATCAAAATCACCCGCACCTCTATGATCAAAATCACCACCCACCTCCATGATCAAAATCACACCCCTCCATAATCAAAATCACCCCCCTCCAGGATCAAAATCACCCACCCTCCATGATCAAAATCACCCCCCCTCCAGGATCAAAATCACCCCCCATGATCAAAATCACTCCCCCCAAGATCAAAATTACTGCCCCACATGATCAAAATCACCCCCACCTCTACGATCAAAATCACCCCTCCACGATCAAGATCACCACGTCCCCAGGATCAAAATCACCCCCCCCCGATGATCAAAATTACCCGCCCCATGATCAAAATCACCCCTCCACGACCAAGATCACCCAGTCCCCAGGATCAAAATCACCCCCCATGATCAAAATTACCTGCCCCATGATCAAAATCACCCCCCGCCACGATCAAAATCAACCCCCTCCACGATCAAAATTACAGCCCCCCACGATCAAAATCACCCCCCTATGATCAAAATCTACCAACCTCCACGATCAAAATCATCCCCCCTCCATGTTCAAAATCACCCCGCCCCCACAATCAAAATCACCCCCCCCAACGATCAAAATCACCTCCCCCACGATCAAAATCACCCCCCCCTCGCCACGATCAAAATCACTTCCCCCGCCAGGATCAATATCACCCCCCCATCACGATCAAAATCAACCCCCCACGATCAAAATCACCGCCCCCCACGATCAATATCACCCCCCCTCCACGATCAAAATCACCCTCCACGATCAAAATCATAGACACCTCACGATCAAAATCACCCCCCCCACGATCAAAATCACTTTACCCCCCCACTCCACGATCAAAACCACCCCCTAACGATGATCAAAATTATCCCCCACTCCACGATCAAAATCACCCTCCCTCCACAATCAAAATCACGCCCCGCCCTCCACGATCAAAATCACCCCCCCACAATAAAAATCACTCCCCCCACCTCCACGATCAAAATTACCTTCCCCCACAGACAATCAAAATCACCCCAACTCCACGAACAAAATCACTCCTTCCTCTCCACGATTAAAATCACACCACCCTACGATCAATATCACCCCAACCTCCACAATCAAAATCACCACCCTTCCACGATCAAAATCACCCCCCACCCCCCCACCATGATCAAAACCACCCCATCCTCCACGATCAAAATCACCTCATGCCCTCCAGGATCAAAATCACACCCTGCTACGATCAGAATCACCCCAACCTGCACGATCAAAATAAACACCCGTCACGATCAAATCACGTCCCTGCCCTCAATGATCAAAATCACCCAGCCCTCCACGATCAAAATCACACCCGCCTCCATGATCAAAATCACCCCCCCACTCCACGATCAAAATCACCCAGCCTTTATCAAAATCCTCCCTGCCTCCACGATCAAAATCACCCCCGACTCCATGATCAAAAACACCTTCCACGATCAAAATCACACCCACCCAATGATCAAAATCACCCCCCCACAATCTAAAGCACCCCCCCACGATCAAAATCAACCCCCGCTCCACGATCAAAATCACTCTTCCCACTCCACGATCAAAATCACCCCCCACAAAAAAAAATCACTCCCCCCACCTCCACGATCAAAATTACCTCCCCCACACACACGATCAAAATCACCCCCCGCGCCCCACGATCAAAATCATACCCCCCCCGTCCACGATCAAAATCACCCCACCTCCACGATCAAAATCACTCCTCCCTCTCCACGATTAAAATCACAGCACCCTACGATCAAAATCACCCCCCCCCCGCCACCATGAATAAAACCACCCCAACCTCCACGATCAAAATCACCTCATGCCCTCCAGGATCAAAATCACACCCCACTTCGATCAAAATCACCCCAACCTCCAAGATCAAAATCAACACCCGTCATGATCAAAATCACGTCCCCGCACTCCATGATCAAAATCACCCTCCCCTCCACGATCAAAATCACCCCCGCCTCCACGATCAAAATCACCCCCCCCTCCACGATCAAAATTACTGCCCCCCACGATCAAAATCACTCCCCCCAACGATCAAAATCACCCCACCCCACGATCAAAATCACCTCCCCCTCCAGGATCAAAATCACCCCCCCTCCAGGATCAAAATCACCCCCCCTCCACGATCAAAATCACTCCCCCTCCACGCTCAAAATCACCCCGCCCCCACGATCAAAATCACCCCCACCTCTATGATCAAAATCACCACCCACCTCCATGATCAAAATCACCCCCACTCCATGATCAAAATCACCCCCCTCCAGGATCAAAATCACCCCCCCTCCATGATCAAAATCACCCCCCTTCCAGAATCAAAATCACCCCCCCATGATCAAAATCACTCCCCCATGATCAAAATCACTCCCCCAACGATCAAAATTACTGCCCCACGTGATCAAAATCACGCCCACCTCTACGATCAAAATCACCACACCACGATCAAAATCACCCCTCCACAATCAAGATCACCACGTCCCCAGGAGCAAAATCACCCCCCCCGATGATCAAAATTACCCGCCCCATGATCAAAATCACTCCTCCACGACCAAGATCACCCAGTCCCCAGGATCAAAATCACCCCCCATGATCAAAATTACCTGCCCCATGATCAAAATTACCCCCCGCTACGATCAAAATCAACCCCCTCCACGATCAAAATTACTGCCCCCTACGATCAAAATCACCCCCCGACGATCAAAATCACCCCGCCACGATCAAAATCACCCAACCTCCACGATCAAAATCACTCCACCTCCATGATCAAAATAACCCCGCCACCACAATCAAAATCACCCCCCCCACGATCAAAATCAACTCCCCCACGATCAAAATCACCCCTCCTCGCCACGATCAAAATCACTTCCCCCGCCACGATCAATATCACCCCCCCATCACGATCAAAATCACCCCCCCATGATCAAAATCACCCCTCCCCACGATCAAATTGAACCCCCGCTCCACGATCAAAATCACTCTTCCCACTCCACGATCAAAGTCACCCCCTCACAAAAAAAAATCACTCCCCCCACCTCCACGATCAATATTACCCCCCCTACACACAATCAAAATCACCCCCCGCGCTCCACGATCAAAATCATACCCCCCCCCGCCCCATCCACGATCAAAATCATACCCCCCCCCCGTCCACGATCAAAATCACCCCACCTCCACGATCAAAATCACTCCTCCCTCTCCACGATTAAAATCACAGCACCCTACGATCAAAATCACCGAAACCTCCACGATCAAATCACACCCCCCTCCACGATCAAAATCACCCCCCTCCGCCACCATGAACAAAACCACCCCAACCTCCACGATCAAAATCACCTCATGCCCTCCAGGATCAAAATCACACACCGCTACGATCAAAATCACCCCAACCTCCACGATCAAAATCAACACCCGTCACGATCAAAATCGCGTCCCCGCACTCCATGATCAAAATCACCCACCCCTCCACGATCAAAATCACCCCCGCCTCCACGTTCAAAATCACTCCCCCTCCACGATCAAAATCACCACCCCACTCCACGATCAAAATCACCAACCCCCACCCACGATCAAAATCACCCACCCGCCCCACGATCAAAATTACTGCCCCCCACGATCAAAATCACTCCCCCCAACATTCAAAATCACCCCAGCCACGATCAAAATCACCTCCCCCTCCAGGATCAAAATCACCCCGCCTCCACGATCAAAATCATCCCCCTCCACGCTCAAGATCACCCCGCCCCCACGATCAAAATCACCCCCACCTCTATGATCAAAATCACCACCCACCTCCATGATCAAAATCACCCCCCTCCATGATCAAAATCACCCTCCTCCAGGATCAAAATCACCCCCCCTCCAGGATCAAAATCACCCCCCCATGATCAAAATCACTCCCCCCAAGATCAAAATTACTGCCCCACATGATCAAAATCACCCCCACCTCTACGATCAAAATCACCACACCACGATCAAAATCACCCCTCCACGATCAAGATCACCACGTCCACAGGATCAAAATCGCCCCCCATGATCAAAATTACCTGCCCCATGATCAAAATCACCCCCCGCTACGATCAAAATCAACCCCCTCCACGATCAAAATTACTGCCCCCCACGATCAAAATCACCCCCCCACGATCAAAATCACCCAACCTCCACGATCAAAATCATCCCCCCTCCATGTTCAAAATCACCCCGCCCCCACAATCAAAATCACCCCCCCAACGATCAAAATCACCTCCCCCACGATTAAAATCACCCCCCCTCGCCACGATCAAAATCACTTCCCCCGCCATGATCAATATCACCCCCCCATCACGATCAAAATCAACCCCCCACGATCAAAATCACCGCCCACCACGATCAATATCACCCCCCCTCCACGATCAAAATCACCCCCCCACGATCAAAATCACCCAACCTCCACGATCAAAATCATCCCCCCTCCATGTTCAAAATCACCCCGACCCCACAATCAAAATCACCCCCCCAACGATCAAAATCAGCTCCCCCACGATTAAAATCACCCCCCCTCGCCACGATCAAAATCACTTCCCCCACCAGGATCAATATCACCCCCTCATCACGATCAAAATCAACCCCCCACGATCAAAATCTCTCCCCCCCCCACGATCAATATCACCACCCCTCCACGATCAAAATCACCCTCCACGATCAAAATCACCCCCCCTCGCCAGGATCAAAATCACTTCCCCCGCCAGGATCAATATCACCCCCCCATCACGATCAAAATCAACCCCCGCTCCACGATCAAAATCACTCTTCCCACTCCACGATCAAAATCACCCCCCCACAAAAATAAATCACTCCCCCCACCTCCACGATCAATATTACCCCCCCCCACACATGATCAAAATCACCCCCCGCGCTCCACGATCAAAATCATACCCCCGCCCCCGTCCACGATCAAAATCACCCCACCTCCACAATCAAAATCGCTCCTCCCTCTCCACGATTAAAATCACAGCACCCTACGATCAAAATCACCGAAACCTCCACGATCAAATCACACCCCCCTCCACGATCAAAATCACCCCCCCCCCCACCATGAACAAAACCACCCCAACCTCCACGATCAAAATCACCCCAACCTCCACGATCAAAATCACCTCATGCCCTCCAGGATCAAAATCACACCCCGCTACGATCAAAATCACCCCAACCTCCACGATCAAAATCAACACCCGTCACGATCAAAATCACGTCCCCGCACTCCATGATCAAAATCACCCACCCCTCCACGATCAAAATCACCCCCGCCTCCACGATCAAAATTACTGCCCCCCACGATCAAAATCACTCACCCCAACGATCAAAATCACCCCACCCCACGATCAAAATCACCTCCCCCTCCAGGATCAAAATCAACCCCCCTCCACGATCAAAATCACCCCCCCTCCACGCTCAAAATCACCCCCCCATGATCAAAATCACTTCCCCATGATCAAAATCACTCCACCAACGATCAAAATTACTGCCCCACGTGATCAAAATCACCCCCACCTCTACGATCAAAATCACCACACCACGATCAAAATCACCCCTCCACGATCAAGATCACCACGTCCCCAGGATCAAAATCACCCCCCCCGATGATCAAATTACCCGCCCCATGATCAAAATCACCCCTCCACGACCAAGATCACCCAGTCCCCAGGATCAAAATCACCCCCATGATCAAAATTACCTGCCCCATGATCAAAATTACCCCCCGCAACGATCAAAATCAACCCCCTCCACGATCAAAATTACTGCCCCCCACGATCAAAATCACCCCCCCACGATCAAAATCACCCCCCCACGATCAAAATCACCCAACCTCCACGATCAAAATCACCCCACCTCCATGATCAAAATCACCCCGCCCCCACAATCAAAATCACCTCCCCACGATCAAAATCACCTCCCCCACGATCAAAATCACCCCTCCTCGCCACGATCAAAATCACTTCCCCGCCACGATCAATATCACCCCCCCATCACGATCAAAATCACCCCCCCACGATCAAAATCACCCCCCCACGATCAAAATCACCCAACCTCCACGATCAAAATCACCCCACCTCCATGATCAAAATCACCCCGCCCCCACAATCAAAATCACCCCCCCACGATCAAAATCACCTCCCCCACGATCAAAATCACCCCTCCTCGCCACGATCAAAATAACTTCCCCGCCACGATCAATATCACCCCCCCATCACGATCAAAATCACCCCCCCACGATCAAAATCACCCCCCCACGATCAAAATCAACCCCCGCTCCACGATCAAAATCACTCTTCCCACTCCACGATCAAAATCATCCCCTCACAAAAAAAAATCACTCCCCCCACCTCCACGATCAATATTACCCCCCCCCTACACACGATCAAAATCACCCCCCGCGCTCCACGATCAAAATCATACCCCCCCCCCCGTCCACAATCAAAATCACCCCACCTCCACGATCAAAATCACTCCTCCCTCTCCACGATTAAAATCACAGCACCCTACGATCAAAATCACCGAAACCTCCACGATCAAATCACACCCCCCTCCACGATCAAAATCACCCCCGCCCCCCGCCACCATGAACAAAACCACCCCAACCTCCACGATCAAAATCACCTCATGACCTCCACGATCAAAATCAACACCCGTCACGATCAAAATCACGTCCCCGCACTCCATGATCAAAATCACCCATCCCTCCACGATCAAAATCACACCCGCCTCCATGTTCAAAATCAACCCCCTCCACGATCAAAATCACCACCCCTCCACCCACGATCAAAATCACCCACCCGCCCCACGATCAAAAGTACTGCCCCCCACGATCAAAATCACTCCCCCCAACAATCAAAATCACCCCAGCCCACGATCAAAATCACCTCCCTCTCCAGGATCAAAATCACCCCGCCTCCACGATCAAAATCATCCCCCTCCACGCTCAAGATCACCCCGCCCCCACGATCAAAATCACCCCCACCTCTATGATCAAAATCACCCCCCCTCCATGATCAAAATCACCCCCCTCCAGGATCAAAATCACCCACCCTCCATGATCAAAATCACCCCCCGTCCAGGATCAAAATCACCCCCCTCCATGATCAAAATCACCCCCCTCCAGGATCAAAATCACCCACCCTCCATGATCAAAATCACCCCCCCTCCAGGATCAAAATCACCTCCCCCATGATCAAAATCATTCCCCCCAAGATCAAAATTACTGCCCCACATGATCAAAATCACCCCCACCTCTACGATCAAAATCACCACACCACGATCAAAATCACCCCTCCACGATCAAGATCACCACATCCCCAGGATCAAAATCACCCCCCCCGATGATCAAAATTACCCGCCCCATGATCAAAATCACCCCTCCACGACCAAGATCACCCAGTCCCCAGGATCAAAATCACCCCCCATGATCAAAATTACCTGCCCCATGATCAAAATCACCCCCCGCTACGATCAAAATCAATCCCCTCCACGATCAAAATTACTGCCCCCCACGATCAAAATCACCCCCCCACGATCAAAATCACCCAACCTCCACGATCAAAATCATCCCCCCTCCATGTTCAAAATCACCCCGCCCCCACAATCAAAATCACCCCCCCAACGATCAAAATCACCTCCCCCACGATCAAAATCACCCCCCCTCGCCACGATCAAAATCACTTCCCCTGCCAGGATCAATATCACCCCCCCATCACGATCAAAATCAACCCCCCACGATCAAAATCACCGCCCCCAACGATCAAAATCAACCCCCCTCCACGATCAAAATCACTCTTCCCACTCCACGATCAAAATCACCCCCCCACAAAAAAGAATCACTCCCCCCACCTCCACGATCAATATTACCCCCCCCACACACGATCAAAATCACCCCCCGCGCTCCACGATCAAAATCATACCCCCGCCCCCGTCTACGATCAAAATCACCCCACCTCCACAATCAAAATCACTCCTCCCTCTCCACGATTAAAATCACAGCACCCTACGATCAAAATCACCGAAACCTCCACGATCAAATCACAGCCCCCTCCACGATCAAAATCAACCCCCCCCCCACCATGAACAAAACCACACCAACCTCCACGATCAAAATCACCCCACCTCCACGATCAAAATCACCCACCCCCCCCACCATGAACAAAACCACCCCAACCTCCACGATCAAAATCACCCCACCTCCACGATCAAAATCACTCCTCCCTTTCCACGATTAAAATCACAGCACCCTACGATCAGAATCACCGCAACCTCCACGATCAAATCACACCCCCCTCCACGATCAAAATCACCCCCCCGCCCCACCATGAACAAAACCACCCCAACCTCCACGATCAAAATCACCTCATGCCCTCCAGGATCAAAATCACACCCCGCTACGATCAAAATCACCCCAACCTCCACGATCAAAATCAACACCCGTCACAATCAAAATCACGTCCCCGCACTCCATGATCAAAATCACCCACCCCTCCATGATCAAAATCACCCCCGCCTCCACGATCAAAATCACCGCCCCTCCACGATCAAAATCACGACCCCACTCCACGATCAAAATCACTCCCCCCCTCACGATCAAAATCACCCCCCATGATCAAAATCACCCCCCACGATCAAAATCACCTCCCCCACGATCAAAATCACCCCTCCTCGCCACGATCAAAATCACTTCCCCCGCCACGATCAATATCACCCCCCCATCACGATCAAAATCACCCCCCACGATCAAAATCACCCCCCCCCACGATCAAAATCAACCCCCGCTCCACGATCAAAATCACTCTTCCCACTCCACGATCAAAATCACCCCCCCACAAAGAAAAATCACTCCCCCCACCTCCACGATCAATATTACCCCCCCTACACATGAACAAAATCACCCCCCGCGCTCCACGATCAAAATCATACCCCCCCCCGTCCACAATCAAAATCACCCCACCTCCATGATCAAAATCACTCCTCCCTCTCCACGATTAAAATCACAGCACCCTACGATCAAAATCACCGAAACCTCCACGATCAAATCACACCCCCCTCCACGATCAAAATCACCCCCCCCCCCCCGCCACCATGAACAAAACCACCCCAACCTCCACGATCAAAATCACCTCATGCCCTCCAGGATCAAAATCACACCCCGCTACGATCAAAATCACCCCAACCTCCACGATCAAAATCAACACCCGTCACAATCAAAATCACGTCCCCGCACTCCATGATTAAAATCACCCACCCCTCCACGATCAAAATCACCCCCGCCTCCACGATCAAAATCACCCCCCCCTCCATGTTCAAAATCAACACCCGTCACGATCAAAATCACGTCCCCACACTCCATGATTAAAATCAACCCCGCCTCCACGATCAAAATCACCCCCGCCTCCACGTTCAAAATCACTCCCCCTCCACGATCAAAATCACCACCCCACTCCACGATCAAAATCACTCCCCCCCCTCACGATCAAAATCACCCCCATCTCTACGATCAAAATCAACCCCCTCCACGATCAAAATCACCGCCCCCCACCCCACGATCAAAATCACCCACCCGCCCCACGATCAAAATTACTGCCCCCCACGATCAAAATCACTCCCCCCAACGATCAAAATCACCCCAGCCCACGATCAAAATCACCTCCCCCTCCAGGATCAAATTCACCCCGCCTGCACGATCAAAATCATCCCCCTCCACGCTCAAGATCACCCCGCCCCCACGATCAAAATCACCCCCATCTCTATGATCAAAATCACCACCCACCTCCATGATCAAAATCACCCCCCTCCATGATCAAAATCACCCACCCTCCATGATCAAAATCACCCCCCCCATGATCAAAATCACTCCCCCCCCCAAGATCAAAATTACTGCCCCACATGATCAAAATCACCCCCACCTCTACGATCAAAATCACCACACCACGATCAAAATCACCCCTCCACGATCAAGATCACCACGTCCCCAGGATCAAAATCACCCCCCATGATCAAAATCACCCCCCGCTACGATCAAAATCAACCCCCTCCACGATCAAAATTACAGCCCCCCACGATCAAAATCACCCCCCCACGATCAAAATCACCCAACCTCCACGATCAAAATCATCCATCCTCCATGTTCAAAATCACCCAGCCCCCACAATCAAAATCACCCCCCCAACGATCAAAATCACCTCCCCCACGATCAAAATCACCCCCCCTCGCCACGATCAAAATAACTTCCCCCGCCAGGATCAATATCACCCCCCCATCACGATCAAAATCAACCCCCCACGATCAAAATCACCGCCCCCCACGATCAAAATCAACCCCCGCTCCACGATCAAAATCACTCTTCCCACTCCCCGATCAAAATCACCCCCCCACAAAACAAAATCACTCCCCCCACCTCCACGATCAATATTACCCCCCCCCCACACACGATCAAAATCACCCCCCGCGCTCCACGATCAAAATCATACCCCCGCCCCCGTCTACGATCAAAATCACCCCACCTCCACAATCAAAATCACTCCTCCCTCTCCACGATTAAAATCACAGCATCCTACGATCAAAATCACCGAAACCTCCACGATCAAATCACATCCCCCTCCACGATCAAAATCACCCACCCCCCCCCACCATGAACAAAACCACCCCAACCTCCACGATCAAAATCACCTCATGCCCTCCAGGATCAAAATCAACCCCCTCCACGATCAAAATCACCGCCCCCCACCCCACGATCAAAATCACCCACCCGCCCCACGATCAAAATTACTGCCCCCTACTATCAAAATCACTCCCCCCAACGATCAAAATCACCCCAGCCCACGATCAAAATCACCTCCCCCTCCAGGATCAAATTCACCCCGCCTCCACGATCAAAATCATCCCCCTCCACGCTCAAGATCACCCCGCCCCCACGATCAAAATCACCCCCATCTCTATGATCAAAATCACCACCCACCTCCATGATCAAAATCACCCCCCTCCATGATCAAAATCACCCACCCTCCATGATCAAAATCACCCCCCCCATGATCAAAATCACTCCCCCCCCCCCCAAGATCAAAATTACTGCCCCACATGATCAAAATCACCCCCACCTCTACGATCAAAATCACCACACCACGATCAAAATCACCCCTCCACGATCAAGATCACCACGTCCCCAGGATCAAAATCACCCCCCATGATCAAAATCACCCCCCGCTACGATCAAAATCAACCCCCTCCACGATCAAAATTACAGCCCCCCACGATCAAAATCACCCCCCCACGATCAAAATCACCCAACCTCCACGATCAAAATCATCCATCCTCCATGTTCAAAATCACCCAGCCCCCACAATCAAAATCACCCCCCCAACGATCAAAATCACCTCCCCCACGATCAAAATCACCCCCCCTCGCCACGATCAAAATAACTTCCCCCGCCAGGATCAATATCACCCCCCCATCACGATCAAAATCAACCCCCCACGATCAAAATCACCGCCCCCCACGATCAAAATCAACCCCCGCTCCACGATCAAAATCACTCTTCCCACTCCCCGATCAAAATCACCCCCCCACAAAACAAAATCACTCCCCCCACCTCCACGATCAATATTACCCCCCCCCCACACACGATCAAAATCACCCCCCGCGCTCCACGATCAAAATCATACCCCCGCCCCCGTCTACGATCAAAATCACCCCACCTCCACAATCAAAATCACTCCTCCCTCTCCACGATTAAAATCACAGCATCCTACGATCAAAATCACCGAAACCTCCACGATCAAATCACATCCCCCTCCACGATCAAAATCACCCACCCCCCCCCACCATGAACAAAACCACCCCAACCTCCACGATCAAAATCACCTCATGCCCTCCAGGATCAAAATCAACCCCCTCCACGATCAAAATCACCGCCCCCCACCCCACGATCAAAATCACCCACCCGCCCCACGATCAAAATTACTGCCCCCTACGATCAAAATCACTCCCCCCAACGATCAAAATCACCCCAGCCCACGATCAAAATCACCTCCCCCTCCAGGATCAAATTCACCCCGCCTCCACGATCAAAATCATCCCCCTCCACGCTCAAGATCACCCCGCCCCCACGATCAAAATCACCCCCATCTCTATGATCAAAATCACCACCCACCTCCATGATCAAAATCACCCCCCTCCATGATCAAAATCACCCACCCTCCATGATCAAAATCACCCCCCCCATGATCAAAATCACTCCCCCCCCCCCCAAGATCAAAATTACTGCCCCACATGATCAAAATCACCCCCACCTCTACGATCAAAATCACCACACCACGATCAAAATCACCCCTCCACGATCAAGATCACCACGTCCCCAGGATCAAAATCACCCCCCATGATCAAAATCACCCCCCGCTACGATCAAAATCAACCCCTCCACGATCAAAATCACCGCCCCCCCCCACGATCAAAATCACCCACCCGCCCCACGATCAAAATTACTGCCCCCTACGATCAAAATCACTCCCCCCCAACGATCAGAATCACCCCACCTCCATGATCAAAATCACCCCCACTCCATGATCAAAATCACCCCCCCTCCAGGATCAAAATCACTCTCCCCACGATCAAAATTACTGTCCCACGTGATCAAAATCACCCCCACCTCTACGATCAAAATCACTCCCCACGATCAAAATCACCCCTCCACGATCAAAATTACCCGCCCCATGATCAAAATCAGCCCTCCACGACCAAGATCACCCAGTCCCCAGGATCAAAATCACCCCCCTTGATCAAAATTACCTGTCCCATGATCAAAATCACCACCCCTCCACAATCAAAATCAACCCCCTCCACGATCAAAATCAACTCCCATCCATGATCAAAATCACCTCCCCCACGATCAAAATCACCCCCCCCCTCGCCACGATCAAAATCACTTCCCCCGCCACGATCAATATCAGCCCCCCTCCACGATCAAAATCACCCCCCATGATCAAAATCACTCCCCCCCTCCACGATCAAAATCACTCCCCACCCCCATGATCAAAATCACTCCCCCCTCGCCACAATCAAAATTACCCCCACCTCCATGATCAAAATGGCCCCCCATGATCAAATTCATTCCCCCCCGCCTCCACGATCAAAATCACTCCACACCCCCGTGATCAAAATTACACCCCACTCCACGATCAAAATCACTCCCCCCGCCACGATCAATATCACCCCCCCTCCACGATCAAAATCACCCCCCCTCCACGATCAAAATCACCTCAAACCCTCCACGATCAAAATCACCACCCCCGCTCCACGATCAAAATCACTCCGCCCCCCCAACGATCAAAATCACCCCACTCCTCCATGATCAAAATCACTCACCGCACCTCCACGATCAAAATCACACCCCACACCATGATCAAAATCAGCCCCCCACAAACAAAATCACTCCCCCCTCCATGGTCAAAATCAACCCCCGCACCACGATAAAAATCATAACCCCTCCCCCCCGCCACGATCAAAATCACTCCGCACCTTCCACGATCAAAATCACTCCTCCCGCCTCCAAGATCAAAATCACTCCCCCCCATCTTGATCAAAATCACTCCCACGCCCCTCCACAATCAAAATCACTCCCCCCCTCCATGATCAAAATCACTCCCCCCTCCATGATCAAAATCACCCCCCCACGATCAAAATCACCCCCCCCTCCACGATCAAAATCACCCTCCACGATCAAAATCACAGCCACCCCACGATCAAAATCACCCCCCCATGATCAAAATCACTTCACCCCCCCACTCCACGATCAAAACCACCCCCTGCCGATGATCAAAATCACCCCCCCCCCGCTCCCCGATCAAAATCACCCCCCCTCCACGATCAAAATCACTTCACCACCCCACTCCACGATCAAAATCACCCCCTGCCAATGATCAAAATCACCCCCCACTCCACGATCAAAATTACCTCCCCCCCACACGATCAAAATCACCCCCCGCCCTCCATGATCAAAATCACTCCTCCCTCTCCACGATCAAAATCACACCACCCTACGATCAAAATCACCCCAACCTCCACGATCAAAATCACCCCCCCCACCCCACCCTCCAGGATCAAAACCACCCCAACCTCCACGATCAAAATCACCTCATGCCCTCCAGGATCAAAATCACACCCCGCTACGATCAAAATGACCCCAACCTCCACAACCAAAATCAACACCTGTCACGATCAAAATCACGCCCCTGCCCTCAATGATCAAAATCACCCACCCCTCCACGATCAAAATCACCCCCCACTCCATGACCAAAAACACCCTCCACGATCAAAATCACACCCACCCAACGATCAAAATCACCCCTCCACGATCAAAATCAACCCCCGCTCCACGATCAAAATCACCCCCCCACGATCAAAATCAACCCCCGCACCACGATCAAAATCACACCCCGCTACAATCAAAATCAACCCACCACGATCAAAATCTACCCCCGCTCCACGATCAAAATCACCCCCACCTCCACGATCAAAATCACCCCCCCGCCCTCCACGATCAAAATCACCTCACCACAATAACAATCACTTCCCCCACCTCCACGATCAAAATTACCCCCCCCACACACGATCAAAATCACCCCACCTCCACGATCAAAATCACTCCTCCCTCTCCACGATTAAAATCACACCACCCTACGATCAAAATCACCGAAACCTCCGCAATCAAAATCACCCCCACACTCCACGATCAAAATCACCCCCCCTCCACGATCAAAATCACCCCCCCCCCGACCATGATCAAAACCACCCCAACCTCCACGATCAAAATCACCTCATACCCTCCAGGATCAAAATGATACCCCGCTACAATCCACATCACCCCAACCTTCACGATCAAAATCAACACCCGTCATGATCAAAATCACTTCCCCGCACTCCATGATCAAAATCACCCACTCCTCCACGATCAAAATCACCCCCCCATTATCAAAATCTTCCCCGCCTCCACGATCAAAATCCACCCACTTCACGATCAAAATCACCCCACCCTCCACGATCAAAATCACACCCCAACGATCAAAATCACCCCACCCTCCACGATCAAAATCACACCCCAACGATCAAAATCACCCCACCCTCCACGATCAAAATCACACCCCAACAATCAAAATCACCCCACCCCCCACGATCAAAATCAACCCCCGCCTCCACGATCAAAATCACACCCCCACGATCAAAATCACCCCCCGCACCCACGATCAAAATCACCCTCCCATGATCAAAGTCACAACCCCCCCACGATCAAAATCACTCCTCCCGTCTCCAAGATCAAAATCACCCCACCCCCCCCCCGACGATCAAAATCACCACCTGCCACAATCAAAATCACTCCCCCCCTCCATGATCAAAATCACAAACCACGATCAAAATCACCCCCCACAATCAAAATCACTTCACCCCCCCACTCCACGATCAAAATCACAGCCACCCCACGATCAAAATCACCCCCCCACGATCAAAATCACTTCACCCCCCCCACTCCACGATCAAAACCACCGCCTGCCGATGATCAAAATCACCCCCCACTCCACGATCAAAACCACCCCCCCACCACACGATCAAAATCACACCCCGCCCTCCATGATCAAAATCACTCCTCCCTCTCCACGATCAAAATCACCCCAACCTCCACGATCAAAATCACCCCCCTCCATGATCAAAATCACACCCCCCGCCCACCCACCAGGATCAAAACCACCCCAACCTCCACGATCAAAATCACCTCATGCCCTCCAGGATCAAAATCACACCCCGCTACGATCAAAATCACCCCAACCTGCATGATCAAAATCAACACCTGTCAGGATCAAAATCACGTCCCTGCCCTCAATGATGAAAATCACCCATCCCTCCACGATCAAAAACACCCTCCACGATCAAAATCACACCCACCCAACGATCAAAATCACCCCTCCACGATCAAAATCACCCCCCCACGATCAAAATCAACCCCCGCTCCACGATCAAAATCAACCCCCGCTCCACGATCAAAATCACCCCCCCACAATCAAAATCAACCCCCGCTCCACGATCAAAATCACACCCCGCTACAATCAAAATCACCCCACCACGATCAAAATCTACCCCCGCTCCACGATCAAAATCACCCCCACCTCCACGATCAAAATCACCCCCCGCCCTCCACGATCAAAATCACCCCACCACAATAAAAATCACTTCCCCCACCTCCACGATCAAAATCACCCCACCTCCACAATCAAAATCACTCCTCCCTCTCCACGATTAAAATCACAACACCCTACGATCAAAATCACCAAAACCTCCGCAATCAAAATCACCCCCCCACTCCACGATCAAAATCACCCCCCCTCCACGATCAAAATCACCCCCCCCAACCATGATCAAAATCACCCCAACCTCCACGATCAAAATCACCTCATGCCCTCCAAGATCAAAATCATACCCCGCTACAATCCAAATCACCCCAACCTCCACGATCAAAATCAACACCCGTCATGATCAAAATCACGTCCCCGCACTCCATGATCAAAATCACCCACCCCTCCACGATCAAAATCACCCCCCCATTATCAAAATCCTCCCCGCCTCCACGATCAAAATCCACCCACTTCACGATCAAAATCACCCCACCCTCCACGATCAAAATCACACCCCAACGATCAAAATCACACCCCAATAATCAAAATCACCCCACCCCCCACGATCAAAATCAACCCCCGCCTCCACGATCAAAATCACACCCCCACGATCAAAATCACCCCCCGCACCCACGATCAAAATCACCCTCCCATGATCAAAATCACAACCACCCCCCACGATCAAAATCACTCCTCCCGCCTCCAAGATCAAAATCACCCCACACCCCCGACGATCAAAATCACCACCTGCCACAATCAAAATCACTCCCCGCTCCACGATCAAAATCACCCCCCACGATCAAAATCACCCCCCCTCCACGATCAAAATCACTTCACCCCCCCACTCCACGATCAAAACCACCGCCTGCCGATGATCAAAATCATCCCCCACTCCACGATCAAAATCACCCCCCCCCCACATGATCAAAATCACCCCACCCCCCCGACGATCAAAATCACCACCTGCCACAATCAAAATCACTCCACGCTCCACGATCAAAATCACCCCCCACTCCACGATCAAAATCACCCCCCACTCCACGATCAAAATCACCCCCCACTCCACGATCAAAATCACCCCCCACTCCACGATCAAAATCACCCCCCCACCACACGATCAAAATCACCCCCCCCCACACGATCAAAATCACTCCTCCCTCTCCACGATTAAAATCACACCACCCTACGATCAAAATCACCCCAACCTCCACGATCAAAATCACCCCCCTCCATGATCAAAATCACCGCCCCCCCACCCACCAGGATCAAAACCACCCCAACCTCCATGATCAAAATCACCTCATGCCCTCCAGGATCAAAATCACACCCCGCTACGATCAAAATTACCCCAACCTGCACGATCAAAATCAACACCCGTCAGGATCAAAATCACGTCCCTGCCCTCAATGATCAAAATCACGTCCCTGCCCTCCACGATCAAAATCACCCTCCACTCCATGATCAAAAACACCCTCCACGATCAAAATCACACCCACCCCACGATCAAAATCACCCCTCCACAATCAAAATCAACCCCCGCTCCACGATCAAAATCACCCCCCCACGATCAAAATCAACCCCCGCTCCATGATCAAAATCACACCCCGCTACAATCAAAATCACCCCCCCACGATCAAAATCAACCCCCGCTCCACGATCAAAATCACCCCTCCACAATCAAAATCAACCCCCGCTCCACGGTCAAAATCACCCCCCGACGATCAAAATCAACCCCCGCTCCATGATCAAAATCACACCCCGCTACAATCAAAATCACCCCCCCACGATCAAAATCTACCCCCGCTCCACGATCAAAATCACCCCCACCTCCACGATCAAAATCACCCCCCCGCCCTCCACGATCAAAATCACCCCACCACAATAACAATCACTTCCCCCACCTCCACGATCAAAATTACCCCCCCCACACACGATCAAAATCACCCCACCTCCACGATCAAAATCACTCCTCCCTCTCCACGATTAAAATCACACCACCCTACGATCAAAACCACCGAAACCTCCGCAATCAAAATCACCCCCCTCCACGATCAAAATCACCCCCCCCGACCATGATCAAAACCACCCCAACCTCCACGATCAAAATCACCTCATGCCCTCCAGGATCAAAATGATACCCCGCTACAATCCAAATCACCCCAACCTCCACGATCAAAATCAACATCCGTCACGATCAAAATCACGTCCCCGCACTCCATGATCAAAATGACCCACCTCTCCACGATCAAAATCACCCCCTCACTCCACGATCAAAATCACCCCCCCATTATCAAAATCCTCCCTGCCTCTACGATCAAAATCCACCCACTTCACGATCAAAATCAACCCCCGCCTCCACGATCAAAATCACACCCCCACGATCAAAATCATCCCCCATGATCAAAATCACAACCCCCCCCACGATCAAAATCACTTCCCACCCTCCACGATCAAAATCACTCCTCCCGCCTCCAAGATCAAAATCACCCCACCCCCCCGACGATCACAATCACCAGCTGCCACAATGAAAATCACTCCCCGCTCCACAATCAAAATCACTCCCCGCTCCACAATCAAAATCACTCCGCCCCCCAATGATCAAAATCACCCCTCTCCTCCATGATCAAAATCACTCACCGTACCGCCACAATCAAAATCATCCCCCTCCACGATTAAAATCACTCCCTGCTCCACGATCAAAATCGCACCCCCCCACACGATCAAAATCACCCCCCCACGATCAAAACCACTCGCCCCCTACGATCAAAATCACCACCCCCACGATCAAAATTAACACCCTCTCGTCGATCAAAACCACCCCACCTCTACGATCAAAACCATCCCCCACTCAACAATCAAAATCACCCCCCCCCATGATCAAAATCACCCCCACCGGACCTCCACGATCAAAATCATTCCCTCGCCTCCATGATCAAAAACACTCCCCCCTCCATGATCAAAATCACCGCCCCACTCCATGATTAAAATCACCCCCCCCACACACGATCAAAATCACCCCCCCTCCACGATCAATATCAACCCCCCGACACGATCAAAATCACCCCCTCACGATAAAAGTCACCCCCCCACGATCAAAATCACCCCCCCACGATAAAAATCACCCCCCCCATGATCAAAATCACCTCACTCCCAGGATCAAAATCACCCCCCCTCCATGATCATAATCACCCACCCATGATCAAAATCACCCCCGCCCACAATCAAAATCACCCTCCCACGATCAAAATCACTCCCCCCTCCATGATCAAAATCACCCCCCCACCTCCACGATCAAAATCACTCCCCCCCTCCAAGATCAAAATCACACCCCCACGATCAAAATCAACCCCCGCCCCCACGATCAAAATCAACCCCCTCCCCCACGATCAAAATCAACCCCCTCTCCACGATCAAAATCACCCCACCCCACGATCAAAATCACACCCCCACGATCAAAATCACTCACCCCCACCTCCACGATCAAAATCCCCCCCCCACTCCATGATCAAAATCACCGTATCCTCCACGATCAAAATCATCCCCCTCCACAAACAAAATCAAACCCCCTCCACAATCAAAATCACACCCCCTTCCATGATTAAAATCACCCCCACCTCCACGATCAAAATCGCCCCCCACACACAATCGAAATCACCCCCCAACCCATGATTAAAATCACACCCCTTTCCACAACCAAAATCACCCCCATGATTAAAATCAGTCCCCCACGATCAAAATCACCCTCCCACGATCAAAACCACTCGCCCCCACGATCAAAATCACCAACCCCATGATCATAATTAACCCCCCCTCGACGATCAAAACCACTCGCCCCCACGATCAAAATCACCCTCCTCCATGATCAAAATCAACCTCCCCTCTACGATCAAAATCACCCCCCCGACCTCCACGATCAACATCACTCCCTCGCCTCCACGATCAAAAACACTCCCCCCTCGACGATCAATATCACTGCCCCACTCCACGATCAAAATCACTCCCCGACACGATCAAAATCACGCCCACCTCCACGATCAAAATCACCCCCCCGCCACGTTCAAAATCACCCCCCATGATCAAAATCACCCCCCCACATTCAAAATCACCCCCCCCCACGTTCAAAATCACCCCCCCACTCCACAATCAAAATTACCCCCTACCACGATCAGAATCACCCCCACTCCACGATCAAAATCACCCCCCTCCACGATCAAAATCATCCCCCCTACACGATCAAAATCACCCCCCCCACAAACAAAATCACTCCTCCCTCCATGATCAAAATCCCCCCCCTTCCACGATCAAAATCACCCCCCCACAATCAAAATCACCCCCCTCCACGATCAAAATCACCCCCCACACAAACAAAATCACTCCGCCCTCCTTGATCAAAATCACCCCCCCCTTCCACGATCAAAATCACCCCCTCCACAATCAAAATTACTCCCCCCTCCATGATCAAAGTCACCCCCCCTCCACGATCAAAATCACCCCCCCACGATCAAAATCACACACCCCTCCACGATCAAAATCACACACCCCTCCACGATCAAAATCACCCCTCCCCCACGTTTAAAATCACCCCCCCATGATCAAAATCACCTCTCCCCCATGTTTAAAATCACCCCTCCCCATGATCAAAATCACCCCTCTCCCACGTTCAAAATCACCCCCCCTCCACGATCAAAATCACTCTCTTCCCCCTAATCAAAATTACTCTTTCTCCCCCCCTCCCCCACGCCCCTCTCAGGGATCAAAGTCACTCCCCACTCAGGTCACATTCACCACCCACTCCCATCCTCTCTCATCTGAAATATGGGGCCTCTGACAGAGCACACTCCCTCAGTAATGCACTGGAGTGTCAGACCAGGTTATTGAGGGACCTCAAACCACAACCTTGTGACTCACCGTGGCGAAAACCAATGAGATAAGCTTGGGCTCTTGAGACTCAAAGGACACACAGAGCTGCACAAGATACTGAACAGAACAGAGTGCATAACCCCTAAATAATACTATCAGACATGTCTATGCAGCAGGGCATAGGAGCACAGGTTGACAGTTGTAAAGTACACATTGACGACTGGTTTCAGGAGTTGTGTCTTTACATAGGGGGCGAATGAAACCACGCTGATCCTTGAAAGTGAAACACGAACACAAAGTGCTGACAACGCACAGCAGCTTTTAACAAAGGGTTTGCACCCAAAACATTCATCCCTCTGTTCTCTCCATGTCTGAGTGTTTCCACTATTGTTTAATTCAGTTTTGTTTAAGGAACAACTAGTTACTGTACTGGCGAGATGAGCTAAACAAAAGAATCTATTTTAATGTGGACACATTTTTGCGGAGTTGAATCCTTACTCTATTGAAAAAACCCTGGTCAGGCTAACCATCTATCGACATAAAAAGGAGACTTTTTTCCGGAAACAAGGCAGAGCATGATTTACTGGATGTAAAAGCAGTGGAAGAATTAGGTTACCTCATGTGCCGCTCAGCATGAAAAAGAAGAGATTGAATAAACCACGAATTCCGCACAGGGAGCAACTCCTGTCTGACTGATTACACAGGAACCTCACAGTTACCCAGTGAGTGGTCCTTACCCTGCTGAATAAACATGAACTCAATATACTCGTAGAACAAATGCTGTATGTGAGTAGTGCATTCATTCTTACCCTGACAAGGAAACCAAAGCTCTGTGTGGTTACACAACGATTGTTGTGCCTTTGGCAAGGGTTTAAGCAGTGACATTTCTCATTCAGTGGTTGGATTCAGAAGAACCAATCATGCTCCAGATCATAATAGTTGGGCTGCGTGAGTATATACCACATGTAGAAATGATTGTCTACTAAAAGCCATACATGTCAAGCATTCCCCATTTCTGGGTTAGGTTGTTTCAGCCTGAGTATTTTGACAGATTTTATACAAGATGTGAGAAAAGCCTTAAAGGAACCAGGCCCTCAAGCTGTTCTGCCATTCAATGAGATCTTGGCTGATCTTCACCTCATCCCCATTTACACACCATTGAATCATATCCTTTGATTCCATTACCTAACAAAAATCTATCAATGGCAGTCTTGAATATTTTGGGGAGAGAGTGTCAGAATTTCACTACCCTTTGTGTGACAAAGTGTTACCTGATTTTACTCCTAAATGGCCGAGCTCTAATCTTAAGGTTGTACATCCTTCTTCTGCATCCGCCAAGCAGAGCAAATAGTTTCTCTGCATCTATTCTATCCAATCCCTCGATCATTTTAAAGACCTCACTTAGATCACCCTCAACTTCCTTAACCTAAAGGAAATAAAACTGCAACAGTTTTATCCAGATTACATTGTGTTTTTTATCGAGAAGTGCTGGAGCAGAACATGATGCAAATTACATTATAAAAATATGACAGGCAACTTAAATATTTTGTACACCGTCAAGGGGTTGCGGGGGTGCTCGCGGACTTCGGGTTGATCCTTCATGTCACTGAATTATCCAACAGACATCTCCACTCACTTCAATGACATTTCAGTTTCTCTCTGGTAAACACTCTCTACTTTATATAACATGTGTAGACTGCTAATGAGCTTAATCCTCCCCGTGCTGCTGAATAAACAGAAACTCTACACAGTTACGCAGTGTATGACCCTTACACGGCTGAATAATCCGTGACTTTGCACAACTATGCAGTGAGGGTCTTCATTGAAGGCCAAGGTCTATAGTGCAGGAGGCCATCACATTTCAAAAGGGTAAATCAGAAAGTCAAAGCTTTGCTTTTAGTCAGTGAGGATGTAGGGGTGTGTCGGTTTCTCAATTAGGGAGAACAAGAGGCATTTAAAACATCCTGCCCTGATATCGAACAATATTCAAATTTCAGACTGATGTGCCTTTATAGAGTTAAAAGTTACTGAGAGGAAAATAAATGTTTGGCACAAGAGAGGAAACCGAGCTTCTAAGAGGTTAGTAATGGGGAGATGTGAGAGCTTCTTGTAGAGACAATGAACAGTGAGGCCAGGTGTGTCACTGGATGAAGATTGTGCAACATTGCTGAATGAACAGAAACCACACAGTTACACAGTGAGTAACCGTTACACTGCAGGATAAATGGGAGCTCCACAGTTACACAGTGAGTAACCGTTACACTGCAGGATAAATGGGAGCTCCACAGTTACACAGTGAGGAACCCTCACACTGCAGGATAAATGGGAGCTCCACAGTTACACAGTGAGGAACCCTCACACTGCAGGATAAATGGGAGCTCCACAGTTACACAGTGAGTAACCCTTACACTGCAGGATAAATGGGAGCTCCACAGTTACACAGTGAGTAACCGTTACACTGCAGGATAAATGGGAGCTCCACAGTTACACAGTGAGGAACCCTTACACTGCAGGATAAATGGGAGCTCCACAGTTACACAGTGAGTAACCCTTACACTGCAGGATAAATGGGAGCTCCACAGTTACACAGTGAGGAACCCTTACACTGCAGGATAAATGGGAGCTCCACAGTTACACAGTGAGGAACCCTTACACAGCAGGATAAATGGGAGGGCCACAGTTACAGTGAGTAACCGTTACACTGCAGGATAAATGGGAGCTCCACAGTTACACAGTGAGGAACCCTTACACAGCAGGATAAATGGGAGCTCCACAGTTACACAGTGAGTAACCGTTACACTGCAGGATAAATGGGAGCTCCACAGTTACACAGTGAGTAACCGTTACACTGCAGGATAAATGGGTGCTCCACAGTTACACAGTGAGTAACCCTTACACTGCAGGATAAATGGGAGCTCCACAGTTACACAGTGAGTAACCCTTACACTGCAGGATAAATGGGAGCTCCACAGTTACACAGTGAGGAACCCTTACACAGCAGGATAAATGGGAGCTCCACAGTTACACAGTGAGTAACCGTTACACTGCAGGATCAATGCAAGCTCCACAGTTACACAGTGAGTAACCCTTACACTGCAGGATAAATGGGAGCTCCACAGTTACACAGTGAGTAACCCTTACACTACAGGATAAATGGGAGCTCCACAGTTACACAGTGAGTAACCGTTACACTGCAGGATAAATGGGAGCTCCACAGTTACACAGTGAGTAACCCTTACACTGCAGGATAAATGGGAGCTCCACAGTTACACAGTGAGTAACCCTTACACTACAGGATAAATGGGAGCTCCACAGTTACACAGTGAGTAACCGTTACACTGCAGGATAAATGGGAGCTCCACAGTTACACAGTGAGTAACCCTTACACAGCAGGATAAATGGGAGCTCCACAGTTACACAGTGAGTAACCGTTACACTGCAGGATCAATGCAAGCTCCACAGTTACACAGTGAGTAACCCTTACACTGCAGGATCAATGCAAGCTCCACACAATTACATAGTGAGTAACTGGCGAGTTGCTGTCGGGAGGTTTAAGGCATTTTCCCTTCGAGAGTAAGAGAAAATTGGAGGGAGCAGGGAGCACAGATCCTCAGTTGCTTTTGTACAGCTCATCGGGCTGGACTTTTGACTAATTTGCGCCCCATTTATAGTGCCTGGGCGGGGCGTAAAAACGATACTTTTTGGCGCGAAATGAGGCGCACAAGATTTTGCGTCTGGGCGGAGCTTTCGACAATGATTTTGAGGCAGCTTATCATCCCGCCGTTGTTTTCACCGTTTCGATGATGTAAATCGTCATGCATCGCTGTGCTAGCGCCCCGGGCAGAACTTTCAGCTATATCGCCCGATTTAGCGTTCGCCCGAGAATCCGCCAACAAAAAACAGTCACACCCCGGGCACACCAGGCACTAACAGCGCCATCTTGGAAACGGAGGAGAAAGTCAGAGTTCTGAGCGATTAAAAGCATTGGGAGAAGAACGCTGCGTTACAGCATACTTTTCATTGTGAAGTTTATGTGAGTTTATAGTTTGTTTTAAAGGACATTTAAGGACATTTTAAAAGATGAGAGCTAAACTATGTCAGCCATTATTCCTGGCTGCTATATTTACACGGCGTCGAGCTGCAAGAAGGCTTATTGATGATCATTTTGAACGTAATCGAAGAGGTCGCAGATGTATGGGGAGGAGGCCTTAACCCTCAAGCCTTTACAGGGAACATCGCTCATACATACAACTCTCTGAGGCACAGTGCGTTAAAAGGCTGCGCTTCCGAAAAAAAGTGCTGCCAGCTCATACAGGCAGACCTACAGCCTACCAGCGGAAACAGGACTGCACTGCCTGTCAAAGTGAAGGTGACTGCAGCACTTGCCTTCTATGCCTCCGGCTCCTTTCAGGCATCAGCGGGGGACATATGTTCCATCTCGCAGCACGTTACACATTGTTGCATTCGTCAGGTGACTGCTGTATTGTACGCACACAGGATGGACTTCATAAACTTCCCAATGACCAAGGAGGCCCAAAATGAGAGGACTGAAGGTTTTGGACGATTTTCTGGGTTCCCCAAGATTCAGGATGCCCTTGACTGTACGCACATTGTCCTGCAAGCACCTTTACAGAATCCAGAGGTTTACTGAAGCCGAAAGGGATTCCATTCCATGAACATACAGATCGTCTGCGACCATACTCAGCGCATCATGGCAGTCAATGCCCAATATCCAGGGAGCATCCATGATGCTTTCATCTTGCGTGAGGGCAGTGTCTCAGGCCTGTTCCAGCTTCAACCACAAGGCCAGAGCTGGACACTGGGGGACAAACGTTACGGCCTCACCACCTGGCTCATGACCCCCCCCTTCGGAACCCTCAGACAGAAGCCGAGCATCGCTAGATTGAGAGCCATGCAGCCACATGCAACATCGTCGAACAGGCAATTGGAGTGCTCAAGCAGTGCTTCCGATGCCTGGACCACTCTGGAGGCTGCCTGCAATACACCACTCAGCAGGTCTCTGAGTTCATTGTGGTGAGCTGCATGCTACACAACTTAGCCATCTTGAGGGAACAGGATTTGCCAATGGGTATTGCAGAACCACCTCAGGAGAGAGAGAGAGAGGGAGAGGAGGAGGACCAGGAGGAGGAAGAGGAGCCTGGCGAGGAACCCATGCCACCACCACAACCACAGGGGAGGCCTCGTGGAGATTTCGCCGCTGCAAAAGCCTTACATCAGCAGCTCATAATTGAACACTTTGCTTGAAGAATGAATGACACGCTTGACCATTGCCTGGCCATTCTATCTCACCATGTTGAGTATTCCCCCTCGTATTCTGCAAATGAGACACTACACAGGAAGGTAAACAAAAGAATTTATGAAACATTGTAAACTTTTATAACTTTGCTAGCATAATTTGCAAACGTTAAATTTTTAGTAAAATAACAAATTGTGATTAAAGTGTGATTAAACAACAACATTATAACCAACAGCCCTGCTCCACTGTCTTTTACCACCAGCTTCCCCCCTTTACCCTGAACCCTCTCCCTTGCCTGCTCCTTGTACCCACAGTGGCACCACGATGGTGTGCAGCAACGTTGTCAGAGCGCTGTTGTCGGGGGGAGAGATAATGGAGCCACCTCCTGGGGAGACACTGGACGAGATCATGACATAGAAGGCCCGGTTTCTGACTGGCGAGCTACTTCACAGCGTCGCCAATCACAGGTGGTGTGGGGGTGTGTCTGGGTGTCACACTGGGGAACTCGGAAAGGCTGCTCGCCACACGCTCCAGGACTCCAGTGTGACTGGTAGAGGCCACCAGCCTCATGTGGGCAGCGATGACCTCGCAGATTTCGCGGCTCGCACCAACAATCTCCGACCCTACCTCCGTTATGGTCGCAGTGAGACTCTCGATGGTCGCGGAAATCCTACCCAAGACATCAAGGAGCTGACAGGTGAGGTGGATGCTCTCCCTGGACAGTTCCACCATGTCCAATTCCACGTCTGTCTGTCTGACAGCAGACTGACTTTGCCAACTCACCCTCTGGAGAGATGGCATACGATATTCGACCCCAGAACTGCGTTGCTGCACACCACGAGTCCAGGAACCTCAGAGACCTCAAAGCCCGGGAATGTAACATCATTCTCAGAAGGGGGTTTGCCGATGGAAAAAGAGGTGTCAAGTGCATCTGCCCCTCGGAGTCGGCTGCTCTGTCAACTCCTCTTCCTCCTCCTCCACATGATGGCCTGACATGGAGGGTTGATCGGAGGGATGCGGCGCCTGTGAGTAATCATCTGGAAGTAGAACGCAACAGATGAGTGATTAGCATCAGGGGAGGGGGTAGGGTGACATGAGGAAGGCCACATAGCACAGGCTCATTTGAAGGGCCACTGCTACTCCATTATATCTAGTCCACAGACGCTGCATCACATTGCCCCAACCCAGCCCAGGGAATGTGCAGGACATTGCCCCAACCCTAGTCCACAGACACTGCATCACATTGCCCCAACCCTAGTCCACAGACACTGCATCACATTGCCCCAACCCTAGTCCACAGACACTGCATCACATTGCCCCAACCCCAGTCCACAGACACTGCAGCACATTGCCCCAACCCTAGTCCACAGACACTGCATCACATTGCCCCAACCCTAGTCCACAGACACTGCATCACATTGCCCCAACCCTAGTCCACAGACACTGCATCACATTGCCCCAACCCTAGTCCACAGACACTGCATCACATTGCCCCAACCCTAGTCCACAGACACTGCATCACATTGCCCCAACCCTAGTCCACAGACACTGCATCACGTTGCTCCAACCCAGCCCAGGCAGTGTGCAGGACTTACCCTCAGGATGCAAGCAGAGGTCCACGCCACCACTAGTAGTTGCCCGACCTGAGATGCCGATGAGGCCTGCCACTCACTCCTCCAGGTCTGTGAGTGGGAGGGTCTGAGGTGGACCGCTGCCTGTCCGCACCTGTTCGCGGTGGTTATGGGACTTCTTTGCCTGCAAAGATGAAAATGGGAATGGTTACCGGAGAGTCTATCTGCTCTTGTGGCACGCTCAGATAACCACCAAAGCACTTATACCATACTGTCTGAATGTAATACAGCCCTCTGTTTAATGGCCGTGGAAGTTGCACGTGGTTCATCAGGAGGACATTGAAGTGCAGAAACATCTTATGAGATCTCAGAAAAAATCATAATGTGTAAAGATCATTCATGGCAAATAGGGTGCCAAACTAAGCCTACCTATGTGTCATGCATTTTCGGAGGCAACCCACAGAGTGCTGAGAGACGCAACAGCATGAGACCAAATAGTGTGTTAGATTTATAATTTAAATAATTAAGGAATGCATCAATAAAAATTGCACTGTAACGACCCTCGAAATGTCATTAAACTTTTTCCGGCACTGCTTTCCACTCCTGGCCACTGTGTCTGAGGCAGAGACCTCCTCAACAATTTCCCTCCAGATTCAGTTAAAAATTGCTGGCGGAGGTCTAGATCCACCTCTCCTGTGTACTTCCTGCCATCTCCTCCCCACAGCCCCCACGAAAGCTTCATTAGCCTCCTGTGAAAATTGCCTGACACGCTGTCTGGTGTTCTCTTCCTCCATCACCAAAATCGAATAATAAAATGGCTGATTCAGCTCCGGGTGTACTGCGCATGTGTGCAGCCGTGCTCTGCATTAGCGTTTGCGATCAGACAGCAGACCAGAAGTGTGGGGAAAAAAACACGTGCATGCGCAGAACAGCTGATTTTTTTTAGGGCTGTAACTTTCGGCTCCGGCACACCAATTGTATGATGTAACACCAGAGTTAGTGCTAATGCCCATCGTGAAGTTTCAGTTGGCAAACATTGCGCTAACCTGGCGCAAAAATTTTGATTTTGCCGCGATTTGCGCCCGGAAACGGTGGAAATCGCAAAAAGCTGAAATTCCAGCCCCGAGTGTTCATCTGGCAATTGCCATTGGCAGAAACATGGATGCATATCATTTACCAACATAGCAACATTTCAAAAGTAACTCATTGCTCCGAAGCACTTTGGGACATGTTGGGCCCGTGAAAGGCACTATACAAAGGCAAGCTTTTTTTCTTTCTATTAGTAGAAATATGAGACAGACTGGAAGAACGGAGAAAAAAATAGAAACAAAGCAAAACTTAGCTATACTGTTCAGTGCTTTGGTTTTAATAACAGATACAGAGCAGGGGGGTGGGTGTTGAGGGGGGGCAGGGGGGCAGACATAGTTTATATACATGTAACAGGAAGGATAGGTCAATTTTGGGGAGGAGGGGTTAGTTATGTTGCAATCTTCTTCCCTTGGGTAGGACTGTATCACACACCATTCTCCCATTGTGTAGCAGGTCTCTAGGTGAACGACAGGAGTGTCCCAGGATGACCTACCCTCCAATTTTCTCTTTTTCTCTGTGGAGAAAACTCTTGGTCATAACTCAGAAAATCACTCACAACCGAGATCAGCCATGCATGGTGTACAAAATCACTGCCCGGATTTGCGTTCTGGCAGTGTCAGCTGTGACTCAGTGGGTACCATGCTCGCCTCTGAGTCAGAAGGTTGTGGGTTCAGGACCCACTCCAGGGACTGGAGCACATAAATCTAGGCTGACACTCCAGTGCTGATGGAGTGCTGCACTGTCGGAGGTGCTGTCTTTCGGATAATTGTTAAACCGAGGACCTGTCTGCTTTCTCAGGTAGAAACAAAAGATCCCATGACACTATTTTGAAGAAGAGCAGGGAAGTTATAAGAACATAAGAACATAAGAAATAGGAGCAGGAGTAGGCCATTTGACCCTTCGAGCCTGCTCCGCCATTCAATAAGATCATGGCTGATCCGATCATGGACTCAGCTCCACTTCCCCGTCCGCTCCTCATAACCCCTTATCCCCTTATCGTTTAAGAAACTGTTTATTTCTGTCTTAAATGTATTCACTGTCCCAGCTTCCACAGCTCTCTGAGGCAGTGAATTCCACAGATTTCCAACCCTCTGGGAGAAGAAATTTCTCCTCATCTCAGTTTTAAATGGGCCGCCCCTTATTCTAAGATCATGCCCTCTAGTTCTCGTCTCCCCCATCAGTGTAAACATCCTCTCTGCATTCAACTTGTCAAGCCCCCTCATAATCTTATACATTTCGATAAGATCACCTAACATTCTTCTGAATTCCAATGAGTAGAGGCCTAACCTACTCAACTTTTCCTCACAAGTCAACCCCCTCAACCCCGGAATCAACTGAGTGAACCTTCTCTGAACTGCCTCCAAAGCAAGGATATTCTTTCGTAAATATGGAGACCAAAACTGCACGCAGTATTCCAGGTGTGGCCTCATCAATACTCTGTATAACTGTAGCAAGACTTCCCTGCTTTCATACTCCATCCCCTTTGGAATAAAGGCCAAGATACCATTGGCCTTCCTGATCACTTGCTATCCCCGGTGTCCTGGCCAATATTTGTCCCTCAATCAACAAAACAAAAACAGATTATCTGGTCATTATCACATTGCTGTCTGTGGGAGCTTGCTGTGCACAAATTAGCTGCTGTGTTTCCCACATTACAACAGTCACTACACTTCAGAAGTATTTCATTGACTGGAAAGCGCTTTGAGATGTCCAGTTGTCGTGAAAGGCACAATATAAATCAGAGGATCGCTCCCTCCCCGACACCCTGGATCATTCCGCAGTCACCCCAGCACCCCCTCCCCTTCCCATGGCACCTTCCTGTGCAAGTGCCGGAGATGCAACACCTGCCCTTTTACCTCTTCCCTTCCCACTGTCCAGGGCCCCAAACACTCCTTCCAGGTGAAACAGCGATTTTACTTGTACTTCCTGCAATTTAGTATACTGTATTCGCTGCTCACAATGTGGTCTGCTCTACATTGGGGAGCCCAAGCACCTCCGTTCAGTCCGCAAATGTGACCCTGAGCTTCCGGTCACCTGTCACTTTAATTCTCCACTCCATTCCCACTCCGACCTCTCTGTCCTCGGTCTCCTCCACTGTTCCAACAAAGCTCAACGCAAGCTCAATGAACAGCACCTCATCTTTCGTTGAGGCACTCTACAGTGTTCTGGACTCAACATCGAGTTCAAAAATTTCAGAGCGGAACTGCTGCCAATCTTTGGCTCCCTTTCCAACCACCCCTCCCCTCCCCGCCCCCTCAGATCCTCTTTCTTTCTTTTTTTTCTCCTTGTCTCTAATGGTAGCTGGTGATTATCCCACCATTCACACCCTATCTTGACTAATGTTTTTCTAACTCCTGGCATTACCATTTGAATTTGGGCCATCGTCCCTTTTGTCTCTCTAATCTCTCCTGTCTTCCACCCTATCACAGACCTTCCCTTTTGTTCTTTCTTCCCCTCCCTCTTTCAGTGCTTGTTAAGAATCCGTTCTTTCCAAACACTCTCCAGTTCTGACGAAGGGTCATCGACCTGAAACATTAACTCTGCTTCCTCTCCACAGATGCTGCCTGACCTGCTGAGATTTCCAGCATTTTCTGTTTTTATTCCGGATTCCACCATCCGCAGTATTTTGCTTTTGTCTTTCTTTTCTTTTTTATTGCATGGCAACAGTGGGTTGAAGTTGCAGTGAGCTGCAGCCTCACTCCACCCACTGTAAGTCACGTTATCCATCCTTTGGATATGATGTCCCACTGTAACACGCTGTATGTTGTATTTGCACCGCAGCCCAAATTTCTACACTTAG
Source organism: Pristiophorus japonicus (assembly GCF_044704955.1). Taxonomy (NCBI): domain Eukaryota; kingdom Metazoa; phylum Chordata; class Chondrichthyes; family Pristiophoridae; genus Pristiophorus; species Pristiophorus japonicus. The sequence goes on along the minus strand of NC_091990.1, from coordinate 86,946,638 downwards.
ACTCGTATCAAATGAATTCAAACCCATCAGATACCTGAACTGTGCCACACAGTAAGTTCAAGCTTGGGCTGGGTTTGAATCCAGTCCAGACAAAACGTATGAAATGTGATTGATCAAATACCTGACTTGTTTCATTTCATAAATTACTCTATACATTCAAAGGGAGTGAAATTGGTCTTGGGAGCTCGTATAAAATGGCAGATAATGAATCAGCAATCGGCAACCAGCCTCTTATTTTCTTATCCAATGACGTCAATAGAAAATATAATGGTGCGGGTGTAAACATAGAAACATAGAAAATAGGTGCAGGAGTAGGCCATTCGGCCCATTCAATATGATCATGGCTGATCATGCACTTCAGTACCCCACTCCTGCTTTCTTTCCATATCCCTTGATCCCTTTAGCTGTAAGGGCCACTCCCTTTTTAATATATCTAATGAACTGGCCTCAACAACTTTCTGTGGTAGAGACTTCCACATGCTCACAACTCTCTGAATGAAGAAGTTTCTCCTCATCTTGGTCCTAAATGGCGTACCCCTTATCCTTAGACTGTGACCCCTGGTTCTGGACTTCCCCAACATTGGGAACATTCTTCCTGCATCTAACCTGTCCAATACCATCAGAAATTTAAATGTTTCTATGAGATCCCCTCTCATTCTTCTAAATTCCATTGAATAAAAGCCTAGTCGATTCAGTCTTTCTTCATATATCGGTCCTGTCATCCCGGGAATCAGTCTGGTGAACCTTCGCTGCACTCCCTCAATAGTAAGAGTCTCCTTCCTCAGATTAGGAGACCAAAACTGTACACAATATTCAAGTTATGGCCTCACCAAGGCCCTGTACTACCGTAGTAAGACCTCCCTGCTCCTATACTCAAATCCTCTCGTCATGAAGGCCAACTTGCCATTTGCCTTCTTCACCGCCTGCTGTATCTGCATGCCAACTTTCAATGACTGATGTACCATGACACCCAGGTCTCGTTGCACCTCCCCTTTTCCTAATCTGTCACCATTCAGATAATATTCTGCCTTCCCTGTTTTTGCCACCAAAGTGGATAACCTCACATTTATCTACATTATACTGCATCTGCCATACATTTGCCCACTCACCTAACCTGTCCAAGTCACCCTGCTGCCTCTTAGCATCCTCCTTACAGTTCACACTGCCACCCAGCTTAGTGTCATCTGCAAACTTGGAGATATTACATTCAATTCCTTCGTCTAAATCATGAATGTATATTGTAAATAGCTGGGGTCCCAGCACTGAACCTTGCGGTACCCTACTAGTCACTGCCTGCCATTCTGAAAAGGACCCGTTTATTCCTACTCTTTGCTTCCTGTCTGCCAACCAGTTCTCGATCCACGTCAATACATTACCTCCAATACCATGTGCTTTAATCTTGCACACTAATCTCTTGTGTAGGACCTTGTCAAAAGCCTTTGACAGTCTAAATACACCACATCCACTGGCCCCCCCTTGTCCACTCTACTAGTTACATCCTCAAAAAGTTCTAGAAGATTTGTCAAGCATGATTTCCCTTTCATAAATCCACGCTGACTTGGACCGATCCTGTCACTGCTTTCCAAATGCGCTGTTATTACATCTTTAATAATTAATTCCAACATTTTCCCCACACCGATGTCAGGCTGACCAGTCTATAATTCCCTGTTTTCTCTCTCCCTCCTTTTTTAAAAAGTGGTGTTACATTAACTACCCTCCAGTCCACAGGAACTGATCCAGAGTCTATAGACTGTTGGAAAATGACCACCAATGCATCCATTATTTCTAGGGCCACTTCCTTAAGTACTCTGGGATGCAGCCTATCAGGCCCTGGGGATTTACCAGCCTTCAATCCCATCAATTTTCCTTACACAATTTGCTGAATAATAAGGATTTCCTTTAGTTCCTCCTTCTCGCTAGACCCTCTGTCCCCTAGTATTTCCGGAAGGTTATTTGTGTCTTCCTTAATGAAGACAGAACCAAAGTATTTGTTCAATTGGTCTGCCATTTCTTTGTTCCCCATTATAAATTCACCTGATTCTGACTGTAAGAGACCTACATTTGTCTTCACTAATAAAATGGGCTGACCATTCACTATTGCTGACCACCAATTTCACCCCCAGTCTCTCTTTAATTGTGATTGGTTACCTGACTGAACACTAGCTGGCTCATAGTTATGTAAATGGAATGATTTGGAGTTCCCTTTCTTGTTACTCCATTGCCTTGTTACATTTTGGGGGAATCCATTTGCGGGCACAGAGTTGATATCGAAGGAGGAAACTCTCTCACCTTGTCGTATAAGTTGGATTGGCTGCTACAGCCCACTTGAGCTGGCAATTCTTCTGTTAAGGGAAGAAGAAGTTCCACATGCTCTTTGTATAGAAAGATGTTTAAAATGTGAAGGTGAGTGGGGGGCAGGGCTATTCATTTGGGATTGCTAACCCACCAGGGGTATGAGCCTGGTGTGTCAGCCATGTTGTCAGGAGTTGGCATTGATTAATTGCTCAGTCTCCATTGGAAGGAGAGATATTAACTACAGCTTTGTACCAGTTAATTAGTTTTGTTTGCCAGACTGCCACTTGAGTGCTCGGTAACAGAGGACTCCTTGAGTTTATCTTTCTCCTATAAAAGCATTTCAAGCACACAAGCTGTTTAAAGTACTGCAGAGAGATGCTAAAACATTCTTGTTTTTTGCTGTTTTGAAACAGTCACTAAGAGGTTACGTGAGGAATTGTAATCTAGTGAAATCCGCTGTTTAGTTTTGCTTCTCTTTAACTTGCATTCTCAATAAATCTGAGTTATAGCCTGAGATATACCATCTGTCCAAGTGCTATTTGTTTCTCTATCAATTAGATCTGAAGAGTATGAAGGGATCAATACTATTTTCTTTGGGCTTATGAGCAGCATAAGGAGTTTATTTTTTACCCCTGCTGAGGGATATTTGGGCCTGGTGAACTATTATATTCAGCACTGTTGTAGAGAGTAGAAATATATATAGACTTAGGCATTAGGCACCTGCTGGATATTTAAAACTCACATAAGCTTAAATGGACACACACATAAAATGGCTGCCCAGGCATGATGGGAAACCAGGTAGTCAAGCTGTGAACTGTTGAACGTTCACTGACCGAGCAATAACCCTGTGAGGCCCACTGTAGGAATGCCTGGGAAGACAGAGATAAGAAGGAAACCATCTCCTGTGAACAAGGCCATGAAACCAATTATTTCAGGAAGAAAGATAAGAGGGAAACCATTTGCTGTAAACAAGGCTATATACCAATTATTTCTCCAAGAAGAAAGAACTAGTGAGAGAACCTATATCAATCAGCCCAAGCTGACAAAAGACGAACACATGGTTCCTGAGACATAAGGGGAATTCTATTGGGTTAAAATAACCTATATGTAATCTATAATCGTTGTGATTGGCTTGTGTCCAGCCGTGATGAGCTGTGTAGCTGCAGTAAACTGTTTTGTAACTGTTGTGAAACATATAAAGGTACATGTAACTCTTTGTTCTGTGAAGAGAAACCTGGATACGGTCCTGAGTTTTTCCTTCCCGCTGAGCGTAATAAAAGCTGCTTCAGCATTGGAACCGACCCTGAGTGTTGAGTGATTCTTCTAAGAAAACACTAACGCTAACAGCACCAAGGAAAGGGGACCTGAAAAGTCAACAATCCAGTGGAAGAGAGGGCAGAGCCAGTGAATGGCTCCTTCCACGCCCCCCCCCCCCCCATTAATGACTAATCAATGAAGAAAGAAGTTTAATGATCTTGCCAGGTCAGCCAAGATAAGAGCATGCATGGCAGCTTCTCCTGAAGTAAAGTTCAATGCATGTGTACCAGTGTCACTCCCCTAGCCATTCCCGTGTTTCACACCATGTCGTACATCCCTGAAATCACTCCAAGGAAGCACAAGACGCTTCACACCCTCTTCCTTACCTTGCAAACTCTCTTTCACTCACATCTTAACACATAAAGATGACATGAAAGCCTTGGTTGTGCATTCGTGGCATTGTAGCATCCGTTTTCACCCCCATTAAAGATTCTTCATTCACATCTGAGTTGCATCCCTTCTGATGGCAAGCAAAGTGCGTTCAATACTCCGTCCCTTCGTCTCGACGGTGCAGGCTGCGGACTGTGCCTGGCAGAGACGATAACTCCCACGTTTTCAGACTCTCACCTCCTCTGAGCGAGAACTGCCGGGCCATTAGGTGAGGGAGCCTGTGTTAGGCGGAGAATTTCAAAGCAACTTGGCAGCTGCAGACTGGTCAGGAACAGGTCTGTTCCTGCCATTCAATCGCATTCTCTTGGCTTAAAATGTTGTTGACTCTAAACTGTACAACTTGTTTAGAGATTGCTCTTGCCATGTTGATCTCTCCTCTTATTATTTCCCACTAGGAACCCCGATGTGTGACTCCTCCCCCCGCCCTGTGACCCTTTTGTGCAAATTGATTAATGGGATACATTTCCCCGCCCCCCGCCTGCCACACAATGGGGCCTGAAATAATCCTGTAGAGTGGAAGTTGAGTGGCAGTGTTACCGTCATTGTCATTGGTAGCGCCGGGACTTGGTTGATGTAGGCCTCAGGTCTAACTCAAAGAGCTGCATGACTCTGCAGTGATCATCCATAGGAAGTAACACTTCACTTCAAATGATTGTCACACTAAACCATTTGCAGCAGGAGAACAAATACAGCTCAAAATGATTCTCATGCGATACTTCCTGTCTTCTAGCACCACTGGCAACCTGCAAGACGATACAGGGAGCCGAAGAGAAGAAGTACAGGAACATTGTGAACCCATTGTCACCAGCAGGCATCCAGCACTGAACCTCTATGCTGCACCTTCCCCTGTTTGCCGCCCAAATTGCACCCAAAACCCGGCACTGAAACTGACAAACATCTAGCCCAAAGAATTCAAGGTTTGCTGGGAAGACCTTCAATCTTTCATCTACGTTCAATAGCTTGACGGTCCAGTGGAAAGATGAAGGATCCAACGATGGGAATTGCACAAGGTAAATTCTCATCTTCACCACTAGAGGGAGGACCTGCTGGAACGGGTTATCTGAATAGACAGAAACCATCGGGTGGGTTCCACAAGGATAGCAGATCCAGGCCACCAGATTACCGCGTACGTGCTGCAGCTGAACATTTCTCCCTACAATTCTGTTTCCCTCTTTCATCCCTCTGTTGAGAATAACTAACAAGAACAGATAAATTGACCACGGCTTTACAGTGATAAATCAAATCGAAGCAGAAGTAGACAGAACAATTATTTGCAATACAAGCTCCACAGAGTTATATACTGTACCACCCTGATCAGGAGGCATAACCAAAACTCCACACAGTTACACATCGTATAATCCTTACTGTGCTGAGTAAACACAAACTCCACACAGTTACACACCGTATAACCTTCACTGTGCTGAGTAAACACAAACTCCACGTAGTGACAGTGTTTCATTACACATGTAGAGCTCTTGCCCTTTAGGATTGTAAGGCTGGTGCAGATTACAGAGATAGGGAGGGGCGGGGCATCTGAAAACAAGGCTGAGAATTTTCAAATTGATTTCAACCTCTCTCTCAACCCTAATATCGAATTACATGGGATTACTTAGGATATACACAGGTCTTATATTGTACCAAATACTTCCTTGAACACCTCCCACTGTTCATCTGTAATTTTGTACATTAACAGTTCTGTCCAGTTTACTGTGGTCAAATTCAGCCTTCGCCCTTCAAAGACGAGTGCGTCAAAGAGGTAGGTTTTAATTAGTGTTTTAAAAGAGAGAGAGAGAGGTGAAGAGGTGAACAGGTTTAGGGAGGAAATTCCAGAGCTTAGGGCCGAGGAAGCTGAAGGCACAACGACCAATGGTGGACCGACTAAAATTAGCGATGCGCAAGAGGCCAGAATTGGAGGAGCGCAAAGATCTCGGAGAGTTGTAGGGCTGTTGGAGATTACAGAGATTGGGAGGGCGGGGTATCTGAAAACAAGGTTGAGAATTTTCAAATTGATTCAACCTCTCTCTCAACCCTAATATCGAATTACATGGGATTACATAGGATATATGGCACAGAAACAGGCCATTCGGCCCAACCAGTCCATGTCGGTGTTTATGCTCCAGCATAACCCTCTATTCCCTTCCCCCTCATATGCTTATCTAGCCTCCCCTTAAATGCATCTAAACTATTCCCTTCAATCAGTCCCTCTGGTAGTGAGTTCCAGATTCTCATCGCTCCGTGTGGTGTCAATAGTTACTGGCCAGCAAATATCAATCCTTAAAGAAACAAATAGAGAGAAGCAGCACACCAGGGTCACAGAGTGGGGGGAGGAGCCACACATCAGGGTCACAGGGCAGGGGGAGGAGCCACACATTGGGGGTCACAGGGCAGGGGGAGGAGCCACACATCGGGGTCACAGGGCAGGGGGAGGAACCACACATTGGGGTCACAGGGCAGGGGGAGGAGCCACACATAGGGGTCACCGGGCAGGGGAGGAGCCACACATTGTAGTCACAGGGCAGGAGGAGGAGCCCTGAAGCCCTGATGTGCTGCTCCTCTCCCCCCGCCCTGTGACCCCGATGTGTGGTTCCTCCTCACAGCTCACACCGCCATCCAGCTTAGTGTCATCTGCATACTTGGAAATATTACATTCAATTCCTTTATCTAAATCATTAATGTATTGTAAATAGTTGGGGTCATAGTACTGAGCCCTGCAGCACCCCACTAGTCACTGCCTGCCATTCTGAAAAGGACCCGTTTATCCCGACTCTCTGCTTCCTGTCTGCCAACCATTTCTCTATCCATGTCAGTACATTACCCCCAGTACCATGTGCTTTAATTTTGCACATCAATCTCTTGTGTGGGACCTTGTCAAAAGCCTTTTGAAAGTCCAAATACACCACATTCACTGGTTCTCCCTTGTCCACTCTACCAGTTACATCCTCAAAAAATTCTAGAAGATTTGTCAAGCTGGATTTCCCTTTCATAAATCCATGCTGACTTGGACCGATCCCGTCACTGCTTTCCAAATGCACTGCTATTTCATCTTTAATAATTGATTCCAACATTTTCCCCACTACTGATATCAGGCTAACCGGTCTATTATTACCCATTTTCTCTCTCCTCCAGTCCATAGGAACTGATCCAGAGTTGATAGACTGTTGGAAAATGATCACCACTGCATCCACTATTTCTAGGGCTACTTCCTTAAGTACTCTGGCATGCAGACTATCAGGCCGCAGGCATTTATCGGCCTTCAATCCCATCAATTTCCCTAACACAATTTCCCGCCTAATAAGGATTTCCTTCAGTTCCTCCTTCTCAATAAACCCTCGATCCCCGAGTATTTCAGGAAGGTTATTTGTGTCTTCCTTCGTGAAGACAGAACCAAAGTATTTGTTCAACTGGTCTGCCATTTCTTTGTTCCCCATTATAAATTCACCTGAATCTGACTGCAAGGGACCTATGTTTGTTTTCACCAATCTTTTTCTCTTCACATATCTATAGAAGCTTTTGCAGTCAGTTTTTATGTTCCCAGTAAGCTTCCTCTCATATTCTATTTTCCCCTTCTTAATTAAACCCTTTGTCCTCCTCTGCTATGCATTAAAATTCTCCCAGTCCTCATGTTTGCTGCTTTTTCAATTTATATGCTTCTTCCTTGGATTTAACACTATCCTTAATTTCCCTTGTTAGCCACGGTTGAGCCACCTTCCCCATTTTATTTTTACTCCAGACAGGGATGTACAATTGTTGAAGATCATCCATGTGATCTTTGAATGTTTGCCATTGCCTATCCACCGTCAAACTTTTAAGTATCATTCGAAAGTCGATTCTAGCCAATTCACGTCTCATACCATCGAAGTTACCTTTCCTAAGTTCAGGACCCTAGTCTCTGAATTAACTGTGTCACTCTCCATCTTAATAAAGAATTCTATTATATTATGGTCCCTCTTCCCCAAGGGGCCTCACACAACAAGATTGCTAATTAATCCTTTCTCATTACACATCACCCAATCTTGAATGGCCAGCCCTCTAGTTGGTTCCTCGACATATTGGTCTAGAAAACCATCCCTAATACACTCCAGGAAATCCTCCTCCACCGCATTGCTACCAGTTTGGTTAGCCCAATCAATATGTAGATTAAAGTCGCCCATGATAACTGCTGTACCTTTATTGCACACATCCCTTATTTCTTGTTTGATAGCTGATCATTCACCTCATTACCCCTTTCCTGCTTTCTCTCCATACCTCTTAATCTCTTTAGCCGTGAGGGCCATATCTAACTTCCTCTTGAATATATCCAATGAACTGGCATCAACAACTCTCTGCGGTTGGGAATTCCACGGGTTAACAACTCTCTGAGTGAAGAAGTTTCTCCTCATCTCAGTCCTAAATGGCTTACCCCTTATCCTTAGACTGAGTCCTCTGGTTCTAGACTTCCCCAACATTGGGAACATTCTTCCTGCATCTAACCTGTCCAGACCCTTTAGAATTTTATATGTTTCTATGAGATCCCCTCTCATCCTTCTAAACTCCAGTGAATACAGGCCCAGTCGATCCAGTCTCTCCTCATATGTCAGTCCTACCATCCCAGGAATCAGTCTGGTGAACCTTCGCTGCATTCCCTCAATAGCAAGAATGTCCTTCCTCAGATTAGGAGACCAAAACTGAACACAATATTCCAGGTGTGGCCTCACCAAGGCCCTGTATAACTGCAATATGACCTTCCTGCTCCGATACTCAAATCCCCTAGCTATGAAGGCCAACATACCATTTGCCTTCTTCACCGCCTGCTGTACCTGCTAACTTTCACTGACTGATGTACCATGACACCCAGGTCTTGTTGCACCTCTCCTTTTCCTAATCTGCCGCCATTCAGATAATTTTCTGCCTTCGCATTTTTGCCATCAAAGTGGATAACCTCACATTTATCCACATTATACTGCATCTGCCACACGTTTGCCCACTTACCTAACCTGTCCAAGTCACCCTGCAGCCTTTTAGCGTCCTCCTCACAGCTCACACCGCCACCCAGCTTAGTGTCATCTGCAACTTTCAAGGTTAGAAGTAGAAATCCCCAGAGAGTACAAAGCATGGAAGAAAAGTAACAGGATGAATAGATACACATCATCAGGAGCATGAGGGTATCTAACGGCGATTCAAAAAGTATCATCATCCAGGTAGGTGTTGCAGGAACAAGGATACCCATGGAAATCGACACTGGTGCATCTGTGAGCATAGTACTGAAATCGTTATATTTCAACAAGTTGCGTGATTTCCCATTGGAGAAATCCAAGATAGAGCTGCGAGGCTACTCGGGAGAGAACATTCCTGTGGTAGATTGTATCACCATACTAGTGAAATACCAGGATCAATTTCAGATCTTGCCTCTCTTAATAGTGGCAGAAGACAAGCCTGCCTTACTAGGAAGTAATTGGTTGGTGTTAGCGTTAGTGTTTTCTCTGAAGAATCACTCAACACTCAGAGTCGTTTCCAACGCCTGGCGGCCTTTAATTACGCTCAGCGGGGAGGAAACACTCAGGACCGTATCCAGGTTTCTCTCCTCCGAACAAAGGGTTACATGCACCTTTATATGTTTCACAACAGTTACAAAACAGTTTACTACAGCTACACAGCCCATCACGGCTGGACACAAGCCAATCACAACGATTATAGATTACATATAGGTTCTTTTAACCCAATAGAATTCCCCTAGTATCCAGGGAACCATATGTTCGGTTATTGTCAGCTTGGGCTGATCGATGACTTTATAGGTTCTCTCCCTAGTTCTTTCATCTGGGAGAAATAATTGGTTTATGACCTTGTTCACAGGAGATGGTTTCCTTCTTATCTCTGTCTTCCCGCATCCCAGGCATTCCTACAGTGGACCTCACAGGGTTATTGCTTGGTCATTGAACGTTCAACAGTTCACAGCTTGACTACCTGATTTCCCATCATGCCTGGGCAGCCATTTTATGTGTGTGTCCATTTTAAGCTTATGTGAGTTTTGATATATCTAGCAGGTGCCTAATGCCTAGTATTCTGGTATATTCTAAAGGTGACTAGTGAAATACCAGGATCAATTTCAGATCTTGCCTCTCTTAATAGTGGCAGAAGACAAGCCTGCCTTACTAGGAAGTAATTGGTTGGGATCACTGAAGCTGGATTGGAGTGAGATTTTTCATGTTGAAACAAGATTTGTATCGAAGGATGATGTCATCAAGAAGTATCCAAAGGTATTCTGTGAAACAGGCGGTCCGATCCAATGCGATTGTCAGCATACAGAATGACGCTAGACCAGTTTACTGCAAGCCAGCTCCTGTACCATATGCATTCAAGGATGAAGTTGATCAAGAACTCAAAAAACTAAAGACTGAAAACATTATCTCTAAGATAGATCTAAGTAATTGGGCTGCACCCATTGTTGTTGTACCTAAGTCCGATGGTAAGGTAAGGCTCATAGTGATTATAAAGTAGCCATAAACCAGGTTCTAGAGGGTAATCTCCCCAATACATTGCCAAATGTAGATTTGTTCACAACACTGATAGGTGGTCAGATCTTCTCAAAGTTGGATCAACAAATGCCTACTTACAACTTGAATTAGATGAAGAGTCCAAGTCATGCTTGACTATAAATACTCATCTAGACCTATATCAATTTAATAGGTTACCATTTGGAATGTCTTCAAGGGGTATTCCAAGGGGTGATGAACCAGATTTTGCAAGGCATTGAAGGAGTAGTATGTTATATAGATGACATACTCATTTCAGCACCAAATAGGCAAATCCATAATAACATATTGAATTAAGTGCTCAAATGGCTAGAGAAACACAGAGTACAAGTGATTGCTCACAAGTGTGAGTTATGTCAAAACTCTGGAATACTTAGGACACAGAATAGACAAAGATGGTTTACATCCAACCAAGGGAAAGCTGGTTGCAATTAGAAATGCACCAAAAAGAATGTCACTGAACTTCGATCATTTTTGGGTCTTTTGACATTTTTGAAATTTGACTACAGTGTTACATGAATGAGCTGTTAAAAAAACAGGTCCATTGGAAGTGGTCAGAAGAATGTGACACAGCATTCAAGGAGTGTAAAAGCCAGTTAGTAGAGAGTACCATGTTAGTTCACCATAACGTACCTAAGGAGATCCAGCTAACATGTGATGCCTCTCCATATGGAGTTGGGGCAGTGATCTCTCATGTACTACATAGTGGGGAGGAGAGACCAACTGCTTTTGCTTCACGCACTCTCAGTGCCATTGAGCGTAATTATGCACAAATCGAAAGGGAAGCTTTGGCATTAATTTTTGGGGTCAAGAAATTCCACAAATACTTGTATGGTTGGAAGTTTACCATCGTTATGGATCATATGCCCCTGACAGCAATCCTCCATCCAAAGTCCCCAGTTCCAACATTAGCTGCATCGCAAATGCAGACATGGGCTTTGGTTTTGTCAGCATATACATATGATATTGAGTACAGACGATCAGCTGATCACAGTAATGCTGATGCAATGTCCAGGTTGCCATCCCCATCACAAGTTACATCCAATAGGGAAGAAGTGTTTTATTTTTCATACATTGATGAACTGCCAGTAACAGCTGAAGAGATTGGTAGAGCAACCAAACATGCCCCAGTTATGTCAAAGGTGTATGATTACATAGCAAATGACTGGCCAAACCAGGTAACAGAGAAAGATATTCCTCCATACTTCATTTGTAGGAATGAATTGTCTGTGGATAAAGATTGTATCATGTGGGGTGCAAGAGTGGTTATACCAAATAAATTAAGGTACAAATTATTTGGAGATCTTCATGACCAGTATCTGGGAATGTGCTTGACCAAGAATTTTGCAAGCAGTTATTTATGGTGGCCAGGTCTAGAAAAAGATATAGAGTACATCATGAGTCAGTGTTCAACATGTCAATCGGTAAGCAAGAAACCACCATTAGTACCGTTACAGCCATGGAAATGGTCTCCCAGGGTATGGCAAAGGTTACATACCGATTTTGCTGAGCTAGAAGGACAACAATTGTTCATTGTGATTGATAGCCATTTGAAGTGGGTAGAAGTGTTTCCGATGCGGAAAATAACAAGTAAAACATTAGACATTTTGCGAAGATTATTTTCTTTATATGGCTTCCCAGAAGAAATTGAGTCTGACAATGGACCACAATTTTGTCCAGAAGAACTTGCATAATTCGCAAGCAAAAATGGTGTGAAACATACCAAGGTTCCACTGTATCACCCTGCTTCAAAATGTGCATCAGAGTGCACTGTACAAATTGTAAAACATGCCCTCATCAAACAAATGTTGGATCTAAATCCAAAGAAATTACAGTTGTCATTCGACCACAAATTGGCTAATTTTCTAATTACATATCGTAATACGCCTCATACAACTACTGGTAGAACACCAGCAGAGTTGTTTCACAAACACCAGCCACAAACTAGATTCTCGTTGTTAAAACCAAACTTGGCACAGTCAATAGAAGAGAAGCAATTAAGACAGAAAGAGAATCATGATGGAGGTAAAGTGAGAGAAAGAAATGTGAAATTGAATCAGAAGGTGAGAGTGAAGAACCATCATCATAAATGGTTAAAATGGCTACCAGGAAGAATGGTGAAGATATGTGGCCCTCGCACATATTTGGTCAAGATGTTTGATCATGGAAAGGTTAGGTTTGTTCACATTTTATCTGCATACATTGATCATATTTTATCTGCAGATATGGAAGGAGTTGAAAGTTGGAATGATTTGATTATTTCTGATGAGTCAGATAGTCTTGTTACAAGTAGAGTACCAGTAGCAAATCCCACATCTGATGTACTAGAAACAAGTCCCAGAGAAAGTCAGAATTTGAGTCTGAGCCCAAGTCAGGCAGACAAACAGTGTGAAGTTGAAGAGACCCTCAAGGCCTCCATAATTAGCACCTGTGAAGAGACGCCCGGTCACTCCACCAGGAAACATCAGGACTAGATTTTCCATTATTTTTGCATGCATGCTGCCCAGTTAACATCCATTTTAATGCTGAAATGAGGTATAACGCCCATATACCGTCCATTTAGCCACAAAATGGAAAGTAATACCCATTTCTTGGTCACTTATCACCGAGCGTTAATTTTGGCATGTATGTAACGACGATAAAAAATAATACCGCCTGCCCACTTTTTTGGGCAGAAAGATCAGAATGGGCGAAACCAACGTCCATAATATCTCGCAGCATTACTTGCGGCACGTAATTAACGGCGAGATTTAATAATACCGCTCGACCACAGTTTTTTGTCGTAAAGATCACATTTGCCAAAACTAACGCCCAGAAATTCGCCCAGCTTTACTTTCGGCATCTTGCACACATCTCGCCGACAATATCGCTCGCCGAAAAAAACGCTGTGAAAAAGTTGCTCTCACCTGAACTAATCACAGCGGTATGGACGCCATTTTCTAAATCGCAGGTCGCTTCATTTAAAAGGCTGCTCTGCTTCAACTTCAGGGAGTTTCGATGTACTCTGGAGGTCTTTTAAGGTGATGTGAACATCTGAACAAACATCCTATCATACTGTGGATGATTGGAATTTACTTTAGGTGTCTTAGTGGGGACATTTATTGTTTGTGAACAATCGGTGTAATACTGATAGTTATTGGAATGGGGCCTGTCATTTCACAGCCTGTCTTGATGAGTACGCACATGCTGCAGACTAGAGATGGCTGAAGATATATTTGACAGCATTATGTACCCAATCTAAGATGTGCCAGATTGATGAGGAGGGCGAGATCTTACACCCCCCGCACTTACAGGGAGAAGCGGTCTTACCTCAACTTGTCCGATAACACTTGCCTTAGGAGACTGCGCTTCCACAAGGAGGTTATCAGTGAGATATGCCAGCTCATCAGGGGAGATCTGCAGCCTGCCAGCACCATCAGGACCGCACTGTCTGTCGAAGTCAAGGTCACCACAATACTTTCGTTCTACACGTCGGGTTCCTTTCAGGCCTCAGCTGGCGACATTTGCGCTATATCTCAGCATGCCACCTCAGCATTAGACAGGTCACTGAAGTCCTTTACACAAGCAGGATAGACTTTATCAGCTTCCCCATGACCAGGGAGGCTCAGACTGAGAGGGCTTTAGGATTCTACCGAATTGCTAACTTCCCCAAGGTGCAGGGAGCAATAGACTGTACGCACATCGCAATGCACGCACCTTTTCAGGATGCAGAGGTTTATAGGAACTGCAAGAGATTCCACTCCCTGATTGTGCAACTCATTGTCGACCACCAGCAAATAATTCTGGCAGTGAATGGCAAACTTCCGGGCAGCATCCATGATGCTCACATCCTGCGTGAGAGCGCTGTATCTGACATGTTTACCAGTCAGCCACAAGGTCAATGCTGGATGCTTGCTGACAAAGGATATGGCCTCGCCATCTGGCTGATGACCCCCCTGCGTGACACCCACACCGAAGCCAAGAAGCGATATGCGAGCCACTTGCAATATCATCGAGAAAACCATTGGAGTTCTTAAGCAGCGCTTTAGATGCCTGGACCAGTCAGGAGGAGAGCTCCAATACCACCCTGAGCAGGTAGCTCAATTGGTGGTGGTGTGCTCAATGCTGCACAACTTGGCTATCAGGATGGGACGAGAATTGCCAGAAGGGGCTGACGGTCCACCTCAGGAGAGAGAGGAAGAGGAGGACGAGGAGGCGGATGCTGACCTCAGGCCAAACAATCAGGCTGACGCCGGAACTATGCCCCTGCCCCCCTCTAGACTGCAGGAAAAGGCCTGTAGTGGCTACATAGCTGCAAGACTCTTACATCAGCAGCTCATAAATGAGCACTTTGCTTGAAAAAACATTGGTGGTATTTACAAAGCTGCAACACTGCTGGGTATGCAGGTCATACATTAATGGCGTGCATCACCTTGGTGGCAGTTAAAGTTTAAGTTGATTCAAGTTAAGTGTAATTATACCCTTTCATGTTAAGGAATCACCAGTGTGTAATGGTGCGGCTATCTGAGACAATGCGCAACAAGGTTATGTAAAATAAAAAAACATTTAATCCGACCATTTGTGTGAAATCATAATTATAACTGTAAAAAACACCCCACCCCATCCCATCCCACGACAAATTTATCACATTTACATCCTTCGATTGGTCACCATTTCCAGCAACACAAAACACAAATGCAAACCAGCAAGATAGCCTCCTCGCCCCTTCCCCCGACCCTCCCACCAAAATATCACCAACAACATAAAAATATGCCCCAGACAACACCTACGGCCATGCACCTCACTTTCCTTCCCCCCCCCCCCCGCCGCTTCTCCTCCCCACCTCTACCCCTTCCCCCCCTGACTCCAAGCCACCTGGCCGAGGACCTCCTCAGGCGCTGCTTCATTGTGGGGGATGACAGCAGAACCGCTACTTGGACGGATACATGAGAGGACGGTCCCGAGGTGGGAACGTCCTCGGGGCCAGAAGCAAGATCTTCCTCCTGGTTCTCGTGTGTCGTTAGCAATGGGGGTACGGCACCTTGGGGTGCAGTGCCGCGCTCCGGGATCACTGGGAGGCCTGTGTCACCAGTGTTCCTGACCATCAGCTCCAGGGCCTCCTCCATCCGCGGCACGTATTCCATCATGGTGACGGACATGCTGGCCAGCTGGAGGGATATGCCCTCCATTGGATCTGCTGACTTATGTCAACATTCTTCCTGGACAAGTGTACCATGTCCCCGCTCAGATCTGCCACTCATGGAGCAGACCTGCCACATCGAATCAACCTCCGCTTGGTCAGCACCGTCCTGGAGACACCTGGGGTGCCCTGTGGCAAGGTGCTTGGGCCCGGTACCTCCACGGTGGATGTGGGAATGGTCGCAGGAGCACTAGATGTCATCGGTGTCGAATGGATTATGGAGGTTGGGGATTCACTGTCATCTGTTGAGGAGGGACCCAGCAGATGCACGGGTGAGAATCGGTGCTCCTCAGCACCTAATGGAGGGTCATCCGGTGAGTCCGTCCCCGTGCCCCCAGCTTCTGGGTCTTGGTGTTCTTGCATGGGCCACGCTGCTGACTGAGCTGCAAAACATAAATGAGGTTATTAGAGGAGAAGGGGGTGCTTGGGTTGCAAGGTGAGTCCCGCGCTACACACAGCATATGCACGACAAAAGCAAGATCATCACAGATATCACATTTCATGACCATCACCAAATTCTGCATTACAATGATTCTCATGAGGACATCATTATTTAGAAAAGAATTTGATGATTCATCTATCATATAATATTGGTTGGATATGAGTGGGTGTGGCATCTATTGACTTTACATCACGCGATGGTGGATACTTTACTCACGTGGCATCACATCAGGCTCTGCCGCTGTTTGCGTGGCCGACCGGGGGTGGGTTCCCATTCGTGCCAGCACCCGCTCCTCGATGTCGATGAAGTTGATGATGATTGGTGGCCCTCCACCCGTTCGCCTCTATTCCTCGGCCCTATTCCTCGAAAGCTTCTTCTGTAAAAGGTAACAACAGCACGACATGGCATGAGGTCGATGCATGATATCATTGCTAGGTACTGTCACAGAGACTGATACAACACATAACCGACAGATGTAATCATGATTATAATGAAAATGATCATTCTTTACCTAAGGACGTACACCTTGACTGCAGGCTTTCAGTACAACCTTCCTGGTATAAGTGCAAGACACCACATCTGATTTTAATCACTCATTACACTTACAATTCCAATTATAGAAATATATAAGTACATGTAAATAAATGTAATATTTGCTCTGGCGGATCCAACAAGGTCGTTCCATCGCTTGCGGCATTGGTTGCCCTCACGCACTTCGTTGGTCGCCGATGAGACCACCTCGGCTCTCTCGGCCCATACCTTCTGGTCAGCTTTTGGGGTGGGCTTCCCACACCCTCCCTGGGTCAATTGACCCCAGCGTGACTCGACCTCCTGCATGAGGGAGGCATTTGCCTCATCCGAGAACTTCCTTGCTCATATGCGTCCTCCCAATTGTTCCTCTCCCAGCTCACTGCTTTCGCCAGCGACCTCAGTCTCCACAGCGTGATGGGTCGCCTCCTCCATCCCCTTCATGTTAAATATTATTTTTTCCACTAAAACTCAGTGCCAACTACCTTCTTTGTGCTTAGTAGGCTTTTTGCTGCTGGTGAATCTCCCTCCTGCCTCCCACAATAGCCAAACAAGCACACACCACACCCACACATGCGTTCAGTCCCTCTCTGCTCCCTCTCTCTCTATCTCCTCTTCTGCGCATGTAATGATGACCCCTGATCTCCTGAAACGTGGGAAATGAGCGTTGCCATGCCATTGCTATGGTCGGCGACACTTTACGACAGAAGGCCAAAAAAATTTAATGCTAACGCCCATTTCAGATCGCTCACAGTAACGCCCATTTTCAAAAATGGAAAGTTAGGGTTTTGAAAATGGGCGATAATCCGGAGATCTCAAAACCCATTTTTACCACCAACGCTGGAAATAACGCCCATTTTTGGCTGATCTGCACAAAAGTGGAAAGTCTAGCCCCATATCTTTTGTTATGTATAACCATGCAAGTTAAGTATGATGATTGATTGCTTTAATTACTTCTTCATTAAGGAGAAGTGTAATATATATATATATATAGTTCCACCTCGTGGACTACTGTGGTAATGCAGCCATTGCTGTTTTCAAAATAAAGCATCAGGGATAGGTCACCTGACAAGTTCCTGGAGTTAACAGCCATCTTAAAGTTTGTGTGTTTGTGAGGTCGTAAAGAATATATAACAATTAGCATGGACAGAGGATTGGTTAACTGAGAGAAAACAGAGAGTACAGATAAATGGATCCTTTTCAGATTGGCAGGATGTAACTAGTGGGGTGCCACAAAGATCAGTGCTTGGCCAGCACCTATTTACAATCTATATTGATGACTTTGATGAAGGGATCGAGTCCAGTGTATCCAAATTTGCTGATGATACAAAGCTAGGTGGGGAAGTAGCTGTGAGGAGGACACGGAGAGCCTGTAAAGAGATATAGACAGGTTAAGTGAGTGGGCAAGAAGGATGCAGATGAAGAATAATGTGAAGAAATGTGAGGTTATTCACTTTGGTAGGAAGAATAGAAAAACAGAATATTTTTTCAATGGTGAGAAACTATTTAATGTTGGTGTTCAGAGAGATTTGGGTATCCTCGTCCTGGAAACACAGAAAGCTAGTATGCAGGCACAGTAAACAATTAGGACAGCAATTGGCATGTTGCCTTTATTGCAAAGTGGTTGGAGTATAAGAGTAAGGAAGAGTTACTATAATTGTACAGGGCTTTGGTGAGACCATACCTAGAGTGCTGTGCACAGTTTTGGTCTCCTTATCTGAGAAAAGACATTACATGCCTTAGGGGCAGTGCAACAAAGGTTAATTGGACTGATCCCTGGGATGAGAGGGTTATCCTATCAGGAGAGATTGAGTAGGTTGGGCCTATACTCTCTGAAGTTTAGAAGAATGAGAGATGATCTCATTGAATCATATAAGATTTTGAGGGGGATTGACAGGGTAGATTCTGAGAGGTTATTTCCCCTGGCTGGAGAGTCTATAACTAGGGGCATAGTATCAGGATAAGGGGTCGGCCATTTAATACTGAGATGAGAAAAGATTTCTTCATTCAGTGAATTATAAATCTTTGGAATTCTCTACCCCAAAGGACTGTGGATGCAGAGTCATTGAGTATATTCAAGGCTGAGATCGCTAGATTTTTGGACTCGAGGGGAATCAAGGGATATGGAGATAGGGCGGGAAAGTGGTGTTGACGTTGAAGATCAGCCATGATCTTACTGAATGGCGGAACTGGCTCGAGGGGCTGAATGGCCTATTCCTGCTCCTATTTCTTATGTTTTTACCATCCCTTGTGGTAGAAACAATCCCAGTACTGTAGGCAGACTTTACTTACTGTCCCAAATATAGCAAGTATGCACAGATTGGCCTCAACCTCTGTCTCTCTCTCTCTGACTGACTAGAGAGAAAAAGAGAGATATTGGGCCCAAGTTTCCACACGATAAAAAACGGGCGCCCCTCCGAGCTGGGCGCCTGTTTTTCACGCCTAAAACGGCGCCTAAAAAAAAAATCGCGATTCTGGAGCGTTCTGCAGCTCCTTGTCTGCCTGGCGCGGCGCCCAGGGGGGCGGAGCCTACACTCGAGCCGATTTTGTAAGTGGGAGTGGGCGGGTACCATTTAAATTAGTTTTTTTCCTGCCGGCAACGCTGCGCGTGCGCGTTGGAGCGTTCGCGCACGCGCAGTGTGAAAAAACATTGGCACTCGGCCATTTTTGTAGTTCTTTGTAGCTGTTTAATTTTTGAACATTTTTTTAATAAAAGCACATTGCCATCAGCACATCAGCACTTGCAGCCTTCTCAGTGTCTCCTTTCCCCCCCACCCCCCGCGGGAAGAACGGGCGCCTCCTCCCCCCCCCCCCCCGCGGGAAGAACGGGCGCCTCCCCCCCCCCCATGGGAAAGAACGGGCGCCTCCTCTCCCCTTCCCCTCCCCCCCCCCACCCCCCGCGGGAAGAACGGGCGCCTCCCCCCCCCCCCATGGGAAAGAACAGGCGCCTCCTCTCCCCTCCCCCCCCGCGGGAAGAACGGGCGCCTCCTACCCCCCCCCCCCCGCGGGAAGAACGGGCGCCTCCCCCCCCCCCCATGGGAAAGAACGGGCGCCTCCTCTCCCCTTCCCCTCCCCCCCCCCCCGTGGGAAGAACGGGCGCCTCCTACCCCCCCCCATGGGAAAGAACGGGCGCCTCCTCTCCCCTTCCCCTCCCCCCCCCCCCCCCCCCGCGGGCAGAACGGGCGCCTCAGGCTGACTGCAGAATTCTCCGTGCCTGAAGCACTTTCACACAGTTAGGAAGATGGTTTATTTAATCTTTTCTTTGCTTATAAATGTTTATTCAGGTTGGATTTATTTGTATAATATTTGTAGAAGTATAAATAAGGATTTATTGTAGAATTTAATGAGTTCCCTTCACACCCCCTCCCCCCCACCTCGTGCTGGACGCCTAATTTGTAACCTGCGCCTGATTTTTTAATGTGTAGAACAGGTTTTTTCAGTTCTACAAAAATCTTCACTTGCTCCATTCTACTTTAGTTTGGAGTACGTTTTCACTGTGGAAACTTTGAAATCAGACGTCAGTGGCCGGACACGCCCCCTTTTGAAGAAAAAATTCTGTTCCAAAGTAGAACTGTTCTACCTGACTAGAACTGCAGAAAAAAAAATGTGGAGAATTGCGATTTCTAAGATAGTCTGTTCTCCACCAGTTGCTCCTAAAAATCAGGCGCAAATCATGTGGAAACTTGGGCCCATTAGTGTATGTACTTTTCTCAGATTTCTGGTGAAAGAGAAATTCAGACAGTCTGTCTATTTGAAAGAAATTGGAGTATTAGTCAGATACTATAAGATAGTTTCTTACATCTGCTTCAAATGGATCGCAACCAATTTGTCCCCGTGGGAGTTCTGATATTTGGTGGCTAATAAGTAGTTCCTTTCATTGTTTGGTTTGAAACTGCTAGCATACATCACAGCTTGTGACAAACCTCCCTATGTCCTTGCTCATTAGAGCCAGTAATTCACTTATCTAGCTTTCTGAAGTCAACCTTGCATTCCAATGTGGTTTGAGTGTGCTCTGCATTTCACTGTAGAAATACATCCTTATTGTTGGCATAGTGTTTGAGTACCAGTACTTGTGAGATGATCTTCTTACCTCAGCTAGATATTTCTCATAATAACAGATCCATATTTGCTAGTCAGAGAAGGTGCATTTTTATTGTTCTCAGAATGAGAAAGATGCTCGAAAGTCCGGCATTTATTGCCGGTCCCTAGTAGCCCGGGGAAGGTGGTGGTGGTCTGTCTCCTTGAACCACTGCAGTCTTTGTGCTCAGGGAGTTCCCACAATGGTAGGGAATTCCAGGATTTTGAACCAGCGATGATGATGGAACAATGATCTGCGTCCAAGTCAGCTTGGCGTGTGACTTGGAGGAGAACTTGGAGCTGATGGTGTTCCCATGAGATTGCTGCTCTATTGCTTGGTTGTGTAGGTCATGGGGCTGGAAAATGCTGTCAACATAAGCTTGGTGAGATTTTAAGTATTGCTTCAACTATGGCAGGACCTGGCTTAGTCCATCTTCAGTGAGTTTATGGCATAAATATTTCACTTCTCGTTGCTTGAACATTTTTTACCCTTGTTCTGTTTCATACCTTTTTATTGGCCTTGCTTAAATGGTTTCTGACCATTGTCCTGTTCAGTTGAATCACAGATTCTGGTATCATCCACCCAAGCAGCCAATCCTTACAGATGTTTCAAGTACCTCAGGAATCTTCTCAGAAATTGCTGTTGAGCTGCAGAGATTTCAAAAGGCACATGCATCTGTCTCAATCTTTCAACTGATGCTGAAAAGTGATTAGGAGATTTAATTCTTCATCTAACACAACAAATCAAAATCTATTCTTCACCTCCCCATCCATGAATAGTTTTGCTTATACTAGTTCAGACAGACCATAAACCATGGCTCAAAATGGGTAATGTCACATGCAAGGGCTATGTTAAGGGGCTTTGGATTGATTCACAGGCACACTTTATCATTTCCTTCCATTATCCCACCATTGAAGAGATTTAATCACTTGGTACAAGAGCTTTCCTGTCAACAAGCTCATTAATGTCCTTCATAAATAACCTTTTACAGCTAGGGTTAGTTACTGTTTGGCAACTGTGTAGGTGGCACTTTGTGATCAACTTGCTGGCACAGAGTACTTCTAACTTCCTTTGACGACATGCTCTGACTAGGCCATTGCATCTAGTAATTTGAGCTTTGATGGCAGAAGAAGACAGTCCGGCTCTGTCTCTATCAGTACAAGACCACCCGTATGCCCTTTGACATTTTTCAATGCCTCAGTGTCCTTCATGTCGGACAACATGAATTTCTACATGCTTGGATACAGCACCATCCTTATCCCCTTGTAAATGATTTTATCCACTGTTGTCAGGTCAATTCATTGCAGTCATCATACGACACGATTTGTGGAGAACATTCATACTTTTCCATCTGCTCATCCCTGCATCATCACCTGAGTCAGAGCTCTCTGTCTCTATTTGAATTTGGGCGTAGCACATGTCTGATACATTTTTGGATTCTGTGCTCCAGTATGTCTGCATCAGCATAATATTCCGTGATTCTCTCTGTTGTGTATCTGTAAAGCTTGCACTCCCATGTTCCGCCACTAGGGAGCGCATCCCCTGAAGTCCCAAGGGATCCCAGCATCCCTTGGGAGCACTGTATATAAGCCAGCACTCTGGAGTGTCTTAATAAAGACTGAGGTCACTGTTACTCTAACCTCCCTGTGTGCAGTCTCATCTGTGTTCGGAACACAATAACTGGCAACCAGTATATGAATCCAACGCAAAGATGCAGCAAACTGTGGGCATCCTGGAGAAGTTCTCGGAGGGTGAGGGCTGGGAAGCCTATGTCGAACGGTTAGACCAGTACTTTGTAGCCAACGAGCTGGACGGAGAAGGAAGCGCTGTAAAAAGGAGAGTGGTCCTCTTCTGCGGGGCACCGACCTACAGCCTCATGAAGAATCTTCTGGCTCCAGTGAAAACCACAGATAAGTCATATGAGGAGCTGTATACACTGGTTCGGGAGCATCTTAACCCAAGGGAGAGCATGCTGATGGCGAGGTATCGGTTCTACACGTGCCAGTGATCTGAAGGTCAGGAAGTGGCGAGCTACGTCGCCGAGCTAAGGCGACTTGCAGGACAATGTGAGTTTGATGGCTACCTGGAGCAGATGCTCAGAGACTTTTTTGTACTGAGCATTGGCCACGAGACAATTCTACAAAAACTTTTGACTGTAGAAACACCGACCCTCAGTAAGGCCATTGCGATAGCACAGGCATTTATGTCCACCATTGATAACACCAAACAAATCTCTCAGCACACAAGTGCCAGCAATATTCATAAATTAAATGGAACTGTGTTTGCGAGCAGAAATGTACAGGGCAGAAACCACGAGTCTGCAACTGCCAGCAGGCCTCAGATGACCCAGATGATTCAGAGACCCCAACAAAGGATGAATGCAAGGCAATTCACACCTTGTTGGTGTTGTGGAGGCTTCCATTCAGCCTATTCATGCCGCTTCAAAGGGTATGTTTGCAAGAACTGTAGAACAATGGGGCACATCCAACGAGCTTGCAGACGAGCTGCAAGCTCTGCAAAACCTGCTAACCACCACGTTGTAGAGGAAGATCGGTCCATGGTGGATCAAAGCAATTTTGAGCCACAGAGAGAGGAGGCAGATGCTGATACACAGGGTGCACACATTTTCAACTAAATGTCCACCTATAATGCTAAATGTAAAATTGAATGGCTTACCCGTAGCCATGGAACTGGACACTGGCGCTAGCTAATCCATCATTAATAAAAAGATGTTTGAGAGACTGTGGTGCAACAAGGTGCTCAGACTAGCCGTGAGCCCTATCCACACGAAACTGAGAACGTACACCAAAGAGCTCATCACTGTCCTGGGCAGCGCCATGGTCAAGGTCACCTATGAGGGCATAGTGCACGAATTGTCACTCTGGATTGTCCCGGGCGATGGCCCCAAACTGCTTGGAAGGAGCTGGCTGGGCAAAATCCGTTGGAACTGGGATGACATCCGAGCGCTATCACATGTCGATGAGGCCTCATGTACACAGGTTCTTAACAAATTTCCTTCACTTTTTGAGCCAGGAATTAGAAACTTTTCCAGAGCAAAGGTACGGATCCACTTGGTCCCAGAGGCATGATCCATTCACCACAAGGCGCGAGCGGTACCTCACATTATGAGGAAGAGAGTGGAAATCGAGCTGGACAGGCTGCAATGTGAGGGCATCATCTCCCCAGTGGAATTCAGCGACTGGGCCAGCCCGATTGTTCCAGTACTCAAAAGTGATGGCACGGTCAGGATTTGCAGCGATTATAAAGTAACTATTAATTGTTTCTCGCTACAGGACCAGTACGCGCTACCTAAGGCAGACGACCTATTTGCGACGCTATCAGGAGGCAAGACGTTCACCAAGCTCAACCTGACTTCGGCCTACATGACGCAGGAGCTGGAGGAATCTTCAAAGGGCCTCACCTGCATCAACACGCACAAGGGACTGTTCATCTACAATATATGCCCGTTTGGAATTCAGTCGGCTGCAGCGATCTTCCAGAGAAACATGAAGAGCCTACTCAAGTCAGTACCACGCATGGTAGTGTTTCAGGACGACATATTGGTCATGGGTTGGAACACCGTCGAGCGCCTACAAAACCTGGAGGAGGTCCTCCAGCAACTGGATCGCGTAGGGCTGCGGCTGAAGAGGTCGAAATGTGTCTTCCTGGCAACAGAAATTGAGTTTTTGGGGAGAAAGATCGCAGCGGATGGTATTCGGCCCACAGATGCCAAGACAGAGGCTATCAGGAACGCGCCCAGGCCACAGGTCATCTGCCTTAGGTAGCAGGTATTGGTCCTGTAGCGAGAAACGATTAATAGTTACTTTATAATCGCCGCAAATCCTGACCGTGCCATCACTTGTGATTACTGGAACAATCGGGCTGGCCCACTCGCTGAATTCCACTGGGGAGATGATGCCCTCGCGTTGCAGCCTGTCCAGCTCGATTTCCACTCTCTCCCTCATCACTTGAAGTACCACTCGCGCCTTGTGGTGAATGGGTCGTGCCTCTGGGAGCAAATGGATCCGCACCTTGGCCCAGGAAAAGTTTCCAATGCCTGGCTCAAAAAGGGAAGGAAATTTGTTAAAAACCTGGGTACATAAGGCCTCATCGACATGTGATAGCTCGGATGTCATCCCAGTTCCGGCTGCGGTCGAGCTGCGGTCGTTCCTGGGACTCCTCAACTATTTTGGTAACTTCCTACTGGGGTTAAGCACCCTCTTAAAGCCCCTACATGTGTTATTGCGTAAAGGTGAGAACTGGGTATGGGGAAAAAACCAAGTAATTGCTTTTGAGAAAGCCAGAAACATTTTATGCTCCAACAAGCTGCTTGTATTGAATAACCCATGTAAAAGACTTGTGCTAGCATGTGATGTGTTGTCGTACGGAGTCGGGTGTGTATTACAACAAGCTAACGTTGCGGGGAAGTTGCAACCTGTCACCTATGCCTCCAGGAGCTTGTCGAGGGTCGAGAGGGCCTACAGCATGATTGAGAAAGAGGCATTAGCGTGTGTGTTCGGGGTAAAGAAAATGCATCAGTACCTGTTTGGCCTCAAATTTGAGATGGAAACCAATCACAAGCCCCTCATATCCCTGTTCGCTGAAAACAAGGGGATAAATACTAATGCCTCAGCCTGCATACAAAGGTGGGCACTCGCGCTAGCAGCATATAACTATACCATCCGCCACAGGCCAGGCACCAAGAACTGTGTGGATGCTCTCAGTCAGCTACCATTGCCCACCACGGGGGTGGAAATGGCGCAGCCTGCAAACTTGTTGATGGTGGCACAGCCCGCAGACTTGTTGATGGTCATGAAAGCATTTGAAAATGATAAATCACCTGTCACGGCCCGCCAGATAGGACTTGGACCAGCCAAGATCCTCTGCTGTCCCTAGTAAAAAACTGTGTACTGCATGGGAGCTGGGCCAGCATCCCCATTGAAATGCAAAAGCTAATCAAGCCGTTCCAGCAGCGAAAGGACGAACTGTCCATTCAGGCAGACTGCCTGTTGTAGGGTAACCGCATATTGCTACCCTAAAAGGGCAGGGAGACGTTCATCTCGGATCTCCACAGCACACGCCCGGGTATAGTAATGATTGAAAGCGATAGCCAGATCCCACGTGTGGTGGCCCGGTATTGACTCTGACTTAGAGTCCTGTGTACGGCAATGCAGTGTGTGTGCTCAGTTGAGCAACGCACCCAGAGAGGCACCACTAAGTTTGTGGTCCTGGCCCTTCAGACCATGGTCGAGGATCCATGTCGACTATGCGGGCCCGTTTCTTGGTAAAATGTTCCTGGTGGTGGTGGATGCTTTTTCAAAATGGATTGAATGTGAAATAATGTCGGGAAGCACCGCCACCGCCACCATTGAAAGCCTGAGGGCCATGTTTGCCACCCTCGGCCTGCCTGACATACTGGTCAGTGACAACGGGCTATGTTTCATCAGTGCCAAATTTAAAGAATTCATGACCCGCAATGGGATCAAATATGTCACCTCAGCCCTGTTTAAACCAGCCTCCAATGGACAGGCAGAGCGGACAGTACAAACAATCATCAGAGCCTTAAATGAGTCACAGAAGGCTCACTCCAAACCCGCCTGTCCCGAGTACTGCTCAGCTACCGCACGAGACTCAACTCGCTCACAGGGGTGCCCCCGGCTGAGCTGCTCATGAAAAGGACACTTAAAACCAGACTCTCGCTGGTTCACCCCAACCTGCATGATCAGCTAGAGAGCAGGCGGCAGCAACAAAATGTAAACGATGGTCGCGCCATTGTGTCACGGGAAATTGATCTGAATGACTCTGTGTATGTGCTAAACTATGGACATGGTCCCAAGTAGATCGCGGGCACGGTGATAGCTAAAGAAGGGAGTAGGGTGTTTGTAGTCAAACTAGACAATGGACAAATTTGCAGAAAGCACCTGGACCAAACGAGGCTGCGGTTCACAGACTGCCCTGAACAACCCACAGCAGACACCACCTTCTTCGAGCCCACAACACACACCCAAAGGATCAACGACACCACCCCGGACCAGGAAATCGAACCCACCACGCCCAACAGCCCAGCAAGGCCAGGCTCACCCAGCAGCCCTGCAGGGCCAACAACACGCCAGCCCAGCGAGGGCACAGCCAACACACCAGAACAGATATTTGTACCGAGGCGGTCCACCAGGGAAAGAAAGGCTCCCGACCACCTCACCTTGTAAATAGTTTTCACTTTGACTTTGTGGGGGAGTGATGTTGTGTAACTGTAAATCTCTAAAAACAATCACACCTACCTTTGGAGTCCATTACCTACCTCTCCGCCGGCAGCATAGTCGGACCGCCCTGATTTCCCAGGCGGTCATGGCAGGCGCACTTCCGGACAGACGGGTCGGGCAAGAATCAAAACTCACGCCGGTGTCGCAACCAGGGGCGTTGCGCACCGGGCACAGCTCTTCCCGGCGCTGCTGCTCCACGCCGCCGCAAAACCGGACCCGAGCATCGCTGTGGGGTGCTGGAGGCTGACCGCCTGCCCAGAAGCCCTCACCGCCGCCATTGCCGCAAAAATGGCAAAACCTGGAGCACAGAAGACCATAAAATCCTACCTTAAATGTCATCCAGGTCTTGCTGCATGCGGGCATGGATGGCTTCATTTTATGAGGAGTTGTGAATGGAACTGAACACTGTGCAGTCATCAGCGAACATCCCCACTTCTGAGCCTATGATGGAGGGAAGGTCATTGATGAGGCAGCTGAAAATGGTTGGGCCTAGGACACTGCCCTGAGGAGCTCCTGCACCAATGTCCTGGGACCGGATTGGTCTCCAACAACCACAAACATCTTTCTTTGTGCTAGGTATGTCTCCAGCAGCTTTTTGCAAGGGATGGAGTGCACCCTAGGCTAGATGCAGACTGTATCTAGGTAGCATTCTAGCTCACTCCTGTTGTGGTGGTAACTGTTATGCACAGCATGGACTTTGACTGGCTTGGGTTTGAGTGCTTCACTTATCGGAATTTAATGCAGTCATATACAATCATATCTTGTTGGCATTCCTCAATCTTACTTGACTTAAACAAATGCTGGAACTGTTCTCAGAGCCTCTTCTGCTCTGCTGCCATAACTGTGGCAGGAACCTCATTTACATATGTAAAAGGACATTCTACCAAAGTTACAACAGTGGTGCATTACCCCACCTTCGGACATCTAAACGTGCTTTACAACCAATGAAGTACTTTTGAAGTGTAGTCACTGTTATAATGTAGGAAATGTGGCAGCCGTTTGCACACAGCAAGATCCCACAAACAAAAATGTGATAATGACCAGATAATCTGTTTTAGGTGTTGTTGTGGGATAACCATTGGCCTGGACACCTTCCTTTAACTTGTACTAATCTGATTTATTGGGTGACATTTTCAGCTAGCAAATAGCCTGAGGATTGTGAGTACAAATTCCATACAGAGACCAGGATGCAGTTTCCTAAAATCAGACAATAATTGATCTGGGATATTTTACCTTTAGAAAGGCTGTAAACGAAAGGAGAGAATGTGAGATTATAAGGAATCCTCCGCTTATAGGAATCCTTGTCAGACCCTTTGAAAACAACACACACACATACTAGCTCTATATACATGTTTTACGGCAAAGGTATTAAAATGATTGTAGCAGACATCAATCTGCTTTGTTAGCTGATCTGGTTGACCTACCCTCTCCTCTTTCCAGCTGATTGTAGTTTACGGACTGAGAGCAAAGAGCGGCTGTCAGCGGCCGAGTTACACGGGTAACCCCTGAAACTGGCCACAGCTCCAGCAGCCCTCGGTACCCTCTCAGCCATCGGCACTGGGAAGGACATGTTTTAAAGGCAAGTCCTCCTGTTGAATGGGGCAGGGGTTCCTCA
Organism: Pristiophorus japonicus; assembly: GCF_044704955.1. Taxonomy (NCBI): domain Eukaryota; kingdom Metazoa; phylum Chordata; class Chondrichthyes; family Pristiophoridae; genus Pristiophorus; species Pristiophorus japonicus. Next base: position 86,918,025 of record NC_091990.1, on the reverse strand, counting down.
CTGGTTTTATGTCGGGCTGTGAGAGGGTAAATGTTGCTGTGTTTTCTAACAGCCTCCAGTAGGGGGCAGGACAGTGCCACGATTCGATTCCATCTCATTGCCTGAAATATATCTCACAACATGACCCAAACATTGCAACACCATTCATTTATTTAAGCAGTCCGACAACCTTTCATCATCATTTGTTTCCTTTACTTGGTACACAGTGGCATCGCTACTGTTATAAATATTTAAATACAGATAAGGACTCCTCTAGATGTTCAACATTTATGTTGAGTTAGCGTGCCCCTTCCCAGGTGTGGGTGAATCCATAAACCCTGTTAGCTGACCCTCTACCTGTGTCGATACCTCTTTAAAGCATGGGCGTAGCCGTGCATTGTTGGAAAGAGTACAAGCGTTGTATTAAGCATTTAAGACAAGTTAATTTACAGGACATGTAATACTGAGCTCCATGAGTCTGCAGGCCAACTTACACCCACACACAGGAGAGAGAAACACGCGAATTACATAACCATTACTCTGAGGCTATGCTTCAACAAGGAGGTGGTCTTGGGCCAAGGATCCCAGATGCCGATGGGGATGTTGTACTTTATCAAGGAGGCTTTGAGGGTGTCCTTGAAGCGTTTCCTCTGCCCACCTGGGGCTCGCTTGCGGTGTAGCAGTTCCGAGTAGAGCGCTTGCTTTGGGAGTCTCGTGTCGGGCATGCGGACGATGTGGCCCGCCCAACGGAGCTGGTCGAGTGTGGTCAGTGCTTCCATGCTGGTGATGTTGGCCTGATCGAGAATACTGACATTCGTGTGTCTATCCTCCCAGTGGATTTGCAGGATCTTGCGGAGACTTCGTTGGTGGTATTTCTCCAGTGATTTGAGCTGTCTACTGTACATGGTCCATGTCTCTGAGCCATACAGGAGGGCGGGTATCACTACAGCCCTTTAGACCATAAGTTTGGTGGCAGATTTGAGGGCCTGGTCTTTGAACACTCTCTTCCTCAGGTGGCCAAAGGCTGCGCTAGTGCAGTGAAGGCGGTGTTCGACCTTGTCGTTGATGTCTGCTCTTGTTGATAGGAGGCTCTCGAGATATAGAAAGTGGTCCACGTTGTCCAAGGCCGCACTGTGAATTTTGGTGACTGGGGGCCGGGGAAGAGCATCCGGGAGGGCGCTAAGCACCTCGAGTCTCGTCGTCGAGAGCATACAGAAAACAAGCGCAGGCAGCGGAAGGAGCGTGCGGCAAACCAGACTCCCCACCCACCCTTTCCTTCAACCACTGTGTGTCCCACCTGTGACAGAGACTGTAATTCCTGTATTGGACTGTACAGTCACCTGAGAACTCACTTTTAGAGTGGAAGCATTCCTCGATTTCGAGGGACTGCCTATGATGATGATGGTCAAAGAACTCTGTTGCGGCCTGCAACCAGACCTGCAGCCTCAGAGCAGGGCACCCGCATGGCCCTGTGGATCCTTCCAGTCTGCAGCAGGAGACGTAGCTAACATCTCAAAGTTCGCCATTCATTGCTGCATCTGGGAGGTCACATTAGGTTTGTACCCTAGAAGAGGGGACTTCATTGTCTTCCCCTTAAACAGAGAGAAGTAAGAGAAGCACGCACGTGGCTTTACCAGGATATCGAGCTTCCCCATGGTGCAGGGCACCACTGGCTGCACACATGTGGCTTTGCGGGCACTGCATCTCAATGGTGAGATGTTCTGTAACCAGAAAGGCGACCACTCACTTAATGTGCAGTTGGTGTGTGACCACACTCAGCTCATCACGGTGGTGAACGCCCGATATCCTCGCAACAGCCATGGTGACTTTATCCTGTGCCAGTCTGGTGTGCCAGCAATCTTCCAGCCACCATGTCCATCCAGAGGGCGGCTGCTCAGCTACAAGGGCTATCCACTCTACACCTGGTTGGTGACTCCCCTCCACAACCCCACCACTCGTGGCCAGCACTCATATAATGACAGCAATGCTGCCACAGGAACATCATTGAGTCGACCATCAGGGTGCTGAAGCAACGGTTCTGCTGCCTTGACCACACGGGAGGAGCCCTCCAGTACTTCCCGGAGCAGGTGGTCTGCTGCATCCTCCACAGATTGGCCGACATGACGGCACAGCCCTTGTCACCACAGGTTCCGGGACCACCTCAGGAGGAGGAGGAGGTAGTGGAAGAGGAAAGGGAGGTGGAAGAGTGAGGAGGCAGGCAGCAGATCCTTGTCCCGGACGGGCTGTACATGAACACCTCAAGAATCTGATGCGACTGATTGAAACCCCAGATCCCGTTGCTCTCCACTTCCATTCCTCCTGCTGTCACAGAATGTCACAGCCTCCTCCTGTGCACAAACCCACAAATGAAAGCCACCACACATTCCAAACAAAACTCCTAAATTTATCCAAATCCAATTAAAATTATAATCTCAACTAATCACCCTTGTGCATTCCCGTAGTGTCTGCCTTCCATGAGCTTTTGTCTGTCCTAGTGTTCCTATGCAGTGCTACCCCAGTGGTTGCAGCATGGCTGGTGGAAGGCTGCTGACTTTCAACGGGGGAGACTGCAAACGGCCTCGCAGGATGACCCCAAGCAGTTGTGGATCTAAAAGGCCCGGCTGTAGACTGCACCACCTCGACATGGGCGGCAGTCTGGCCTGGCTGGCTGATAGGCAGCGGCAAGGGCCGTGGTGGGAGTAGGAATGCCGTCACCCTGAGCGAGGATAGCGGGTTCTTGCTCCACTGACCCACTGCCACTCCCCCTGGGTGGCGCCTCAGCGATCCTAGAAGTGGGAGGATAGATTGCTGACCTGCTGCTACACCCTGCAAGCCCCTTTAGACACTCATAAACCCAGCAACACTGGCAGCAGTCTGAGCCTGTCGGAGAGCAGTGTCTGCTTCCACTGCAGTACTGAGATATTGGGCCACTTCCGCCTGTGCTACAATGGAAGCCGCGACATCACTCATCACACGCAGCGTCATGACTGGATCCACAAGGTCGCTCCTGGAGTTTTCCATCATTTCCAGAAATCCTGGGCTCCAAGCTCTGCGCAAAGCCCCGTCCAATGTTGGAGCCGAACCCCCTCCATGCTCCTTGACACTGACAAGAGGCTCTCTGGCAGGCCTGGCATTTTCCTGAAGGCCGCCCCATCGAGGTCATCATCTCAAGCCGAGCTCAAGCTGGCACCCAAGCTACCCTTTCCCCCTGGCCCGGTGACTCACCATGTGCAGAATCCACCTCTATACCACCCTCTAAAGTACATGAGCTGGGGTCTGCATGTGTCTCTTCTTCTTCTTCTTTGTCTCCTCCAACAGTTTGCTGATGATGAGCAACAGGCTGTGCTGATGGCACTTATTGTGTATCTGAAGGCAGAAAGGCACAAGAGTCAGGTTGTGGTGAGGGGGGGATTGTGAAATATCCATGCATACATCACCAGGGGGAACTGGGATGTGAGAAGAAGGATTAGGAATGGCCATACCATCACCATCAGCAATGGTTTCAACTATTCCATTGGCCACACACTCTGTCACTGCCCCTCCAATAATTTCAAGGATGGCTTCCTCGAGATCGGTCAGGGTCTGATTTCTGACTTGGCCGCCTCCGCTCTGCTGTTGCTCACGTCTTTTCTGCACCACCTTTGCCTGCAAGAGAAAGGGAAGTGTGTCAGTGAGTGTGATGCAATGTGCTTGGGGGCTGCGCCTGTCATGAATTGAATAGCTGTCAGTGTGTGCAAGGTGTGAGATGTGGGTCTGTGTGTAAGGGTAAAGTGAAGCTATGGTTGTGAGGTGTGAGTGGTGATAGCTAGAGATTGTTCATAGATGATTGATAGGGGTGTGGTGCATTGAGCCCAGCAGTCTGTGCGGCCCCCGGCCTGTGAGCACCATCGGAGCAGGCCGGGGAGTGGAAGGAGCAGCGTGGCGGTATATCACCCCAGGGAGCAGCACGTGCTGGAGCAGGAGAGCAACGGCAGCGAAGAGAAACGTCACCAAGATCCAGGTCGCTGATTGGAGCGCGGGCAGGTACAGCAGGAGCGGCGAGATCGGGGCGAAGGAGCGGCGAGAGATTGTAGAGGGATGTGATCGGGGCCCAGGAGAAACGTGAATTTGAGGCCCACACAGGTCGAGGGCCCAGGGGCAGCATGGGCCAGCCCACACTGTGATATGTGTGCGCACTAGGTCGTCCTGGGTAATCCTTGCCACTGGACCGAGACCTAGCTCTGTCAAGCCCGTGTGGTGGCTGGTGTGCAACGGCTACCACACGTAAAAGAATCCACGCACAGGCATCTTCCACCATTCAATATGCAGCTCGGAACTGGAATTTTAAGTCCATCATTGAAACACCTGTGAACTTTTTGACGTGGAAGCAAGTCATCCTCGATTCGAGGGACTGCCTATGATGATGATGATGCATTGAGCAGTGTGTGAGGCTTGTGGTGCAGATGGTGGGACATGGCATTTGCTGAAGCCTTCACTCATCTTGACCTGCCGTGTGAGATTATTAAACTTTTTGGGGCACTGGATCCAAGTCCTGGAGACAATGCTGTTGGCCGTGACGGATTGTGCAATCTCTTCCCATAACCTTCTGCTAATGAGCTTCAATGGCCTTGCCTCCCTGTTCGTAAAGGACAGCCCGCCTACGCTGCACCCTCAGACCAAGGCCTCCAGTGCAGCATCCGGCTCATTCTCCGGGTTGTTGGACCTCAGTGAGGTGCTTCAGCAACAAAGTACCTCCTCTTTAAGTAGTGGAGAGAGCCTAGGCCGAACTTTATTGGCCATTAGACTGCACCGCCATTGAGCAGTAAGCCAATCAGCAGTGCCTTTAGAGCTGAGATCACTTAGAAGAGGTGCAGGCAAATAGCACTGGCCGATTTCCAATTTCTCGGCCATACTATCTAACTGTTTCAGAATTTAAAAAAACACACATAGTGGATCTCTGAAATTTAGCCTGAACAAAACATACAATCGCAGGCGGGCACTACAAAATCATGTTGGGCTAAAAATTCGAAAAGGCCCGAAACGTCACGGGAATCGCGATGCGCAATCGACCTGCACCCACTGAAAGTAATACAGGCAGCACACGCTATACATACTGCCTGCTCATTACCATGACTGATGCGTGCAGCCCAGCACTGAGTGCGTTGCTGAGTGGCTGAGCACTCACAGGGGGCCGAAGTGTTTGCAAGGCTAGCTCTAGTGAAAGCTAGCCTCCAGTTAAAGGTGAGGTGCATTCTGCATTCAGCAGCTGCTGGAAGTGCTTTTCAAGACAGCTGACACTCAGTAATGGCTCAACAGGGCAGAGAAAGGGCACCAATGTTCTCCGCCACAGCACTAGAGGCCTTAATCCAGGGGCTAGAAAGGAAGAGACACGTTCTCCACCCGCAGGGGGCCAGGAGGCCCTCCAGACACAGTCAGAAAGCAGTGGAAGCAGAGAGCCAGAGCGGTCACTGCCAGTAGTCTTGCCCCAAGGACTTGGCTCCTGTGCCAAAAGAAGAGTAATGACTTGACACGAGTGAACAAGGTCAGTGAATGCATCTTCAAAAGCTGTCTCCACCAACTATGAGGATGACTTGCTTCCACAATAAAATGGGTTCTCAGGTGACTGATGAGACAAATGCACGATCTACAGTCTCTGTCCCAGGTGGGGCAGGTGGTGGTTGGAGGGAAGGCTGGACGGGGAGCTTGGTTTGCCGTACACTCCTTCTGCTGTTTGTACTTGGCTTCCATGTGCTCACGGCGAAGAGACTCAAAGTGTTCGGCACCTTCTCGGATACTTCTCCTCCACTTTGAGTGGTTTTGGGCCAGAGATTCCCAAGAGTTGCTGGCGATGTTACATTCTTTCAAGGAGGCTTTGAGGGTTTCCTTGAAGCCCTCCTGGGACTCGCTTGTCATGACGTAACTTGGAGTAGAGTACTTGTTTCGGGAGTATAGTGTCGGGCATGCGGACAATGTGGCCCGTCCATTGGAGCTGATTGAGTGTGGCCACATGTGGTGGGGTTGCGGAGGGGAGTCATCAGCCAGGTGTGGAGCGAATAGCCCTTGTCGCCAAGCAGCCACCCTCGGGTTTTGACGTGGTGGCTGGAAGATTGCTGGCACTGTGCACTGGCACAGGATGAAGGCATCATGACTGTTGCCAGGATACCATGCATCAGGCTATTCTGTGCCTGGTCACACACCAACTGCACATTAAGTGAGTGAAACCCTTTGCAGTTACGGAACATCTCAGTATTGAGATGCAGCGCCCACAAAACCCTGCACCATGGGGAGGCATGATATCCTGGCAAAGTCATGTGACTGCTCCTCCTGCTCTTCCCTGTTTAGAGAGAAGCCAGTGAAGGCCCCTCTCCTAGTGAACAAAGCCTCTGTGACCTTCGGACGACAGTGATAGATAGCGAACTGGGAGATGTTAGCTTTGTCTCCTGCTGCAGACTGGAAGGATCTGCTGGCGAAAAAATTTAGGCCAACAGTGACCTTGAGAGCCACTGGCAGCGTTGTCATTGTCCTGCTCTGAGGCTGAAGGTCTGGTTGCATGGAGGTGACAGAGTTCTGTGACCATGTCCTTGGTGAAGCGGAGCCTCCTAATACACTGCGCCTGGCTTAGATTGAGGTAGGAGAAGACCCGAGGTGGGTAAGGTCTCCTGCTGGGAGCCCTCATGGCCCCCTCTTCCTCCCTCTGCAAGTATCTTGTCCTCTTCTTCGGTGCCTCTGCTCGAGCTCCCGATGATACTCAAGCACAAGGGGGTCTGCAAGTAGAGCCTCCATGACTGTCAGCAAGTGATGTGGCTGTGATGCTGCAGGTCTGGTGCCAAGAGATGGCTGAGTTCTGTGACCACCTCTGTGGTGAAGTGGAGCTCTGAACACACTGCTCCTGGCTTGGGTGCAGGTAGAAGGTGCTCCCTGAACACTCGAAGAGGGTAGGGCCTCCTGCTGAGAGCCTTCCACCATCCCCTCTTCCCACTTCCGCTGTGAGCAGCTTGATTTCTCTGCTGCCTCTGCTCCATCTCCCTGTCGTGCTGCAGCACGAAGGGGACAGCAAGTAGAGTCCCACATGACTGGGAGCAAGTGGTGCAGTCACAGGCCTTCCACCAGCAGCCAGCACCTTTACAACATCCAGCAGCACCCCCTGCACACTTTAGCAACTTTTAAAATCTCATCCAGCAACCGAGATTCTTACAAACTCGGCCAAAGTCAGTACAAAAGCAATAAGCAACTTACCCGCGAGCTGTACATATCCCTTTAAGTAGCGCTAGTGGGGGGAGAGTGCTGAGAGGCTGTTGGATGGAGCGGAGACGTCGAAAATGGCAGGCCGTGCATCAAATTAGCGTTACAGCGCTGACTGATGTTACGATCTGCCTACTCTGTATACCGCCGGCGATATCACCCTCACCAAGTTGACGAACACAATTGGGCGGAAGCGAGGCGAATGCCAGTTTTTTTCTAAACGGCCAAAACTACCAGTGCTATGTGATTGGATTTCACATTGTTTTGGTCACCTTACTTAAGGAAGGATATATTAGCTTTGGAGCGGGTACAGAGACGATTCACTAGGCTGATTCCAGAGATGAGGGGGTTACCTTATGATGATAGATTGAGTAGACTGGGTCTTTACTCGTTGGAGTTCAGAAGGATGAGGGGTGATCTTATAGAAACATTTAAAATAATGAAAGGGATAGACAAGATAGAGGCAGAGAGGTTGTTTCCACTGGTCGGGGAGACTAGAACTTGGGGGCACAGCCTCAAAATACGGGGGAGCCAATTTAAAACCGAGTTGAGAAGGAATTTCTTCTCCCAGAGGGTTGTGAATCTGTGGAATTCTCTGCCCAAGGAAGCAGTTGAGGCTAGCTCATTGAATGTATTCAAATCACAGATAGATAGATTTTTAACCAATAAGGGAATTAAAGGTTATGGGGAGCGGGCGGGTAAGTGGAGCTGAGTCCACGGCCAGATCAGCCATGATCTTGTTGAATGGTGGAGCAGGCTCAAGGGGCTAGATGGCCTACTCCTGTTCCTAATTCTTATGTGCTTATGTTCTTATGCATCTGTAGTCTTTCAAGTGAGATGGAAGCTAACACTGCCTTCCAGATGTGTGATCGGTGATCGGTGTCTGACCACTAGGAGTTTGTGGTACACGTTGACACTTGCTTTGGAAACTCTGCACAGTTCAGAGGCCTGTCAAGGACCTGCATTTCAGAAAAATCCTCAATCTCGGGAGTTTTACTTACAGGTGGCCCATCAGAGCGCAGACCTGAACGGAAGCAGCAGCTGCGCAGGCAGAAATAGGAGGACAGAGCAGATCAATGTGTGGCTGGAGAGATGGTGCAGGAGGGAGGGCTTCAGATTCTGGGGCATTGGGACCGCTTCTGGGGGAGGTGGGACCTGTACAGGCCGAATGGGTTGCACCTCAACAGAGCCGGGACCAATATCCTCGCGGGGAGGTTTGCTAGTGCTGTTGGGGAGGATTTAAACTAAGTTGGTGGGGGGATGGGCACCAGGTTGTAGCATTAGAAAGGAGAAACAAAGGGCACTAAGGATTGAGAGAGACTGATAGCACTAAAGTCAAAAATAGTAAGGTATTGGGTGGGGTCAGACTGAGAGAGAACATAGAATGGTCTAAGATAGGCTTACAGTGGTGTGTATGTGAATGCACGAAGCATAGTAAACAAGGTTGGTGAGCTGCAGCTGCAAATAACCACATGGGAATATGATGCCATGCAAATAACTGAGACCTGGCTCAAAAAAAGGCAGGATTGGGAACTAAATATTCCTAGATATAGGGTGTTCAGGAAAGATAGGGAAGGAAAGATAGGAGGTTGCAGTATTGTTTAAGGAGAATATTACAGTGCTGGAGAGAGAGGATGTCCTGGGGAGGTCAAGGACAGAATCTATATGGCCAGAGTTAAGAAACAATAGAGGTGCCATTTACACTACTAGGTGTATTCTATAGGCCACCAATTTGTGGGTAAAATATGGAGGAGCAAATTTGCAGAGAAATTATAGAGAGATGCAAGAACCATCGAGTAGTGATAATGTGGGACATCAACGATCCTAATATAGACTAGGATAGTAATAGTGTAAAGGGCAGAGAGGATCTAGCCCGGGTAAATTGGAATGAAAGACTGGTGGGCAAAACTGCAATGGAACAATGGGCTGCCTTTAAAGAGGAGATAGTTTGGGTACAGTCGAGGTACATTCCCATTAAGGGGAAAGGTCGGGCAACTAAAGTTAGAGTTCCCTGAACGATGGAAGAGATTGTAAGAAAGACTGGTATTAGAGATTCACATATATATTCAATTTGTAGTCATTGACCAAACTAATCTTACCCATAATTCTCTGTGGGCATGGAAATGTTAGAAGCTCCTTGAATGTACGTGAAGGCAGTCAGCAATAACAAACTAACATGTGCTGCGAGCCAAGGTCACATTATTATAAATACAGAGTAGAAATTGCAGTCGGTCTAATCTAACAGTTAGGATAAAGGAGCATCAATAAGGCGAATTCCGAGGAGATGAAGGAATCTGTAAACAAGATAAGATGGACAAAGTAGGGTTGATGGAAAATTACTGGAGGCAGGAGTGGCCAGGATACGAGCTCTGGTTTGAGTGACAGTGGTATTTTGACCACCAGAACAAATTAAACAAAGTGATTTTGTTAAAGTCCATGGGGCTGAAATTTACCAGCTCACCGCCCGCTGCTGCCAACTGCCGTCCACTGCCGCCGACATTGGTCTTGCTGATTTTGACGTGGCCTGGAGCGGGCGGGAGGGGAGAGCTGCCCGGAACTGCCCGCTAACGTCAGCGGATGGCCAAGTGGCGCAACTGAGCTCCCGCCCGCCGAGCTCCCAGATTTCCCTGGGAGGGAGTCGGCAGGACTCGGCGGCAGAACAGGGGTGGATCACTGGCTGTAGGCTGGTCTGTCCCCGACGGTAAGTATGAAGAACCTGAAAAAAAGGTTGGTGAACGTTTTATATATTTTTTTCCACAGCGACTTACCTGGATGGGGGTCCCCTGAAGGTTTTCCAATAGTTTTTTAATTTTTTACTGATGATTTTTTTTTCAGGTCTTCGACCCTCCGAGGGCCCGACTCCATCCTCGGTGGCACTTGGGCAGCAAGCGCCTCTGCCGCCGAGAATGAGAACTCCCGCCCGCTGCCGCCCAGATTGGTGGCATACGTCGTCCATTTGCCGTTCACTGACCGTCGAAGGATCTCGCTGATGAATATCCTGCCCAAAGTACCGTCCGGTACTTCGGTGGCCATCGGCGGCACTTTGGGCGGCACTCGGGCGGGCGGAGGCCTTGATTAAAATCGGCTCCATATATGGACACTGGCCAAGCGAACCTTTGATAAGAAATTGGTTAAAACATCGATACTCAAAGAATACCTTCGCACAGAAACTGCTGGGATAGCAACGGACAGATTTAGGATGACATCAGCCGTTTCCGGAAGTAAACAGGGACCTGGGCCTGCGAGCTTTCATACAACTATCGCTTTTTGTTAAGTATACTATTGCTGTAAGCTTAATAAATCTGATCTATTGAACAAACCACACTGATTACTGCCTATTGGTATGTCTGGTTAAAGGACCCTTAACAGTTCTTCAAGATAGAGAGTCAGAAGAAGCAGAAAAAGAACACGTATGATAGATGTCCGGTCGAGAATACATCTGAGAATCAGGCTAAATATAGAAAGGTCAGAGGAGAAGGGGAAAAGAAAATAAGAGGGGCAAAGTGAGGATATGAGAATAGAATGGCAGCTGACATAAAAGGGAATCCAAAATTCTTCTATATTCATATAAATAGTAACCGGGTAGTAAGAGGAGGGGTGGGACCGATTAGGAACCAAAAAAGTTACCTACACATATGGCAGAGGATATGGATGAGGTAATAAATGAGTACATTGCATCTATCTTTATCAAGGAAGAAGATGCTGCCATAGACATAGTGAATGAGGAGGTAGAGGAGATACTGGATAGGATAGGATAAGAATTGATAATGAGGTACTAGAAAGGCTGGCTGTACTTAAAGTAGAATAGTCACCAGGAGCAGATGGGATGCATCCTAGGATGCTGAGGGAAATGAAGGAAGCAATCGCAGAGGTACTGGCCATATTCTTCCAATCCTCCTTAGAATGAGGAGGTGGTGCCAGAGGAGTGGAGAATTGCGAATGTTACACCCTTGTTCAAAAAATGGTGTAAATATAAACCCAGCAACTACAGGTCAGTCAGTTTAACATAGAAACATAGAAAATAGTTGCAGGAGTAGGCCATTCGGTCCTTCGAGCCTGCATCACCATTCAATAAGATCATGGCTGATCATTCACCTTAGTATCCCTTTCCTGCTTTCTCTCCATACCCCTTGATCCCTTTAGCCGTAAGGGCCATATCTAACTCCCTCTTGAATATATCCAATGAACTGGCATCAGCAACTCTCTGTGGCAGGGAATTCCATAGGTTAACAACTCTCTGAGTGAAGAAGTTTCTCCTCATCTCTGTCCTAAATGGCCAACCCCTTATCCTAAGACTATGTCCCCTAGTTCTGGACTTCCCCAACATCGGGAACATTCTTCCCACATCTAACCTGTCCAGTCCCGTCAGAATCTTATACATTTCTATGAGATCCCCTCTCATCCTTCTAAACTCCAGTGAATAAAGGCCCAGTTGATCTAGTCTCTCCTCATATGACAGTCCAGCCATCCCTGGAATCAGTCTGGTGAACCTTCGCTGCACTCCCTCAATAACAAGAATGTCCTTCCTCAGATTAGGAGACCAAAACTGAACATAATATTCCAGATGAGGCCTCACTAAGGCCCTGTACAACTGCAGTAAGACCTCCCTTCTCCGATACTCAAATCCCCTAGCTATGAAGGCCAACATACCATTTGCCTTCTTCACCGCCTACTGTACCTGCGTGCACACTTTCAGTGACTGATGAACCATGACACCCAGGTCTCGTTGCACCTCCCCTTTTCCTAATCTGCTGCCATTCAGATAATATTCAGCCTTCATGTTTTTGACCCAAAATGTATAACCTCACATTTATCCACATTATACTGCATCTGCCATGCATTTGCCCACTCACCTAACCTGTCCAAATCACCCTGCAACCTCTTAGCGTCCTCCTCACAGCTCACACCGCCACCTAGTTTAGTGTCATCGGCAAACTTGGAGATATTACATTCAATTCCTTCATCTAAATCGTTAATGTATATTGTACAGAGTTGGGGTCCCAGCACTGAGCCCTGCGGCACTCCACTAGTCACTGCCTGCCATTCTGAAAAGGACCCGTTTATCCCGACTCTCTGCTTCCTGTCTGCCAACCAGTTCTCTATCCGCGTCAGTACATTACCTCCAATACCATGCGCTTTGATTTTGCACACCAATCTCTTGTGCGGGACCTTGCCAAAAAGCCTTTTGAAAGTCCAAATACACCACATCCACTGGTTCTCCCTTGTCCACTCTGCTAGTGACATTCTCAAAAAATTACAGAAGATTCATCAAGCATGATTTTCCTTTCATAAATCCATGCTGACTCGGTCCGATCCTGTCACTGCTTTCCAAATGCGCTGCTATTTCATCCTTAATGATTGATTCCAACATTTTCCCCACTACTGATGTCAGGCTAACCGGTCTATAATTACCCGTTTTCTCTCTCCCTCCTTTTTTTAAAAGTGGTGTTCCATTAGCTACTCTCCAGTCCATAGGAACTGATCCAGAGTCGATAGGCTGTTGGAAAATGATCACCAATGCATCCACTATTTATTGGGCCACTTCCTTAAACATAGAAACATAGAAACATAAGTACTCTGCGATGCAGACTATCAGGCCCCGGTGATTTATCGGCTTTCAATCCCATCAATTTCCCTAACACAATTTCCCGCCTAATAAGGATATCCTTCAGTTCCTCCTTCTCACTAGAACCACTGTCGCCTAGTACATTCGGAAGGTTATTTGTGTCTTCCTTCGTGAAGACAGAACCGAAGTATTTGTTCAATTGGTGTGCCATTTCTTTGTTCCCCATTATAAATTCACCTGAATCCGACTACAAGGGGCCTACTTTTGTCTTCACTAATCTTTTTCTCTTCACATATTTATAGAAGCTTTTGCAGTCAGTTTTTATGTTTTCTGCAGGCTTCTTCTCGTACTCTATTTTCCCCCTCTTAATTAAACCCTTTGTCCTCCTCTGTTGAATTCTAAATTTCTCCCAGTCCTCAGGTTTGTTGCTTTTTCTAACCAATTTATATGTTTCTTCCTTGGTTTTAACACTATCCTTAATTTCCCTTGTTAGCCACGGTTGAACCACCTTCCCAGTTTTATTTTTACTCCAGAAGGGATTTACAATTGCTGAAGTTCATCCATGTGATCTTTGAATGTTTGCCATTGCCTATCCACCGTCAACCCTTTAAGTGTCCTTTGCCAATCTTCTAGCCAATTCACGCCTCATACCGTCGAAGTTACCTTTCCTTAAGTTCAGGACCCTAGTTTCCGAATTAACTGTGTCACTCTCCATCTTAATAAAGACTTCGACCATATTATGGTCACTTTTCCCCAAGGGGCCTCGCACAACAAGATTGCTAATTAGTCCCTTCTCATTACACAACACCCAGTCTAGGATGGCCAGCTCTCTCGTTGGTTCCTCGACATATTGGTCTAGAAAACCATCCCTAATACACTCCAGGAAATCCTCCTCCACCGCATTGCTACCAATTTGGTTAGCCCAATCAATATGTAGATTAAAGTCGCCCATGATAACTGCTGTACCTTTATTGCACACATCCCTTATTTCTTGTTTGATGCTGCCCCCAAACTCACTACTACCGTTTGTTGGTTCTGTATACAACTCCCACTAACATTTTCTGCCCTTTGGAATTCCGTAGCTCCACCTATACCGATTCCACATCATCCAGGCTAATGCCCCTCCTTACTATTGTATTAATTTCCTCTTTAACCAGCAACGCCACCCCACCTCCTTTTTCTCTCTGCCTATCCTTCCTAAATGTTGAATACCCCTGGATGTTGAGTTCCCAGCCTTGGTCAACCTGGAGCCATGTCTCCGTGATGCCAATTACATTATATCCGTTAACTGCTGTCTGCGCAGTTAATTTGTCCATCTTATTCCGAATATTCCTCGCATTGAGGCACAGAGCCTTCAGGCTTGTCTTTTTAATACACTTTGCCCCTTTAGAATTTTTCTGTAATGTGGCCCTTTTTGTTTTTTGCCTTGGGTTTCTCTGCCCTCCACTTTTACTATTCTCCTTTCTATCTTTTGCTTCTGCCTCCATTTTATTTCCCTCTGTCTCCCTCCGTTAATCATGGAACAATCGGGAACAATAATCATGGACAAAATTTACAGTCATCTGGACAATTATGGATTAATTAAGGAAAGTCAGCATAGATTTGTTAAAGGCAAATCATGTTTAACCAGCTTAATTGAGTTTTTTGATGAGGTTACAGAGGGTTGATGAGGGCAATGCAGTTGACGTGGTGTCCATGGATTTCCAAAAAGTGTTCGACAAAGTGCCACATAATAGCTTGCCAATTAAGTTGAAGCCCATGCAATAATAGGGACAGTGTCAGCATGGATACGAAATTGGCTAAGTGACAGGAAACAGAACGTTTTTATTTGGACTGGAGGAAGGTGTACAGTGGTGTTCCCCAGGGGTTGGTTCTAGGACTACAGCTTTTCTGATATATATTAATGACTTGGATGTTGGTGTACAGGGCACAATTTCAAAATTTGCAAATGGCACAAAATGTGAAAGTATATTGACCTGTGAGGAGGATAGTGATAGACTTCAACAGGACAGACAGGCTGGTGGAATGGGTGGACACGTGGCAGATAAAATTTAACGCAGAAAAGTGTAACGTGATACATTTTGGTAGAAAGAATGAGAAGAGGAAATATAAACTAAAGGGCACAATCCTAAAGGGGGTGCATGAACACAGAGACCTAGGGGTATATGTGCACAAATCGTTAAAGGTGGCAGGGCAGGTTGAGAAAGCAGTTTTTTTTTTTTTTTTAATTTTTCGTAGCCAATCTTTCCAATTCTTTGTCAGATCACAAACGCCAGAGGTCACCTTGCACACATCAAGGATCACTTTGCGCTAATGCTCTTAGCCAAAAGGCCTAGAGCCCAAGCACCGTTCCTGGAAGTACTGCAATACCAGGTTCGTGCCATGGAGGTGGATGGGTCAAGCCCCCCACACACCGAGGTGGATGGGTCAAGCCACCCCACCCACCTCCTATTTCCAAAAAGCATAGGAGAACCACCTTCCTGATCCAGGGAGAACCACGTTGCGGTCATGGTTACTCCCCTGTCAGGTCAGTTACGCATGATCTTAGCCAAAAGGCCGAGAAGCGAGAAAGCAGTTAAAAAAGCTTATGGGATCCTGGGCTTCATGGATAGAGGTATAAGGGCCGAAATTGCCCATCTTGGTAAGGCACCCAACTTCCACGGCGGTGATGGACAGCATTCCAAAGTGCGTCATCACTACGCGCACCGCCGAGGTCCTGGGCCGGAAGCCCCATTGCCCTTCAAAAGTCGTCCGGCGCTCGGCGGTGCCAATAGTGCTTTTTTTTCGGGTGGTGCATCATTGCTGATGCATAGTTCCTCCCCCCTCCAATAGGCCCTTGACTATACTGCCGGAGTGTCTTAAAGGGTTGGTGATTTAATTGGATTTAGTGTCAGCGACTTTTTTGCATTCTTTGACGAGCAGTGCAAGGCTACAGTGCGCACTGCTTTGCGAGTGCTGGAGGCGCCTTCCACCTGCAGAACAGGGAGGCCACTTCGAGGAAGCTGCTCTTGTGGAGGCCTTTGAGATGGGGGCAGTGCTTGCAGACCAATGCCTCCTGCGCATTGTGCGTGCTGCTGAGGCATGGAGAAGAAGACGGCGCCGGGGGCAACGGCTGCAAAGACAGCGAGCAAGGGCCGCAGACATCATAGTGGACCAGCATGGAGAGGGCCAGGGAGATGGCCACAGAGGGCAAGGAAGAGCGATGGCACACGAAGGCCTCAGCAAGGGCCTCCCCCAAGGAGGAGAGGCAGGGGGGAAGCAAGAGAGGTTCCACATGAAGGGCCTCCCCCAAGGAGGAGAGTCCGGAATGACGATCCCCCCCGCCCCACCCACCAGATAATGGGCGAGCAGCCCAGGAGACAGCCTACAGCAGAGCCAGATGCTGGGCAGTAGCAGCCTGTAGAGTTGGAAGAGGCAGAATAGCAGCAGGGAGCATCCAATGAGTCACCTCACAGAGCAAGACAGCCAGACAGAAGTGGGGGTGAGAGGGCATATTGCAGAAGGGTCTTCCGCCATCAACTCGCATACACTGATACGAGTGATGATCAGTGCCTGCGCAGACTGAGATTACAGAAGGACGTTGTCACTGAGATCTGTAATCTTCTGCAGCCGGAATTGGAGCCACGGACACGGGTGAGGACAGCCCTGAACGTGGCATCGAAGGTTACTATAGCCCTCAGCTTTTAAGCCACAGGCTCGTTCCCTGTGACCAGGCAGAAGCAATTGGAGCTCCAGACTGCATTCATGCGCATTGCGCGCTTCCCCAGGGTCCAGGGGGTGATTGACTGCACCCATGTAGGTCTCAGGGCCCCCCACCAGGCTGCAGAGTAATTCATGAGGAGGAGGAGGAGGAGGCGCATGAGGAGGAGGAGGAGGAGGCCCATGAGGAGGAGGAGGAGGAGGGTCAGGAGGAGGAGGAGGCTCAAGAGGAGGAGGAGGAAGAGGCTCAGGAGGAGGAGCAGGATGCGGATGGGCAGCCATGCAGGAGGCGGTGTCCCCATCCTAACCCTGCAAGGGAAGCACAATGGCGTCTCATAGCTGCCCGGTTACATTACTGAATGCCCAGTTGAACCTGCATCTGGCTATTTCCATGAGCCAACCTGTGAGCCCTCTCACACATCATTACCGCATACTGAAATGAGAGACCTGATCACAAATTCCAAACACTAAATAAAGATTTATTAAAACCCAAACAATGGGTCTCCAAAACATTCACACAATCCATTATCACCCTTGTCTAACTCCTTATTACCCCTCTTACGCTGACCTATCCTTACAGTACGCCGCAGTGTCTCCTCTGTGGTTGCCTCATGGCTTTGGGAAGGCTGCTGTGTGTGTGTAGAGGAAGCTGCAGATGTCCCTCTCGGATGCCCTCGACTAGCTCTGGCCCTAGATGGGCCGGCTGCGGATTGGGCCGCATCCTCCTGTGCGATTTCAGTCGGAAGTGGTTGGGGCGAAGCCATGGTTAGCAGCAATGGCGGAGTGATAGCTCTCGGCTCAGGGCTGCTGTGAACTGGAGAGCCAACAGCAGTATCCTGGTCCGAGGAGCCAGAACCCCACCTCCCCCACCAAGCTGCTGGAGCACAGGTCAGCGGGGTGTGGTGGCACCTAAGGCCCTCGGTGGACCGTGGTGGACCCAA
This sequence comes from Pristiophorus japonicus, assembly GCF_044704955.1. Classification (NCBI taxonomy): domain Eukaryota; kingdom Metazoa; phylum Chordata; class Chondrichthyes; family Pristiophoridae; genus Pristiophorus; species Pristiophorus japonicus. The sequence continues at coordinate 86,900,619 of NC_091990.1, read as the reverse complement.
CCGCAATGGCAGCAGTCATGTCGCGTAGCCTCCAGCTGAGACTGCATAACAGCAGCCACACTCTGGAAGCCAGCAGAGATGAAAGCTTTTTTTAAATTTCAAAATATACTTTATTCATATAAAAATTTGTACAGTACATTCAAAAGCAGATCAGTACATTTAGCTGCGGTCAGCAATCCCATACACTACATTTGGGTGCTGACGGCAGTTCCGTTCGATACATTTCCTTGCTTTTCAGTTCAAGTACAATTCGGTACAATACGGGATACATTGTAGTACATTCAACAAATTACATTACATGTGTCACTATACAGTACACGGAATGGGTGACGGTACATTTACACTTTTTCTTTCCAACGTGCATCACGAAACAGACCTTACATTGTACATGGCACTACATAGGTGTTTACAGATCATGGTGCTCCATGTACACAAAAAAGAAGTTGCAAGTACGGCCCGAGGGGAGTTTTGTACTGATTCCTGCGCCTGGGTTTACAGTGGCAGAAGGGCTTTAAACTGTGGACCTTCCTCACTGTGCCTTTGCGGCGACTGCACCAATTTTAAGTGCGTCCCTCAGCACATAATCCTGGATCTTGGATTGCGCCAGTCTGCAACACGCAGAAGTGGACATCTTGCTCTGGAAGACCAGCAAGTTTCGGCAAGACCAAAGAGCGTCTTTGACCGAGTTGATGGCCCTCCAGCAGCAGGTGATGTCTGTCTCGGTGTGTATCCCTGGGAACAGCCCATAGAGCACAGAGTCCTGTGTTACAGAGCTGCTCGGGAGCAACCACTGCATCTCTTTCCAAACCTGCCTTGCAAAGGCGCAATCCTGAAGGAGATGAGTGACAGTCTCGTCTGCCCCGCAGCCGATTCAGGGGCACCGTGCCGTGCTGCTGAGATGTCGGCTGTGCATGAACGCTCTGACGGGTAGGGCCCTCCTCACCGCCAACCAAGCTACATCTTGGTGCTTGTGTGACAGCTCTGGCGATGAGACATTCTGCCAAATGAGTTTGACAGTCCGCTCAGGGAACCTCCCGACAGGATCCACCCTCTCCTTCTTTCGTAGGGCATCAGGACGTTACGTGCTGACCACTGTTTTATGGCCTTGTGGTCAAAGGGGTATTTTGTTAAAAACTTTTCCACAAAGGACAGGTGGACAGGCATGGTCCAGCTGGTGGGGCCGTTTCGCGGCAGCGTGGCCAGGCCCATCCTTCGCAACACCGGGGACAGGTAGAACCTTAGCACATAGTGACACTTGGTGTTTGCGTACCGGGGGTCTGTGCACAGCTTGATGTAGCCGCACACAAAGGTGGCCATCAGGATGAGGGCCACGTTCGGAACATCCTTTCCTCCACTGTCCAGAGATTTGTACATTGTGTCTCTGCGGACGCGTTCCATTTTGGACCTCCAGACAAAGTGGAAGACGGCCCGGGTGACTGCCGCAGCACAGGAGTGAGAGATGGGCCAGACCTGTGCCACGTGCAGCAACCCTGAGAGCACCTCACTCCTGATGACCAGGTTCTTTCCTGCCATGGAGAGGAAGCGCAGCTTCCACCATCCCAGTTTTTGCTTCACTTTGGCGATATGGCTTCCCAGTTTTTGGCGCACGCCCCGTCCACTCCGAACCATATTCCCAACACCTTCAGGTAATCTGGTTTAACGGTGAAGGGAATAAAGGATCGGTCGGTCCAGTTGCCAAAGAGCATGGCCTCGCTTTTGCTGTGATTGACCTTTGCTCCCGAGGCCAGTTCAAACTGGTCGCAGATTGCAAGCAATCTGCGGACCGACTGCGGATCCGAGCAAAAGACGGCGACGTCGTCCATGTACAGAGAGGTCTTGACCTAAGCACTCCGCTGCCTGGGATCGTCACCCCTCTAATACCCGCATCCTTCCTGATGGACTCGGCATAGGGCTCGATACATAGAAACATAGAAACATAGAAAATAGGTGCAGGAGCAGGCCATTCAGCCCTTCTAGCCTGCACCGCCATTTAATGAGTTCATGGCTGAACATGAAACTTCAGTACCCCCTTCCTGCTTTCTCGCCATACCCCTTGGTCCCCCTAGTAGTGAGGACTTCATCTAACTCCCTTTTAAATATATTTAGTGAATTGGCCTCAACTACTTTCTGTGGTAGAGAATTCCACAGGTTCACCACTCTCTGGGTGAAGAAGTTTCTCCTCATCTCGGTCCTAAATGGCTTACCCCTTATCCTTAGACTGTGACCCCTGGGTTCTGGACTTCCCCAACATTGGGAACATTCTTCCTGCATCTAACCTGTCGAAACCCGTCAGAATTTTAAACGTTTCTATAAGGTCCCCTCTCATTCTTCTGAACTCCAGTGAATACAAGCCCAGTTGATCCAGTCTTTCTTGATAGGTCAGTCCCACCATCCCGGGAATCAGTCTGGTGAACCTTCGCTGCACTCCCTCAATAGCAAGAATGTCCTTCCTCAAGTTAGGAGACCAAAACTGTACACAATACTCCAGGTGTGGCCTCACCAAGGCCCTGTACAACTGTAGCAACACCTCCCTGCCCCTGTACTCAAATCCCCTCGCTATGAAGGCCAACATGCCATTTGCTTTTTTAACTGCCTGCTGTACCTGCATGCCAACCTTCAATGACTGATGTACCATGACACCCAGCTTTCGTTGCACCTTCCCTTTTCCTAATCTGTCACCATTCAGATAATAGTCTGTCTCTCTGTTTTTACCACCAAAGTGGATAACCTCACATTTATCCACATTATACTTCATCTGCCATGCATTTGCCCACTCACCTAACCTATCCAAGTCGCTCTGCAGCCTCATAGCATCCTCCCCGCAGCTCACACTGCCACCCAACTGCCATACAACACACAAACAAGAAAGAGGAGAGAGGACAGCCTTGCCTGACTCCAGATCTGATTGGAAAGCTTTCAGTTTCCCACCCGTTGATTCGAACTGCACTACTGATGTCTGTGTAGAGCAGTTGGACTCAATTGCGGATACCCTCCCCAAACCCCATTTTGGAGAGCACGTCCATCAGGTATGTGTGCGATATCCTGTCAAAGACTTTCTCCTGGTCTAAGCTGATTAAGCAGGTGTCCACCCCCCTGTCCCGCACATAGGCGATCGTATCCCTGAGTAGCGCGAGGCTATCAGATATCTTCCTGCCTGGGACAGCGCAGGTCTGGTCCGGGTAAATCACCAGCTCAAGGGCAGACTTGACCCTGTTGGCGATGACCTTTGACAGGATCTTGTAGTCCACATTGAGCAGCGAAATGGGCTGCCAGTTTTTGATTTCCTCCCTCTCCCCCTTCTGCTTGTAGATGAGGGTGATGATGCCTTTCCTCATCGATTCTGACATGCTGCCGGCCACTTCCAGCAGGTCTGGGCCCATCCAGTCCCACAGAGCCGAATACAACTCGACCGGTAAGCCGTCGCTTCTGGGAGTTTTATTCATCTTGAAGGACCGGACGGCCTTTGTCAGCTCGTCCAGAGTTAACGGGTGGTCTAGACTCTCCCGCTCGCTGTCGTCTAAGACCTCTGAGATAGATGACAGGAAAGACTGGGATGCCGCGTCGTCTGTGGGCTTGACGTCGTACAGCCCGGCATAGAAGGATTTGTTGATCCTCTGCATGTCGGGCTGCGAAGACGTCACAGACCCGTCTTCTTCCTTTAGGCTGGTGATCACAGAGCTCCCCCTGTGTACCTTTTGGAAGAAAAACGCGAACACGTCTCATCCTGCTCGACGAAGCGGACTCTGGAGCGGAAGATGATCTTGGAGGACTCTGAGGCAAAGAGCGAGGCTTGCTGGCCCTTCACCTCTTCGAGTTCCTCCGCGACATCGACCCCCATCGACTGCAGCAGGAGCAGGTTTTGCTTATTTGTCTGGAGTTGGGACAATTCCCTCTGTCTCCCTCTCACCTCCTGAACACCTTTGAGGATAAAGAACCTCTTGATGTTCGTCTTGATTGTTTCCCACCAGTGCATCGGGGAATCGCAGAGGGGTTTTACGGTTCTCCAACCTTTGTAATCCCTCTTGAGTTCCTCAACGTTTTCCGGAGTTTCACGTTCAGCTTCCATATCCCTCTGCCAACATTCTGGTTTTCCTGTGGGTGACAGTCGGCCAGTAGGAGGCAGTGGTCAGAGAAGAACACTGGCGTGGCGTCGGTGGATCTGACCTTGAGCGTGTGGGACACAAAGAGGAAGTCTATTCTGGAACAGACGGATCCGTCTGGTCTCGACCAGGTGTATCTGTGCGGTGCTCCATCTGCAGGGTTGCTGAAGACATCGCACAGCTTGGCATCTTTTACCGCATCCATCAGGAGTCTGGACGTGGTGTCCAGCTTGCTGTCGGCTCTGCTGGATCGTCCAGCCGCATCGATGATGCAGTTGAAGTCACCGCCCAGAATGACCAGCCTGGACATCGCCAGCAGCAGTGGGAGCTGCTGGAAGAGGGCCAGCCGCTCGCTTCTGAGAGGCGAGGCATACACGTTAATTAGCCTTCGAGGGGAATTTTTGTACATTACATCTGCTACGAGGAGGCGGCCGCCCACCACCTCCTTAACTTCGGTGATGGTGAAGTGGCCTCCCCGCAGCAGAATGCCCAGGCCTGAGGACCGGCAGTCGTTGCCTCCTGACCAGATGGATGGTCCATGGGCCCACCATCGGGACCACTGCGGCAGACCGCAAGAACAGCAGGTCCGCTTTGACCTTGGCGAGGTACCCCAAGGTGGAAACATATCGCGTATTGGATTTTACGCTACGCACGTTAATAGTAGCTATTTTTAAATCCATTTTAAAGTTACTGTTTACATTTACAAACATTATACTTCAAATAAATCGTCCTTTAAGTCCGAGGTCTGCCCAGTGGCCAGTTCCGTCATGCATAGGTTTAAACTATAAAAGTCTACTGCACCTGGGCTTGCGTGGTCGTCATCCTCTGCCGTGGGAGTGTTTCGACCAGGGGACTGCTGCAGTGCTGTTATAAGGTCCGATATATCCCCTGCACTGTCCTCGCCTGGTGTTGGCGGTTCCCTCTTTTCATCAGTCGCGGCGGTCTCGGACTGGGTTGCTTCGATCGCTGCGTCGCTCCCGGTATTCCGGAGGTGGGGTGTGCTGGGCACTTCGCTGCTCCCGTTGTCCCGGAGCTGGTCTGCGTTGGTCGCTTCTTCGCTCCCTGTGTTCCTCGTGTGCACTGGGCGCTTCGCTGCTCGCGGGTTCCTGGAGCGGGGCTGCGCTGGTCACTTCACTGCTCCCGGTCGCCTGTGGCTGTGGGTTGGCGTATTGCCTCTTGTTCTGGTGGCGGTAGTGAGGGGCTTTTTCTCGCCTTTCCTCATCAGACGAGCTGCCGTCGCTGCTGTCTGTCGTGGTTGTTAGCCGCTTTTTCCCTGTCGTTTCCGCAGGGGCCCTTGCTCGCCTGTTCTCCTTACGCTTGCGGGCCTTTTTCTTGACAGTCTCCCATCCCGCTTCATCGTCTGCTGTCTCCTCGTACGTGGACTCGGTGCGCTGGGGGAGAGCTTCTCTGCTGGCTGCTGGTGTCTCGCAGCTCGCTGTGGCAGGCTTCTCTTCCTCACCGACTTGTTCCGAGTCCACGAGGGCGGTTGCTTCTTTGCCCAGGGTGTTGGTTGGAGGGAGGGTGTAGGTCTCCTCTGGAGCGTTGTGTTCCTCAGCTTCCTCCTCCTCTGGTGCAATGTTCTTTGCTGCCTGCGCATAGCTGAAGTTGCGTTTGGGGCAGTTTTTGTAAAGGTGCCCAGCCAGACCACAGAGGTTGCAGCACTTGGTCTCCTTACAGTCCTGGTGGCCTTCCTTCTTGCAGTTTCGGCAGATGACAGTTTTGCAGCTTGCCGCCACATGGCCTGCCTTCCCGCAGGTGCGGCACACGTTGGGTTGGCCAGCGTACACCATGTAGCCCCGACTTCCTCCGATGGCGAAGCTGGAGGCGGGTGCAGGATGGTTCCGCTGGCGTCCACCTTCATGGTGACCTAGATCTGGCGCTTGCTGGTCCAAATCCCGTGCAAGTCTTTCAAATCACTGCTGTTTCCTGCCCCATCGACATACCTGGCGAGGAAAGTCCGGGATGTGGGGGTTGTACATCTGCACTGTGATAGTGCGTTTTCTCTGTGACGGGAGGGTGAACAGTGGCTCCCAAGTCAGCACTGACCGCAGCGGTTCACTCGCCTCCTTCAGTCCCTTCAGGAACTTCAGGCAGAGGGTGACAGTTCTGAAGGTCACATCAAAGTAACCTCTCTTCGGGAGGTCCTGCAAGGCGAAGATGTCGGCGACTTTCATGCCACATGTTTTTTTTTAAATTCGTTGCCAATCTTTCCAATTCTTTGTCAAATCACAAATGCCAGAGGTCACCTTGCACACATCAAGGATCACTCTGCGCCAATGCTCTTAGCCAAAAGGCCTAGAGCCACAGCACCGTTCCTGGAAGTACTGCAATACCAGGTTCGTGCCATGGAGGTGGATGGGTCAGGCCCCCCACACACCTCCGTGGAGGTGGATGGGTCAAGCCACCCCACCCACCTCCTATTTACTTTCATGCCACATGTTCCCAGCAGGATTTTCTTCATGAAAAGGTCCCGGTTGATCGTTGTCTGTCCATCCACTTTCTTTACCGTCACTCGGATGGTGTTTCGGACGCCCTGGTTCGCCGCTCGGTTGGCCGCTATCCGGGTTGCAGATTCCTCCTTTTGATGTGTATTTTGGCCGAAGCCTTCAATCTGTTGACGTGCCAGTCTGGCACCTTGTGGGGCCTCCGGGCCCGCCCAATGGTCGGTCGACATGCAGATTTTCCTCTACTCTCCAATTGGTGCTTGGCCCAAGCCAAAAGGCCAGAGCCAGCAAAACCGGAAAAATGAGTTTCTGCAATCAGTCACTTTGCATTTGAATGCCCAATCAACCGAGACTACACTTGAACTTATCCAAAAGACCAAGAGCCAACAGGGAATGCCTTTGCATGAAAAGAGCCAGCACTCTTGTTGGAGAGTGAGATGGCCTCAGGGGACTCCTTCACTACCTGCTAGTCGATGAACAGTCAGACGCTTCATGCCCTGTTGCCCAGAGTGCATGAGAGCATTCTGAGCTTCCAGGGCAGAGGCCATCCTGTGCACAGGAAGGTCAAGAGGAACTGAAGACACGGCTGCAAAACCTGCCCTTTCAGAAGGCCAGGGAGCAGCCGCATTGTTAGCATGATGGTTTGCATTAAATGGATAGGGGGGGAATTTCACCGTGCAAACTCCACCCCTCAAGCACACCGCTGAAAGCAGCCCTGCCATCGGGACTTAACACTCCGCTCTGTTTCAGCCACGAAAAAGGGCAATTTCTATCTTATTAACACTGCATCCATATTGGCGGTAATGGACGGTCAAATGCAGTGCGTGCACCCCGTTTCGGGCTGAGGGCAATTTCGGTCCCACAGAGTACAAAACCGTGGATGTTTTGATGAACTTTTATAAAACACTGGTTCGGCCTCGACTGGAGTATTGTGTCCAATTCTGGGCACTACACTTTACGAAGGATGTCAAAGCCTTAGAGAGGGTGCTGAAAAGATTTAAGAACATACGAACATAAGAAATAGGAGCAGGAGTAGGCCATTTGGTCCCTCAAGCCTGCTCCGCCATTCAATAACATCATGTCTGATCCACTCCACTTCCCTGCCAGCTCTCCATAACCCTTCACTCCCTTATCGCTCAAAAATCTGTCTATTTCCGCCTTAAATATGTTCTCTGCCTCCACAGCTCACTCGGGCAGAGAATTCCATAGATTTACAACCCTCTGAGAGAAGAAATGTCTCCTCATCTCAGTTTTAAATGGGCGGCCCCTTATTCTAAGACTATGTCCTCTAGTTTTAGTTTCCCCTATGAGTAGGAATATCATCTCTGCATCTACCTTGTCGAGTTTCAATAAGATCACCTCTCATTCTTCTGAACTCCAATGAGTAGAGGCCCAACCTACTTAACCTATCCTCATAAGTCAACCCCCTCATCTCCGGAATCAACCTAGTGAATCTTCTCTGAACAGCCTCCAATGCAAGTATATCCTTCCTTAAATACGGAGACCAAAACTGTACGCAGTACTCCAGGTGTAGTCTCACCAATACCCTGTACAGTTATAGCAGGACTTCTCTGCTTTTAGACTCTATCCCCTTTGCAATAAAGGCCAACATTCCATTTGCCTTCCTGATTACTTGATTACATAGAAAACATAGAAACATAGAAAATAGGTGCAGGAGTAGGCCATTCGGCCCTTCTAGCATGCACCGCCATTCAATGAGTTCATGGCTGAACATGCAACTTCAGTACCCCATTCCTGCTTTCTCACCATACCCCTTGATCCCCCTAGTAGTAAGGACTTCATCTAACTCCATTTTGAATATATTTAGTGAATTGGCCTCAACAACTTTCTGTGGTAGAGAATTCCACAGGTTCACCACTCTCTGGGTGAAGAAGTTTCTCCTCATCTCGGTCCTAAATGGCTTACCCCTTATCCTTAGACTGTGGTGCCTGGTTCTGTACTTCCCCAACATTGGGAACATTCTTCCTGCATCTAACCTGTCTAAACCCGTCAGAATTTAAAACGTTTCTATGAGGACCCCTCTCATTCTTCTGAACTCCAGTGAATACAAGCCCAGTTGATCCAGTCTTTCTTGATATGTCAGTCCCATCATCCTGGGAACCAGTTTGGTGAACCTTTGCTGCACTCCCTCAATAGCAAGAATGTCCTTCCTCAAGTTAGGAGACCAAAACTGTACACAATACTCCAGGTGTGGCCTCACCAAGGCCCTGTACAACTGTAGCAACACCTCCCTGCCCCTGTACTCAAATACCTGATCACCTGATTACCTGCATACTCACTTTTTGAGTCCCTCTGTACTACAGCACTTTGCAATTATTCTCCTTTTAAATTATAATTTGCTTTTCTATTATTTATGCCAAAGTGGATAACCTCGCATTTTCCCACTATCTGCCAAATGTTTGCCCACTCACTTAGCCTGTCTATATCCCTTTGCAGATTCTTTGTGTCCTCCTCACAATTTGCTTTCCCACCCATCTTTGTATCATCAGCAAACTTGGCTACATTACACTCGGTCCCTTCATCCAAGCCATTCATATAGATTGTAAATAGTTGAGGACCCAGCACTGATCCCTGTGGCACCCCACTAGTCACTGTTTGACAACTGGAAAATTACCCATTTATCCCGACTCTCTGTTTTCTGTTAGTTTGCCAATCCTCTATCCATGCTAATATATTACCCCAAACCCTGTGAACTTTTATCTTGTGCAGTAACCTTTGATGTGGCACCTTGTTAAATGCTTTGTGGAACTTCAAATACACCACATCCACTGTTTCCCCTTATGCACCCTGCTCGTTACATCCTCAAAGAACTCCAGCAAATTTGTCAGACATGATTTCCCTTTCATAAAACCATGCTGACTCTGCTTGATTGAATTATGCTTTTCCAAATGTCCTGCTCCTGCTTCCTTAATAATGGACTCCAGCATTTTCCCAACGACAGATGTTAGGCTAACTGGTCTATAGTTTCCTGCTTTTTGTCTGCCTCCTTTTTAAATTGATGAGAATGGTTCCAGGGATGAGGGACTTCAGTTACGTGGATAGACTAGAGAAGCTGAAGTTGTTCTCGTTGGAGCAGAGAAGATTGAGAGGAGATTTGATAGAGGTGTTCAAAATCATGAGGGGTCTGGACAGAGTAGATAGAGAGAAACTGTTCCCATTGGTGGAAGGGTCGAGAACCAGAGGACACAGATTTAAGGTGATCGGCAAAAGAACTAAAGGCAACATAAGAAAACGTTTTTTTATGCAGTAAGTGGTTAGGATCTGGAATGCACTGCCTGAAAAGGCGGTGGAGGCAGACTCAATCACAGCTTTCAAAACGCAGTTGGATAAGTACCTGAAAGAAAAAAAAAATCAGGGCTACGGGAAAAGGACAGGGCATGGGAGTAACTGAGGTATTTTGCAGAGAGCCGGCATGAGCTCGACGGGCCGAATGGCCTTATTCTGTGATTGAATCAACGAATGACGATTCCGGTGGTATGATCAGTCTTTCACTTATACATCATAGTTTCTAGGATCCACCACACATGTGCATGTACCAGCACTCCACGTACTCTGGCCAGGGAGTTTTATCCGCACTGTATCATCAGGGTGTATTGCTTGAGTTGGTATAGCATGCATATTGTAGTAATGCTGCTGACGTTGCTTCAGTCGAATAATTGGGCTTCAGGAGTGTTCCCACTATAGGAAGTAACATCTTACAGCTAAGACCCATAAGCCTCTGTGCAGGACTCATACCTATACCTTCTCTCGGTGTGTTGCGCCAATCTAATAGAGATAGAAAGATAGAAACATAGAAAATAGGTGCAGGAGTAGGCCATCTGGCCCTTCGAGCCTCCACCACCATTCAATAAGATCATGGCTGATCATTCCTTCAGTACCCCGTTCCTGCTTTCTCTCCATACCCCTTGATCCTCTTAAGCGTAAGGGCCATATCTAACGCCCTCTTGAATATATCCAATGAAACTCTGATTGACCGGACACTTTGCATTTTGTGAAGAGTCATTTAATGATCTTGATGGCATTCTCGGCTTTGCCATTGGACTACAAGTAGGGAGGTGATGACATCATGTGTTTAAGTCCCCATGTCTTGGCAAACTGCAAATTCTGCTGATGCAAATTGTGGACCGTTATGCGATACTAGAATGTCTGGTAGTCCAAATCTCATAAACATTGCCTTGAGTACTCTCAGTGTAGTAACTGAAGTGAGGCTGGCTACTTTGATAAAGTTACTGTTATAATCAGAAACGACGAGCAGGGTACGACCACATAGCTCACAAAGGTCATCCCCAATCTTTGACCAATGCCTAGCCACACTCTCGTGCTGTAATAATGGTTCCTTACTTGGAGAACTGCGATGAGCCAGACAGACATCACACTTTATGATGTATTGTTTAAGCTCTGTTGACATCCTGGGCCAACAGAGGCTGTCGCGGACTCTATGGATACAACCTTCCATGCCGATGTGCGTAAAATGTGCTACTGACATTAGTTCCTTATGTAGTGTAGCTGCACCGTGAGTTGCTGACCCTTGAATAACAATTCACCTTGGACTGTTAGTTCATCTTGGGTGAAGGCATTCTGGTAACTCTGGCTTTATGCCAGGCCACCCTTGCCGAATGATTACACGCAGTTCCTTCTGAACTGGGTCATCCACTACAGTATGATTGAGTTGTTGCCAGCGTGAGTCTCCAACCAGAAGTGATACATGATAATCAATTTCTTTCAGTCCACGTGTCTAATCACAGACATTAACTTCTGGCAGGTACACTCTGCCAAGTGTATCAGCTCGGTTCGTCTTCCCCCTTTTCTTATATGAAACTATCAGACTGTATTTTTGGAGCCATAACAGCATTCTTTGACATCGTTTAGATGCGTGGTTTAGTGGCTTGAGCACTATTCCAACGGATGGTGATCCATTTCAATACTCTCCACATCCCGGCCATAGATGTAGCCTTCAAATTTATCGCAGGCGAACACGATCGTGAGAAGTTCTTTCTCGATCCGTGCGTATCTTGTCTCTGCTGATGTTAATGCTCTTGACGCATACACGGCTGCATTGTCCATTCTGCATCATTGTTTCTCCAAGTCCAGATTGAGATGTGTCGCAGTGTAGTGTGACCTCTTCCTTGAGATTATAATAATGTAGTATTAGGCAGTCCCTCGTATCCAGAATGACTTGCTTCCACACAAAAAAGGGAGAGTTCACAGATGTTTCAATGAGGGACCTGACATTCTAGGTCCCGAACTACATGTTGAAGGGTGGATGATGCCTGTGCTTGGATTTTTTTAATGTGTGGTGGCTTTATATTATAATACCCAAGGACTGGTGTGCTGATGCCCGCTACCTGGCATCGTTGCTGCGCCAATTTTTGTGATTCACCTCAGAACCACTCTGCGACCTTATGTGTCAAACCTCTGATGGTTTTGTGATGTTTGACAGATGCAGGAGACACTTACTTAGAAGCAGTTACTGGATCGCTGTTACATCGGTCGATGACGGCATCTCCAAAATTGCTTTAACTAACTGGATCGACACAAAGTCCTCTTCCCATAGTAACATGTCCAATAAACGTACTTCTTGCCTATGACGTTTCCATGCTTCACAGCACACCACGATTGTTGCATTGATGAAGAAAAGCGCCCAGGTGTTTGTTATGGTCTCAAATCGCTGATTCAGGCGGTTCTCCAAACCCAACCATCACAAAACCACTGCAATCACCTCTGTCGCTTGCAGTCCTTCCACCAGCTCATACACCTTGCGTTGTGTAGGGTGTTTGTTTTTCACTCTACTCTGATTCTTAGACCTCGGAACTTATGGTGGGAAAGGACAACATGCGGCACAAAATTTAGGCTTAACCTGTGTCAGTTTTATTATGCAACAAAAAACAACTAAAACTACAGGACTAGACTTCTGAGAGAAATTGACTTAAGACATACAATCACCTGCCCTAGCTATAGCTATTGTAGGTCCGTGGTCGTTGATTCCATGACTGATTGGTTCTACTTCTGACCGTTCTCTGCAGTGCTGTTCCTTTCGTGTCCTTCTGTCTTTCTGTTTGTCCTTCTTTGTCGTCTTTCTTCCTGCTTCTGTTCCTTCCCTCTGCTTCTCCTGTTTCTGTGTTTCTGTGTTTGTATATTTATATCTAGAACATGAATAAGTTTCCTGCTGGGCCGGGGTCCGATTAATGCCTCTGGATCGATGCGGTGATTTGTTTAACTGGCTGTGGTGATGCGTTTGAATGGCTACTAATTTGCACACGGAGTCGACAGTGCAAAAGATAACTCCTTATCCTGAAGCCCTGTTATCCAAAAATGTGTATTTTGTAGGGTCCTTTGTAGTCCTGGTTTTCTTGCAGACTTGTAGTCTCTGGTGTATCAATGTCTTTGTCTGTATGCACAACCAAGTTTCATCCTTGACCACAGAGAGTGCTTTTAATGGGTGATGAATCACCACTTGCCTCAGGCTAGGGCCTGTTCCCCATCCAGCTTGTTCAAAGGTTTTTTACTTTAAAGCAGTTTGTTTGTCGCCTCTTCCTGTGCCTTGTTCCAAGAAAAATTGGTGTATCCTACAGTTGGAAGACTTCTGGTGCTGAGATGATCCCAAATGGCATATGCTTCCAGCGGTATCATTCCAAAGGTGTGTGGAATGTGGTTCAATATGATGATTATGCATCGAGACTCACCTGCTAAAACCCATTGCTGACATCAAGAATCGTGAAGACTTTAGCACCTTGTAGGCGTGTAGCTACATCTTCACTAGTCGGTAGAGAATAATGCTCTCGTGATGATGTCCTATCTGACCAGACCATACAGGGTTTCTTTCAGCTTATCCCTTAAAGCCACTGGTACTCGACATGTTGGACCAGATCTAGTGCCTTGTCGAGCCTGATTTGTTACTCTTCCTCAACTTGTCCTACCCCATCACTGAAAACTCGAGGATATTTCAGTATTAAACACTTCTTGGTTAGTGACTTGTAGTTGTCGAGCATGTATGCTGATACACCAGAAGAGGGTGTTCTATTAATTTCATCATTATCTGTATACTTAATGATGCTCATGCCCAGTCAAGCCTTTACACCAAAAATGACCACCTCGGACCCAGAGTCATACTTGTCCTTTAATGGGAAGCCTTCAGCCCCCATAAGCTGCAATCTTGGTCTTAGATGGTTCAACCTTTGCTAGTTTAAAATCTCGTGTAGCCTGTTGATATAGGCAAGGCGGAATCAGGTTACATTGTGCACTCATGTCTATTTGAAATTTTAGGCAGCTGCCTGACTCCAGCTTAAGTGTAATACACTGCATGTCATCCAGACCAATAGCACTGACCTCATTGATGCCAAAGACTTCTTCTGTCCTTGGTTCGTCATCAATTGCTCTAGCTGTCTGTCTCTGTGCAGGCGATTCTTTACCATGGCATTTCACTACATTTGCCGCATTTATTGCACAATTTCCCAAAGGCAGGGCACAGCTTTCTTTTGTGGAACTCGGGTCTCTTCCCACAGGTCCAGCACTCGCAAGTCTTTGGGGGAACCTCTGGCATTGACCCGAAGCTTGTCACGATTGTGCCTTGCGGGTCTGCTTGGCTTTCGGTACTGCACTCACATTCTGTCGACTCAACTCCCCGATGACTTTGAGTTGCACCAACATGTTTTCAGATGCGTGACAAATCTCATCTATCGTCAACAACGTTAGATTCGCCTCTCCAATCAGTCTCTCTCGCACCGCCGTATCCACAATCCCAAGCACCAGTCAGTCTAGTAGTATCTCTTATAGAATGGAAATCGTACTCTTCTGCCAGTTTTGGCTTTGTTGTACGATACTAGTTACTTGTTTCCCCAGTTTCTTGCATCTACTGTTGAACTTATATCTTATCTCAACCTTTCAGCATCTCTTTCTATTCCCTTTTCTCTCATGTACTTGTCTAGTTTCCGTTTGAACGCATCTAGGATATTCGCCTCAACCACTTCCTGTGGTGGCAAGTTCCACATTCTAACCCCTCACCGAGTAAAGAAATATTGCCCTGTTTCCCTGTTGGATTTTTTAATAACTATCTTGTATTTATAGTCCCTAGTTTTGGATTACCCCACAAGTGGAAATGTTCTCTCCACATCTACCCTGCCCAAACCATTCATCATTTTAAAGACCTCGATCAGGTCAGCTCTAGGTCTTTTCTTTTCTGAAGAAAACCCCCAACCTGTTCAAACTTTCCTGATAGCTGTAATCTCGCCTTGTAAATCTTGTTTGCACTTCCTCCAGAGCTTCTCTGCCTTTTTATAGTATGAAGACCAGAACTGTGCACAGTACTCAGAGTACAGCCTGACCAGGGTCCTATACAAGTTTAATATTGCTTCACTACTTTTGAATTCTACATAGGATTACATAGGATATATAGCACAGAAACAGGCCATTCAGCCCAACCAGTCCATGCCAGCATTTATGCTCCATTCGAACCTCAACCCATCTTTCCTCATCTAAATCTATCAGCATAACCCTCTATTCAGCATAACCCTCTATTCCCTTCCTCCTCATATATTGTCTAGCCTCCCCTTAAATACATCTATACTATTCGCTTCAACCACTCCCTGTGGTAATGAGTTCCACATTCTCACCATTCTTTGGGTAAAGAATTTTCTTCTGAATTCCCTATTGGATTTCTTGGCAACTATCTTATATTGATGGCCTCTAGTTATGCTCTTCCCCACAATTTCTGTATCTACTCTAACAAGACCTTTCATAATTTTAAAGACCCCTATTGTGTCACCCTTCAGTCTTCTTTTTTCAATTCTATACCCCTAAAAATAAATCCCAGTGCTTTGTTAGCAGTTTTAATTGCTTTGTTGACCTGCGATGTTGCTTTTAATAATATGTACACCAATATCCCTAGATCCCTTTGCTCTTCGACCCATCCAGGTTTTTAATAAGGTGTAGGTGATGTTTCTAACTTTCCTACCAAAATATTTGTTTGTTTGTTAATATGCACATATGTAAGCATGTAAGTCTATTTATGTATGTAGGTATGTATGTAAGTATGTATGTAATTATGCATGTATGTAATTATGTATGAAATTATGTATGTAATTATGTATGTAAGTATGTATGTGTGTAATTATGTATGTAATTATGTATGTGTGTATGTAATTATGTATGTAATTATGTTTGTAAGTATGTATGTAATCATGTATGTAATTATGTTTGTAATTATGTATGTATCACTTTACTTATCATTGCTGGGAAGAAACTTGCAACAGTGATGCTCAATTATTTTATTCAACATATTGCTGAAAACAATCCTACCCAACAGTCGAGGTGGATTTAAAAAGGGAAGAGGCACAACATATATAATCTTTGCAGTCAGACAGCTCCAGGAAAACTGCAAGAGTGCAAAATGTAGACCTCTACTGTGTCTTTGTTGACCTGGCAAAGGGATTTGACACTGTCGGTAAATAAGGTCATCTACAAGTTTGTGTGTCCAGATAAATGAATTGAAATATTCACATTATTCCATGATGACTCGAGTGATGGAAGATGGGGACAATTCTATCTCCTTCCCCATTACAAATGGAGTGAAGCAAGGATGTGTCCTTGCACCATCAGTCTTCAGTGTTTTGTTTGAGGCTGTGCTTCTTGTGGCTTTCAATAATCTCAAAATAGGAGGAGAGATCTGATTCAGGACTGATGGACAGATCTTCAACCTTAGAAAACTATAAGTTAAAACAAGGTGTTCGATGAAATTGTCTGCAAACTCCGAGTTACTGCTGACTGATCTTATGGGGCACTGACTGGATGCTTGAGACCTGACACCTGGGAGTCCCTGGCCAAAGACCGCCCTAAGTGGAGGAAGTGCATCTGGGAGGGCGCTGAGCACCTCAAGTCTCATCGCCGAGAGCATGCAGAAATCAAGCACAGACAGCGGAAAGAGCATGCGGCAAACCTGTCCCACCCAACCTTTCCCTCAACGACTATCTGTCCAACCTGTGACAGAGACTGTGGTTCTCATATTGGACTGTTCAGCCACCTAAGGACTCATTTTTAGAGTGGAAGCAAGCCTTCCTCGATTCCGAGGGACTGCCTATGATATAAGTGTGTGATGTGGCAATCATAAACCAACTTGCAACAGCTTGCTGCAATTCAGCATAGCTATTAACCGTAAAAATATGGTGCATACTTCTACCCAGCCCCAAGTGCCGATTACACCCGACCAATCAAGTCAGCTGGTGCAAATGTCCTATGAACAAATCCCCAAAAAGTTATTTTATGGAGCATTGACAACTGGGAAGTGATTCTGTGCTGGACAGTAAAAGAGATATAAAGACTCCTTAAAAATGACTCTTAAACAGTGCAAAATCGTCTGTACGTGGGAACAACTTGCTCAAGAAAAGAAAGCATGGCAAAAAAAATCTATAAACTCACTGCAAAACATGAGATATTATTCTGGTTGTCTTCTTCAATATTGAAGGATGAACGATAACGAAGTATGTATGTAATTATGTATGTATATATGAATGCAAGTATGTATATAACTAGGCATGTATGTATGTTCTGATGAAAGGTCATCGACCTGAAACATTAACTCTGTTTCTCTCTCTACAGATGCTGCCTGACCGGCTGAGTATTTCCAGCATTTTCTGTTTTTTATTTCAGATTTCCAGCAGCCGCAGTATTTTGCATTTGTATGTATGTAATTATGTATGCAAGTATATATATATACATATATAAACATGTATGTATATAATTATGTATGTAAGTATATATATAGACATGTGTGTATGTAATTATGTATGCAAGTATATATATAAACATGTATGTATGTAATTATGCATGTAAGGATATATATATATATAAACATGTATGTATGTAATTATGTATGTAAGGATATATATATATAAACATGTATGTATGTAATTATGTATGTAAGTATATATATATATAAACTTGTATGTATGCAAATATGTATGTAAGTTTTTTGTATATATATAAACATGTAGGTATGTAATTATGTATGTAAGTATATATATAAACATGTATATATGTAATTATGCATGTAAGGATATATATATATAAACATGTATGTATGTAATTATGTATGTAAGGATATATATATAAGCATGTATGTATGTAATTATGTATGTAAGTATATATATAAGCATGTATGAATGTAATTATGTCTGTAATGATATATATATAAATATGTATGTATGTAATTACATGTGTAAGTATATATATATAAACATGTATGTATGTAATTATGTATGTAAGTATATATATATATAAACTTGTATGTATGTAATTATATATGTAAGTATATATATAAACATGTATGTATGTAATTATGTATGTAAGTATATATATAAACATGTATATATGTAATTATATATGTAAGTATATATAAACATGTATGTATGTAATTATGTATGTAAGTATATATATATATAAAACCATGTATGTATGTAATTATGTATGTAAGTATATATATAAACATGCATGTAAGTAAATATATATATAAACATGTATGTATGTAATTATGCATGTAAGTATATATACATATAAACATGTATGTAAGTCTGCATGTAAGTATGGATGCATGTAACTGTGTATGTATGTATGGAAGTCTGTTTGTACGTAAATATGTATGTGAGTAGGTATGCAAGTATGTATGCATATATGTACATATATGTACATGTAATCATATATGCATGTGTGCATATATGTATGTAGGTAAGTATGTATATCTGTCTCTTTTTCTCTGTCAATCCATTCATACACCTCACCAAGCAACCATTTATCTCATCATCCTTTTTTCTACCCAGCCCTCCATCTATTCAGCTATCTAATGGGCTGCACTAGTAAGTGTGACGCCGAGCTTCAGGTCACCTGTCACTTTAATTCTCCGCTCCACTCCCACTCTGAGCTCTCCGTCCTCGGTCTCCTAAACCGTTGCAATGAAGCTCAATGCAAGCTCGAGGAACCGCACCTCATCTTTCATTTAGGGACTTTACAGCCTTCTGGACTCAACATCGAGTTCAACAATTTCAGACCATAACCTCTGCCCAATGTTGCTCTCTTTCCTCCTTTTTTACCCCCCCCCCCCCCCACTCCTGTTATTAGTGTGTAAGTAACCCAGCAATTTGTGGCGGAGCATAGATACACTGAGAGTTGTGGATTGTCACAAATTGCTGGATGATTTGTCCCACCCCGTCATTAGCTTCACAAAAATGGGATTGTGCCGTCAACTCCCCAAAATTGCTGCATATGCGCTGTTAAAACCGATTCCAATTGCCAGCTAAAGTTAGGGCTGGAATTACGTGGGGATGGACCCTTTAACTGTCCTGCACTGGTACCACCTCTCCGGCCCAGAAAGGAACAATTGAAACGCTGGCATCTCATTCCTGCAGGCAGCAAAAACCTCGAGGTTTTAAAATAAAATGTAATGTTTTTTTAAAAACTCTTTTCCTTTCTGTTTTCTCTCTTACTACAATCGGTCTTTCCCTCTCTGCTTTGCTTTCTGTGCCCGATTCGACTCTAATTCAGCCTATTTCCATCTCCACAGTGCTGTGTCTTCGTCGATCCTTAAATCTCATTGGTTGGTGAGCTGGACCAGTGGTGCTGAGGCTGGGCAAGGTCCCAGGTGCCCTGTTACCAGGTTGGGGGGGGGGGGGGGGCATCAAACGCACCGGGCACCAAGGTGCCAGATATCCTGTCTCAGCAAATTCTGGGCCAAACTGATGCTCACTTTTTGAATTCAGCAGTTATTTAAACCGGAGTTTGCTCCACACGATGCCTGCCCATTATCATGTATGTATTCGGATAGACAGATGGCGGGGTATACATCACCAGACACTAGTGTGCAGAGTAGGTGCGCTCGCTGGCTATGGAGATAAAGGAGATTTAGGGATCTATCTGAACTAGTCAGGAAACAGTGCCGGTAACACATGGAACAAAGTGTGAGCATATTGAAACATGTGTGTGTGTGTGTGTGTGTGTGCGAGGGGAAAAGTATATAAAAGCCAGCCAGAAATACAGCGAAATAAATAAAGCTGCAAGCTTAAAGGCTAGCGAGAGGACGAGGGCAGCTCTCGATGACCAGAGGCTTGGCTCCCGGCAGCCGATCGGTGAGGGAGAGGGATTGACAGGGAGAAGGGCGATGTGTGTGTGTGATGTCAGGGCAGGAGGTTTGTCTGTGTAAATCGCAGCCAGCGCACACACAGGCTGAATGGCACCATCCCAATAGTCAGCAGGCGCTAGTCGACACCCAGCCAGGCGGCAGCACTCAGTCACAGTCAGTCTACCCAACACTTGAGCTGGAGAATCCCACTTCAGTGCGGGCACAGGGAATCGCTGGACTGATACCTTCAGCGAACGGGAGCGAGAGGAATCGCAGCAAGATCCCGAGGCTTCGGTGCCTGTCGGATTATATCATACTGTGTCCCGCCAGGCAGCACACACACACACACAAAGGAAGTCTAGTCCAAACGGAAAAGCATTTGGCGATCTTAAACCTCCGGAAATTATTTGAAGTGACCACAGAGCGAGAGGAGACAGAAGAGTAAAAGGTGAGTTTTAAAAACATTGCACACACGGCGGCGGTGGCCGTGCGGCTATGTAGATATATTGCCTGTGTATATTCAGTGCAGTTTGGTGCAGGAGCTGGCGCTGACTTGGGAACACACGGCGTGGGCAGGCTGGGGAACAGCGGGCGCAGTTTTGCTGAGAGCTACCTCACCGGGCGGCTGGTGTGTCGTGGAAGGGAGGTAGGAATTGAATGAAAGTTTGTTCCCGGTCCCCAGCGGGCAGGGCTGAGGGATTTCCGAGCCTTGTTTAATATGCACCATGGAGCAGACACGGATCTCAGCCAGCTTAAGAGATATGATCAGAGCAGGGAGATAGAGAGGGGCTGAGATGTATAGGTGGCTACATGGATAGTCCTGTACAATTACTTAAGGTGTGGAATACCGTCCTCGGCGTCACTGGCTCTGTTTACCGAGTGTTTAGATGCTGCTTGTTGCCTTGTGACCTCCGTGTGATAATTGAAACCCTCGCCACAGAGCTGTGCTGAGAGACGGGCGAGCTGGGCTCCCCTGGCCGTCTGCTCAATGGTGGCGAACGGTTACAGCGCTCCGGGTGGATACCCAAGCCCTGTCCTGCCTCTTTTCTCACACACTGTCACAATTCGACCACTCTCAGGTTCCTCCAATGTATTGGAGCTATCCTGGCTACGTCAGTTCTACTCCGTCTCTTCACGCCACGGTGTTCCACTAAGCAGGTCCCTGCCAGATGTCTTTATCCGCCTGCTTACCCAATCTTGCTTTGGCCCCCGCACCTACCCCCAGGTGTACACAGACAAAGGCAGCAAAGTCCCGCCCCATTGCACATATCCCAACGTGCCCGGACACTGGTTTGGCGATGGGGCATTGGTTTGGCGATAGGGCACTGGTTTGGCGATGGGGCATTGGTTTGGCGATAGGGCACTGGTTTGGCGATAGGGCACTGGTTTGGCGATGGGGCATTGGTTTGGCGATGGGGCACTGGTTTGGCGATGGGGCATTGGTTTGGCGATGGGGCACTGGTTTGGCGATGGGGCACTGGTTTGGCGATGGAACACTGGTTTGGCGATGGGGCACTGGTTTGCCGATGGAACACTGGTTTGGCGATGGGGCACTGGTTTGCCGATGGAACACTGGTTTGGCGATGGGGCACTGGTTTGCCGATGGAACACTGGTTTGGCGATGGGGCACTGGTTTGGCGATGGGATGCTGGTTTGGCGATGGGGCACTGGTTTGGTGATGGGGCACTGGTTTAGCGATGGGGCATTGGTTTGGCGATGGGGCATTCGTTTGGCGATGGGACATTGGTTTGGTGATGGGGCACTGGTTTAGCGATGGGGCATTGGTTTGGCGATGGGGCATTCATTTGGCGATGGGACATTGGTTTGGTGATAGGGCACTGGTTTGGAGATGGGGCACTGGTTTGGTGATGGGACACTGGTTTGGCGATGGGACATTGGTTTGGTGATGGGGCACTGGTTTGGCGATGGGACATTGGTTTGGCAATGGGGCACTGGTTTGGCGATGGGACATTGGTTTGGTGATGGGCACTGGTTTGCCGATGGCTGTGCGCTCCCAAGTGAGACTCAGCTAGCAGTTGGAGAGAAAAATGTAAAATTATTCTAAGGAGCAGACGTGCAAAGAATGAAAAGTACACAGGGGATATATAAAGGAGGGTAAGAGACTGAGATAAGATGCACCCAGGGAATATGGGGGAAGAGACAAACTCGGGCAGGGTTGGACTGTCAGAAGTGGAGAGGGAATTGTGCACTGAAATTATATATTTGAATGCAAACATTCACACATTTTGATCAGAGACTCACAGCGAGACTCGGGCTAGCCATGAGATTGGGACACCAAATGAAGGATTCGACTGGGAAATGAAAGTGAATGTACACTAGTCAGACACGGCAGATTAATGTCACAAGGCAGCACTCTCAGCTGCCAATTCCCCTCCCCCATTGCCCCTGACTGGGAATATTACTAACACTGTACAGATAATGAGGGAGGTGAGGAGCTTCAGCACGGTTGGCTGTGCTACATCTCTGTATTCTTCAGTCACTGGGATTTGAAGGGAAGACACAGCTGTGTTTAGACACCCAGCACACTGGGGGCAGTACCCTGCCAGAGGCCAGGTATCAATCGGGTCTATTATCACGGCCTCTGGGTAGCAGTTTCCCGCAAAACAATGATAAAAAAAATCATGTAATAAAATCCTAATTTAACTTAATTGATTGCCATAAATCAATGGCTGTAGCTATTACTGAATCAGTGTGTGTGTGTGTACGAGAGAGGCGTGGTAGAAGGAAGGCATTTGCTTGTGGAACATATAATACAGAACTATTGTAACAAAGTGATTGAAATCTTCACTCGGAAGCTCACAGATTGCAAATGTTACACCCATGTTTAAAAAGGGAGAGCGATAAAACCGGCAATTACAGTCCGCCTAACGTCAGAGTGGGGAAACATTTAGAGACAATCGTCCAGGACAAAATTCATTGGCATTTGGAAAATATGGTCCAATAAATAATAACGTGGATTTGTTAAAGGCAAATTCTATTTGACTAACTTGATTGAGTTTTTTGATTCAGTACAGAGAGGGTGGATGAGGGTAGTACAGTTGATGTTGTGTATAGCAGAGAAGGTTAACAGGAGATTTAATAGAAGTGTTCAAATCATGAACAGTTTTGATAGAGTAATTAAGGAGAGACTGCTTCCAGTGGCAGAGGGTCGGCAACCAGAGGACACAGATAAAAGGTGATTGGCAAAAGAATCAGCGCGTTGGTGTGTTCTGGGATGCATGGCCTGAAAGGGTGATGGAAGCAGATTGAATAGTAACATTCCAAAGGAAATTGGATAAATACTTGAAGGGGAAAAAGTACATGGCTATGGGGAAAGAGCCGGTAATTGGATAGCTCTTCCAAAGATCTGGCACAAGGCAGGATGGGCCAAATGACCTCCTTCTGTGCTGTGTCATTGGTTCCATGATTCATCAGGACTTGCTGCGATATTAAAGTTTTTTTTCTTCTGCTTTCACCCCCTCCTTACAGAATAAAAAGTGGGCATGTAAGTGAATTCAAAGGTAAAGTGGGACAGTTAAAACTGGAAACAAATCACACTAAGGAGAAGTAATGAAGCAGAATCAGACAGAAGGTTTTGTTGTATTTTTGTTCCTGGGACATTGGGTGACATTGGTACCTGAGGGCATTAAGAGTCGACCACATAATGTGGGGCTGGAGTCCCATGTAATGCAGACCAGGTACGGATGATAGGTTCCCTTCCCTAAAGGACATTCATATTTTTTTTTTTAACCGCAATCCAATATTTCATAATTATTCTGTGTCTGGTGGAGAGACTAGAGACCCTGCGGTGGCTCTCCTTAGATCAGAGAAAGCTAAGGGGAGACTGAATAGAGTTGTTCAAAATCATGAAAGGTTTTGACAGAGTAAGTAAGGAGAGATTGTTTGCAATGGCAGAAGGATCGGTAACCAGAGGACACCAATTTAAGGTGACTGGCAAAAGAACCTGAGGGGAGATGAGGAGACATTTTTTTACGCAGCGAGTTGTTATAATCTGGGATGCGCTGCCGGAAAGGATGGTGGAAGCAAATTCAATAACAACTTTCAAAATGGAATTGGATAAATACTTGAAAAAATTGCAGGGCTATGGGAAAAGAGTGGGACTAATTGGATGGGGTGAAGAGATGCAAAAACCCTCTGCTAGTCAGTAAGCTTAAAAAGGGAGTGATAAAGTTATAGAGCAAGGCAGAGGAACACAAGAAGCGAGTGAATTTCTCTGCCAAAATAGCAGAAATAGGGATCTCAGACAAAATGTTCGCATCCCAGTTTGTTATTCAGGGCTCCAGTTCTCAATCCTCAGATTGATTGTAATACATTGTAGCAACAGAGGCCATGCGACAAAGGTCCAAATCAGAATTCTGGCCGTAACTCCCTCTTGGCTCTGTTATTTGTGAGTATTCAGGTCAACCCACTCTTCAACAAAAGAAAGAACTTGCATTTATACAATGCATTTCACATCCGCAGCACATCCCAAAGCACTTTATAGCCAATGGGGTACATTGTACTGTTGTAATGGAGGAAACACAGCAGCTAATTTTCACACAGCAAACTCCCACAAACAGCATTGTTGATAATGACCAGATAATCTGTTTTAGTGATGGTGATTGAGGGACAAATATTGGCCAGGACACCGGGGATAACTCCCCTGCTCTTCTTCGAATAGTTCCTTGGGAACTTTTGCATCCATTTGAGAAGGAAGATGCAGCCTCGGTTTAATGTCTCATTAGAAACACGATACCTCCCATAGGGCAGCATTCCCTTAGTACTTCACTGGAGGGTCAGTCTGTATTATATGCTGAAGTCTTTGAGTGGGGCTTAAACTCACAACCTTCTGACTCAGAGGCAAGCGTGCTGCCACTGAGCCACAGCTAATACCTTTGGGTTATAAACCATACATTTATTCTCAGTATATATTTATTTTCTTGAGCAATAAAAATATCCACTCTGCCGCTTGCCCAAGTCTAGCAATGGTGTAATGGAGTCTGGGGCAAGAGATCACAAGAGGAGCTGTAGTGGCTTAAAATGGGCACCTACATTTGCTGTTGTGGGCGCGTTCTGCCTTGTGAGAATTACCGTAAGGCTGCATCTTTCAGATTGTCCGTGGGCTCTGAAAGGCCTCCCTCAGCCCAGCGAGCTGTAGGCACTGCTTCCTTCTCCAACATATCTTCAGGTCATGCTGAGGCAAACGAGGAAGGAGGATCGTTATCTTCTGGGCTGAG
This sequence comes from Pristiophorus japonicus, assembly GCF_044704955.1. NCBI lineage: Eukaryota > Metazoa > Chordata > Chondrichthyes > Pristiophoridae > Pristiophorus > Pristiophorus japonicus. The sequence continues at coordinate 86,875,715 of NC_091990.1, read as the reverse complement.
GGACACCCTCCTCTGAAGGCAGACTGCATGGGAGGAGGTGGAAAAGCAGGTGAATGGTATGTCACAGGTCAGGAGGATCATGTCCCGGGTGCGAAGCCAATGACAATGAAACTCCTTTGAATGGTAGGCAGGAAAAAGAGAAAAAAGAACAAAAAACAAAATCACAATGCAACTACAACAACAAATTGCATTTATATAGCATCTTTAATGTAATAGAATGTTGCAAGGTACTTCACAGGGGCGTAATCAAACAGAAATTGACACTGAGCCAAAGAAGTAGTCATTAGGTCTGGCTTGGTCACAGTGATGGGTTTTAAAGAGGAACTTGAAGGAAGAGAGAGAGTTGGAGAGGTTTAGGGAGGGAATTCCAGAGAATAGGGGCTAGGAATTCAGTGCGCTAAATTTTGAAAAGTTGAAAAAGTAGCGGCAGGCTACTCCTCCAACGATATTCAGTTATAGCGCTCCAAAAGGGAAGTGCAGCTAAATCAAGCTCGAACCACTTTTCTTTGGGCGCCAAAGTCCAAGAGTGGGGCCATAGTGGCAGAGCGCTCAACAATTTCGAGCGCATTGATTAATGGCATGAGAGGCTGCTTCCCTCGCTTAAAGAGAAGGGCCAGTGATGCTGCACAAGCTCGTTGTCGGCAGTCCCAGTTTGCAAGGCAACCTGTGTGACTGCCATTACACCCCGAAACACTCTCACACAGTGGAGAGCTTGGGCATCTTGCACCAGTGAAACATGAAAAACTTTGTGCTGACACCAGACTGATGCAAATAACAAAGGTTGCGCGAGCTGAAAACCATTCTTTTAATTACCGCTCCCCAAGTGGCCAGCCGAGTTCATAACACCTCCTCTTGTTAACGTTGTTGGCACGAGGCGATATAGCCGGGGCCGAGAGTCAATTTCACATCCGGGGCGGTAACGAGGCACTGTGCACTTTATGATGTCATGATCTGCGAGGCGCTAGAGGCCCAGGCATTGCGAGTTAGGGCCAATGCTAAACCTGCACCGAAGTTCATGGGAGTCGCTGCATTCGCCACGCCCAGTCGCTAATGTCTCAGTACCCCATTAGCACCCACACCAGGCACTAACAGGAAGCTCTAACCTAAGGCAGATGAAGCTATGGTCGCCAATGGTGGGGTGGAGGAAGGTGAGGAAGCACAAGAGGCCAGAACTGGATGACAGTAAGTCAACCCAAGGAACTGCCAGGATGGGAAATTGAAGGCAGCATCCCATCATTGCTTTGGTGGTATAAGGTTCCCGTCACCATTCTCCGATTGCCCCATGCCTGTTGCACGTGCAACAGGGGGGGGAGAGGTTCGAGGGGGCGGGGAAGAGGGGATCGATGGGGGAGATAGGAACCTAAAACAAGGCTGAAGACTGCAAGGTGTGTGGGCAAGTGGAGTCGATATTCATTGCTGTGTCTGGGCTGTGTCAGAATTATACTCAGACACGGTGCAGAGCGAGAGATCCTGGGCTGTACTGGGATAACCCCCAGGGTGAGAGATTCTGAGCTGTACTGGTGTTTCACATGAGGAACTCCCAGTAAAACTGTAAGGATGAAGGGAAATGCTGACGCTGTTAAGGTTTTATCATTGTGAAGTGCTAGGGCATGTTGCAAGACATTGTCCTAACATTGGGGAACCTATGGACTGGGAAATCAGAACCCAGCCCCTGGGAAGGATTATTTGATTGTCATAGTGCAAACCATGAGCCATGGGGAGGCCACCCATTGTTTTTGAAAGCCCCTAAAGAGGTCACTGATTCCGGTAGTGCCGTGACCTTGGTCGCCACCAATCAGGTCTGACCTTCCCAGTTACTTCATGGGTCCAGTTAGGGAAATGGCGTGTGCATGAGGTTGTGCATCACATGAGTATGACAGAATTTTAACGGAAACAGGCTTAACGGGAACTCGGCTTTTCAACTTGTGAAAACTAAAGTGGCATGGGTTAATGGACACCCAATAGAAGGTACATTACAAAGTGCTGGATCTTTGAGTATGATTTGTTGTACAGGGTGGCCAGTGAGCACAGGGTAGCAGTAGAACAACTATTGATTCCAAAACCCTTTTGATGGCTAGTATTAAATCTGCTGCATAAACAATTTTTGGGTGGACATCTCGGGATAGAAAAAACCCAGGAGAAAATCTTGCGCTGATTTCTTTGGCCAGAGATTTGTAAGAAAGTGGTAATGTATTATAATTCCTGTCCATAATGTCAACTAGTAGGATCTGAACTTTGTCTCCGTGCTCTGTTAGTCCCCCTACAAATAATCGATGTACCCTTTGAAAGAATTACTATGGATCTGGTGGGTCCTTTGGAAAAGTCTGCCAAAGGATACCTGCATATTCTAGTGATAGTTGGTGATGTGACCAGGTATCCGGAGGCTATTCCCTTATGGAACATGGCATCAAAAAACATTGCCCAGGAATTGGTTTTCAGAGTAGGAATTCCTAAAGAGATTCTGATAGATCAGGGGACTGCATTCATATTCAAATTAATGGAGGCCTATGTGCAATGTATAAGATTAAGGGGTTGTTTTGGCCAAAGGAAGAAAACAGGTGCTGAGAGGGTGCAGTGCTATTAAGACTGGTCTGTTTGAAAGTCTGAATTTAGCACACAATTTTGGTCCTAATTCTAATTACTATCATTTGAACTTGCCCAGAGGCACTAAAGCAGAAACCAGCAGGATTAGAATCCAGGCGCTGATTAGATGCAATTTTCTTCACACCTACTTCCACTGACGGTGGAGTGGGCTGGCTGGTACACAGCTGTACATTGCAGGATGGCTCAGGGAGTGAGGGGCAGAGCGCACAGGTTCTCGGATGTGGCACTGGAGGTCCTGGTGGGGGAGGTCCAGAGGAGGAGGGATGTTCTGTACCGGCAGGGAGCAAGGACGCCACCTCACCCATCTTGCCCTCCTTTCCCTCTCTTCTGCCTGGCCTCATGTCCTCCTCCCATTCCTTGTCCAGACCAAGGGAGAGCCCTAGCAAGATGCCCATGAACATGCATTCCCTTTCACCTGGTGACGCCTATAAGGTGGAGCAGCACAACACTTATTCTTTTTAGCTGAATCCCGGAGAATTTCTGGAATAAAGGTTGATAGAGTCTTGGTGAAGCCTTGGCAAAGTGTCCCAGATAGTCTTTGGATGTGTTTCAAAAGTCCTCTTCAAACCTCCAGCATCACGTGAACAGTAAAAGATGATATACCTTTAAGAAGCACTCAAACTCCTCAGCAACAACTTGTGTACTCCCAATCAGCTGGTTGCTTTTGGGAGAGGGCATTGGGTCAAGCGCTATCCACCAAAATACCGTGCAGCCTTCTTACTGAGCTCTAGCAGGCAACTGAAGTGGCGATGAACCCTTAACGATCCTCCGGGCGGCTGTTCCTAGTGCAAGCTTCAACTCCTTTACCAAGATGGCGTCTTGTGCTAAACACAGGCTAAACCGGCATTGCAGGTTATGACCCCATCTTGGCCACCTTGGAGGCTCTTTTGCGGCTATAATATTCAGGGAAAATCTCCCCCTCTGTCTATGAACCTCGGTTCATCCTCCCCTGACTAATGGGTTGGTAGAGCGTTTCAACAAAACTTTTAAAGAAAGTAGTAGACAGGGATGACAAGAACTAGCATGCTTTGTTACTGTGCATACTGTTTGCAATTAGAGAAGTTTCCCAGGCCTCCATGGGGCTTTCACTTTCGAGCTTCTCTATGGGAGACAAGCCCGTGGGCATCTAGAAGTTATAAGGGGGAGGGGGGGGTGGGTACAGAAGAGCCCTTCTCGGAATGTGGCAGGGCACCTCCTGAAAGTGAGGGAGAGGGTGGAGACAGATAGTAAGGGATTACCTGTATCACATTGAGCAGGCCAGGGTGTGGTGGTTTCAGCTGGGTGGACGAGTTTTACTTCTGGCTCCCATGTGCAGGAACAAACCAGCGTCTCACTAGCAGGAACAAGTAGGGCCTGTAAACTACAAAGTTAGTCAGTCTGCGTGGCCTATTCCTTCAATATAAAAGTTCCTCAGTACTTCTCTCCTTCGTTCATCGGAGAACTCACATAAACTAGCCAGCCTCCGAAGTTCCAGCATAAAGTCAGGTATGCTCTGACCCACACAGCGTCTGTGGTTGTAGAACCTGTGTCTGGCCATGTGTAGGCTGCTCGCTGGCTTCAGGTGGTCTCTCACCAGTGTTCTCAACTCCTCAAACCACTTGCTTGCTGGTTTCTCGGGTGCCAGCAGGTCCTTCATTAAGGCGTATGTTTTCGAGCCACAGCTGGTCAAGAGATGGGCTCTTCTCTTGTCTGCCTTATCGTCGCCCAACCAGTCTTTGGTTACAAAGTTTTGCTGGAGCCTTTCTATTAAGTCCTCCCAATTGTCTCCAGCATTGTATTTCTCATCTGAGCCGTTGGTCGCCATTCTGTCGATTCTGTGATCCCGTAACTCGTCGCCACTGTAAAGTCCTGACCCTGCAGAACAGTCTTACATGAGGCACATGCTGAAGTCAAGGTCACTCAGGACCTGCACCTTTATTTCACAGCTCTCCAGTGCCACACAGCAGCACCTAAAACTGCTAAAATTAGTCAAAAGAAATAGGGATGTTTTTATCTCGCAACCCAGGAAAACTCATGTTAAACGTGGCTCCTCTGGGGATAACGGTTTCGGTGTATCCGTACCGGATCTCCGAGGCAAAGATTCAGGAGGTCTCCCAAGAGGACAGGGCAAGGCTAGAGCTAGGGGTGATAGAAGACTTTCACAGTGAATGGTCAAATCCTATAGTTTATGGCGCCAAAACCTTATGGGTCATGGAGATTCTGTAATGATTTTAGAAAATTAGAAATTAGAAAGTGACGCATCCAAGTTTGATATTTGCCTCGTGCCCAGGGTGGATGAGCTAATTGAATATCTGGGAAATGTCAAACTTTTTGTCCACCCTGGACCTTACCAAAGCGATTGGCAGATTCCATGAATGGGTTCTGCCAAAGAGAAAAACGGCCTTTGTAACAGCGGGAGGTCTGGTCCCGTAGCGAGTGATGCTAGTTGGTCTGCACAGGGCTCCTGCCACCTTTCAGCGATGAATTCATCAGATTTTGAGGCCTCGTGCTCAGTACACCGCCTCGTACCACAGCAGCGACTGGGAGTCCCAACAACAAAAATTAGAAGCGGTGCTTGATAGCATAAGGAAGGCAGGTTTGACGGCCAATCCAGGGAAAGACATTTGGGTTTGTCTGTAATTGGGGCAGACAAGTTAAGCCCCAACTTCATAAAATAGAGGCATTAATGAAATGGCCTAGACCCGTGCCAGTATACCTTGTACTGCCACCAGAGGGCTCATCCCCTGGAGTCCCAAGGGATCCCACAATCCCTTGGGAACACAGGTACTTAAGGAGGCCTCACAGGCTGGAGAGGCACTCTGGAGACCTGTAATAAAAGACTAAGGTCACACTTTACTTTGAGCTCACAGTATCTAGTCAGACTCTTTCTTCATACACAACAGAAACAGTTTCTCAATGTTTATCTTATCAAACTCCTTCATAATAAAGACCTCTATCAGGTCACCCCTCAGTCTTCTCTTTTCTGGAGAAAAGAATCCTGGCCTGTTCAGTCTTTCCTGACATTTATAATCTCTCAGTTCTGGTATTAACCTTGTAAATCTTTTCTTCACCTATTTTTTCTCCAGTGCATCTATACGTCAATTCTTCAAGTTTACTGATGTATTGTATTTTGTCGCAGTCTTCTTCAGTATTAACTTTACACTCCAATTTGGTGTCACCTGCAAATTTAGACATTGTACCTCCCAAGTCCAAATCCTTTAGGAAAATGATGAACAACAGTGCTTCCAGCACTATTCCCCGTGGAACATAATTTCCCACCTTTCGCTAGTTTGTGAAAATATCTCTAGCCCCAATTCTCTGTTTTCTGGTTTGTAGCCAGCTTGCTATCCATTCTGCTACTTGTCCCCTGTGTCACATGCTCTGACCTCAGTGATGAGTCCACCATGTGGTACCTTATCGAAAGCCTTTTGAAAATCCAAATATATTACATCTACTGCATTGCCCTTGTCTACTATTTCTGTTACTTCAAACAATTCAATAAGATTGACCATCCCTTTGGAAATCTACGCTGACTGTACCTTTATTATGTTTTTGGTTTCTAGGCCCAGAATTTTCTGCCGTCTGTGTGGGTGCGATTAGAAGTGAGTCGGGTGGGAAATTTGAAATAAGTTGGAGTGGGTCCAGAACCTGCCATCATCCTGTCCCCACGCGGCTTTCCCTTGGGTGCCTTTTCCTTGGGCGGCAGCGACCCAAACGGAAGAGGCGGCCAAAGTAATTTAGCTCATTATGAGGTATTTGTTAGGCCTCTGAGCCTTTTTAACCCTCACTATCAAATTTCCGTGAATGAGCACAGGAATTATGCGGCTTGGGAACCTCGTCTGTAAACCTGAGGCAGTGATCCAGCTCATTAGTGCACAGCATCAAAATTACAACAAATACTCCCACTTGACACCTGGTCACTTTCCCAAGGCAGATGCTGTTGCTGAGTTAATTGTCAGCGCAGATTCAGCTTTCTGGAGGTTGCGTCTTTGCAGCAAAGTCAGGTTCCACTGTCACCTCATTGATAGAATCTATCACAACATTGACAGATTATTTATGCATTCTCTACTTGACCTGCCATCTACTACATTAGCATGGGTACCGTTTATACTGTCTCAGCTTGATGAGCCCCAACACCAGCAGCACCATGCACACCAGCAGCACCAACAACACCATCAACCCTCTCCTCAACCACCTGATGCTGCACAGAACAGAGGGAATCAGCACAGGGCTGCACTGCGCCAGAGGCGATACCCCCAACACAGAGTATACAGGCAGAGGATGAGCTTCCTCAACATGACAGAGCAACAGTGCCAAAGGAGGCTCAGGCTATTGCACCAGGTCATCACAGACATTTGCACATTGCTCGAGCAAAACCTGCAGCCCAAAGTCACCAACGCCTTCAACCTGTTCTCCTCAGGCTTCTTCCAGGGATGTGCAGTAGACATTTGCAGCATCTCGCAGTCGGACGGCCACAGATGCATCACACAGATCACTGGTGCCCTCTTTGACAATCCAGCCAATTATATCAACTTGTCACTGATGAAGCCAGTGTTACTGAGCGGATGCTCAGCTTTGCCAATCCGGCTGGCTTCCCACGGGTGCAGGGCATCATGGACTGCACACATGTGGTCATCAGGGCAACCCATCATCACCCAGGAACCTTTGGCAACCGCAAGGGCTTCCACTCCCTCAATGTGCAGCTGGTCTGCAACTATAAGACGATCATCATATATGTGTGAGCTAAATTCCCTGGAAGCTGCCATGACTCTTTCGTCCTTCACCAGTCCAGCCTCCCTCAGCTCTTCACTCCTCCAAACTGACTTTCTGGCTGGCTGCTTGAAGACAAGGTCTATCCACTGAAGACATGGCTGATGACATACTTGAGGAGGCCAAGTACTGAGGCCCAGGAGAGATATAATGAGTCACATTTCCACCAGATGTGTCATAGAGCAGACAATAGGCATGCTGAAAATGCACTTCAGATGCCTTGACAGATCTGGAGGAGCCCTTCAGTATGCACCGCCAGAATCATCGTGGTCTGCTGCGCCCTGCACAACTTAATGCAGCACCGAGGATTAGCGCTTCATGAGGAGCAAGTCACTGAGTGCACAGCCTCTTCAGAGGAGGAGGAGCAGGAGGAGGACCATCAGCAAGAAGATGAGGAGGAGGAGGATCAGGAGGAACTAGTGGGCCAGATCCCAGCAGCACCTGAGCACATTGCTGCCCGGGAGGCCAGGGATGGGCTCCTCATGGCCAGATTTACTTAACTTTACACAGTACACCCATACGGCTGCCACATGCTGTGCCAGGTTCCCACCTCCCTACAGCAACACCATAAAGCATCCGTACAATGACCAAGCCATTTCTTTCACACTGACCACCATTGCTGGAGGTACCGTTATGTCTCACCTTTCACCCATACTCACTAAGCCACTTCCAACGCTGCACAGAAATTTGAACATGACTGGAAAGTGGTGAAAATAAATTGTTTATCTGTGGCATCACAGTAACAGAAACTTTACACAAATATTTATCAAAGCACCCAAATGGCTGCCTTGTACATCTAATTGTATTTCATCTTTCTCTTACACGTGCCTCTACGAGGTGCAACCTCTGTGGTTTCAGTAGAGGTTGAGGCAGCTGCTCACTTCCCTGCTGTAACTGCATAGACATTGTTGGTGGACGTCCTCTGGGTTTTGCAGCTGGAGAGCACCTTGCTGCAGTGGGACTATGAGAACCCACGTCTACGCTGATATCCCTCCTAGACAAGAGGTCTCTGAGCCTCTGCCATCTATTCTCCACAGAGACCATGTGTTCCTGTGAGTGGTGCATTAGCTGCTCCGTGCAGGTGGCCATCCTTTCCATGGAAGAGCCGACAGTCACCACCTTCTGCGACACGGTGGTGCTCATGTTGGAGATAGACTCCTCCTTTTTCTGCACATTTGCAGACATCGCACTCGCAAAACGTGTCAGAGCCTCCTGCACTTCTTGCTGCCCCCTCCAGGATTGCCCTCTTTCTGGATGGCCCCCGAGACTCAGCGTTTGCAAGCAGCTGAGCAGAGCTGGGAGCGTCCTGCGCCCTCTGGCGAGGAGTCTCTACTGCTGTCCCTGTCTCCACCACCTGCTCTTGCTCACTTCACAGTTGTACAACATCAGGTGACAGCAATACTCCATCTGGCCTGGCACCCACTGAGGTGTGCGTCTCTGCGCTGGTGTTGGTTGCGCTTATGTCTGGTGACGGTGTGTCCTGAGAAGCTGGAGGCTCCTCTGAGAAGTCTTCCTCTTCCTCCTGGACCAAGGAGGGGTGGGGGGGGGGTGCTCCTGATGGACCTGTGGGAGAGTAAAGAGATGAGTTAAATATATTATATGAAGAATGGGTACAGATACCATTATGCACATGATGACCATTCAGTGGCTGCTGACATCAGTCCCTATACGAGTGGCTGCTGTTTGTCGTGTGGCTGTATGAGATGGAATTCTGTCACCAGGTTGCTGAGATGCCCCCTCTCTCCGTCTCCCACCTCCAGCTGTTCTGCGACTCCAGACACTTCCAAGACAACTTTCTCTGCTGCTGTTAATATGGCCAATGATGAAGGGCCACCTCCAATTCTCCCCCTCTCCCTCTTATTATGGGCTCTTTTTTCCTGCAAGGAGGGAAAGAAGAGAAGGTTGAGTGAGAGTGATGGAATGAGTGTGAACAATGGATGGGTTACAGCTTTAGAGGGTGACTACGATGGAGTGGGATGCCACAGCAAGTGGCCTCCTTGTGTGTTATTAGTTGGTATGATTGCACTATGTTGAGGGTGAGTGTGAGGGGTGGTATTCAGATAGGAATGTGATAATGTAAATAGAGGGATGGGGCGACGTGTAAGGTAAGTTGGTGTGAGTAAGGATATGCAGGAGTAGGGTAGGGAAGGCAGAATGATGGGGATGTGATGAGAGGCACAGCAGGATGAAGTTGAGTGTGGCTTTGCACTCACCTTTCCTGATCTAATGAGAGCATTGAAATGTTTGCGGCACTGCCCCCTGACCACATCCCTGCAAGCGTATGGAGTGAGTCACCTGAGAACCTGGGTGCAGCCCCCTGCCTCTGTGCAGTCATGTCTGCCACTGTTTGGGACACTCCAATGGTGCAGTGCAGTGCCTGCACTATCTTTGATGAACCTTCAAATGCAATGTGGCCATGGCTCGTTTAAATATCCCGGCCGAAGCAGCGTCATCGATGACGTCATCAGACTTGCACAGACGTCATCAGGATGGGTTATGCGCAGGGCGGCCTCAATAGATGCCATTAACAGAAAGTTGATCTCAGGAGCGGGATGGAATGAACAGGTCATGACCCGCCACAGCGAACACAATCACGCGACCCGCCCAGATGCAGAAAATCTGGCCTAGATGTTTTTCTATTACATCTTTGAGTAAAGATTCCATTATCTTTCCTACCATTGACATTGAGCTAACTGGCCTAGAGTACTCTGGGCTTGTTCTCTTTCCCATTTTAAATATAGGAATCACAGCAGCTGTCTGCTAGTCCTCTGACACTATTCCTTTTTCTAATTAATTTATTTCATAGTACCCTTTACGATCTCTTTCCTTACTTTTTTTAATATGCACAGATGCAATGCCATCCGGATCAGAGGTCTTATCCTCGCTAAGTTTAATCAGTTTATCAATTATCTCCCCTCTTTCAATCTAAAATGTCTTTATATCTTTTATGATCTATTCTCCTAATGTCCCATCCACCTGTTAATCTCCCTGGTAAAGACCGAGGCAAAGTAACTATTCAATATTTCTGCGATTTTGTTTCATTACCTGTGAGTTTAATGTAGATCCCTTTGTGGTCCTATCCCTATTTTATTTTATTTTATTAATTTTACCCTAAAAACCTGATCCCACCTCCAAGCAACCCCTTCTGGTTTTAATGGAGGCGGGACGGGGGAGGGACAGGGGCTGGTGACCAATCTATTCCTAGGGAGTGGAACAACATGTTATATATCATAATCAGGCTGGAAGCATCTTTTATAACTTGCATTTTGGATTTGTGGACAGGTTTCACACAATTCATGAAACCCAGCAGTTAAACTGAGGCGGGGTCTGCTGGATCCAGGAGATAAGCTTTATTCCTCTTGTGTCCCGACCTAACCTACCCTCCGCCCCCCCCCCCGCCCCAACGTGATTGAAGACCCCACCATGAGGCCTCCCCCCACTGATGATGCTGTGGCCAGCCCCGATCATGTCCCTTCCCCCTCCCCCCCCACCCCACCCAACTCCCACCAATATCCTGCCGATTCCTGAGCCCCTCCCGATCCTCGATCCTCCCAACTCAGCGATCCACAATCCTCACCTGCCGATCCCCTCCCCCCCCTCCCCCCCACCGACTCCCAGATTTCTCGCCCACCTCAGAGGCTCCCCACCCCCAACCCGTCTACCTTGAAAACATTCCGGCCGACATGTCTGTAGAATACTTTACGATTTATTTTTATATTCCTTGATAATTTAATTTCATAGTTCTTCCTTGCCTTCTTAACAGTTTTTTTTTACTTCCTTCCTAACCTCTTCATATTCCCTTTTGTCATCCTTTCCTTTATTGTCTATGTACTTAGTGTTTCAATTTTACCCTCAACTCTTTATTCACCCAAGGTATTTCATTATTGGCTAGGTTTTGTTTGCAGTGGAATAAATTTCTCCTGAACTCTCTTGATCACCTTTTTAAATGTTTCTCACTGCTGTTCAATCTCTTTGGCCAGAATTTTGCCTACCTGGGCGGGTCTGGTGCAGGCAGTGTCTATGGTGGGTCACGGTCACGGTCCCGCTGCTGGCTCCATCCCGCTGTTGAAAATGAACTGACCTTAATGGAGCCTATTAAGCCCAATGAGATCGAGCGGGTCTGGTGATGTCATTCATGACACGTTTTCAGCCGGGATCTTTAAAGGGACCCTGGCCACATTACATTCGGAGTTTAATCTAATAACGTGGGTGTTGACTCTTTACCCTACAGTAATATAATAAAAGTTATATATGAGAGACAAAGAAACATTTAAATATTATTAAATAATATGACACCATCTACAAATACGATCAAGAACATAATTTAAAAAGTGCATTAATTGGGAAGTTATTGGCGCTTTAGTCACAAATCTATAGACTTTTGTAACAATAACTGGTAGAAGTAAACGATGTGTGTGTATAGGTAATGTATAAAATGAAGCAGATTTTAAATGTAATTGGAAAGGGGTGGATTTACAATCTTAAGCATAACTAATATTGTTTCTCTAATTAGAGCAGCTATCCCACCCCACACTTTTTCCTTCCTCAATCTTTCAAAATATGTCATAACCGACAATATTTAATCACTCGTCCTGTTCTTTATGTAGCCATGTTCAGTTATCCCTACTACGGGCCCAAGTTTCAGGTGGAGTTGCTCCAAGCAACTAGTTTAGTTTGGAGTATCTTAGAAATCGCAATTCTCGGCATTTAGTTTGCTCCAGTTCTAGTGAGTTAGTTTAGTTTTGTTTTAGTTTAGTTTATGTTTCAAAAGAGGGTGTGTCTAGCCACTTAGGCCTGTTTTGCAAGTTTCGGCAGTTAAAACTTACTCCAAACTAACTTAGAACGGAGTAAGTGTCTACTTTTGTAAATTCTGAAAAACCTTACCTAGAGTTAAGTTTAGTGCAGGCACAGCCAGAGACGGAGGGGGGTGGGGGGGAGCATTAAACACAAAGGACTAAAGCATTAAACACATCACTTAAAATGGCCTAAAACCTCTTGCGATGATATTTTGCCTTTTTTCTGCTGAGTGAGGACAGTTGTTTCTCTTTTTATAAATAAGCAAGTGTAGGCTCCCGGCTGAGGCAGACATATCAACATCAATGGGGGAGACCAAAGTAATAAGCAACCAATCAATAACAAATAAAAAATAGAAGTCCTACCTTTATGTGAAGGGAAGGTGTCTGTCAGTGTCTCTCTGTGTTTCTGTCCATGTCTCTCTCTGTGTCTCTGTCAGTGTCTCTCTCTGTATCTCTGTCAGTGTCTCTCTCTCTGTCAGTGTCTCTCTCTGTGTTTCTGTCAGTGTCTCTCTCTCTCTCTGTCAGTGTCTCTCTCTCTCTCTCTCTCTGTCAGTGTCTCTCTGTGTGTTTCTGTCAGTGTCTCTCTCTGTGTCTCTGTCAGTGTCTCTCTCTCTCTCTCTCTCTCTCTCTGTCAGTGTCTCTCTCTGTGTTTCTGTCAGTGTCTCTGTCAGTGTCTCTCTCTCTCTCTCTGTCAGTGTCTCTCTCTCTCTTTGTCAGTGTCTCTCACTCTCTCTGTCAGTGTCTCTCTCTCTCTCTCTCTGTCAGTCTCTCTCTCTCTCTCTGTCAGTGTCTCTCTCTCTCTCTCTCTCTCTCTGTCAGTGTCTCTCTCTGTGTTTCTGTCAGTGTCTCTCTCTCTCTCTCTGTCAGTGTCTCTCTCTCTCTCTCTCTCTGTCAGTGTCTCTCTCTCCCTGTCAGTGTCTCTCTCTGTGTTTCTGTCAGTGTCTCTCTCTCTCTCTGTCAGTGTCTCTCTCTCTCTCTCTCTCTCTGTCAGTGTCTCTCTCTGTGTTTCTGTCAGTGTCTCTGTCAGTGTCTCTCTCTCTCTCTCTGTCAGTGTCTCTCTCTCTCTCTGTCAGTGTCTCTCACTCTCTCTGTCAGTGTCTCTCTCTCTCTCTCTCTCTGTCAGTGTCTCTCTCTCTCTCTGTGTCAGTGTCTCTCTCTCTCTCTCTGTCAGTGTCTCTCTCTGTGTTTCTGTCAGTGTCTCTGTCAATGTCTCTCTCTCTTTCTCTGTCAGTGTCTCTCTCTCTCTTTGTCAGTGTCTCTCACTCTCTCTGTCAGTGTCTCTCTCTCTCTCTCTCTGTCAGTCTCTCTCTCTCTCTCTGTCAGTGTCTCTCTCTCTCTCTGTCAGTGTCTCTCTCTCTCTGTCAGTGTTTCTCTCTCTGTCAATGTCTCTCTGTGTTTCTGACAGTCAGGAGGTGGGGGGAGAGGGGGTGAAGGGGGGAGGGGGGGTAGGAGGAGGGAGGGGGTGAAGTGGGGAGGGAGGAGGGGGAGGGGCCAAACGGGAGGGAGGGTGAACGGAGGCTGAATGCCTCCTTTGAGTGCACAGTGTGATGTGTCAATTCCGCTTGTTTACTGGAGTTACATAACTTTTTGTATAACCACATTATTTTCAGATTGCATCTCTGGAAGCTGAACCCATCAATTGGCTGCTTCGTGGCAGAATTTTTGCTCCAAATTTACAACAACATGAATCTAGTGTGATAGTACAGCAAAGGCATAACTCTATTGAACCTGTGTTATACCTGATCATGGGGGTGTTTGTAGCCAAAATTAGAACTGCAAATCCTAGCCACCGATGTGAAGAAGCTAGTCTTTGATATTTTCACTGCATCATGGTTTTGCAGTCTTAATTATATTAAGATTTTCAGTTCCTTGCAAAGCTGTATAAAACATTAATTGACTTTCATGTTGGGAAAGAAAGATGTACATACTTTGTGTAAATGTGCATTTATTACAACACCATTTTTAACAAGTAATTAGGTGCAATCATCAAATTTGCATGTTAGCTATAAACGTATATTGAAGTGTTCAAGAATCTAGTGTAATTTTCTGCCATTAGCATTTATGATTTATTCCTAGTTATAATACCATGTCCCCAAAATCTCTGTTCCTCCAGTGGGATTTCTAGTGCAGGATATAAAGCCTTCTTCCGCTGTGATCGCTAGTTGTGAAATCTCACTGTGTATTCAGCCAAATAGTAACTCACAATGAATGCGGCTGCTTGTTAATTGGCCAACGCAGGTACTTTCTGGTAACTCCTGCTGCTCAGTGAATTACGAGTCTTGTACAAAAGCTGCTGCAGCAGAGAAGGAATGGCTTTGTCTTGCTTCCCAAAGGTGCATGGAGTTGATTCACCTATGTAGCAATTTAAGCCACCAAACTAGTAGTTACATACATATCAATGCAAATGTTTAAAAATTCATTTCTTCTCAAAGCATAAACCCAACTGTTGGCAGGCATTGAGCAGAGATAAAGCACTTAATTGCAGGAAGGAAGGGGGGGGTAGTGAACGGAGGCTGAACGCGGGGGGGGAGAGAGGGGAGGAGTCTGAATGTGGCAGCGGGCTGCTGATGACTGAGCCCATTTGGCCAGGACTAGGGCCTGCAGAGCGTCGGGCTGTGAGGAGCTACTGCACATGCGCGCATACTCTAGCGTGCATGTGCAGAGGTCCCGGGACTGTTTTCAGCGCCGGGACCTGGCTCCGCCCCCCCTGCTGGCTGCGATACTACTAGCTCCACCCCCCTCAGACTCCGATGTGCCACGCCACGCTCTTGGAGGGCCCGAGAATTCCAAGGTAGGATTTCGGTGCGCTTTTTTCGCAAACAGCAGACAGAGATGCACCGTTCTAATCAACATCCGAAACTTGGGCCCTACATCTGCTTCCTTGCTACAAATTATTGCCTCCAGTACCTGCATTTTGAACAGATGCTGTGCGCATTGCTGCACAGGCAATTTAATTTGTTTTTATTATTGTTTCTCTCTTCAGGTTATAAGGTCTACAGGAAGTGTCGGGGAAGCTGGTAGAGGGGGAGGAGTAGCCTTAGTGATTAAGGATGAAATTACTTCAATGATAAGAGAGGATGTAATAAAAGTTAAGCAGGCAGTGGAGACTATGGGTAGAATTAAAAAATATAAAACGATTTAAGACAGTGGTGGAAGTTGTGTCGAGGCCTCCGGTAGCAGCTGTGAAGTGGCTGATTGTATAAATGCAGAGATTAGACAAACGTGTAGTAAAGGCAGAGTGGGTTGTAATGGAGGATTTTAACTTCCATTTTAGGATAAGCAGACTAGCTCTTGTCAGAAAAGTAGTGAATTTCTTGAGTGTTGTTCAGGGTAGTTTTTTGCAACAGTGGTCGGAATTTCCCCTTTGAAATGACTGCGGGTTTGCAAACAGATGGCCCCTTAAAGGCGCTGAAGTTGACAGCGCATTGGGAACCTGCCAACTTCTGCCTTTGACTCCGATGTGTTTCTCAGCGTGCCAGAGACCCGATCAGGAGAGGCGGGCGACCTCATTCAAGTATTTGAGAATTCGTTAACAGACCATTAAGATGCTTTTTAACCTGAGGTTTCAGCTTTTGAGATTAAAAGGGGGGAGATAATTACATGGCATGATTTACTTAGGTTGCACCAGTGCACCCATATGGCACCCAGATGCTAAAACACATTTCCCTCCCCTCAAACCACAAAGCAGTCCTAAAATGACCAAACAATTCCTATCGCACACACAGACACCCATTGCTCGAGGTTAAGTAATTTCTTATCATTCACTCCAACTGACCAGGCCACCTCCCAGGTAGCAGGCAAAAATGGATAAGACGAGAAAATGGTGCAAAGAAATAACATTTATGTGGGTTATAAATAGAACTGAAACCTAAAAATGTAACATCTTGGAAAACACCCATGTGCATACCCTTGTGCATCTACAATTGTGTCTTATCCGAGTGCTTCTACGAGGTGCAACCCCTGTGGCTTCAGCAGAGCTACAGATAAGATGCACACTTCCTTGCTCTGACTGCTTAGACACTTTTGGCAGACGCCCTCTGTGTTTTGGAGCCTGTGATGGCCCCGCCAAAAGACTGCTCCTTCTGCACTGTGCAGGAGCAGCCTCGACCATCGGGATCTGAGGCAGCATGTGGGGCTCTGACTGAGGGGGAGGCAATGGGGAGAAGTGTGAGCACTTTGAGCAGAGCCTCCACTTCCATTTCCCCTCTCACCATCATCCCGCTCATGGGCCACCCGCACTTCCCTGCTAGCAAGGACCTGAAGAGCACCTTGCTGCACATTAGTAGGGCGATGAATGTCCAAGTCTAGGTTGGTATCCCTCCTAGATATGACAGCAATAAGAGTCTGCAAGCTGTTGTTCACAGTAAGCATGTTCTCGTGTGACTGGCACATCAGCTGCTCTGTGTAGGTGGCCACCCCTTCCTGCAACATGGTGCTGCTCATGTTGGAGATGGACTCCTCCATTCTCCCTACAATTGAGCACATCATGGTTGAAAAAGCCGGCAGAGCCTGCCGCAATTTTTGCTGCTCCTCCAAGATCATCCTCTTTGTAGACAATCCCCAAGGTTCAGCACCAGCTGAGCAGAGCTGGGAGTGTGCTGCACCATCCGACTGCTGTCCCCCTCTCCACCATCTGCTCTTGCTCTCGTGTGATGTGTGAGACACCAGGTGACAACCTTACTCTATCTCTGACAGGATCCACCAATGTGCACGTATCTGCGCTGGTGCTGGGTGCGCTTGGTCTGTTGACGGTGCTTCCTCTTCTGCAACTTCCTCTGAGGAGTCGTCTTCCTCCTATTGCTGGACAGTAGGGGTGGTGGTGTGGGGGGGCGGGGGGGTGGCGGGCACATGATCATATTTCACTAACTGCTGACATCATAAGAACATAAGAAATAGGAGCAGGAGTAGGCCATACAGCCCCTCAAGCCTGCTCCGCCATTCAATAAGATCATTGACCTCGACTCCACTTTCCCGCCCGATCTCCATATCCCTTGATTCCCTAAGAGTCCAAAAGTCTATATATCTCAGCCTTGAATATAATCAAAGACTCAGGAACCACAGCCCTCTGGGGCAGAGAATTCCAAAGATTCACAACCCTCTAAATGAAAAAATTCCTCCTCATCTCGGTCTAAAATGCCCCCTAGTTCCAGACACTCCAGCCACGGGAAACAACCTCTCAGCATCTACCCTGACATGCTCTCTCAGAAACTTGTATGTTTTAATCAGATCACCTCTCATTCTTCTAAACTCAAGAGTATAAGCCCATTCTACAAAATCTCTCATCATAGGACAGCCTTTCCATCCCAGGAATCAATCTCGTGAACCTTTGCTGCACCAAAGCAAGTATATCCTTCCTTAGATAAGGAGACCAAAACTGTGCACAGTATGCAAAGTGTAGTCTCACCAAGGCCCTCCAGTTCTGTCTCTCTCACGTGTTCTGGGCTCTCTTCTCCTGCAAGGAGGGAAAAAAAGAGAACTTTGAGTGAAACTGATGGAATGAGTGTAGGGGATGAATGGGCCAGATCTGTAGAGGGTGACAAACAAACATACGAACAATGACGGACAGGTAAAGACCATCTGGCCCATTGAGCCTGTCCCACACAGTGGCGATACCTTGTGTATCACAACATATACACTCCACCCCGCCCCAAACCATGTGATCTCCTGGGAGAGGCAAAAGAACAGAAAAAAACCCAGGCCACTTTGGGGGAAAAAAATCTGGGAAATTCCTCTCCGACCCATCTAGGCGATCAAAACTAGTCCAGGAGATCACCCTGGCCATTAAATTCCCTGCAGTAACTACCTTCTGTAAGAGGTCATCTCCGCCACAGCCACAAACAAATCCAGCTTTCGTTTGAAGGAATTCAGTGAGTCTGCATCCACCACATGAAACGGCAGCTGGTTCCAGAGGTCTACTATTCTCTGTGAAAAGATCCAGCTCCTGACATCTAACCTAAATCTAGCCTTATACAACTTACATTTGTGCCCCATGGTCCTGCCTAGCCTATTTACTTGAAATAACTGGTCAGCTGGAACACTGTCTATTCCCTTCATTATCTTATAAACCTCAATCATATCTTCCCTAAGTCTACGCTGTTCTAAGGTAAAGAGTCCCAACTCTTTAGCCTATCTTGATAACTAAGATGCTTTAGACTTGCAGTTAGTCTAGTGGCCCTCTTCCCAGAGCCTCAATATCACCCACCATGTGAGGAGACCAAAACTGGGCACATTATTCCAAGTGTGGCCTGACTAAGGTCTTGTACAAAGACAAAACAGTACACCTTGTCTTATACTCAATTGCTCTATGGATGCACCCCAACACCCTACTTGCTCTAGCTATCGCTGCACGGCATTGCTCGTATACCTTTAAGGATGTATGCACTAGAATGGCCAAATCTCTTTCTATCTCCACCAACTTTAATGCCTTTCCCTGGCGGGTGTATGAATGTTGAGCATTCTCCCTGCTTACATGCATAACACTGCACTTATCTAAGTGATACATCATTTTACAATCATGAGCCCAGTCTCCCCACACATTAAGATCTGCCTGAATTAGACGAGCCTCTTCTACAGTTCGCGCTCTCGCACAGATCTTGGTATCATCTGCAAATTTGAGGGAGTGGCGTGACATTGCGAAATGGCCTCCTTCTGTGGTATGATTGCATTAGGATGAGTGCGAGTGTCAGTGGCGGATAGTCGGATGGGGATGTGAGTAGGTGCACAGACAGTGAGGGATGGGTGCACCTGCAAGGTCGGTTGGTGTAAGGAATGACGTGCAGGAGAAGGCTTGGGAAGGCAGAGTGAGGGGGTTGAAGTGATATGCACATCAGGATGTAGTTGAACAGGACATTGTGCTCACCTTTTCTTCCCTCGCACAGTCATTCAATCTCTTCCAACACTATATCCAGCAGCGGCTGACAACACCCCGGCTGCTCACTTCGTGGGCGATCTCCAGCCATGCTTCATTGTTTCACTAGCTGGCCTCTTCCTCCCATCACCAGGGACGAAGACCTCCTTGCGTGCTCTCACTCCCTGGAACAGGATTTTCTGGGAGGAATCGGGAAAACCTGGGTGCAACCTTCTGGCACTGTGCCTGCACCCTTGGTTATAAATGCTTGAACCTTCACAGTCAAACTATTGAGACTATATAACAGCCACAGCCACCTCTCACAACAACCTCAGAAGCACCTCCAACAACCTTCAACTCTGATGTGTGCAAGGCTTATTTAAATAGGTGAATTGAAGGCGCGTGATCCATGATGTCATCAGACCCAATCCAGTTAATTATCCGGGAAACCTGCATAACTAAGTCAATTGGTGCAGTTAAGTTAAATACACACTGCAGAGCTGCTGATGGAACGTTTGGGATAGGGATCCGTTACGTGGCCCCCATGCACCCAACCCAACCCGACTCAGAGGTAAAAATTCTGCTCAATATGTCCAAGAAACAACAAGGGGCAGGCCATATTAGATTTAGTAATGAGCAATGAGCCACATTTAGTTAACAGCCTAACGATGCCTGAACATTTATCTAGTAGCGACCATAATATTTGAACTTTGCATTTGAAAAAGAGAAACGGGAAACAGCGACTAAGATTCCAGATGTGGGTCAGTTCGACTTCAACGGGATGAGACGGAGACTGTCCACAATAAATGGGGCAAATCTGTTGATGAGTAAATCGACAGAAGATCAATGGGAGATGTTCAAAAATTAATTTAAGGTGATACAGAACCAGTTTATACCCTGTGAGGGGCAAGAGCTCTACTTGCCAAAAAAAGCCATGGACGACTAAAAAGGTAAGGGACAGCATAAAACTAAAGAAAAAGCATACAAAAATGCAAAAACAGCACAGATCCTGGAGAATGGGGGATACAAAGAACAGCAAAAGGTGAAACAACAGATATTAGAACTAATAAAAGAGACTATGAAAAGAAAGTTGGAAGTGATATCAAAATCAACGCAAAAATCGTGCTGAGGGAGACGTAGGGGTCCATAGATCATTAAAATGTCATGAACAGGTACAGAAAATAATCAAAACGGCTAATGAAATGCTGGCTTTTCTATCTAGAGAGTCAGAATACAAGGGGAGAAGTTATGCTGCAGCTATACAAAAACCCAGATTGGACCACACCTGGAGTACTGTGAGCAGTTCTGGGCACTGTACCTTAGGGAGGGTATATTGACATCGGAGGGAGCCCAGCATAGGTTTACCAGAATGATACCCAGACACCAAGGATTGAATTACAGGAAGAGATTACACAAACTAAAGTTGTATACCTTGGAATTTAGAAGCTTAAGGGTTGATTTGATTGAAGTTTTTTCAATATATTAAGGGGAACAGATAGGGTAGATAGAAACTAATTCTGCTGGTTGGGGAATCTAGGACTAGGGGGCATTGCCTAAAAGTTAGAGCTGGGCCTTTCAGCAGTGGAATTAGGAAACACTTCTAAATACAAAGGGTCGTAGAAGTTGGAGCTCTCTTCCGCAAACGGCAGGTCAATTATTCATTTTTAATCTTAAATTGATAGCTTTACGTTACTCAAAGGTATTAAGGGATATTGCACAAAGACAGGTATCTGGCGTTAGGTCCCAGATAAGCCATAATCTCATTGAATGGGTTAAATGACCTACTCCCCTTGCTACGTTTATTTTTAGTAGTCATTTATAATTATGTTCTGCCACAAAAATGAGTGTTTATATAGCACCTTTAACATAGTAAAATGTCCCAAATCATTTCACATTTCTTTTACCTTCAGGTTTACGTATTTTCACTAGATCCCAACCCGCTCCCCATCCCCCCCCTCCCAACCCCCGCCTGTCTTTCTAGTTTCAAGTCCTATCCACATTTTTATTCTTTCCGCTACGATTCTGGCATAGGTAGAGCCAATCCCAGCAGTACAGCTCCCTCCTGTCCCATTACTGGTGCCAGTGTCCCATCAAATGGAACCCATCCTTCTCACGTGACTCTTGGAGCCATACATTCAGCACATGGCTTGAGTAGTAATCCTAAAATTGCCATCCATAGGGTTTGGCTTTTTAATGTAGTTCCTAGATTCTGTTACTTGCTTAGCAGGCCCTCCTCCTTGTACCTCTATATATATTTGGTCCCGACATGGACCACGACACCTGGATCTTCCTCCTCCCTTTGCAAGTTCCCCTCAAGTTGCTCAGATGCCATTTATCCTTGCACCAGGTAGGAAACCCACCCTTCTGGGCTCTTAGTCAAGATGGCAGAGGATGTTATCTATTCTCCTAATGATCAAATCCCCCATCACTCTAACCTTTCTATTTTCTTTCACTACCTCCTCTCAGCTCCCCCTACCCTGCTGACTCATGGTCACACTCTCACCTTCCTGCATCTGCGCTTTCCTCTGAGGTGTGACTGGAGTAAATTGTCCAGATACTCCTCTCCCTCCATTTTGTGTCGGATTGTCTCTAACTTACACTCCAGCTCAATGACTCTAAGCCAGAGTGGCTCAAAGCAGTGACATTCTCTGTAAATATGGCATTCCGGAACCATCTCGCTGGCCACTATTCCTATATACTGCAGTCCTGACACACTGCTTGTGCTGCCATTACTAATCTTTCTTCCTTTCTTTCTTTCTTTCTTTCTTTCTTTCTTTCTCTCTTTCTTTCTTTCTTTCTGTATTTATTTCTGTATTTATTTATTTATTTATTTATTTATTGTTAGTAGTGATTTATCTCTAAAACTAATTGAATCACTTCAGATCTAGTATTAAATAGTTGATGGATTAGTTTGATATCAAATTAATTAGTAATTAATTACTGATTATTATGTATGTATGTATACCAGATATTCATTAATGCAGTTTGGTTCCCTTCAATGTTGGGATCAGCTACTTAGTTTATGTTAGATCTAATTAATTACTCGAATTATTGATTTATATGTATACTTATTAAACTATTAATTTAGGTTTGATAGTTAAGATTAAAATGTGCATAATAAATTAAACAGTGATCTTAAATTCCTCTCACTCCTCCCTTTGGATTGTTGGAAAGTCATTGCACCGGGATAGATTATTTCGGGGAGAACCTTTACTGGAGTGGGATAGATTATTTGGAGGTATTGTGTACTAGGATGGATTAGTTGGAGGTATTGTGTACTAGGATGAATTAGTTGGATGTTCACTGTAATTGGGAGGGTCTTTGCATGAGGATGGATTATTTGGGGGAAACTGTCCTAAGTTGAATTATTTGGAGGGTCTGGGATGGATTATATGCAAGCGTCTCTGTACTGGGATGGATTATTGGAAATGTCCTGTATTGGGATGGATTATTAAGAGTATCTCTGTACTGTTATTTGAAGGTATCTCTACTAAGATGAAATATTTGGTGGGTGTTAGGGAATTTCAAAGTATTTAATATTGCACAAGGTTTTTTAATGCAGCGACAATAACTAGAATCATACTGGCAGAAATTCCCCAGCGCTGCGCCTCCCGTTAGCGTCTCCCGGGGGGCTACCGGCTCCCACGAAACAGTATGCGAGTTAGCTGAGGCATGAGCACTGTGGTACCGCACCTTGCAGGCAGCGCCCTGGGTCGCCGCACCTCTGGCGATGATGTCATCGCCGTGCGCGGCGACCACTTTTCATAAGAACATAAGAAATAGGAGCAGGAGCAGGCCACCCGGCCCCTCGGGCCTGCTCCACCATTTAATAAGATCATGGCTGATCTGATCATGGAATCAGCTCCACTTCCCTGCCCTCTCCCCATAACCCTTTACTCTTTTATCGCTCAAAAATCTGTCTATCTTCACCTTAAATATATTCAATGACCCAGCCTCCACAGTTCTCTGGGGCAGAGAATTCCACAGATTTACAACCCTCTGAGAGAAGAAATTTCTCCTCATCTCAGTTTTAGATGGACAGCCCCTTATTCTAAAATGATGCCCCCTAGTTCTAGATGCCCCTATGAGTAGAAACATCCTCTCTGCATCTACCTTGTTGAGCCACCTCATTGGGCCCAAGTTTCCACCCCCTGTAAAAACAGCACACCTCCATTAGTTACCAAAACTTACCTTCTAATTCTCTGAGCTCCTCAGGGCGTCTTTGCCCTCGGCGTATTGCAGCACAAGGGGTGGGGGGGGCGGAGCCAGGTCCTGGTACTGAAAACAGTGCCAGGACCTCTGCACATGCACGCTAGAGTGTGCACGCATGTGCAGTAGTTCCTTGCAGCCCGACGCTCTGCAGGCTGTGTAGGAGGGGCCCTAATGAGCATTGAATATCTTTACTAAAAGCTGATGCCAAATATTCTTGTCACCTCATGTCGAGGTTTCAGTAAAAATCGTTGAGGTGATTTTGCATCAGTATCGTCCAAATTACTTTGCTTTACTCTCTCTTCCTTCGTTCAGCTTCCATTCACCCCCCCTCCCCCGCATTCAGCCTCCGTTCACACCCCCCCACCCACCGTTCAGCTCCCTCCCCCCTCACCGCGTTCAGCCTCCGTTCAGCCTCCCCCCCCTCCCGTTCAGCCCCCCTCGCTCCTCCTCCCCCCTCCATCTCCTCCCTCCCCCCTCCACCGCCTCCCTCCTCCCCCACCCCTCCCCCCTCCACCCCTCCTCCCCCTCCATCTTCCACCCCCCTCTCCCCCCACTCCCTCTCCCCCCTACCCCTCACTGTCATAAACACAGAGAGACACGGGACAGAGACACTGACAGAGACACAGAGAGAGACACTGACAGAGACACTGACAGAGACACTGACAGAGACACAGAGAGAGACACTGACAGAGACACAGAGAGAGACATGGACAGAGACACAGAGAGAGACATGGACAGAAACACAGAGAGAGACACTGACAGAGACACAGAGAGAGACACTGACAGAAACACAGAGAGAGACACTGACAGAGACACAGAGAGAGACACTGACAGAAACACAGAGAGAGACACTGACAGAGACACAGAGAGAGACACTGACAGAGACACAGAGAGAGACACTGACAGAAACACAGAGAGAGACACTGACAGAGACACAGAGAGAGACACTGACAGAAACACAGAGAGACACTGACAGAAATACCTTCCCTTCACATAAAGATAGAACTTCTATTTTTTATTTGTTATTGATTGGTTGCTTATTACTTTGGTCTTGGTGCTTTAGGTGCAGGGTTTCTTCTATTTTTTATTTGTTAGTTAATGGCTTATTACTTTTTGTGCTTTGTTTAGTGCTTTAAATGCTTCCCACCCCCCGTCTCTGGCTGTGCCTGCACTGAACTTAACTCTAAGGTTTTTCAGAACTTACAAAAGTGGACACTTACTCCGTTCTAAGTTAGCTTGGAGTAAGTTTTCACTGCTGAAACTTGCAAAACAGGCCTAAGTGGCTGGACACACCCCCTTCTGGAAAAAAAACTGAACTAAAACAAAACTAAACTAACACACTAGAACTGGAGCAAACTAAATGCCGAGAATTGCGATTTCTAAGATACTCCAAACTTAACTAGTTGCTCCAAAAAAATTGGACCAACCCCACCAAAACTTGGGCCCAATGTATGCCTCAATAAGATCACCTCTCATTCTTCTGACCTCCAATGAGTACAGGCCCAAACCGCTCAACATTGCTTCATAAGACAACCCCTTCATCACTGGAATCAACTGAGTGAACCTTCCCTGAACAGCCTCCAATGCAAGTGTATCCCTCCTTAAATACAGAGACCAGAACTATACACAGTACTCCAGGTGTGACCTCACCAATACCCTGTACAGTTGTAACAGGACTTCTCTGCTTTTATACTGTATCCCCCTTGCAATAAAGGCCAACATTCCATTTGCCTTCCTGATTACTTGCTGTAACTTTTTGTGTTTCATGCACAAGGACCCCCAGGTCCCTCTGTACTGCAGCACTTTGCAACTTTTCTCCATTTAAATTATAACTTGCTTTTCTATTATTTCTGCCGAAGTGGATAACCTCACATTTTCCCACATTATACTCCATCTGCCAAAGGTTTGCCCACTCACTTAGCTTGTCTATATTCCTTTGCAGATTCTTTGTGTCTTCCTCGTCTCTCAGTGGAAATTGATCAGTGTTCTGCGAGGCGATGTCAGCACGGCCTCACGGATTGCGAACTGGGCCAACCTCCACTTGTGGGGCGGACATTAATGTGGATTTTTGGTCACCGGTCAGCTGGTTCTGCTTCGCAGTCACATGTTCCAGGCTGCCACCTTCTCAGTGCCGGGCTGCGGCCACACCACCTCGCACCCCTGGTGGCCCAGCGGAGGCCTTGAAATGGGTGTGCAGAGTTCATAAGTTTGCAGCGTGCCTCCGCTTTAACAGAAGTGGAGGGGCGTTGAAACACGTTAGCGCTCCCAAACCCGCCTGAGTAGTGCCCCTGAACCCGCCCCAAAGGGATCATAAGAATATAAGAAATAGGAGCAGGAGAAGGCCATTTGACCCCTCAAGCCTGCTCCACCATTCAATAAGATCATGGCTGATCTGATCATGGGCTCAGCTCCACTTCCCTGCCCGCTCCCCATAACCCTGTATTCCCTTATTGTTCAAAAATCTGTCTATCTCCACCTTAAATATATTCAATGACCCAGCCTCCACAGCTGTCTGGGGCAGAGAATTCCACAGATTTACAACCCTCTGAGAGAAGAAATTCCTCCTCATCTCAGTTCTAAATGGGCGACCCCTTATTCTGAGACTATGCCCCCTAGTTCTAGATTCCCCCACGAGGGGAAACATCCTCTCTGCATCCATCTTGTCGAGCCCCCTTAGTATCTTATATGTTTCAATAAGATTACCTCTCATTCCTCTAAACTCCAATGTGTATAGACCCAGCCTGCTCAACCTTTCTTCATAAGCCAACCCCTTCATCTCAGGAACCAACCTCGTGAACGTTCTCTGAACTGCCTCCAATGCAAGTATATCCCTCCTTAAATAAGAAGACCAAAACTGTTCGCAGTATTCTAGGTGTGGTCTCACCAATACCCTGTACAGTTGTAGCAGGACTTCACTGCTTTTATACTGTACCCCCCTTGCAATAAAGGCCAACATTCCATTTGCCTTCCTGATTACTTGCTGTACCTGCATACTAACTTTTTGTGTTTCATGCACAATGATCCCTCTGTATGGCAGCATTTTGTAAACTCTCTCCATTTAAGTAATAATTTGCTTTAAATTTTTCCTGGCAAAGTGGACAACCTCACACTTTCCCACATTATACTCCATCTGCCAAATGTTTGCCCATTCACTTAGCCTGTCAACATCCCTTTGCAGATTCTTGGTGTCCTCCTCACAACTTGCTTTCCCATCTTTGTTTCATCAGCAAACTTGGCTACATTACACTCGGTCCCTTCATCCAAGTCATTAATATAGATTGTAAATAGTTAAGGCCCCAGCACCTATCTCTATGGCACCCCACTAATTACCATTTGCCAACTGGAAAATGATCCATTTATCCTGACTCTCTGTTTTCTGTTAGTTAGCCAATCCTCTATCCATGCAAATATATTACCCCCAACCCCGTAAGCTCTTATCTTGTGCAGTGACCTTTTATATGGCACCTTATCGAATGCCTTCTGGAAATCCAAATATACCACATTCACTGGTTCCCCCTTATCCACCCTGCTCATTACATCCTCAAAGAGCTCCAGCAAATTTGCCAAACATGATTTCCCTTTCATAAAACCATACTGACTCTGCTTGACTGTATTATGCTTTTCCAAATGTCCTGCTACTGCTTCCTTAATAATGGACTCTAGCATTTTCCCAATGACAGATGTTAGGCTAACTGGTCTATAGTTTCCTGCTTTCTGTCTGCCTCCTTGCTTAAATAGGGGCGTTACTTTTGCGGTTTTCGAATCTAAAACCGTTCCAGGGAATTTAGGTAGAGTACAACCAATGCATCCACAATCTCTGCTGCTACTTCTTTTAAGGCCCTAGGATACAGCCCATCAGGTCCAGGGGACTTGTCCACCTTTAACCCCATTATTTTACTGAGTACCTTTTCTTTAGTGATAGTCATTATTTTAAGTTCCCCCCTCCCTATAGCCCTTTGATTATATAATCCTGTTCCCCATTATTAATTCCCCAGTCTCATCCTCTAAGGGACCAATGTTTACTTTAGCCACTCAGTTCCTTTTTATATACCTGTAGAAGCTCTTATTATCTGTTTTTCTATTTCTTGCTAATTTACTCTCATAATCTATCTTCCCTCTCTTTATAATATTTTTATTTGACTTTTGCTGGTTTTTAAAAATGTCCCAATCCTCTGGCCTCCCACTAACCTTGGCCACATTGTATGCCATTGTTTTCAATTTGATACCATCCTTTACTTCCTTAGTTAGCCCGGATGGTTCTCCCTTCTCTTAAAGCCTTTGCTTCTCACTGGAATATATTTTTGTTGAGAGTTTTGAAATATCTCCTTAAATGCCTGCCACTGCTCATCAACCATCCCATACTTTGGTCTATTTTCCCAACCCACTTTAGCCAACTCTACTTTCATACCTTTATAGTCTCCTTTATTTAAGCTTAGGACCCTGATTTGAGACCCAACTTTCTCACCCTCCAACTGATTTGAAATTCAACCATGCTATGATCACTCTTTCCTAGAGGATCCTTTTCCAGGAGATCAATTATTAATCCTGCCTCATTACACAGTACCAGATCTAAGATAGCCTGCTCCCTGGTTGGTTTCACAATGTACTGTCCAAGGAAACCATCCCGGATGCACTCTATGAACTCTTTCTCAAGGCTACCCTGGCCAATTTGATACATGCAATGAATATGAATATTAAAATCGCCCATGATTATTGCCGTTCCTTTCTTTCTAGCCTTCATTATTTCTTGATTTATACTCTGTCCAACAGCGTAGCTACTGTTAGGGGGTCTATAGACCACTCCCACCAGTGACTTTTTCCGCTTATTTTTCCTTATCTCCACCCAAACTGATTCTACATCTTGATCTTCTGCGCCAATATCATTTCTCACTACTGCACTGATCTCATCCTTTATTAACAGAGTTACCCCACCTCCTTTTCCTTTCTGTCTATCCTTCCGGATTGTCAGATACCCCTGAATATTCAGTTCCCAGCCTTGGCCACCTTGCAACCACGTCCCTGTAATGGCTATCAGATCATAGCCATTTATATCTATTTGTGCCGACAACTCATCTATCTTGTTATGAATGCTGACTGCATTCAGATAAAGAGCTTTGAATTTTGTCTTTTTATCCATTTTTCCCTGCTTTTATCTCACTTTCTGATACACTAATATTTTATACATTCGGTCCCTTCCTGTCACTCTGGTTATCATTACTCCTATCACTACCCTGCTCTATTGCCTTCTCCTTTCTCTTTGACTTTTTAAATTTATGCTCACCTGAACCCTCCCCCTACCTATTTAGTTTAAAGCCCCCTCTACAGCTCGTTATTTTGATTTGCCAGGACACTAGTCCCAGCACAGTTCAAGTGGAGCCTGACCAATGGTACTACACCCTCTTACCCCAGTACTGGTGCCAGTACCCCATACATCAAAACCCATTTCTCCCACACCAGTTTTTGAGCCATGCATTCATCTCTCTGATCTTAGTTATTTACACTATGCAAATTTGCTCGTGGCTCAGAGGGGGGGAGCGGGAGACTGGGGGCGAGAGAGACTGGGGGGGGACAGAGACTGGGGGTAAGAGAGGGACAGGAGGGTAGAGAGAGACTGGGGGTGGAGGCAGAGAGACTGTGAGGGAAGAGAGAGACTGGGGGGGGGCACAAGAAACTGGGGGGGGGAGAGATACAGGGCTGGGGGAGAGAGAGACTGGGGGGTGAGAGAGACTGGGGGGCAGAGAGACTGGGGAGGCAGAGAGACTGTGGGGAGAGAGACTGTGGGGAGAGAGACTGGGGGGAGAGAGACTGGGGGGCAGAGAGACTGGGGGGGAGAGAGACTGGGGGGCAGAGAGACTGGGGAGGCAGAGAGACTGTGGGGAGAGAGACTGTGGGGAGAGAGACTGGGGGGGAGAGAGACTGGGGAGGCAGAGAGACTGTGGGGAGAGAGACCGTGGGGAGAGAGACTGGTGGGGCGCTGGGAGACTGGGGGAGCAGGAAGACTGGGGGGGGGGGAGAGACTGGGGTGGGGAAAGACTGGAGGCGAGAGAGAGACTGGGGGGAGAGAGAGACTTGGGAGGGAGAGAGACTGGGAGGGGCGGAAGAGACAGAGACTGAGGGGTGAGAGAGACTGGGGGGAGAGAGAGACTGAGCGGGGGAGAGAGAGACTGAGGGGTGGAGAGAGAGACTGGGGCGAGAGAGACTTGGGGGTGGGGGGAGAGACTGGGGGGTGGAGAGAGAGACTGGGGGGGAGAGAGACTGGGGGGGAGAGAGTGACTAAGGGAGTGGGGGAGAGTGATTGGGGGGGGGAAGAGAGAAATTGGGGGGGAAGTCAGCGACGGGGGGGGGAAGAGAGTGACTGGGGAGAAGAGAGCGACTGGGGTGGAGGTAGAGATTTGGGGGTGAGAGAGAGACTGAGTGGGGCAGAGAGACTGGGGGAGGAGAGAGACTGGGGAGGATAGAGACTGGTGTGGGGGAGAGACTAGTGGGAGAGAGAGACTCGGGAGGGGAGAGAGACAGTCAGGAAAGAGAGAGACTGCGGGGGAGAGAGAAACTGGGGGGAGTCGGTGGTGAGATAGAGAGACTGGGGGAGAGATAGAGCGAATGGGGAAGAGAGAGAGCGACTAGGGGAGAGAAAGAGAGACTAGGGAGAGTGAGAAAGACTGGGGAGAGAGAGAGAAAGACTGGGGAGAGAGAGAATGGGGAGAGAGAGAGAGACTGGGGAAAGAGAGAGAGCCTGGGGTGAGGGACGGACTGGGAAGAGAGAGAGACTGGGGAGAGAGAGACGGGAGGGTGGCAGAGAGACTTGGGAGAGAGAGAGAGAGACTGGGGGAAGAGAGAGGTTGGGGCAGAGCGAGAGAGACTGGGGGGGAGGGAGAGAGAGACTGGAGGGGTAGAGAGAGACTGGGGGGAGAGTGAGACTGGGGGTGGGGGAGAGAGAGACTGGAGGGGGAGAAACTGGGGGATGGAGAGAGAGCGTGGGGGATGAGACAGACTGGGGGAAGAGAGAGACTGGGGAGGAGAGAGAGACTGGGGGGGGACATAGAAACATAGAAACATAGCAAATAGGTGCAGGAGTAGGCCGTTTGGCCTTTGAGCCTGCACCTGCATGGCTGATCATGCAACTTCAGTACCCCATTCCTGCTTTCTCTCCATACCCCTTGATCCCTTTAGCCATAAGGGCCACATGTAACTCCCTTTTGAATATATCTAACGAACTGGCCTCAACAACTTTCTGTGGTAAAGAATTCCACATTCTCACAATTCTCTGAGTGAAGAAGTTTCTCCTCATCTCAGTCCTAAGTGGCTTACCCCTTATCCTTAGACTGTGACCCCTGGTTCTGGACTTCCCCAACATCAGGGACATTCTTCCTGCATCTAACCTGTCCAGTCCCATCAGAATTTTACATGTTTCTATGAGATCCCCTCTCATTCGTCTAAATTCCAGTGAATATAAGCCTCGTCGATCCAGTCTTTCTTCATATGTCAGTCCTATCATCCCGGGAATCAGTCTGGTGAACCTTCGCTGCATTCCCTCAATAGCAAGAATGTCCTTCCTCAGATTAGGAGACCAAAACCGTACACAATATTCAAGGTGTGGCCTCTACAAGGCCTTATACAACTGCAGTAAGACCTCCCTGCTCCTATACTCAAATCCTCTCGCTATGAAGGCCAACATGCCATTTGCCATCTTCACCGGCTGCTGTACCTGCATGCCAACCTTCAATGATTGATGTACCATGACACCAGCTCTCGTTGCATCCCTCCTTTTCCTAATCTGTCACCATTCAGATAATATTCTGCCTTCGTGTTTTTGTCACCAAAATGGATAAACTCACATTTATCTACATTATACTGCATCTGCCATGCATTTGCCCACTCACCTAATCTGTCCAAGTCACCCTGCAGCCTCTTAGCATTCACCTCACAGCTCACACTGCCACCCAGCAAATATGGAGATATTACATTCAATTCCTTCGTCTAAATCATTAATGTATATTTTAAATAGCTGGGGTCCCAGCACTGAACCTTGCGACTGGGTGGCGCAGCGGGGAGAGTGAGACTGGGGGCAGGGGAGAGACTGGGGGGTAGAGAGAGTGACTGGGGGTTAGAGATTGGGGAGTAGAGAGAGACTGGGGTGGGGGAAGGAGAGAGACTGGGGGTGGAGAGAAAGAGACTGGGAGATGGGGAGAGAGACTGGTGTGGGAGAGTGTTATGTATGCAATAACTCAATAGGCTTAGTACCGTGAACTCAGTCAGGTGCGACCTGACTACTTTATTAGCTCTCAAAGTGAGGATTAAACATGGAGGCTTTCTTTATATACAAGAGCTGCACGTGTGTGTCTGTGACCCAATGACCTCCGAAGGTCGCTCCCCCTGGTGGCAGGTAAACCTAGGTATACATACATTGCATCATTCCCCCCCCCCAAGATCTTGGTATCAGTCCTATTTACAAATTGAGACGGTCCGGGGCTTTCCGCTCCCTAGTTGATCGTCTCAGTTTAAATTTCTGATTTGGGTGAGCTCTCTGAGTCATTCATGACTTGAGGCTGGGTAGCCGATCTAATGGAAGAGGCAGTGTCCATGTCGGGGATTCAAGGTCTAGATTCATTGACAACAGCAGGGTCTTCTGATGGCTGAATATGAATCGGTTGGTCATTGATGGTGTCTTCTTCAAGCTGTTCCAGTTCGTCTGTGTGCCGCAATTTGTCTGATCAATGTGCCTCCTGCATGTTTGCCCTTTAGTGAGCCTGACAATAAGAACCCTGTTACCCTCCTTGCCGTAACAGTGCCAGTGACCCACTTGGGGCCTTGACCATAATTTAGCACATACACGGGATCATTAATAGAGATGTCGCGTGACACGGCAGTGCGATCATGATACCACTGTGGATGTTGACGTCTGTTTTCGACGTGATCGTTAAGATCAGAGTGGACAAGCGAGAACCTGGTCTTGAGACCGCTCTTCATCAACAGCTCAGCAGGGAGGACCCCAGTAAGTGTGTGGGGTCTCGTCCTGTAACTAAGCAGTATGCGTTACAAGCAAGTCTGCAAAGAACCATGAGTTAACCGTTTCAGGCTCTGATTGATGGTTTGCTGCGCTTGACCATTGCACAAGGATTTGATTGGTGCTGACCTTATGTGCTTGATACCATTGAGTCTCATAAACTCTTGAAACTCCAAACTCGTGAAGCACGATCCGTTGTCGCTTACAATGATGTCGGGCAGGCCATGAGTGGCGAACATGGCACGAAGGCTCTCAATGGTGGCTGTGGATGTGTTGGATGACATGATTACACATTCTATCCATTTGGAATACACATCCACCACCATCAAAAGCATTTTGCCCAGGAAAGGACCCACATAGTCGATGTGGATCCTTGACCATGGTTTGGATGGCCATGACCACAGACTTAGCGGAGATTCCACTGGTGCATTGCTTAACTGCATGCAAGTGTTGCACTGATGCACACATGACTTCAAATCAGATTCAATGGCCGGCCACCAAACGTGAGACCTGGCAATGCCTTCATCATCACATTACCGGGATGGGTACTGTATAAATCCTGTACAAATCTCTCCCTGCCTTTCTTGGGCAGAAGAACATGATTACCCCACAGCAAACAATCAGATTGAATTAATAGTTCGTCTTTGCGACGGTTGTAAGGTTTGGTCTCATCACACACTTCCCTGGGAATGGCCGACCAATCACCACTTAGGACACAATGTTTTACAACTGATAAGATCGGAACCTAGCTGGTCCAGGTGCTACCTTGTTGAGCAGTGACAGGCGATCCTTCATCTCAAAGGCATCCATGACCAACAGTCGGTCAGTGGGCTGTGGCATTTCCACCTCCGGCGTGGGCAACGGTAAATGGCTCAATACATCGGCACCAATCTCGGTGCCAGGTCTATGGTGAATGAAATAATCATAGGCAGATAATGTCAGCGCCCACCTCTGGATGCGGGACGGTGCGTTGGTATTGATACCTCTATGCTCTGAAAACAAAGATATGAGCGGCTTGTGATCGTTTCAAGCTCGAAACAAAGCCCAAACAGATACTGGTGCATCTTTTTAACCCCATATATGCAGGCTAAAGCTTCTTTCTCTACCATGCCATGGGCTCTTTCCACTTTCGACATGCTTCTCGACGCGTACGCAAAGGGTTGTAGTTTGCCCGATTCATTGGAGCACGCAACCAACCCCATGCGATGAAGCGTCACAGGCCAATACTAAACGCTTGCACGGGTCATAATGTACCAGCAATTTGTTGAAACAAATCAGATTTCTAGCTTTCTCGAAGGGCCTGTCTTGAGATACACCCCAAACCCAGTTGTCGCCTTTTCTGAGCAGCATGTGCAGTGGCTCTAATAATGTGCTCAATTTAGGGAAGAAATTACCAAAGCAGTTGAGAATACCAAGGAACGAATGCAACTCCGTCACACTCTGGGGTCTGGGTGCATTTTTGATGGCCTCTCTTTTCGAGTCCGTAGGCCTGATGCCATCTGCAGCAATCTTCCTTCCCAGGAATTCGACTTCCAGTGCCATAAAGATGGACTTTGAACGTTTCAGCCTGAGCCCCACTTTGTCCAGATGACGTAGAACCACTTCCAGGTTGTGCAGGTGTTCGGCAGTGTCACGATCTGTGACCAGAATATCGTCTTGGAACACCACGGTTCTGGGGATGGACTTCAGTAAACACTCCATGTTTCTTTGAAATATGGCTGCAGCCGAGCGAAATCCGAAAGGACACCTGTTGTAAATGAACAGCCCTTTATGTGTATTGATGCACATAAGTTTCGTCGACGATTCGACAAGCTCCTGTGTCATATAGGCCGACGTCAGATCCAATTTGGTGAACGACTTTCCCTCGGCAAGCGTAGCAAACAGGTCATCCGGCTTTGGTAATGGGTGCTGATCCTGTTTCAAAACTCGGTTGATCGTAACCTTGTAGTCTCCACAAATCCTGACAGTGCCATCACTCTTCAGCACAGGAACAATGGGATTAGCCCATTCGTTAAATTCAACCGGTGAAATGACCCCTTCACGTTGGAGTCTGTCCAGTTCAATTTCGACCTTCTCCCTCATCATGTATGGGACCGCCCGGGCTTTGTGATGGACGGGTCTTGCGTCCGAGTCCAGGTGGATCTGCACCTTGGCTCCCATGAAGTTGCCGATGCCCGGTTCAAACAGCGAGGGATATTTGCTCAGCACTTGAGCACATGAAGCGTCATCCACTGATGACAAAGCTTTAATATCGTTCCAGTTCCACTTTATCTTTTTGAGCCAACTCCTGCCGAATAGCGTTGAACCATTGCCTGGAACAATCCACAGCGATAGTTCATGAACCACCCCATCGTATGACAACTTGACTGCTACACTGCCAATCACTGGTATGAGCTCTTTGGTGTAGGTGCACAATTTTGCATTTACTGGACTCAGCTTGGGTTTCACGGCCTCGGTGTCGAACAGCTTTTCGAAAGTCCTCTGGCTCATAATTGACTGACTCGTACCGTGTCTAATTCCATAGATACCGGCACGCCGTTCAATTTTACTTCAATCATTATCAGTTGGCTCTTTGTCAGGAACGAATGTACACTATACACTTCCTCCTTGGGTATCTCGGGTTGCATTGCCAGATCCGCTCTGGATCGGTCATCATCATCCACGTGGTGTGTCGCAGCATGCTTGCTGAGCTGCGGACACATCCGCTGAAGGTGCCCCATTTTCGCACAGCCTCTACAAATGTACTGCCTGAAACGGCACTGATGAGGCCAATGATTGCCCTCACAATGCCAACCAGGTGAAATCGGATTCGCGCCCAATGGTGGACTTCGAGTAGCTACACAGTCGGTAGGTCCTGCCAGGAGCAGCTCTGCCAACCGAAGACACAATCTGGTGCACAGTACTTGCCGTGGAGTTCCAACTCTGCGAAGATATCTGCTTTGTACTATCGACCGTGGTCAGGCAAGCCTGGGCAATCGTGATGGCCCTGCTCAGATCCAGCGTCTCCGCAGCCAGCAGCTACAGCAGGATCACCTCGTGGTTTATGCCTATTACAAAGACGTCGCTCAGCATGTCTTCCAACGCGGTTCCAAACTTACACGGCCCAACGAGACGTTTCAGATCAGCAACAAATTCCGCCACGTCCTGGCCCTAAGAACGAACATGCTTGTAAAAGCGATATCTCGAGATAATGATGCCTTCTTTAGGTTTGAGATGGTCCCGAATCAGAGCACACAAGTCCTCATAGGTCTTTTCCATTGGACGTGCAGGTGAGAGCAGATTCTTTGTGAGGCCATAGATTTTTGGACCACAAACCGTGAGGAAAACCTCCGTGCGCCCAACTGCGTCAGCATCTTCATCCATCTTGTTGGCCACGAAGTACTGGTCGAGATGATCTGTAAAATCCTCCCAGTCTTCTCCCTCCACGAATCGCTCCAGGATTCCAATGGTGCTAATTTGTTTTGTGTGTGTGAAAGTTCATATTGTGCCTCGTCGCCAAATGTTGCGTCTACAATAACTCAATAGGCTTAATTCCGTGAACTGAATCAGGTGCGACCTGGCTACTTTATTAGCTCTCAAAGTGAGGATTAAACATCGAGGCTTTCTTCCTACACAAGGGCTGCATGTGTGTGTCTAAGGCCCAATGACCTCCGGTGGCAGGTAAACCCAGGCACACATACATTACAGAGAGAGAGACTGGTGTGGGAGAGAGAGACTGGGGCGGGAGAGAGAGAGAGACTGG
The DNA here is from genome assembly GCF_044704955.1 of Pristiophorus japonicus. Classification (NCBI taxonomy): domain Eukaryota; kingdom Metazoa; phylum Chordata; class Chondrichthyes; family Pristiophoridae; genus Pristiophorus; species Pristiophorus japonicus. The sequence continues at coordinate 86,839,761 of NC_091990.1, read as the reverse complement.
GTTAGGGAGAGAGACAGGTCGGGGGGAGTTAGAGATTGTGGGGAGAGAGAGAGAGACTGGGGTGGGGTGAAAGATGGGGAGGGGTTGGAGAGAGAGACTGGGGTGGGAGCGAGCGAGATACTGGGGAGGTGAGAGAGAGGCTGGGGGGAGAGAGAGAGTCTGGGGGGGAGAGAGTCTGAGGTGAGAGAGAGACTGGGGGGAGAGGGAGTCTGGGGGGAGAGAGAGACTGGGGGAGAGAGAGACTGGGGGGAGAGAGAGACTGGGGGTAAAGAGAGATGGAGAGAGAGAGACTGGGGGGAGAGAGAGTCTGGGGGAGAAAGAGAGATGGGGAGAGAGAGACTGGGGGAGAGAGAGTCTGGAGGGGAAAGAGAGATGGAGAGAGAGAGACTGGGGGGAGAGAGAGTCTGGGGGAGAAAGAGAGATGGGGGAGAGAGAGTCTGGGGGGAGAGAGAGACTGGGGGAGAGAGAGACTGGGGGGAGAGAGAGACTGGGGGGAGAGAGAGGCTGGGGGAGAAAGAGAGATGGGGGAGAGAGACTGGGGGGAGAGAGAGTCTGGGGGAGAAAGAGAGATGGAGAGAGAGACGGGGGAGAGAGAGAGATGGGGAAGGGAGAGAGATGGTGGAGAGAGAGAGAGATGGGGAGGGAGAGAGAGACTTGGGGGAAAGAGAGTCTGGGGGGTAGAGAGAGTGACTGGGAGTGGAGAGAGAGACTGGGGGGTAGAGAGAGAGACTGGGGGGGAAAGAGAGAGCGAGAGAGAGACTGGGGGAGAGAGAGTCTGGGGGAGAAAGAGAGATGGGGGAGAGAGAGACTGGGGGGAGAGAGAGACTGGGGGGTAGAGAGAGAGACTGGGGGGGAGAGAGAGACTGGGGGTGGAGGAGAGAGAGACTGGGGGGGAGAGAGAGACTGAGGGGAGGGGGAGACTGGGCGGAGAGTGAGAGACAGTGGGGGTGAGAGAGAGACTGTAGGGGAGAGAGAGACTGCGGGGGGGATGGGAGAGAGTCTGAGGGGGGAGAGAGACTGGGCGGGGAGAGAGACTGGGGCAGAGAGAGAGAGAGATTAGGGGAGAGGAAGAGACCGGGGAAGATAAGAGAGACTGGGGGAGAGAGACTGGTGGAGAGAGAGACTGGGGGAGGGAGAGAGACTGGGAGGGGGGAAGAGACTGGGGGGGTAGAGAGAGACTGGGGGAGAGAGAGGCTGGGGAGAGAGAGACTGGGGAGAGAGAGGCTGCGTGGGGGAAAGAGAGAGACTGGGGGGAGAGAGAGACTAGAGGGGAGAGAGACTGGGATGGTGGGGGGAGAGAGACTGGGGGTGGGGAGAGAGAGAGAGTCTTGGGAGAGAAAGAGACTGTGAGGGGAGAGAATGACTGGGGGGAGAGCGAGGTTGGGGGTTGGAGACAGAGACTGGGGTGGGGAGAGAGAGACTGGGGTGGGGAGAGAGAGCGTGGGCTGAGGAGAGAGACTCGGGGGGTGGGGTGGGGAGAGAGAGAGAGACTGGGGGGGAGAGGGAGACTGTGGGGGAGAGAGAGAGACTGGGAGGGAGAGAGAGACTGAGGGGTAGAGAGAGAGACTGGGGGGAAGAGAGAAACTGGGGGTTGAGAGAGAGACTGGGGTGAGAGAGAGACTGGGGGAGGGGGGAGAGAGACTGGGGGTGGGGGAGAGAGAGACTGGGGGGTGAGAGAGACTGGGTGGGGTGAGAGAGACTGGGGGTGTGAGAGAGTCAATGTTGGTGAGAGAGACTGTGGGGAGGACAGAGTGACTGGGGCAGATAGTCTATGGGGCAGAGAGACTGGAGGGGGGGAGAGACTGGGGGAAGAGACTGGGGGGGGACAGACTAGGGGGGAGCGAGAGATTGCAGGGAGAGAGACAAGGGGGAGAGAGAGAAACTGTGGGGGAGAGAGACTGGAGGGAGAGAGAGACTGGGGGAGAGAAAGAGACTTGGAGGGAGAGGGAGAATGGGGGTGAGGGAGAGACTGGCAGGGGAGGGGGAGAGAGACTGGGGCGAGAGAGAGAGAGACTGGGGGAGAGGGAGAGACTGGGGGAAGAGAAGAAAGACTGGGAGGGAGAGAGACTGGGGGAGAGAGAGACTGGGGGAGGGAGAGAGACAGGGGGGGAAGAGAGACTGGGCGAGGGAGAGAGACTGGGGCAGAGAGAGACTGGGGGAGGGAGAGAGACTGGGGTGAGAGAGACTGGGAGGGGGGAGTGAGACTGTGGGGGGAGAGAGAGACTGGGGAAGGGGGAGAGAGACCGGTGGGGGGAGAGAGACCCGGGAGGGGGTCGGGGAGAGAGACTGGGTGGGGGGGGGGGTGAGAGAGAGACTGGGGTGGGGGAGAGAGACTGGTTGGAGAGAGAGACTGGGGGAGAGAGAGAGCGACTGGGGTGGGGAGGGAGAGACTGGGCTGGGGAGAGAGACTGTGGGAGGGGCCGACGAGCGAGAGAGAGAGAGAGAGAGAGAGAGACTGGAGGGGGAGAGAGTAACTGCGGGGGAAGTCAGAGAGGCTGGGGGGAGTGAGAGAGGCTGGGGTGGGGAGAGAGAGACTGGGGTAGGGAGAGAGAGACTGTTGCGTGGAGCAAGAGACTGGGGGGATAGAGAGAGAGACTGCGAGCGGGAGAGAGAAAGACTGGGCGGGGGGGTGGTGGGTTGGAGAGAGAGACTTGGGGGTAGAGAGACTGGGGGAGAAGCGAGAGACTGGGGGTGAGACAAATGGGAGAGAGAGAGACTGGGGAGTGAGAGGGAGACTGGAGGGGGTGAGAGAGACTGGGGTGGGGAGAGAGAGCGTGGGCTGAGGAGAGAGACTCGGGGGAGAGAGAGAGACTGGGAGGGAGAGAGAGACTGAGGGGTAGAGAGAGAGACTGGGGGGAAGAGAGAAACTGGGGGTTGAGAGAGAGACTGGGGCGAGAGAGAGACTGGGGGGTGGAGAGAGACTGGGGGGGAGAGGGAGACTGGGGGGTGAGAGAGACTGGGTGGGGTGAGAGAGACTGGGGGTGTGGGAGAGTGACTGGGGCAGATAGTCTATGGGGCAGAGAGATTGGAGGGGGGGAGAGACTGGGGGGAAGAGACTGGGGGGGGACAGACTAGGGGGAGCGAGAGACTGCAGGGAGAGAGACAAGGGGGAGAGAGAGAGACTGTGGAGGAGAGAGACTGGAGGGAGTGAGAGAGACTGGGGGAGAGAGAGAGACTAGGAGGGAGAGGGAGAATGGGGGTGAGGGAGAGACTGGCGGGGGAGGGGGAGAGAGACTGGGGCGAGAGAGAGAGAGAGAGACTGGGGGAGAGGGAGAGACTGGGGGAAGAGAAGAGAGACTGGTAGGGAGAGAGACTGGGGGAGAGAGAGACTGGGGGAGGGAAAGAGACTGGGGGGAGAGAGAGACTGGGGAAGGGGGAGAGAGACTGGAGTGGGGGAGAGAGACTGGTTGGAGAGAGAGACTGGGGGAGAGAGAGAGACTGGAGTGGGGAGGGAGAGACTGGGCTGGGGAGAGAGACTGGGGGAGGGGCCGACGAGCGAGAGAGAGAGAGAGAGAGAGACTGGAGGGGGAGAGAGTAACTGCGGGGGGAGTCAGGGAGGCTGGGGGGAGTGAGAGAGGCTGGGGTGGGGAGAGAGAGACTGGGGTGGGGAGAGAGAGACTGTTGCGTGGAGCAAGAGACTGGGGGGATAGAGAGAGAGACTGCGAGCGGGAGAGAGAGAAACTGGGCGGGGGGGTGGTGGATTGGAGAGAGAGACTTGGGGGTAGAGAGACTGGGGAGAAGCGAGAGACTGGGGGTGAGACAAATGGGAGAGAGAGAGACTGGGGGGTGAGAGGGAGACTGGAGGGGGTGAGAGAGACTGGGGGGGGTGAGGGAATCAGGGTGGGGTGAGAGAGACTGGGGGGGGGAGAAGAGAGACTGGGAGGGAGGGAGAGACTGGGAGGAGGGAGAGACTGGGCGGAGAGCGAGAGACTGTTGGGGAGAGAGAGAGAGACTGGGAGGGAGAGAGAGACTGGGTGGTAGAGAGAGAGAGACTGGGGGGAGAGAGAGACTGGGGTGAGAGAGAGAGACTGGGGGGGAGAGAGAAACTGGGGGTGGGAGAGAGACTGGGGGTGAGAGAGACTGGGTGGGGTGAGAGAGACTGGGGGCGTGAGAGAGTCAGGGGGGGTGAGAGAGACTGTGGGGAGGGCAGAGTTATTGGGGCAGATAGTCTATGGGGCAGAGAGACTGGAGGAGAGGGAGAGACTGGGGGAAGTGACTGGGGGGGGACAGACTAGCGGGGGGCGAGAGATTGCAGGGAGAGAGACATGGGAGAGACAGAGAGACTGTGGGAGAGAGAGACTGGAGGGAGAGAGAGACTGGGGCAGAGAGAGAGACTAGGAGGGAGAGGGAGAATGGGGGTGAGGGAGAGACTAGCGGGGGAGGGAGTGAGACTGGGGCGAGAGAGAGAGAGAGACTGGGTGAGAGGGAGAGATTGGGGGAAAAGAAGAGAGACTGGTAGGGAGAGAGACTGGGGGAGAGAGAGACTGGGGGAGGGAGAGAGACTGGGGGAGAGAGACTGGGCGAGGGAGAGAGATTGGGGGGGTGGGGGGGGAGTGAGACCAGAGGGGAGGGGGGGGTGGTGGGGGAGAGAGACTGGGGGTGGGGGGGGAGAGAGACTGGTTTGGAGAGAGAGACTGGAGGAGAGTGGGAGGGGGGAAGAGACTGTGGGGGGCAGAGAGACTGGGGAGAGAGAGAGAAACTGTGGGGGGAGAGAGAGACTGGGGTGGGGAGGGAGAGACTGGGCTGGGGAGAGAGACTGAAGGAGGGGGCGGCGAGCGAGAGAGAGAGAGAGAGAGACTGGAGGGGGAGAGAGTAACTGCGGGGGGAGTGAGGGAGGCTAGGGGGAGTGAGAGAGACTGGGGTGGGGAGAGAGAGACTGGGGTGGGGAGAGAGAGGTTGTTGCGTGGAGCGAGAGACTGGGGGGATAGAGAGAGAGACTGTGAGCGGGAGAGAGAGAGACTGGGCGGGGGGTTGGTGGGTTGGAGAGAGAGACTTGGGGGTAGAGAGACTGGGGGAGAAGCGAGAGACTGGGGGTGAGACAAAGGGGAGAGAGAGAGAGACTGGGGGTGAGAGGGAGACTGTAGGGGGTGGGAGAGAGAGACTGAGGGAGCAGAGAGAGACTCAGGGGATAGAGAGAGACTGGGGTGGGGAGAGAGAGACTGGGGGAGAGAGAGATTGCGGGGGAGAGAGAAAGCCTGGAAGGTGAGGCAGACTGGGGGAAGAGAGAGACTGGGGAGGAGAGAGAGACTAGGGGTACTGAGAGACTGGGGAAGGGGGAGAGGGAGACTGGGGAAAGAAAGAGACTGGGGGGTAGAGAGGGACTGGGGGTAGAGCCTGGGGGGGGGGAGAGAGAGACTGGGCAGGGGAGAGAGAGAGACTGCAGGGAGCGAGAGAAACTGGGGGGTAGAGAGAATGGGGGGGAGAGAGAGACTGGCGGAGGGCGGATAGAGAGTCTGGGGAAGGGGAGATTGAGGGAGAGATAGAGCGACTGCGGGAGAGAGAGAGTGACTGGGGGAGAGAGAGAGAATGGGGAGAGAGAGAGAGAGAGAGACTGGAAAGAGTGAGAGATACTGGGGAAAGAGAGAGACTGGGGAGAGAGAGAAAGACTGGGTAAGAGAGAGAGAAAGACTGTGGTAGAGAGAGAAAGACTGAGGGAGAGAGAGAATGACTGGGGGGTGGGGGAGAGAGACTCTGGGGTGGAGAGAGATTGAGGGGAGAGAGACTGGGGGAGTGTAGTGTGAGACGGGGGTGAGAGAGACTGGAGGGGTGAGAGAGACTGGGGGGTGAGAGAGACTGGGGGGGTGAGAGAGACTGGGGGGGATGAGAGAGACTGGGGAGGGCAGAGTGACTGGGGCAGATAGTCTATGGGGCAGAAAGAATGGAGGGGGGGAGAGACTGGGGGAAAGAGACTGGGGGGTGGGGACAGACTAGGGGGGAGCGAGAGATGGCAGGGAGAGAGACAGGGGGGAGAGAGAGAGAGACTGGGGGAGAGAGAGAGATTGGGCGAGAGAGAGAAACTGGGGTGGGAGAGAGAGAGACTGGGGGGAGAGAGAGCCTGGGAGGGAGAGAGAGACTGGGGGGGTGAGAGAGACTGGGGGGGGTGAGAGAGACTGTGGGGAGGGCAGAGTGACTGGGGCGGATAGTCTATGGGGCAGAAAGACTGGAGAGACTGGGGGAAAGAGACTGGGGGGTGGGGACAGACTAGGGGGGAGCGAGAGACGGCAGGGAGAGAGACAGGGGGGAGAGAGAGAGAGACTGGGGGAGAGAGAGAGATTGGGCGAGAGAGAGAAACTGGGGTGGGAGAGAGAGAGACTGGGGGGAGAGAGAGCCTGGGAGGGAGAGAGAGACTGGGGGGGAAAGAGAGAGACTGAGGCAGAGAGAGACACTGGGAGGGAGAGGGAGACTGGGGATGAGGGAGAGATTAGGGAGTAGAGAGAGACTGGGGGAGAGAGATACTCGGCGGTGGGGGGTGAGAGACTGGGGCAGAGAGAGAGAGAATGGGGGAGAGGGAGAGACTGGGGGCAGAGAAGAGAGACTGGGGGGTAGAGAGACTGGGGGAGAAAGAGACTGGGGGAGAGAGAGAAACTGGGTGGAGAGAGAGTCTGGGCAAGGGAGAGAGAGACTGGAGGAGGGAGTGAGACTGGGAGGGAGAGCGACTGGGAGAGGGGAGGGAGACTGCGCGGGGGAGAGAGACCGGGGTGGGGGGTGGAGAGAGACTGGGGGGGAGAGAGACTGGGTGGAGAGCGAGACTGGGGGAGAGAGAGAGACTGGGAAGGGGGAGGAGACTGGGGTGTGGGGGGGGAGAGAGACTGGGAAAGAGAGAGACTGGGAGGGGGGAAGAGACTGGGGTGCAGGGGGGAGAGAGACTGGGGGAGAGAGAGACTGGGGAAGAGTGAGAGAGGCTGCGTGGGGGAGAGAGAGACTGGGGGGAGAGCGAGGCTGGGGGTGGAGAGAGACTGAGGGGGGGGAGAGAGAGAATGGGAAGAGAGAGAGACTGGGGAGAATGAGAGCTACTGGGGATAGAGAGAGACTGAGGAGGAGAGAGGGACTGGGGGGGGGCGGGGGTAGAGAGGAACGGGGAGAGAGAGAGCGAGAGAAAGACTGGGGGAGAGAGATACTGGGGAGGAGAGAGAATAGGGGGAGATAGAGAGATGGTGGGGGGAGATAGAGAGACTGCGGGGGAGAAAGAGCTACTGGGGGAGAGAGTGAGAGAGAGATAGACTGGGGAGAGAGAGAGAGATAGACTGGGGAGAGAGAGAGAAAGACTGGGGGAGAGAGAGACTGGGGAAAGTGAGAGATACTGGGGAGATAGAGAGAAACTGGGGGAGAGAGAGAGAGAGAGAGAGAGAGATAGACTGGGGAGAGAGAGAAAGAAAGACTGGGAGAGAGAGTGGCTGGGGGGAGAGAGAGACTGCGGGGAGTGAGACTGGGCGGGAGGCGGGGGCTGAGAGGCGGGGTGAGAGAGACTGGGGGTGAGAGAGGCCGGGGGAGTGAGAGAGACTGGGGTGGTGAAGAGAGACTGGGGGAGGGCAGCGAGACTGGAGGGGGGAGAGAGTGGGGAGTGGGGGGTGGGGAGTGGGGAGGAGAGGCTATGGTGGAGCGAGAGACTGCGGGGGAGAGAGACCGGAGGGCGGGGAGACTGGAGGGGGGAGAGAAACACAGTGGGGCGGGGCAGTGGAGAGACGGGGGCGAGAGAGACTGTGCGGGGAGAGAGACTGTAGGGGGGAAGAGAGAGACTGTGAGGGGAGAAAGAGACCATGGTGGGAGAGCACGACTGGGGTGGTGAGAGAGAGACTGAGGGAGCGGGGGAAGAAAGAGAGAGACTGTGGGGGTGGGAGAGAGAGAGAGATTGGGGACAGGAGAGAGAGACTTGGGGAAGAGAGACTGGGAGGAAGAGAGAGACTCGGGGGGGGGGGAGAGGTAGAGACTATGGGAGGAGAGAGAGAGAGTGGCGGGGGCGGGGGTGGGGTGGGGAGAGAGATTGGGGCAAAGAGAGAGAAACTGGGGCAGATAGAGAGACTGGGAGGGAGAGGGAGACTGGGAGCAAGGGAGAGACTGGGGGGTAGAGAGAGACTGGGGGAGAGAGATGGGGAGAGAGATACTGGGGAGAAAGAGAGATTGGGGGTGAGAGAGACTAGGGGAGAGACGATACTGGGGGGGAAGAGAGGGACTGGGTGTGGTGATTGAGTCTGGGGGGGAGTGAGAGAGAGACTGGGGTGGGGAAAGAGAGATGGGGCGGGGGGAGAAGAGAGACGGTGGGGAGAGAGAAAGACTGGGGGGCTGAGAGACACTGGGGGGCGAGAGAGACTGGGGAGAGCGAGAGAGAGTGGGGGGGGAGAGAGATTGGGCGTGAGAGAGAAATTGGTGTGGGAGAAAGAGACTGTTTGGGGTAGAGAGAGACTGTGGGGGGGAGAGAGAGGCTGGGGAGGTGGGATAGAGAGGCTGGGCGGGTGAAGAGAGTGGCTGGGGGGGGAGTGATTGACTTGGGAGAGAGAGAGACTGGGGGAGACAGAGACTGGGGCGGGGAGAGAGGATGGCGGGTGAGAGAGAGACTGCGGGGGGAGAAGAGAGACTGGGAGGGAGAGAGAGACTGGGAAGGGGAGATAGACTGGGAGGGAGAGAGAGCGAGACGGGGGGGAAGAGAGAGACTGGGGGGGAGCGAGAGAGAGTGAAGGGGGGAGAGAGACTGGGGGGAGAAGAGAGACTGGGGGGAGAGAGAAAGACTGGAGGGCTGAGAGACACTGGGGGGCGAGAGAGACTGGGGGGGGAGAGAGACTGGGGGGGGAGCGAGAGAGAGTGGGGGGGGGGAGAGACTGGGGGGAGAAGAGAGACTGGGGTGCTGAGAGAGACTGGGGGGGCAAGAGAGACTGGGGGGGAGAGAGACTGGGGGGAGAGAGAGACTGGGGTGCTGAGAGAGACTGGGGGGGGCGAGAGAGACTGGGGGGAGAGAGTTACTGGGGGGCTGAGAGAGACTAGGGGGGCGAGAGAGACTGGGGGCGTGGAGAGAGACTGGGGGGGCGAGAGAGAGACTGGGGGGTTAGAGAGAGACCAGGGGGGAGATAGTGACAGGGGGGGGGGGAGAGAGAGAGACTGGGGCCGAGAGAGAGAGAGACTGGCGGGGTGGGGGGAGAAAGAGACTGGTGGGGTGAGAGAGACTGCGGAGGGGGGAGATGCGTGAGAGAGAGACTGGGGGGGAGAGAGAGGCTGAGGAGGAGGCGAGAGAGTCTGGGGGCGGGGGGAGAGAGACTGGGGAGGGTGAGAGACTGCGGGGAGAGAAAGATTGGGGAGGGGTGGGTGGGGAGAGTGAGAGAGTGTTACTCTCACCGCATGTACTTTTGGGATCACTAGCCACTAGATGGCGTCACTGTTGGAGGCCATTGGGCTACATGCACGTGTGTGCAGCCAAGTATAAAAGCCCAGACTGTTTGTATATTAGTCACTTTGGGCCTTACTAAAGCAGAGCCAAGGCTATTCCTCTTGGAGTTAAACAGTATTCAGTCTAGCAGTTATTGCATACACAACATTTAGCGACGTGAAAACAAGAATCTTTGCATGTAAAAATGAGTACAATTGGATTGTTGGAGTGATTTGTGAAAGGAGAAGATTGGGCAGACTTTGTGAGCCGTTTGAGCCAGTTCTTCGTGGCCAACAAAATGGAGGAGGTCGGCGACACAGATCGGCGCCGGGTGGTGTTCCTCACGGTTTGCAGTCCAAAAATTTATGGTCTGATAAAGAATCTACTCCTGCCTGTGAGTCCAACAGAGAAGACGTATGAAGAATTGTGTACACTGGTACAGGACCACCTTAAGCCAGACGAAGGCATCATCATCTCGAGATACAGATTATACACGCACATTCGCTCATAGGTCCAGAATGCGGCGGAATTCGTTGTCGACCTGCGATGTCTAGTGGGGCCATGTAAGTTCGGGGCTGTGTTGGCAGACATGCTGCGGGACTTCTTCATAATCGGCATCAACCACGAGGTGATCTTGCGTAAACTACTGGCGGTGGAGACGTTGGACTTGAACAGGGCCTTCATGATCGCTCAATCATGCATAACGATGGATAGAAGTCTAAAGCAGATATCAGTGAAAAATCAAAACTCGACAAGTACTGTAAATATGATTGATTCGGCGTTCGGCAGAGTAGCACATGGCAGGGCCTATCCTACTGCGTACGCGAAACCTGTGGCTGCCCAAAGTCCGCCAGCGGGAATGCATCTGATTTCTCCGTGTTGGCGTTGTGGGGGAAATCACCGGCACCAGCTGTGCCAATTTAAGCTATATAGTTGGAAAGGCTGTCTGATAGTGGGGCATCTCCAGCGCAAGTATCCGCAGATGAGCAAGCGTGCTGCGACACAACATGTGGAGGATGATGGTCAGACTAGCGCGGATCTGGATACGCAATCCGAGGTACCAGAGGAGGAAGTGAATGGACAGTACTCGTTCCTAACTAAGAGCAAACCGATAATGATCAACATGAAATTTAATGGGGTGCCGGTATCGATGGAACTGGACACGGGGGCGAGTCAATCGAAGAAAGATAACTTCGATGGTATGAGACTGAATTGGCTTGGATAGACTGGCGAATGATACTTAAAGGGTTGACAATAGCTAGGAAATGGCAGACATTTAAAGATCACATGGATGAACTGCAACAATTGTACATCCCTGTCTGTCGTAAAAATAAAATGGGGAAGGTGGCTCAACCGTGACTAACAAATGAAATTACAGATAGTGTTAAATCCAAGGAAGAGGCATATAAATTGGCCAGGAAAAGCAGCAAACCTGAGGAGTGGGAGAAATTTAGAATTCAGCAGAGGAGGACTAAGGGTTTAATTAGGAGGGGGAAAATAGAGTATGAGAGTATGCTTGCAGTGAACATAAAAACTGACCGCAAAAGCTTCTATAGATAGGTGAAGAGAAAAAAGATTAGTGAAGACTAATGTAGGTCCCTTGCAGTCAGAAACAGGTGAATTTATAATGGGGAACAAGGAAATGGCAGACCAATTGAACAAATACTTTGGTTCTGTCTTCACTAAGGAAGACACGAATAACCTCCCGAAAATACTATGGGACTGAGGGTCTAGCGAGAAGGGGGAACTGAGGAAACTGAAGGAAATCCTTATTAGTCAGGAAATGGTGTTAGGGAAATTGATGGGATTGAAGGCCGATAAATCCCCAGAGCTTGATAATTGGCATCCCAGAGTACTTAAGGAAGTGGCCCTAGAAATAGTAGATGCATTGGTGGTCATTTTTCAACATTCCATGGACTCTGGATCAGTTCCTATGGATTGAAGGGTAGCTAATGTAACCCCACTTTTTAAAAAAGGAGGGAGAGAGAAAACAAGGACTTATAGACCGGTTAGCCTGACATCGGTGGTGGGGAAAATGCTGGAATCAATTATTAAAGATGTAATAGCAGTGCATTTGGAAAGCAGTGACAGGATCGGTCCAAGTCAGCATGGATTTATGCAAGGGAAATCATGCTTGACAAATCTTCTAGAATTTTTTGAGGATGTAACTAGTAGAGTGGATAAGGGAAAAACCAGTGGATGTGGTGTATTTGGACTTTCAAAAGGCTTTTGACAAGGTCCCACACAAGAGATTAGTGTGCAAAATTAAGGCACATGGTATTGGGGGTAATGTATTGACGTGGACAGAGAACTGGTTGGCAGACAGGAAGCAAAGAGTAGGAATAAACGGGTCCTTTTCAGAATGGCAGGCAGTGACTAGTGGGGTACCGCAAGGTTCAGTTCTGAGACCCCAGCTAATTACAATATATATTTATGACTTAGACGAAGGAATTGAATGTAATATCTCCAAGTTTGCAGATGACACTAAGCTGGGTGGCAGTGTGAACTGTGAGGAGGATGCTAAGAGGCTGCAGGGTGACTTGCACAGGTTAGGTGAATGGGCAAATGCATGGCAGATGCAGTATAATGTGGATAAATGTGAGATTATCCACTTTGGTGGCAAAAACAGGAAGGCAGATTATTATCTGAATGGTGACAGATTCGTAAAAGGGGGGGTACAATGAGACCTTGGTGTCACGGTACATCAGTCATTGAAAGTAGGTATGCAGGTACAGCAGGCAGTAAAGAAAGCAAATGGCATGTTGGCCATCATAGCAAGAGGATTTGAGTATAGGAGCGGGGAGGTCTTACAGCAGTGTACCTCACCTGGAATATTGTGTTCAGTTTTGGTCTCCTAATCTGAGGAAGGACGTTATTGCTATTGAGGGGGTGCAGCGAAGGTTCACCAGACTGATTCCCGGGATTGCAGGACTGACATATGAGGAGAGACTGGATCGACTGGGCCTGTATTCACTGGAGTTTAGAAGAATGAGAGGGGATCTCTTAGAAACATAGAAAGTAGTTGAGGCCAATTCACTAAATATATTCAAAAGGGAGTTAGATGAAGTCCTTACTACTCGGGGGATCAAGGGGTATGGCGAGAAAGCAGGAAGGGGGTACTGAAGTTGCATGTTCAGCCATGCACTCATTGAATGGCGGTGCAGGCTAGAAGGGCTGAATGGCCTACTCCTGTACCTATTTTCTATGTTTCTATGTTTCTATAAAATTCTGACGGGACTGGACAGGTTAGATGCAGGAAGAATGTTCCCGATGTTGGGGAAGTCCAGAACCAGGGGACATAGTCTAAGGATAAGAGGTAAGCCATTTAGCACTAAGATGAGGAGAAACTTCTTCACTCAGAGAGTTGTTAACCTGTGGAATTCCCTACCATAGAGAGTTGTTGTTGCCAGTTTATTGGAGATATTTAAGAGGGAGTTAGATATGGCCCTTACGGCTAAAGGGATCAAGGGTATGGAGAGAAAGCGGGAAAGGGGTACTGAGGTGAATGATCAGCCATGATCTTATTGAATGGTGGTGCAGGCTCGAAGAGCTGAATGGCCTATTCCTGCACCTATTTTCTATTTTCTATGAGATGAGGAGAAACTTTTTCACCCAGAGAATTGTGAACCTGTGGAATTCTCTACCACGGGATGCTGTTGAGTCCAGTTCGTTGGATATATTCAAAAGGGAGTTAGATGTGGCCCTTATGGTTAAAGGGATCAGGGGGTATGGAGAGAAGGCAGGAGTGGGGTACTGAAGTTGCATGATCAGCCATGATCATATTGAATGTGATGCAGGCTCGAGGGGTCGAATGGCCTACTCCTGCACCAACGACATCAAGGCAGGATGTCATCTTGGAACACGACAGTTCTGGGAACGGACTTCAGTCGACTCTCCATGTTCCTCTGAAATATTGCTGCAGCTGAGCGAATTCCAAAAGGGCACCTGTGATAAATAAACAGTCCTTTATGCGTGTTAATGCACGTAAGTCCCTTCGACATCTCGACCAGCTCCTGTGTCATGTAGGCCGACGTCAAATCCGGCTGGTGAACGACTTTCCCCCGGCTAGCATTTCAAACAAGTCACCAGCCTTCGGTAACGGGTACTGATCCTGTTTCGAAACCCTGTTGATCGTAGGCTTATAGTCTCCACAGATTCTGACCGTGCCATCACTTTTCAGCACAGGAACAATGGGGCTGGCCCATTCATTAAATTTAACCGGTATGATCCCTTCACGCTGGAGTCTATCCAGTTCGATTTCGACCTTTTCCCTCATCATATACGGAACTGGCCAAGCTTTATGATGGACAGGTCTTGCATCCAAGTTCCCATGTATCTGCACCTTGGCTCCTGTGAAGTTGCCGATGCCTGGTTCGAACAGCGAGGGGAACTTGCTCAGTACTTTATCCGATGAACATCTGAACAACATGGAAGAGGTTCAGCATCGTCTGGTCAAAGTGGGACTCAGACTGAAACGCTCGAAGTGCATCTTCATGGCACCAGAGGTCGAATCCCTGGGGAGGAAAATTGCTGCTGACGGCATCAGGCCCACGGATGCGAAAACCAAGGCCATCACGAATGCACCCAAGCCACAGAATGTGACGGAGCTGCGTTCGTTGCTGAGTCTACTCAACTACTTCGATAATTTCCTACCTAAATTGAGCACCTTATTAGAACCACTGCACATGCTGTTAAGAAAAGGCGACAACTGGATGTGGGGTGCGTCTCAAGACAGAGCTTTTGAGAAAGCCACTAATCTGCTTTGCTCTAACAAGCTGCTGGTACATTATGACCCATGTAAACATTTAGTATTGCCCTGTGATGCTTTGTCATATGAAATTGGTTGCATACTCCAACAAGCTAATAAGTCGGGTGACCTTCTATCTGTCACGTATGCTTCAAAAAGTTTGCCTAAAACTGAAAGAGCTTACAGCATGGTAGAGAAAGAAGCACTAGCCTGTGTGTATGGTGTTAAAAAGATGCATCAGTACCTGTTTGGTCTTCGGTTTGAACTGGAGACAGACCACAAGCCGCTTATTTCACTGTTCTCTGAAACAAAGGTATCAACATTAATGCTTCATCCCACATCCAGAGGTGGGCGCTGACATTATCCACTTATGATTATATCACTCGCCATCAATCTGGCACCGAGAATTATGCCGATGCTTTGAGCCGTCTGTCGTTGCCCACACCGGAGGTGGAAACGCAACAACCGGCTGATCTATTGTTAGTTATGGATTCTTCTGAGAGTGAAAGAACCCCTGTCACAGCTCAACAAGTTAAGACCTGGACCAGCCAGGACCCGATTTTATCGGTGGTGAAGAGTTGCATCCTCAAAGGTGATTGGTCTGCCATATCCAAGCAAATGTGCGAGGAGACCAAACCTTACATTTGTCACAAAGACGTACTGTCTATTCAGTCGGATTGTATATTGTGGGGCAATCGTGTTGTTATGCCCAAGAAAGGGAGAGAGAAATTTGTACATGAGCTACATAGCACACACCCCGGCATTGTGATGATGAAAGCCATCACCAGGTCTCATGTATGGTGGCCGGGAATTGACTCTGAGCTGGAATCATGTGTGCATCAGTGCAGCACTTGCATGCAGCTCAGCAAAGCACCAGCGGAATCGTCGCTGAGTCTGTGGTCGTGGCCGTCCAAACCATGGTCCAGGATTCACATAGACTTTGCAGGTCCCTCCCTGGGGAAGATGTTTTTAGTTGTGGTGACTGCATATTCGAAGTGCATAGAGTGTATAATCATGTCATCCAGCACATCCACAGCTACCATTGAGAATCTCAGTGTCATGTTCGCGACACATGGTCTGCCTGACATCGTTGTTAGCGACAAAGGATCGTGCTTCACCAGTCAGGAGTTGCAAGAGTTCATGAAACTCAATGGTATCAAACATGTAAGGTTAGCACCATTCAAACCTGCATCCAATGGGCAAGCAGAACGTGCTATCCAAATTATAAAGCAGAGTATGAAGCAAGTAACCCAAGGGTCACTGCAGACCTGCCTGTCATGCATACTGCTTAGTTACAGGACAAGATCACACACGCTTACCGGAGGTCTCGCCTGCTGAACTAATGATGAAGAGAGGTCTTAAGACCAAGCTATTTCTTGTACACCCTGACTTGAATAATCATGTTGAATATAGAAGACAAAGTCAGCAAGGGTATCACGATCGCATAGCTGTGTCACGCGATGTTCCTGTAAATGATCCTGTATATGTTCTGAATTATGGTCAGGGTCCCAAGTGGATCACTGGTACAGTCATGGCCAAGGACGGCAACAGAGTATTTATTGTCAAGCTCAAAAATGGGCAAACATGCAGGAAACATATGGATCAGACAAAGCCGCGGCACACCGACGAACCGGAACAGTCGGAGGAAGAGACAATCGACGACCAACCAACCTACCCCCCGAGTCTTCAGAGGACTCGGTGGTCATCAGTGAATTGGGACTTTCAATCACTGATATGTTCAATGAAAATGGACTTTTAATCCCTGACATGGCCAATGCCACTCCCACCAG
Source organism: Pristiophorus japonicus (assembly GCF_044704955.1). Classification (NCBI taxonomy): domain Eukaryota; kingdom Metazoa; phylum Chordata; class Chondrichthyes; family Pristiophoridae; genus Pristiophorus; species Pristiophorus japonicus. The sequence continues at coordinate 86,823,869 of NC_091990.1, read as the reverse complement.
CCACCCAGCCACCTGTCATCCAAGGCTGGAGTTGAACTGAGACGGTCAACCCGGGAGCGTAAAACACTGGACCGTCTCAATTAGTAAAAGACTGATAATATCTCAGAGGGGGGGTATTGTCATGTATGTACTTTTGGGATCACTAGCCACTAGATTGCGTAACTGTTGGAGGCCATTGGGCTGCATGCATGTGTGTGCAGCCCAAGTATAAAAGGCCAGCCATTTTGTATATTAGTCATTTTGGGCCTTAATAAAGCAGAGCCAAGGTCATACCTCTTGGAGTTAAACAGTACTCAGTCTAACAGTTATTGCCTACACAACAGAGAGAAACTGGGGGGTGGGGGGAGAGAGCCTGGAGGAGAGAGAGACTGTGGGGGAAGAGAGAGACTACGGGGGAAGAGAGAAACTGTGGATGGAGAGAGAGACTGGGGGGATAGAGAGAGAGAGACTGGGGTCAGGAGAGAGAGAGACTAGGGAGGGGAGAGAGAGACTTGGGGGGGAAGGGAGAGACTTGGGGGAACACTGGGGGGGAGAGAGAGACTAGAGGGGGGGAGAGAGAGAGAGATGGGGTGGAAAAGAGAGAAAGACTGGGGCAGAGAGAGAGAATGGGGCAGAGAGTCTGGGGTGGAGAGAGAGACTGGGGGGAGAGGGGAACTGGGGGGGAGAGAGAGACTGGGGGGCAGACAGAGACAGGGGAGAGAAATACTGGGGGGGGCAAGAGAGAGACTGGGGGGGTGAGAGAGGCTGGGGGGAGAGAAAGACTATTGGGGAGAGACTGGGGAGGGAGAGAGACGGTGGGGGGGGGGCGGAGAGAGAGACTGGGGAGGAGAGAGAGACTGGGGAGGAGAGAGAGACTGGGGAGGGGTCGGTGAGAGTGAGACTGGGGGTAGGGGAGAGAGAGACTGGGGGGAGAGGGGGACTAGGGGGTAGAGAGAGACTGCGGGGGGGAGAGAGAGACTGGGGGGGAGAGACTAGGTGGGTGGAGAGAGAGCCTGGGGGGTGAGACAGACTGGGGGAAGAGAGAGATTGGGGAGGAGAAAGAGACTGGGGGAGCTGAGCGACTGGGGAGTGGGGGGCGGTGGTGCGGAGGGAGAGTGAGACAGGAGGTAGGGGAGAGAGAGACTGGGGTGGGAGAGGGAGAGAGAGACTGGGGGCGGGGAGGAGAGAGACTGGTGTGGGAGAGTGTTACATATGCAATAACTCATTAGTACCGTGAACTCAGTCAGGTGCGAACTGACTCTACTTTATGAGCTCTCAAAGTGAGGATTAAACATGGAGGCTTTCTTTATATACAAGGGCTGCACGTGTGCGTCTGTGGACCAATGACCTCCGATGGTCGCTCCCCCTGGTGGCAGGTAAATCCAGGCATACATACATTACATCATTCCCCCCCAAGATCTTGGTATCAGTCCTATTTATAAATTGAGATGGTCCGGGGCTTTCCGCTCCCTAGTTGATCGTCTCAGTTCAATTCCAGATCTGGGTGAGCTCTCTGAGTCATTCATGACTTGAGGCTGGGTAGCCAATCTAATGGGAGTGGCAGTGTCCATGTCGGGGATTCAAGGTCCAGATTCATTAACAACAGAGGGCTGAATATGAATCAGTTGGTCATTGATGGTGTCTTCTTCAAGCTGTTCCGGTTCATCTGTGTGCCGCAATTTCATCTGATCAATGTGCCTCCTGCATGTTTGCCCATTAGTGAACCTGACAATAAGCACCCTGTTACCCTTCTTGGCCGTAACAGTGCCAGTGACCCACTTGGGGCCTTGACCATAATTTAGCACATACACAGGATCATTAATAGAGATGTCGCGTGACACGGCAGTGCGATCATGATACCACTGTGGATGTTGACGTCTGTTTTCGACGTGATCGTTGAGATCAGGGTGGACAAGTGAGAGCCTGGTCTTGAGACCTCTCTTCATCAACAGCTCAGCAGGGGGGACCCCGGTAAATGGGTGGGGTCTCGTCCTGTAACTAAGCAGTATGCATGGAAAGCGAGTCTGCAAAGAACCATGAGTTAACCGTTTCAGGCTCTGATTGATGGTTTGAACGGCCCGCTCCGCCTGACCACTGGACGTGGGTTTGAATGGTGCTGACCTTATGTACTTGATACCATTGAGTCTCATAAACTCTTGAAACTCCAAACTCGTGAAGCACGATCCGTTGTCGCTTACAATGATGTCGGGCAGACCATGAGTGGCGAACATGGCACGAAGGCTCTCAATGGTGGCTGTGGATGTGCTGGATGACATGATTGCACATTCTATCCATTTGGAATACGCATCCACCACCACCAAAAACATTTCGCCCAAGAAAGGACCCGCATAGTCGATGTGGATCCTCGACCATGGTTTGGATGGCCACGACCACAGACTTAGCGAGATTCCACTGGTGCATTGCTTAACTGCATGCAAGTGTTGCACTGATGCACACATGACTTCAAATCAGAGTCAATGTCAGGCCACCAAACGTGAGACCTGGCAATGCCTTCATCATCACAATACCGGGATGGATACTGTGTAAATCCCATATAAATCTCTCCCTGCCTTTCTTGGGCAGAAGAACATGATTACCCCATAGCAAACAATCAGATTGAATTAACAGTTCGTCTTTGCGACGGTTGTAAGGTTTGATCTCATCACACACTTCCCTGGGAATGGCCGACCAATCACCACTAAGGACACAAAGTTTTACAACCGATAAGATCGGATCCTGGCTGGTCCAGGTGCTACCTTGTTGAGCAGTGACAGGCGATCCTTCATCTCAAAGGCATCCATGACCAACAGTAGGTCTGCGGGCTGTGGCATTTCCACCTCCGGCGTGGGCAACGGTAAACGGCTCAATGCATCGGCACAATTCTCGGTGCCAGGTCTATGGTGAATGACATAATCATAGGCAGATAATGTCAGTGCCCACCTCTGGATGCGGGACGGCGCGTTGGTATTGATACCTCTATGCTCTGAAAACAAAGATATGAGCGGCTTGTGATCGTTTCAAGCTCAAAACGAAGCCCAAACAGATACTGGTGCATCTTTTTAACCCCATATACGCAGGCTAAAGCTTCTTTCTCCACCATACCGTAGGCTTTTTCTGCTTTAGACATGTATCTCGACACATAAGCAACGGGTTGTAGTTTGCCCGACTCATTGGATTGTTGGAGCACGCAACCAACCCCATGTGATGAAGCATCACAGGCCAATGCTAAACCTTGCACGGGTCATAATGTACCAGAAATTTGTTGGAACAAAGCAGATTTCTAGCCTTCTCGAAGGCCCTGTCTTGAGATACACCCCAAACCCAGTTGTCGCTTTTTCTGAGCAGCATGTGCAGTGGCTCTAATAATGTGCTCAATTTAGGTAAGAAATTACCAAAGCAGTTGAGAAGACCAAGGAACAAATGCAGCTCCGTCACATTCTGGGGTCTGGGTGCATTTTTGATGGCCTCTCTTTTCAAGTCCGTAGGCCTGATGCCATCTGCAGCAATCTTCCTTCCCAGGAATTCGACTTCCAGTGCCATAAAGACGGACTTTGAACATTTCAGCCTGAGCCCCACTTTGTCCAGATGACGTAGAACCACTTCCAGGTTGTGCAGGTGCTTGGGCAGTGTCACGACCTGTGACCAGAATGTCATCTTGGAACACGACAGTTCCAGGGACGGACTTCATGTTTCTCTGAAATATAGCTGCAGCTGAGCGAATTCCGAAAGGACACCTGTTATAAATGAACAGCCCTTTACGAGTATTGATGCACGTGAGTTTCTTCGACGATTCGACAAGCTCCTCTGTCATATAGGCTGATGTGGTGATCCAATTTGATGAACGACTTTCCCCCAGCTTCGTTGCAAACAGGTCATCAGCCTTTAGAAACGGGTACTGAACCTGTTTCGAAACCCGGTTGATCGTAACCTTGTAGACTCCACAAATCTTGACAGTGCCATCACTCTTCAGCACAGGAACAATGGGACTGGCCCATTCATTAAATTCAACCGGTGAAATGACCCATTCATGTTGGAGTCTGTCCAGTTCGATTTCGACCTTCTCCCTCATCATGTATGGGACCACCCGGGCTTTGTGATGGACGGGTCTTGCATCCGAGTCCAGGTGGATCTGCACCTTGGCTCCCGTGAAGTTGCCGATGCCCGGTTCAAACAGCGAGGGATATTTGCTCAGCACTTGAGCACATGAAGCATCAGCCACCGATGACAAAGCTTTAATATCGTTCCAGTTCCACTTTATTTTTTCGAGCCAACTCCTGCCGAACAGCGTTGGATCATTGCCTGGAACGATCCACAGCAATAGTTCATGAACCACCCCGTCGTACGACACCCTGACTGCTGCACTGCCAATCACTGGTATGAGCTCTTTGGTGTAGGTAAGCATTTTTGCATTTACTGGACTCAGCTTGGATTTCACGGCCTCGGTTTCCCACAGCTTTTCGAAAGTCCTCTGGCTCATAATTGACTGACTCGTACCCGTGTCTAATTCCATAGATACCGGCACGCCGTTCAATTTTACTTCAATCATTATTGGTTGACTCTTTGTCAGCAACGAATGTACACTATACACTTCCTCCTCGGGTATCTCGGGTTGTATTGCCGGATCCGTTCCGGATCGGTCATCATCATCCACGTGGTGTGTCGCAGCACACTTGCTGAGCTGCGGACACATCCGCTGAAGGTGCCCCATTTTCGCACAGCCTCTACAAATGTACTGCCTGAAACGGCACTGATGAGGCCGATGATCGCCCTCACAACGCCAGCAGAGTGAAATCAGATTCGTGCCCAATGGCGGACTTCGAGTAGCTACAGGTTTCACAAACACAGTCGGGTAGGTCCTGCCAGGTGCAGCTCTGCCAACCGAAGACACAATCTGGTGCACAGTACTTGCTGTGGAGTTCCGACTCTGTGAGGATATTTGCTTTGTACTATCGTCCGTGGTCAGGCAAGCCTGGGAGATCGTAATAGCCCTGCTCAGATCCAGCGTCTCCGCAGCCAGCAGCTTCCGCAGGATCACCTCGTGGTTTATGCCTATTACAAAGACGTCGCTCAGCATGTCTTCCAACGCGATTCCAAACTTACACGGCCCAACGAGACGTTTCAGGTCGGCAACAAATTCTGACACGTCCTGGCCCTCAGAACGAACATGTTTGTAAAAGCGATATCTTGAGATAATGATGCCTTCTTTAGGATTGAGTTGGTCCTGAATCAGAGCACACAATTCCTCATAGGTCTTTTCCATTGGACGTGCATTTGAGAGCAGATTCTTTATGAAGCCATAGATTTTTGGACCACAAACCATGAGGAAAACCGTCTTGCGCCTAACTGTGTCAGCGTCTTCATCCATCTTGTTGGCCATGAAGTACTGGTTGAGGCAATCTGTAAAATCCTCCCAGTCCTCTCCCTCCACGAATCGCTCCAGGATTCCAACGGTGCTCATTTTTTTTCATGTGTGAAAGCTCGTATTATGCTTTGTCACCAAATGTTGCGTATGCAATAACTCAATAGGCTTAGTACCGTGAACTCAATCAAGTGCGACCTGACTCTACTTTGCTGATGTTATGTAGCTAACTATATAATACTTGCCACCAGAGGGTGCGACTGTTGGAGTCCTAAATGGTCACCTGCACACAAGTGCAGGGCCAGTATAAAAGGTTGGCTGCCATGTTGTTTAAGCACTCTGGAGTTGTAATAAAAAGACTAAGGTCACACTAAGTTTAGCTCACAGTACTCAGCTTCGTGGAGTTCTTCTATACACAACAATTGGCGACGAGTAACAAAATATGAACCTTCACGCAACCATGGCTGCCGTTGGAATATTAGACAGATTCGTAGAGTGTGATGATTGGGAAGCCTTCATTGAGCGTCTCAACCAGTACTTCATGGGCAACGAGCTGGAAGGAGACACTAATGCGGCCAAGCGCAGGGCGATTCTCCTCACCGTCTGTGGGCCTAAAAGATGCTCGCAATGACTAAACCAATGGAGAAGGAAGTTACAGAGTTGTGCACGCTGGTTCGGGACCACCTCAAGCCGAAGGAGAGTATCCTCATGGCCAGATATTGTTTTTACACGCACCATCGCTCCGGGGGCAGGACATGGCAGATTATGTCGCCGACCTGAGACACCTCGCGGCACCTTGCGATTTTGGAGCTGCGTTGGGGCAAATACTGCAGGGCTTTTTCATGCTGGGCATCAGCCATGAATTCATTCTTCAAAAGCTGCTGGCTGCCGAAACCCTGGACCTGAGCAGGGCCGTCGCGATCACCCAAGCCTGCATGGCCACGGACGATAACACCAAACAGATATCTCCTCAACATTGAAGCTCACCGGCAAGTATTGTACATAAAATGACGTCGCTAGCAGGCTGAACTGTATATGGCAGGGCTTATACGTCTGCGGCTGTGAGACCTGTGATGACTCAGAGTCCGCCATCGGGGGTGAACGTGAATCCATTAGCACCATGTTGGCGCTGCAGGGATAATCATCGGGCCCATCAATGTCGATTGAAGCACTATGTGTACAAAGGCTGCGCAACAATGGGGCACCTCCAGCGAATGTGCAAATGTACTGTGACATACCACGTGACAGAGGATGATCGATCCGGCACGTATCATGCAGCACAGGCAACTCAACACGAGGAAGAAGTGTATGGGGTACATACCTTCACCACCAAGAGCCCTCCTATAATGCTGAAAGTCAAATTAAATGGAGTTCCAGTATCCATGGAGTTGGACACAGGTGCGAGTCATTCAATAATGAGACAGAAGGCTTTCGAGAAACTGTGGGGCAATAAAGCACAAAGGCCCAAACTGAGCCCGATTAATACAAAGCTGCGTACCTAAAACAATGAGCTCATACCAGTCATTGGAAGTGCAGCAGTGAAGGTAGCGTATGATGGAGCTGTGCATAACCTATCATTGTGGATTGTTCCAGGCAATGGCCCAACGCTGTTCGGCAGAAGCTGGCTAGAAAAGGTTAGATGGAATTGGAACGACATCAAAGCACTGTCTTCATTGGATGACACCTCATATGCTCAAGTACTGAGCAAGTTTCCCTCGCTATTCAAACCAGGCATCGGCAACTTCACAGGCGCCATGGTACAGATCCATCTCGGCCCCGATGCACGGCCTGTCCATCACAAGGCTCAGGCGGTTCCGTACATGATGAGGGAGAAGATCGAGATCTAACTGGACAGACTCCAATGCGAAGGAATCATATCGCCAGTCGAGTTCAACGAGTGGGCCAATCCAATTGTTCCGGTGTTGAAAAGTGATGGCACGGTCAGAATTTGCAGAGACTACAAGGTAACGATTAACCAAGTCTCACTACAGGACCAATACCCGCTGCCCAAGGCGGATGACCTGTTCGCAACATTAGCGGGGGGGGAAATCGTTCACCAAGTTGGGCCTAACCTCTGCCTACATGACACAGGAGCTGGCTGAATCTTCCAAAAGACTGACGTGCATCAACACACACAAAGAGCTGTTTATATACCACAGGTGCCCTTTCGGGATTCACTCGGCTGCAGCCATTTCCAGAGAAACATGGAAAAGTTTGCTGAAATCCGCGCACCGTTGTGTTTCAAGACAACATCCTGATCACTGGTCGTGACAGCATCAAACACCTTCACAATCTGGAAGAGGTTCTAAGTCGCCTGGACAGAGTGGGACTCAGGTGAAACGCTCCAAATGTGTTTTCCTGGTGCCAGAAGTCGAATTTTTGGGGAGAAAGATTGCAGCAGATGGCATCAGGCCCACCGATTCAAAGACAGAGACCATCAAGAATGCACCCAGACTATAGAATGTGACGTAGCTGCGTTCGTTCCTGGGACTTCTCAACTATTTTGGTAACTTTCTACCTGGGTTGAGCACATTGTTAGAGCCTTTGCACATGTTGCTACTTAAGGGTGATGACTGGGTTTGGGGCAAATCTCAAGACATAGCCTTTGAGAAGGCCAGGAACCTGCTATGTTCAAACAAGTTACTTGTACACTATGACCCATGTAAACGCTTAGTGCTAGCTTGTGACACCTCATCGTACGGGGTCGGCTGTGTGTTACAACAAGCCAATGTATCGGGCAACCTCCAACCGGTTGCATACGCGTCTAGAAGTCTGTCTAAGGCTGAGAGAGCCTATAGTATGGTCAAGAAAGAGGTGTTAGCATGTATATATGGGGTAAAGAAAATGCACCAATACCTATTTGGACCGGTTTGAGCTTGAAACTGACCACGAGCCGCTAATTTTGCTGTTTTCAGAGAGCAAAGGTATAAACACCAATGCTTCGTCCCGCATACAAAGGTGGGCACTAACATTATCCACTTGTGACTGTGTTATCCGCCACAGACCAGGCACTGAAAACTGTGCCGATGCTCTCAGCCGGCTACCATTACCCACCACTGGGGTTGAAATGACGCAGCCGCAGACGTGTTACTGGTCATGGATGCTTTTGAGAGCGAGGGGTCACCCGTCACAGCTTGTCAGATCAGGACCTGGACCAGCCAGGATCCTGTGCTATCATTAGTAAAGAGTTGTGTCCTAAATGGGAACTGGTCGGCCGTTCCCAGGGAAATGCAAGATGAAATTAAGCCGTTTCATTGACACAAAGATGAAATGTCCATCCAGTCGGATTGTCTCTTAGGGGGTAATCGCGTGCTTTTGCCAAAAAAAGGCAGGGAAACGTTTATACGCGACCTACACAGTACCCACCCAGGCATTGTCATGATGAAGGCAATTGAAACGTCGCATGTTTGGTGGCCCGGCACTGACTTGGACTTGGAGTCATGCGTGCATCAGTGCAACACTTCTCGCAACTGAGCAATGCACCAAGGGAGGCTCCACTGAGTCTGTGGTCATGGCCCACCAAACCGTGGTCCAGGATCCACGTAGATTTTGCCAGCCCCTTTCTAGGAAAGATGTTTTTAGTAGTAGTGGACGCTTACTCCAAATGGATTGAATGTGTAATCATGTCATCCAGCACGTCCACAGCCACCATTGAAAGCCTCCGGGCCATGTTTGCCTCCCATGGCTTGCCCGACATCCTTGTCAGCGACAATGGACCGTGTTTCACCAGCTCGGAATTCAATGAGTTTATGACCTGCAATGGTATCAAGCATGTCAGGTCTGCACCGTTTAAGCCCGCGTCTAATGGTCAAGCAGAGCGGGCAGTCCAAACAATCAAGCAGAGCATGAAACGCATGACGGACGGCTCCCGACAGACCCGCTTGTCTTGCATTCTGCTCAGTTACCGGACGTGACCCCACTCGCTCACTAGGGTTCCCCCGGCAGAATTGTTAATGAAGAGAGCCCTCAAAACCAGGCTCTCCCTAGTCCACCCGGATCTTAATGATCATATGGAAACCTGGAAACGCCGGCAGAACATGTACCACGATCGCGCGGCTTTCTCACGTGACAGTGACGTTAACGACCCTGTGTTTGTCCTGAATTACGGTCATGGTCCCAAGTGGGTTTCTGGCACTGTTTTGGCCAAGGAAGGGAATAGGGTGTTTATAATCAAACTGTTAAATGACCAAACGTGCAGAAAGCATTTAGATCAGACCAAATTGCGATTTACTGACAACCAGGAACAACTTGAAGAGGACATCACCATCGACGATCCACCAAAACACAGCCAGCCAGCAATCGACCTCGCTGTCAATCACGAGGATGAACCCACCATTCCTGACAGTCCAGTGCAGCAATGCTCCGGCCAACTCACAAACAGGTTTTGAACTTAGACGATCAACCAGGGAGCGAAGAGCTCCAGATCGCCTCACATTGTAAATAACTTGTACCGAAGACTTGCCACCAGAGGGCACGACTGTTGGAATCCTAATGGTCACCTGTACACACGTGCAGGGCTAGTATAAAAGGTTGGCTGCCATGTTGTTTAGGCACTCTGGAGTTGTAATAAAGAAGACTAAGGTCACACTAAGTTTAGCTCACAGTACTCAGCCTCGTGGAGTTCTTCTATACATAACATGTTTCGGAACCTCCCTGTGTCCGTGGAGCGCAATCCTTCCCTTTGCCAAGTTCACCCCCCCCCCCACCGCCTACCACGTTGAACTCACACGTTGAGCTGCGCTGGACATTACTCAACATTATTGCCGCTGACTGTCCCGGCGGGTTTGAGATCGTTTTGACACTTGTACGGTTGTGCAGCAAGACTAACTTGCTGTTTTTAAAATGGAGAGAGAAGGGGTCCGATAGAGCCCCACGGGGGAAATTGCCCCGGAGCTTTAGGCGGCGTGGTGCCGGTATCGCCGTGCCCCCGGACTGGTGCACGCACAGCCACTTATCGCCCCGCGGGGGAAATTGCAGCTGTGCTGCCTGGGGTGCCCTGGCCGCCCAGAAAGGGCCACCAGCATTTGTTTTTGTAATAAGAGAGAATGCTGGAAATCTCAGTGGGTCAGGCAGCATCTGTGTATTGAAGAACTCTGGTTTCTCTCTCCACGGATGCTGCTTGATCCGCTGAGATTTCCAGCATTGTCTGTTTTTATTTCCGATTCTAGCATCGGCAGTGTTTTGCTTTTGCATTTTTTTTTGGGGGCGGGTGACCATTTCAGACAGCACGACAATGGTTTGGCCGGGCCACCACCAGGGAGCCCCGCATTCCCTCTTGGGTGCCGGGTCAGTGGCCCGGCCGAAACCCTCCCTGGTGGCCCAGTGGGCACCACGGAAGTAGACACAGAGTTGGCAGCGGCTCACCCCGTTCAGAGAAGGGGAGGGACGTTGCGATGTGTCGTGTTGAATGACAGGGCCGCGCTCCTGCCCCGCCTCCGATAGCGGTCACACAATCGCTTCACGTTAAAGACCCGGATTCTGGGTCACACTCCTTCCCTTGGCACCGGGCGATAAATCTTCACCTTATTCGAATGATGCGCCCCAAACCTGGCACGGGGCAATTTCGTCCCCTAGGTTTTCATCTTTGCGGGCTAGATTCTGCACTTTTGTGCAGATCGCCCAAATATGGGCGTTATTTCCGGCGTGGGCGGTAAAAATGGGTTTTCAGATCGCTGGCTTCTCGCCCATTCTCAAAGCTCCTGGGGCTAGAACCTCCACTTTTTTGTCTGCTTAACACGCATTTAACGCCCATTTAACCGCTGAAATGACGTATAACGCCCAGATATCTCCCATTTTGGCACAAAATGGAAACTGATGGGCTTTTTTAGGAGACTTATCGGCGAGAGTTATTTTCCCCATGTGCTTAACGGCAAGAAAAAATATTACCACCCGCCCACTTTTTTGGGGCGGAATCAGCAGAATGAACAAATTCATAAGAACATAAGAATTAGGGACAGGAGTAGGCCATCTAGCCCCTCGAGCCTGCTCCGCCATTCAACAAGATCATGGCTGATCTGGCCATGCTGATAGCCAGGAACACTGGTGGCAGAGGCCTCCCAGTGGTCCCGGAGCGTGGCACTGCACCCCAAGGTGCCACACCCCCATTGCTAATGACATATGAGAGCCAGGGGGAAGATCTTGCTTCTGGCCCAGAGGACATTCCCAACTCGGGACCGTCCTCTCCTATATCTATCCAAACAGCGGTTCTGCCGTCATCCCCCAAATGAAGCATTGCCTGAGGAGCTCCTTGGCCAGGCTGCTTGGAGTCAGGAGGGGAAGGGGAAGGGATAGAGGTGGGGAGGAGAAGCTGGGGGAGGAAAGTGAGGTGCATGGCTGCAGGTGTTGTCTGGGGCATATGTTTAGGTTGCTGCTGCTATTTTGGTGGGAGGGTCGGGGCAAGGGGCAAGTGGGCTACCTTGTTGGTTTGCATTTGTGTTCTGTATTGCGGGAAATGGGGACCATTGTAATGATGTAAATGGCCATAATATCGCCCAGCATTACTTTCCGCATGGAATTAACGCTGAGATTCAATAACAACGCCTGGTGACTGTTTTTTGATGTAAAGAGCAAATTTACCCAAACTAGCAGCCATGGAGATCGCCCACCGTCAATTTCACCACCTCGCACACATATCGCCCAGAATATCACCCACTCAAAAAACTGCCCACAAAAAGTGGAACTAACCGGGACGAATGCCAGCGGTGTGGCTGGCATTTGTTAAATCCCACTCTTACGTGAGGAGCTGATATTGGAAAGATTTGCCTGAAAGAGCGCTGATGTGAGTGACAACGCTGACACACTGCTGTGTGTGTGCAGCTCAGACATCAATGGTGCCCATCACCTTGGTGCCAGTTAAAGTTTACGTTGATTGATGTAAAGTTGTAGTTAACCCTTTCACAGTAAGGAATCACCAGTGTGTAATGGTCCAGCTATCTGAGACAACAAGGTTATGTTCAATAACAAAAGTTTAATACCAACATTGGTCTGAAATCATAAGTAATACAGCCAATAAGACCCAACCCCCTCCCACATCCCACTTTTTCCACCATTGACATCAATCACATGTTCAACATATCCAGCAACACAGAATACAAAGGCAAAACAGGAGCGTGGTCCCCTCCACCCATACATTACAACAAATTACATACACCCAGATGGAGATATAACACAGCCATCACCTGCGCACATGCACCTCACTTTCCTACCCCCCTCCCCTTCTTCTCCCCACCTCTACCCCTTCCCCTCCTCGCTCCACAGAGCCTGGCTGAGGAGCTCCTCAGGTGGTGCTACATTGTGGGGGGGATGAAGGCAGACGCGGTAGTTGCATGGGTACGGGAGCAGGGGCTGCTGAGGGGGCAAAATTCTCTGATGCAGAAGCAGGATCTTGGTCCTTGCTCTCATCTGTTGTTCACAGTGGTGGTGTGGAACCTCGGGGTGGAGTGCCGCGCTCGGGGACCACTGGGAGGGCTGTGGCAGCAGTGTTCCTGGCTATCGCATCCAGGGACTCTGCCATGCATGGAATGTACTTGGTCATGGTGGCCTGGTATCGGGATATGCCCCCCAAAGTTTCGATGAGTTGGTCACCAATGTCTACAGTCCTCCTGGACAACTGAACCATCTCTCCGCTCTCATATCGCGCTCGTGGAACAGACCTGCCGCGTCCACGAGGCCTCCGTGGGGTTGGCGCCGCCCTGGGACAAATGGGGTGCCCTGTGGAGAGGTGCTTGAGGTCGGCACCTCCAGAGTGGAGGCGGGAATGACCTGAGGCCCACTAGATGGCCTTGGGGTGGAATGGGTTCTGGAGCGTGGCAATGCAGGTTCTTCGAAGTCCGCGCTCTCATCCATCAAGAACAGACCCAGCAGATTGACGGGCGAGAATCGGAGCTCCTCAGCACCAGATGTAGTAGGATCGTCCGCCGACTCCTGCCCCGCGCCCCCACCTTCTGGCCTCTGTGGTCTTGCCTGGGGCCGCGCTGCTGGCTGAGCTGCAAGACACAAATGAGGTTATTAGAGAAGAAGGGGGTGCTAGGGTGACAAGGTGAGTCAAGCGCTACCCACAGCATATACACGACAAAAGCACCATCTCTCTCAAAATCATCGCAGACATCACATTTCATGACCATCAACACCTTGTGCATTGCAGTGATTTTCATTAGGCCAGCATTATTTCTATGACACTTTTATAAATCACCTATCATATATGATTGTTCGGATATGAGTGGGTGTGGCATCTATTGACTTTACATGATGCAATGGTGTAAGCTTTACACACGTGGCATCACTTCAGGGTCTGCAGATGCGTCCGTGGCTCTCCGGAGTGCTTCCCCACGAGTGCGAGCACCTGCTCCTCCATCTCAGTGATGTTGCTGGGAACTGGTGACCCCCCACCCGTTTGCCTCTGCATGGACCTCATCGTTGATAGCTTCTTCTGTAAAAGGTGACAGGATGACATGGCATGAGATCATTGCGTGATATCATTGCTACAGAGACTGATACAACACATAACCGACAGATATAATCATGATTATTATGATTATTATCATTCTTTACCGAAAGACATTCACCGTGACCGCAGGCTTTGTGGAAAACATTCCCGGTAAAAATGGAAGACCTCACATCTGCTGATAGTCTCTCATGACTGTTACAAATCAAATGATATAAATACACAAGTACATGTAAATCAATGTAATACTTACTCTTGCGGATCCCACAAAGTCGTTCCATCGTTTGCGGCATTGGTTGCCCTCACGTACCCCGTTGGTCACCGAAGAGACCACCTCTGCTATCTCGGTCCATATCCTCTGGTATGCCTTTGGGGTGGGCCTCCCACGCCCTCCCTGTGTCAAATCACCCCAGCGTAACTCGATCTCCTGCAGAAGGAAGGCACTTGCCTTGTCCGAGAACCTCCTGGCTCTTTTGCGGCCTCCAATGTGCTCCTCTCCCAGCTCACTGCTCTCGCCTGCTGTGATGCCTCCTCCTCTCCCTCCATTATAGGCCAAATTCGGGCAAATATGTGGCTGTTAACAGCTGCTTTTTGTTTGCCTACTTGCTGTGAAGCTCTAAAGTCTCCCTCCTTCCTCCCAAAGCAGCCACACCACACCCAGCCACGCCTTCAGTCCCTCTGAGCTCCCTCTCTCTCTATCTCCTCTTCTGCGCATGTCATGATGACCCTTGACCTCCTAACTCCCATTTTCAAAAATATAAACTAGGTATTTTGAGAATGGGCGAGAAGCTGATGATCTGAAAACCCTTTTTTACCGCCCACGCCAAATAACGCCCATTTTTGGGCGATAAGCTCAAAAGTGGAGGTTCTAGCATCTAGTCTCCATTTTTAAAATTAGGCGGGCGATCTGAAATGGGCAGTAGCGTTAAATCTCTCTGACCTTCTGCTGTAAAGTGTCGCTGTCCTTAGCAACGGCAGGGCAACGCTCGTTTCCCACGATTCAGGAGGTCAGGGGTCATCATTACATGCGCAGAAGAGGAGACAGAGAGAGAGGGAGCAGAGAGGGACTGAAAGCGTGTGTGGCTGTGATGTGTGCTTGTTTGTCTGTTGTGCGAGGCACAAGGGAGATTCACGAGCAGCAAAAAGCCTACTTAGCACCAAGAACATAGTTGGCCCCGAGTTTTTGTCCAACAAATAATACATAAAATGGAAGGGATGGAGGAGGCCCTGGAGCTGTTAGCCAGGAACACTGGTGGTAGAGGGATCCCAGTGGTCCCGGAGCGTGGCACTGCACCCCAAGGTGCCACACCCCCATTGCTAACGACATATGAGAGCCAGGGGGAAGATCTTTCTTCTGGCCCGGAGGACATTCCCAACTCGGGACCATCCTCTTCCATATCCATCCATCAGCAGTTCTGCCGTCATCCCTCCCAACGAAGCATCGCCTGAGGAGCTCCTTGGCCAGGCTGCTTGGAGTCAGGAGGGGAAGGGGAAGGGATAGAGGTGGGGAGGAGAAGCGGGGGGAGGAAAGTGAGGTGCATGGCTGCAGGTGTTGTTTGGGGCATATGTTTAGGTTGCTGCTGCTATTTTAGTGGGAGGGTCGGGACAAGGAGCAAAGGGGCTACCTTGTTGGTTTGCATTTGTGTTCTATATTGCGGGAAATGGGGACCATTGTAATGATGTAAATGTAATAAATTTGTTGTGGCTGGGGCAGTGGTGGGGTGGGTGTGTTTTACAGATATATTTAAAATTTCAGACAAATGGTCGTATTAAATGTTTTTTATTTAACATAACTTGTTGCGCATTGTCTCAGATAGCTGCACACACTGGTGATTCCTTAACATGAAAGGGTATAATTACACTTAACTTGAATCACCTTAAACTTTAACTTTCACCAAGGTGATGCACAGCATAATGTATGACCTGCACACCCAGCAGTGTATCAGCTTTGTAAATACCACCAACGTTCTTTCAAGCAAAGCGCTCATTGATGAGCTCCTGATGTAAAGCTCTTGCAGCTATGATGCCACCACAGGCCATTTCCTGTGGTCTACAGGCGGGTGGGGGCATGGCTTCAGCGTCAGCTTGATTGTCTGGCCCAAAGTCCTTGTCCTCCTCTTCCTCTCTCTCCTGAGGTGGACCGTCAGACCGTTCTGGCAATTCTTGTCCCCTCCTGATAGCCAGGAGTCCCCTCTTGTGCAGCATGCAGCACACCACCACGAATTGAGCTACCTGCTCAGGGTGGTATTATAATGGTCCAGGCATCTAAAGTGATGCTTAAGCACTCCAATGGTTTTCTCGATGATATTGAGTGGCTCTGTGGCTCTCGTTGTATCGCTTCTCGGCCTCAGTGTGGGCGCCACTCAGGGGGGCCATCAGCCAGGTGGCGAGGCCATATCCTTTGTCACCAAACATCCAGCATTGACCTTGTGGTTGACTTGTAAACATGTGAGATACAATGCTCTCACACAGGATGTGAGCATCATGGATGCTGCCTGGAAATTTGCCATTCACTGCCATAATAATTTGCTGATGGTCAACAACGAGTTGCACATTCAGAGAGTGCATTCCCTTGCGATTTCTGAAAACCTCTGCATCTTGAAAAGGTGCCCGCATCGCGATGTGCGTACAGTCTATTGCTCCCTGCACCTTGGGGAAGTTAGCAATTCTGTAGAATCCTAAAGCCCTTTTAGTCTGAGCCTCCCTGGTCATGGGGAAGCTGATAAAGTTTATCCTGTGCGTGTAAAGGACTTCAATGACCTGTCTAACGCAGCAATGTGTGGCATGCTGAGATATAGCGCAAATTTCGCCAGCTGTGGTCTGAAAAGAACCCAATGTGTAGAACGACAGTGCCGCAGTAACCTTGACCTCGACGGACAGTGTGGTCCTGATACAGATCTCCCCTTATGAGTTGGCATATCTCACTGATAACCTCTTTGTGGAAGCGCAGTCTCAGAAGGCAGGTGGCACCACACAAGTTGAGGTAAGACTGCTTCTCCCTGTACTTGCAGGGGGTGTAACGTCTGGTCCTCCTCATCAGTCTGGCATGTCTTACTTTGGGCACATAATGCTAATCTTGAGTCTGCAGTATGTAATTGGTCATCCAGAGTGGGTGAGAAATGAAAGGCCACATTGCAATAGCTCTCTGTTTTCCACCGATTGGTCACAAAAATGAATGCCCCAAAGAAGACACCTATTAAATTCCAATCGTCCACAGTAAGATAAGATGTTTGTTCGGATGTTCACATCACCTCCAAACACCTCCAGAATACATCTGACTCCTCCGAGGTTGAAGCAGAGCAGCCTTTTAAATGATGCGACCTGCAATTTAGAATATGGCATCCAGACCGCTGTGAGTAGTTCCGGTTAGTTCAACTTTTTCACAGCGGTTTTTTCAGCGAGCGATATTGTCGACAAGATGTGTGCGAGGTGCCGAAAGTAAAGCTGGGCGATATACTGAGCAAATGTGATCTTTATGACAAAAAACAGTGGGCAGTCGGTATTATTTTTTCTCGGCGTTACGCACATGCCAAAAGTAACGCTCGGCAATAAGTGACCGAGAAATGGGCGTTAGTTTCCATTTTGTGGCTAAATGAGCGATCTATGGGCGTTACACCGAGAACATAGAAACATAGAAAATAGGTGCAGGAGTAGGCCATTCGGCCCCTCAAGCCTGCACCACCATTCAATAAGATCATGGCTTATCATTTCCTCAGTACCCCTTTCCTGCTTTCTCTCCATACCCCTTGATCCCTTTAGCCATAAGGGTCATATCTAACTCCCTCTTGAATAGATCCAATGAACTGGCATCAACAACTCTCTGCGGTAGGGAATTCCACAGGTTAACAACTCTCTGTGTGAAGAAGTTTCTCCTCATCTCAGTCCAAAATGTTCTACCCCTTATCCTAAGACTATGTCCCTTGGTTCTGGACTTCCCCAACATCGGGAACATTCTTCCCGCCTCTAACTTGTCCAGTCCTGTCAGAATCTTATACATTTCTATGAGATCCCCTCTCATCCTTCTAAACTCCAGTGAATAAAGGCCCAGTTGATCCAGTCTCTCCTCATAGGACAGTCCAGCCATCCCTGGAATCAGTCTGGTGAACTTTCGCTGCACTCCCTCAATAGCAAGAAGGTCCTTCCTCAGATTAGGAGACCAAAACTGAACACAATATTCCAGGTGTGGCCTCACCAAGGCCCTGTACAACAGCAGTAAGACCTCCCTGCTCCTATACTCAAATCCCCTAGCTATGAAGCCCAACATACCATTTTCCTTCTTCACCGCCTGCTGTACCTGCATGCCCACTTTCAGTGACTGATGAACCATGACACCCAGGTCTCGTTGCACCTCCCCTTTTCCTAATCTGCCACCATTCAGATAATATTCTGTCTTTGTGTTTTTGCTCATATTTATCCACATTGTACTGCATCTGCCATGCATTTGGCCACTCACCTAACCTGTCCAAGTCACCCTGCAGCCTCTTAGTGTCCTCCTCACAGCTCACACCGCCACCCAGTTTAGTGTCATCCACAAACTTGGAGATATTACACTCAATTCCTTCATCTAAATCATTAATATATATTGTAAAGATCTGGGGTCCCAGCACTGAGCCCTGCGGCACTCCACTAGTCACTGCCTGCCATTCTGAAAAGGATCCATTTATCCCGATTCTCTGCTTCCTGTCTGCCAACCAATTCTCTATCCACGTCAGTACATTACCCCCAATACCATGCAAATTGATTTTGCACACCAATCCCTTGTGCGGAACCTTGTCAAAAGCCTTTTGAAAGTCCAAATACACCACATCCACTGGTTCTCCCTTGTCCACTCTGCAAGTTACATCCTCAAAAAATTCCAGAAGATTCGACAAGCATGATTTCTCTTTCATAAATCCATGCTGACTTGGTCCGATCCTGTCACTGCTTTCCAAATGCGCTGCTATTTCATCCTTAATGATTGATTCTAACATTTTCCCTGCTACTGATGTCAGGCTAACCGGTCCATAATTACCCATTTTCTCTCTCCCTCCTTTTTTAAATAGTGGTGTTATATTAGCTACCTTCCAGTCCATAGGGACTGATCCAGAGTCGATAGACTGTTGGAAAATGATCACCAATGCATCCACTATTTCTAGGGCCACTTCCTTAAGTACTCTGGGATGCGGACTATCAGGCCTCAGGGATTTATCGGCCTTCAATCCCATCAATTTCCCTAACACAATTTCCCGCCTAATAAGGATATCCTTACAGTTCCTCCTTCTCACTAGACCCACTGTCCCCTCGTACATTCAGAAGGTTATTTGTGTCTTCCTTTGTGAAGACAGAACCGAAGTATTGGTTCAATTGGTCTGCCATTTCTTTGTTCCCCATTATAAATTCACCTGAATCCGACTGCAAGGATCTACGTTTGTCTTCACTAATCTTTTTCTCTTTATATATTTATAGAAGCTTTTGCAGTCAGTTTTTATGTTCCCTGCAAGCTTCCTCTCGTACTATATTTTACCCCCTCTTAATTAAACCCTTAGTCCTCTGTTGAATTCTAAATTTCTCCCAGTCCTCAGGTTTGTTGCTTTTTCTAGCCAATTTATATGCCTCCTCCTTGGCTTTAACACTATCCTTAATTTCCTTTGTTAGCCATGGTTGAGCCACCTTCCATCTTTTATTTTTACTCCAGACAGGGATGTACAATTGCTGAAGTTCATCCATGTGATCTTTAAATGTTTGCCATTGCTTATCCACCATCAACCCTTTAAGTATCCTTTGCCAGTCTATTCTAGCCAATTCATGCCTCATACCGTCAAAGTTGCCTTTCCTTAAGTTCAGGACCCTAGTTTCCGAATTAACTGTGTCACTCTCCCTCTTAGTAAAGAATTCTACCATATTATGGTCACTCTTCCCCAAGGGACCTCGCACAACATGATTGCTAATTAGTCCCTTCTCATAAAACATCACCCAGTCTAGGGTGGCCTGCCCTCTAGTTAGTTCCTCGACATATTGTCTAGAAAACCATCCCGAATACACTCCAGGAAATCCTCCTCCACTGCATTGCTACCAGTTTGGTTAGCCCAATCAATATGTAGATTAAAATCGCCCATGATAACTGCTGTGCCTTTATTGCACACATCCCTTATTTCTTGTTTGATGCTGTCCCCAACCCCAAAAGAATTAGAAAGAAATCGAAAGGTGGCGTCACAGCTAAGGGGGTAAGTGATTAGCTGGTGATTGATAAGTAGTTTTTCTTTTTCTTTTCTGTATCAGTAAGTAACCTTTAGCATTGTTGTTGCCAATTTAAGTTTATCTAAGGTTAAGTCATAGCAGGACAGCTCGGACACGTGTTATGCTCCTCCTGTACTATGTGGGAAGTCAGGGACGCTTCCAGTGTTCCTGACGACTACGTGTGCGGGAACTGTATCCGCCTGCAGCTCCTGACAGACCACATTGCGGCACTGGAGCGGCAGGTGGATTCACTCTGGAGCATCCATGATGCTGAGAATGACGTGAATAGCACATTTAGTGAGTTGGTCTTTCCGCAGGTAAAGGGTACACAGCCAGATTGGGAATGGATGACCAACAGGAAGAGCAGTGCAAGGAAGGTAGTGCAGGGGTCTCCTGCAGTCATGCCCCTGCAAAACAGATACACCGCTTTGGGTACTGTTGAGGGGGATGACTCATCAGGGGAGGGCAGCAGCAGCCATGTTCATGGTATCTTGGGTAGCTCTGTTGCACAGGAGGGCAGGAAAAAGAGTGGGAGAGCTATAGTGATAGGAGATTCAATTGTAAGGGGAATAGATAGGCGTTTCTCCAGCCGCAACCGAGACTTCAGGATGGTATGTTGCCTTCCTGGTGCAATGATCAAGGATGTCTCGGAACGGGTGCAGGGCATTCTGAAAAGGGAGGATGAACAGCCAGTTGTCGTGGTGCATATAGGTACCAACGATATAGGTAAAAAACGGGATGAGGTCCTACAAGATGAACTTAGGGAGTAGGAGCTAAATTCAAAAGTAGGACCACAAAAGCAGTAATCTCGGGATTGCTACCAGTGCCACGTGCTAGTCAGAGTAGGAATCGCAGGATAGCTCAGATGAATACATGGCTTGAGGAGTGATGCACAAGGAAGGGTTTCAAATTCCTGGGACATTGGAACCGGTTCTGGGGGAGATGGGACCAGTATAAACCGGATGGTCTGCACCTGGGCAGGACCAGAACCAATGTCCGAGGGGGAGTGTTTGCTAGTGCTGTTGGGAAGAAGTTAAACTAATATGGCAGGCAAATGGGAACCTATGCAGGCAGACAGAGGGAAGTAGAATGGGGGCAGAAGCAAAAGATAGAAAGAAGAAAAGTAAAAGTGGAGGGCAGAGAAACCTAAGGCAAAAAGCAAAAAGGGCCACATTGCACCAAAATTCTAAAGGGGTAAAGTGTGTTAGAAAGACAAGCCTGAAGGCTCTGTGCCTCAATGCGAGGAGTATTCGGAATAAGGTGGAGGAATTAACTGCACAGATAGCAGTTAACGGGTATGATGTAATTGGCATCACGGAGACATGGCTCCAGGGTGACCAAGGCTGGGAACTCAACATCCAGGGGCATACAACATTTAGGAAGGATAGACAGAAAGGAAAACGAAGCGGGGTGGCATTGCTGGTTAAAGAGGAAATTAATGCAATAGTAAGAAAGGGCATTAGCTTGGATGATGTGGAATCAGTGTGGGTGGAGCTATGGAATACCAAGGGGCAGAAATGCTAGTGGGAGTTGTGTACAGACCACCAAATAGTGGTAGTAAGGTTGGGGACTGCATCAAAAAAGAAATTAGGGATGCATGCAATAAAGGTACAGCAGTTATCATGGGTGACTTTAATCTACATATTGACTGGGCTAACCAAACTGCTAGCAATGCAGTGGAGGAGGATTTCCTGGAGTGTATTAGGGATGATTTTCGAGACCAATATGTTGGGGAACCAACTACGGAGCTGACCATCCTAGACTGGGTGATGTGTAACGAGAAGGGAGTAATTAGCAATCTTGTTGTGCGATGCCCCTTGGGGAAGAGTGATCATAACATGGTAGAATTCTTTATTTGGATGGAGAGTGACACAGTTAATTCAGAAACTAGGGTCCTGAACTTAAGGAAAGGTAACTTCGATGGTTTGAGGTGTGAATTGGCTGGAATAGACTGGCAAATGATATTTAAAGGTTTGACGGTGGATAGGCAATGGCAGACATTTAAAGATCACATGGATGAATTTCAGCAATTGTACATCGCTGTCTGGAGTAAAAATAAAACGGGGAAGGTGGCTCACTCGTGGCTAACAAGGGAAATTAAGGATAGTGTTAAATCCAAGGAAGAAACATATAAATTGGCCAGAAAAAGCAACAAACCTGAGGACTGGGAGAAATTTAGAATTCAGCATAGGATGACAAAGGGTTTAATTAAGAGGGGGAAAATAGAGTACGAGTAGAAGCTTGCCAGGAACATAAAAACTGACTGCAAAAGCTTCTATAGATATGTGAAGAGAAAAAGATTAGTGAAGACAAACGTAGGTCCCTTGCAGTCGGAATCAGGTGAATTTATAATGGGGAACAAAGAAATAGCAGACCAATTGAACAAATACTTTTGTTCTGTCTTCACGAAGGAAGACACAAATAACCTTCTGGATGTACTAGGGGACAGTGGTTCTAGTGAGAAGGATATCCTTATTAGGCGGGAAATTGTGTTCGGGAAATCGATGGGATTGAAAGCCGATAAATCCCTGGGGTCTGATTGTCTGCATCCCAGAGTACTTAAGGAAGTGGCCCTAGAATTGTGGATGCATTTGTGATCATTTTCCAACAGTCTATCGACTCTGGATCAGTTCCTATGAACTGGAGGGTAGCTAATGTAACACCACCTTTTAAAAAAAGAGGGAGAGAGAAAGCGTGTAATTATAGACCGGTTAGCCTGACATCAGTGGCGGGGAAAATGTTGGAATCAATTATTAAGGATGAAATAGCAGCGCATTTGGAAAGCAGTGACAGGATCGGTCCAAGTCAGCATGGATTTACGAAAGGGAAATCATGCTTGACAAATCTTCTGGAATTGTTTGAGGATGTAACTTGCAGAGTGGACAAGCGACAACCAGTGGATGTGGTGTATTTAGCGGTAAAATGGACCTGAAGTGGGCAGATTGCATGCAAAAATAATGAAAAACCTAGCCTGCATTTCTCTGCAAAAACACAGCTTTATATCTTACAGGTTGCAGTCTGGTTTATTGGGCCCGAAATTCAGTCCCGCTGGATAGCTGGTGCTCCCCCCACCTTTTAATGCTGAAATGTTTTTGTGCCTGGCTACCCCATATTCAGCTCCAACAGTGAACATAGAAACATAGAAAATAGGTGCAGGAGTAGGCCATTCAGCCCTTCGATGAGTTCATGGCCCCCCATACCCTTGATCCCCCTAGTAGTAAGGACTACATCTAAGTCCTTTTTGAATATATTTAGTGATTTGGCCTCAACAATTTCCTGTGGTAGAGAATTCCACAGGTTCACCACTCTCTGGGTGAAGAAGTTTCTCCTCATCTCGGTCCTAAATGGCTTACCCCTTATTCTTAGACTGTGACTCCTGGTTCTGGTCTTCCCCAACATTGGGAACATTCTTCCTGCATCTAACCTATCTAAACCCGTCAGAATTTTAAACGTTTCTATGAGATCCCCACTCATTCTTTTGAACTCCAGTGAATACAAGCCCAGTTGATCCAGTCTTTCTTGATATGTCAGTCCCGCTATCCCAGGAATCAGCCTGGTGAACCTTCGCTGCACTCCCTCAATAGCAAGAATGTCCTTCCTCAAGTTAGGAGGCCAAAACTGTGTACAATACTCCAGGTGTGGCCTCACCAAGGCCCTGTACAACTGCAGCAACACCTCCCTGCCCCTGTACTCAAATCCCCTCGCTATGAAGGCCAACATGCCATTTGCTTTCTGAACCGCCTGCTGTACCTGCATGCCAACCTTCAATGATTGATGTACCATGACACCCAGGTCTCGTTGCACCTCCCCTTTTCCTAATCTGTCACCATTCAGATAATAGTCTGTCTCTCTGTTTTTACTACCAAAGTGGATAACCTCACATTTATCCACATTATACTTCAGCTGCCATGCATTTGCCCACTCACCTAATCTATCCAAGTCACTCTTCAGCCTCATAGCAGCTCCTCGTAGCTCACACTGCCACCCAACTTAGTGTCATCTGCAAATTTGGAGATACTACATTTAATCCCCTCGTCTAAATCATTAATGTACAATGTAAACAGCTGGGGCCCCAGCACAGAACCTTGCGGTACCCCACTAGTCACTGCCTGCCATTCTGAAAAGTATCCATTTACTCCTACTCTTTGCTTCCTGTCTGCCAACCAGTTCTCAATCCACGTCAACACTACCCCCAATCCCATATGCTTTAACTTTGTACATTAATCTCTTGTGTGGGATCTTGTCAAAAGCCTTCTGACAGTCCAAATACAGCACATCAACTGGTTCTCCCTTGTCCACTCTACTGGAAACATCCTCAAAAAATTCCAGAAGATTTGTCAAGCATGATTTCCCTTTCACAAATCCATGCTGACTTGGACCTATCATGTCACCTCTTTCCAAATGCGCTGCTATGACATCCTTAATAATTGATTCCATCATTTTACCCACTACCGATGTCAGGCTGACCGGTCTATAATTCCCTGTTTTCTCTCTCCCTCCTTTTTTAAAAAGTGGGGTTACATTGGCTACCCTCCACTCCATAGGAACTGATCCAGAGTCTATGGAATGTTAGAAAATGACTGCCAATGCATCCGCTATTTCCAAGGCCACCTCCTTAAGTATTCTGGGATGCAGTCCATCAGGCCCTGGGGATTTATCTGCCTTCAATCCCATCAATTTCCCCAACACAATTTCCCGACTAATAAGGATTTCCCTCAGTTCCTCTTTCTTACTAGACCCTCTGACCCCTTTTGTATCCGGAAAGTTGTTTGTGTCCTCCTTAGTAAATACCGAACCAAAGTACTTATTCAATTGGTGTGCCATTTCTTTGTTCCCGGTTATGACTTCCCCTGATTCTGACTGCAGGGGACCTACGTTTGTCTTTACTAACCTTTTTCTCTTTACATATTTATGGAAGCTTTTGGAGTCCGTCTTCATGTTCCCTGCAAGCTTCTTCTCGTACTCCATTTTCCCTGCCCTAATCAAACCCTTTGTCCTCCTCTGCTGAGTTCTAAATTTCTCCCAGTCCCCGGGTTCACTGCTATTTCTGGCCAATTTGTATGCCACTTCCTTGGCTTTAATACTATCCCTAATTTCCCTTGATAGCCACGGTTGAGCCACCTTCCCTTTTTTATTTTTACGCCAGACAGGGCTGTACAATTGTTGTAGTTCATCCATGCGGTCTCTAAATGTTTGCCATCGCCCATCCACTGTCAACCCCTTAAGTATCATTCGCCAATCTATCCTAGCCAATTCATGCCTCATACCTTCAAAGTTACCCTTCTTTAAGTTCTGGACCATGGTCTCTGAATTAACTGTTTAATTCTCCATCCTAATGTAGAATTCCACCATATTATGGTCACTCTTCCCCAAGGGGCCTCGCACAATGAGATTGCTAATTAATCCTCTCTCATTACACAACACCCAGTCTAAGATGGCCTCCTCCCTAGTTGGTTCCTCGACATATTGGTCTAGAAAACCATCCCTTATGCACTCCAGGAAATCCTCCTCCACCGTATTGCTTCCAGTTTGGTTAGCCCAATCTATGTGCATATTAAAGTCACCCATGATAACTGCTGCACCTTTATTGCATACACCCCTAATTTCCTGTTTGATGCCCTCCCCAACATCACTACTACTGTTTGGAGGTCTGTACACAACTCCCACTAACGTTTTTTGCCTTTGGTGTTCTGCAGCTTTACCCATATAGATTCCACATCATCCAAGCTAATGTCCTTCCTAACTATTGCATTAATCTCCTCTTTAACTAGCAATGCTATCCCACCTCCTTTTCCTTTTATTCTATCCTTTCTGAATGTTGAATACCCCTGGATGTTGAGTTCCCAGCCCTGATCATCCTGGAGCCATGTCTGTGTAATCCCAATCACATCATATCTGTTAACATCTATTTGCACAGTTAATTCATCCACCTTATTGCGGATACTCCTTGCATTAAGACACAAAGCCTTCAGGCTTTTTTTTTTTAACACCCTTTGTCCTTTTAGAATTATGATGTAGTGTGGCCCTTTTTGTTTCTTGCCTTTGTTTACTCGGCCTTCCACTATTGCTTTTTACCTTTCTTCCATCTGTTTCTGACTCCATATTACTTCACCCTGTCTCGCTGCATCGGTTCCCATCCCCCTGCCATATTAGTTTAAACACTCCCGAACTGCATGAGCAAATGTTACCCCCAGGACATCAGTTCCAGTCCTGCCCAAGTGCAAACCGTCCCTTTTGTGCAGGTCCCACTTCCCCCAGAACTGGTTCCAATGTCCCAGGAATTTGAATCCCTCCCTCTTGCACCACTCCTCAAGCCACATATTTATTCTAACTATCCTGCTCCCTCTATTCTGATTAGTACGTGGCACTGATAGCAATCCAGAGATTACTACCTTTGAGGTCCTACTTTTAAATTTAACTCCTAGCTCCCTAAATTCAGCTTGTAGGACCTCTTCCCGCTTCTTACCTATATTGTTGGTACCTACATGTACCACGACAACTGGCTGTTCACCCTCCCTCTCCAGAATGCAGCCGCTCCGAGACATCCTTGACCCTTGCACCAGGCAGGCAACATACCGTCCTCGAGTCTCGGTTGTGGCCGCAGAAACTCCTATCTATTCCCCTTACAATAGAGTCCCCTGTCACTATAGCACTCCAACTCTTTTTCCCGCCCTTCTGTGCAGCAGAGCCACCCATGGTGCCATGAACCTGGCTGCTGGTGCCTTCCCCTGGTAAGTCATCTCCCCCAACAGTATCCAAAACGGTATATCTGTTTTGGAGGGAGATGACCACAGGGGACTCCTGCAATACCTTCCTGCTCTTGCCTTGTCCAGTGGTCACCGATTCACTATCTGTCCTAACCCTTACCTGCGGTGTGACCAACTCACTAAATGTGCTATCCACAACATTCTCTGCATCACACATGCTCCAGAGTGAGTCCATCCGCAGCTCCAGTGCCGTCATGCGGTCTGTCAAGAGTTGCAGCTGGACACACTTCCCGCACACATAGTAGTCAGGGACACTGGAAGTGTCCCTGATTTCCCACATAGCACAGGAGGAGCATGACATGGGTCCAAGCTCTCCTGCCATGACTTAACCCTTAAATTAATTTACTTACTAAAATTTACTTAAACACCAAACAGCTCCTTCGTAGTTCGCTGCCAATTAAACCAATCTAAAAGTCAGTCTAAAAGAGAGTTATACTTACCAGTCGAACAGCCAACGAATTACCAGCTTGGCTGTGACGTCATCTCTTGATTTCGCACCCCTCTATCTTTGTCTGCAGCTGGTTGGGCTGATCTCCGGGCCTCCATCTCCTACTCTCGCACTCCTTATCAGCTGCTCTAGTGTCAGCACTGGTAGAAAAAACAAGACAAAACAGCAGCTAACACCCCGACTTACCCGAACATACCCACTTACCAAACTCACGAATGCCACTCTATGCTGCTACAAATGAGTTCCAGCACTAATGAACTCTTCCAAAGTGGATTTTTCAGTGGTGTGGCTGTCTTAATTTGAGTGTTATCACCACTGAGAAATTCAGCATGCAGGTAAGGGTTTCTAATGAGCTAACTGCTCCCTGTTCTTTTTAAAGGCCAAGGTTTGCAGCAAAGCCCTGAGGGGGGAGGGGCTGGGGGAGTGGCAGAGGGGGGAGCGACGGAGGAGTTTGGAAGGCGTTTGGAAGGATGGCTGGTGAAAGAGGTGCAAGGAGTGTCAATAGGTTCACTGATATGGAGCTAGAGACACTGATGGAAGGTGTGGTAGACAGAAGAATACTGTTTCCTGATGTGGAGAGACCTGGCAGACATAATGCATGGAGGGAGATTGCAGGGGAGGTGTCAGGCACCTCCATATGTGTGAGGACGCACCCTCCCAGGAGGGTGCTGACCAGTCTACACCCAGCCCTTCCAGGGTGGCGATGGATCGCTGCCTCCTTGCTCTGGGACGATGGGGATCCTCCTCCTCCTGCACCTCCTCCTCGTCCTCCTCCTCCTCAGGTGGTACTGCTGGCTCGACCTCCAGCGGCTGGTCCCTCATGGTGGCCAGGTTGTGCAGCATGCAGCAGACCACGACAATGTAAGGGGAGCTTGGGGTGTGGGTTCGAATCCACACTCCCCTGAGGTTCTGTACGTGCGATTTATGAGGATGGGTGAGTAATGAGGCACCAGACACAGTGGGTAAGAGTGCAAAATGGCTAATGTTGTTTATTTAGAATAGCAAACACAAAGATAGAGGGCATAGGAAGAGGTCATAAAATGGCAGTAATGGCAAAATCTCATTCAACAACCCGAAAAATGTCGCAACAGGGAAGGGGAACACAAGAGGTTAAAACATCCCACTCACACACAACCCCACCTCCCACTTCCATCCTTCTCACCAACTCCTATCCTAAATTGAGTCTGTGAGGGGGTTTGGCCTATACTCACAATCCTATCAACTCCGGGGTTCTGGGGGCACTTATTTCAGCTCGGGGTCCCTCTGGGTGAGTTTTATGTTGTTGTTCGGTTTTCCTCTTCGATGTTGCGTCGGTTTCTTCTATCTGCCTCTCGGTTATCGTCAGACTACAGCTGTGAATCCAGGTTATTGAACCAGGTGTCCAGGTCTGCACAGCTCTGTGTGCCCCAGCCTGATGCTTCGGCTATTCTCACCCTGTCCAGTGTGTTCAGGGCTAACAGCAGCACCTGCTGCCACTTACCCACCAGGAGGTTGGCTCGTGGGTTTTTAGTCTCGACCAAAATCAAAGTTTGCAAAACTCTCTCAGCTCCTTTCCCCCCAGCAGCCAGCAGCCCTTTCAAGAACTGACTCCAAACTTTTTTTCTCCACAACTCCTGCAAGTCTTTTCCTCTCCACACCTTTCCTCCCCTGTGAACTCTGCCCACAACTCTTTTTGGTCCGCAACTCCTTTTCTGGTGGTTCTGTGTCCTATATTTGTATTCAATTCAGTTCTGGTCTTTTCACGCTCAAACCCAGTGGGTGGTCCATTGTGTAAGTTTGGGCGGGGAGATAGCTTTGAATATTTAATCAGAAGATGTCACAGGTACACGCAGGTGTGAGGACCAGGGTATTGTTACGGGGCACATAGGTGCCTGAAAGTCTGTGGGTCTTTTGTTATCGTCCTGGGAGTCAGTGGGCCATTTCTGCAGTGATTCATAGTTTTGTTTCAGAGCTATTGTCCATATTAATTAGGTAGATAATGGCCCACATTCGTAGTTTGATTTGGGGGGGGATGTAATTTTCAAACTGGGCCGGGGAGTCCTTATTGGTTGAAGATTTCCCCACTTCAGGCCCGACTCGACCCCTGATTGGCCTGCCAGAATGCACTTTTCCCCCATTGGCCAGTGCTTCTGTCTCGCTTATGAGCCAGACTCCACAATGTCTGTATCCACCCACACGTTTTCCCAGCCTGCTTTTACTTGGCCAAAAATGTTCATTTAGTGTATGGAACGATCTCATGTTAGTTTTCTTGTCCTTAGGGTGTTTCAAATGCGGCCGTGGATTTTCCAACCTTACCCTCCCCCATTAAAACACTCTGTCTCAGGGTGTTTTCAGAATGTGGAGCAAAACCTTTCCCCTCTCACAGAGCCAATCTTCCCCAAATCATACCTAAACCCACGATAAACATTAAAATACACCAATGGTATTCATACATTTGGAATCAATACAATTACTGAAAATGTAAAATCTCAAACAATACCCTTCACGAAAATCATAATAGCACATAATATCACAGATCATAGTATTACACTGGTTTTTTGTTGTTGAAGGGTGAAGTAATGTTTCTGGGATTTTGTACTGCTTTGAACAGATCTGTCAGGTGCTCTGGTAAAAAAAATGGAATGTGGTATCTGAAATGTGCTACATAATTGTCCATGCTATTAATCATTGATGCCCCGGTGTTGAAACCGGTAAAAACATCATTCCAGATCCCTCTTCTGTGTTTTTTCGGTTTGACATTGTCTTTGGGTTGTAGACGATACAGCAAAGTCTTATTCAAATAGCCAAAATCGAGCTCGTAGAATGTCCTGAACATTTCTCGAAGGAGAGCCTGGGGGTAGAGGCGTTCTGTCTCTTTTGGGCACCACTCAGGTAGGTGCACCTCGGTAAGGTTTAGGATGACGGAGGCCATGGTGTAGTGGACCTCTCGGTATAGCAGCTTGTCCGTGGGAACCAAAACCAAACCGTTCTTTGGTCCCTGGGTGGTGGTAGGGCATCTGTCCATGTCAGTTGGTTCGCTCGGGGCTATGGGCAGGGGCTGTCTGGGGTGTGCGCTTAACTCGGTGGCGTGGATGGAGCTGGGGTGGCTTACTATGCATGCGACCATGCTCCGGTCCCATCCCATTCCCTCCCCTTCATCCCACCACTGTCGGGAGAACGCTATGGAGATACCTGCCGGGCATACCTTCTCTGATCACATACACTCCTAACTCCGCCTCCCACCATTTATCCCAACACACACACACTCCCTCCTGGGTGCCCGTGATGGTCCGGTAGGTGCTGTTGTCCAGTCTCTCCCAATCTGCTGTCGGGTTTCCCATGTCCTTGCTCAGCTTCCTGAGCCACCACCACCTTCCCACTGGGATGTGCCCCTTACAGGTCAGGCAAACCCTCTTCCCAACCACTACCCTAACCCGGGATGTGGTCACCTCAATGCTGGGGCAGGAGACTGATACTTCCCCATATGTGAGCCCGGGGTGGCTGGAGTAGCTAGTGGAATTGGAGCCCACCCACCCTGGCCACCTTCCCCTGTGGGTGATGGTCTGTGCCTGCCCCACTGAGCATCCAAAAATAATGGCTTCTTCAGTCTCTCCCCGGTAGCAGATGCACATTGTGATGTAGGTGCACAGGAGCCGGATTTTCCTCATCTACGGTTCCTCTTCTGAATGACAAAATCTCATTTGGTTTAAAGACCCTGAGCCCCCTGGCTCATCCCTCCCCCATTTTCCCCTCTGTCTGCACCTCACAGTACCCCTGCACAGGTTTAAACTGTGTGTGCTTATTTTTGCTGTGGAAGTCAAGGCATTTCAACTGATTGGTCTAACCGCAAACCGCAACAAACCCTTAAAAAAACAAACAACCTTACACAAAAGAGGAAGTGAGAAAGAGTCAAGAGGTTTCAGGCTCCCTATCCTATTGGCTCAAAAGCCTCACTGTTATACTCCTTATATTGCAGAGGCCAGCTGAGCCCCACTACACTAGAGAAGTCCTTATATATATATCTGTACACACCTACTGCTCTCCTTTTTAACCTGCTTGCCACCCTTCCCGGGTGGCTGTGCTAATCCCTGGGACACGCCTTGGTTTTCCTTTTATGCGGGGGAATGTAGGGGGGAGACCACCTCTCCTTTGGCCTCTTGGGCCGGACCGACCTCCGCGGCCCCTCTGTCTCCCCTGCCAAGGTGTCACCCGAGCTTCGGGTGGTGCTTACTGGGCTGGTACAGCCCCTCACCCCCTCCAGGGATGGCTCACTGCCCTTGGGAGCAACAAAAATTCCCCCGGCAGGATCCTCACTGCCGGGGACTCCCGTATCCTCTGGGGGCTTTGGGTTGTACAAAGGTTCCACCTGAAACCACTCGCAGCTGATACTCTGAGTTTCCTCAGTTCTTCTAGGGACCACTCACGACTGGGACCCGCAGCCACTATCTTGCTTGCAGGCTCTGGGTTGTCCGCACCGAAGGCTAGGCTATCCCAGACAGGCTCCTCACTGTCGGCGGCCCCTGTCTCCGGTACAACCCCTTCCCCGCCAGGAGACCTTGGCTGCGGGGGTCACGTCCAGTGACTGGCTGCCTGCCCTGCGTGGCCCTTTTCCCCTAGTACCTCTCAGGAAAGTAAAACAGGCTGCTAAGGACGGTGGCACCCTTGGCTGCGGAGTCCGAGCGGATCTCCTAACGGGTGGAGGTGAGTCCTGGTCCCATATGTAAGGTGGGAATCCCCCTTCCTGTGGGTCCCAAATCTGTGGGTAGTTTCTACCTGTGAAGCAACTCACTGCTCCTTGTGGTGGGATCGGTGGGGCTGCAGTGCCTAGCTGGGGGCCTGGGCTTCCCGTCGGGATTATTCCTCCGGGCTGCCCTTTCCCACGAGGTTTTGCCTTGTTGGGGTTAAACAGTTTACATTGGTTAATGTGAAACCATTTAACCCGGCGGGGCATCTTGACCGCGTATACCATGTGGCTTGCCTTGTCGACAATGCTGTATAGTGGCTCAAAGACTCCCACCCTGGCAAAGTTGCGGACCATGACCTGGTTCCCCACCTGCCACTCGTGGTGTTTGCTCGGTTCCAGCAGCAATCGGTTGGTCTGATGCTGCTTCCCCATGTTAGTGGCCGCCTGCCAGTGAATCTGCTTGAGGTGCTCCTACAGACCATTGATAAACCGGTCCCTATTCACCTCGATTACCTGAGCTTCCGTCAGTACCGGGGCAAGTACATGGGTGGGGGTTCGCATGGCTCTTCCAGTCATGAGCTCGTATGGGGAATACCCCGTGCTTTTCGACTGGCTGGCCCGGATCCCCATCAAAACCAGGGGCAACCTCTCCACCCACCTCTGCGGGGAATCGCCAGTCTCCTTCCTGAGTTTTTCTTTCATACCTATTCATACGCTCCACTAGCCCCGAGGACTGGGGGTTGTAGGCGACGTGCCACTTCCCCTCAATCCCCAGCACCTTAAGGGTTGCCTGCATAACCTGTCCCGTGAAGTGGCTCCCCCAGTCGGACTCCACGTACTGTGGAAGTCCCCACCTGGAGAACACCTCCCTAATCAATATCCTGGCCGTCCCCGCTGCTGTGGCTGTTCGGCAAGGGAAGGCTTCAACCCACTTTGTGAAAGTGTCCACCAAAACCAGGCAGTACCGGTACCCTCCCTTAGCCACAGGTAGGGCCCCTATGTAATCAATTTGGAGGGTAGAGGGACGATTGCCATGGTCCCTCTACCCTCCTTGCGTATCCCAGAGACACCTTTCTTTTCTGGGGATCTGGATTATTGGTTGCACAGACAAGACAGTTCTTCCGGAGCTGGGGCCACCACCCGACCTGTTCGACCCGTTGCCAGGTGACCTCTGGTCCGGGGTGTCCAGCTCCACTGCCTGCATGGGCCAGCTGAAGGAACTCCCGCTGGTGCTGCTGGGGCACTATCCACTGCTCTCCCTTAAACAACATCCTCTCCCTAACATGGATGCCTGTGCCTCCGTATGGTCCTTCGACCTTTTCTCCCACAGTCAGCTTGTCCATGAAGGACTTGAGGACGGGATATCGCGCCTGTACCTGCTGGGGTCCGGGGCCAAAGCCACCCCTGCGCTCCCTTGTGTCCCCTGACCGCCCCGGATAGCTGCTATGGGGCCTGCCTCGATCGGGTTCCACTTGGTTCCCATTCGGGCTCCCTCTTTGGTCAGTTGATCTGCCTTTTGGTTCCCTGCAGCCCTGGGCTCATGTTTGTAATGGGCCTTTACTTTGTAAATGCAAATGTCTGCCCCGGTCCCTGCTGCCTGCATGATGTGCTGCAGTAGGGGTTTTATGGCCAGGGGCTTACCGTCTGCAGATGTACACCTGCGACGGGACCAGATGGCTAGGTACTCCGTGCAGGCATTGCAGGTGAACATACTATCTGAACAGATGGTATAGGGCCGTGGGAATTCGTCGGGGTGGGTGACTACATACATGACTGCTGACAGTTCAGCATGCTGGCCGCTCATGGTGGTTGGGAGCTTTATGGCCCTGGCAATGCCTGCCTGGGGATCATAAATCCCGCACCCTGTGAGCCTTTCCCCCGCCACCACTGTGCTGGACCCGTCAACATAGATCCCCGCCCGGAGCCCTATGTCCACGTCCCAGACCCCCTCAACAGAGCAACAGTGGGCTTTCCCGGGGTACAGCATGTTGGCTGTCAGTCGAGGCTCACGCATCCCTTTTACTTTCAAATCCATCTGTGAGAGCAGGAGGGTCCAGCGAGCAATGCGTGCGCTGCTCACTGTCCCATCTTTATCTCCCATCTAGCAGTATCTGAGTGGGGGTGTGATGAGTGAGGAGGGTGATTGAGGACACTCCTGTAAACACCTGTGACTGCTTCACAGCCCAGTGGGTGGCCAGCAGATGCCTTTCACAGTTTGAGTAACCCCTCTCAACCTCAGTGAGGACCCTGGAGGAGTAGACCACCGGCCTCAGCTGGCCGTGCCGCTGTTGCATCAGCACACCACTTAATCTATCCCCGCTGGCTGCTACCTCCAGGAAAAATTCCTCGCCCTCATTTACTGCTCCCAGGGCCGGAGCTTTTTGCAGGTCTCCCTTGAGGCGGGTAAACGGTGCATCACAGTCCTCATCCCACTCCCACTCCACGCCTTTGCGCAGGAGCCGGAGTAGGGGGGCTGCAATGGCTGCGTAATCTTCAATGAAGTCCCTGCAGCAACCGGTCAGACCCAGGAACGACCTCACACCTGTAACTGTAGTCGGAGTCAGTAACTCCTGAACTGCCCTCCTCTTAGCCTCATCAATGACTCTCTCCCCTGCCCGCACAGTCAGCCCCAGGAATTTTACCTCTGTCTGGCCAATCTGTGCCTTCTTAGGGTTTACTTTAAAACCCTCCTCGTGCAGCAGTCCCAACAGCTCTGCCAGCAGGGGACCGTGCTCTTCCTCCGAATCGGAGAATAGAAGGAGGCCGTCCACATACTAGACTAGCTGTCTGGGTCTGCTGAACTCTTTCAGGCAGTTGGCCACACACTGATAAAAAATGCTCGGACTGTTGTGGAATCCCTGGGGAAGACAGTTCCAGGTATACTGCTGTCCTTTGAATGTAAAGGCCAATTTGTACTGGTCCTCCCGCTGCAGCAGGGATGGCTATGACTAGGTCGGCTTCGGCTGCCACTGTGGGCACACAGGTAGGGATATTTTTATTGAGGACTCGGTAGTCCACTGTGGCCCTCCAAGAATTGTCCAGTTTCCTAACCGGCCAAAGTGGAGAGTTCACATGTGTGGCTATTGGTCTCAACATTCCCTGTCTGACTAGAGATCCCAATGCGACCTCTAGGTCTGCCTCAGCCTCCCTGGGAAAATTATACTGCTTCTGGGGCTTAGACATGGGGTCCCCATATACTCTGACCTCGACCCCATTTACCCGTCCACAGTCGTGCTTATGCCTGGCAAATGCCGCCAGGTTGGCCCGCACAAAAGCCTGATAGATCATCGGGGTGCCGTCTACCAGAGCGCCGAGATCATATCCCTCCTTCGGCTTTACAGTGCAGAGGGAACCCTTCCCCTGCTTCCCCTAGATGACTGCTGTACCTTCCGCCTCCCCAGTGTCAGTTGGTGCCCCACAGACAGTGGTTCCTCAGGTCTACCAGAATTTTCTGGCCGCTGAGAAAATCTGCCCCAAGGATGCCTTTACCCACTCCCTCCCACGGCAGAAGGACACACCTCCACATGGTGTGGAGGGTGCCTATGTGTATCGGCAGTGGTTTGGAGAAGAAGCCCTCTGGTTAGGCAGTAGGGGATCCCACTGGATAGGGGTGAGGTGGTCGGGTCGTCTACATGAACCAGGGTGCACGAGGCCCCTGTGTCCAGCAGATACTCCCCCCGGACCCCCTCAACCCCCATCATGGCACGTGGTCTGCTCCACGCATCATAGGTGACCGGGCAGAGGTACACTGGTTCCTCGGGGTCTAGTCATTGGGGGGTGTTGATCTGGGTCTGAGGGACTTCACCCCCGGTCATGGCTGCGACCTTCCAACTCTGGGTAAAGAGTGCCTGCAGAGCCGCAAGGAGACCCTCGAGTGGGGCGGCAGGGCTGGGCACAGCTGGTTTGGGAGGGCTTGCGGCCGCGGGGACTGGGGCTGAGGTTGGGGCCTGTGGAGCTCTCTTTTCCTCCTCATGTGCCCTGTCTTCCCACACCCGTAACAAACCACCTCTCTGCTTGCCTGCCAATTCCCTCCTTGCCTCCACTCTCTCTTATCAGAGCCAGGGCGGATCTCACACACCTTCCCCTTGGTGGGTTTCTCCCCCCCCGATTCTGCCATTGAGAAAAGAGAGGGTCAGCTGCCTCAGCACCGTCTCCTCTGTGGCTTGGGGGGGTCTCTGAAATCGAACCACAGGTTGCCCTGGGCACGCAACTCCGGGAGGCTGTTTGCCACCAGTGCACGCAGCCAGCGACCACGTCGGTGTGCATCCAGCTGGGTTCGGTCCAAATTCCCCCCACTGGCTTCCTCATACACTGGCCACAGTCGATCAGCGAACGCCTGGGGGGGTCTCCCCGGGTCTCTGGAGAGTGGCCTGTACCCGGTCGAACGAACAGCCGCCGTTCAACCTCATGGCCTCCAGGATATCCTCCTGGAGAGCGGCCACTGTTCGCTGACCCCTCTTGCTCTCAGCAGAGAGAGCCTGACACATGGCTGGGTCCAGTGAGAACAGGAGCAGTTTGCTCCGTTCGGCCTCATCGCAGTCATTTATGTCTCCTACCTGCTCTACTTCCATAAAGTGGACAGAGGGGCCTCCTTTTCGGGTAAGTTTATTCACATGTGCCACCATCTGCCGCAGCTGGGTCACACTGTCTCGGACACTTCCAGAGCTTTTGCTCCGGCTAGAACAAGGGCTGCTTTGGCTTCAGCCAGAGCCAGGGTGAGCCGATAAATTTGTTCCTGAAAGGAACGATAATCCGCCTCTGCCCTGTTGTGGCATGCCTGAAGCGCAGCCTGTAGCTGGAGACTCTTACCCTCTCCCAACCTTCCCTGGTTCTGAGCCTGGGCAAGTTCCTCCTGCAGTCCCCTGATGTAACCTTTTCCCTCAGTTACCTGGGACTGAAGGTACTTCCTGTGGTTGCGATAGCTTTCTCCATCCCTCTCTCTTTCCTGCCTCTCCCACTTTAAATCCTGATCCAGCTTTTCCCTTTCTTTGCTGGTCTTTACTAGCTACTCTCTCTGCTCAGCTAACTCTGTCTGCAGGATGTCTACCTGCCTGTCCAAGATCTATATTTGCTTCTGAAAGCAAATCAGCCACACTGCCTTTTCCACTGATCTTTTATGATCTTTACTCTGGGTCCACCTGGCTGCTGCGTCCTCAGGCCGTTCAGCCTCCAGCAGCGCCTGCACCCACTTCCTTGAGCAGTTTATCCTTGCTGTTACATACCTAGCAATCCTACCCTCCATTTTATACTCCTCTCCACCAAGGCTGACTGTCTCTTCACCCTCACTCAACGCACGTCCCTTCGTGGTCGCCATTGTCAGGGGAGCTTGGGGTGTGGGTTCGAATCTATACTCCCCTGAGGTTCTGTATGTGCGATTTATGAGGATGGGTGAGTAATGAGGCACCAGACACAGTGGGTAAGAGTGCAAAATGGCTAATGTTGTTTATTTAGAATAGTAAACACAAAGATAGAGGGCATAGGAAGAGGTCATAAAATAGCAGTAATGGCAAAATCTAATTCAACAACCCGATAAATCTCGCAACAGGGAAGGGGAACACAAGATGTTAAAACATCCCACTCACACACAACCCCACCTCCCACTCCCACCCTTCCTACCAATTCCTATCCTAAATTGAGTCTGTGAGGGGGTTTGGCCTATACTCACAATCCTATCAACTCCGGGGTTCTGGGGGCACTTATTTCAGCTCGGGGTCCCTCTGGGTGGGTTTTATGTTGTTGTTCGGTTTTCCTCTTCGATGTTGCGTCGGTTTCTTCTATCTGCCTCTCGGTTATCGTCAGACTACAGCTGTGAATCCAGGTTATTGAACCAGGTGTCCAGGTCTGCACAGCTCTGTGTGCCCCAGCCTGATGCTTCGGCTATTCTCACCCTGTCCAGTGTGTTCAGGGCTAACAGCAGCACCTGCTGCCACTTACCCACCAGGAGGTTGGCTCGTGGGTTTTTAGTCTCGACCAAAATCAAAGTTTGCAAAACTCTCTCAGCTCCTTTCCCCCCAGCAGCCAGCAGCCCTTTCAAGAACTGACTCCAAACTTTTTTTCTCCACAACTCCTGCAAGTCTTTTCCTCTCCACACCTTTCCTCCCCTGTGAACTCTGCCCAGCTCCTTTTTGGTCCACAACTCCTTTTCTGGTGGTTCTGTGTCCTATATTTGTATTCAATTCAGTTCTGGTCTTTTCACGCTCAAACCCAGTGGGTGGTCCATTGTGTAAGTTTGGGCGGGGAGATAGCTTTGAATATTTAATCAGAAGATGTCACAGGTACACGCAGGTGTGAGGACGAGGGTACTGTTACGGGGCACATAGGTGCCTGAAAGTCTATGGGTCCTTTGTTATAGTCCTGGGAGTCAGTGGGCCATTCCTGCAGTGATTCATAGTTTTGTTTCAGAACTATTGTCCATATTAATTAGGTAGATAATGGCCCACATTCGTAGTTTGATTTGGGGGGGGGGAAGTCATTTTCAAACTGGGCCGGGGAGTCCTTATTGATTGAGGATCTCCCCGCTTCAGGCCCGACTCGACCCCTGATTGGCCTGCCAGAATGCACTTTTCCCCCATTGGCCAGTGCCTCTGTCTCGCTTGTGAGCCAGACTCCACAATGTCTGTATCCACCCACACGTTTTCCCAGCCTGCTTTTACTTGGCCAAAAATGTTCATTTAGTGTATGGAATGATCCCATGTTAGTTTTCTTGTCCTTAGGGTGTTTCAAATGCGGCCGTGGATTTTCGAACCTTAGGACAATCATGGAGACCCATTGAGGAGAGTACTGCAAGGTGCCACCAGAGCGGTCTAGGTACCGGAGCCTCTGCTTAACTAATTATTAAACTATACAGGGTAAATACATGATTAACACTAAACTAATTAATTAAATTAAATAATGGAAAAACTGGAGATGTGTTGCTGTTGCAATATGTGGGAGCTTCTGGAGTTATGGTCCAGGGTGACTACATCTGCAGTAATTGTTTGCAGCTCGACGAACTTCGGCTC
This sequence comes from Pristiophorus japonicus, assembly GCF_044704955.1. Lineage (NCBI taxonomy): Eukaryota > Metazoa > Chordata > Chondrichthyes > Pristiophoridae > Pristiophorus > Pristiophorus japonicus. The sequence goes on along the minus strand of NC_091990.1, from coordinate 86,784,993 downwards.
CGAGTTGAGGAGCTGGAGTCCGAGCTACAGACATTGTGAGACATCAGGGAGGGAGAAAGTTACCTGGACCTTTAGCTCTAAGAGGCAGCCACACCCTCCAGATTAAATACTTTAGAATTGTCACGTGGTTAAGGACAGGAGGGTTTGACTGCGAGTGAGGCAGGTACTGGGATCCAGGAGGTAGTATTGCAGGAGCCTCAGTCCCTGCACTTGTCCAATAGATCTGAGGTACTTACAACCCTTGTGTACAAGTGTGCAGGCTGCGGGGTGGACAAGCAGACTGATCAAGGCACCGTGGCGCAGAAAGCCATTCAAGTGGGGGGAGTAAAGAGGAAGGCGGTTGTTGTAGGGGACAGTATAGTTAGGGGGATAGATAGGTTCTCTGCAGCCGAGAACGTGGGTCCCGAAGACTCTGTTGCCTACCCAGTGCCAGGATAAAGGACACCTCCTCCGGGCTGGAGAAGAACTTGGAGTGGGAGGGGGAGGATCCAGTTGTTGTGGTACACGTAGATACCAATGACACAGGTAGGACTAAGAAAGAGGTTCTGCTGAGAGAGTTTGAGCAGCTAGGGACTAAATTGAAAAGCAGAACCACAAAGGTAATAATCTCTGCATTATTACCTGAGCCACGGGCAAATTAGCATAGGGTTAATAGAATCAGGGAGATGAATGCGTGGCTCAGAGGTTGGTGTGGGAGAAGTGGGTTTCGATTCGTGGGGCACTGTCACCAATACTCGGGAAAGAGAGACTGTTCTGTGGGGATGGACTACACCTGAACTCTGCTGGGACCAGAGTTCGAGTGAATCAAATAACTAGGGAGGTAGTCAGGGCTTTAAACTAAATAGGACGGGGGAGGTGGAGGGTGGAGTGGGAGGACGGTCCCAGTGGAGAGCAATCTAGAATGCTAAAGAGAAAAGAAAAGGAAGCAATGAAGGAAAGTGATTCTGGTAAGGATAACCAGATTATGTCAGGAAGGGACAGAGCATACAAACAAAAGAGTGCACTTGCAAATAGGGTCCAGGTAAAAAAAAAATAGCGAGAAGACAAATAGGGCTATAGTACAAAGTAATGTTAAGATGTCTAATAATGTTAAAAAGACAAATTTAAAAGCATTTTATCTGAATGCATGAAGCATCTGTAATAAGGTAGGCAAATTAACAGCGCAAATAGATGTAAACGGATACGATATAGTTGCAATTACGGAGACATGACTGCAGGGTGACCAGGGTGGGAACTGAATATCCAAGGATATTCGATATTTAGGAAGGACAGGCAAAAAAGAAAAGGGGGTGGTGTGGCGTTGTTAGTAAAGGATGAAATTAGACCAATAGTGAGAAAGGATATTGGCTCAGAAAATCAAGATGCAGAATCAGTCTGTGTGGAGCTAAGGAGCACCGAGGGGCAGAAAACATTGGTGGGAGTTGTCAAAAGGCCTCCAAACAGTAGTGGTAGTGTAGGGGATGGCATCAAAGAGGAAATTAGAGATACATGCAGCAAGGGTACTACAGTAATCGTAGGTGACTTTAATCTACATATAGACTGGCCAAACCAAATTAGTAATAATACTGTGGAAGATGAATTCCTGGAGAGTGTACAAGATGGTTATTTTAGACCAGTACGTTGAGGAGCATACCAGAGAACAGACTATCCTAGATTGGGTATTATGTAATGAGAAAGGGTTAATTAACAGTCTTGTTGTGCGGGGTCCTTGAGGGAAGAGTGACCATGGGCTAGATTTTACACTTTTGTGCATATCGCCCAAAAATGGGCGTTACTTCCGGAATGGGCGGTAAAAAAGTGTTTTCAGATCGCCGGCTTCTCGCCCATTCTCAAAGCACCTGTTCTCCATTTTTGAAAATGGGTGTTGAGCGATATGAAATGGGCGGCAGCGTTAAATCTCTCTGACCTTCTGCCGTAAAGTGTCGCCGTCCTTAGCAACGGCATGGCAACGATCGATTCCCGCGATTCAGGAGGTCAGGGTCATTATGACATGCGCAGAAGAGGAGACAGAGAGAGAGAGGGAGCTGAGAGGGACTGAAAGCGTGTGTGGCTGTGGTGTGTGCTTGTCTAGCTGTTGTGGGAGGCACAAGGGAGATTAACCAGCAGCAAAAAGCCTGCTAAGCACCAAGAACATAGTTGGCACCGAGTTTTTGTCCAACAAATAAGATATAAGATGGGAGGGATGGTAGAGGCCCTGGAGCTGGTAGCCAGGAACACTGGTGGCAGAGGGCTCCCAGTGGTTCCGGAGCGTCGCACTGCACCCCAAGGTGCCGCGCCCCCATTGCCAACCACACATGAGAGCCAAAAGCAACATCTTGCTTCTGGCTCAGAGCACATTCCGGCCTCGGCATCGTCCTCTCCCGTGTCCGTCCAAACAGCGCTTCGGCCATCAGCCCCCGCCTTCCCACCCGGCCCCTCCGCCCACCCCCCCAATGAAGCATCGCCTGAGGACCTGCTCGGCCAGACGGCTTGGAGACAGGAGGGAAAGGGGAAGGGGTAGAGGTGGGGAGGAGAAGTGGAGGGGGGGGTGTACGGGGGTGGGGAAGGGTTGGTTTTTATGATTATGATATAATTGGGATTACGGAGACATGGCTCCAGGGTGACCAAGGCTGGGAACTCAACATCCAGGGGTATTCAACATTTAGGAAGGATAGACAGAAAGGAAAAGGAGATGGGGTAGTGTTGCTGGTTAAAGAGGAAATTAATGCAATAGTAAGAAAGGACATTAGCTTGGATGATGTGGAATCGGTATGGGTGGAGCTGCGGAATACCAAAGGGCAGAAAACGCTAGTGGGAGTTGTGTACAGACCACTTAACAGTAGTAGTGAAGTTGGGGATGGCATCAAACAAGAAATTAGGGATGCATGCAATAAAGGTACAGCAGTTATCATGGGTGACTTTAATTTGCATATAGATTGGCTAACCAAACTGGTAGCAGTGCGGTGGAGGAGGATTTCCTGGAGTGTATTAGGGATGGCTTTCTAGACCAATATGTTGAGGAACCAACTAGAGGGCTGGCCATCCTAGACTGGGTGATGTGTAATGAGAGAGGACTAATTAGCAATCTTGTTGTGCGAGGCCCCCTGGGGAAGAGTGACCATAATATGGTAGAATTCTTTATTAAGATGGACAGTGACAGTGTTAATTCAGAGACTACGGTCCTGAACTTAAGGAAAGGTAACTTCAAAGGTGTGAGACGTGAATTGGCTAGAATAGACTGGCAAATGATACTTAAAGAGTTGACAGTGGATAGGCAATGGCAGACATTTATAGATCACATGAATGAACTTCAACAATTGTACATCCCTGTCTGGAGTAAAAATAAAACGAGGAAGGTGGCTCAAACATGGCTAACAAGGGAAATTAAGGATAGTGTTAAATCCAAGGAAGAGGCATATAAATTGGCCAGAAAAAGCAGCAAACCTGAGGACTGGGAGAAATTTAGAATTCAGCAAAGGAGGACAAAGCGTCTATTTAGGAGGGGGAAAATAGAGTATGCGAGGAAGCTTGCAAGGAACATAAAAACTGACTGCAAAAGCTTCTATAGATACGTGAAGAGAAAAAGATTAGTGAAGACAAATGTAGGTCCCTTGCAGTCAGAATCAGGTGAATTTATAATGGGGAACAAAGAAATGGCAGACCAATTGAACAAATACTTTGGATCTGCCTTCACTAAGGAAGACACAAATAACCTTCCGGAAATACTAGGGGACCGAGGGTCGAGCGAGAAGGAGGAACTGAAGGAAATCTTTATTAGTCAAGAAATTGTGTTAGAGAAATTGATGGGATTGAAGGCCGATAAATCCCCAGGGCCTGATAGGCTGCATCCCAGAGTACTTAAGGAAGTGGCCTTAGAAATAGTGGATACATTGGTCACCATTTTCCAACATTCTATTGACTCTGGACCAATTTCTATGGACTGGAGGGTAGCTAATGTAACACCACTTTTTAGAAAAGGAGGGAGAAAACAAACAAGGAATTATAGACCGGTTAGCCTGACATCGGTGGTGGGGAAAATATTGGAATCAATTATTAAAGATGAAATAGCAGCGCATTTGGAAAGCAGAAACAGGATCGGTCTAAGTCAGCATGGATTTATGAAAGGGAAATCATGCTTGACAAGTCTTCTTGAATTTTTTAAGGATGTAACTAGTAGAGTGGACAGGGAGAACCAGTGGATGTGGTGTATTTGGACTTCCAAAAGGCTTTTGACAAGGTCCCGCATAAGAAATTAGTGAGAAAAATTAAAGCACATGGTATTGGGGGTAATGTATTGATGTGGATAGAAAACTGGTTGGCAGACAGGAAGCAGAGAGTCAGAATAAACGGGTCCTTTTCAGAATGGCAGGCAGTGACCAGTGGGGTGCCGCAGGGTTCAATGAAGGAATTGAATGTAATATCTCCAAGTTTGCAGATGACACTAAGCTCGGTGGCGGTGTGAGCTGTGAGGTGGATGCTAAGAGGCTGCAGGGTGACTTGGACAGGTTAGGTGAGTGGGCGCATGCATGGCCAATGCAGTATAATGTGGATAAATGTGAGGTTATCCACTTTGGTGGCAAAAACAGGAAGACAGAATATTATCTGAATGGTGACTAATTAGGAAAAGGGGATGTGCAACGAGACCTGGGTGTCATGGTATATCAGTCATTGAAAGTTGGCATGCAGGTACAGCAGGCAGTGAAGAAGGCAAATGGCATGTTGGCCTTCATAACTAGAGGATTTGAATATAGGAGCAGGGAGGTCTTACTGCAGTTGTACAGGGCCTTGGTGAGGCCACACCTAGAATATTGTGTTCAGTTTTGGTCTCCTAATCTGAGGAAGGACGTTCTTGCTGTTGAGGGAGTGCAGCGAAGGTTCACCAGACTGATTCCCGGGATGGCAGGACTGATATATGAGGAGAGACTGGATCAACTGGGCTTCTATCCACTGGAATTTTGAAGAATGAGAGGGGATCTCATCGAAACATATAAAATTCTGACAGGATTGGACAGGTTAGAGGCAGGAAGAATGTTCCCATTGCTGGGGAGTTCCAGAACCACGGGTCACAGTCTAAGAATAAGTGGTAAGCCATTTATGATCGAGAGCGGTTAACCTGTGGAATTCTCTACCGCAGAAAGTTGTTGAGGCCAGTTCATTAGATATATTCAAAAGGGAGTTAGATATGGCCCTTACGGCCAAAGGGATCAAGAGGTATGGAGAGAAAGCAGGAAAGGGGTACTGAGGTTGAATGATCAGCCATGATCTTATTGAATGGCGGTGCAGGCTCGATGGGCCGAATGGCCTGCTCCTGCACCTAATTTCTATGTTTCTATGTTTCTATAAAAAAAAAAATTTTTTTTTTTTTATTCGTTGCCAATCTTTCCAATTCTTTGTCAAATCACAAACGCCAGAGGTCACCTTGCGCCAATGCTCTTAGCCAAAAGGCCTAGAGCCCAAGCACCGTTCCTGGAAGTACTGCAATACCAGGTTCGTGCCATGGAGGTGGATGGTTCAAGCCCCCCACCCACCTCCTATTTCCAAAAAGCATAGGAGAATCACCTTCCTGATCCAGGGAGAACCACGTTGGGGTCATGGTTACTCCCCTGTCAGGTCAGTTAAGCATGATCTTAGCCAAAAGGTATGTTTCTATAAATACTGATGATTTCAGACAAATGTTCGGTTTAAATGTTTTTTATTTAACAAAACCTTGTTGCGCATTGGCTCAGACAGCTGCACAGTTACACGCTGGTGATTCCTTAACATCAAAGGATATAAAGACACTTAACTTCAATCAACTTAAACTTTCACTGTCACCAAGGTGATGACCACCATTGATGTATGACCTGCACATCCAGCAGTGTGTCAGCCTTGTAAATAACACCACCGTTCTTTCAGGCAAAGTGATAGAAACATAGAAAATAGGTGCAGGAGTAGGCCATTCGGCCCTTCTAGCCTGCACCGCCATTCAATGAGTTCATGGCTGAACATGCAACTTCAGTACCCCATTCCTGCTTTCTCACCATACCCCTTGATCCCCCTAGTAGTAAGGACTTCATCTAACTCCATTTTGAATATATTTAGTGAATTGGCCTCAACAACTTTCTGTGGTCGAGAATTCCACAGGTTCACCACTCTCTGGGTGAAGAAATTCCTCCTCATCTCGGTCCTAAATGGCTTACCCCTTATCCTTAGACTGTGTCCCCTGGTTCTGGACTTCCCCAACATTGGGAACATTTTTCCTGCATCTAACCTGTCCAACCCCGTCAGAATTTTAAACGTTTCTATGAGGTCCCCTCTCATTCTTCTGAACTCCAGTGAATACAAGCCCAGTTGATCCAGTCTTTCTTGATAGGTCAGTCCCACCATCCCGGGAATCAGTCTGGTGAACCTTCGCTGCACTCCCTCAATAGCAAGAATGTCCTTCCTCAGGTTAGGAGACCAAAACTGTACACAATACTCCAGGTGTGGCCTCACCAAGGCCCTGTACAACTGTAGCAACACCTCCCTGCCCCTGTACTCAAATCCCCTCACAATGAAGGCCAACATGCCATTTGCTTTCTTAACCGCCTGCTTTTCCTGCATGCCAACCTTCAATGACTGATGTACCATGACACCCAGGTCTCTTTTTACCTCCCCTTTTCCTAATCTGTCACCATTCAGATAATAGTCTGTCTCTCTGTTTTTACCACCAAAGTGGATAACCTCACATTTATCCACATTATACTTCATCTGCCATGCGTTTGCCCACTCACCTAACCTATCCAAGTCGCTCTGCAGCCTCATAGCATCCTCCTCACAGCTCACACTGCCACCCAACTTAGTGTCATCCGCAAATTTGGAGATACTACATTTAATCCCCTCGACTAAATCATTAATGTACAGTGTAAACAGCTGGGGCCCCAGCACAGAACCTTGCGGTACCCCACTAGTCACTGCCTGCCATTCTGAAAAGTCCCCATTTACTCCTACTCTTTGCTTCCTGTCTGACAACCAGTTCTCAATCCATGTCAGCACACTACCCCCAATCCCATGTGCTTTAACTTTGCACATTAATCTCTTGTGTGGGACCTTGTCGAAAGCCTTCTGAAAGTCCAAATATACCACATCAACTGGTTCTCCCTTGTCCACTCTACTGGAAACATCCTCAAAAAATTCCAGAAGATTTGTCAAGCATGATTTCCCTTTCACAAATCCATGCTGACTTGGACCTATCATATCACCTCTTTCCAAATGCACTGCTATGACATCCTTAATAATTGATTCCATCATTTTACCCACTACCGATGTCAGGCTGACCGGTCTATAATTCCCTGCTATCTCTCTCCCTCCCTTCTTAAAAAGTGTGGTTACATTGGCTACCCTCCACTCCATAGGAACTGATCCAGAGTCAATGGAATGTTGGAAAATGACTGTCAATCACTATTTCCAAGGCCACCTCCTTAAGTACTCTGGGATGCAGTCCATCAGGCCCTGGAGATTTATCGGCCTTCAATCCCATCAATTTCCTCAACACAATTTTCCGACTAATAAGGATTTCCCTCAGTTCCTCCTCCTTACTAGACCCTCCGACCCCTTTTATATCTGGAAGGTTGTTTGTGTCCTCCTTAGTGAATACCGAACCAAAGTACTTGTTCAATTGGTCCGCCATTTCTTTGTTCCCCATTATTACTTCCCCTGATTCTGACTGCAGGGGACCTACGTTTGTCTTTACTAACCTTTTTCTCTTTACATATCTATAGAAACTTTTGCAATCCGTCTTAATGTTCCCTGCAAGCTTCTTCTCGTACTCCATTTTCCCTGCCCTAATCAAACCCTTTGTCCTCCTCTGCTGAGTTCTAAATTTCTCCCAGTCCCCGGGTTCGCTGCTATTTCTGGCCAATTTGTATGCCACTTCCTTGGCTTTAATACTATCCCTGATTTCCCTTGATAGCCACGGTTGAGCCACCTTCCCTTTTTTATTTTTACGCCAGACAGGAATGTACAATTGTTGTAGTTCATCCATGCGGTCTCTAAATGTCTGCCATTGCCCATCCACAGTCAACCCCTTCATTATCATTCGCCAATCTATCCTAGCCAATTCACGCCTCATACCTTTAAAGTTACCCTTCTTTAAGTTCTGGACCATGGTCTCTGAATTAACTGTTTCATTCTCCATCCTAATGCAGAATTCCACCATATTATGGTCACTCTGCTCGGGAATTTAGCACTCACTGCCAGTATAATTTGCTAGTGGTCGACAACGAGTTCCCCAAGGGGCCTCGCACAACGAGATTGCTAATTAATCCTCTCTCATTACACAACACCCAGTCTAAGATGGCCTCCCCCCTATGATGATTGATGAGCTCCTGACGTAAGGCTCTTGCAGCTATGATGCCAGCACAGGCCCTTTCATATGGTCTACAGGGGGGCGGGGGCATGGCTTCAGCGTCAGCCTGATTGTCTGGCCCGTTGTCAGCCTCCTCTTCCTCTCTCAGGTGAGGTGGACTGTCAGACTCATCAGGCAATTCTTGTCCCTCCTGATAGCCAAGTTGTGCGTTAAGTGGGTGTTAAGCATGCAAAATAAGCGGTGGTTCTAGCCCTTGGTGCTTTGAGAATGGGCGAGAAGCTGGCAATCTGAGAAACGTTTTTTACCGCCGACGGCGGAAATAACGGCCATTTTTGGGCGATAAGTTCAACAGTGGGAAATCTAACCCTTGCCCTTTTTACAGCTGAAAATCACTGTCCTTGCTGCTTTTCAGCGTCCCGCACGCTGCAGAGCTCTCCGCTGGAAACTTACCTTTCACCATGCCGTTTGCGGCAGAAGTGTGGACCACTCAAACCACCCGCACCCTCCCCCCCCACCCCGGGTTAAATATGGCTCGGGGAGGGAAAATCATCTGACTGCAGTGGCCCAGTGATTTTTTCGGTGGCCTGGCTAAACTCCGCAGTAGTCGGCCCTTCGAGGACGGTCAATTTCAGCTCCATTAGCTCTACGGCTGTATCCAGGGCAATGCCCAGTTCTCCATCTGCTGGCGACCTGCATCAACTCTACACTGCCCTGGGTGGTTTCACTCAAGTGCACGTGGTCCCTCCAGACACACGCCACAGACACACGCCACACACAGACACACGCCACGGACAGACACAAGCCACAGACACATGCCACAGACACACACACACCACAGACAGACACACACCACTGACAGGCACACACCACAGACACACACCACACACAGACACATGCCACAGACAGACACACACGACAGACAGACACACACCACAGACAGACACACACCACAGACACACACCACACACAGACACACGCCACAGACAGACACAAGACACAGACACATGCCACAGACACACACACACCACAGACAGACACACACCACAGACAGACATACACCACAGACACACATCACACACAGACACACGCCACAGACACACACATGCCACAGACACACACCACACACAGACACACGCCACAGACACACACCACACACAGACACCATACCACAGACAGACACACAGCCCAGACAGACACACACCACAGACAGACACACGCCACAGACACACACCACACACAGACACCATACCACAGGCAGACACACACCACAGACAGACACACGCCACAGACACACGCAACAGACACACACCAAACACAGACACACGCCACAGACACATACCACAGACAGACACACGCCACAGACACACGCAACAGACACACACCACAGACAGACACACACCACAGACAGACACACACCACAGACAGACACACACCACAGCGCAGTATCCGAAGGAAGGTGGTGTCGCACAAGTTGAGGTAAGACTGCTTCTCCTTAAACTTGCGGGGGGTGTAACATCTGGTCCTCCTCATCAGTCTGTCTGGCACGTCTTACTTTGGGCACATAATGCTGTGGAGTGTACCTTCAGCAATCTCGATTCTGCAGCATGTAATTGGTCATCCAGAGTGGGTGAGAAATGACAGGCCCCATTGCAAAGCTCTGTTGTTTTCCACCGATTGGTCACAAAGAAATTCCAATCGTCCACAGTAAGGTGTTTGTTCAGATGTTCACATCACCTCCAAACACCTCCGAGTACATCCAAACTCCTCCAGGTTGAAGCAGAGCAGCCTTTTAAATGATGCGACCTGCGATTTAGAATATGGCATCCAGACCGCTGTGAGTAGTTCCGGTTGGTTTAATTTTTTCACAGCGGTTTTTTCAGCGAGCGATATTTTCGACAAGATGTGTGCGAGGTGCCGAAAGTAACGGTGGGCGATATACTGAGCAAATGTGATCTTTATGACAAAAAACAGTGGGCGGTCGGTATTATTTAAATCTCGGCGTTACGCACATGCCAAAAGAAATGCTCGGTAATAAGTGACCAAGAAATGGGTGTCAGTTTCCATTTAGTGGCTAAATGGGCAATCTATGGGCGTTACACCTCATTTCACCGTTAAAATGAACGTTAAGTGGGCAGTATGCATGGAAAAATAATGGAAAACCTAGTCTGCATTTCTCTGGAAGAACACAGTTTTATATCTTACGGGTTGCAGTCTGGTTTATTGGGCCCGAAATTCAGTCCCGCTGGAAAGCTGGTGCTTCCCCCACCTTTTTGTGGCCATTAACGCTGAAACGTTTTCATGGCTGGCCACCCCATATTCAGCTCCAACAGTGAACAAATGGGTTCCAGCACTAATGAATCCTTCCAAAGTGGATTTTTCAGTGGTGTGGCTGTCTTAATTTGAATGTTATCACCACTGAGAAATTCAGTGTGCAGCTAAGGGTTTCTAATGAACCAGCTGCTCCCTGGTCTTTTTAAAGGCCAAGGTTTGCATCAAGGCCCTGAGGGGGGAGGGGCTGGGGGGGAGGTGGGGGTGGGGAGGAGTTTGGAAGGCATTTGGAAGGATGGCTGGTGTAAGAGGTGCAAGGAGAGCCAACAGGTTCACTGATATGGAGCTAGAGACACTGATGGAAGGTGTGGTAGACAGAAGAATACTGTTTCCTGATGTGGAGAGACCTGGCAGACATAATGCATGGAGGGAGATTGCAGGGGAGGTGTCAGGCACCTCCATATGTGTGAGGACGCACCCTCCCAGGAGGGTGCTGACCAGTCTACACCCAGCCCTTCCAGGGTGGCGATGGGTCGCTGCCTCCTTGCTCTGGGACGATGGGGTACCTCCTCCTCCTGCACCTCCTCCTCGTCCTCCTCCTCCTCCTCCTCCTCAGGTGGTACTGCTGGCTCGACCTCCAGCGGCTGGTCCCTCATGAGGGCCAGGTTGTGCAGCATGCAGCAGACCACGACAATCATGGAGACCCATTGAGGAGAGTACTGCATGGTGCCACCAGAGCGGTCTAGGCACCGGAGTCTCTCCTTAACTAATTTAATAAACTATATGATGTGGTGTATTTGGACTTTCAGAAGGCTTTCGACAAGGTCCCACACAGGAGATTAATGTGCAAAGTTAAAGCACATTGGATTGGGGGTAGTGTGCTGACGTGGATTGAGAACTGATTGTCAGACAGGAAGCAAAGAGTAGGAGTAAATGGGTACTTTTCAGAATGGCAGGCAGTGACTAGTGGGGTACCGCAAGGTTCTGTGCTGGGGCCCCAGCTGTTTACACTGTACATTAATGATTTAGACGAGGAGATTAAATGTAGTATCTCCAAATTTGCGGATGACACTAAGTTGGGTGGCAGTGTGAGCTGCGAGGAGGATGCTATGAGGCTGCAGAGTGACTTGGATAGGTTAGGTGAGTGGGCAAATGCATGGCACATGAAGTATAATGTGGATAAATGTGAGGTTATCCACTTTAGTGGTAAAAACAGAGAGACAGACTATTATCTGAATGGTGACAGATTAGGAAAAGGGGAGGTGCAACGAGACCTGGGTGTCATGGTACATCAGTCATTGAAGGTTGGCATGCAGGTACAGCAAGCGGTTAAGAAAGCAAATGGCATGTTGGCCTTCATAGCGAGGGGATTTGAGTACAGGGGCAGGGAGGTGTTACTACAGTTGTATAGGGCCTTGGTGAGGCCACACCTGGAGTATTGTGTACAGTTTTGGTCTCCTAACTTGAAGAAGGACATTCTTGCTATTGAGGGAGTGCAGCAAAGGTTCACCAGACTGATTCCCGGGATGGCGGGACTGACATATCAAGAAAGACTGGATCAACTGGGCTTGTATTCACTGGAGTTCAGAAGAATGAGAGGGGATCTCATAGAAACGTTTAAAATTCTGACGGGTTTAGACAGGTTAGATGCAGGAAGAATGTTCCCAATGTTGGGGAAGTCCAGAACCAGGGGTTACAGTCTAAGGATAAGGGGTAAGCCATTTAGGACTGAGATGAGGAGAAACTTCTTCACCCAGAGAGTGGTGAACCTGTGGAATTCTCTACCACAGAAAGTTGTTGATGCCAATTCACTAAATATATTCAAAAAGGAGTTAGATGAGGCCCTTACAGCTAAAGGGATCAAGGGGTATGGTGAGAAAGCAGGAATGGGATACTGAAGTTGCATGTTCAGCCATGAACTCATTGAATGGCGGTGCAGGCTAGAAGGGCCGAATGGCCTACTCCTGCACCTATTTTCTATGTTTCTATGTTTCTTTATAGGGTAAATACATGATTAACGCTAAACTAATAAATTAAATAAAACAATGAGAAAACAGGAGATGTGTTGCTGCTGCAATACGTGGGAGCTTCTGGATACTTTGGTCCAGGGCTACTACATCTGCGGTAATCCAGGAACAGTGGTGGCAGAGAGCTCCCAGTAGTTCCAGAGCGCAGCACTGCACCCCAAGGTGCCGCACCCCTATTGCCAACCACACATGAAAGCCAGCAGCAACATCTTGCTTCTGGCTCAGACGCATGTCACAAACAGACACACACCACAGACCCAGACATGCTACAGACACACACCAGAGGCAGAAATACACCACAGACGGACACACGGCACAGACAAGCCACAGACAGACATGCACCACAGACAGACACACACCACAGACAGACACGCCACAGACAGACGCACAGCACAGACAGACACACTCCACAAACACACGCCATATCAGACACACGCCACAGACTCACGCCACAGACAGATACACGCCACAGACAGACACACACCACAGACACACACACGCCACAGACAGACATACACCACAGACGTACACCATAACACATGTCACAGACACACGGCACAGACACACGCCACAGGCAGACACACGGCACAGACAGCAACAGGCCACAAACACACTCCACAAGACACACCACAGACGGACACATGCCACAGACACATGCCACAGACAGACACACAGCACAGACACATGCCACAGACACAAACAACAGACAGACACACGCCAGAGACAGACACCCGCTACAGACAGACACACAAGACACAGACAGACACATGCCACAGACACACGCCACAGACACGCACAACAGATAGACACACGCCACAGGCAGACACACACCACAGACACACACAACGGACAGACACACACTACAGACAGACACACACCAAAGACACATGCCACAGACACACACCACAGACACACGCCACAAACTCATGCCAGAGACAGAAACATGGCACAGACAGATACACGCCACAGACACAAGCCAAAGACACACACCAGTGACACACGCCACGGACAGACAGACGCCACAAACAGACACACGCAACAGACAGAAACACAGCACAGACACACGCCGCAAACACAAGTCACAGACAGACACACGCCACAGATAGACAAATGCCACAGATACATGCCATAAACACACACCACAGACAGACACACATCACATCAGACACATGCCACAGACACGCACAATAGACAGACACACGTCACAGACAGACACACGCCACAGACAGACACACGCCACTGACACATACCACAGACAGACACACGCCACAGCTACAGGCCACAGACACGCACAACAGACAGACACACGCCACAGATAGACAAATGCCACAGATACACGCCATAAACACACATCACAGACAGACACACACCACAGACAATCACACGCCACAAGCACACACACGCCACAGACAGACACACGCCACAAATACACACCACAAACAGACACACCCCACAGACAGACACTCACCACAGACAAACGCCACAGACAGACACACACCTCAAACACACACCACAGACAGACACACACAACAGACAGACAGACATAATAGACAGACAGATGCCACAGACAGACACGCACCACAGACAGACACACACAACAGGCAGACAGACATAATAGACAGACAGACGCCACAGACAGACACACAACGAAGACAGACACACACCACAGACACACACCCAGACAGACACACGCCACAGACACATGCCACAGACAGACACACGCCACAGACACAAACAACAGACAGACACACGCCAGAGACAGACACCCGCTACAGACAGACACACATGACACAGACAGACACATGCCACAGACAGACACACGCCACAGACACACGCCACAGACACGCACAACAGACAGACACATGCCACAGACAGACACACGCCACAGACACACACCACAGACACATGCCACAAACTCATGCCAGAGATAGAAACATGGCACAGACAGATACACGCCACAGACACAAGCCAAAGACACACACCAGTGACACACGTCACGGACAGACACACGCCACAAACAGACACACGCGACAGACAGAAACACAGCACAGACACGCGCCGCAGACACAAGTCACAGACAGACACACGCCACAGATAGACAAATGCCACAGATACACGCCATAAACACACACCACAGACAGACACACATCACAGACAGACACATGCCACAGACACGCACAACAGACAGACACACGTCACAGACAGACACACGCCACAGACAGACACACGCCACTGACACATACCACAGACAGACACACGCCACAGCTACAGGCCACAGACACGCACAACAGACAGACACACGCCACAGATAGACAAATGCCACAGATACACGCCATAAACACACATCACAGACAGATACACACCACAGACAATCACACGCCACAGGCACACACACGCCACAGACAGACACACACCTCAAACACACACCACAGACAGACACACACAACAGACAGACAGACATAATAGACAGACAGATGCCACAGACTGACACGCACCACAGACAGACACACACAACAGACAAACAGACACAATAGACAGACAGACGCCACAGACAGACACACACCACAGACAGACACACGCCACAGACACACAACGAAGACTGACACACACCACAGATAACCACAGAGCACAGACACACACCACAGAGAGACATACAGCACAGACAGACCACATGCCACAGACAGACACACACCACAGACAGACACACGCCACAGACAGGCACACACCACAGACAGACACACACCACTGACACATACCACAGACAGACACATGCCACAGACACACACCACAGACATACACAACAGACAGACACACGCCACAGAAAGACACATGCCGCAGACACACGGCACAGACAGACACACACCACTGACACAAACCACAGACAGACACAGGCCACAGGCACACACCACAGACAGACACACACCACAGACAGACACACACCACAGACAGACACACACCACAGACAGACACACGCCACAGACAGACACATGCCACAGACACACGCCATAATCACACACCACAAACAGACACACATCACAGACACACACCACAGACAGACCACATGCCACAGACAGACACACACCACAGACAGACACACGCCACAGACAGGCACACACCACAGACAGACACACACCACTGACACATACCACAGACAGACGCACGCCACAGACACACAACACAGACATGCACAACAGACAGACACACGCCACAGAAAGACACATACCACAGGGAGACTCACGCCACAGACACTCACCACAGACACACGCCACAGACACACACCATAGACAGACACACATCACAGACACACGCCACAGACACACACACGCCACAGACAGACACACGCCACAAATACACACCACAAACAGACACACACAACAGACACACACGAGAGACAGACACACACCACAGACAGACACACACCACAGACACGCGCCACAGACACACGCCAGAGACAGACACACACCAGAGACAGACACGCACCACAGACAGATACATGCCACACACACACACACACACACACCACAGGCAGGCACACACCACAGACAGACACACACCACAGACAGACACACACCACAGACAAACACACACCACAGGCACACACACGGCACTGACACATACACGCCACAGACAGACACACGCCACAAATACACACCACAAACAGACACACCCCACAGACACACACCACAGACAGACACTCACCACAGACAAACACCACAGACAGACACACACCTCAAACACACACCACAGACAGACACACACAACAGACAGACAGACATAATAGACAGACAGACGCCACAGACAGACACACACCACAGACAGACACACACAACAGACAGACACAATGGACAGACAGACGCCACAGACAGACACACACCACAAACAGACACACGCCACAGACACACAACGAAGACAGACACACACCACAGACACACACCCAGACAGACACACGCCACAGACACACACCACAGACAGACACACACCACAGATAACCACAGAGCACAGACACACACCACAGAGAGACATACAGCACAGACAGACACACACCACAAACAGACACGTGTCTCAGACAGACACTCGCAAAAACACACACCACAGACACACGCCACAGACACATACACGCCACAGACAGACACATGCCACAGACAGATACATGTCACAGACACATACACGCCACAGACACATACACGCCACTGACACATACACGCCACAGACAGACACACACCACAGACAGACACACACCACAGATAACCACACAGTACAGACACACACCACAGACACACGCCGCAGATAGACAAATGCCACAGACACACGCCATAAACACACACCACAGACAGACACACATCACAGACAGACACACGCCACAGACACACACCACAGACATGCACAACAGACAGACACACGCCACAGAAAGACACATGCCGCAGACACACGGCACAGACAGACACACACCACTGACACAAACCACAGACAGACACAGGCCACAGGCACACACCACAGACAGACACACACCACAGACAGACACACACCACAGACAGACACATGCCACAGACAGACACATGCCACAGACACACGCCATAATCACACACCACAGACAGACACACATCACAGACACACACCACAGACAGACCACATGCCACAGACAGACACACACCACAGACAGACACACGCCACAGACAGGCACACACCACAGACAGACACACACCACTGACACATACCACAGACAGACCACGCCACAGACACACACCACAGACATGCACAACAGACAGACACACGCCACAGAAAGACACATGCCGCAGACACACGGCACAGACAGACACACACCACAGATAACCACACAGTACAGACACACACCACAGACACACGCCGCAGATAGACAAATGCCACAGACACACGCCATAAACACACACCACAGACAGACACACATCACAGACAGACACACGCCACAGACACGCACAACAGACAGACACACGCCACAGACAGACACATGCCACGGACAGACACACACCACTGACACATACCACAGACAGGCACACGCCACAGACAGACACACACCAGTGACAGACACACGCCACTGACACATACCACAGAAAGACACATGCCGCAGACACACGGCACAGACAGACATACACCACTGACACAAACCACAGACAGACACAGGCCACAGGCACACAGCACAGGCAGACACACACCACAGACAGATACATGCCACACACACACACACACCACAGGCACACACACTTCACTGACACATACACGCCACAGACAGACACACACCACAGACAGACACACGCCACAAATACACATCACAAACAGACACACGCCACAGACAGACACACACCACAAACAGACACACACCACAGACAGACACACACCACAGAGAGACATTCAGCACAGACAGACACTCACCACAGACAAACGCCACAGACAGACACACATCTCAAACACACACCAAAGACAGACACACACAACAGACAGACAGACACAATAGACAGACAGATGCCACAGACAGACACGCACCACAGACAGACACACACCACAGACAAACGCCACAGACAGACACACACCTCAAACACACACAACAGACAGACACACACAACAGACAGAGAGACACAATAGACAGACAGACACACACCACAGACAGACACATGCCACAGACACACGACGAGGTCAGACACACGCCACTGACACAAGCAACAGAAACACGCCACAGACACACGCCGAAGACAGACACACACCACAGACACACACCACAGACAGACACACACCACAGACATACACCTAGACAGACACACACCACAGAAACACACCACTGACAGACACACACCACAGATAACCACAGAGCACAGACACACACCACATAGAGATATACAGCACAGACAGACACACGCCACAGACACGCACAACAGACAGACACACACCACAGACAGACACGTGTCTCAGACAGACACTCGGCAAAAACACACGCCACAGACACACGCCACAGACAGACACACGCCACAGACAGACACACACCACAGACAGACACATGCCACAAATACACACCACAAACAGACACACACCACAACAGACACACGCCACAAATACACACCACACATAGACACACACCACAGACAGACACACGCCACAGACACACGCTGCAGATAGACAAATGCCAGACACACGCCATAAACCCACACCACAGACAGGCACACACAATAGACAGGCACACGCCACAGTCAGACACTCATCACAGACACACACCACAGACAGACACACATCCCAGGCAGACACACACCACAGACAGACATGCACCACAAACAGACACACACCACAGACAGACACACACCACAGACACACCACAGACAAACACACACCACAGACACACACCACAGACACACGCCAGAGACTGAAACATGGCACAGACAGATACACGGCACAGACACACGCTACAGACAGACACAAGGTACAGACAGACACACGTCACAGACAGACACACACCACAAACAGACACACACCACAGGCAGACACATGCCACAGACAGACACACACCAGTGACAGACACACACCACTGACACATGCCGCAGACAGACACACGCCACAGACAGACACACTCCACAAACAGACACACACCACAGGCAGACACACACCAGAGACAGACACACACCACTGATACACGCCACAGACAGACACAATAAGACAGACACACGCCACAGACAGACACATACCAAAGACAAACACACACCACAGGCAGACACATGCCACAGACAGACACACAATGCAAACAGACACACGCCACAGACAGACACATGCCACAGACACACGCCATAGACCGACACACAGCACAGACAGATTCACACCACAGACGCACACCACAGACAACCACTCAGTACAGACACACACCACAGCAGACACACACCACATACTCACGATGCAGACACAAGCCACAGACAGACACAAACCACAGGGAGACCCACGCCACGGACACACACTACAGACACACGCCACAGACACACACCACAGACAGACACACATCACAGACACACACCACAGACAGACACACGCCACAGACACAAGCAACAGACAGACACACACCACAGACAGACACACACCACAGACAGACACACACTACAGACAACCACACAGCACAGACACACACCACAAAGAGACCTACGGTACAGACAGACACACACCACAGACAGACACATGACACAGGCAGACACCAGTGACAGACACACGCCACAGACAGACACACACCAAAGACACACACCACAGACAGACACATGCCACAGACAGATACACTCCACAGACACACACCATAGACAGACACACGCCACAGACACAAGCAACAGACAGACACACACCACAGACAGACACACACCACAGACAGACACACACCACAGACAACCACACAGCACAGACACACACCACAAAGAGACCTACGGTACAGACAGACACAGACCACAGACAGACGCATGACACAGACAGACACACTCCACAAACATACACCACAGACAGACACATGTCACAGACAGACACACACCACAGACAGACACACGCCACAGACACATGACGAAGACAGACACACGCCACAGACACACACCACAGACAAACACACCACTGACAGACACACACCACAGACAGATACACGCCACAGACAGACACATACCATAGACACACGCCACAGACACACACACGCCACAGACACATGCCAAAGACATATGCCATAGACTCACACAACAGACAGACACATGCCACAGGCACATGACGCAGGCATACACACGCTACGAAAACACACACACCACAGACAGGCACATGGCACAGACAGACACATGCCAGAGACAGACGCACATCACAGACAGACACACGCCACAGACAGACACACACCACATACTTCACACGCCACAGACACCCGCCAAGACAGACACATGCCACAGACACACACAACAGACAGACACACGCCGCAGACAGACACACGCCACAGACACACACAACTGACAGACACACTCCGACAGACAACACAGCACAGACAGGCAAACACCACAGACAGACACACACCACAGACACACGCCACAGACACATTCACGCCACAGACACAAGCCACAGACACACGCCACAGACAAACACATTTGACAGACATACGCCACAGACGCATACCACAGACAGATACACGCCACAGACAGACACAAGCCACAGACACACACCACAAACACACACCACAGACAGGCACATGCCACAGACACATGCCACAGGCAGACAGACACCGCAGACACACACAACAGTCAGACACACGCCACAGCCAGACACACACCACAGATAGACACCACAGATACACACCACAGACAGAAACATGTCACAAACACACGCGGCAGACAGACACACGCCACAGACAGACACACGCCACAGACAGACATACATTACACACAGACACACACTACAGACAACACACGACACAGGCACACACACACCACAGACAGACACACACCACAGACATACGCCACAGACAGGCACACACCACAGACAGACACACACCACAGACAGACAGACACCTCAGACACACCACAGACAGTCACATACCATAGACAGACACACGCCACAGACACACACAACAGACAGACACACTCCACAGACAGTCACACACCCCAAACCGATACACGCAACAAACACACACCACAGACACATGGCACAGACACAAGCAACAGACAGACATAAGGCCCCAGACAGACACATGCCACCGATAGACACATGCCACCGACGCTCGCCAAAGACACACCAAAGACAGACACAAGACACAGACACACACCACAGACCACCACATACCACAAACACACACCACAGACGCACGCCACAGACACACACATGCCGCAGACACATGCCACAGACACATAAGAGACATGCACACCACAGACGGACACATGCCATAGACACACACGCCACAGACACACACATGCCACAGACACACATATGCCACAGACAGACACATGCTATAAACCGACACACACGACAGACACACACCATAGACAGATACACGCCACAGACACACACCACAGAGAGACACGCGCCACAGACACACACCACACAGACACACACCACACAGACACACACCACAGAGAGACACATGCCACAGACACACACCACACAGACACACACCACACAGACACACACCACAGAGAGACACACGCCACAAACACATGCCACAGACACAAACAACAGAAAAATACACGCCACAGGCACACGCCACAGACACACACATCTGACAGACACAAGCAACAGACAGACACACGGCACAGACGGACACACGCCGCAGACAGACACACGCCATCGATAGACACATGCCACTGACATATTCCACAGACACACAACAGACAGGCACACGCCACAGACACACATGCCACAAATACACATCACAGACAGACAGACACACACCACAGACAGCCACACAGACAGACACAGGCCACAGACGCACACCACAGACAGACACATGGCACAGACACACTCCACAGACATGCACAACAGACGGACACATGCCACAGACAGGCACGCGCCCACACACACACACACACACACACCACAGACACACACATGCCACAGACAGACACATGCAACAAATACACACCACAGACAGACAGATATACGCCACAGACAGACACATGCCACAGCACACATAACAGACAGATACACCCCACAGGCAGACACACACTATAGATAACACACGCCACAGGCACACACACACCACAGACAGACACACACCACAGAAAGACAGGCGCCACAGACAGACACACGCCACAGACAGACACACGCCACAGACACACGCCAGATACACACACCAGAGACAGACAACAGAAGACAGACAGACACATGCCACATACAGACACACACCACAGATACACGCCACAAACAGACACACACCACAGACAGACACACACCACACACAGACACATGCCACAGACCCAAGCCACAGGCACACACATGCCACAGACACAAGCAACAGACAGACACACACCACAGACAGACACACACCACTAACTGAGACACACGGCAGACACACACCGCAGAAAGACACACGCCACAGATAGACACATGCCAAAAACACGCCACAGACAGACATACACCATAGAAAGACACACGCCACAGACAGACACATGCCACAAACACACCGCAGACACACACATGTCAGAGACACACACCACAGACACACGCCACAGACAGACAAACACCACAGACACACGCCACAGACAGACACATGGCACAGATAAACACACACCACAGACAGACACACACCACAGACGGACACACACAACAGACAGACAGACATCACAGACGGACACACACAACAGACACACACACGCCTCAGACAGACACACGCCAAAGACACACACAACAGTCAGACACATGCCGCAGACAGACACACACATCTGATAGACACACGCCAAGACACAGCACACACAGACACACGCCACAAACACACATCACAGGCACACGCCACAGACACAAGCAACAGACAGACACACCCCACAGACAGGCGCACTCCACAGGCACACACAACTGACAGACACATGTCACAAACACACACCGCAGGAAGACACACGCCACAGACATACACACACGCTACAGACAGACATACACTACACACAGACAGACGCCACAGACAGACACAACAGACAGACACACGCCGTAGACAGGCGCACTCCACAGGCACACACAACTGACAGACACACGCCACAAATACACCACAGACAGACACACGCCACAGACACACACCACAAACATACACCACAGACAGACACACACCACAGACACACACCACAGACACACACCACAAACACACACCACAGACAGAAACACACCACAGACACACACCACAGACACACACCACAGACACACACCACAGACAGACACACACCATAGACAGACACATGCCACAGACAGACACACGCCACAGTCAGGCACACACCACTGACACACGCCACAGACACACACACACACCACAGAAACGCCTCAGACCCTTACACACCACAGACACAAGCCACAGACACACGCCACAGACAGACACACGCTGCAGACACACACCACAGACAGACACACACATCTGACAGACACACACCACTGACACACGCCACAGACAGACACAAGCCACAGACACACGCCACATACAAACACACATCACAGACACACACAACAGACAGACACACGCCACACACAGATACACACCACAGACAGACACCACAGACATACGCTGCAGACAGACACACTCCACATGCAGACACACAGCACAGACACAAGCCAGAGACACACATGCAGACACACACCACAGACACACACCACAGACATACGCCACAGACACACATGTCACAAACACACGCCGCAGACAGACACACACGCCACAGACAGACATACACTACACACAGACACATGCCACAGACAGAAACACACCACAGGCACACACAACAGACAGACATACACCTCAGAGAGACACACTCCACAGACAGACACATGCCACAAACACACACCACAGACAGACACAAGCCACAGACACACACCACATACAGACACATGCCACAGACATACACAATGGACAGACATACACCACAGACACAAACACGCCACAGACAGACACACGTCACAGACATACACGCGCCACAGACAGGCACACTCCACAAACACACACCACAGAGAGACACACGCCACAGAGACTCACCACAGACACTCACCACAGACAAACACCAAGGCACATGCCACACACACCCCACTGTCACACGCCACAGACACACACCACAGACAGACACATGTCACACACACATGCCACAGACAGACACATGCCACAGACAGACACATGCCACAGACAGCCACACGCCATAAACACACGCCACAGACACACACAACAGATACACACCACAGACAACACATGCCACAGGCAGGCACACACCAGAGATAGACACACACCAGAGACAGACACACACCACAGACAGACACCAAGACACACACCACAGACAGACACACACCGCAGACAGACACACGCCACAGTCAGACACACGCCACAGACAGACACACGCCACAGTCAGACACACGCCACAGACAGACACACGCCACAGTCAGGCACACACCACAGACAGACACCACAGACAGACACCACAGACAGACACCACAGACACACATCACAGACACGCGCCACAGACAAGAACACGGTCCAGTCAGATACACGCCACAAACACACGCCACAGACACACACCACAGACCTACACACCACAGACAGACACACGCCACAGATACACGCCATAAACACACGCCACAGACACACATCACAGACACATGCCACAGACACACACCACAGACACACATCACAGACAGACAGACAGCACAGACAGACACATGGCACAGACAGACACACGCCACAGACAGGCACACGCCACAGACACATACCACAGACACACATCACAGACACACAATCAACACAGACACAAACACGCCACAGACAGGCACACATCACAGACATACATGCACCACAGAGAGACACACACCACAGAGAAACACACGCCACATACCCACACCACAGACAGTCACAGGTCACAAACACACGCCGCAGACAGACACACACCACAGACATGCACACACGCCACAGACAGACATACACCACATACAGACACACACCACAGACAGACACACGTCACAGACAGACACACGCTAAGACAGACAGACACACGCCACAAACACATGCCACAGACACATGCCACCGAAAGACGCACGCCACAGACACACAGACAACACCTACACAAACACGCCACAGACAGGCACACGTCACAGACATACATGCACCACAGAGAAACACACGCAACAAACACACACCACAGAGAGACACACGCCACATACCCACACCACAGACAGTCACATGTCACAAACACACGCCGCAGACAGACACACACCACAGACATGCACACATGCCACAGAC
Source organism: Pristiophorus japonicus (assembly GCF_044704955.1). Taxonomy (NCBI): domain Eukaryota; kingdom Metazoa; phylum Chordata; class Chondrichthyes; family Pristiophoridae; genus Pristiophorus; species Pristiophorus japonicus. The sequence continues at coordinate 86,759,471 of NC_091990.1, read as the reverse complement.
AGACATACACCACATACAGACACACGTCACAGACAGACACACGCTAAGACAGACAGACACACGCCACAAACACATGCCACAGACACATGCCACCGAAAGACGCACGCCACAGACACACACAACACAGAGAGACACACACCTCAGACAGACACACGTCACAGACAGACACACGCTAAGACAGACAGACACACGCCATAACCACATACCACAGACACAAGCCACAGACAGACACAAGCCACAGACACACACAAGCCACAGACACAAGACACAGACACACACCAAGACACATACGACTGGCAGACACATGTCACAAACACACGCCGCAGACAGACACATGCCGCAGACACACACCACAGACACATGACACAGACACGCACCACAGACAGACACATGTCACATACACACGCCGCAGACAGACACACGCCACAGACAGACACACACGTCACAGACAGACATACGCTACACACAGAAACATGCCACAGACAGACACATGCCACAGACAGACATACACCACACACAGACAGACACACGACACAGACACACACCACAGACAGACACATGTCACAGACACACACAACAGACAGACACATGCCACAGACAGACACATGCCACAGACACACTAGAGACAGGCAGACACCACAGATGGACACATGCCATAGAGAGACACATGCCACTGACTCAAACGCCACTGGCACACACATGCCAAAGACACACACATGCTACAGACAGACACACACCACAAACAGACACACACCACAGGCACACATCACAGACAGACGGCACAGACAGACTCATGGCAGAGACAGACACACACCACAGACAGACACACACGCAACTGACAGATATACACTACACATAGACACATGCCACAGACAGACACATGCCACAGACAGACACACACCACAGACACATGCCACAAACACATGCCACAGACATACACACACCACAGACACACGCCACAGACACACACCACAGACAGACACACACCACATACAGACACACTCCACAGACACACACCACAGACACAAGCCATAGACACACACCAAGACACACACCACAGCCACACACCACAGACACACGCCACAGACATACACCACAGACAGACACATGTCACAAACACACGCCGCAGACAGACACACGCCACAGACAGACACACACGCCACTGACAGATATACACTACACATAGACACATGCCACAGACAGACGCATGCCACAGACAGACACACGCCACAGACACACGCCACAAACACATGCCACAGACATACACACACCACAGACACACGCCACAGACACACACCACAGACAGACACACACCACATACAGACACACTCCACAGACACACACCACAGACACAAGCCACAGACACACACCAAGACACACACCACTGACACACGCCACAGACAGACACACATGCCACTGACTGACATACACTACACATAGACACATGCCACAGACACACACATGCCACAGACAGACATACACCACACACAGACACACACCACAGACAGACACACATCACAGACAGACACACGCCACAAATACATGCCACAGACACACACACACCACAAACACACGCCACAGACACATGCCACAAACACACACACAACAAACAGACACATGCCACAGACAGACACACGGCACAGACACACTAGAGACAGGCAGACACCACAGATGGACACATGCCATAGAGAGACACACACCACAGACTCACACGCCACAGGCACACACATGCCAAAGACACACACGCTACAGACAGACACACACCACAGACAGACACACTCCACAGACAGACACACACCACAGACAGACACAAGCCACAGACACACACACACAACACAGAGAGGCACACACTACAGACCAGACACACGCCACAGATATACGCTACAAACAGATACACACCACAGACACACACACGCCACAGACACACCTCAGATCCTCACACACCACAGACACAAGCCACAGACACATGCCACAGACAGAAACACACTGCAGACAGACTCACGCCACAGGCACATACCACAGACAGTCACACACATCTGACAGACACACGTCACAGACACACTCCACAGACAGACACACGCCACAACCACACACCACAGACACAAGCCACAGACAGACACAAGCCACAGACACACGACACATACAAACACACACCACAGACACACACAACAGACCGACACACACTACAGACAGACACGTCACAGACACACACCGCAAACAGACACACTCCACATACATACACACTCCACAGACACACACCACAGACACAACCCACAGACACACACCACAGACAGACACATGTCACAAACACACGCCGTAGACAGACACACGCCACAGACAGACACACACGCCACTGACAGATATACACTACACATAGACACATGCCACAGACAGACACACGCCACAGACACATGCCACAGACACATGCCACAGGCACACACAGCAGACACATGCCACAGATAGACACACGCCACAGACACACACCACAGACACACACCACAGACACAAATCACAGACAGACAGACAGCACAGACAGACACATGGCACAGACAGACACATGCCACAGACAGACACGCGCGACAAACACACACCACAGACGGACACACACCACAGACAGACACACACCACAGATACACGCCACAGACACATGCCACAGACAGACACACACCGCAGACAGACACACACCACAGACACACACAACTGACAGACACACATCGCAGACATGCACACCACAGGCAGACGGCACAGACAGACAAAAGACACAGACACACACACACCACAGACACATGCCGAAGACTAGACACATGCCAAAGACACAAGCAACAGAAAGACACACGTCACAGACACAAGCAACAGAAAGACACACGCCACAGACAGACACACACTACAGGCAGACACACACCACAGACACACGCCGAAGACAGACACACGCCACAGACACAAGCAAGAGACAGACACACACCACAGACACACGCCACAAACACATGCCACAGACACACACAACAGAAAGACACATGCCACAGACAGACACATGCCACCGAAAGGCACACGCCACAGCCACACAACACAGACACACACACAACACAGAGAGACACATGCCACAGACACACACACACCACAGACACGCCTCAGACCCTCACGCGCCACGGAAACAAGGCTCAGACACACGCCACAGACAGACACACGACACAGACACACACCATAGACAGACACATGCCACAGACAGACACACACATCTGACAGACACATGCCACAGACAGACATACACTACACATAGGCACATGCCACAGACAGACACATGCCACAGACAGACATACACCACACACAGACACACACCACAGACAGACACACATCACAGACAGACACACGCCACAAATACATGCCACAGACACACACACACCACAAACACACGCCACAGACACATGCCACAAACACACACACAACAAACAGACACATGCCACAGACAGACACACGGCACAGACACACTAGAGACAGGCAGACACCACAGATGGACACATGCCATAGAGAGACACACACCACAGACTCACACGCCACAGGCACACACATGCCAAAGACACACACGCTACAGACAGACACACACCACAGACAGACACACTCCACAGACAGACACACACCACAGACAGACACAAGCCACAGACACACACACACAACACAGAGAGGCACACACTACAGACCAGACACACACCACAGATATACGCTACAAACAGATACACACCACAGACACACACACGCCACAGACACACCTCAGATCCTCACACACCACAGACACAAGCCACAGACACATGCCACAGACAGAAACACACTGCAGACAGACTCACGCCACAGGCACACACCACAGACAGTCACACACATCTGACAGACACACGTCACAGACACACTCCACAGACAGACACACGCCACAACCACACACCACAGACACAAGCCACAGACAGACACAAGCCACAGACACACGACACATACAAACACACACCACAGACACACACAACAGACCGACACACACTACAGACAGACACGTCACAGACACACACCGCAAACAGACACACTCCACATACATACACACTCCACAGACACACACCACAGACACAACCCACAGACACACACCACAGACAGACACATGTCACAAACACACGCCGTAGACAGACACACGCCACAGACAGACACACACGCCACTGACAGATATACACTACACATAGACACATGCCACAGACAGACACACGCCACAGACACATGCCACAGACACATGCCACAGGCACACACAGCAGACACATGCCACAGATAGACACACGCCACAGACACACACCACAGACACACACCACAGACACAAATCACAGACAGACAGACAGCACAGACAGACACATGGCACAGACAGACACATGCCACAGACAGACACGCGCGACAAACACATACCACAGACGGACACACACCACAGACAGACACACACCACAGATACACGCCACAGACACATGCCACAGACAGACACACACCGCAGACAGACACACACCACAGACACACACAACTGACAGACACACATCGCAGACATGCACACCACAGGCAGACGGCACAGACAGACAAAAGACACAGACACACACACACCACAGACACATGCCGAAGACTAGACACATGCCAAAGACACAAGCAACAGAAAGACACACGTCACAGACACAAGCAACAGAAAGACACACGCCACAGACAGACACACACTACAGGCAGACACACACCACAGACACACGCCGAAGACAGACACACGCCACAGACACAAGCAAGAGACAGACACACACCACAGACACACGCCACAAACACATGCCACAGACACACACAACAGAAAGACACATGCCACAGACAGACACATGCCACCGAAAGGCACACGCCACAGCCACACAACACAGACACACACACAACACTGAGAGACACATGCCACAGACACACACACACCACAGACACGCCTCAGACCCTCACGCGCCACGGAAACAAGGCTCAGACACACGCCACAGACAGACACACGACACAGACACACACCATAGACAGACACATGCCACAGACAGACACACACATCTGACAGACACATGCCACAGACAGACATACACTACACATAGGCACATGCCACAGACAGACACATGCCACAGACAGACATACACCACACACAGACACACACCACAGACAGACACACATCACAGACAGACACACGCCACAAATACATGCCACAGACACACACACACCACAAACACACGCCACAGACACATGCCACAAACACACACACAACAAACAGACACATGCCACAGACAGACACACGGCACAGACACACTAGAGACAGGCAGACACCACAGATGGACACATGCCATAGAGAGACACACACCACAGACTCACACGCCACAGGCACACACATGCCAAAGACACACACGCTACAGACAGACACACACCACAGACAGACACACTCCACAGACAGACACACACCACAGACAGACACAAGCCACAGACACACACACACAACACAGAGAGGCACACACTACAGACCAGACACACACCACAGATATACGCTACAAACAGATACACACCACAGACACACACACGCCACAGACACACCTCAGATCCTCACACACCACAGACACAAGCCACAGACACATGCCACAGACAGAAACACACTGCAGACAGACTCACGCCACAGGCACACACCACAGACAGTCACACACATCTGACAGACACACGTCACAGACACACTCCACAGACAGACACACGCCACAACCACACACCACAGACACAAGCCACAGACAGACACAAGCCACAGACACACGACACATACAAACACACACCACAGACACACACAACAGACCGACACACACTACAGACAGACACGTCACAGACACACACCGCAAACAGACACACTCCACATACATACACACTCCACAGACACACACCACAGACACAACCCACAGACACACACCACAGACAGACACATGTCACAAACACACGCCGTAGACAGACACACGCCACAGACAGACACACACGCCACTGACAGATATACACTACACATAGACACATGCCACAGACAGACACACGCCACAGACACATGCCACAGACACATGCCACAGGCACACACAGCAGACACATGCCACAGATAGACACACGCCACAGACACACACCACAGACACACACCACAGACACAAATCACAGACAGACAGACAGCACAGACAGACACATGGCACAGACAGACACATGCCACAGACAGACACGCGCGACAAACACACACCACAGACGGACACACACCACAGACAGACATCACAGACAGACACACACCACAGATACACGCCACAGACACATGCCACAGACAGACACACACCGCAGACAGACACACACCACAGACACACACAACTGACAGACACACATCGCAGACATGCACACCACAGACAGACGGCACAGACAGACAAAAGACACAGACACACACACACCACAGACACATGCCGAAGACTAGACACATGCCAAAGACACAAGCAACAGAAAGACACACGTCACAGACACAAGCAACAGAAAGACACACGCCACAGACAGACACACACTACAGGCAGACACACACCACAGACACACGCCGAAGACAGACACACGCCACAGACACAAGCAAGAGACAGACACACACCACAGACACACGCCACAAACACATGCCACAGACACACACAACAGAAAGACACATGCCACAGACAGACACATGCCACCGAAAGGCACACGCCACAGCCACACAACACAGACACACACACAACACTGAGAGACACATGCCACAGACACACACACACCACAGACACGCCTCAGACCCTCACGCGCCACGGAAACAAGGCTCAGACACACGCCACAGACAGACACACGACACAGACACACACCATAGACAGACACATGCCACAGACAGACACACACATCTGACAGACACATGCCACAGACACACTCCACAGACAGACACACGCCACAGACAGACACATGCCACAAACACACATCACAAACACACGCCACATACAGACACACACCACAGACACACACAACAGATAGACATACGCCACAGACAGACACACACCACAGACACACACAACAGACACACACCACAGACAGACACATGTCACAGACACACACCGCAGACAGACACACTCCACATAAAGCCATACACCACAGACACAAGGCACAGACACACGCCATAGACACACGCCACAGACACACACATGCCAGAGACACCACAGACAGACACACAGCACAGCCACACACCACAGACAGACATCACAGGCGGACACACACCACAGACACACATCACAGACAGACACACACCGCAGACACACACCACAGACAGACATCGCAGACAGATACACGCCAGAGACACTCACAACTGACAGACACACATCACAGACATACACACCACAGACAGACAAAAGACACAGACAGACACACACCACAGACACAAGCAACAGACGGACACACACCACAGACAGACACACACTACAGGCAGACACACACCACAGACAGACACACACTACAGACAGACACACATCACAGACACACGCCGAAGACAGACACACGCCACAGACACAAGCAACAGACAGACACACACTACAGACAGACACATGCCACAGACACACACACGTCAAAGACATATGCCACAGACTCATGCCACAGACACACACAACTGACAGACATACTCCACAGACAGACACACACCACAAACACACACCACAGACAGACAAACACCAAGACACACACCACAGACACATGCCACAGACACAGACTACAGACAACACATGTCACAAACACATTGCGCAGACACACACAACAGAGAAATATGCACCACAGGCAGACACACACCACAGACAACACATGCCACAGGCACACACACCAGAGACAGACACACACCACAGACAGACACAACACCACAGACAGACACACACCACAGACAACACACGCCACAGACACACACACCACAAACAGACACACGCTAAGACAGACAGACACATGCCACAAACACATGCCACAGACACACACATGGACACACACATGCCACAGACAGACGCCACTGACACATGCCACAGACACACACAACAGACAGACACATGCCATAGACAGACACACGCCACAGACACACTAGAGACAGGCAGACACCACAGATGGACACATGCCATAGAGAGACAAACACCACAGGCACACACATGCCAAAGACACACACACTCTACAGACAGACACAAGCCACAAACAGACACACACCACAGACACACACCATAGACAGACACACACCACAGACACACACCACAGACAGACATACACCACAGACACACACTACAGACAGACATCACAGACGGACACACATCACAGACGGAAACACGTCACAGACACAAGCCACAGACACGAACACAGCCCAGACAGATACACGCCACAGACACACATGGCAGACAGACACATGCCACAGGCACACATCACAGACAGACAGACGGCACAGACAGACACACACCACTGACACACACCACAGACAGACACACACCACAAACACACACCACAGACAGACAGACAGACACATGGCACAGACAGACATACGCCACAGACAGACACACGCCACAGACAGATACACACCACAGAAACACACCACAGACAGACATCACAGACAGACACATACCACTGACACAAGCCACAGACACACGCCACATACAAAAACACACAACGGACAGACACATGCCACAGACAGACACACACCACAGACAGACACCACAGACACACACCACAGACAGACACGTCATAGACACATGCCGCAGACAGACACACTCCACATACAGACACACACCACAGACACACACCACAGACACAAGTCACAGACACATACCAAGACACACATCACAGACACACATCACAGACACACCCCACAGAGACACGCCACAGACATACACCACAGAGACATATGTCACAAACACACGCCGCAGACAGATACATGCCACAGACAGACACACATGCCACAGACAGACAAACACTACACACAGACATATGCCACAGACAGACACATGCCGCAGACAGACATACACCACACACAGACACACACCACAGACAGACACACATCATAGACAGACACACGCCACAGACAGTCAGACACACACCACAAACACTTGACACAGACACACACACGCCACCAACACATGCCACAGACACATGCCACAGACATACACAACAGACAGACACACACCACAGACGGACACATGCCATAGAGAGACACACGCCACAGCCACACACCACAGACAACACACGCCACAGACACACACACTACAGACAGACTCACCACAGACAGACACACCACAGACAGACACACGCCACAGTGAGACACACACCACAGACAGGCACACACAACAGACAGACACACACCACAGACAGACACACTCCACAGACAGACACACGCAACAGACAGACACATGCCACAAACACACACCACAGACACACGCCACAGACAGACACAAGCCACAGACACACGCCACATACAGACACACACGACAGGCACACACAACAGACAGATACACACCACAGACAGACACACACCACAGACAGACACCACAGACGCAAACCACAGACAGACACATGTCAAAAACACACGTCGCAGACAGACACATGCCACAGACAGATACACGCCACAGACAAATGCACACCAACACAGACACAGCCACAGACAGACACACATCACAGACAGACACACACCACAGACACACACCACAGACAGACACACGCCACAGAGACACACGCCACAAACATATGCCACAGACACACGCCTCAGATACATTCCACAGACACACACAACAGACAGACATACGCCGCAGTCAGACACATGCCACAGACAGACACACGCCACAGACACACATCGCAGACAGGCACACGCCACAGACACACACAACTGACAGAAAGACACCACAGGCAGACACACTCCACAGACAGGCACACACCACAGACAGACAACACACCACAGACAGACACACACCACAGACACATGCCACAGACACACACACGCCACAGACAGACACATGCCACAGAGACACACACGCCATAGACGCACACCACAGACAGACACATGCCACAGACAGGCACATGCCACAAACAGATACCACAGACTCACGCCACAGACAGATACAAGCCAAAGACACACGTCACGTACAGACACACAACACAGACATGGAAACATAGAAACATAGAAAATAAGTGCAGGAGTAGGACATTCGGCCCTTCGAGCCTTCACCACCATTCAATAAGATTATGGCTGATCATTCACCTCAGTACCCCTTTCCTGCTTTCTCTCCATACCTCTTGATCCCTTTAGCCGTAAGGGCCATATCTAACTCCCTCTTGAATATATCCAATGAACTGGCATCAACAACTCTCTGCGGCAGGTAATGCCATAGGTTAACAACTCTCTGAGTGAAGAAGTTTCTCCTCATTTCAGTCCTAAATGGCCTACCCCTTATCCTTAGACTGTGACCCCTGGTTCTGGACTTCCCCAACATCGGGAACAATCTACCAGCATTTAACCTGTCCCGTCCCGTCAGAATTTTGTATGTTTCTATGCGATCCCCTCTCATCCTTCCAAACTCCAATGTATAAAGGCCCAGTTGATCCAGTCTCTCCTCATATGTCAGTCCTGCCATCCCGGGAATCAGTCTGGTGAACCTTCGCTGCACTCCTTCAATAGCAAGAACGTCCTTCCTCAGATTAGGAGACCATAACTGAACACAATATTCCAGGTGAGGCCTCACCAAGCTCCTGTACAACTGCAGTAAGACCTCCCTGCTCCTATACTCAAATCCCCTAGCTATGAAGGCCAACATACCATTTGCCTTCTTCACCGCCTGCTGTACCTGTATGCCAACTTTCAATGACTGATGAATCATGAACCCAGGTCTCGTTGCATCTTCCCTTTTCCTAATCTGCCACCATTCAGATAATATTCTGTCTTCGCGTTTTTGCCCCCAAAGTGGATAACTTCACATTTATTCACATTATACTGCATCTGTCATACATTTGCCCACTCACCCAACCTGTCCAAGTCACCCTACAGCCTCCTAGCATCCCCCTCACAGCTCACACCGCCACCCAATTTAGTGTCATCTGCAAACTTGGAGATATTACACTCAATTCCTTCATCCAAATCATTACTGTATATTGTAAAGAGCTGGGGTCCCAGCACTGAGCCCTGCGGCACTCCACCAGTCACTGCCTGCAATTCTGAAAAGGACCCGTTTATCCCTACTCTCTGCTTCCTGTCTGCCAACCAGTTCTCTATCCATGTCAGTATATTATCCCCAATACCATGTGCTTTGATTTTGCACACCAATCTCTTGTGTGGGACCTTGTCAAAAGCCTTTTGAAAGTCCAAATACACCACATCCACTCGTTCTCCCTTGTCCACTCTATTAGCTTCATCCTCAAAAAGTTCCAGAAGATTTGTCAAGCATGATTTCCCCTTCATAAACCCATGCTGACTTGGACCGATCCTGTCACTGCTTTCCAAATGTGCTGCTATTTCATCCTTAATAATTGACTCCAACATTTTCCCCACTACTGATGTCAGGCTAACCGGTCTATAATTACCTGCTTTCTCTCTCCCTCCCTTTTTAAAAAGTGGTGTTGCATTAGCTACCCTCTAGTCCATAGGAACTGATCCGGAGTCGATAGACTGTTGGAAAATGATCACCAATGCATCCACTATTTCTAGGGCCACTTCCTTAAGTACTCTGGGATGCAGACTATCAGGCCCCGGGGATTTATCGGCCTTCAATTCCATCAATTTCCCTAACACAATTTCCCGTCTAATAGGGATATCCTTCAGTTCCTCCTTCTCACTAGACCCTCGGACCCCTAGTATATCTGGAAGGTTATTTGTGTCTTCCTTCGTGAAGATAGAACCGAAGTATTTGTTCAATTGGTCTGCCATTTCTTTATTCCCCATTATAAACTCACCTGAATCCGACTGCAAGGGACCTACTTTTGTCTTCACTAATCTTTTTCTCTTCACATATCTATAGAAGCTTTTGCAGTCAGTTTTTATGTTCCCGGCAAGCTTCTTCTCGTACTCTATTTTCCCCCTCTTAATTAAACCCTTTCTCCTCCTCTGCTGAATTCTAAATTTCTCCCAGTCCTCAGGTTTGCTGCTTTTTCTGGTCAATTTATATGTTTCTTCCTTGGTTTTAACACTATCCTTAATTTCCCTTGTTAGCCACGGTTGAGCCACCTTCTCCATTTTATTTTTACTCCAGACAGGGATTTACAATTGTTGAAGTTCATCCATGTGATCTTTAAATGTTTGCCATTGCCTATCTACCGTCAACACTTTAAGTATCACTCACCAGTCTATACTAGCCAATTCACGTCTCAAACCATTGAAGTTACCTTTCCTTATGTTCAGGACCCTAGTCTCTGAATTAACTGTGTCACTCTCCATCTTAGTGAAGATTTCTACCATGTTATGGTCACTCTTCCCCAAGGGGTCTCGCACAACAAGATTGCTAATTAGTCCTTTCTCATTACACATCACCCAGTCTAGGATGGCCAGCTCCATGGTTGGTTCCTCGACATATTGGTCTAGAAAACCATCCCTAATACACTCCAGGAAATCCTCCTCCACCGCATTGCTACCAGTTTGGTTAGCCGACTCGATATGTAGATTAAAGTCACCCATGATAACTGCTGTATCTTTATTGCATGCATCCCTAATTTTTTGTTTGATGCTGTCCCCAACCTCACTACTACTGTTTGGTGGTCTGTACACAACTCCCACTAGCGCTTTCTGCCCCTTGGTATTCCGTAGCTCCACCCATACCGATTCTACATCATCCAAGCTAATATCCTTTCTTACTATTGCATTGATTTCCTCTTTAACCAGCAATGCCACCCCGCCTTCTTTTCCTTTCTGTCTATCCTTCCTAAATGTTGAATACCCCTGGATGTTGAGTTCCCAGCCTTGGTCACCCTGGAGCCATGTCTCCGTGATGCCAAATACATCATACCCGTTAACTGCTGTCTGTGCAGTTAATTCGTCCACCTTATTCCGAATACTCCTCGCATTGAAGCACAGAGCCTTCAGGCTTGTCTTTCCAACAAACTTTGCCCCTTTAGAAATTTGCTGTAATGTGGCCCTTTTGGCTTTTTGCCTTGGGGTTATCTGCCCTCCACTTTTACATTTCTTCTTTCTATCTTTTGCTTCTGCCCCCATTCTACTTCCCTCTGTCCCCCTGCCATATTAGTTTAACTCCTCCCCACAGCACTAGCAAACATTCCCCCTCGGACATTGGTTCCGGTCCTGCCCAGGTGCAGACCGTCCGGTTTGTACTGGTCCCACCTCCCCCAGAACCAGTTCCAATGTCCCAGGAATTTGAATCCCTCCCTTCTGCACCACTCCTCAAGCCACATATTCATCTGAGCTATCCTGCGATTCCTACTCTGACTAGCACGTGGCACTGGTAGCAATCCTGAGATGACTACTTTTGAGGTCCTACTTTTTAATTTAGCTCCTAGCTCCCTATATTCGCCTTGTAGGACCTCATCCCGTTTTTTTACCTATATCGCACCTATATGCACCATGACAACTGGCTGTTCACCCTCCCTTTTCAGAATGCCCTGCACCCGCTCTGAGACATCCTTGACTCTTGCACCAGGGAGGCAACATACCATCCTGGAGTCTCGGTTGCGGCTGAAGAAACGTCTATCTATTCCCCTTACAATAGAATCCCCTATCACTATAACTCTCCCACTCTTTTTCCTGCCCTCCTGTGCAGCAGAGCCACCCACGGTGCCATGAACTTGGCTGCTGCTGCCCTCCCCTGATGAGTCATCCGCCTCAACAGTACCCAAAGCGGTGTATCTGTTTTGCAGGGGGATGACCGCAGGGGACCCCTGCACTACCTTCCTTGCACTGCTCTTCCTGTTGGTCTTCCATTCCCTATCTGGCTGTGTAACCTTTACCTGCGGTAAGACCAACTCACTAAGCTTGCTATTCACATCATTCTCAGCATCGTGGATGCTCCAGAGTAAATCCACCTGCAGCTCCAGTGCCGCAATGCGGTCCGTCAGGAGCTGCGGCCGGATACACTTCCCGCACACGTAGTCGTCAGGGACACCGGAAGCGTCCCTGACTTCCCACATAGTACACAAGGAGCATAACACGCGTCCGAGCTCTCCTGCCATGACTTAAACCCTAAATTAACTTAATTTGGTAACAATGCTAAATGTTACTTACTGATAAAGAAACACACCACAGACAGACACATGCTAGAAGCACATGCCGCAGACAGACACACACCACATATGGACACACACCACAGACAGACATACAGCACAGACAAAAAAACGCCACAGGCAGACACATGCCACAAACACACACCAGAGAGAGAGACAAACGCCACAGAAACACATCACAGACACACCCCACAAACACACACCACAGACACACCCCACAGACACACGCCACAGATACACGCCACAGACACACACCACAGATACACCCCACAGACACACGCCACAGATACACGCCACAGACACACACCACAGACACACCCCACAGACACACGCCACAGATACACGCCACAGACACACACCACAGACACACCCCACAGACACACACCACAGAAACACACCACAGACACACCCCACAGACACACGCCACAGATACACGCCACAGAAACACACCACAGACACACCCCACAGACACACCCCACAGACACACACCACAGACACACCCCACAGACACACGCCACAGATACACGCCACAGACACACACCACAGACACACCCCACAGACACACACCACAGATACACGCCACAGAAACACACCACAGACACACCCCACAGACACACGCCACAGATACACGCCACAGATACACGCCACAGAAACACACCACAGACACACCCCACAGACACACGCCACAGATACACGCCACAGAAACACACCACAGACACACCCCACAGACACACGCCACAGATACACGCCACAGAAACACACCACAGACACACCCCACAGACACACACCACAGACACACACCACAGACACACCCAACAGACACACGCCACAGAAACACACCACAGACACACCCCACAGACACACGCCACAAACACACACCACAGACACACCCCACAGACACACGCCACAGATACACGCCACAGAAACACACCACAGACACACCCCACAGACACATGCCACAGATACACGCCACAGACACACACCACAGATACACGCCACAGACACACACCACAGACAGACACATGCCACAGACAGAAACACTCCACAGGCATACACACACCGCAGACAGACACACGTCCCAGACAAACACCGCAGACAGACACACGCCACAGACAGACACATGCCACAAACACACACCACAGACACATGCCACATACAGACACACGCCACAGACACACACCGCAGACGGACACATGTCACAAACACACGCCGCAGACAGACACACATCACATACAGACAAACACCACAGACAGCCATACACCACAGACACAAACACACCACAGACAGACACACACCACAGAGAGAGGCATGCCACTGACACACACCACAGACACAAGCCACAGACACACCCCACAGACACACGCCACAGACAGACGCACATCACAGACAGACGCACGCCACAGACAGACACACACCACAGACAGACACATGCCACAGACAGACACACGCCACAGGCAGACAAACTCCACAGACACACACCGCAGACAGACAAATGCTGCAGACAGAAACACGCCACAGGCTCAAGTCACAGACAGACACACACTGCAGACAGACACATGGCACAGACATATGCATGCCACAGATACACACCAGAGACAGACACACACCGCAGACAGACACCACACACACAAACCACAAACACAAACAACAGAGAGACACGCGCCACAGAGAGAAACATGCCGCAGACACACTCAACAGACACACGCCACTGACACACACTGCAGACAGGCACACACCACAGACGGAATCACACCACAGACACACGCCACAGACACACGCCACAGACAGAAACACGCCTCAGACACACACCACATGCACACACCACAGACAGATACACACCACAGACAGACACACACCACAGACAACACATTCCACTGGCACACATACGCCACAGACAGACATACGCCTCAGACACATGCCACAGATAGACATCACAGACAGACACACACCACAGACACATGCCATGGACACATGCCACAGACAAACACACACTGCAGACAGACACACGCCACAGGCACACACCACAGACACACACCATAGACAGACACACGTCACAGACACACACATACCACAGACGGACACATGCCACAGACACATGCCACAGACAGACACACACAACAGACACACACCGCAAACAGACACACACTACAGACAGACACACACCACAGACACATGCCACAGACACACATCACAGACAGACACATGCCACTGACAGAAACATGCCACAGGCATACACACGGCACACGCCACAGACAGACACATCGCATACAGATGCTCGCCACAGACACACACCACAGACACACGCCGCAGACAGACTTAAGGCACAGACAGGCAAACATCACAGACAGACACACGTCACAGACGGACATACACCACAGACAGACACACGCCATAGACACACACCACAGACAGACACACGCCACAGACACACACCACAGACAGACACACACACCGCAGATACACACCGCAGACAGACACACACACCACAGATACACACCACAGACAGACACATGCCACAAACACACACCACAGACAGAAACATGCCACATACAGACAAACTCCACAGACACACAATGCAGACAGACAAATACCACAGACACACACCATAGACAGACACACGCCACAGACAGACACACTCCACAGACACACACAACAGATAGACACACTCCACAGACAGACACATGCCACAGACACACACACAACACACAGACACACGCCAGAGA
This sequence comes from Pristiophorus japonicus, assembly GCF_044704955.1. Taxonomy (NCBI): domain Eukaryota; kingdom Metazoa; phylum Chordata; class Chondrichthyes; family Pristiophoridae; genus Pristiophorus; species Pristiophorus japonicus. Next base: position 86,742,510 of record NC_091990.1, on the reverse strand, counting down.
TACATGCCACAGACACACACATGCCACAGACACATGCCACAGACAGACACACATGCCACAGACACACGCCACAGACAGACACACGCCACAGACACACGCTCCAGACAGACACACACAACTGACAGACACATGCCACAGACACAAGCGACAGACTCACGCCACAGACAGACACACGCCACAGACAAACACACGCCACAAACACACACCACAGACACACGCCACAGACAGACACAAGCCACAGGCACACGCCACATACAGGCACACACCACAGACAGACACACACCACAGACACACACCACAGACAGAAACACACCACAGATACACACCACAGGCACTCAGTACAGATAGACACATGCCACAGACACACGGCACAGACAGGCACACACCGCAGACAGACACAAACCACAGACAGACGCACATCACAGACAAACTCCACAGAAAGACACACGCCACAGATACACACCACAAACAGACACACACCACAGACAGACACACACCACAGACACACACCACAGACAGACACACGCCACAGACACACACCGCAGACACACACAACAGACATACACCACAGACAGACACACACTACAGTCACACACAACAAACAGACACATACCAAAGTCACACACAACAGACAGACACACACCACAGACAGACACACACCACAGACAGACACACACCACTCACAGACACACGCCACAGACAGACACACGCCACAGACATACACCACAGGCAGACACACGCCTTAGACAGACACATGCCACAGACAGACATACACGACGGACACATGGCACAGACACACACCACAGACAGACACACACCACAGACACACACCCGCCACAGACACACACACACCACAGACACACACTACAGACAGACATATACAACTGACAGGCACACATCACAGACAGAAACACGACACAGATACATGCCTCAGACACACACCACAGACAGACACACGCCATAGACAAACTCCACAGACAGACACAGACTACAGACAGACACACACCATAAACAGACACACACCGCAGACAGACACATGCCACAGACCATCATCACAGACCAACACACGCCACAGGCACACACACGCCACAGACAGACACAACAGACAGACACACACCACAGATAGACATCACAGACAGACAAACACCACAGACACATGCCACGGACCCACGCCAAAGACAAACACACACCGGAGACAGACGCACACCACAGACACACAAAAGAGACAGACACACACAACAGACACACACCATAGACAAAAACACGCCACAGACACACATCACAGACAGACCCACGCCACAGACAGAGACAGACCACAAACAAACACACACCACAGACACACGCCACAGAAACACATCTCAGACAGACACACACCACAAACAGACACACGCCACTGATAGACACACACCACAGACAGACACATGCCACAGACAGACACACGCCACAGACACACACAACTGACAGACACACACCACAGACACATGCCACGACACATGCCACAGACAGACACATGCCTCAGACACACACCTCAGACAGACACACGCTACAGACATACACACACCACAGACTGACACATGCCAGAGACACAATCACAGACAGACACAAGCCACAGACACAAGCAACAGACAGACTCACACCACAGACACACACCATAGACACATGCCACAGACAACTCACAGCACAGGCACACACACGACACAGACAGATACACGCCACTGAGACACAAACCACAGACACACACTACAGACAGACACACACAACTGACAGGCACACACCACAGACAGACACACACCACAGACAGAAACACGTCACAGATACACGCCACAGACGCACGTCACAGGCACTGAGCACAGATAGACACATGCCACAGACACACGGCACAGACAGACACACACCGCAGACAGACATATACCACAGACACACACCACAGACAGGCGCACACCACAGACAGACACACACCACAGACAAACTCCACAGACAGACACACGCCACAAACACACAGCACAGACAGACACATGCCACAGACACACACCACAGACACACACATGCCACAGACACACACAGCAGACATACACCACAGACAGACACACACTACATTCATACACAACAAACAGACACACACCACAGTCACACACAACAGACAGACACACACCACAGACAGACGCACGCCACAGACAGACACACACCACAGACATACACACGCCTCAGGCACACACCACAGACACACACTACAGACAGAAACACACCACAGACACATGCCACAGACACACACCACAGACATTCACCACAGACAGACACACACCACAGACAAACACCAGAGACAGACGCACACCAGAGACAGACACACGCCACAGACAGACACACGCCACAGACAGACACACGCCACAGACACACAGATGCCACAGACACACACCACAGGCAGACACACACCACAGACATATGCCACAGACAGAAACACGGCACAGACAGATACACGCCACAGACAGACACACACCACAGACAGACACGGACCACAGACAAACACCAGAGACAGACGCACACCACAGACAACACATGCCACAGGCACACACACGCCACAGACAGACACAACAGACAGAAACCACCACAGACAGACATCACAGACAGACACACACCACAGACACACACCACAGACAAACACACACCGCAGACAGACTCACACAACAGACAGACACACACCACAGAAACACAGAAGAGACAGACACACACAACAGACACACGCCATAGACAGAAACATGCCACAGGCACACACAACTGACACACACCACAGACAGACATACACTACAGACAGGCACACACCACAGACAGATAAACTCCACAGACAGACACACGCCACAGATACACACCACAAACAGACATACACCACAGACACACACATGCCACAGACACACACCACAGACACACGCCACAGACACACACAACAGACAGACACACACCACAGACAGGCACATACCACAGACAGACACACACTACCAACAGACCCACACTACAGACAGACACAAACCACAGACAGATACACACCACATACAACACACACCACAGACTGACACACGCCACAGACAGACACACACCAATACAACACACGCCACAGACAGACGCACACCACTGACAGACACAAACAACAGACAGACAGACACCACACACACACACGACAGACAGACACACACAACTGAGGGGCACACACCACGGACAGACACACACCACAGATACACACATCTGACAGACACACCCCACAGAGAGCGACATGCCACAGACAGACACACGTCACAGACAAACACACACCACAGACACACACGACAGACAGACACACACCACAGACAGACACACGCCACAGACAGACACACACCACAGACACACACGACAGACAGACGCACACCACAGACAAACACACACCACAGACACAATCCACAAACAGACACACGCCACACACAAACACACACCATAGACACACACCTCAGTCAGACTCACTCTTCAGAAATATACACACCACAGCCAGACACAAGCAAGAGACAGACTCACACCACAGACACACACAACTGACAGACACAAACCACAGACAGACACGCACCACAGATAACACACGCCACAGGCACAAACACGCCACAGACAGACACATGCCACTGACAGACACAAACCACAGACAGACAGATACCACACACACACACGACAGACAGACACACACAACTGAGAGGCACACACCACGGACAGATACACACCACAGATACACACCATAGACACATGCCACAGACACGCCACAGACAGATACACGCCTCAGATACACACCACATACACACGCTACAGACAAACACACAGCATAGACAGACACATGCCGCAGACACACGCCACAGACACACACCACAGACAGACACACGCAACAGACACACGCCACAGACAGACACATGCCACAGACAGACACACACCACAGACAGACACACGCCACAGACAGACATACACCACAAACAGACACATGCCACAGACACACACAACAGACAGACACACACCGCAGACAGGCACATACCACAGACAGACACGCACTACAGACAGACACACGCAACAGACAGACACACGCCAGAGACAGACACATGCCACAGACAGGCACATGCCATAAACACACACCACAGACACACGCCACAGACAGAAACATGGCACAGGCAGAAACACGTCACGGACACACGCCACAGATAGACATACACCACAGACATACACATCTGACAGACACACCCCACAGAGAGCGACATGCCACAGACAGACACACGTCACAGACAAACACACACCACAGACACACACGACAGACAGACGCACACCACAGACATGCACCCACCACAGGCACACCACATACGCACACCACAGCCAGACACACGCCACAGGCAGACACATACAATAGACACACGCCACAGACACACACCACAGACAGACATACACCACAGACACACACACCACTGACACACACAACAGACAAACACACGCCACGGACACACACCTCTGACGGACACACACATCTGACGGACACACACCACAGAAAGACACACACCACGGACAGACACACACCACAGATACACCCCACATATAGACACATGCCACAGACAGACACAAACACAGACAGACACACACTACAGACAGACACAAATGACAGAGAGACACACGCCACAGACAGACACATGCCACAGACGCACGCCACAGACACACACAACAGACAGACACACACCACAGACAGACATACACCACAAACAGACACATGCCACAGACACACACAACAGACAGACACACGCCACAGACACATACACAGACAGACACACACTACAGACAGACACACACGACAGTGAGACACACACCACAGACAGACACAACTGGCAGACACAATAGACAGACACACGCCACAGACACACACCACATACACGTCACAGACACATACCACAGACAAACACCACAGACATACGCCATAGACACACAGCACAAACAGACACACACCACAGACTTCACACGCCACAGACACATGCCAAAGACACAAACAATAGACAGACACACACCACAGACACACAGACAGACACACACCACAGATCTCACACTCCACAGACACATGCCAAGACAGACACAAGCCAAAGACACACACAATAGATAGACACACACCACAGACACATGCAACAGATACACGAACACCACAGACAGACACACGCCACAGACACACACACACCACAGACGGACACATGCCACAGACACATGCCACAGACACACACACACCACAGATGCACACATGCCACAGACACATGCCACAGACAGACACACGCCACAGGCACACACAACTGACACATACCACAGATAGACATACACCACAGACAAACACATACCACAGACAGACACCACAGACAGGCACACACCACAGACACACCTCACAGACAGACATCACAGACAGACACACACCACAGACAGACACACGCCACAGACACACACCACAGACAAATGCACGTCACAGACACACGCCAGAGATCGCCACGCACCACACACACATGCCACAGACTGACACACACCACAGACAGACGCCACAGACAGACACACACTGCAGACAGACACATGCCACAGACAGACACATGCCACAGACACACGCCACAGACAGACACACACCGCAGACAGACACATGGCACAGACATATGCACGCACAAACACACACCACAGACACACACACGCCACAGGCACACACAACAGACACACACCACAGACAGACACACACTACAGACAGACACACACCACAGTCACACACAATAGACAGACACATACCAAAGACACACATACTAGACAGACGCAGGCCACAAACAGACACACGCCACAGACAGATACACACGACACACAAACACACACCACAGACACTCGCCACAGAAACACACCTCAGACAGACACACGCCACAGATAGACACACACCACAGGCACACACAAGAGACAGACAGACACTACAGACACACAGCGCAGACAGACACATGCCACACACATACATACGCCACTGACAGACACAAACCACAAACAGACACACACCATAGACACACACTACAGACACACGCTACAGACAGACACACACCACAGACAGACACACACCACAGACACACACACCACTGACACACACAACAGACAGACGCACACGACAGAGAGACACACACCACAGACAGACACAACTGGCAGACACAATAGACAGACACACGCCACAGACAAACACCACATACACGTCACAGACACATGCCACAGACAAACACCACAGACATACGCCATAGACACACAGCACAAACAGACACACACCACAGACTTCACACGCCACAGACACATGCCAAAGACACAAACAATAGACAGACACACACCACAGACACACAGACAGACACACACCACAGATCTCACACTCCACAGACACATGCCAAGACAGACACAAGCCAAAGACACACACAATAGATAGACACACACCACAGACACATGCAACAAATACACGAACACCACAGACAGACACACGCCACAGACACACACACACCACAGACGGACACATGCCACAGACACATGCCACAGACACACACACACCACAGATGCACACATGCCACAGACACATGCCACAGACAGACACACGCCACAGGCACACACAACTGACACATACCACAGATAGACATACACCACAGACAAACACATACCACAGACAGACACCACAGACAGGCACACACCACAGACACACCTCACAGACAGACATCACAGACAGACACACACCACAGACAGACACACGCCACAGACACACACCACAGACAAATGCACGTCACAGACACACGCCAGAGATCGCCACGCGCCACACACACATGCCACAGACTGACACACACCATAGACAGACGCCACAGACAGACACACACTGCAGACAGACACATGCCACAGACAGACACACGCCACAGACACACGCCACAGACAGACACACACCGCAGACAGACACATGGCACAGACATATGCACGCACAAACACACACCACAGACACACACACGCCACAGGCACACACAACAGACACACACCGCAGACAGACACACACTACAGACAGACACACACCACAGTCACACACAATAGACAGACACATGCCAAAGACACACATACTAGACAGACGCAGGCCACAAACAGACACACGCCACAGACAGATACACACGACACACAAACACACACCACAGACACTCGCCACAGAAACACACCTCAGACAGACACACGCCACAGATAGACACACACCACAGGCACACACAAGAGACAGACAGACACTACAGACACACAGCGCAGACAGACACATGCCACACACATACATACTGTTAGCGTTAGTGTTTTCTCTGAAGAATCACTCAACACTCAGGGTCGGTTCCAATGCTGAAGCAGCTTTATTACGCTCAGCGGGAAGGAAAAACTCAGGACCGTATCCAGGTTTCTCTTCACAGAACAAAGAGTTACATGTACCTTTATATGTTTTACAACAGTTACAAAACAGCTTACTGCAGTTACACAGCTCATCACGGCTGGACACAAGCCAATCATAACGATTATAGATTACATATAGGTTTTTTAATCCAATAGAATTCTCCTAGTAACCAGGGAACCATTGTCAATTTGGGTTGATCGATGACTTTATATGTTCTCTCCCTAGTTCTTTCATCTGGGAGAAATAATTGGTTTGTAGCCTTGTTTACAGCAAATGGTTTCCCTCTTATCTTTCTTCCTGGGGAATTAATTGGTTTATGGCCTTGTTCACAGGAGATGGCTTCCTTCTTATCTCTGCCTTCCCAGGCATTCCTACAGTGGGCCTCACAGGGTTATTGCTCGGTCAGTGAACGTTCAACAGTTCACAGTTTGACTACCTGATTTCCCATAATGCCTGGGCAGCCATTTTATGTGTGTGTCCATTTAAGCTTATGTGAGTTCTAAATATCCAGCAGGTGCCTAATGCCTAAGTCTATATATATCTTTCGACTCTCTACAACACATACGCCACTGACAGACACAAACCACAAACAGACACACACCATAGACACACACTACAGACACACGCCACAGACAGACACACACCACAGACAGACACACACCACAGACAGACACACGCCACAGACAGACACATGCCGCAGACACATGCCGCAGACACACGCCACAGACACACACCACAAACATACACCACAGACAGACACATGCTACAGACAGACACATGCCGCAGACACATGCCGCAGACACACGCCACAGACACACACCACAAACATACACCAGAGACAGACACACGCCACAGACACACACGGCAGACAGACACTTGCCACAGATAGACACACGCCACAGACACACACAAGATACAGACAGACACTACAGACACACTACGCCGACAGACACACGACACAGAGAGCGACACACTGCAGACAGACACACGCCACAGACAGACACCACAGCACACAGATGCCACGGACACACACCACAGACACACACCACAGAAAGACACATGCTACAGACACACACAACAGACACACACCACAAATATACACCACAGACAGACACCCGCCACTGACACATGCCGCAGGCAGTCACATGCCACAGACAGATGCACACCACAGACAGACACACGCCGCTGACAGACTTACACCATAGACAGAAACACGCCACAGATACACACCACAGACAGACACACGCCACAGACAGACACACACCACAGATGCACAGTACAGGCAAACACACACCACAGACAGGCATATACCACAGACAGACACACACCACAAACAGACACACGCCATAAACACACACCACAGACAGACACACGCCACAGACAGACACACGCTACAGACGGACACCACAATCACACACCACAGACATACACACACATCAGACACTTGCCACAGACACACACCTCAGAAAGGCACATGCCACAGACAGACACACACCACAAATATACAGCACAGACGGACACACACCACACACAACACAGTCCACAGGCACACACATGCCACAGACTGACACTTGCCACAGACAGACACACACCACAGACAGACACATACCACAGACAGACACCACAGACAGGCACACACCACAGACACACATCACAGACAGTCATCACAGACGGACACACGCCACAGACAGACACACACCACAGACAGATACACGCCACAGACAGACACACGCCACAGACAGACACACACCACAGACGCATAGTACAGACAAACACACACCACAGACAGGCATATACCACAGACAGACACACACCACAAACAGACACACACCACAAACAGACACACGCCATAAACACACACCACAGACAGACACACGCCACAGGCAGACACACGCTACAGACGGACACCACAATCACACACCACAGACATACACACACAACAGACACTTGCCACAGACACACACCTCAGACAGGCACATGCCACAGACAGACACACACCACAAATACACACCACAGACAGACACACACCACAGACAACACAGTCCACAGGCACACACATGCCACAGACTGACACTTGCCATAGACAGACACACACCACAGACAGACACATACCACAGACAGACACCACAGACAGGCACACACCACAGACACACATCACAGACAGTCATCACAGACGGACACACGCCACAGACATGCACACACCACAGACAGACACACACCACAGACAAATGCCACAGACATACGCCACAGACAGAAACATGGCGCAGACAGACACACGCCACAGGCACACACCACAGACAGACATACAGCACAGACAGACACACACAACTGACAGACACACACCATAGACACACGCCACAGACACACACCACACAAACCACAGACAGACACACACCGCAGACACACGCCACAGTCACACAACAGAGACAGACACACACCCAGACAGACATATGCCACAGACGCGCACAACTGACAGACACACATCATAGACACACGCCACAGACACACACCACAGGCAGGCACACACCACAGACAACACACGCCTCAGAGAGACACACCACAGACAGACACACACCACAGACACGCACCACATACAGGCACACGCCACAGACAGACATACACCATAGTCAGACACACACCACAGACGCACACCACAGACAGACATACAGCACAGACAGACACACGGCACAGACACACACAATGGACAGACATGCACTACAGACAGACACATGCCACAGACACACACCACAGACAGAGACACACCACAGACAGACACACACCACAGACAGATACAAATCACAGGTACACACAAGTGACAGACAGACACTACAGACACACGCCGCAGACTTACACACACCACAGACAGACGCACACCACAGACAAACACAAACCACAGACAGACACATGCCACAAACACACAGCACAGACAGACACATGCCACATACACACGCCGCAGACAGACAGACGCCACAGCCAGACATACACCACGGACAGACACATTCCGCAGTCACACACCACAGACAGACACACACCACAGACACGCACCACAGACAGGCACACGCCACAGTCAGACACACGCCACAGACGCACACCACAGACAGACATACAGCACAGACAGACGCACGGCACAGACACACACAACGGACAGACATACACTACAGACACATACGACAGACACACACCACAGACACACACACACCACAGACAGACACACACCTCAGACTTCACACGCCACAGACACACGCCAAGACAGAGACATGCCACAGACACACACCATTGACAGACACACACCATAGACACACGCCCCAGACGGTCACCACAAACACATAAGAACATAAGAACATAAGAATTAGGAACAGGAGTAGGCCATCTAGCCCCTCGAGCCTGCTCCGCCATTCAACAAGATCATGGCTGATCTGGCCGTGGACTCAGCTCCACTTACCCGCCCGCTCCCCGTAACCCTTAATTCCCTTATTGGTTAAAAATCTATCTATCTGTGACTTGAATACATTCAATAAGCTAGCCTCAACTGCTTCCTTGGGCAGAGAATTCCACAGATTCACAACCCTCTGGGAGAAGAAATTCCTTCTCAACTCGGTTTTAAATTGGCTCCCCCGTATTTTGAGGCTGTGCCACCTAGTTCTAGTCTCCCCGACCAGTGGAAACAACCTCTCTGCTTCTATCTTGTCTATCCCTATCATTATTTTGAATGTTTTTGTAAGATCACCCCTCATCCTTCTGAACTCCAACGAGTAGAGACCCAGTCTACTCAATCTATCATCATAAGGTAACCCCCTCATCTCCGGAATCAGCCTCGTGAATCGTCTCTGTACCCACTCCAAAGCTAGTATATCCTTCCTTAAGTAAGGTGATCAAAACAGCACGCAGTACTCCAGGTGCGGCCTCACCAATACCCTGTATAGTTGCAGCAGGACCTCCCTGCTTTTCTACTCCATCCCTCTCGCAATGAAGGCCATCATTCCATTCGCCTTCCTGATTACCTGCTGCACCTGCAAACTAACTTTTTGGGATTCATGCACAAGGACCCCCAAGTCCCTCTGCACCGCAGCATGTTGTAATTTCTCCCCATTCAAATAATATTCCCTTTTACTGTTTTTTTTCCCAAGGTGGATGACCTCACATTTTCCGACATTGTATTCCATCTGCCAAACCTTAGCCCATTCGCTTAACCTATCTAAATCTCTTTGCAGCCTCTCTGTGTCCTCTACACAACCCGCTTTCCCACTAATCTTTGTGTCATCTGCAAATTTTGTTACACTACACTCTGTCCCCTCTTCCAGGTCATCTATGTATATTGTAAACAGGTGTGGTCCCAGCACCGATCCCTGTGGCACATCACTAAACACCGTTTTCCAACCCGAAAAGGACCCATTTATCCCGACTCTCTGCTTTCTGTTCGCCAGCCAATTCTCGATCCATGCTAATACATTTCCTCTGACTCCGCGTACCTTTATCTTCTACAGTAACCTTTTGTGTGGCACCTTATCGAATGCCTTTTGGAAATCTAAATACACCACATCCATCAGTACACCTCTATCCACCATGCTCGTTATATCCTCAAAGAATTCTAGTAAATTCGTTAAACATGATTTCCCCTTCATGAATCCATGTTGCGTCTGCTTGATTGCACTATTCCTATCTAGATGTCCCGCTATTTCTTCCTTAATGATAGCTTCAAGCATTTTCCCCATTACAGATGTTAAACTAACCGGCATATAGTTACCTGCCTTTTGTCTGCCCGCTTTTTTAAACAGAGGCGTTACATTAGCTGCTTTCCAATCCGCTGGTACCTCCCCAGAGTCCAGAGAATTTTGGTAGATTATAACAAATGCATCTGCTATAACTTCCGCCATCTCTTTTAATACCCTGGGATGCATTTCATCAGGACCAGGGGACTTGTCTACCTTCAGTCCCATTAGCCTGTCCAGCACTACCCATCTAGTGATAATGATTATCTCATGGTCCTCCCTTCCCACATTCCCGTGACCAGCAATTTTTGGCATGATTTTTGTGTCTTCCACTGTGAAGACCGAAGCAAAATAATTGTTTACGGTCTCAGCCATTTCCACATTTCTCATTATTAAATCCCCCTTCTCATCTTCGAAGGGACCAACATTTACTTTAGTCACTCTTTTCCGTTTTATATATCGGTAAAAGCTTTTACTATCTGTTTTTATGTTCTGCGCAAGTTTACTTTCGTAATCTATCTTTCCTTTCTTTATTGCTTTCTTAGTCATTCTTTGCTGTCGTTTAAAATTTTCCCAATCTTCTAGTTTTCCACTAACCTTGGCCACCTTATACGCATTGGTTTTTAATTTGATACTCTCCTTTATTTCCTTGGTTATCCACGGCTGGTTATCCCTTCTCTTACCACCCTTCTTTTTCACTGGAATATATTTTTGTTGAGCACTATGAAAGAGCTCCTTAAAAGTCCTTCACTGTTCCTCAATTGTGCCACCGTTTAGTCTGTGTTCCCAGTCTAATTCAGCCAACTCTGCCCTCATCCCACTGTAGTCCCCTTTGTTTAAGCATAGTACGCTCGTTTGAGACACTACTTCCTAACCCTCAATCTGTATTACAAATTCAACCATACTGCGATCACTCATTCCGAGAGGATCTTTTACGAGGAGATTGTTTATTATTCCTGTCTCATTACACAGGACCAGATCTAAAATAGCTTCCTCCCTTGTAGGTTCTGTAACATACTGTTCTAAGAAACAATCCCGTATACATTCTATGAATTCCTCCTCAAGGCTACCCCGTGCGATTTGATTTGACCAATCGATATGTAGGTTAAAATCCCCCATGACTACTGCCGTTCCTTTTTCACAAGCCTCCATTATTCCCTTGATTATTGTCCGCCCCACCGTGAAGTTATTATTTGGGGGCCTATAAACTACGCCCACCAGTAACTTTTTCCCCTTGCTATCTCTAATCTCCACCCACAATAATTCAACATTTTGTTCTTTAGAGCCAATATCGTCTCTCACAACTGCCCTGATATCATCCTTTATTAACAGAGCTACCCCACCTCCTTTCCCTTCTTGTCTATCTTTCCGAATTGTCAGATACCCCTGTATGTTTAATTCCCAGTCTTGGCCACCCTGCAACCACGTTTCTGTAATGGCCACCAAATCATACCCATTTGTAATGATTTGTGCCGTCAACTCATTTACTTTATTTCGAATGCTGCGTGTGTTTAGGTAAAGTGTTTTAATACTAGTTTTTAAACCATGATTTTTAGTTTTGACCCCTCCTGCAGCACCTTTATATTCATACATATTGTCCCTTCCTATCACCTTATGGTTTACACTTACCCCAGTGCTACTCTGCTCTGTTGCCTCCTGCCTTTTGCATTCTTTCTTGGGGTCCTGTTCATCTGAGCTCTCACCCACTCTAACTAGCTCAGAGCCCTCTCCTGGGTTCCGAATACTCCTCGCATTGAGACACCGAGCTTTCAGGCTTGCCTTTTTATTACACTTTGACCCTTTAGAATTTTGCTGGACAGTGGCCCTTTTAGTTTTTTGCCTTGGGTTTCTCTGCCCTCCACTTTTACTCATCTCCTTTCTGTCTTTTGCTTCTGTCTCCATTTTGTTTCCCTCTGTCTCCCTGCATTGGTTCCCATCCCCCTGCCATATTAGTTTAACTCCTCCCCAACAGCACGAGCAAACACTCCCCCTTGGACATTGGTTCTGGTCCTGCCTAGGTGCAGACTGTTCGGTTTGTACTGGTCCCACCTCCCCCAGAACCGGTTCCAATGCCCCAGGAATTTGAATCCCTCCCTGCTGCACCACTGCTCAAGCCACGTATTCATCTGAGCTATCCTGTGATTCCTACTCTGACTAGCACTTGGCACTGGTAGCAATCCCGAGATTACTACTTTTGAGGTCCTACTTTTTAATTTAGCTCCTAGCTCCTTAAATTCGTCTCGTAGGACCTCATCCCTTTTTTTTACCTATATCGTTGGTACCAATGTGCACCACGACAACTGGCTGTTCACCCTCCATTTTCAGAATGTCCTGCACCCGCTCCGAGACATCCTTGACCCTTGCACCAGGGAGGTAACATACCGTCCTGGAGTCTCGGTTGCGGCCGCAGAAACGCCTGTCTATTCCCCTTACAATTGAATCCCCTCTCACTATCGCTCTCCCACTCTTTTTACTGCCCTCCTGTGCAGCAGAGCCAGCCACGGTGCCATGAACTTGGCTGCTGCTGCCCTCCCCTGATGAGTCATCCCCCTCAACAGTACTCAAAGCGGTGTATCTGTTTTGCAGGGGGATGACCGCAGGGGACCCCTGCACTACCTTCCTTGCACTGTTCTTCCTGCTGGTCTTCCATTCCCTATCTGGCTGTGGACCCTTCACCTGCGGTAAGACCAACTCGCTCCACGTGCTACTCACGTCATTCTCAGCATCGTGGATGCTCCAGAGTGAATCCACCCTCAGCTCCAATTCCGCAACACGGTCCGTCAGGAGCTGGAGGCGGATACACTTCCCGCACACGTAGTCGTCAGGGACACCGGAAGTGTCCCTGAATTCCCACATTGTACAGGAGGAGCATATCACGTGTCTGAGCTCTCCTGCCATGATTAACCCTTAGATACACTTAATTTGGCGACAACACTGTTAACAGGCTAACCACTGATATAAAAAGAAAAAGAAAAGCTACTCACCAATCGCCAGCCAATCACTTACCCCATTGGCTGTGAGTTCACCTTTTGATTTCTTTCTACTTCTTTTTTGCTTTTTCTCCCATCAGGCCCTGGGGATTTATCGGCCTTCAATTCTATCAATTTCCTCAACACAATTTCCCGACTAATAAGGATTTCCCTCAGTTCCTCTTTCTTACTAGACCCTCTGACCCCTTTTATATCTGGAAGGTTGTTTGTGTCCTCCTTAGTGAATACCGAACCAAAGTACTTGTTCAATTGGTCCGCCATTTCTTTGTTCCCCGTTATGACTTCCCCTGATTCTGACTGCAGGGGATCTACGTTTGTCTTTACTAACCTTTTTCTCTTTACATATCTATGAAAGCTTTTGCAGTCCGTTTTAATGTTCCCTGCAAGCTTCCCCTCGTACTCTATTTTCCCTGTCCTAATCAAACCCTTTGTCCTCCTCTGCTGAGTTCTAAATTTCTCCCAGTCCCCAAGTTCGCTGCTATTTCTGGCCAATTTGTATGCCACTTCCTTGGCTTTAATGCTATCCCTGATTTCCCTTGATAGCCACAGTTGAGCCACCACATCGCAGACAGTCACATACCACAGACAGACGCACGTCACAGACAGACACACACAACAGACAGACACACGCCACAGACACAAGAGACAGGCACACACCATAGACAGACACACATCACAGACAGACACACACCACAGACAGGCACGTGCCACCAACACACTAGAGACAGGCACACACCACAGACAGACAAACACCACAGACAGGCACGCGCCACAGACACACTAGAGACAGGCACACACCACAGACAGACACACATCGCAGACATACACCACAGACGGACACACACCACAGACAGACACATGCCATAAACACACACCACAGACAGACACACACCACAGACAGACAAACACCACAGACAGTCACGCACCACAGACACACTAGAGACAGGCACACACCGCAGACATACACCACAGACGGACACACACCACAGACAGACACATGCCATAAACACACACCACAGACAGACACACACCACAGACAGACACACGCCACAGACACACGCCACATACAGACACACACCACAGGCAAACACACACCAGACACAAACACACACCACAGACAGACACACACAACAGACGGACACACACCACAGACAGACGCACACCACTGACAGGCACACACCACAGACAGACAAACACCACAGACAGGCACGCGCCACAGACACACTAGAGACAGGCACACACCACAGACAGACACACATCGCAGACATACACCACAGACGGACACACACCACAGACAGACACATGCCATAAACACACACCACAGACAGACACACACCACAGACAGACAAACACCACAGACAGTCACGCACCACAGACACACTAGAGACAGGCACACACCGCAGACATACACCACAGACGGACACACACCACAGACAGACACATGCCATAAACACACACCACAGACAGACACACACCACAGACAGACACACGCCACAGACACACGCCACATACAGACACACACCACAGGCAAACACACACCAGACACAAACACACACCACAGACAGACACACACAACAGACGGACACACACCACAGACAGACGCACACCACTGACATACACACACCACAGATAGACACACACCACAGACACACACCACAGCCAGACACACGCCACAGACAGACAACGCTACAGAGAGACACCACAATCACACACCACAGACAGACACACACCACAGACACAAGCAACAGACAGACTCACACCACAGACACACACAACTGACAGACACACACCATAGACACACGCCACAGACACACACCACAGACAGACACGCACCACAGACAACACACGCCACAGGCACTCACACACCACAGACAGACACCCGCCACAGACAGACACACACCACGGACAACACATGCCACAGGCACACACACGCAACAGACAGAAACACACCACAGACAGACACATGCCACATGCACACACCAAGGACACACTCCACAGACAGGCACCAAAGACAAAAACACGCCGCAGACAGACACATGCCACAGACAGACATACGACATGGACAGACACACATCGCAGACACACACCACAGACAGACATGCACCACAGACAGGCACACGCCACAGATAGACATACACCACAGTCAGACACACGCCAAAGACACACACCACAGCCAGACATACACCACAGACAGAAACACACCGCAGACAGACACACATCACAGACACACATCAGAGTCAGTCACACACCGCAGACAGACATATGCCACAGACACACACAATTGACACACACACGCCACAGACACTCACCACAGACAGATACACACCACAGATAGACACACACCACAGACACACATCACAGGCTTACACAATAGACAGACACACTCAACAGACACACACCAGAGACAGACATATGCCACAGACACACACACCTGACAGACACACACAATAGACACACACCACTGACACATAAAACAGACAGGCACATGCCACGGACACACACATCTGACAGACACACGCCACAGACACACATCACAGACAGACACACACCACAGACAGACACACACCACAGACACACATCACAGACAGACACACACCACAGACAGACACACACCACAGATACACATCACAGACAGACACAAACCACAGACAAACACACAGCACAGACTTACACGACAGACAGACACACACCACAGCCAGACACATGCCACAGACAGACTCCACAATCACACACCACAGACAGACACACACCACAGACACACACCGCAGACAGGCACACTCTACAGACATACACACACCACAGGCGGACACACACCACAGACAGACACACACCACAGACACACACCGCAGACAGGCACACTCTACAGACATACACACACCACAGGCAGACACACACCACAGACAGACACACGCCGCAGACACACACCACAGACAGACACACACCACAGACACACCGCAGACAGACACACTCTACAGACAGACACACACCACAGACAGACACACACCACAGACAGACACACACCACAGACAGACACACTCTACAGACATACACACACCACAGACACACGCCACAGACAGACACACACCACAGATAGACACACACCACAGACACGCACCACAGACACAGGCCACAGACAGACACACACCATTGACACACACAACAGACAGACACACGCCACGGACACACACATCTGACAGACACACGCCACAGACACACACCACAGATAGACACACACCACTGACACACACCACAGACAGACACACACCATTGACACACACAACAGACAGACACACACATCTGACAGTGACACGCCACACACACACCACAGACAGACACACACCATTGACACACACAACAGACAGACACACGCCACGGACACACACATCTGACAGACACACGCCACACACACACCACAGACACGCACCACAGACACACGCCACAGACAGACACACACCATTGACACACACAACAGACAGACACACGCCACGGACACACACATCTAACAGACACATGGCACAGACACAAACCACAGAAAGACACACACCATTGACAGACACACGCCACAGGCACACACACGCCACAGACAGACACACACCACAGGCACACACATCTAACAGACACACGCCACAGACACAAACCACAGAAAGACACACTCCACAGACACACACCACAGAAAGACACACACCACAGACAGACACACACCATAGACAAATGCCAAAGACATACGCCACAGACAGAAACATTGCACAGACAGATACACGCCACATGCACACACCAGAGACAGACACACACCGCAAACAGACACATGCCGCAGACACACACCAGAAACACACGCCACAGACAAATAGCACAGACAGACAAATAGCACAGACAGACTCACACCACAGACTTCACACACCACAGACACACGCCACAGACACACACCACAGACTTCACACATCACAGGCACACACAAGAGACGGACAGACACTACAGACACACAGCGCAGATAGACACACGCCACAGACATACACACAGCACAGACTTACACGACAGACAGACACACACCACAGACAGACACACACCACAGACACACGCCACAGCCAGACACACACCACAGACAGACACACGCTACAGACAGACACCACAATCACACACCACAGACAGACACACACCACAGACACACACCTCGGACAGACACACTCTACAAACATACACACACCACAGACAGACACAAGCCACAGACACAAGCAACAGACAGACTCACACCACAGACACACACCTCAGACAGACACACGCCACATACACACGCTGCAGACAGAGAGATGCCACAGACAGACACACATAACTGACAGACACATGCCGCAGACAGACACACGCCGCAGACAGACATACGCCCGGACAGACACACGCCGCAGACACACACCATAGACAGACACACACCACAGACACGCACCACAGACAGACACACGCCGCAGACCCACACCACAGACAGACATACACCACAGTCAGACACACTCCACAGACACACACCACAGCCAGACATACACCACAGACAGACACACACTGCAAACAGACACACGACACAGACACACACCAGAGACAGTCACACACCGCAGACAGACATACGCCACAGACACACACTATTGATAGACACACACCATAGACACATGTTACTGACACACACCACAGACAAATACACACACCACAGACAGCCACGCACCACAGACACATGCACAGGCACACACAATAGACAGACACACCCTACAGACAGACACACACCACTGACAGACACCCACCACAGGCAGACACACGCCACAGACATATACCACAGAAAGACAAACACCACAGACAGACACACGCCATAGTCACACACAACATACAGACACACGCCACAGACAGACACACACCACACACAAACACACACCACAGACACACGCCACAGAAACACACCTCAGACAGACACATGCCACAGACAGACACACACAACTGACAGACACACGGCACAGACACACACCACAGACAGACACATGCAACAGACAGACACACACCTCGGACAGACATTACAGACAGACACACGCCACAGACAAATGCCACAGACATACGCCACAGACAGAAACACGGTACAGACAGATACACGCCACATACACACACCAGAGACAGACACACACCGCAGACAGAAACATGCCACAGATACACACCAGAGACACACGCCACAGACAAACAGCACAGACAGACACACACCACCGACAGACTCACACCACAGACTTCACACGCCACAGACACACGTCAAGACAGACACACGCCAAGACAGACACACGCCAAAGACACACACTAGACAGACACACATCACAGACAGACTCACTGCAAACAAACACAAACCACAGACACACACAACAGACAGATACACACCACAAAGTGACACATGCCACAGACAGTCATAGACCACAGACAGACAGGCATCACAGACACCACACACCACAGACAGACACATACCACAGACACACACCAAAGACACACTCCACATCAGGCACCAAAGACACACACACGCCACAGACAAACACACACCACAAACAGATACACATCACAGACAGACACACATCACAGACAGACACACACCACGGACAGACACATACCACAGACAGACACACACCACAGGCACACACAAGAGACAGACAGACATTACAGACACACGGCGCAGACAGACACACGCCACAGACACACGCCACAGACAAACACACACCACAGACACACGTCACATGCACATACAATAGACAGACACACCCCTCAAACAGACACACACCACTGACACACACAAGAGACAGACACACGCCACGGACACACACATCTGACAGATACACACCGCAGACATACACACACCACAGACAGACATACACCACAAACAGACACACACCACAGGCACACACAAGAGACAGACAGACACTACAGGCACACGGCGCAGACCGACACACACCACAGACAAACACACGCCACAGACACACGTGGCAGAAACACACCACAGGCAGACACACACCATAGACAGACACACACTACAGACAGACACGCACCACAGACAGACACACACCACAAACACAACACAGACACATGCCACAGACAGACACACACCACAGACACACACACACCACAGACACACACACACCACAGACACACACAACAGACAGACAGACACGACAGACACATGCCGCTGACAGACTCACGCCACAGACACACACATCTGACAGATACACACCACAAAGAGCAACACGCCACATGCACGGGCCACAGACAGACACACACCAGAGACACACATCTTAGACAGACACACACCACAGACAGACACACGCCACAGACAGACATGCACCACAGACAGACACACACCACAGAGAGCAACACGCCACATGCACGGGCCACAGACAGACACACACCACAGACACACATCATAGACAGACACACACCACAGTCAGACACACGCCACAGACAGACATGCACCACAGACAGACACACACCACAGGCACACACAAGAGACAGACAGACACTACAGACACACAGCGCAGACAGACACACGCCACAGACATACACACACCACAGATAGACACACACCACAGACAAACACACACAACAGCCTTACACGACAGACAGGCACACACCACAGACACACCACAGACACACACCACAGCCAGACATATGCCACAGACAGACACACGCTACAGACTAACACTGCAATCACACACCACAGACAGACACATACCACAGGCACACACCTCAGACAGACACACTCTACAGACATACACACATCACAGACACACACAACAGGCAGACAGGCATACGCCACAGACACACACCACAGACAGACACACACCACTGACAGACACCACAGACAGACACGCACCACAGACACACGCCATAGACACACGCCACAAACACGCACCACAGACAGACACACGCCACAAACACACACAACAGACAGACACACGCCACAGACACACGCCACATACAGACACACATCACAGACAGACACACGCCACACACAAACACACACCACAGACACACGCCACACAAACACACCTCAGACAGATAGACGCCACAGACAGACACTCACCACAGACAGACACATAACACAGGCACACACAAGAGACAGACAGACACGACAGACACACGGCACAGACAGACACACGCCACAGACAGACACACACAACGGACACACCCCACAGGCACACACAATAGACAGACACACGCCACAGACAGACAAATGCCACAGATAGACACACACCACAGACAGACACACGCCACAGACACACACATCTGACTGACACACACCACAGAGAGCGACACGCCACAGACACACGCCACAGACAGACACACGCCACAGCCATACACACACCACAGAGAGCCATACGCCACAGAAACACGCCACAGACACATACCACAACAGACACACCCCGCAGACAGACACACACCACAGACAGACAAATGCCACAGACAGACACACACCAGAGACAGACACACACTGCAGACTGACATACACCACAGACACACACAAATGACAGACACACTCCATAGACACATGCCACAGACAGACACACACCGCAGACAGACACATGCCACAGACAGACATACACAACAGACACACGCCACAGGCACATGCCACATACAAACACACATCACAGACAGACATACGCCACACACAAATACACACCTCAGACAGACGCCACAGACAAACACACACCACAGACAGACACACAACACACGCACACACAAGAGACAGAAAGACACTACAGACGCACGGCACAGACAGACACACGCCACAGACACACACATCTGACAGACACACACCACAGAGAGCGACACGCCACAGACACACGCCACAGACAGACACACGCACAGACATACACACACCACAGACAGACACATACCACAGACAAACACACACCACAGACACACACCACAGACAGACACACACCACAGACAGACACACACCACTGACACACACATCTAACAGACACACGCCACAGACACACACTACAGACAGACACACACCACTGACACACACATCTAACAGACACACGCCACAGACACAAACCACAGAAAGACACACACCACAGACAAACACACAGCACAAACAGACACACACCACAGACAGACACACGTAACAGACAGACACACGCCACAGACATACACACACCACAGACAGACATACACCACAGACAGACACGCACCACAGATACACAACATAGACACACGCCACAGACACACACCACAGACAGACACACACCACTGACACAAACCACAGAAAGACACACGCCACAGACACATACCACAGAAAGACACACGCCACAGACACATACCACAGAAAGACACACACCATTGACAGACACACGCCACAGGCGACACACGCCACAGGCACACACACGCCACAGACAAACACACACCACAGACAGACACACGCAACAGACAGACACATACCACAGACAGACACACACCACAGACACAGGCCACATACAGACACACATCACAGACAGACTCACGCCACAGACAGACATACACCACAGACAGACACACACCGCAGACAGGCACGCACCACAGACATTCACCAGAGACAGACACACACCGCTGACAGACATATGCCACAGTCATGCACAACTAACAAACACGCCATAGACACACACCACTGACACACACCACAGACAGACACACGCCACGGACACACACATCTGAAAGACACACGCCACAGACACACACCACAGAAAGACACGCACCACAGACAGACACACGCCATAGACACACACCACAGACAGACACACGCCATAGACAGGCACACACAAGAGACAGACAGACACCACAGACAGACGGCGCAGACAGACACACATCACAGACACATACCAGAGACAGTCACACACCACAGACAGACATACGCCACAGACACACAAAACTGACAGACACACACCATAGACACATGCCACAGACACACATCACAGACACACGCCACATGCACACACAACAGACATACATACCCCACAGACAGACATACACCACTCTCACACACCACAGAAAGACACACACCACAGACAGGCACACACCACAGACAGACACACACCACAGACAGACACACACCACAGACAAACACACACCACAGACTTACACGACAGACAGACACACGCCACAGACAGGCACACACCACAGACAGGCACACACCACAGACAGACACACGCCACTGACATACACACACCACAGACAGACACACATCACTGATACACACAACAGACAGACACATGCCACAGACACACACATCTAACAGACACACGCCACAGACACAAACCACAGAAAGACACACGCCACAGACACATACCACAGAAAGACACACACCATTGACAGACACACGCCACAGACAAACACACAGCACAGACAGACACACACCATAGGCACACGCTATAGACACACGCTACAGACACACACCACAGACAGACACACACCACAGACACACGCCACATACAGACACACATCACAGACAGACACACGCCACAGACAGACATACACCACAGTCAGACACACACCGCAGACAGACAGACGCCACAGACACTCACCACAGACAGACACACACCACAGACACACGCCATAGACACACGCTACAGACACACACCGCACAGACACACACCACTGACACACACCACAGACAGACACATGCCACGGACACACACATCTGAAAGACACATGCCACAGACACACACCACAGAAAGGCACACGCCACGGACACATACCACAGACAGACACACACCATAGACAGGCACACACAAGAGACAGACAGACACCACAGACACACACAACTGACAGACACACACCATAGACACATGCCACATACACACACCACAGACACACGTCACAGGCACACACAATAGACAAACATACCCCACAGACAGACACATACCACTGACACACACAACAGACAGACACACGCCACAGACACACACATCTGACAGACACACACCACAGACATACATC
Organism: Pristiophorus japonicus; assembly: GCF_044704955.1. NCBI lineage: Eukaryota > Metazoa > Chordata > Chondrichthyes > Pristiophoridae > Pristiophorus > Pristiophorus japonicus. Next base: position 86,717,410 of record NC_091990.1, on the reverse strand, counting down.
ACAGACAGACATGCTACAGGCACACTCTACAGACAGACACATGCCACAGACACACACCACAGACAGACACACACCACAGACAGACACACGCCATAGACACACGCCACATACAGACACACGCCACAGACGGACACATACCACAGACAGGCACACACCACAGAAAGACACATGCCACAGGCAGACACACACCACAGACAGGCACACACCACAGACAGACACACGCCACACACATACACACACCACAGACAGACACACACCACAGACAAACACACACCACAGACTTACACGACAGACAGACACACACCACAGACAGACACACACCACAGACACACCACAGACACACACCACAGCTAGACACACGCTACAGACAGGACACAACAATCACACACCGCAGACAGACACACACCACAGACACACACCACAGTCAGACACAAGCCACAAACACCAGCACAGACAGACACACGACGCAGACACAAGCAACAGACAGACTCACACCACAGACAGACTCACCGCAGACAGACACAAACCACAGACACACACAACAGACAGATACACACCACAGGCAGATGCACACTACAAAGCGACACACGCCACAGACACACGCCACAGACAGACACAAACTACAGACAGGCAGGCATCACAGACACCACACTCCGCAGGCACGCACACGCCACAAACAGACACACACCACTGACAGACACACGGCACAGACAGACACATGCCACAGACACACACCAAAGACACACTCCACAGACAGGCACCAAAGACACACACACACCACAGACAGACACACACCATAGACAGACACATGGCACAAAATCACTGCATAGACAGACACACGCCTCATACACATGCCGCAGGCAGGCGCCACAGACAGACACACACAACTGACAGACACATGCCGTGGACAGACACATGCCACAGACAGACATACACCACGGACAGACACGCGCCGCAGACAGGCACACGCCACAGACACTCACCACAGACAGACTCATACAACAGACGCATGCCACAGACAGACACACATCACAGACAGACACACACCACTGACACACACAACAGACAGACATATGCCACGGACACACACCACAGAAAGGCACACGCCACAGACACACACCACAGAAAGACACACATAAGAACATAAGAATTAGGAACAGGAGTAGGCCATCTAGCCTCTCGAGCCTGCTCCACCATTCAACAAGATCATGGCTGATCTGGCCATGGACTCAGCTCCACTTACCCGCCCGCTCCCCATAACCCTTAATTCCCTTATTGGTTAAAAATCTATCTATCTGTGGTTTGAATACATTCAATGAGCTAGCCTCAACTGCTTCCTTGGGCAGAGAATTCCACAGATTCACAACCCTCTGGGAGAAGAAATTCCTTCTCAACTCGGCTTTAAATCGGCTCCCCCATATTTTGAGGCGGTGCCCCCTAGGTCTATTCTCCCCGACCAGTGGAAACAACCTCTCTGCCTCTATCTTGTTTATCATTTTCATTATTTTAAATGTTTCTATAAGATCACCACTCATCCTTCTGAACTCCAACGAGTAAAGACCCAGTCTACTCAATCTATCATCATAAGGTAACCCCCTCATCTCCGGAATCAGCCTAGTGAATTATCTCTGTACCCCCTCCAAAGCTAGTATATTCTTCTTTAAGTAAGGTGGCCAAAACTGCACACAGTACTCCAGGTGCGGCCTCACCAATACCCTATACAGTTGCAGCAGGACCTCCCTGCTTTTGTACTCCATCCCTCTCGCAATGAAGGCCAACATTCCATTTGCCTTCCTGATTACCTGCTGCACCTGCAAACTAACTTTTTGGGATTCATGCACAAGGACCCCCAGGTCCCTCTGCACCGCAGCATGTTGTAATTTCGCCCCATTCAAATAATATTCTCTTTTACCAAGGTGGATTACCTCACATTTTCCGACATTGTATTCCATCTGCCAAACCTTAGCCCATTCGCTTAACCTATCTAAATCTCTTTGCAGCCTCTCTGTGTCCTCTACACAACCCGCTTTCCCACTAATCTTTGTGTCATCTGCAAATTTTGTTACACTACACTCTGTCCCCTCTTCCAGGTCATCTATGTATATTGTAAACAGGTGTGGTCCCAGCACCGATCCCTGTGGCACACCACTAACCACCGATTTCCAACCCGAAAAGGACCTATTTATCCCGACTCTCTGCTTTCTGTTAGCCAGCCAATTCTCGATCCATGCTAATACATTTCCTCTGACTCCGCGTACCTTTATCTTCTGCAGTAACCTTTTGTGTGGCACCTTATCGAATGCCTTTTGGAAATCTAAATACACCACATCCATCGGTACACCTCTATCCACCATGCTTGTTATATTCTCAAAGAATTCCAATAAATTAGTTAAACATGATTTCCCCTTCATGAATCCATGTTGCGTCTGCTTGATTGCACTATTCCTATCTAGATGTCCCGCTATTTCTTCCTTAATGATAGCTTGAAGCATTTTCCCCACTACAGATGTTAAACTAACCGGCCTATAGTTACCTGCCTTTTGTCTGCCCCCTTTTTTAAACAGATGCGTTACATTAGCTGCTTTCCAATCCGCTGGTACCTCCCCAGAGTCCAGAGAATTTTGGTAGATTATAACGAATGCATCTGCTATAACTTCCGCCATCTCTTTTAATACCCTGGGATGCATTTCATCAGGACCAGGGGACTTGTCTACCTTGAGTCCCATTAGCCTGTCCAGCATTACCCATCTAGTGATAATGATTATCTCAAGGTCCTCCCTTCCCACATTCCCGTGACCAGCAATTTTTGGCATGGTTTTTGTGTCTTCCACTGTGAAGACCGAAGCAAAATAATTGTTTAAGGTCTCAGCTATTTCCACATTTCCGATTATTAAATCTCCCTTCTCATCTTCTAAGGGACCAACATTTACTTGAGTCACTCTTTTCCGTTTTATATATCGGTAAAAGCTTTTACTATCTGTTTTTATGTTTTGCGCAAGTTTACTTTCGTAATCTATCTTTCCTTTCTTTATTGCTTTCTTAGTCATTCTTTGCTGTCGTTTAAAATTTTCCCAATCTTCTAGTTTCCCACTAACCTTGGCCACCTTATACGCATTGGTTTTTAATTTGATACTCTCCTTTATTTCCTTGTTTATCCACGGCTGGTTATCCCTTCTCTTACCGCCCTTCTTTTTCACTGGAATATATTTTTGTTGAGCACTATGAAAGTGCTCCTTAAAAGTCCTCCACTGTTCCTCAATTGTGCCACCGTTTAGTCTGTGTTTCCAGTCTACTTTAGCCAACTCTGCCCTCATCCCACTGTAGTTCCCTTTGTTTATGTATAGTACGCTCGTTTGAGACACTACTTCCTCACCCTCAATCTGTATTATGAATTCAACCATACTGTGATCACTCATTCCGAGAGGATCTTTTGCACACCACAGAGGGGCTCACGCCACAGGCACACACAAGAGATAGGCAGACACTACAGACAGATGGTGCAGACAGACACACATCACAGACCCACTCCAGAGACAGTCACACACCGCAGACAGACATACGCCACAGACACACACAACTGACAGACACACACAACAGACACATGTCACAGGCACACACAATAGACAGACATACCCCACAGACAAACATACACCACTGACACACACAACAGACAGACACACGCCACGGACACACACATCTGACAGACACATGCCACAGACACATACCACAGACAGACACACGCCACAGACACATACCACAGAAAGACACGCACCACTGACAGACACACGCAATAGACACACAGCATATACAGACACACGCCACAGACAGACACACACCACACACAAACACACACCATAGACACAGGCCACAGAAAGACACCTCTGACAGACACACGTCACAGACAGACACACACCACAGACAGACACACGCCACACACAGTCATACATCACAGACAGACACACACTACAGACACACTCCACAGACAGACACATGCCACAGACACACACCACAGACAGACACATGCCACATATGGACACACGCCACAGACGGACACACACCACACACAAACAGGCACACGCCACAGAAACACACCTCAGACAGACACATGCCAGAGACACACACCACAGACAGATGCACACCACAGACAGACACATGCCACAGGCAGACACACACCACAGACTGACACACACCACAGACACACGCCACAAGCACACACAATAGACAGACACACCCCACTGACACACACCGCAGACAGACACACACCGCAGACAGACAAATGCCACAAACAGACACACACCAGAGACAGACAAGCACTGCAGACAGACATACGCCACTGACACACACAACTGACAGACACACACCATAGACACACGCCACAGACACACATCACAGACTCACACACACAGACAGACACACACAACAGACAGACGCACACAACAGACACACATCACAGGCACACACAATAGACAGGCATACCCCACAGATACACGCATCTGACAGACATACGCCACAGACATACACAACTGACAGACACACACCATAGACACACACACAGACAGACACACACAACAGACACACGTCACAGGCACACACAACAGACAGACATACCCCACAGACAGACATACACCACTGACACACAACACTGACGGACAACTCCACTGACACACACAACAGACAAACACACGCCAGGGACACACACATCTGACAGACACACGCCACAGACACCCACCCCAGACAGACACACGCCACAGATACATACCACAGAAACACACCACAGACAGACACACACTACAGACACACACAACAGACAGACAGACACAACAGACACACACCACAGACAGACACAGACCACAGACAGACACAGACCACAGACACACATCACAGACAGACACAAGCCACAGATACAAGCAACAGACAGACTCACATCACAGACACACACAACTGACAGACACACACCACAGACACAGACCACAGACTGCCACACACCACTGACACACACAAAAGACAGACACACGCCACAGACACAAACCACAGAAAGACACACACCTCAGACAGACACAAGCCACAGACACAAGCAACAGACAGACTCACACCACAGACACACACAACTGACAGACACACACCACAGACACAGACCACAGACTGCCACACTCCACTGACACACACAACAGATAAACACACGCCACGGACACGCACATCTAACAGACACACGCCACAGATACATACCACAAAAAGACACATGCCATAGACACATGCCACATACAGACACACGCCATAGACAGACACACACCACGGACAGACACATGCCACAGACAGACAAATGCCACAAACAGACACACACCAGAGACAGACACACTTTGCAGACAGACATACGCCACAACACACACAACTGACAAACACACACCATAGAAACATGCCACAGACACACACCACAGACAGACATATGCCACAGACAGCCACACACCACAGACACACGTCACAGGCACACACAACAGACAGACACATCCCACTGACACACACAACAGACAGACACACGCCTCAGACACATACCCCAGAAAGACACGCACCACTGATAGACACACGCAATAGACACATGCCCTATACAAACACACACCACAGACACACGCCACAGAAGGACACCTCAGACAGACACACGCCACACACAGACATACATCACAGACAGACACATGCTACAGACACACTCCACAGGCAGACACATGCCACAGACACACACCACAGACAAACACATGCCATAGACACACGCCACATACAGACACACGCCACAGATGGACACACACCACACACAAACACACACCACAGACACACGCCACAGAAACAAACCTCAGACAGACACACGCCACAGACTGACACACACCACAGACACATGCCACAAGCACACACAATAGACAGAAACACACCTCAGACAGACACACACCACAGACAGACACACGCCACAGGCAGACACACACCACAGACAGACACACACACCAGACAGACAGACACGACAGACACACACCACAGACAGACACACACCACAGACAGACACACATCACAGACAGACACACACCACAGACAAACACACACCACAGACAAACACACACCACAGACTTACACGACAGACAGATACACACCATAGACAGACACACACCACAGACACACATCACAGACAGACACACACCACAGACAGACACACACCACAGACAAACACACACCACAGACTTACACGACAGACAGATACACACCACAGACAGACACACACCACAGACACACATCACAGACAGACACACACCACAGACAGACACACATCACAGACAGACACATGCCACAAACAAACACACACCACAAACAGACATACACCACAGACAGACACACACCACAGACAGACACAGACCACAGACACACATCACAGACAGACACAGACCACAGACAGACACACACCACAGCCACACATCACAGACAGACACACACCACAGACAGACACACATCACAGACACACATCACAGACAGACACACACCACAGACAGACACACACCACAAAAAACACACACCACAGACTTACACGACTGGCAGACACACAGCACAGACAGACACACGCCACAGACAGACACACACCACAGACTTACACGACAGACAGACACATGCCACAGACAGACACACGCCACAGACACACATCACAGAGAGACACACGCCACAGACAGACACACATCACAGACACACGCCACAGACAGACACACACCACAGACAGACACACACCACAGACAGACACACACCACAGACTTACACGACAGACAGACACACACCACAGACAGACACACACCACAGACAGACACACACCACAGACAGACACACACCACAGACAAACACGCACCACAGACAGACACACACCACAGACAGACACACACAACAGACTTACACGACAGACAGACACACATAGAAACATAGAAACATAGAAAATAGGTGCAGGAGTAGGCCATTCGGCCCTTCTAGCCTGCACCGCCATTCAATGAGTTCATGCTGAACATGCAACTTCAGTACCCCATTCCTGCTTTCTCACCATACCCCTTGATTCCCCTAGTAGTAAGGACTTCATCTAACTCCTATTTGAATATATTCAGTGAACTGGCCTCAACTAGAGAATTCCACAGGTTCACCACTCTATGGGTGAAGAAATTCCTCCTCATCTCTGTCCTAAATGGCTTACCCCTTTTCCTTAGACTGTGTCCCCTGGTTCTGGACTTCCCCAACATTGGGAACATTCTTCCTGCATCTAACCTGTCTAACCCCATCAGAATTATAAACGTTTCTATGAGGTCCCCTCTCATTCTTCTGAACTCCAGTGAATACAAGCCCAGTTGATCCAGTCTTTCTTGATAGGTCAGTCCCGCCATCCCGGGAATCAGTCTGGTGAATCTTCGCTGCACTCCCTCAATAGCAAGAATGTCCTTCCTCAGGTTAGGAGACCAAAACTGTACACAATACTCCAGGTGTGGCCTCACCAAGGCCCTGTACAACTGTAGCAACACCTCCCTGCCCCTGTACTCAAATCCCCTCGCTATGAAGGCCAACATGCCATTTGCTTTCTTAACCGCCTGCTGTACCTGCATGCCAACCTTCAATGACTGATGTACCATGACACCCAGATCTCGTTGCACCTCCCCTTTTCCTAATCTGTCACCAGTCAGATAATAGTCTGTCTCTCTGTTTTTACCACCAAAGTGGATAACCTCACATTTATCCACATTATACTTCATCTGCCATGCATTTGCCCACTCACCTAACCTATCCAAGTCACTCTGCAGCCTCATAGCATCCTCCTCGCAGCTCACACTGCCACCCAACTTAGTGTCATCCGCAAATTTGGAGATACTACATTTAATCCCCTCGTCTAAATCATTAATGTACAATGTAAACAGCTGGGGCCCCAGCACAGAACCTTGTGGTACCCCACTAGTCACTGCCTGCCATTCTGAAAAGTCCCCATTTACTCCTACTCTTTGCTTCTTGTCTGACAACCAGTTCTCAATCCATGTCAGCACACTACCCCCAATCCCATGTGCTTTAACTTTGCACATTAATCTCTTGTGTGGGACCTTGTCGAAAGCCTTCTGAAAGTCCAAATATACCACATCAACTGGTTCTCTCTTGTCCACTCTACTGGAAACATCCTCAAAAAATTCCAGAAGATTTGTCAAGCATGATTTCCCTTTCACAAATCCATGCTGACTTGGACCTATCATATCACCTCTTTCCAAATGCACTGCTATGGCATCCTTAATAATTGATTCCATCATTTTACCCACTACCGATGTCAGGCTGACCGGTCTATAATTCCCTGTTTTCTCTCTCCCTCCTTTTTTAAAAAATGGGGTTACAATGGCTACCCTCCACTCTATAGGAACTGATCCAGAGTCAATGGAATGTTGGAAAATGACTGTCAATGCATCCACTATTTCCAAGGCCACTTCCTTAAGTACTCTGGGATGCAGTCCATCAGGCCCTGGGGATTTATCGGCCTTCAATCCCATCAGTTTCCCCAATACAATTTCCCGACTAATAAGGATTTCCCTCAGTTCCTCCTCCTTACTTGACCCTCCGACCCCTTTTATATCTGGAAGGTTGTTTGTGTCCTCCTCAGTGAATACCGAACCAAAGTACTTGTTCAACTGGTCCGCCATTTCTTTGTTCCCCGTTATGACTTCCCCTGATTCTGACTGCAGGGGACCTACGTTTGTCTTTACTAACCTTTTTCTCTTTACATATCTATAGAAACTTTTGCAATCCGTCTTAATGTTCCCTGCAAGCTTCTTCTCGTACTCCATTTTCCCTGCCCTAATCAAACCCTTTGTCCTCCTCTGCTGAGTTCTAAATTTCTCCCAGTCCCCGGGTTCGCTGCTATTTCTGGCAATTTGTATGCCACTTCCTTGGCTTTAATACTATCCCTGATTTCCCTTGATAGCCACAGTTGAGCCACCTTCCCTTTTTTATTTTTACGCCAGACAGGAATGTACAATTGTTGTAGTTCATCCATGCGGTCTCTAAATGTCTGCCATTGCCCATCCACAGTCAACCCCTTAAGTATCATTCGCCAATCTATCCTAGCCAATTCACGCCTCATACCTTCAAAGTTACCCTTCTTTAAGTTCTGGACTATGGTCTCTGAATTAACTGTTTCATTCTCCATCCTAATGCAGAATTCCACCATATTATGGTCACTCTTCCCCAAGGGGCCTCGCACAACGAGATTGCTAATTAATCCTCTCTCATTACATAACACCCAGTCTAAGATGGCCTCCCCCCTAGTTGGTTCCTCGACATATTGGTCTAAAAAACCATCCCTTATGCACTCCAGGAAATCCTCCTCCACCGTATTGCTTCCAGTTTGGTTAGCCCAATCTATGTGCATATTAAAGTCACCCATTATAACTGCTGCACCTTTATTGCACGCACCACTAATTTCATGTTTGATGCCCTCCCCAACAGTAGACAGACACACATCACAGACAGACACACACCACAGACAAACACACACCACAGACAGACACACACCACAGACAGACACACACTACAGACAAACACACACCACAGACTTACACCACAGACAGACACACACCACAGACAGACACACACCACAGACACACCACAGACACACACCACAGACACACACCGCAGACAGACACACATCACAGACACACACCTCAGACAGACACAAGCCACAGACACAAGCAACAGACAGACTCACACCACAGACACACACAACTCACAGACACACACCACAGACACAGACCACAGACTGCCACACACCACTGACACACACAAAAGACAGACACACGCCAAAGACACAAACCACAGAAAGACACACACCACATACATACACAAGGCACAGACAACACACACCACAGACACACAACAGACAGACACACGCCACAGACACACACCACAGAAACACACCTCAGACAGACACACGACACAGACAGCCACACACCACAGACAGACACACACCACAGACAGACACACACCACAGACAGACACCACAGACAAACACACACCACAGACACACACGGCAGACATACACACACCACAGACAGACAGACACCAAAGACAGGCACACGCCACAGACACACGGCACAGACACAAGCAACAGACAGACACAAACCACAGACAGACACATGCTACAGACACACTCCACAGACAGATACATGCCACAGACACACACCACAGACAGACACACGCCACACACAACACTGACACACGCCACAGAAACACACCTCAGACAGACACACGCCACAGTCAGACACATGCCATTGACAGACGCATGCCACGGACAGATACACACCACAGACAGACACGCACCACAGATAGACACATGCCACTGACACACACAAAAGACACACTCCACAGACAGGCACCAAAGACACACACATGCCACAGACAGACACACGCCACAGACATACACACACCACAGACAGACACGCACAACAGACAGGCACACGCCACAGACAGACATACACCACAGTCAGACACACGTCACAGACATACACCACAGCTAGACATACACCACTGACAGACGCACACCGCAGACAGACACACGTCACAGACACACACCAGAGACAGACACACTCCGCTGACAGACATACGCCACAGACACACACAACTGACAGAGACACATCATAGACACACACAACTGACAGACACACACAACTGACACACACAACAGTCAGACACACGCCACGGACACACACATCTGACAGACACATGCCACAGACACGCACCACAGACAGACACACGCCACAGACACATACCACAGAAAGACACACACCACAGACACAAACCACAGACAGACACACACCACAGACACACACCATAGGCAGACACACACCACAGACAGACACACGCCACAGACACACAACACAGACAGACACACGCCACAGACACACACCACAGACAGACACACGCCACAAACACACACATGGCGCTGACAGACACATGCCACAGACACACCCATCTGACAGACACACATCACTGAAAGCGACACGCCACAGACACATGCCACAGACAGACACACACGCCACAGACAGACACACGCCACAGACACACACCAAAGACACACACACGCCACGGAGAGACACATGCCAACTTACATACACACGCCACAGACAGACACACGACACAGATACACGGCACAGACAGATACACGCCACATACACACGCCACAGACAGACAGACGCCACAGACAGACACACACAACTGTAAGACACACGCCGTAGATAGACACATACCACAGACAGACATACACCACGGACAGAACATGCCACAGACACCCATCACAGAGAGACACACATCACAGACAGACACACATCACAGACAGACACACGCCACAGACAGACACACGCCACAGAGAGACACACATCACAGGCAGACACACACCACAGACTTACACGGCAGACAGACACACACCACAGACAGACACACATCACAGACAGACACACACCACAGACAAACACACACCACAGACAGACACACACCACAGACAGACACACAGCACAGACAAACACACACCACAGACTTACACCACAGAGAGACACACACCACAGACAGACACACACCACAGACACACCACAGACACACACCACAGACACACACCGCAGACAGACACACATCACAGACACACACCTCAGACAGACACAAGCAACAGACAGACTCACACCACAGACACACACAACTCACAGACACACACCACAGACACAGACCACAGACTGCCACACACCACTGACACACACAAAAGACAGACACACGCCACAGACACAAACCACAGAAAGACACACACCTCAGACAGACACAAGCCACAGACACAGACCACAGACTGCCACACTCCACTGACACACACAACAGATAAACACACGCCACGGACACGCACATCTGACAGACACACGCCACAGATACATAGCACAGAAAGACACATGCCATAGACACATGCCACATACAGACACACGCCACATACAGACACACGCCACAGACAGACACACACCACAGACAGACACACACCACAGACAGACACATGCCACAGACAGACAAATGCCACAAACAGACACACACCAGAGACAGACACACTTTGCAGACAGACATACGCCACAACACACACAACTGACAAACACACACCATAGAAACATGCCACAGACACACACCACAGACAGACATATGCCACAGACAGCCACACACCACAGACACATGTCACAGGCACACACAACAGACAGACACATCCCACTGACACACACAACAGACAGACACACGCCTCAGACACATACCCCAGAAAGACACGCACCACTGATAGACACACGCAATAGACACATGCCCTATACAAACACACACCACAGACACACGCCACAGAAGGACACCTCAGACAGACACATGCCACAGACAGACACACGCCACACACAGACATACATCACAGACAGACACATGCTACAGACACACTCCACAGGCAGACACATGCCACAGACACACACCACAGACAAACACATGCCACAGACACACACCACAGACAGACACACACCACAGACAGACACACGCCACATACAGACACACACCACACACAGACATACATCACAGACAGACACATGCTACAGACACACTCCACAGGCAGACACATGCCACAGACACACACCACAGACAAACACATGCCATAGACACACGCCACATACAGACACACGCCACAGATGGACACACACAAACACACACCACAGACACACGCCACAGAAACAAACCTCAAACAGACACACGCCACAGACTGACACACACCACAGACACATGCCACAAGCACACACAATAGACAGACACACACCACAGACTGACACACACCACAGACACATGCCACAAGCTCCCACAATAGACAGAAACACGCCACAGGCAGACACACACCACAGACAGACACACACTACAGACACACACAACAGACAGACACACACCACAGACAAACACCACAGACAGACACACACCACAGACAGACACACATCACAGACAGACACACACCACAGACAAACACACACCACAGACAGACACATACCACAGACAGACACACACCACAGACAAACACACACCACAGACAAACACACACCACAGACAGACACACACCACAGACAGACACACACCACAGACTTACACGACAGACAGACACACACCACAGACAGACACACATCACAGACAGACACACACCACAGACAAACACACACCACAGACAGACACACACCACAGACAGACACAAGCCATAGACACACGCCACAGACAGACACAAACCACAGACACATGCTACAGACAGACACATACCACAGACAGACACATGCTACAGACAGACACATACCACAGACAGACGCACAGCACAGACACACGCCACAGACACACACCACAGACAGACACACGCCACAGTCACACACCACAGAGAGACACACAACACAGACATACACACGCCACAGACACACGCCATAGACACACACCACAGACACACGCCGCAGACAGACACACACCACAGACGCATGCCACAGACACACATCACAGACAGACACATGCTACAGACACACGTCACTGACAGACACAGACCACAGACACATGTCACAGACAGACACAAGCCACAGACACATACTACAGACAGACACATCTCACAGACCCATGCGACAGACACATGCCACAATCAGAAACAGACCACAGAGACACGCCACAGACACACACCACAGACAGACACATGCCAGAGACAGACACATGCCACAGACATACACATGTCACAGCCAGACACATGCCACAGACAGACATTCACCACAGTCAGACACACGCCACAGACACACTCCATAGCCAGACACATGCCACAGACACAGACAACTGACAGACATACGCTGTAGACAGACACACACCACAGATAGACACACGCCACAGACACACACCACAGACAGACAGATGCCACAGACAGACACAAGCCACAGACACACACCACCTATAGACACAGCCCACAGACAGACACCACAAACACACACCACAGACAGACAGATGCCACAGATGCACATCGCCGACAAATGTCACAGACAGACACAGACCGCAGACACACGCCACAGATATACACACACAACTGACAGACACACGTGACAGACAGACACACACCACAGACAGACACACACCACTGACACACACCACCTATAGACACAGCCCACAGACAGGCACCACAAACACACACCACAGACAGACAGATGCCACAGAGACAGGCAACACACACCGCAGACAGACACACACCACTGACACACAGCACAGAACACGCCAGACAGACACAAGCCACAGACACACACCACAGACTGACATAGACCACAGACACATGCCACAGACAGACACACACCACAGACATACACACGCCACAGACAGACAAACAGCACAGACAGACACATGCCACATACATACATACACCACACATAGACATACACCACAGACAGACTCGCGCTACAGACTCACTCCACAGACACACACCACAGACACACACACCGCAGACAAACACACTCCACAGACAGTCACACACCACAGACACATGGCACAGACACGCGCCACAGACAGACACACGCCACAGACACATGCCATAGACACATGTCACAGACAGACACAGACCACAGATGCACGCCACAAACACACGCCACAGACAGACACAGACCACAGACACACGCCATAGACACACACCACAGACAGACAGATGCCACAGACACAGGCTACACATGCCACAGACACACACCACAGACAGACACACGCCGCAGACACACGCTACAGACACAAGCCAGAGACACTCGCCACAGACACTCCGCAGACACACACCACAGACAGACACACGCCACAGACAGACACACGCCACAGACACATGCCACAGACACCCGCCACAGACGCACACCACAGACAGACACACGCCACAGACAGACACACGCCGCAGACAGACACACGCCACTGACCCACGCCACAGACACATGCCACAGACAGACACACAGCACAGACACACACCACAGACACATGCCAAAGACAGAGACAGACCACAGACGCACGCCACAGACGCACGCCACAGACAGACACATGCTACAGACAGACACACACCACAGATAGACACCACAGAACACGCCAAACAGACACAAGCCACAGACACACACCACAGACACACACAAGGCACAGACACATGCCACAGACTGACATAGACCACAGACACATGCCACAGACAGACACACGCCACAGACAGATACACAGCACAGACAGACACATGCCACAGACATACATACACCACACACAGACATACACCACAGACAGACTCACGCTACAGACTCACTCCACAGACACACAAAGCACAGACACGCGCCACAGACACGCGCCACAGACAGACACGTGCCACAGACACACGCCATAGACACATGTCACAGACTGACACAGGCCACAGATGCACGCCACAGACAGACACAGACCACAGACACACGCCATAGACACACGCCGCAGACAGACACACACCACAGACACGCACATGCCACAGGCACAGACAACTGACAGACACACGCCGCAGACAGACACACGCCACAGACACATACCACAGACATGCAAATGCCACAGACAGACACACACCACAGACACACACCACAAACAGACACACACAACAGACAGACATACACCACAGACACACGCCACAGACACATACCACAGACAGACACACAGCACAGACACACACTACAGACACATGCCGCAGACAGAGACAGACCACAGACGCACGCCACAGACACACACCACAGACAGACACATGCTACAGACAGACAAACACCACAGATACACACCACAGAACACGCCAGACAGACACAAGCTACAGACACACACCACAGACTGACATAGACCACAGACACATGCCACAGACAGACACACGCCACAGACATACACATGCCACAGACAGACACACAGCACAGACAGACACATGCCACAGATATACAGACACCACACACAGACATACACCAAAGAAAGACTCACGCTACAGACTCACTCCACAGACACACGCCACAGACACATACCACAGAAACACAAATGCCACAGACAGACACACACCACAAACAGAAACACACCACAAACAGACACACACCACAAACAGACACACACAACAGACAGACATACACCACACACACGCCTCAGACACATACCACAGACAGACACATGCCACAGACACAATCTACAGACACATGCCACAGAGAGAAACACCACAGACACACACCACAGGCACACACCACGGACAGACACACGCCACAGACAGACACACGCCACAGACACATGCCACAGACACACGCCACAGACACACACCACAGACAGACACACGCCACAGACAGACACACGCCGCAGACAGACACACGCCACTGACCCACGCCACAGACACATGCCACAGACAGACACACAGCACAGACACACACCACAGACACATGCCAAAGACAGAGACAGACCACAGACGCACGCCACAGACGCACGCCACAGACAGACACATGCTACAGACAGACACACACCACAGATAGACACCACAGAACACGCCAAACAGATACAAGCCACAGACACACACCACAGACACACACAAGGCACAGACACATGCCACAGACTGACATAGACCACAGACACATGCCACAGACAGACACACACCACAGACAGATACACAGCACAGACAGACATATGCCACAGACATACATACACCACACACAGACATACACCACAGACAGACTCACGCTACAGACTCACTCCACAGACACACAAAGCACAGACACGCGCCACAGACACGCGCCACAGACAGACACGTGCCACAGACACACGCCATAGACACATGTCACAGACTGACACAGACCACAGATGCACGCCACAGACACACGCCACAGACAGACACAGACCACAGACACGCACATGCCACAGGCACAGACAACTGACAGACACACGCCGCAGACAGACACACGCCACAGACACATACCACAGACATGCAAATGCCACAGACAGACACACACCACAGACACACACCACAAACAGACAGACATACACCACAGACACACGCCACAGACACATACCACAGACAGACACACAGCACAGAAACACATCACAGACACATGCCGCAGACAGAGACAGACCACAGACGCACGCCACAGACACACACCACAGACAGACACATGCTACAGACAGACAAACACCACAGATACACACCACAGAACACGCCGGACAGACACAAGCTACAGACACACACCACAGCCTGACATAGACCACAGACACATGCCACAGACAGACACACGCCACAGACATACACATGCCACAGACAGACACACAGCACAGACAGACACATGCCACAGATATACAGACACCACACACAGAAATACACCACAGACAGACTCACGCTACAGACTCACTCCACAGACACACGCCACAGACACATACCACAGAAACACAAATGCCACAGACAGACACACACCACAAACAGAAACACACCACAAACAGACACACACCATAAACAGACACACACAACAGACAGACATACACCACACACACGCCACAGACACATACCACAGACAGACACATGCCACAGACACAATCTACAGACACATGCCACAGAAAGAAACACCACAGACACACACCACAGGCACACACCACAGACAGACACACGCCACAGACAGACACACGCCACAGACACATGCCACAGACACACGCCACAGACACACACCACAGACAGACACACGCCACAGACAGACACACGCCGCAGACAGACACACGCCACTGACCCACGCCACAGACACATGCCACAGACAGACACACAGCACAGACACACACCACAGACACATGCCAAAGACAGAGACAGACCACAGATGCACGCCACAGACGCACGCCACAGACAGACACATGCTACAGACAGACACACACCACAGATAGACACCACAGAACACGCCAAACAGACACAAGCCACAGACACACACCACAGACACACACAAGGCACAGACACATGCCACAGACTGACATAGACCACAGACACATGCCACAGACAGACACACGCCACAGACAGATACACAGTACAGACAGACATATGCCACAGACATACATACACCACACACAGACATACACCACAGACAGACTCACGCTACAGACTCACTCCACAGACACACAAAGCACAGACACGCGCCACAGACACGCGCCACAGACAGAAACGTGCCACAGACACACGCCATAGACACATGTCACAGACTGACACAGACCACAGATGCACGCCACAGACACACGCCACAGACAGACACAGACCACAGACACACGCCATAGACACACACCACAGACACACGCCGCAGACAGACACACACCACAGACAGACACACGCCGCAGACACACGCTACAGACACAAGCCAGAGACACTCGCCACAGAAACTCCGCAGACACATACCACAGACAGACACACGCCACAGACAGACACATGCCACAGACAGACCTACACCACAGACAGACACACATCACAAACAGACACATGCCACAGACAGACATACATCACAGACAGACACACGCTACAGACACACACCACAGACAGACACATGCCACAGACACAGACATCTGTCAGACACATGCCGCAGACAGACACACGCCACAGACACACACTACAGACAGACACAAGCCACAGACACACACCACCTATAGACACAGCCCACAGACAGACACCAGAAACACACACCACAGACAGACAGATGCCACAGGCACAGGCTACACACGCCGCAGACACACACCACAGACAGACACACGCCGCAGACACACGCTACAGACACAAGCCAGAGACACTCGCCACAGACACTCCGCAGACACACACCACAGATAGACACACGCCACAGACACACGCCACAGACAGACACACACAACAGACACACACACACCATGGACAGACACACGGCACAGACAGACACACCACAGACACACAAACACCACAGACAGACACAGACCACAGACACACACTACAGACAGACACAAGCCACAGACACACACCATCTATAGACACAGCCCACAGACAGACACCACAAACACACACCACAGACAGACAGATGCCACAGACACAGGCTACACACGCCGCAGACAGACACAGACCACAGATGCACATCGCCGACAAATGCCACAGACAGACACAGACCGCAGACACACGCCACAGACATACACACACAACTGACAGACACATGTGACAGACAGACACACACCACAGACAGACACACGCTACAGACATACACACGCCACAGACAGACACACACAACTGACAGACACACGTGACAGACAGACACACGCCACAGACAGACACACACCACTGACACACACCACCTATAGACACAGCCACAGACAGGCACCACAAACACACACCACAGACAGACAGATGCCACAGAGACAGGCAACACACGCCGTAGACAGACACACACCACTGACACACACCACAGACACATGCCACAGACAGCCACAAGCCACAGACAGACACCACAAACACACACCGCAGTCAGACACACGCCACAGACACACGCTCCAGACACAAGCCACAGACAGACAAGCCACAGACACACGCCACAGACACACGCCACAGACACACGCCACAGACAAACACAGACCACAGACACATGCTACAGACAGACACATGGCGCAGACAGACACAGTCACAGACCACAGAGGCACACCACAGACACACGCCACAGGCAGACACAAGCCACAGACACATGCCACAGACAGACACAGACCACAGACACATGCTACAGACAGACACACACCCGCAGTCAGACACACGCCACAGACACACGCTCCAGATGCAAGCCACAGACAGACACAAGCCACAGACACACGCCACAGACACACGCCACAGACGCACGCCACAGATACACGCCACAGACACACACCACAGACATACACACGCCACAGTCACACACCACAGAGAGACACACGACACAGACAGACACACGCCACAGACGGACAAACGCCACAGACATACACACGCCACATCCAGACACATGCCACAGACAGACCTACACCGCAGACAGACACACATCATAAACAGACACATGCCACAGACAGACATACATCACAGACAGACACACGCTGCAGACACACACCACAGACAGACACATGCCACAGACACAGACATCTGTCAGACACATGCCGCAGACAGACACACGCCACAGACACACACTACAGACAGACACAAGCCACAGACACACACCACCTATAGACACAGCCCACAGACAGACACCACAAACACACACCACAGACAGACAGATGCCACAGAGACAGGCAACACACGCCGTAGACAGACACACACCACTGACACACACCACAGACACATGCCACAGACAGCCACAAGCCACAGACAGACACCACAAACACACACCGCAGTCAGACACACGCCACAGACACACGCTCCAGACACAAGCCACAGACAGACAAGCCACAGACACACGCCACAGACACACGCCACAGACACACGCCACAGACAAACACAGACCACAGACGCATGCTACAGACAGACACATGGCGCAGACAGACACAGTCACAGACCACAGAGGCACACCACAGACACACGCCACAGGCAGACACAAGCCACAGACACATGCCACAGACAGACACAGACCACAGACACATGCTACAGACAGACACACACCCGCAGTCAGACACACGCCACAGACACACGCTCCAGATGCAAGCCACAGACAGACACAAGCCACAGACACACGCCACAGACACACGCCACAGACGCACGCCACAGATACACGCCACAGACACACACCACAGACATACACACGCCACAGTCACACACCACAGAGAGACACACGACACAGACAGACACACGCCACAGACGGACAAACGCCACAGACATACACACGCCACATCCAGACACATGCCACAGACAGACCTACACCGCAGACAGACACACATCATAAACAGACACATGCCACAGACAGACATACATCACAGACAGACACACGCTGCAGACACACACCACAGACAGACACATGCCACAGACACAGACATCTGTCAGACACATGCCGCAGACAGACACACGCCACAGACACACACTACAGACAGACACAAGCCACAGACACACACCACCTATAGACACAGCCCACAGACAGACACCACAAACACACACCACAGACAGACAGATGCCACAGACACAGGCTACACACGCCGCAGACAGACACAGACCACAGACACACGCCACAGACACACACCACAGACAGACACACGCCGCAGACACACGCTACAGACACAAGCCAGAGACATACGCCACAGACACGCCGCAGACACATACCACAGACAGACACACACCACAGACAGACTGATGCCACAGACAGATGCCACAGACATAGGCTACACACGCCGCAGACAGACATAGACCACAGATGCACATCGCCGACAAATGCCACAGACAGACACAGACCGCAGACACACGCCACAGAAATACACACACAACTGACAGACACACGCTACAGACATACACTCGCCACAGACAGACACACACCACTGACACACACCACCTATAGACACAGCCCACAGACAGGCACCACAAACACACACCACAGACAGACAGATGCCACAGAGACAGGCAACACATGCCGCAGACAGACACACACCACTGACACACACCGCAGACACATGCCACAGACAGCCACAAGTCACAGACAGACACCACAAACACATACCGCAGTCAGACACACGCCACAGACACACGCTCTAGACACAAGCCACAGACAGACAAGCCACAGACACAAGCCACAGACACACGCCACAGACACACACCACAGACAAACACAGACCACAGACACATGCTACAGACAGACACATGCCACAGACAGACACAGTCACAGACCACAGAGGCACACCACAGACACACGCCACAGGCAGACACAAGCCACAGACACATGCCACAGACAGACACAGACCACAGACACATGCTACAGACAGACACACACCCGCAGTCAGACACACGCCGCAGACACACGCTCCAGACGCAAGCCACAGAGAGACACATGCCACAGACACATGCCACAGACACACGCCACAGACACACGCCACAGATACATGCCACAGACACACACCACAGACAGGCACACGCCACAGTCACACACCACAGAGAGACACACGCCACAGACGGACAAACGCCACAGACATACACATGCCACATCCAGACACATGCCACAGACAGACCTACACCACAGACAGACACACATCACAAACAGTCACATGCCACAGACAGACATACATCACAGACAGACACACGCCACAGACACAGCCCACAGACAGACACCACAAACACACACCACAGACAGACAGATGCCACAGGCACAGGCTACACACGCCGCAGACACACACCACAGACAGACACACGCCGCAGACACTCGCTACAGACACAAGCCAGAGACACTCGCCACAGAAACTCCGCAGACACATTCCACAGACAGACACACGCCACAGACAGACACATGCCACAGACAGACCTACACCACAGACAGACATACATCACAAACAGACACATGCCACAGACAGACATACATCACAGACAGACACACGCTACAGACACACACCACAGACAGACACATGCCACAGACACAGACATCTGTCAGACACATGCCGCAGACAGACACACGCCACAGACACACACTACAGACAGACACAAGGCACAGACACACACCACCTATAGACACAGCCCACAGACAGACACCACAAACACACACCACAGACAGACAGATGCCACAGGCACAGGCTACACACGCCGCAGACACACACCACAGACAGACACACGCCGCAGACACACGCTACAGACACAAGCCAGAGACACTCGCCACAGACACTCCGCAGACACACACCACAGACAGACACACGCCACAGACAGACACGCGCCACAGACACATGCCACAGACACACGCCACAGACAGACACATGCCACAGACAGACAGACGCCGCAGACAGACACACGCCACAGACCCACGCCACAGACACATGCCACAGACAGACACACAGCACAGACACACACCACAGACACATGCCAAAGACAGAGACAGACCACAGACGCACGCCACAGACACACACCACAGACAGACACATGCTACAGACAGACACACACCACAGATAGACACCACAGAACACGCCAAACAGACACAAGCCACAGACACACACCACAGACACACACAAGGCACAGACACATGCCACAGACAGACACACACCACAGATACACACCACAGAACACGCCAGACAGACACAAGCTACAGACACACACCACAGACTGACATAGACCACAGACACATGCCACAGACAGACACACGCCACAGACATACACATGCCACAGACAGACACACAGCACAGACAGACACATGCCACAGATATACAGACACCATACACAGACATACACCACAGACAGACTCACACTACAGACTCACTCCACAGACACACGCCACAGACACATACCACAGAAACACAAATGCCACAGACAGACACACACCACAAACAGAAACACACCACAAACAGACACACACCACAAACAGACACACACAACAGACAGACATACACCACACACACGCCACAGACACATACCACAGACAGACACATGCCACAGACACAATCTACAGACACATGCCACAGAAAGAAACAGACCACAGACACACACCACAGGCACACACCACAGACAGACACACGCCACAGACAGACACACGCCACAGACACATGCCACAGACACACACCACAGACACACACCACAGACAGACACACGCCACAGACAGACACACGCCGCAGACAGACACACGCCACAGACCCACGCCACAGACACATGCCACAGACAGACACACAGCACAGACACACACCACAGACAGATGCCAAAGACAGAGACAGACCACAGACGCACGCCACAGACACACACCACAGACAGACACATGCTACAGACAGACACACACCACAGATAGACACCACAGAACACGCCAAACAGACACAAGTCACAGACACACACCACAGACACACACAAGGCACAGACACATGCCACAGACTGACATAGACCACAGACACATGCCACAGACAGACACACGCCACAGACAGATACACAGCACAGACAGACACATGCCACAGACATACATACACCACACACAGACATACACCACAGACAGACTCACGCTACAGGCTCACTCCACAGACACACAAAGCACAGACACGCGCCACAGACACGCGCCACAGACACGTGCCACAGACACACGCCATAGACACATGTCACAGACTGACACAGACCACAGATGCACGCCACAGACACACGCCACAGACAGACACAGACCACAGACACACGCCATAGACACACACCACAGACACACGCCGCAGACAGACACACACCACAGACACGCACATGCCACAGGCACAGACAACTGACAGACACACGCCGCAGACAGACACACGCCACAGACACATACCACAGACATGCAAATGCCACAGACAGACACACACCACAGACACACACCACAAACAGACACACACAACAGACAGACATACACCACAGACACACGCCACAGACACATACCACAGACAGACACACAGCACAGACACACACCACAGACACATGCCGCAGACAGAGACAGACCACAGACGCACCCCACAGACACACACCACAGACAGACACATGCTACAGACAGACACACACCACAGATACACACCACAGAACACGCCAGACAGACACAAGCTACAGACACACACCACAGACACATGCCACAGACAGACACACGCCACAGACATACACATGCCACAGACAGACACACAGCACAGACAGACACATGCCACAGATATACAGACACCACACACAAACATACACCAAAGAAAGACTCACGCTACAGACTCACTCCACAGACACACGCCACAGACACATACCACAGAAACACAAATGCCACAGACAGACACACACCACAAACAGAAACACACCACAAACAGACACACACCACAAACAGACACACACAACAGACAGACATACACCACACACACGCTACAGACACATACCACAGACTGACACATGCCACAGACACAATCTACAGACACATGCCACAGAAAGAAACAGACCACAGACACACACCACAGGCACACACCACAGACAGACACACGCCGCGGACCAACACACGCCACATACACACGCCACAGACACACGCCATAGACAGACACACACCACAGACGCATGCCACAGACACACATCACAGACAGACACATGCTACAGACAGACACACACCACAGATACACACCACATACACATGCCACAGACAGACACACCTCGCAGACACACACCACAGACAGACACATGCCACAGACACACATCACTGACAGACACAGACCCCAGACACACATCACAGACAGACACAAGCCACAGACACATACTACAGACAGACACACGTCACAGACCCATGCGACAGACACACACCACAATCAGAAACAGACCACAGAGACACGCCACAGACACACACCACAGACACACGCCACAGACACACACCACAGACAGACACACGCCACAGTCACACACCACAGAGAGACACACGACACAGACATACACACGCCACAGACACACGCCATAGACACACACCACAGACGCATGCCACAGACACACATCACAGACAGACACATGCTACAGACAGACACACACCACAGATACACACCACATACACATGCCACAGGCAGACACACCTCGCAGACACACACCACAGACAGACACATGCCACAGACAGACACACGCCACAGATAGATACACAGCACAGACAGACACATGCCACAGACATACATACACCACACACAGACATACACTACAGACAGACTCACGCTACAGACTCACTCCACAGACACACAAAGCACAGACACGCGCCACAGACACGTGCCACAGACACACGCCATAGACACATGTCACAGACTGACACAGACCACAGATGCACGCCACAGACACACGCCGCAGACAGACACAGACCACAGACACACGCCATAGACACACACCACAGACACACGCCGCAGACAGACACACACCACAGACACGCACATGCCACAGGCACAGACAACTGACAGACACACGCCGCAGACAGACACACGCCACAGACACATACCACAGACATGCAAATGCCACAGACAGACACGCAAATGCCACAGACAGACATACACCACAGACACACACCACAAACAGACACACACAACAGACAGACATACACCACAGACACACGCCACAGACACATACCACAGACAGACACACAGCACAGACACACACCACAGACACATGCCGCAGACAGAGACAGACCACAGACGCACGCCACAGACACACACCACAGACAGACACATGCTACAGACAGACACACACCACAGATACACACCACAGAACACGCCAGACAGACACAAGCTACAGACACACACCACAGACTGACATAGACCACAGACACATGCCACAGACAGACACACGCCACAGACATACACATGCCACAGACAGACACACAGCACAGACAGACACATGCCACAGATATACAGACACCATACACAGACATACACCACAGACAGACTCACGCTACAGACTCACTCCACAGACACACGCCACAGACACATACCACAGAAACACAAATGCCACAGACAGACACACACCACAAACAGAAACACACCACAAACAGACACACACCACAAACAGACACACACAACAGACAGACATACACCACACACACGCCACAGACACATACCACAGACAGACACATGCCACAGACACAATCTACAGACACATGCCACAGAAAGAAACAGACCACAGACACACACCACAGGCACACACCACAGACAGACACACGCCACAGACAGACACACGCCACAGACACATGCCACAGACACACGCCACAGACACACACCACAGACAGACACACGCCACAGACAGACACACGCCGCAGACAGACACACGCCACAGACCCACGCCACAGACACATGCGACAGACAGACACACAGCACAGACACACACCACAGACACATGCCAAAGACAGAGACAGACCACAGACGCACGCCACAGACACACACCACAGACAGACACATGCTACAGACAGACACACACCACAG
Source organism: Pristiophorus japonicus (assembly GCF_044704955.1). NCBI lineage: Eukaryota > Metazoa > Chordata > Chondrichthyes > Pristiophoridae > Pristiophorus > Pristiophorus japonicus. Next base: position 86,690,338 of record NC_091990.1, on the reverse strand, counting down.
ATAGACACCACAGAACACGCCAAACAGACACAAGCCACAGACACACACCACAGACACACACAAGGCACAGACACATGCCACAGACTGACATAGACCACAGACACATGCCACAGACAGACACACGCCACAGACAGATACACAGCACAGACAGACACATGCCACAGACATACATACACCACACACAGACATACACCACAGACAGACTCACGCTACAGACTCACTCCACAGACACACAAAGCACAGACACGCGCCACAGACACGCGCCACAGACAGACACGTGCCACAGACACACGCCATAGACACATGTCACAGACTGACACAGACCACAGATGCACGCCACAGACACACGCCACAGACAGACACAGACCACAGACACACGCCATAGACACACACCACAGACACACGCCGCAGACAGACACACACCACAGACACGCACATGCCACAGGCACAGACAACTGACAGACACACGCCGTAGACAGACACACGCCACAGACACATACCACAGACATGCAAATGCCACAGACAGACATACACCACAGACACACACCACAAACAGACACACACAACAGACAGACATACACCACAGACACACGCCACAGACACATACCACAGACAGACACACAGCACAGACACACACCACAGACACATGCCGCAGACAGAGACAGACCACAGACGCACGCCACAGACACACACCACAGACAGACACATGCTACAGACAGACACACACCACAGATACACACCACAGAACACGCCAGACAGACACAAGCTACAGACACACACCACAGACTGACATAGACCACAGACACATGCCACAGACAGACACACGCCACAGACATACACATGCCACAGACAGACACACAGCACAGACAGACACATGCCACAGATATACAGACACCACACACAAACATACACCACAGGCAGACTCACGCTACAGACTCACTCCACAGACACACGCCACAGACACATACCACAGAAACACAAATGCCACAGACAGACACACACCACAAACAGAAACACACCACAAACAGACACACACCACAAACAGACACACACAACAGACAGACATACACCACACACACGCTACAGACACATACCACAGACTGACACATGCCACAGACACAATCTACAGACACATGCCACAGAAAGAAACAGACCACAGACACACACCACAGGCACACACCACAGACAGACACATGCCGCAGACCAACACACGCCACATACACACGCCACAGACACACGCCATAGACAGACACACACCACAGACGCATGCCACAGACACACATCACAGACAGACACATGCTACAGACAGACACACACCACAGATACACACCACATACACATGCCACAGACAGACACACCTCGCAGACACACACCACAGACAGACACATGCCACAGACACACATCACTGACAGACACAGACCCCAGACACACATCACAGACAGACACAAGCCACAGACACATACTGCAGACAGACACACGTCACAGACCCATGCGACAGACACACACCACAATCAGAAACAGACCACAGAGACACGCCACAGACACACACCACAGACACACGCCACAGTCACACACCACAGAGAGACACACGACACAGACATACACATGCCACAGACACACGCCATAGACACACACCACAGACACACGCCGCAGACAGACACACACCACAGACGCATGCCACAGACACACATCACAGACAGACACATGCTACAGACAGACACACACCACAGATACACACCACATACACATGCCACAGACAGACACACCTCGCAGACACACACCACAGACAGACACATGCCACAGACACACGTCACTGACAGACACAGACCACAGACACACGTCACAGACAGACACAAGCCACAGACACATACTACAGACAGACACATCTCACAGATCCATGCGACAGACACATGCCACAATCAGAAACAGACCACAAAGACACGCCACAGACACACACCACAGACAGACACATGCCAGAGACAGACACATGCCACAGACATACACATGTCACAGCCAGACACATGCCACAGACAGACATTCACCACAGTCAGACACACGCCACAGACACACTCCATAGCCAGACACATGCCACAGACACACACCACAGACAGACACATGCCACAGACACAGACAACTGACAGACACATGCTGTAGACAGACACACACCACAGATAGACACACGCCACAGACACACAGCACAGACAGGCAGATGCCACAGACAGACACAAGCCACAGACACACACCACCTATAGACACAGCCCACAGACAGACACCACAAACACACACCACAGACAGACAGATGCCACACGCCGCAGACAGACATAGACTACAGATGCACATCGCCGACAAATGCCACAGACAGACACAGACTGCAGACACACGCCACAGATATACACACACAACTGACAGACACACGTGACAGACAAACACAACTGACAGACACACATGACAGACAGACACACACCACAGACAGATACACACCACTGACACACACCACCTATAGACACAGCCCACAGACAGGCACCACAAACACACACCACAGACAGACAGATGCCACAGAGACAGGCAACACACGCCGCAGACAGACACACACCACTGACACACAGCACAGAACACGCCAGACAGACACAAGCCACAGACACACACCACAGACTGACATAGACCACAGTTACATGCCACAGACAGACACACGCCACAGACATACACACGCCACAGACAGACAAACAGCACAGACAGACACATGCCACATACATACATACACCACACATAGACATACACCACAGACAGACTCGCGCTACAGACTCACTCCACAGACACACACCACAGACACACACACCACAGACAAACACACTCCACAGACAGTCACACACCACAGACACATGGCACAGACACGCGCCACAGACAGACACACGCCACAGACACATGCCATAGACACATGTCACAGACAGACACAGACCACTGATGCACGCCACAGACACACGCCACAGACAGACACAGACCACAGACACACGCCATAGACACACACCACAGACACACGCCGCAGACAGACACATACCACAGACGCATGCCACAGACACACATCACAGACAGACACATGCTACAGACAGACACACACCACAGATACACACCACATACACATGCCACAGACAGACACACCTCGCAGACACACACCACAGACAGACACATGCCACAGACACACATCACTGACAGACACAGACCACAGACACACGTCACAGACAGACACAAGCCACTGACACATACTACAGACAGACACACGTCACAGACCCATGCGACAGACACACGCCACAATCAGAAACAGACCACAGAGACACGCCACAGACACACACCACAGACAGACACATGCCAGAGACAGACACATGCCACAGATATACACATGTCACAGCCAGACACATGCCACAGACAGACATTTACCACAGTCAGACACACGCCACAGACACACTCCATAGCCAGACACATGCCACAGACACACACCATAGACAGACATATGCCATAGACACAGACAACTGACAGACACACGCTGTAGACAGACACACACCACAGATAGACACACGCCACAGACACACGCCACAGACAGACACACACAACAGACACACACACACCATGGACAGACACACGCCACAGACAGACACACCACAGACACACAAACACCACAGACAGACACAGACCACAAACACAGACTACAGACAGACACAAGCCACAGACACACACCACCTATAGACACAGCCCACAAACAGACACCACAAACACACACCACAGACAGACAGATGCCACAGACACAGGCTACACACGCCGCAGACAGACACAGACCACAGATGCACATCGCCGACACATGCCACAGACAGACACAGACCGCAGACACACACCACAGACATACACACACAACTGACAGACACACGTGACAGACAGACACACACCACAGACAGACACACGCTACAGACATACACACGCCACAGACAGACACACACAACTGACAGACACACATGACAGACAGACACACGCCACAGACAGACACACACCACTGACACACACCACCTATAGACACAGCCCACAGACAGGCACCACAAACACACACCACAGACAGACAGATGCCACAGAGACAGGCAACACACGCCGCAGACAGACACACACCACTGACACACACCGCAGACACATGCCACAGACAGCCACAAGCCACAGACAGACACCACAAACACACACCGCAGTCAGACACACGCCACAGACACACGCTCCAGACACAAGCCACAGACAGACAAGCCACAGACACACGCCACAGACACACGCCACAGACATACGCCACAGACAAACACAGACCACAGACACATGCTACAGACAGACACATGCCGCAGACAGACACAGTGACAGACCACAGAGGCACACCACAGACACATGCCACAGGCAGACACAAGCCACAGACACATGCCACAGACAGACACAGACCACAGACACATGCTACAGACAGACACACACCCGCAGTCAGACACACGCCACAGACACACGCTCCAGACGCAAGCCACAGACAGACACAAGCCACAGACACACGCCACAGACACACGCCACAGACGCACGCCACAGATACACGCCACAGACACACACCACAGACATACACACGCCACAGTCACACACCACAGAGAGACACACGACACAGACAGACACATGCCACAGACGGACAAACGCCACAGACATACACACGCCACAGACAGACCTACACCACATACAGACACACATCACAAACAGACACATGCCACAGACAGACATACATCACAGACAGACACACGCTGCAGACACACACCACAGACAGACACATGCCACAGACACAGACATCTGTCAGACACATGCCGCAGACAGACACACGCCACAGACACACACTACAGACAGACACAAGCCACACACACACCACCTATAGACACAGCCCACAGACAGACACTACAAACACACACCACAGACAGACAGATGCCACAGACACAGGCTACACACGCCGCAGACAGACACAGACCACAGACACACGCCACAGACACACACCACAGACAGACACACGCCGCAGACACACGCTACAGACACAAGCCAGAGACATACGCCACAGACACGCTGCAGACACATACCACAGACAGACACACACCACAGACAGACAGATGCCCCAGACAGATGCCACAGACTAAGGCTACACACGCCGCAGACAGACACAGACCACAGATGCACATCGCCGACAAATGCCACAGACAGACACAGACCGCAGACACACGCCACAGACAGACACACACAACTGACAGACACACATGACAGACAGACACACGCCACAGACAGACACACACCACTGACACACACCACCTATAGACACAGCCCACAGACAGGCACCACAAACACACACCACAGACAGACAGATGCCACAGAGACAGGCAACACACGCCGCAGACAGACACACACCACTGACACACACCGCAGACACATGCCACAGACAGACACCACAAACACACACCGCAGTCAGACACACGCCACAGACACACGCTCTAGACACAAGCCACAGACAGACAAGCCACAGACACAAGCCACAGACACACGCCACAGACAAACACAGACCACAGACACATGCTACAGACAGACACATGCCACAGACAGACACAGTCACAGACCACAGAGGCACACCACAGACACACGCCACAGGCAGACACAAGCCACAGACACATGCCACAGACAGACACAGACCACAGACACATGCTACAGACAGACACACACCCGCAGTCAGACACACGCCACAGACACACGCTCCAGACGCAAGCCACAGAGAGACACAAGCCACAGACACATGCCACAGACACACGCCACAGACACACGCCACAGATACACACCACAGACACACACCACAGACAGGCACACGCCACAGTCACACACCACAGAGAGACACATGACACAGACAGACACACGCCACAGACGGACAAACGCCACAGACAGACACACGCCACAGACAGACACATGCCACAGACAGACCTACACCACAGACAGACACACATCACAAACAGACACATGCCACAGACAGACATACATCACAGACAGACACACGCTGCAGACACACACCACAGACAGACACATGCCACAGACACAGACATCTGTCAGACACATGCCGCAGACAGACACACGCCACAGACACACACTACAGACAGACACAAGCCACAGACACACACCACCTATAGACACAGCCCACAGACAGACACCACAAACACACACCACAGACAGACAGATGCCACAGACACAGGCTACTCACGGCGCAGACAGACACAGACCACAGACACACGCCACAGACATACACCACAGACAGACACACGTCGCAGACACATGCTACAGACATAAGCCAGAGACACACGCCACAGACACACATCACAGACAGACACACGCCACAGACAGACACACAGCACAGACACATGCCACAGACACACGCCACAGACACACACCACAGACAGACACACGCCACAGACAGACACACGCCGCAGACAGACACACACCACAGACCCATGCCACAGACACATGCCACAGACAGACATACAGCACAGACACACACCACAGACACATGCCGCAGAAAGAGACAGACCACAGACGTACGCCACAGACACACACCACAGACAGACACATGCTACAGACAGACACACACCACAGATATACACCACAGAACACGCCAGACAGACACAAGCCACAGATACACACCACAGACACACACAAGGCACAGACACATGCCACAGACTGACATAGACCACAGACACATGCCACAGACAGACACACACCACAGACACACACACGCCACAGACAGACACACAGCACAGACAGACACATGCCACAGACATACCTACACCACACACAGACATACACCACAGACAGACTCACGCTACAGACTAACTCCACAGACACACTCCACAGACAGTCACACACCACAGACACATGGCACAGACACGCGACACAGACAGACACATGCCACAGACACACGCCATAGACACATGTCACAGACAGACACAGACCACAGACACACGCCATAGACACACACCACAGACACACACCACAAACAGACACACACCACAAACAGACACATGCAACAGACAGACATACACCACAGACAGGCACACACCACAGACACACACATGCCACAGACACATACAACTGACAGATACATGCCACAGACAGACACACGGCACAGACACACACAACAGACACATGCCACAGACAGACTCACACCACAGACAGACACATGCCACAGACACACGCTACAGACACATGCCACAGAAAGACACAGACCACAGACACACGCCACAGACACACACCACAGACAGACACACGTCGCAGACACACACCACAGACTGACACACACCACAGACAGACACATGCCACAGACACACGTCACTGACAGACACAGATCACAGACACATACCACAGACAGACACACATCACAGACACTTGCGACAGACACACGCCACAGACAGAAACAGACCGCAGAGACACGCCACAGACACACACCGCAGACAGACACATTCCAGAAACAGACACATGCCACAGACATACACATGTCACAGCCAGACACATGCCACAGACAGACATACACCACAGACAGACACATACCACAAACAGACACACCTCACAGATACCCGCCACAGACACACACCACAGACAGGCACATGCTGCAGACAGACAGACGCCACAGACAGACACAGGCCACAGGCAGACACAAGCCACAGACACACACAGACCACAGACACACACCACATACAAACACAAACCACAGACACACACCACTGACAGGCACACGCGACAGACAGACACACACCTCAAACAGACATATGCCACACACAGACATATGCCACAGACAGACACACGCTACAGACACACTCCACAGGCAGGCACACGCCACAGACACACAACACAGAGAGACACACACCACAGACAGACACACGCCACAGATGGACACACGGCACAGACAGACACAAGCCACAGACAGACACACGTCACAGACACATGCGATAGACACACGCCACAGACAGAAACAGACCACAGAGACATGCCACAGACACACACCACAGACAGACACATGCCAGAGACAGGCACATGCCACAGACATGCACATGTCACAGCCAGACACATGCCACAAACAGACATACACCACAGACAGACACACGCCACAGACAAACACCACATACAGACACATGCTACAGACACAGACACCTGACAGACACACGCCGCAGACAGACACATACTACAGACAGACACACACCACAGATAGACACATGCCACAGGCACACGTCATAGACAGACACACACCAGAGACACACACCACAGACACACAAACACCACAGACAGACACAGATCACAGACACACGCCACAGACTCACACCACAGACAGACACACACCACAGACACACAAACACCACAGACAGACACACACCACAGACACACACCACAGACACACAAACACCACAGACAGACACACACCACAGACACACACCACAGACACACAAACACCACAGACAGACACAGACCACAGACACACGCCACAGAGTCACACCACAGACAGACACACGCCACAGACAGGCACACGCCACAGGCACACGCCACAGACACATGCCACAGACAGACACAGACCACCGACGCACGCCACTGACACACAACACAAGCAGACACATGCTACAGCCACACTCCACAGACAGACACACGCCACAGACACACACCACAAACAGACACATGCCACAGACATAGACAACTGACAGACACACGCCACAGACAGACACACGCCACAGACACACACCACAGACACACACCACAGACACATGCCACAGACAGACACAAGCCACAGACACACAGCACCTATAGACACAGCCCATAGACAGACACCACAAACACACACCACAGACAGACACACGCCACAGACACATGCCACAGACACATGCCACAGACAGACACATGCCACAGACACACGGCACAGATACATGCCGCAGACAGACACAGACCACAGACGCACACCACAGGCACACACCACAGACAGACATATGCTACAGACAGACGCACGCCACAGATACACACCACAGAACACGCCAGACAGATACAAGCCACAGACACACACCACAGACAGACACACGTCACAGACACACGCCACAGACAGACACATGCCACAGACAGACATACACCACAGTCACATTCACGCCACAGACAGACACACACCACAGACAGACACACGCCGCAGACAGACACACGCCACAGACACACACCACAGACAGACACACTCCACAGACAGACACACGCCGCAGACAGACACACGCCACAGACACACACCACAGACAGACACACTCCACAGACAGACACACGCCGCAGACAGACACACGCCACAGACACACACCACAGACAGACACACTCCACAGACAGACACACGCCGCAGACAGACACACGCCACAGACACACACCAGACAGACACACTCCACAGACAGGCGCATGCCACAGACACACACCACAGAAAGACACAAACCACAGACACACACACGCCACAGACACACACCACATAATGCTTGTCCTTTGCCTGCCCCTAATACGCGTGTTCTCTGGCCCATGTATTCCCCAGGCCCCTGAGCAAAAAGTTTGAGCCGATACTTTGGATTGTACCCACTCAGGAGACTCCCGCCATACTGGTGACTCCCTGCAACAAAGTCTCAGGCATTTTCCTGGTTGTCCACTGGACTCCTCCCTCAGTTATTGGGGGCAAAGCCCCAAGGTTATTTCTGGAGCGGAATGTCAGTAGGTTATCCTACTATGGTGTGCGGCACAGCTGAGTCTGATAATCCTCACACATGCACTATGCGTGTTCACCACTGTGTCCACAAACCCCCCCCCGCCCCTTCACTCTAATCCCACTCGCATTTCAGAGGCCTTCAGCTCCCTTTCCCCAACATTCTGGAACTCCCAATGGAACACCATCCCGACCTGGAAATATATCACCGTTCTTTCATTGTCGCCCATTCAAATTCCTGGAACTTGCTACCTAACAGCACGGGGCGGGGCTGGAAAGGAGTTGGCGCACGGCCGACAACGATCAGAGTGCTAGGCGGGGCGGATAGACGGGGCGCGGTGGATACCCGTTCCCTCCACCCCCGGACAGTGGCCAATTGAGGATGGGTCGGCCCCGCCACCTGCCCCCAGTCAAAACGGCCTTACCGCCCCGTTAGAGGCGCAAACGGGCCTTTTTCTGAAGGGCAATTTCCCAACCAATCTTTTTCAGTAGTGTTGATTGAGGTAAATATTGGCTAGGACACCGGGGAGGACTTCCCTGCTCTCCTTCGAATAGTGCCTTGGGATCTATTGCACCACCTGACAGGGCAAACAGTGCCTCGGTTTAACATCTCATCTGAAAGACGGTGCCTCTGACAATGCAGCACTCCCTCAGTACTGCACTGGAATTAGTTACCTCCCTAATTTCTCTTCCTCTTCCTGTTCAAGTCCCCTGAGTCCCTGTAAAGTGTATAAGGATGTTTTATTACTCAACAAGTCCTTTAAAGGTGCACATTATTGTTATCTTGTTGATGAAGAGCTTAGCCCACCATTCAGCATAAAGCACTATAAATATCAGGCCGGCTCAGCCTGCAGCCCAATTGGGATTATCCCCCTCTTTACATTAATGGTTTTACTATAAATAAATGTCATATCTTTAATCTGTGGTTCCCCACGAGGTCCAGGAGCTAAGGTCAGCTGTATGTCAGGAGTAAGTGAGCATCTTTGCCTCATTCCTGGACGACCAGTCTATGTTTGCTATATTTAGGCAGCCTTGCACGTACTGTCACAGGTAGGTGTGTGCAAAGCCACATGGGGAGAGAGGTCCATGGGACAAGGGAGCAGAAGGTCTGGCTGAGATCTTCCATTGCACCTGGGCAATACAGTGTCCATGGCCTCGAAATTCCACTCCCTAGCGCCCGGTTTTTTCAGTGTAATTTTGCTCTCAAAATGGCATCCGCGTCGCATACGCACACTTCAGGTGTGGACCGTGCTGAATGCAGTTTTGGTGAGGTCGCTTACACGGGCGCTGGGAGCATGTTCCGAAAGATTGCAGAGTACTACGCAGTTCGTGATGTCAGTCGGCGTGTCATGCAGATTTGACGCCAGTGCTGCCATTTTTTACCTCAACGCTGCAGCTCTTAAACCCGCAGAGCTGAACTTACGTTCAGCAGTACGAAGTGCCCTCCACCCCTGCACCCCCCCACCCCCGCACCTCCCATCCCTGCACCCCCCCCATCCCCACACCACCACCCCTCCCCCCCCACACCCGCACCTCCCCACCCCTCCCCCCCGCACATCCCCACCCCTCCCCCCCCACACCCCCACATTCCCACCCCTCCCCCCCGCACTTCCCCCCCACACACACCCCCACCCCCCCTCCCCCCCGCACCCCCCCACCCCACACCCCCACATCCCCACCCCTCCCCCCCCCCCCCACCCGCCACATCCCCACCCCAGCTGATTGAAGAGGGAGTCAGAGGAGGGGGAGAAAGGCTCGCAGCAGGAAGCCTTATCCACCCAGAGTCTTCAGGGAGCAATTCTACCTCAAGCTCAGTGAGGAACAGTGCAGGCGACGTCTCCGCTTCACTAAGGAGGTGCTCACTGAAAACTGCCCGACCTGCAGCCTCAGTCCAGGGCACATTGCCAGTGACTGTAATGGTGACTGTGGCCTTGAACTTTTATGCGTCGGGCTCCTTCCAGGCTGGAGCAGGCGGCATTTACAACATCTCCCAGTTTGCCGTTCACCATTGCACCAGGGAAGTCACTGAGGCTCTGTATGCAAAGAGAGGTGAATACATTTCATTCTCTTTCCCAGAGGGAAGCAGGCCGAGCGAGCACACAGGATAGCAGGCTTCCCCATGGTGCAGGGTGCCATTGACTGCACACACGCGAATTCGGAGATGTACCACAACCAGAAGGGTTTCCAGCTGGTGTGCGACCATACTCAGCGCAAGTCAAGTCAATGCTCGCTATCCTTGCAGCAGCCATGATGCCTTCATTTTACAGCAGTCCGCTGTGCCACCCACTTTTCAGCCACCACAACAAACCAGAGGGTGGCTACTGGGTGACCAGGGCTATGCGCTGACCACCTGGCACATGATTCCGGTGTGCACACGTGGGCAGCGTGCGTGTAACGAGATTCATGGTGGCACACAGAATGTGATCGAGCATACTACTGGTGTCCTTAAACAGCACTTCCGCTGCCTGGATCGCTCTGGAGGGGCCCTGCAGCACTCACCAGAGCACACCTCAAGATTCATCACGGTCTGCTGCATGCTCCACAACCTTGCCATCATGAGGGCACAGCCCTTGCCACCAGGTATACGGTGACGAGGAGGAGGAAGAGGAAAGGTGGAAGCAACTTCCCCTTTCTGGCTGGACTGTCCGTGAGCAACTGATCCAATTGTGGTACAGGTACTAGTGAACGCAACCCCAATTCCCCATTTACCCACACTCCCACACTTCTCATTCCCTCTGTTATTGACCATCATAGTGTCCTCTTGGCCACAATGCTACAATAAAAATGACCACAAAACAAACATTCAAAACCAACTTTCGACATCAATCCATGCAATGTTACGTAACAAAATCAACATTCAGCCTTGTGCATTTCCGTAGTGCCTGTCTTCCATGAGCCTTTGCCTGCCTTACTGCTCCAACGCAGTGCTACCCCAGTGGCTGGTGGAAGGCTGCTGACTTTCAGTGGGGGAGATTACAGATGGTCTTGCAGGATGACCTCGAGCAGTTTTGGGCCGAGATGACCCATCTGTAGACTGCACCACCTCGGCATGGGCAGCAGCAGTCTGGGCTGGTGGGCTGACAGGCAACAGCTGTAAAGTCCTGATCTGCAGTACAGATTTACACAATGCACATGCTGAAGTCAAGGCCACACTGGACCTGCACCTTTATTTCACAGCTCTCGAGTGCCACATTTGCCTGAGACCTGCCTTTATATACTTGTGTGGAACAGGTATGCAGTGTCTCCTGCAAGTGCACCCCTGGTGGTAAAGTATGCTTGTGGTTACAGGTCATATCTAGTTACAGTCATGTATAGCATGGTAAGATACAGTTATATACAGTAGTGTGAGATACATGACATCACCCTGCCCCAAGGTCTTATTGTCTTTATAGATTCAGTCTCTCAGGTGGTCTACGCTCTCGCGTGGAGCGTCTTAGTTGTGGTTCAGTTGTTTGCCTTGGTGCCTGTTTTTCTTTCGGTGTGATTGCTGGTATCTCGCCTGGGCTGTCTGTTTCGTTCAGTATGATTGCTGGTATCTCACCTGGGCTGTCTATTGAGACTGCCCTTTCTTCAGGTTGTTCCGTCTGTCTGTCCACCAGGAGTGGTGTGAGTTCCACATTGTAGTCTGCCTCTGGTTCTGCGGTGTTGTTGGTGAATCTACTTTTTACTTGGTCTACATGCCTCCGGCAGGTTTGGCCATTGTCCATTTGTACCACCAGTAAACTGTTTCCTTCCTTGCCTGTTACTGTGTCTGCAAGCCATTTGGGACCCCTGCCATAGTTTAGCACAAACACTTTGTCCCCTATCTCATTCCACCTCCCCCTCGAATTTCGGTCATGGTACTCAGTTAGCTTCCAGCGCTTTGCCTCAACAATTTCATGCATGTCTGGGAGGATTAATGAGAGGCTAGTCTTTAAGGTCTGTTTCATCAATAGTTGCACAGGGGAACCCCAGTCAACAAATGCGGACGAGATCTGTATGCCAGCAGCAGTCGCGACAGGCGGCTCTGCAGCGTGGGAACTTGGATTTTTAGCATGCCTTGTTTAACGATTTGCACTGCTCACTCCGCCTGGCCATTGGAGGCCGGCTTGAACGGTGCCGTCTTAACATGATTTATGCCGTGGTCAGCTATAAAATCTTTAAATTCTGCGCTGGTGAAGCACGGACCATTATCACTGACCAATATGTCAGGAATTCCATGCGTTGCAAACGTGGTTCAAAGGCTCTCCACAGTGGTGGAGGTGGTGCTCGAGTTTAAAATGGTGCACTCGATCCACTTTGAAAATGCATCGACGACTACGAGGAACATTTTGCCCATGAATGGGCCCGCATAGTCGACATGCACCCTCGACCATGGTTTGGTGGGCTAGGGCCAGGGGCATAGAGGGGCCTCCCTGGGGGCATTACTGAGTTGGGCACAAATGGTGCACCACCGGACGCAGAGCTCCAAGTCCACGTCAATGCCAGGCCACCAGACGTGGGATCTGGCTATGGCCTTCATAAGGACGATCCCGGGTGCTCGCGGTGGAGCTCCCGGACAAACGTCGCTCTGCCTCGCAAGGGCATAACTACTCGGCTGCCCCACATCAGGCAGTCTGCCTGTAATGATAGTTCATGCATGCGCCTATGGAAGGGTTTGATCTCCTCAGGGCAGGCATCGCGAGCCTCTGCCCAGTCACCAGTTAAAACACATCTCTTGACTAAGGATAACGTGGGGTCACTGGTCGTCCAGGCTCTGATTTGGCGAGCCCTCATGGGTGAACCTGTGGATTCAAAGGCATTGATTGCCATGACCATCTCATAGTCCTGTTTGTCGGACTCTTCCGTGGTTGCCAGGGGTAGCCTGCTAAGCACGTCGCCACAGTTGTCTGTGCCTGGTCTGTGCCTTATTGTGTAGTCGTAAGACGCCAGCATGAGTGCCCACCGCTGAATGCGCACCGAGGCATTGGCGTTTATTGCCTTGCACTCGGATAGCAGGGATGTGAGGGGTTTGTGGTCGGTTTCTAACGCGAACTTGGCCCCGAAAAGTTATTGGTGCATTTTTTTGACACCGTACACGCACGCGAGTGCCTCCTTCTCCACCATAGCGTACCCGCGCTCCGCCCGCGAAAGTGACCTGGAGGCATAAGCAATGGGCTGTAATTTACCCGCATCATTGACGTGCTGCAAAACGCACCTGACCCCGTACGCTGACGCATCACATGTAAGGACTAACTTTTTACCTGGGTCAAAAAAGGCTAAAACACTGTTGGAACACAGAAGGTTGCATGCCTTATTGAAGGCACGTTCTTGGGCGTCCCCCAAAAACCAATCACACCCCTTTCTGAGTAGCACGTGGAGAGGCTCCAGCAGCGTGCTCAAGTTCTGCATAAAGTTCCCAAAGTAAATGAGTAGCCCGAGAAAGGCGCGCAGTTCCAAGACATTCCGGGGCCTGGGTGCCAGACGAATTGCTTCGGTTTTGGATTCTGTTGGGCAGATTCCATCAGCGGCAATCCTTCAGCCCAAAAATTCAACCTCGGGCACGAGAAACAGACACTTGGATTTCTTAACTCTTAGGCCTACCTGATCCAATCGACTTAGTACTTCCTCCAAATTGCGGAGATGGGAGTCAGTGTGCCTGCCCGTGATGAGTATGTCGTCTTGAAACACAACCGTCCCCGGGATGGACTTGAGCAGACTCTCCATGTTGCGTTGCAATATAGCAGCTGCCGACCTGATGCCGAATGGCCCTCAATTGTACATAAAAAGGCATCGATGTGTGTTAATGCTGGTGAGTAGCTTAGACTCTTTGGTCAGTTCTTGCGTCATATACGCAGATGTGAGATTGATTTTCGAGAAAAGTTTTCCTCCAGCCAACGTGGCAAATAGGTCCTCCGCTCTGGGCAGCGGGTATTGGTCCTGTAGGGAGACTCTGTTTATGGCAGACTTGTAATCACCACAGATTCGTACGGATCCATCAGGCTTCATGAAGGGGATGATGAGACTTGCTCAGTCGCTAAATTCCACGGGTGAGATAATGCCTTCCCGCAGAAGCCGGTCCAGTTCATGTTCAATCTTTTCCCTCATCACATAAGGCACAGCTCTAGCCTTGTGATGGACTGGTCTGGCATCCTGTGTGATGTAGATTTTAACTTTAGCCCCTTTGAAGGTGCCCACACCTGGCTGAAAGAGATGTTCAAATCGACTTAGAACTGTTGAGCAAGAGGTCCGTTCCTCTGACGACATGGCGTGAACATCATCCCATCCTCGTCGCCACTGTAAAGTCCTGACCCTGCAGTACAGACTTACACGAGGCACATGCTGAAGTCAAGGTCACTCTGGCCCTGCACCTTTATTTCACAGCTCTCGAATGCCACACTTGCCTGAGACCTGCCTTTATAAACCTGTGTGGGACAGGTATGCAGTGTCTCCTGCAAGTGCACCCCTGGTGGTAAAGTATGCTTGTGGTTACAGGTCATATCTAGTTACAGTCATGTATAGCATGGTGAGATACAGTTATGTACTGTAGTGTGAGATACATGACAAGAGCAAGGGCAGTGGCGGAGTGGCAGTGGTGGGAGTGCTATTCTCCTGAGAGAGGACAGCAGGTTCGTGCTCCACGGAGCCACTGCCACTCCCCCGGGGCGGTGCCTCAGAAATCCTCGTAACCTGTTGGAGGACGGATTGCTGCACTGCTGTAACATCCTGCAAGCCCCTTTCCACACTGGGAAACACAGCCATGATGGCAGCAGTCTGAGCATATGTGACAGCAAGCTGAGCCTGCATGACAGAAGTCTGAAATAGCACTCAGACGTTGGGTCGCTTCCATCTGTGTTGCAATGGAAGCTGAGACATCGACCATCAGGTGCTGCATGATGGTTGGGTCCACAAATGCGCTAATGGAGTTGGCCATCACTTCCGTGCTGGAAACATGGGCTCCAAGCTCTGTGCAAAGCCCTGTGCAAGGCTGGTGCCTGACTCCTCCATGCTCCTTGACATTGCACTCAGGCTCTCTGGCAGGTCTGCCAATACACCAAGCATTTCATTGTGCATACCCATCAGCCTTCTTCTGTAGGTTGCCCCATCGAAGTCCTCAGCTGAGTCCCCTGCAGCAGAACCCATGTGCAACCTCACCTCCTGGGGAGCTGACACCTGCGCTACCCTTTCCCCCTGCCCTGGCTTGCAGGCCGCTGGTGCCCGGTGTATCACCGCGTGCAGATCCCACCTCGAACTTATTCTCTAACTCCGCGCAGTGTCAGTATCTGAGCTGGTGGCCGTGAATGTGAAATTGAGTGACGCTGCATCACTTCCTTCTTCCTCTTGCTCCTCCACCACTGCCTGGCCAGGTTGCACTTTGTGGCTATCTGACAGGAGAAAGGCACGAGGGTCGGGTGGCTGTGAGGGGCGGGGAATACCTGCAGCTTGTGAATCAGATGAGAGTGTAGGATGGTGGCAGTGCGATGTGAGAGGGAGGATTGGGTATGAGGGGATTATTGTTTCAGTCCCAGTGCTGGCCACAGGCTCAGCAATGGCTGCTCCAATTATCTCCAACACCGTCTCCTCCATGGGGGTTTGATCATGCAGGCGCGACTGTCTTCCTGTGGGTACCCCTGCTGCCGCCGGTTGTGAACCACATTGACCTGCAAGAGACAGGGAAGTCTGTCAGTGCGTGTGGTGCAATGTGTTTGGGTGATGTGCCTGTCATGGTTGAATAGCTGACAGTGTGCGCAAGTTGTGAGATGTGGGTGGGAGGCTTGCAGCAGTGAGAATTGTGTGAGGGTGAGGTGAAGCTATGAATGTGAGCTATGAATCATGTTTAATAGAGAATATTGGTAAGTGAGTGATGGGGCTGTGGTGCATTCAGCAGTGTGTGAGGCTAATGGTGCAGATGGTGGGATATGGCATTTGAAGATTAATTCGCTGACCTTGACTAGCCGTGTGAGGTCATTAAACTTCTTCCTGCACTGCATCCAGGTCCTTAGAGTTAAACTGATTGTGTTGACAGTAATGGGTATCTTCTCGAAGTGTGTCTGGAGGGCCACCTGGCCCCCTGTGGATAGCGGGCACCTCCCCTCCTGTCTACCTCCTGTACCAGGGCCGCCCATGCTGCATTTGAAAATCTGGGAGCCCTCTCTCTGCCATGTCCACTCTTCCTGTTGGTCAAATACTCCCCTACAATGATTTCCAGTACCTGCTGTAGCCAGAATGCACTGCCCCTTTAAGAAGTGCAGGCTGGCTTTAATTGGTCCAGATCTCAAATGAAACTGGGCCCCCTGCTGTCATTTAAATGAGCAGGCAGCACGAACTTTGTGTGCTGCCTGCATCGGAAGGAAAGGACTCATCGGGATATCTGCGCCCTTATCCAATTTCTAGACCTCTATGTTAATATTAGGTTCCATGTGGGGCGTATTGTTGGGTGAATATACGGCAGGCAGCGAGTAGAGGGAACACTGGCAGATGAAGACTGGAGATGTTAAAGGCCTTGTTCTACTTCACAGCCGTTGGCACTGAGCAAGTCAGACAGTTCAACACGCTGAGGGGGAGGTGATGGGAATGGTGGCTACACCAGGACTCATTTTCTGAGTGGCTGATGCTGATGGGGAAACTTGCCTCCTGGCTACGTGCATTGAGACGTGGAAGAGCATCATCCCAATATGTACGGCGACATCGGCGCTCAGTCAATGGCCCAACTTTTAGTACAGTGCATTCTTGGATTGTGCCGATGGCTCCTTTGACCTTGCCAGACCATGTAAGGTCATTAAACTTTGTGAAACAGTAAGCGGCCCTGCGCGGAATGGTAGAATTAGGCACTGGCCATATTCCTTCATTTAGCTTCTGTAGCTCTCCTTACAAGCTCCCTCCTGGGTCTCACTTTAGTGTCAGCCTTGGCTCAGTGGTCACACGCTCCCCCCTGATTCCAACGGTCCAGGGTTCAAGCCCCGCTCCAGAGACTTGAGCACATAACTCAACCTGACACTCTAGTGCAGTACTGAGGGAGTCATAGAATGATACAGCACAGGAAGAAGCCATTCGGCTCATTGTGCCTGTGCCAGCTCTTTGAAATATTATCCAATTCATCCCATTCCCCAGCCACTTCCCTCGAGTCCTTGAAATGTTTATCCAATTTGCTTTTTAAAGTTATTATTGAAACTGCTTCCACCACCTTTCAGGCAATGCATTCCAGTAAATAACAACTCACTGCATAAAAAATCTCCTCATCTCGCCTCTGGTTTCTTTTGCCAATCACCTTACATCTGTGTCCTCTGGTTACCGACCCTCTGCCACTGGAAACAGTTTTTCTTCTTATGTACTCTATCAAAACCCTTCATGATTTTGAAGTCCTCTATTAAATCTCCCGTTAACCTTCTCTCCTCTCAGGAGAACCCCAGCTTTTCTAGTCTCTCCACGTAACTGCCGTTCCACAACCCTGCACCATTCCAGGAAATCCCCTCTGTACCTGCTCCAAGGCCTTGACATCCTTCTTAATGTGTGGTGCCCAGAGTTGGACACAATACTCCAGCTGGGGCCTAACCAGTGATTTATAAAGGTTTAGTTTAACTTCCTTGTTTCCTATATTTCTCTATTTCTCTATTAATAAAACCAAGGATCCCTTTTACTTTTTTAGCAGCTTTCTTAACTTGTCTACTTTGTGCGCTGCCATCTTTTTAAATACCTCCTCTTTATTTTAAATCTTATTCAATTTATCTACTACTTCCTCCTTTACTGTGACAACATGAATTCAAATATTCAAAATGCCATGGTGAGATTTAAACTCGCGTTCTCCAGATTATTACTCCAGGTATCTGGATTACTAATCCAGTAACATCATCATCATAGGTGGCCCCTCGAACGAGGGTGACTTATTTATACATGAATTCACAGATGTTTCAATGAAGGACCCGATGTTCCAGTCCTGAACTCCAATTGAAGGGTGGAAGATGCCTGTGCGTGAATTTTTTTAACGTGTGGTGGCCATTGCACATCAGCCACCACACGGGTTTGACAGAGCTAGGTCTTGGTCCAGTGGCAAGGGTTAACCAAGACGACTGGAGACCAGCTCCGCTGCACGGACCTAGTGCGCACACATACTGCAGTGTGAGCTGACCCGTGCTGCCCCTGAGCCCTCGGCTCTTCCGGGCCCCGTGCCCTCGTTTGCTGCAACTCCGCCACGATCTCTCGCCGCTCCTCCACCACAAACATTCGCCGCACCTCCGCCACAATCTCTCACCACTCCTCCGCCACGATCACTCGCCGAATCTCCAATAATGAGATTCCAATAACATAACCACTACACTGCTGTACCCGTATATGCACAGTCGGAGTTGCGGTCTTTCGGATGAGAAGTTAAACCGAGGCCCTACTTGCTTTCACAGGTAGAGGTAAAATATCCCATGGCAGTATCTCAAAGAAGAGCAGGGCAGTTCTCCCCAGTGTCCTGGCTAATATTTATTCCTCAAGCAATATCCCTAAACTAGATTATCTGGGCATTATCTTATTGCTGTTTTGGGAGTTTGCTGTGCGTAAGTTGGCTGCCGGGATCCCCACACTGTAACAGTGCCTACACTTCAAAAGTACTTTATTGTCTGTAAAGCGGCCTTCAGATTGCGATAGATGCGATATGAGTGCATGTCCTTTCTTTCTTTAACTTCCCGAAGTATCACTCCAACATTAGAATCTGCAAAGCAGGAGGAGCTACATCCTGCAAGAATCTGCTCCGACATTTTTAAATGAAATTACTTTGGTGCATTGCAAGCAGAGTTTGATGAAGTGAATCCTTTCAGCCAACTGTGGGCCTTTACTGACAACTCAACAACAACTTGCATTTATAAAGCGCCTTTAACCTAGTAAAACCCATTCCACAATGCCCCACCCTGTTCTGTTACCACGGCCTGGAATTGTTACAAATCAATCAGGACTGGCAAATCACGGCTTGATCAGCGCTTGTGCTATCAAGAGGACGGAAGTCTCATGCTCCCAAAGAAAATGCCCCTGAATCCAGTCAAAGCGGGCCTTGTCACCATGGTAACATATCCGAGGCACTTTCATCGGGGTAACCAGGGTTTTTTCACCACAGTTTATAAGATTTTCTCCGACCTCTAAGTGCGGTCACGTGCAGAGCCTCCCTGCATCCATTTCCATGAGGTTTGTAGCTCAGTCAGAGCACGGATTCATTCAGTTCCTGGGAAAGTCAGGGCCTCCACTTCCCCATCAGACCTGTCGTTACCATAATTCATTCAACAGAGCGAGCCCATTAATCGGCAGCCTCAGTGCCCATCTGAGCCCGCGCCAAGACAGTGCAACAATACCTGCTTTCAGTGGCATTCAACCGTCGGAACAAAGAGAGGATGAGGCGACATTTCCACACAGTCTATCACTGGCTTGGCTCCATTCACCGTTTAGACCCTGCTGGGCCGTGAACAATAAAAGCTGTGTTTTCTCCTCTTCTCATGTTTACTGTTTGTAGCTGCAATTTATTTAAGAAAAGCCGCTCACTTGTCGCCACCCTCCCCCCATCCCCCCGTCCCCTCAAGGTCCCCGAGGATTTTGTTCCCCCTTCCAACCTGATTTTTTCCCGTCTCCACTTACACAGCTATTCCCTGCTGGAATGTGCTCTCATGCGCACAAGATGGCCTCCTCTGTGCCTTGGCTTTCTGGCCAACCTTCATGGACTGCCCTGGAACAGTAGGGCGGTGGGGCATGAGGGAGAGATTTGTAATGGCCCCCTTCTTTTGCATTCTGCTGCTGGACACCAAGTTCAAAAGCCAACGTTGAGGTGAAATGTTTGGGATTTCCGTCCCTTCCACCACCATAACATCAGTGAAACCCCCAGTGAGAAATGGTGACGGGGCTTCCAACGTGGTTCCATCAAAGTTACGATGGAAATTCCTCGCAGCTCCGAGGAAATTCCCGGTGATAAGGTCTGTCCAGAAAGGAGATTGAAGTGGCCATCAATCAAAATGGTAATGAGCTGTACTTTCTAAACAATGTGATTCAAACATGTAACAAGAGTTGTTTGGTGGTACACTTCCTGGTAACAAGGTCAGGGAGCAATGGAAGACACCTCCTGGCAGGTATTCAGGTTCGGGGCATCACACATGCTGTGCAGCGCTTCGCATGAATGGGCTTATTGAAACTGTTGAAGAAAAATCGGATGTGAGTTGCCGTGGCAATTATATCATTAGGAACCACTGCTCTTTTAAACACTGAGGGCCTATATCTGTCTGAGGAGGAGCTATCCTGCGACTGGAGATTAAGCTGCTATATTGAGCTGAGTTAGGGACAGGTTGATTGAGTATCTCGCAGTTATTAACTGGAGGAAGCTCAGTGAAGAGCGTACAGCAGAGATTAATCACGATGATTCCAGGGATGGGAAAGGGACTTGAGACACTGGCAAGATTTCTACTGGAGAAGGAAAAGACGAAAAGGAGATTTAATAAAGGTTGTTATGTTATGAAAAGATTTGATAGAGTAAAATAAAGAAAGATTATTTCCTCCAGTTGGGGAGTCAGTGACAAGGAGCCATTAACATGTTAGTCGTGGCTCAGTGTTAGCACCCTCACCTCTGAGTCAGCAGGTTGTGGGTTCAAGTCCCACACCAAAGACGTGAGCACAAAATCTAGGCTGACACTCCAGTGCAGTACTGAGAGAGCGCTGCACTGTTGGAGATGCCTTCTTTCAGATGAAACGATAAACCGAGGCAGCTGTAAAAAAATCCCATGGAATTATTTCAATGAAGAGCAGGGGCATGTCCTTTCCAAATTTTATCCCTCAACCAACCACTAAAACAGATTATCTATCACATTGCTATTTGTGGGAGCTTGCTCTGTGCAAATTGGTTGCCTTGTTTCCTTATATTACAACAGTGACTACACTTCCAAAGTACTTCATTGGCTGTAAAGTCCTTTGGGATGTCGTGAAATATGCTATATAAATGCAAGTTCTTTCTTTTCCATCAATTCAAATGTAAACTACATTACTTAAATAATAATGTAATTACATTTAATGAAATAGGACAAGGTGATATAGGGATGGCAGTGCAGGTGGTGTGCCCCAACTGCAGCATGTGGGAGTTTGTGGAGAGCATTGTGATCCCGGACAACCACATCTGCAGTAAGTGCCTGCATCTTGAGGAACCTCAGCTCAGAGTTGTTGAGCTGGAGTCTGAGGACCAGACCTTGTGGGGCATCAGGGAGGGGAACAGTTACCTGAACACTTTGATCCAGGAGGCAGTCACAACTCTTAGGTTAGGTAGTGGGGCAGGTGTGGTTAGTGATCAGGGACAGGAGGATGTGACAGCAACTCAGGCAGGTAAGGGGATCCCAGGTGCAGTGCTGGAGGAGTCACGGCATTTGCCCTTATCCAATAGGTATGAGGTTCTTGCTGCCTAACCCTAACCCTAAATGCAGTGGATGAGGGAAAAACCTGCAGGGTGGATGAGCAAACTGACCATGGCACCATGGTGCAGGAGACCATTCAAATGGGGGGGAGTGAAAGGGAATGTAGTTGTGGTAGGGGAAAGTATAGTCAGAGGGGTAGATACTGTTCACTGCAGCCGCGACCGGGAGTTCCAAAGGTTATGTTGCCCGCCTGGTGCCCAGGTTAAAGACATCTCCTCACAGTTGGAGAAGAACTTAGAGTGGGAACCAACGACAAAGGTAGAACTAGGAATGAGATTCTGCTGAGAGAGTTAGAGGAGTTGGGGTCCAAATTAAAAAGCAGAACCTCAAAGGTAATAACCACTGGATTGTTACCTGTGCCACTCATCAATTGGCATAGGGATATGCAGATTAGAAGGTTAAATGCTTGGCTCAAAGAGTGGTGTGTGAGGCAGGGGCTTTACTTTGTGGGGCACTGGCACCAGTACTGGGGAAAGAGGGAGCTGTTCCGTTGGGATGGGCTCCACTTAAACTGGGCTGGAACCAGTGTCCTGGCGAATCCAATAACTAGGGCAGTAGACAGGGCTTTAAACTAATGAAGGTGGTGGTGGGGTGTGGGAGGATTCAGGAAAGAGTACATTTAAAAGCAGCAAGAGAAATGTCAAGGCTCCAGAGCAGAGCAGAGTTTTGGGTAAAAATAAGCAAAAGTGGATCAGGAAGGGACAGTAACAAAGGTAATAAGGCATCAGTGACTAAGGTGACATCAGGGAACAACAGAAAAAAGTCAAAGCTAAAGGCACTATATCTGAATGCGTGAAACATTCACAACAAAATAGATGAATTAATAGCGCAGATAGAAATTAATAGGTTTGATCTAATAGCCATTACGGAGATGTGATTGCAAAGTTACAAAGGTTGGGAACTAAATATTCCAGGATACTTAACTTTTAGAAAAGATAGGCAAATTGGAAGGATGGGATAAAGACAGTAGAGAGAAAGGAAGTTAGCTCCGAAAATCAAGAGGTGGAGCTAAGACACAGCAAGGGGCCAAGAAACATTGGTGGGAGTTATTTATGTAGTTGTAATGTAGGGCAGAGTAGAAATCAGGAAATTAGAGGCACATGTAACAAGAGTAATACTTAATCATGGGGGACTTTAATCTACATATAGACTGGGCAAACCAAATTTACAGTTATAGTGTGGAGAATGACTTCATGGAATGTATACAAGATAGTTTTCTCGATCAGTATGTTGAGGAACCAACCAGGGAGCAGGCTATTTTAGATCCAGCATTGTGCAATGAGAAATAGTTAATTAATAACCTGGTAGTAAATGGGGCCGTTAGGGAAGAGTGGCCATAATATGATAGAATTTTATATTAAGTTTGAAAGTGATTTAGTTAAATTCAAAACTAGGATCTTAAACCTAAACAAAGCAAACTACGTAGGTATGAGGGGCGAGTTGGCTAAGTAGATTGGGAAACTACATTAAAAGGTGTGGTGCTAGGCAAGCAATGGCCAGCAGTTAAAGAATTAATACATAATTTACAACAAACATAGATTCCTTTAAGGCACAAAAAACCCACAGGAAAAGTGGTCTAACCGTGGCTAACAAGAGAAGTTAAAGGTAGTATTGGATCAAAGGAAGAGGCTTACAATGTTGCCAAAAAGAGCAGTAAGCCTGAGGTTTGGGGGGTGGGGGGGATTTTAGAATTCAGCAAAGAAGGACCAAGAAATTGATAAAGAAAAGGAAAATAGAACATGCGAGTAAACTAGTGAGAGGCACAAAACCAGAACTGTAAAAGCTTCGATAGGTATGTAAAAAGGAAAATATTAGTGAAAGTAAATGTGGGTCCCTTACAGGCTGAGACAGGGGAAATTATAATGTGTAAGGAAATGGCAGAGAAATTAAACAAATACTTTGTGCCTGTCTTCACGGAAGAAGACACAAAAAACCTCCCGGAAATAGTGGGGAACCAAAGGTCTAGTGAAATGAGGAACTGAAAGAAATTAGTATAAGTAATAAAATAGTACTGGAGAAATTAAAGGGACTGAAAACCGATAAATCCCCTGGACCTGATGGCCTACATCCTAGGGTTTTGAAAGAGGTGGCTATAGAGATAGTGGATGCATTGGTTGTCATCTTCCAAAATTCCATAGATTGATTCCCACGGATTGGAAGGTAGCAGATGTAACCTCACTACTTAAGAAAGGAGGGAGAGAGAAAACGGGGAATTACAGACCAGTAAGCCTGACATCCGTAGTAGGGAAAATGCTAGAATTTAATATTAAGGACGTGGAAACAGGGCACTTAGAAAATAATAATAGGATTGGGCAGTCAACACGGATTTATGAAAGGGAAATCATGTTTGACGAATTTCTTTTTTGAGATTGTAACTAGTAGAATAGATAAGAGAGAACCAGTGGATGTGGTGTATTTGGATTTTCAGAAGGTGCCAAACAAGAGGATATTAAACAAAATTAGGGCTCATTGGATTGGGGGTAATATATTAACATGGATTGAGGATTGGTTAATGGACAGAAAACGGAGAGTAGGAATAAACGGGTCATTTTAGGGTTGTCAGGCTGTAACTAGTGGTGTGCCGCAAGGATCGGTGCTTAGGCCCCAGCTATTCATAATCTATATCAATGATTTGGATAAGGAGACCAAATGTAATATATCCAAGTTTGCTGATGGTACAAAGCTAGGTGGGAATGTAAGTTGTGAGGAGGATGCAAAGAGGCTTCAAGGGGATATAAATAGGCTAAGTGAGTGGGCAAGAACATGGCAAATGGAATGTGAAGAAATGTGAAGTTATCCACTTTGGTAGGAAAATAGAAAAGCAGAATATTTTTAAAACGGTGAGAGATTGGGAAAGGTTGGTGTTCAGAGGGACCTGGTGTCCTTGTACACCAATCACTGAAAGGTAACATGCAGGTACAGCAAGCAATTAAGAAAGCGAATGGTATTGGCCTTTATTACAAGAGGATTTGACTATGAGTAAAGATATCTTACTGCAATTATATGGGGCCCTGATGAGACTGCACCTGGAGTATTGTGCACAGTTTTGGTCTCCTTACCGAAGGAAGGATGTACTTGCCATAAAGGGTGTGCAACAAAGGTTCACCAGACTGATTCCTTGGATGGGGGGATTGTCCTATGAGGAGAGATTGAGTAGACTAGGCCTATATTCTCTCGAGTTTAGAAGAATGAGAGGCGATCTCATTGAAACATACAAAATTCTTACAGAGCTTGAAAGGGTAGATGCAGGGAGGATATTTCCTCTGGCTGGGGAGTCTAGAACTAGGGGTCACAGTCTCAGAATAAGGGGTCGGCCATGTAGGACTGAGATGAGGAGAAATTTCTTCACTCAGAGGGTTGTGAATCTTTGGAATTCTCTACCCCAGAGGGCTGTGAATGCACAGTCTTTGAGTATATTCAAGACAGAGATCGATAGATTTTTGGATATAATGGGAATCAAGGGATATAGGGACAGTGCAGGAAAGTGGTGTTGAGGTAGAAGATCAGCCATAATCTTATTGAATGGTGGAGCAGGCTCGAGGGGCCGAATGGCCTACTCCTGCTCCTATTTCTATGTTCTTATGTTGTTCTTATTTTGAGCTAACCCACCCAGGGAATCAGCCTGTTCTACACCCCGCCCAATTTAACTTTGCACTGAAGTAAAACAAGTGGTCAATTCGATGCTGCCAGGTTGAATCACTCCGTCAGTTTTAGAATCCCATTGGTGGATCAGCGGAGCTGAATATCTAGACAGCAGTTCCTGCGTGATGCTTTCAGCAATTCTCTCAAGGTCCTCCCCGAGCTGCAGACTCTGACATATCAGGATTATTACAGGCAGGGGTCAGCGCTCGGGCATGCCCTGGTCACTCGACTATCTAAAGCAGCCTGATTAGAGCAGTAAGTGCCTGTGGGCAGCCTGCCAGAGCAGAGGTGAATCTGAGCCATCGAAGGACAATCTGTCTTCGTAGCAATGGATGGCTGTCAATGTATTCTGTGACTGATTCTCACCAGTCAACATTACTATCCCAGTTTTCCATGCAGGTGGGCTTTTTGGGTATAATGGCCTTTTCCAGTTGGTGAGGTTTATTACATTATTTAGCACTGGCCCAACCCTTTGGTAAAGCTCACAGCCATTTTGACATCCCCTAATACTGTATCACAAGGTGCAGGTTGCTGCGGAAACTCAAGCACCAACACGACTGCACAATGTCCTGGATTTACAGAATATCAGGGTCCCTCTATCCCCCAGGTACAATATCCCAGGGGTACAGATAATCAGGGTTCCTCTATCCCCCCCAGGTACAATGTCCCAGGGGTACAGATAATCAGGGTCCCTCTATCCCTCCCAGGTACAATATCCCAGGGGTACAGATAATCAGGGTCCCTCTATCCCCCCCAGGTACAATATCCCAGGGGTACAGATAATCAGGGTCCTTCTATCCCCCCCAGGTACAATATCCCAGGGGTACAGATAATCAGGGTCCCTCTATGCCCCTCAGGTACAATGTCCCAGGGGTACAGATAATCAGGGTCCCTCTATCCCCCCCAGGTACAATGTCCCAGGGGTACAGATAATCAGGGTCCCTCTATCCCCCCAGGTACAATGTCCGGGAGGTACAGAATATCAGGGTCACTTCTATTCCCCCCAATCCCAGAGCACTTTTAAAAATTCATTCATGGGATGTGGGCATGGCTGGCAAGGCCAACATTTATTGCCGATTGCTAATTGCCCTTGAGAAGGTGGTGGCAAGCTGCCTCTGGTTGTGAATGCACAGTCTTTGAGTATATTCAAGACAGAGATCGATAGATTTTTGGATATAATGGGAATCAAGGGATATGGGGTCAGTGTAGGAAAGTGGAGTTGAGGTAGAAGGTCAGCCATGATCTTATGAATGGCAGAGCAGGCTCGAGGGGCTGAATGGCATACTCCTGCTCCTATTTCTTGTGTTGTTCTTATTTTAAGCTAACCCACCCAGGGGATCAGCCTGTTCTACACCCCGCCCAATTTAACTTTGCACTGAAGTAAAACAAGTGGTCAATTCGATGCTGCCAGGTTGAATCACCCCGCCAGTTTTAGAATCCCATTGGTGGATCAGCGGAGCTGAATATCTAGACAGCAGTTCCCGCGTGATGCTTTCTGCAATTCTCTCAAGGTCCTCCCCGAGCTGCAGACTCTGACATATCAGGGTTATTACAGGCAGGGGTCAGCGCTCGGGCATGCCCTGGTCACTCGACTATCTAAAGCAGCCTGATTAGAGCAGTAAGTGCCTGTGGGCAGCCTGCCAGAGCAGAGGTGAATCTGAGCCATCAAAGGACAATCTGTCTTCGTAGCAATGGATGGCTGTCAATGTATTCTGTGACTGATTCTCACTAGTCAACATTACTATCCCAGTTTTCCATGCAGGTGGGCTTTGTGGGTATAATGGCCTTTTCCAGTTGGTGAGGTTTATTACATTATTTAGCACTGGCCCAACCCTTTTGGTAAAGCTCACAGCCATTTTGACATCCCCTAATACTGTATCACAAGGTGCAGGTTGCTGGGGAAACTCAAGCACCAACACGACTGCACAATGTCCTGGATTTACAGAATATCAGGGTCCCTCTATCCCCCAGGTACAATATCCCAGGGGTACAGATAATCAGGGTTCCTCTATCCCCCCCAGGTACAATGTCCCAGGGGTACAGATAATCAGGGTTCCTCTATCCCTCCCAGGTACAATGTCCCAGGGTAACAAAATATCAGGGTCCCTCTATCCCCCCCCCCAGGTACAATATCCCACAGGTACAGATAATCAGGGTCCCTCTATCCCCCCCAGGTACAATGTCCCAGGGGTACAGATAATCAGGGTCCCTCTATGCCCCCCAGGTACAATATCCCAGGGGTACAGATAATCAGGGTCCCTCTATGCCTCCCAGGTACAATATCCCAGGGGTTCAGATAATCAGGGTCCCTCTATCCCCCCCAGGTACAATGTCCCAGGGGTACAGATAATCAGGGTCACTCTATGCCCCCCAGGTACAATATCCCAGGGGTACAGATAATCAGGGTCACTCTATGCCCCCCAGGTACAATATCCCAGGGGTACAGATAATCAGGGTCCCTCTATGCCCCTCAGGTACAATGTCCCAGGGGTACAGATAATCAGGGTCCCTCTATGCCCCCCAGGTACAATATCCCAGGGGTACAGATAATCAGGGTCCCTCTATGCCTCCCAGGTACAATATCCCAGGGGTTCAGATAATCAGGGTCCCTCTATCCCCCCCAGGTACAATATCCCAGGGGTACAGATAATCAGGGTCCCTCTATGCCCCTCAGGTACAATGTCCCAGGGGTACAGATAATCAGGGTCCCTCTATCCCCCCCAGGTACAATGTCCCAGGGGTACAGATAATCAGGGTCCCTCTATCCCCCCAGGTACAATGTCCGGGAGGTACAGAATATCAGGATCACTTCTATTCCCCCCAATCCCAGAGCACTTTTAAAAATTCATTCATGGGATGTGGGCATGGCTGGCAAGGCCAACATTTATTGCCGATTGCTAATTGCCCTTGAGAAGGTGGTGGCAAGCTGCCTCTGGTTGTGAATGCACAGTCTTTGAGTATATTCAAGACAGAGATCGATAGATTTTTGGATATAATGGGAATCAAGGGATATGGGGTCAGTGTAGGAAAGTGGAGTTGAGGTAGAAGGTCAGCCATGATCTTATGAATGGCAGAGCAGGCTCGAGGGGCTGAATGGCCTACTCCTGCTCCTATTTCTTGTGTTGTTCTTATTTTAAGCTAACCCACCCAGGGGATCAGCCTGTTCTACACCCCGCCCAATTTAACTTTGCACTGAAGTAAAACAAGTGGTCAATTCGATGCTGCCAGGTTGAATCACCCCGCCAGTTTTAGAATCCCATTGGTGGATCAGCGGAGCTGAATATCTAGACAGCAGTTCCCGCGTGATGCTTTCTGCAATTCTCTCAAGGTCCTCCCCGAGCTGCAGACTCTGATATATCAGGGTTATTACAGGCAGGGGTCAGCGCTCGGGCATGCCTTGGTCACTCGACTATCTAAAGCAGCCTGATTAGAGCAGTAAGTGCCTGTGGGCAGTCTGCCAGAGCAGAGGTGAATCTGAGCCATCAAAGGACAATCTGTCTTCGTAGCAATGGATGGCTGTTATATCAGAGAGAGCTGTAATCCATACTGTTATATCAGGGGGTGTTACAGAGAGAGCTGTAATCCACGCTGTTATATCAGAGAGTGTTACAGAGAGAGCTGTAATCCACGCTGTTATATCAGAGAGTGTGACAGAGAGAGCTGTAATCCACGCTGTTATATCAGAGAGTGTTACAGAGAGAGCTGTAATCCATACTGTTATATCAGAGAGTGTTACAGAGGGAGCTGTAATCTACGCTGTTATATCACAGAGTGTTACAAAGAGAGCTGTAATCCACGCTGTTATATCAGGGGGTGTTACAGAGGGAGCTGTAATCCACGCTGTTATATCAGAATGTGTTACAGAGGGAGCTGTAATCCACGCTGTTATATCACAGAGTGTTACAGAGGGAGTTGTAATCCATACTGTTATATCAGGGGATGTTACAGAGAGAGCTGTAATCCACGCTGTTATATCAGGGGGTGTTACAGAGGGAGCTGTAATCCACGCTGTTATATCAGAATGTGTTACAGAGGGAGCTGTAATCCACGCTGTTATATCACAGAGTGTTACAGAGGGAGTTGTAGTCTATACTGTTATATCAGGGGATGTTACAGAGAGAGCTGTAATCCATGCTGTTATATCAGGAGGTGTTACAGAGGGAGCTGTAATCCATGCTGTTATATCAGAGAGTGTTACAGAGAGAGCTGTAATCCATACTGTTATATCAGAGAGTGTTACAGAGGGAGTTGTAATCCATACTGTTATATCAGGGGGTGTTACAGAGAGAGCTGTAATCCACGCTGTTATATCAGAAGATGTTACAGAGAGAGCTGTAATCCATGCTGTTATATCAGAGAGTGTTACAGAGAGAGCTGTAATCGATACTGTTATATCAGAGAGTGTTACAGAGGGAGCTGTAATCCATACTGTTATATCACAGAGTGTTACAGAGGGAGCTGTAATCCATACTGTTATATCACAGAGTGTTACAGAGGGAGCTGTAATCCATTCTGTTATATCAGAGAGTGTTACAGAGGGAGCATCAATCGAGTTAGATCATATCTACAGCACAGAAACAGGTTATTAGGCCCATTGGTCTATGCCGACATGTATGGTCCACACAAGCCTCCTTCTATCCCTCTTCACCAAACCCTTTCAGCATACTGTTCCCTTCCTTATTTCCTATCTAGCTTCCCATTCAATGTATCCATGCTATTTGCCTTAACATGTTTCCTTGTGGTTTAACTTTCTACTTCTAATCGCTCGTTTGGTAAAAATGTTGCTCCTCAATTCCCTAATTAATAATTATCTTACATTTAAGACCTCTAGTTTTGGTCTCCCCAACAATTGGAAATGTTTTTTTCACATCTACCCTATCAAATGCTTTCATTATCTGGTCAACCCTCAGCATTCTCTGTTCTCGAGAAAATAGCCTCTCCCTTTTCAACATCTCCTGATAGTTATAACCTCTCAGTTCTGGTATCCTCCTTGTGAATTTTTTTTGCACCTTCTCCAGTGCCTCTATGCCCTTTTCACAATATGGAGACCAAAACTGTGCACAGAACTCCATGTGTGGTCTAACCAAGGTTCTATCCAAGTTTAACATGAATTCCTCACTTTTGAATTCTTTCCCTCTAGAAATAAAACCAAATGCTTGGTTTGCTTTTTACATCGTCATCATTATAGGCAGTCACTCGAAATCGAGGAAGACTTGCTTCCACTCTAAAAGTAAGTTCTCAGGTGTGTGTACAGTCCAATACGGGAATTACAGTCTCTGTCGCAGGTGGGACAGTGGTTGAAGGAAAGTGGAGCCTGGTTTGTCGCACGCTCCTTCCACTGTCTGCGCTTGATTTCTGCATGCTCTCGGCAACAAGACTCGAGGTGCTCAAC
The DNA here is from genome assembly GCF_044704955.1 of Pristiophorus japonicus. Classification (NCBI taxonomy): domain Eukaryota; kingdom Metazoa; phylum Chordata; class Chondrichthyes; family Pristiophoridae; genus Pristiophorus; species Pristiophorus japonicus. Next base: position 86,658,159 of record NC_091990.1, on the reverse strand, counting down.
GCCCTCCCGGATGCGCTTCCTCCACTTTGGGCCGTCTTTGGCCAGGGATTCCCAGGTGCCAGTGGGGATGTTGCACTTTATCAAGGAGACTTTGAGGGTGTCCTTGAAGCGTTTCCTCTGCCCACCTGGGGCTCGCTTGCCGTGTAGGAGTTCCGAGTAGAGCGCTTGCTTTGGGAGTCTCGTGTCAGGCATGCGGACGATGTGGCCCGCTCAACGGAGTTGGTCGAGTGTGGTCAGTGCTTCGATGCTGGGGATGTTGTCCTGAGCGGGAACACAGACGTTGGTGTGTCTATCCTCCCAGTGGATTTGCAGGATCTTGCAGAGGCAGCACTCGCGGTACTTCTGCAGCGCTTTGAGGTGTCTCTGTATATGGTCCACGTCTCTGAGCCATATAGGAGGGCAGGTGTCACTACTGACCCGTACAACATAAGCTTGATGCCAGATTTGAGGTCCTGGTCTTCAAACAGATCTGAAAGGCTGGTGTTGCCAATTGGTGCGGGCGGGAATCGGCGGGAGTCGGCGCCAGAACCGGGGTGGACCGTTGGCTGGAGGCTGGTCTGTCCCCGATGGTGATTAGGAAGAGCTGAAAAAAAGGTTTAGTAAACAATTTTCACATTTTTTCTTTGCAGCGACTTGCCTTGATGGGGTCCCTGAAGGTCTTCCGATGTTTTTTCTTTTTTTTTTTGCTGCTTTTTATTTGCAGCTCTTCAACCCTCCGTGGGCCCGATTCCATCCTTGGTGGCACTTGGGCGGCAAGCGCCTTTGCCGCCGAGAATGAGAGCTCCCTCCCACTGCCACCCAGATTGCCAGCGTAAGTCCCTCTTTTGCCGCCGGCTACCCTTTCAGGGACCTTTTTGCCGAAAACCCAGCCCAGAGTAGTGGCAGGTATCTCACGGCCAGCGGCAGGCCTATGAGCAACACTTGGGCGGCCTTAGCCCTTCACCAATTTTGGCCCCTACGATTCTATGATTATCTAAGCAGTATATGGCCTTATTATTGCTACCAAAATGCAACACTTCACACTTATCTATACTGAAATTAATTTGCCATTAAACATCCATTCTACATGTTTATTAATGTCTTCTTGTACTTTGTCGCATTTTTCCTTTGTATTAACTATATCCCCTGACTTGGTATCGTCAGCAAATTTAGAAATTGTATTTCTGATTCTCGCGTCCAAACCGTTTATGTAAATTGTGAAAAACAGTGGTCCCAGCACCAATCTCTGTGGAATACCACTTCACACCTTTTGCCAGACTGAATTTCCCCTTAACCCCAACTCTGCTTTCTGTTTTGTAGCTAACTTGCTATCCATTCTGGTACCTGTCCCCTGACCCCACATGCTCTGACCGTAGAGATGAGTCGACAATGTGGTAACTTATCACAGGCCATTTGAAAATCTAAATATATCACTATTGCCCTTGTCTACTCTTACTCTTACTTCATCAAAGAATTCGTGAAGGTTGACCCAATTCATGCTGCCCACTATTATATTTTCAGTTTCCAGGTGTTTTTCTGGTACATCTTTTGGTAAAGTACCATTATCTTTCGTACCACCGCCATTAACTGGTCAATAGCAGGACTTTTCCAATCTCATTTTTAAATATAGGAATAACATTAGTTGTCCACCAGTCCTCTGGCACTATTCCCTTTTCTAATGAATTTTTATATAAATATGTAATAGTGCCTCTGCTATCTCTTCCTTAACTTCTTTTAATATGCGTGGAAACAATTTTACCGGAGCAGGGGTTTTATCCTCTCTAAATTTGATTAGTTTATTAATTATCTCCCCTTTTTTATCTTATGTGTCTTTATATGTTTTTTGATCTCTTCTCATGCCATGTCCATCATGTTAGTCTTCCTGGTAAATACTGAGGCAAAATAATTACTTAATATTTCTGCCATTGCACTGTCATTACCTGTGAGTTTATCTTGTGCATCCCTTAATGTCCTATCCAAATCCTGTTTTTTCATTTGTTATCATATGTATCTGTAGAATACTTTACTATTTATTTTTATATTCCTTGATAATTTAATTTCATACATCTGCTTCACTTTCCTAATTTACTTTTTTACTTCTTTGCTAACCTCTTTGTATCACCTTTGATCATCCTTTTCTTTATTAACTATGTGCTTAGTGTTTACCTTGATCTTCTGTCTCAATTTTATACTTATCTCTTTATTCATAATGGTGTTTCATTACTGGCTCATTTTGTTTTTGTTTTTTAGAGGAATATATTTCTCCTGAACACTATTGATTGCCATTTAAGATGTTTCCATTGCTGTTCTATCTCTTTGTCTGTGAATTTTATCTTCCCTAGTTCCATTCCCATCCCCTCAAAATTAGTTTATTTCCCAATCTACTTTGGACTTTGTCTTGCTTGTGTCTTGCACAATCATTATTTTGAACCTCATTATGTTATGATCACTATTGCCTAGATGTTCCTCTACATTTCCTTCTCTTATCTAGTTTATTCACCATTATTAAAACTAGCAGTGATTACTCATATTCTGGACATCTTATGGATAAGTTCAGAAAGGAGTCCTGAACACACTGTAAAACCTCACCTCCATTTTCGCCTTTCCTTACCTCTTCTCACCAGTTTATTTGGGGGTAGTTGAAATATCCCATGATTATTATTCAGTGTTTTATATTAATTTCATAGATCTTACTCCAAATTTATTCTCCACTTCCCTTCCACTATTAGGTGGCCTGTAGAATATACCTATTACATAATCGGGTCTCAATCCATATGGATTCTGTTTATATCTTAATATTAGTTAGGTCCCAATTTTCTATTGCCATTATGTTGTCTCTAATTCATACAGTGACCCCACCCACCCCCACCCCCATATTCCTTCCCTATCCTTTCTAAATACGTTATATCCTGCAATATGTAAGCACGAGTCCTGTTCTTTATGTAGCCATGTTTCAGTTATCTCTGCAACATCGAGTCCCTCGTTAAGAATTATTGCATCCAGTTCCCCCATTTTGTTGTGATGTGCACACTGCTGCACGGGCAATTTAATTTGTTTTTATTACTTTATCTCTAACAGTTATTTTATACTTACGTTCTATAACTGTTTGTTCTCTGGCTCTTATTGGTACCCTTCCTCCTTACCTCTGGTTGACCTTTACTCTCATTGCCTGTTACTTTTATCTTCAGACTTATGGTATTTTCACCAGACTCCCCCCTACTGCCCCCACCCCCCTCCCATCAACGTAGCCCAAAAACAGCGGCTGCAGCAGAAACAATGTCGCAGGGAAATCAATGCCGGAGCACTCAATGATCCTGCTAAGAAAGCCCTATTCAGCCAGCGCCTCACTACCAACCTGGCGACACAAAGTGATCGAGAGACACAGGGTGCTCATGGCGCCTGGTCTGGCCTCAAGGCTTTCATAATTAGCACCTGTGAGGAAACGCTCCGTCACTCGACCAGGAAATACCAAGACTGGTTCGACGAAAACGACCAGGAGATCCAGGAGTTAATAAGCTGCAAGTGCAAGACATTGGAAATTGAATTGGAAGACAACTCGAGAGCAATAAAGCAGATCTATAGACGTTTGAAGGTTGAGGTCCAACAAAAAACTTGCGACCTAAAGAACAGATGGTGGGTGGAGAAAGCGCAGAAGATCCAGCAACCAGCCGACAACCAGGACGTCCGAGGATTCTTCAGCGCAGTCAAGACCACCTACGACCCAAGCACCCAAGGTCCTATCCCACTGCTGGCCAAGAACAGCAAGGTACTCATCAAGGACAGAGAGGCAGTCAGGGCCCGCTGGAAGGAACACTTTGAAGATCTCCTTAACCAAGACTCTGCCTTCGACGTGAGTGTCCTCGACTCCATCCCACAGCATGCTACCTGCCATCACTTCAGTACAACCCCAGTCCTACATGAAGTTGAAATGGCCATCTGACAGCTGAAGAACAACAAGGCCTCAGGAGCAGATGAAATACCCAACAAAGCACTAAAACATACTAGAGAAGCACTATTGGCGCGAATACATGACCTCATTTCTCTTATCTGGAAGAAGAGCATGCCAGTGGATCTCAGAGACGCCGTAATTGTGACCATTTTCAAGACAGGGGATAGGCCCGATTGCGGTAACTACAGAGGAATCTCCCTGCTGTCTACCACAGGGATAGTTATCGCAAGAATCCTCCTCAACCGTCTTCTCCCTGTGGCAGAAGAGCTCCTCCCAGTGTCGCAATGCGGATTCCGCCCACTAAGGGGTACAATGGACATAATCTTCATCACGTGACAAATTCAAGAGAAATGCAGGGAGTAACACCAACCCCTGTATATGGCCTTCTTTGACCTGACAGAGGCCCTTGACACTGTCAACCGTGAGGGATTATGGAGCATACTCTTCAAATTCAGCTGCCCTCAAAAATTTCTCACCATCCTCCCCTTGCTTCACGATGACGTGCAAGCTGTGATCCTGACCAATGGATCCACCACGGACCCAATCTATGTCTGGACCGGGGTCAAGCAAGGCTGTATCATCGCACCAATGCTCTTCTCGATTATCCTTGCTGCAATGCTGCACTAGGTGACCGAAGGCTGTGTTGGCACACTGAAGGCGGTGTTGGACCTCGTTGTCGATGTCTGCCTTTGTTGACAGTAGGCTCCTGAGATATGGAAAATGGTCCACGTTGTCCAAGGCCTCACCATGGATTTTGATCATTGGGGAGCAGTGCTGTGTATAGGTGTAATCTATACTGTTGTATCAGAATGTGTTACAGAGGGTGATCTAATCCATACGTTATATCAGAGAGTTAGAGAGGGAGATCTAATCCATACTGTTATATCAGAGAGTGTTACAGATGGAGCTGTAATCTGTGCTCTTTAACCCGATGAATCCACATCGGTCGGCGAGAAAGTGAGGGGCTCGGATCGGAATTCCGTTTTACACCCGTCAGATTTCGCTTTACATCAAAGTCAATCAATGGATCCTATCCCGCCGGGCGGATGATGTTAACCATGTAACCAGGTGCAGCACAGGTCTGGCTGTGGACAGGAGCCGCACCATGGTGCAGTGTGGAGTCTAATAGCATCAACAAGCAGTGGGTGATGAGCGGGTTGACTAGTAGACAGAGAAATTCGCTGCTCAGTGAGTTACACAGCCTGTCACGAGCATTGAGGCAGTGTCTCATTGATTAAATTTGCCCTCGGCCTGAAACGGGTGCACATACTGTTTTTTAGTTGCTCTGTCCCCCCAGGGCTGGATGAACCACGGGGGCGGGTGGGGCTGCAGTCTCAGGGCCACCATAGAACATAGGCCCACCAAATAAATGTAGGAAAAAATATATAAAGCTCCCAAATAGGCTGAATAGAATAGACAATAAGAGAGGAAAAACAAGATGGTGTAAATAGATTCACTTGTTTATACCTATATACAGAAATACCTATATACACTAATGTACCTATATACAGAACAAAATATGGACTAGCCTGTTTTATTTCACATGTTATTGAGAGAAATGTGCATATATGTATAGGAATCTAGTATTGCAATGTTAGCAGGACCAGAATATATATGCCCCCAAATCTTTTACCTCTGCATATATACCTACTTGATACAGAATATATGCTTTCATTGTTGAATATACTGGCCCATGTTTTCAGACTCAGAATCAGAATCATGTAATGAACATGAACAAACAGAACTATTGGCCCATTGTATCAGTTTGCCCCAGTCCCATCAGGCCCTCAATCCGGCTCTGCGTCTACCCCAATGCACGGGGCGCACACTCTGGTGATTTTCAGCTCTTGGGTTTCTGTTTCCGGTTGGAATGGTGTTGGTGTTGGGAGAGGGCGGAAATGGTGGTGGGTCGGAGCGTCCGACGTTCCAAGCCATCAGCGCCGCACAAATGACATTATCGCGATGCAGACGTGCCACGCTCGTGCGTCACAATGTCCCTTCTCTTCAGTTAAAGGGAAGAGCTTCTGTGAACTCAACTGCCACTTTAATGGCAAACACTGGCCTACCAAGGAGGGCTTCAGCTGGGCTAGCAGCCTGGCGCCCAAGAGAGGGTGCCAGGCTGGCAGTCGGCCGACAATAAAAAATAAAATGGAGTCACCGGCAGTGTGACCTCCCCTGTAAGGGCCTTGCCGCCCAGCCACAAGAAGGGTACCGACAGAAAAAGCTGTCGGGGGCACCGACCGGCGGTGACACCGCTCCCGCGTGGCAATACCATGCGACAGGCAGAAAGGGGTCACTGCCAGTCGGTAAGGGGTCGGCACGTGCCCGTTGCGGTGGGAACAGGGGTGGAGAAGAAACCTATTCCTGCCACTTCTGGCATGGGGGCAATTTCAGTCGGGTCGGCCTATCCGTCTGACCCCGGTCGGTAAGGCCAATCTGCCCCATTCTGGCCTCTTACAGGTAATGGAGTTTATGGAAGGGGGCAATGTTTTATGTACCAGGCATTCCAAACTTTTTGATGCTGGGAGCTAGATGCATAAGGCACAACAACAACAACTTGTATTTATGTAGTGCCTTTAACGTAGTAAAACGTCCCAAGGTGCTTCACAGGAATATTACTATACAAAATTTGACACCGAGCCACATAAGGAGAAATTCGGGTAGATAACCAAAAACTTGGTCAAAGAGGTTTTAAAAAGCGTCTTATAGGAAGAAAGAGAGGTAGCAAGGCGGAGGGCCTTAGGCAGGGTATTCCAGAGCTTGGGCCCAGGCAGCTGAAGGCACGGCCACCGATGGTTGAGCGATTAAAATCAGGGATACTCAAGAGGCCAGAATTAGAGGAGCGCAAATAGCTTGAAGGGATGTAGGGCTGAAGGAGATTACAGAGATAGGGAGGGACGAGGCCATGGAGGGGTTTGAAAACAAGGACGAGAATGTTAAATTGATGCCAATGTAGGTCAGCGAGAACGAGGCTTTGTGTGAGTTAGGAATCGAGCTTTGGATGGCCTCAAGTTTACGTAGGGTACAATGTGAGCAGCTAGCCAGGAGTGCATTGGAATAGTCAAGTCTAGAGGTAACAAAGGCATGGATGAGAGTTTCAGCAGCGGATGAGCTGAGGCAAGGGCAGAGACGGGTGATATTACGGAGTTGGAAATAGACGGTCTTAGTTATGCCGCGGATATGTGGTCGAAAGCTCATCTCAGGGTCAAATATGACACCAAGGTTGCGAACAATATGGTTCAGCCTCAGACAGATGTTAGGGAGAGGGATGGAGTCGATGGCTAGGGAATGGAGTTTGTGGCGGGGACCAAAGACAATGGCTTTGGTCTTCCCAATATTTAGTTGGAGGAAATTTCTGCTCATTCAGTACTGGATGTTGGACAAGCATTCTGATCATTTAGAGACCATGGAGGGGTCGAGAGAAGTGGTTGTGAGGTAGAGCTGGGTGTCATCAGTGTATATATGGAAACTGACGCTGTGTTACCAAAGGTGATTCTCTGGCTACACTTAGATAGATAAGAGTGGAACCAGGCGAGTGCAGTCCCACCCAGCTGGCGGTGGAGTGGCGTTGGTGGAGAACAGTGTGGTGAGCCATGTTGAGAAGGACGAAGAGCGATAGTTTAAATTTTTCACAGTCACAAAGGCTGTTTCAGTACTGTGGCAGGGGCGGAAACCTGATTAGAAAGATTCAAAGATGGAGTTCTGGGAAAGATGGGCACGGATTTGGGAAGTGACAGCACGTTCAAGGACTTTGGAGAGGAAAGGGGGGTTGGAGATGTGGTGGTAGTTTGCAAGGACAGAGGGGTCAAGGGTTGTTTTTTTGATGAGAGGGGTGATGACGGCAGATTTGAAGGAGAAGGGAATCGTTAACAATGTCAGCTAATATGGGAGCCAGAAAAGGAAATTGGGCAGTCAGCAGTTTAGTGAGAACAGAGTCGAGGCAGCATGAAGTGGGTCTCATGGACAAGATGAACTCGGAGAGGGCATGAGGAGATATTGGAGAGGAACTGGAGAAAGATGCGCGTTCAGGGCGAGGGCAGGGGGAACCTCAGAGGAAGTTCGGCCCACTGAGCTAGGGAAAGGAAGGGAAGAGACAGAGGCAGCTAATCGGATGGTCTCAATCTTAGAGACAAAGAAGTCCATGAGCTCCTCGCACTTGTGATGGGAGGTGAGGGTAGAGGAGACAGAGGAGAAGAGTTTAGGAAAACGGTTTGCAATAGAGAAAATAATCTGGGGGTTAACTTTGCATTCAAGAATGATCCTGGAATAGTGAGCAGTTTTGGCAGATGAGAGCAGGACCCGATAGTGCTTTATATGGTGTAGCCATATCTGGCGGTGAATATCTAAACAGTTGTCCACCATACCCATTAAAGTCTGCATTCCTTAGATTGGGCTGTATTGGGGGGAATGGCCAGGGTGAGAGGGAGTAATGGTTTTAATAGGGACTAGGGCATCAAAGCTGGTGGTGAGGGTGTGGTTGAGCAGATCGGTGGCTGCAGAAATGTCGTGGTGAATGGAGGGCCAAAGGCTGGACAGTTGGGATTTTGAAAGTGGAGTTGTAAGTGAATTGGGAGAGTTTCTTCAGGGGTGGACACAGAAGGAAGTAGGGTTGGGTGGGGGAAGGGGGATGTGGGTGGAGAGCGATACAAGGAAGTGGTCAGAGATGGCCTTATCTGCGATTGACACGATGGGAGTAGTGAGGCCACGAGAGATGGCCAGGTCGAGGGGGTGGCCGTGAATATGAGTTGGGGAGTTTACATTGAAGGAGAGATTAAGGGAGGCTAGGAGGCTAGTGAACTCAGAGGAGAGAGAGCATGGTGAATTGAGGTGGAAGTTGAAAAGATCGGAGGATGAGAAGTCACTCGTGCAGAAACTGAGGAAGGAAAGCTGTGAAGATATCTCAGTGAGAACATTTTTATTATACTTGGGTGGGCGGGAGCGAAAGAGGATTTTAAATGAGAGGTGAGAGGGGTGCAACTAGGTGAGATGGTGCTGGAGGAGTTGGGGGCCAGACCAAGGTGTGATTTGGTGATGAGAACCACACCGCCACCACGGTGGTCTGGGAGGGGCAAGTGGTGGAAGGTAGAGCCAGGCGGGGAGGCTGCATCACCCCTCAGCCAAGTTTTCGTCTGGGCCATGATGGCGATGCAATTATCCACAATAACATGGATGGCAAGGGCCCTGTTCACAAGTGAACAGACATTCTGGAGGGAGATGCGGAGAGGGTCGGTGATAGCTGACCCACTGTCAGAGTCCCCAGGGTCAGCGCTGGGAGGTTGTGGAGGTGGGATGAGTTGGATGGCAAGATTAGCCTCCATGGGCTCACTGGGCAGGAAGGTCAGCAAGAGAGAGTATGATGGGGCATCATTATCATCATCAGAGGCAGTCCCTCAAAATCGAGGAAGACTTGCTTCCACTCTAAAAGTGAGTTCTCAGGTGACTGAACAGTCCAAGATGGGAATTACAGTCTCTGTCACAGGTGGGACAGACAGTGTTTGAAGGAAAGAGTGGGTGGGGAGTCTGGTTTCCGCACGCTCCTTCCGCTGCCTGCGCTTGTTTTCTGCATGCTCTCGGCGACAAGACTCGAGGAGCTCAGCGCCCTCCTGGGTGCTCTTCCTCCACTTAGGACGGTCTTTGGTCAGGGATTCCCAGGTGCCGGTGGAGATGTTGCATTTTATCAAGGAGGCTTTGAGGGTGTCCTTGTAGCATTTCCTCTGCCCACCTGGGGTTCGCTTGCCGTGTAGAAGTTCCGAGTAGAGTGCTTGCTTTGGGAGTCTCGTGTCAGGCATGCAAACAATGTGGCCCGCCCAATGGAGCTAATCGCGTGCAGTCAGTGCTTCGATGCTGGGGATGTTGACCTGATCGAGGACACTAACGTTGGTGCATCTGTCCACCCAGGGGATTTGCAGGATCTTGCGGAAACATTGTTGGTGGTATTTCCCCAGCGATTTGAGGTCTCTACTGTATATGGTCCACGTCTCTGAGCCATACAGGAGGGCGGGTATCACTACAGCCCTTTAGACCATGAGCTTGGTGCCAGATTTGAGGGCCTGATCTTCAAATACTCTCTTCCTCAGGTGGCCGAAGTTGTGATGACGGCATGTAAGGAGGCAGGGACAAGTGCCTCGATGGGTCCTTCGGAGGATGCCAAGAGAGGCATAGACAGAAGCTGTAGGCTTATCTAGGAGGGAGTCAAACCAGGGACGGCAGCAGGAGAGTAGGAAGGTCAAGGAGTAATGAAGAGTTGGGGTAGGGATTTGTGAGGGCAACGTAACCAACTGAGTAGAAATGAAGGGAGGCATGATAACAAGAGAGTGCGATCAACGAGGGTTAGAGAGAAAAGGAAAAGGAAGAAAAAAAAGGTGGAAATCAAAGTGATCGGCTTGGGTTCGGAGAGGCAGCCAAAATTCGAATGCAGATGGACACAGGGAAAAACTCAAGTTATATCGGCCTATTTATGAAGCAATTATTAGGATACATATAGTAACAGGGAATAGATAGGAGACAATAAGAAGGAGTTTGGAGTTAAAGTCCGATGTCCCGTGGTGGGATAAAGTTGGCGTAGGTTCGGTGGAGTTGGCATGAAGTGTCGACGAACTGTTGTCCCAGTTCAGAGACAGGTGTAGCGGGCGAGTGAAATCCAGAAGCCATTTGAAGGATAGAGAATGGGAGGATGGAGGTTATTTCTGTGAGAATGAGGATCGAGAAGATGTGCAGAATCGGTTGCAGGGCTGAAAGATGGTGGAGAGGTTGGAAGTCACCATAAGATCCTGAAGCAGCGGAGAAATGTACTTTGCCCAGGAGCGTGAGAGGAGTCCTCATGCAGCAGGACAGGGCCGGGGAGGCCTTGCTAGGTACACTCATAACAATTTACAAGTTCAATATGGGCATTGGGCCAAATGGGCGATAATGAATCGGTGGCCCACTTTTCACTACGCTCCATTTTCTTTTTCCATTTACCTCAATGGAAAGGAAAATCGTCCATTTTTGTGCTGGTGGCTAGGCGGAAATTCTACCCCAGCCAGTCATCATTCCTGAGATGGTGCTTGCTACAGGTACATACTGTAAAATGGACACACAACTTGACCTTCCTCGGGACACCTGTGGAAACACAAGAGGAACAAGCAGTTGCTGATGTTAGTGTCACCTGTGGCTCAGTAGGTAGCACTCTTGTCTCTGAGTCAGAAGGTTGTGGGTTCAGCTCCCACTCCAGGGACCAGAGCACATAAATCTAAGGTGATACTCCAGTGCAGTACTGAGGGAGTGCTGCCCTGTCGGAGGCGCTGTCTTTCGGGTGAGACGTTAAACCGAGGCCCTGTCTGCTCTCTCAGATGAAATGGCACTATTTCGAAGAAGGGGGGAGTTGTCCCCGGTGTCCTGGCAAATACTTATCCCTCAATCAACATCACTAAAACAGATTATCTGGCCATTACCTCATTGCTGTTTGTGGCAGCTTGCTGTGTGCAAATTGGCTGCCGCGTTTCCCACATTACAACAGTGACTATACTCCAAAAGTACTTCATTGGCGGTAAAGTGCTTTGAGACGGCCGGTGGGCGTGAAAGGCGCTATATAAATGCAAGTCTTTCTTTATTAGTGACAAACGGGATGGGCCATACTATGACGTATTCGTGCCTGCTAGATTTGGATTGAGAGAGTGCCTGAGTGTATGAACGATTAGGGGAAGGTAGAAGGAACAGCGGTGTGTACTATCACTTTCTGAATTTGTTCATGGTATGCGGATAATGTTGGAAATGCTTATCGATCCTCATTGAACCGAGAATGTGGTGGTGAACTGCCTTCCTGAACAGCTGCAGTCTGTGTGCTGAAGGTGATCCTAGAGGTAGTTCCAGGATTTTGACCCAGCCTTTGACGATGAAGGAATGGCGATATAGACCCAGGTCAGGATGGTCTGTAACTTGGGCTGTCGCAGTCTCTCCTGTTACTAATAAAGCTCCCAGGAAGAGACTATCGTGATGTGCTGGAATATTCACATGGAATGATCCCTTTCAGTCACTTGTGATAATATATCTCCTACTTCAATAAGCAGCTTTGAATGCACTGCCCTGACAGAGTTTGACTGGCAAATTTAAGCAGTTAGACTCCAGATGGAAAAAGACTTCTGCTGACAGTTGATATCGAGGTGTTCACTCACTTGTTCTCAAGCTCTCCAGCCCGGACCAGGTACTCATTCTGTGTGCGTGCTTTTTATTCCAGATTCTATGGCCTTTAACACATGAGGCAAGTATTTTGCCGTGCCCCTCACGTGGCTGAATTCACAGCTCCGGGCGAACATTGGGGCCCACACAGTCAAGGAATTTAGCCACAAAATATTCCACACCTCCTGGCAAGCGATGTCAGTGATAGGGAATGTTAGTGGGCACGGAATAAGGAAAGAGTGGGGTAAAACAACTGGGGGAAATTAATAGGGCAAATAAAATGGAAATTGTACCGATAAGTTAGCTGATTATAGGAATAGATTGGTAATATCGGACTGATGTGGATTGATGTGACGGTGTTTTAAGTGGAAGACCCTGAGCTGAAGTAATGCCAGCTGTCCGACTTCACCAGTACAGCAATCCTGTGACAGGCCCTCCAGCATTGGGTGAGCTTCACTCTCTGCGGGGACTTGTGATCTGATAGGATGAGAGGGGATCTCATAGAAACATATAAGATTCTGACGGGACTGGACAGGTTAGATGCAGGAAGAATGTTCCCAATGTTGGGGAAGTCCAGAACCAGGGGACACAGTCTAAGGATAAGGGGTAGGCCATTTAGGACCGAGATGATGAGAAACTTCTTCACTCAGAGTTGTTAACCTGTGGAATTCCCTACCACAGAGTTGTTGATGCCAGTTCATTGAAGATATTTAAGAGGGAGTTAGATAGGGCCCTGACGGCTAAAGGGATCAAGGGGTATGGAGAGAAAGCAGGAAAGAGATACTGAGGTGAATGATCAGCCATAATCTTATTGAATGGTGGTGCAGGCTCGAAGGGCTGAATGGCCCACTCCTGCACCTATTTTCTATGTTTCTATGTTTCTATGTTTCTATGTTTCTATGTTTCTGTGATATGCCAGCAGATGGCATGGTGTCGGGTTGTATGGGCTTATTGTGGAAAATATACATGATATTTGCACTCGGTACACTCTGCCCCGATCCTTAGCATTCTACACTTGTCAGCAACTATCAGCCCAGGATTACCCAGCCTCTTCCATTGGAGTACAGGTTTCCCTTGCGTAGAGTTACACAAACCCCTTGCAGGATGACACAAGCCTCTCTCGCCCATGAGAATGGGGGGTATCTGGGAAGATTCCACACAAACTGTGGGCAACTTGTAAATTAAAGACAAAACTGCAACATAGTTCAGACCGAGGGAGATAAAAACAGCAAATTCATTTCGGGTCTACAATCAGGCTTAGGGAGCAGGGCTTGGGAATGCGATGGGCCATAGGAATAGAGATTGTCCATTAAAAAAATATATAGTTCAGGTGCATTGTTCCAGCAAAGCTGTAAGTTGAATCGCAGTCATAACCCCTCGCATTACTCTTCCCAAGGCCATCTAGTTTTAATCATAGCATCGATTCAAAATCTTCAACATTGGAAAATGATGAACTTCAGCAGATGTTTGTGATTTAGGCGGGAGGACGGACTGAGGTAATGGGATTTAATGTAACACTGTTGGGAAGTATGTTGGGAAGTTGCCATGCAAGGGAGAGAATGAGAGCAGTTGGAGCTGGTGAGGTCTGTATGAGCTGGTGCTCCTCCACTGATGGCTCCAGGTTTCCTGTTGCAGAGAACGACAGTGATTACTTGAGTCAACTCAAGCATTCTATTTGAAGAGTGCCCCGAGTGTTCCCTTGCAGTTAGTCTGGCTGCATTAATGATTATTCTTGTTACCTTCTGTTAAGTGCCTTACCTTCCTCGCCTACTTCATTACTGTCAGACCGTACATATACTACGTAGCTCTCAAATGGAGAGAAAGGCTACACCTCCTCTGCCAGGCCAGGCCGTACATAGGGGGAAAAACAAGTAGCTCAGGCACTAGTCGGCAACAGTCTGACCTCAGTCTCCCAGTACAGAGCCATCTGTCTGACCTCACTCTCCCAGTACAGAGCCATCTGTCTGACCTCAGTCTCCCAGTACAGAGCTATCTGTCTGAGCCCAGTCTCCCAGTACAGAGCCATCTGTCTGACCTCAGTCTCCCAGTACAGAGCCATCTAACTGACCTCAGTCTCCCAGTACAGAGCCATCTGTCTGAGCCTCAGTCTCCCAGTACAGAGCCATCTGTCTGACCTCAGTCTCCCAGTACAGAGCCATCTGTCTGATCTCAGTCTCCCAGTACAGAGCCACCTGTCTGACCTCAGTCTCCCAGTACAGAGCCATCTGTCTGACCTCAGTCTCCCAGTACAGAGCCATCTGTCTGACCTCAGTCTCCCAGTACAGAGCCATCTGTCTGACCTCAGTCTCCCAGTACAGAGCCATCTGTCTGACCTCAGTCTCCCAGTACAGAGCCATCTGTCTGAGCCTCAGTCTCCCAGTACAGAGCCATCTGTCTGACCTCAGTCTCCCAGTACAGAGCCATCTGTCTGACCTCAGTCTCCCAGTACAGAGCCATCTGTCTGACCTCAGTCTCCCAGTACAGAGCCATCTGTCTGACCTCAGTCTCCCAGTACAGAGCCATCTGTCTGACCTCAGTCTCCCAGTACAGAGCCATCTGTCTGACCTCAGTCTCCCAGTACAGAGCCATCTGTCTGAGCCTCAGTCTCCCAGTACAGAGCCATCTGTCTGACCTCAGTCTCCCAGTACAGAGCCATCTGTCTGACCTCAGTCTCCCAGTACAGAGCCATCTGTCTGACCTCAGTCTCCCAGTACAGAGCCATCTGTCAGTCCTCAGTCTCCCAGTACAGAGCCATCTGTCTGACCTCAGTCTCCCAGTACAGAGCCATCTGTCTGACCTCAGTCTCCCAGTACAGAGCCATCTGTCTGACCTCAGTCTCCCAGTACAGAGCCATCTGTCTGACCTCAGTCTCCCAGTACAGAGCCATCTGTCTGACCTCAGTCTCCCAGTACAGAGCCATCTGTCAGTCCTCAGTCTCCCAGTACAGAGCCATCTGTCTGACCTCAGTCTCCCAGTACAGAGCCATCTGTCTGACCTCAGTCTCCCAGTACAGAGCCATCTGTCAGTCCTCTGTCTCCCAGTACAGAGCCAACTGTCTGACCTCAGTCTCCCAGTACAGAGCCATCTGTCTGAGCCCAGTCTCCCAGTACAGAGCGGTCTGTCTGAGCCTCAGTCTCCCAGTACAGAGCCATCTGTCTGACCTCAATCTCCCAGTACAGAGCCATCTGTCTGACCTCAGTCTCCCAGTACAGAGCCATCTGTCTGACCTCAGTCTCCCAGTACAGAGCCATCTGTCTGACCTCAGTCTCCCAGTACAGAGCCATCTGTCTGACCTCAGTCTCCCAGTACAGAGCCATCTGTCTGACCTCAGTCTCCCAGTACAGAGCCATCTGTCTGACCTCAATCTCCCAGTACAGAGCCATCTGTCTGACCTCAGTCTCCCAGTACAGAGCCATCAGTCTGACCTCAGTCTCCCAGTACAGAGCCATCTGTCTGACCTCAGTCTCCCAGTACAGAGCCATCTGTCTGACCTCAGTCTCCCAGTACAGAGCCATCTGTCTGACCTCAGTCTCCCAGTACAGAGCCATCTGTCTGACCTCAGTCTCCCAGTACAGAGCCATCTGTCTGACCTCAGTCTCCCAGTACAGAGCCATCTGTCTGACCTCAGTCTCCCAGTACAGAGCCATCTGTCAGTCCTCAGTCTCCCAGTACAGAGCCATCTGTCTGACCTCAGTCTCCCAGTACAGAGCCATCTGTCTGACCTCAGTCTCCCAGTACAGAGCCATCTGTCAGTCCTCTGTCTCCCAGTACAGAGCCAACTGTCTGACCTCAGTCTCCCAGTACAGAGCCATCTGTCTGAGCCCAGTCTCCCAGTACAGAGCGGTCTGTCTGAGCCTCAGTCTCCCAGTACAGAGCCATCTGTCTGACCTCAATCTCCCAGTACAGAGCCATCTGTCTGACCTCAGTCTCCCAGTACAGAGCCATCTGTCGGTCTTCAGTCTCCCAGTACAGAGCCATCTGTCTGAGCCTCAGTCTCCCAGTACAGAGCCATCTGTCTGAGCCTCAGTCTCCCAGTACAGAGCCATCTGTCTGACCCCAGTCTCCCAGTACAGAGCTGTCTGACTGACCTCAGTCTCCCAGTACAGAGCTGTCTGTCTGACCTCAGTCTCCCAGTACAGAGCCATCTGTCTGACCTCAGTCTCCCAGTACAGAGCCATCTGTCTGACCTCAGTCTCCCAGTACAGAGCCATCTGTCTGACCTCAGTCACCCAGTACAGAGCCATCTGTCTGACCTCAGTCTCCCAGTACAGAGCCATCTGTCTGACCTCAATCTCCCAGTACAGAGCCATCTGTCTGACCTCAGTCTCCCAGTACAGAGCCATCTGTCTGACCTCAGTCTCCCAGTACAGAGCCATCTGTCTGACCTCAGTCTCCCAGTACAGAGCCATCTGTCTGACCTCACTCTCCCAGTACAGAGCCATCTGTCTGACCTCAGTCTCCCAGTACAGAGCTATCTGTCTGAGCCCAGTCTCCCAGTACAGAGCCATCTGTCTGACCTCAGTCTCCCAGTACAGAGCCATCTAACTGACCTCAGTCTCCCAGTACAGAGCCATCTGTCTGAGCCTCAGTCTCCCAGTACAGAGCCATCTGTCTGACCTCAGTCTCCCAGTACAGAGCCATCTGTCTGATCTCAGTCTCCCAGTACAGAGCCACCTGTCTGACCTCAGTCTCCCAGTACAGAGCCATCTGTCTGAGCCTCAGTCTCCCAGTACAGAGCCATCTGTCTGAGCCTCAGTCTCCCAGTACAGAGCCATCTGTCTGACCCCAGTCTCCCAGTACAGAGCTGTCTGACTGACCTCAGTCTCCCAGTACAGAGCTGTCTGTCTGACCTCAGTCTCCCAGTACAGAGCCATCTGTCTGACCTCAGTCTCCCAGTACAGAGCCATCTGTCTGACCTCAGTCTCCCAGTACAGAGCCATCTGTCTGACCTCAGTCACCCAGTACAGAGCCATCTGTCTGACCTCAGTCTCCCAGTACAGAGCCATCTGTCTGACCTCAATCTCCCAGTACAGAGCCATCTGTCTGACCTCAGTCTCCCAGTACAGAGCCATCTGTCTGACCTCAGTCTCCCAGTACAGAGCCATCTGTCTGACCTCAGTCTCCCAGTACAGAGCCATCTGTCTGACCTCACTCTCCCAGTACAGAGCCATCTGTCTGACCTCAGTCTCCCAGTACAGAGCCATCTGTCTGACCTCACTCTCCCAGTACAGAGCCATCTGTCTGACCTCAGTCTCCCAGTACAGAGCTATCTGTCTGAGCCCAGTCTCCCAGTACAGAGCCATCTGTCTGACCTCAGTCTCCCAGTACAGAGCCATCTAACTGACCTCAGTCTCCCAGTACAGAGCCATCTAACTGACCTCAGTCTCCCAGTACAGAGCCATCTGTCTGACCTCAGTCTCCCAGTACAGAGCCATCTGTCTGATCTCAGTCTCCCAGTACAGAGCCACCTGTCTGACCTCAGTCTCCCA
Organism: Pristiophorus japonicus; assembly: GCF_044704955.1. NCBI lineage: Eukaryota > Metazoa > Chordata > Chondrichthyes > Pristiophoridae > Pristiophorus > Pristiophorus japonicus. The sequence goes on along the minus strand of NC_091990.1, from coordinate 86,640,585 downwards.
GTACAGAGCCATCTGTCTGACCTCAGTCTCCCAGTACAGAGCCATCTGTCTGACCTCAGTCTCCCAGTACAGAGCCATCTGTCTGACCTCAGTCTCCCAGTACAGAGCCATCTGTCTGACCTCAGTCTCCCAGTACAGAGCCATCTGTCTGAGCCTCAGTCTCCCAGTACAGAGCCATCTGTCTGACCTCAGTCTCCCAGTACAGAGCCATCTGTCTGACCTCAGTCTCCCAGTACAGAGCCATCTGTCTGACCTCAGTCTCCCAGTACAGAGCCATCTGTCTGACCTCAGTCTCCCAGTACAGAGCCATCTGTCTGACCTCAGTCTCCCAGTACAGAGCCATCTGTCTGACCTCAGTCTCCCAGTACAGAGCCATCGGTCCGAGCCTCAGTCTCCCAGTACAGAGCCATCTGTCTGACCTCAGTCTCCCAGTACAGAGCCATCTGTCTGACCTCAGTCTCCCAGTACAGAGCCATCTGTCTGACCTCAGTCTCCCAGTACAGAGCCATCTGTCAGTCCTCAGTCTCCCAGTACAGAGCCATCTGTCTGACCTCAGTCTCCCAGTACAGAGCCATCTGTCTGACCTCAGTCTCCCAGTACAGAGCCATCTGTCAGTCCTCAGTCTCCCAGTACAGAGCCAACTGTCTGACCTCAGTCTCCCAGTACAGAGCCATCTGTCTGACCTCAGTCTCCCAGTACAGAGCCATCTGTCGGTCTTCAGTCTCCCAGTACAGAGCCATCTGTCTGAGCCTCAGTCTCCCAGTACAGAGCCATCTGTCTGAGCCTCAGTCTCCCAGTACAGAGCCATCTGTCTGACCCCAGTCTCCCAGTACAGAGCTGTCTGACTGACCTCAGTCTCCCAGTACAGAGCTGTCTGTCTGACCTCAGTCTCCCAGTACAGAGCCATCTGTCTGACCTCAGTCTCCCAGTACAGAGCCATCTGTCTGACCTCAGTCTCCCAGTACAGAGCCATCTGTCTGACCTCAGTCACCCAGTACAGAGCCATCTGTCTGACCTCAGTCTCCCAGTACAAAGCCATCTGTCTGACCTCAATCTCCCAGTACAGAGCCATCTGTCTGACCTCAGTCTCCCAGTACAGAGCCATCTGTCTGACCTCAGTCTCCCAGTACAGAGCCATCTGTCTGACCTCAGTCTCCCAGTACAGAGCCATCTGTCTGACCTCACTCTCCCAGTACAGAGCCATCTGTCTGACCTCAGTCTCCCAGTACAGAGCTATCTGTCTGAGCCCAGTCTCCCAGTACAGAGCCATCTGTCTGACCTCAGTCTCCCAGTACAGAGCCATCTAACTGACCTCAGTCTCCCAGTACAGAGCCATCTGTCTGAGCCTCAGTCTCCCAGTACAGAGCCATCTGTCTGACCTCAGTCTCCCAGTACAGAGCCATCTGTCTGATCTCAGTCTCCCAGTACAGGGCCACCTGTCTGACCTCAGTCTCCCAGTACAGAGCCATCTGTCTGAGCCTCAGTCTCCCAGTACAGAGCCATCTGTCTGAGCCTCAGTCTCCCAGTACAGAGCCATCTGTCTGACCCCAGTCTCCCAGTACAGAGCTGTCTGACTGACCTCAGTCTCCCAGTACAGAGCTGTCTGTCTGACCTCAGTCTCCCAGTACAGAGCCATCTGTCTGACCTCAGTCTCCCAGTACAGAGCCATCTGTCTGACCTCAGTCTCCCAGTACAGAGCCATCTGTCTGACCTCAGTCACCCAGTACAGAGCCATCTGTCTGACCTCAGTCTCCCAGTAGAGAGCCATCTGTCTGACCTCAATCTCCCAGTACAGAGCCATCTGTCTGACCTCAGTCTCCCAGTACAGAGCCATCTGTCTGACCTCAGTCTCCCAGTACAGAGCCATCTGTCTGACCTCAGTCTCCCAGTACAGAGCCATCTGTCTGACCTCACTCTCCCAGTACAGAGCCATCTGTCTGACCTCAGTCTCCCAGTACAGAGCCATCTGTCTGACCTCACTCTCCCAGTACAGAGCCATCTGTCTGACCTCAGTCTCCCAGTACAGAGCTATCTGTCTGAGCCCAGTCTCCCAGTACAGAGCCATCTGTCTGACCTCAGTCTCCCAGTACAGAGCCATCTAACTGACCTCAGTCTCCCAGTACAGAGCCATCTGTCTGAGCCTCAGTCTCCCAGTACAGAGCCATCTGTCTGACCTCAGTCTCCCAGTACAGAGCCATCTGTCTGATCTCAGTCTCCCAGTACAGAGCCACCTGTCTGACCTCAGTCTCCCAGTACAGAGCCATCTGTCTGACCTCAGTCTCCCAGTACAGAGCCATCTGTCTGACCTCAGTCTCCCAGTACAGAGCCATCTGTCTGACCTCAGTCTCCCAGTACAGAGCCATCTGTCTGACCTCAGTCTCCCAGTACAGAGCCATCTAACTGACCTCAGTCTCCCAGTACAGAGCCATCTGTCTGAGCCTCAGTCTCCCAGTACAGAGCCATCTGTCTGACCTCAGTCTCCCAGTACAGAGCCATCTGTCTGATCTCAGTCTCCCAGTACAGAGCTGTCTGACTGACCTCAGTCTCCCAGTACAGAGCTGTCTGTCTGACCTCAGTCTCCCAGTACAGAGCCATCTGTCTGACCTCAGTCTCCCAGTACAGAGCCATCTGTCTGACCTCACTCTCCCAGTACAGAGCCATCTGTCTGACCTCAGTCTCCCAGTACAGAGCCATCTGTCTGACCTCACTCTCCCAGTACAGAGCCATCTGTCTGACCTCAGTCTCCCAGTACAGAGCTATCTGTCTGAGCCCAGTCTCCCAGTACAGAGCCATCTGTCTGACCTCAGTCTCCCAGTACAGAGCCATCTAACTGACCTCAGTCTCCCAGTACAGAGCCATCTAACTGACCTCAGTCTCCCAGTACAGAGCCATCTGTCTGACCTCAGTCTCCCAGTACAGAGCCATCTGTCTGATCTCAGTCTCCCAGTACAGAGCCACCTGTCTGACCTCAGTCTCCCAGTACAGAGCCATCTGTCTGACCTCAGTCTCCCAGTACAGAGCCATCTGTCTGACCTCAGTCTCCCAGTACAGAGCCATCTGTCTGACCTCAGTCTCCCAGTACAGAGCCATCTGTCTGACCTCAGTCTCCCAGTACAGAGCCATCTGTCTGAGCCTCAGTCTCCCAGTACAGAGCCATCTGTCTGACCTCAGTCTCCCAGTACAGAGCCATCTGTCTGACCTCAGTCTCCCAGTACAGAGCCATCTGTCTGACCTCAGTCTCCCAGTACAGAGCCATCTGTCTGACCTCAGTCTCCCAGTACAGAGCCATCTGTCTGACCTCAGTCTCCCAGTACAGAGCCATCTGTCTGACCTCAGTCTCCCAGTACAGAGCCATCGGTCTGAGCCTCAGTCTCCCAGTACAGAGCCATCTGTCTGACCTCAGTCTCCCAGTACAGAGCCATCTGTCTGACCTCAGTCTCCCAGTACAGAGCCATCTGTCTGACCTCAGTCTCCCAGTACAGAGCCATCTGTCAGTCCTCAGTCTCCCAGTACAGAGCCATCTGTCTGACCTCAGTCTCCCAGTACAGAGCCATCTGTCTGACCTCAGTCTCCCAGTACAGAGCCATCTGTCTGACCTCAGTCTCCCAGTACAGAGCCATCTGTCTGACCTCAGTCTCCCAGTACAGAGCCATCTGTCTGACCTCAGTCTCCCAGTACAGAGCCATCTGTCAGTCCTCAGTCTCCCAGTACAGAGCCATCTGTCTGACCTCAGTCTCCCAGTACAGAGCCATCTGTCTGACCTCAGTCTCCCAGTACAGAGCCATCTGTCAGTCCTCAGTCTCCCAGTACAGAGCCAACTGTCTGACCTCAGTCTCCCAGTACAGAGCCATCTGTCTGACCTCAGTCTCCCAGTACAGAGCCATCTGTCGGTCTTCAGTCTCCCAGTACAGAGCCATCTGTCTGAGCCTCAGTCTCCCAGTACAGAGCCATCTGTCTGAGCCTCAGTCTCCCAGTACAGAGCCATCTGTCTGACCCCAGTCTCCCAGTACAGAGCTGTCTGACTGACCTCAGTCTCCCAGTACAGAGCTGTCTGTCTGACCTCAGTCTCCCAGTACAGAGCCATCTGTCTGACCTCAGTCTCCCAGTACAGAGCCATCTGTCTGACCTCAGTCTCCCAGTACAGAGCCATCTGTCTGACCTCAGTCACCCAGTACAGAGCCATCTGTCTGACCTCAGTCTCCCAGTACAGAGCCATCTGTCTGACCTCAATCTCCCAGTACAGAGCCATCTGTCTGACCTCAGTCTCCCAGTACAGAGCCATCTGTCTGACCTCAGTCTCCCAGTACAGAGCCATCTGTCTGACCTCAGTCTCCCAGTACAGAGCCATCTGTCTGACCTCACTCTCCCAGTACAGAGCCATCTGTCTGACCTCAGTCTCCCAGTACAGAGCTATCTGTCTGAGCCCAGTCTCCCAGTACAGAGCCATCTGTCTGACCTCAGTCTCCCAGTACAGAGCCATCTAACTGACCTCAGTCTCCCAGTACAGAGCCATCTGTCTGAGCCTCAGTCTCCCAGTACAGAGCCATCTGTCTGACCTCAGTCTCCCAGTACAGAGCCATCTGTCTGATCTCAGTCTCCCAGTACAGGGCCACCTGTCTGACCTCAGTCTCCCAGTACAGAGCCATCTGTCTGAGCCTCAGTCTCCCAGTACAGAGCCATCTGTCTGAGCCTCAGTCTCCCAGTACAGAGCCATCTGTCTGACCCCAGTCTCCCAGTACAGAGCTGTCTGACTGACCTCAGTCTCCCAGTACAGAGCTGTCTGTCTGACCTCAGTCTCCCAGTACAGAGCCATCTGTCTGACCTCAGTCTCCCAGTACAGAGCCATCTGTCTGACCTCAGTCTCCCAGTACAGAGCCATCTGTCTGACCTCAGTCACCCAGTACAGAGCCATCTGTCTGACCTCATTCTCCCAGTACAGAGCCATCTGTCTGACCTCAATCTCCCAGTACAGAGCCATCTGTCTGACCTCAGTCTCCCAGTACAGAGCCATCTGTCTGACCTCAGTCTCCCAGTACAGAGCCATCTGTCTGACCTCAGTCTCCCAGTACAGAGCCATCTGTCTGACCTCACTCTCCCAGTACAGAGCCATCTGTCTGACCTCAGTCTCCCAGTGCAGAGCCATCTGTCTGACCTCACTCTCCCAGTACAGAGCCATCTGTCTGACCTCAGTCTCCCAGTACAGAGCTATCTGTCTGAGCCCAGTCTCCCAGTACAGAGCCATCTGTCTGACCTCAGTCTCCCAGTACAGAGCCATCTAACTGACCTCAGTCTCCCAGTACAGAGCCATCTGTCTGAGCCTCAGTCTCCCAGTACAGAGCCATCTGTCTGACCTCAGTCTCCCAGTACAGAGCCATCTGTCTGATCTCAGTCTCCCAGTACAGAGCCACCTGTCTGACCTCAGTCTCCCAGTACAGAGCCATCTGTCTGACCTCAGTCTCCCAGTACAGAGCCATCTGTCTGACCTCAGTCTCCCAGTACAGAGCCATCTGTCTGACCTCAGTCTCCCAGTACAGAGCCATCTGTCTGACCTCAGTCTCCCAGTACAGAGCCATCTGTCTGAGCCTCAGTCTCCCATTACAGAGCCATCTGTCTGACCTCAGTCTCCCAGTACAGAGCCATCTGTCTGACCTCAGTCTCCCAGTACAGAGCCATCTGTCTGACCTCAGTCTCCCAGTACAGAGCCATCTGTCTGACCTCAGTCTCCCAGTACAGAGCCATCTGTCTGACCTCAGTCTCCCAGTACAGAGCCATCTGTCTGACCTCAGTCTCCCAGTACAGAGCCATCGGTCTGAGCCTCAGTCTCCCAGAACAGAGCCATCTGTCTGACCTCAGTCTCCCAGTACAGAGCCATCTGTCTGACCTCAGTCTCCCAGTACAGAGCCATCTGTCTGACCTCAGTCTCCCAGTACAGAGCCATCTGTCAGTCCTCAGTCTCCCAGTACAGAGCCATCTGTCTGACCTCAGTCTCCCAGTACAGAGCCATCTGTCTGACCTCAGTCTCCCAGTACAGAGCCATCTGTCTGACCTCAGTCTCCCAGTACAGAGCCATCTGTCTGACCTCAGTCTCCCAGTACAGAGCCATCTGTCTGACCTCAGTCTCCCAGTACAGAGCCATCTGTCAGTCCTCAGTCTCCCAGTACAGAGGCATCTGTCTGACCTCAGTCTCCCAGTACAGAGCCATCTGTCTGACCTCAGTCTCCCAGTACAGAGCCATCTGTCAGTCCTCAGTCTCCCAGTACAGAGCCAACTGTCTGACCTCAGTCTCCCAGTACAGAGCCATCTGTCTGAGCCCAGTCTCCCAGTACAGAGCCGTCTGTCTGAGCCTCAGTCTCCCAGTACAGAGCCATCTGTCTGACCTCAATCTCCCAGTACAGAGCCATCTGTCTGACCTCAGTCTCCCAGTACAGAGCCATCTGTCTGACCTCAGTCTCCCAGTACAGAGCCATCTGTCTGACCTCAGTCTCCCAGTACAGAGCCATCTGTCTGACCTCAGTCTCCCAGTACAGAGCCATCTGTCTGACCTCAGTCTCCCAGTACAGAGCCATCTGTCTGACCTCAGTCTCCCAGTACAGAGCCATCTGTCTGACCTCAGTCTCCCAGTACAGAGCCATCTGTCTGACCTCAGTCTCCCAGTACAGAGCCATCAGTCTGACCTCTGTCTCCCAGTACAGAGCCATCTGTCTGACCTCAGTCTCCCAGTACAGAGCCATCTGTCTGACCTCAGTCTCCCAGTACAGAGCCATCTGTCTGACCTCAGTCTCCCAGTACAGAGCCATCTGTCAGTCCTCAGTCTCCCAGTACAGAGCCATCTGTCTGACCTCAGTCTCCCAGTACAGAGCCATCTGTCTGACCTCAGTCTCCCAGTACAGAGCCATCTGTCAGTCCTCTGTCTCCCAGTACAGAGCCAACTGTCTGACCTCAGTCTCCCAGTACAGAGCCATCTGTCTGAGCCCAGTCTCCCAGTACAGAGCGGTCTGTCTGAGCCTCAGTCTCCCAGTACAGAGCCATCTGTCTGACCTCAATCTCCCAGTACAGAGCCATCTGTCTGACCTCAGTCTCCCAGTACAGAGCCATCTGCCTGACCTCAGTCTCCCAGTACAGAGCCATCTGTCTGACCTCAGTCTCCCAGTACAGAGCCATCTGTCTGACCTCAGTCTCCCAGTACAGAGCCATCTGTCAGTCCTCAGTCTCCCAGTACAGAGCCATCTGTCTGACCTCAGTCTCCCAGTACAGAGCCATCTGTCTGACCTCAGTCTCCCAGTACAGAGCCATCTGTCAGTCCTCTGTCTCCCAGTACAGAGCCAACTGTCTGACCTCAGTCTCCCAGTACAGAGCCATCTGTCTGAGCCCAGTCTCCCAGTACAGAGCGGTCTGTCTGAGCCTCAGTCTCCCAGTACAGAGCCATCTGTCTGACCTCAATCTCCCAGTACAGAGCCATCTGTCTGACCTCAGTCTCCCAGTACAGAGCCATCTGTCTGACCTCAGTCTCCCAGTACAGAGCCATCTGTCTGATCTCAGTCTCCCAGTACAGAGCCATCTGTCTGACCTCAGTCTCCCAGTACAGAGCCATCTGTCTGACCTCAGTCTCCCAGTACAGAGCCACCTGTCTGACCTCAGTCACCCAGTACAGAGCCATCTGTCTGACCTCAGTCACCCAGTACAGAGCCATCTGTCTGACCTCAGTCTCCCAGTGCAGAGCAGTCTGTCTGACCCCAGTCTCCCAGTACAGAGTGGTCTGACTGACCTCAGTCTCCCAGTACAGAGCTGTCTGACTGACCTCAGTCTCCCAGTACAGAGCCATCTGTCTGACCCCAGTCTCCCAGTACAGAGCTGTCTGACTGACCTCAGTCTCCCAGTACAGAGCTGTCTGACTGACCTCAGTCTCCCAGTACAGAGCTGTCTGACTGACCTCAGTCTCCCAGTACAGAGCTGTCTGTCTGACCTCAGTCTCCCAGTACAGAGTGGTCTGACTGACCTCAGTCTCCCAGTACAGAGCTGTCTGACTGACCTCAGTCTCCCAGTACAGAGCCACCTGTCTGACTGACCTCAGTCTCCCAGTACAGAGCCATCTGTCGGTCTTCAGTCTCCCAGTACAGAGCCATCTGTCTGAGCCTCAGTCTCCCAGTACAGAGCCATCTGTCTGAGCCTCAGTCTCCCAGTACAGAGCCATCTGTCTGACCCCAGTCTCCCAGTACAGAGCTGTCTGACTGACCTCAGTCTCCCAGTACAGAGCTGTCTGTCTGACCTCAGTCTCCCAGTACAGAGCCATCTGTCTGACCTCAGTCTCCCAGTACAGAGCCATCTGTCTGACCTCAGTCTCCCAGTACAGAGCCATTTGTCAGTCCTCAGTCTCCCAGTACAGAGCCATCTGTCTGACCTCAGTCTCCCAGTACAGAGCCATCTGTCTGACCTCAGTCTCCCAGTACAGAGCCATCTGTCAGTCCTCTGTCTCCCAGTACAGAGCCAACTGTCTGACCTCAGTCTCCCAGTACAGAGCCATCTGTCTGAGCCCAGTCTCCCAGTACAGAGCGGTCTGTCTGAGCCTCAGTCTCCCAGTACAGAGCCATCTGTCTGACCTCAGTCTCCCAGTACAGAGCCACCTGTCTGACCTCAGTCACCCAGTACAGAGCCATCTGTCTGACCTCAGTCACCCAGTACAGAGCCATCTGTCTGACCTCAGTCTCCCAGTGCAGAGCAGTCTGTCTGACCCCAGTCTCCCAGTACAGAGTGGTCTGACTGACCTCAGTCTCCCAGTACAGAGCTGTCTGACTGACCTCAGTCTCCCAGTACAGAGCCATCTGTCTGACCCCAGTCTCCCAGTACAGAGCTGTCTGACTGACCTCAGTCTCCCAGTACAGAGCTGTCTGACTGACCTCAGTCTCCCAGTACAGAGCTGTCTGACTGACCTCAGTCTCCCAGTACAGAGCTGTCTGTCTGACCTCAGTCTCCCAGTACAGAGTGGTCTGACTGACCTCAGTCTCCCAGTACAGAGCTGTCTGACTGACCTCAGTCTCCCAGTACAGAGCCACCTGTCTGACTGACCTCAGTCTCCCAGTACAGAGCCATCTGTCGGTCTTCAGTCTCCCAGTACAGAGCCATCTGTCTGACCTCAGTCTCCCAGTACAGAGCTATCTGTCTGAGCCTCAGTCTCCCAGTACAGAGCCATCTGTCTGACCCCAGTCTCCCAGTACAGAGCTGTCTGACTGACCTCAGTCTCCCAGTACAGAGCCATCTGTCAGTCCTCAGTCTCCCAGTACAGAGCCATCTGTCTGACCTCAGTCTCCCAGTACAGAGCCATCTGTCTGACCTCAGTCTCCCAGTACAGAGCCATCTGTCTGACCTCAGTCTCCCAGTACAGAGCCATCTGTCTGACCTCAGTCTCCCAGTACAGAGCCATCTGTCTGACCTCAGTCTCCCAGTACAGAGCCATCTGTCTGACCTCAGTCTCCCAGTACAGAGCCATCTGTCTGACCTCAGTCTCCCAGTACAGAGCCATCTGTCTGAGCCTCAGTCTCCCAGTACAGAGCCATCTGTCTGACCTCAGTCTCCCAGTACAGAGCCATCTGTCTGACCTCAGTCTCCCAGTACAGAGCCATCTGTCTGACCTCAGTCTCCCAGTACAGAGCCATCTGTCTGACCTCAGTCTCCCAGTACAGAGCCATCTGTCTGACCTCAGTCTCCCAGTACAGAGCCATCTGTCTGACCTCAGTCTCCCAGTACAGAGCCATCTGTCTGAGCCTCAGTCTCCCAGTACAGAGCCATCTGTCTGACCTCAGTCTCCCAGTACAGAGCCATCTGTCTGACCTCAGTCTCCCAGTACAGAGCCATCTGTCTGACCTCAGTCTCCCAGTACAGAGCCATCTGTCAGTCCTCAGTCTCCCAGTACAGAGCCATCTGTCTGACCTCAGTCTCCCAGTACAGAGCCATCTGTCTGACCTCAGTCTCCCAGTACAGAGCCATCTGTCTGACCTCAGTCTCCCAGTACAGAGCCATCTGTCTGACCTCAGTCTCCCAGTACAGAGCCATCTGTCTGACCTCAGTCTCCCAGTACAGAGCCATCTGTCAGTCCTCAGTCTCCCAGTACAGAGCCATCTGTCTGACCTCAGTCTCCCAGTACAGAGCCATTTGTCTGACCTCAGTCTCCCAGTACAGAGCCATCTGTCAGTCCTCAGTCTCCCAGTACAGAGCCAACTGTCTGACCTCAGTCTCCCAGTACAGAGCCATCTGTCTGAGCCCAGTCTCCCAGTACAGAGCGGTCTGTCTGAGCCTCAGTCTCCCAGTACAGAGCCATCTGTCTGACCTCAATCTCCCAGTACAGAGCCATCTGTCTGACCTCAGTCTCCCAGTACAGAGCCATCTGTCTGACCTCAGTCTCCCAGTACAGAGCCATCTGTCTGACCTCAGTCTCCCAGTACAGAGCCATCTGTCTGACCTCAGTCTCCCAGTACAGAGCCATCTGTCTGACCTCAATCTCCCAGTACAGAGCCATCTGTCTGACCTCAGTCTCCCAGTACAGAGCCATCTGTCTGACCTCAGTCTCCCAGTACAGAGCCATCAGTCTGACCTCTGTCTCCCAGTACAGAGCCATCTGTCTGACCTCAGTCTCCCAGTACAGAGCCATCTGTCTGACCTCAGTCTCCCAGTACAGAGCCATCTGTCTGACCTCAGTCTCCCAGTACAGAGCCATCTGTCTGAGCCTCAGTCTCCCAGTACAGAGCCATCTGTCTGACCTCAGTCTCCCAGTACAGAGCCATCTGTCTGACCTCAGTCTCCCAGTACAGAGCCATCTGTCTGACCTCAGTCTCCCAGTACAGAGCCATCTGTCAGTCCTCAGTCTCCCAGTACAGAGCCATCTGTCTGACCTCAGTCTCCCAGTACAGAGCCATCTGTCTGACCTCAGTCTCCCAGTACAGAGCCATCTGTCAGTCCTCAGTCTCCCAGTACAGAGCCAACTGTCTGACCTCAGTCTCCCAGTACAGAGCCATCTGTCTGACCTCAGTCTCCCAGTACAGAGCCATCTGTCTGACCTCAGTCTCCCAGTACAGAGCCATCTGTCTGAGCCTCAGTCTCCCAGTACAGAGCCATCTGTCTGACCTCAGTCTCCCAGTACAGAGCCATCTGTCTGACCTCAGTCTCCCAGTACAGAGCCATCTGTCTGACCTCAGTCTCCCAGTACAGAGCCATCTGTCAGTCCTCAGTCTCCCAGTACAGAGCCATCTGTCTGACCTCAGTCTCCCAGTACAGAGCCATCTGTCTGACCTCAGTCTCCCAGTACAGAGCCATCTGTCAGTCCTCAGTCTCCCAGTACAGAGCCAACTGTCTGACCTCAGTCTCCCAGTACAGAGCCATCTGTCTGAGCCCAGTCTCCCAGTACAGAGCGGTCTGTCTGAGCCTCAGTCTCCCAGTACAGAGCCATCTGTCTGACCTCAATCTCCCAGTACAGAGCCATCTGTCTGACCTCAGTCTCCCAGTACAGAGCCATCTGTCTGACCTCAGTCTCCCAGTACAGAGCCATCTGTCTGACCTCAGTCTCCCAGTACAGAGCCATCTGTCTGACCTCAGTCTCCCAGTACAGAGCCATCTGTCTGACCTCAATCTCCCAGTACAGAGCCATCTGTCTGACCTCAGTCTCCCAGTACAGAGCCATCTGTCTGACCTCAGTCTCCCAGTACAGAGCCATCTGTCAGTCCTCAGTCTCCCAGTACAGAGCCATCTGTCTGACCTCAATCTCCCAGTACAGAGCCATCTGTCTGACCTCAGTCTCCCAGTACAGAGCCATCTGTCAGTCCTCAGTCTCCCAGTACAGAGCAACTGTCTGACCTCAGTCTCCCAGTACAGAGCCATCTGTCTGAGCCCAGTCTCCCAGTACAGAGCGGTCTGTCTGAGCCTCAGTCTCCCAGTACAGAGCCATCTGTCTGACCTCAATCTCCCAGTACAGAGCCATCTGTCTGACCTCAGTCTCCCAGTACAGAGCCATCTGTCTGACCTCAGTCTCCCAGTACAGAGCCATCTGTCTGACCTCAGTCTCCCAGTACAGAGCCATCTGTCTGACCTCAATCTCCCAGTACAGAGCCATCTGTCTGACCTCAGTCTCCCAGTACAGAGCTGTCTGACTGACCTCAGTCTCCCAGTACAGAGCTGTCTGTCTGACCTCAGTCTCCCAGTACAGAGCTGTCTGACTGACCTCAGTCTCCCAGTACAGAGCTGTCTGTCTGACCTCAGTCTCCCAGTACAGAGTGGTCTGTCTGACCTCAGTCTCCCAGTACAGAGCGGTCTGTCTGAGCCTCAGTCTCCCAGTACAGAGCCATCTGTCTGACCTCAATCTCCCAGTACAGAGCCATCTGTCTGACCTCAGTCTCCCAGTACAGAGCCATCTGTCTGACCTCAGTCTCCCAGTACAGAGCCATCTGTCTGACCTCAGTCTCCCAGTACAGAGCCATCTGTCTGACCTCAGTCTCCCAGTACAGAGCCATCTGTCTGACCTCAGTCTCCCAGTACAGAGCCACCTGTCTGACCTCAATCTCCCAGTACAGAGCCATCTGTCTGTCCTCAATCTCCCAGTACAGAGCCATCTGTCTGACCTCAGTCTCCCAGTACAGAGCCATCTGTCTGACCTCAATCTCCCAGTACAGAACCGTCTGTCTGAGCCCAGTCTCCCAGTACAGAGTCATCTGTCTGACCTCAGTCACCCAGTACAGAGCCATCTGTCTGACCTCAGTCACCCAGTACAGAGCCATCTGTCTGACCTCAGTCTCCCAGTGCAGAGCAGTCTGTCTGACCCCAGTCTCCCAGTACAGAGTGGTCTGACTGACCTCAGTCTCCCAGTACAGAGCTGTCTGACTGACCTCAGTCTCCCAGTACAGAGCCATCTGTCTGACCCCAGTCTCCCAGTACAGAGCTGTCTGACTGACCTCAGTCTCCCAGTACAGAGCTGTCTGACTGACCTCAGTCTCCCAGTACAGAGCTGTCTGACTGACCTCAGTCTCCCAGTACAGAGCTGTCTGTCTGACCTCAGTCTCCCAGTACAGAGTGGTCTGACTGACCTCAGTCTCCCAGTACAGAGCTGTCTGACTGACCTCAGTCTCCCAGTACAGAGCCACCTGTCTGACTGACCTCAGTCTCCCAGTACAGAGCCATCTGTCGGTCTTCAGTCTCCCAGTACAGAGCCATCTGTCTGAGCCTCAGTCTCCCAGTACAGAGCCATCTGTCTGAGCCTCAGTCTCCCAGTACAGAGCCATCTGTCTGACCCCAGTCTCCCAGTACAGAGCTGTCTGACTGACCTCAGTCTCCCAGTACAGAGCTGTCTGTCTGACCTCAGTCTCCCAGTACAGAGCCATCTGTCTGACCTCAGTCTCCCAGTACAGAGCCATCTGTCTGACCTCAGTCTCCCAGTACAGAGCCATCTGTCTGACCTCAGTCACCCAGTACAGAGCCATCTGTCTGACCTCAGTCTCCCAGTACAGAGCCATCTGTCTGACCTCAATCTCCCAGTACAGAGCCATCTGTCTGACCTCAGTCTCCCAGTACAGAGCCATCTGTCTGACCTCAGTCTCCCAGTACAGAGCAATCTGTCTGACCTCAGTCTCCCAGTACAGAGCCATCTGTCTGACCTCAATCTCCCAGTACAGAGCCATCTGTCAGACCTCAGTCTCCCAGTACAGAGCTGTCTGACTGACCTCAGTCTCCCAGTACAGAGCTGTCTGTCTGACCTCAGTCTCCCAGTACAGAGCTGTCTGACTGACCTCAGTCTCCCAGTACAGAGCTGTCTGTCTGACCTCAGTCTCCCAGTACAGAGTGGTCTGTCTGACCTCAGTCTCCCAGTACAGAGTGGTCTGTCTCACCTCAGTCTCCCAGTACAGAGCTGTCTGTCTGACCTCAGTCTCCCAGTACAGAGCCATCTGTCTGAGCCCAGTCTCCCAGTACAGAGCGGTCTGTCTGAGCCTCAGTCTCCCAGTACAGAGCCATCTGTCTGACCTCAATCTCCCAGTACAGAGCCATCTGTCTGACCTCAGTCTCCCAGTACAGAGCCATCTGTCTGACCTCAGTCTCCCAGTACAGAGCCATCTGTCTGACCTCAGTCTCCCAGTACAGAGCCATCTGTCTGACCTCAGTCTCCCAGTACAGAGCCATCTGTCTGACCTCAGTCTCCCAGTACAGAGCCACCTGTCTGACCTCAATCTCCCAGTACAGAGCCATCTGTCTGACCTCAGTCTCCCAGTACAGAGCCATCTGTCTGACCTCAGTCTCCCAGTACAGAGCCATCTGTCTGACCTCATTCTCCCAGTACAGAACCGTCTGTCTGAGCCCAGTCTCCCAGTACAGAGTCATCTGTCTGACCTCAGTCACCCAGTACAGAGCCATCTGTCTGACCTCAGTCACCCAGTACAGAGCCATCTGTCTGACCTCAGTCTCCCAGTGCAGAGCAGTCTGTCTGACCCCAGTCTCCCAGTACAGAGTGGTCTGACTGACCTCAGTCTCCCAGTACAGAGCTGTCTGACTGACCTCAGTCTCCCAGTACAGAGCCATCTGTCTGACCCCAGTCTCCCAGTACAGAGCTGTCTGACTGACCTCAGTCTCCCAGTACAGAGCTGTCTGACTGACCTCAGTCTCCCAGTACAGAGCTGTCTGACTGACCTCAGTCTCCCAGTACAGAGCTGTCTGTCTGACCTCAGTCTCCCAGTACAGAGTGGTCTGACTGACCTCAGTCTCCCAGTACAGAGCTGTCTGACTGACCTCAGTCTCCCAGTACAGAGCCACCTGTCTGACTGACCTCAGTCTCCCAGTACAGAGCCATCTGTCGGTCTTCAGTCTCCCAGTACAGAGCCATCTGTCTGAGCCTCAGTCTCCCAGTACAGAGCCATCTGTCTGAGCCTCAGTCTCCCAGTACAGAGCCATCTGTCTGACCCCAGTCTCCCAGTACAGAGCTGTCTGACTGACCTCAGTCTCCCTGTACAGAGCTGTCTGTCTGACCTCAGTCTCCCAGTACAGAGTGGTCTGTCTGACCTCAGTCTCCCAGTACAGAGTGGTCTGTCTCACCTCAGTCTCCCAGTACAGAGCTGTCTGTCTGACCTCAGTCTCCCAGTACAGAGCTGTCTGTCTGACCTCAGTCTCCCAGTACAGAGCTGTCTGTCTGACCTCAGTCTCCCAGTAGAGAGCTGTCTGTCTGACCTCAGTCTCCCAGTACAGAACTGTCTGTCTGACCCCAGTCTCCCAGTACAGAGCTGTCTGTCTGACCTCAGTCTCCCAGTACAGAGCGATCTGTCTGAGCCCAGTCTCCCAGTACGGAGCAGTCTGGAACATAGGAACAGGATTAGGCTATTCATTCCCTTGACCCTGTTACGCCATTCAATGAGATCATGGCTGATCTGCGACCGGACTCTATATACACGCCCTTGGCCCATATACCTTAATACCTTTGGTTAACAAAAAGCTATCAATCTCAGATTTAAAATTAACAATTGATCTAGCATCAATTGCTGTTTGCGGAAGATAATTACAAACTTCTCGCACCCTTTGTGTGTAGAAGTGTTTCCTAATTTCATTCCTGAAAGGTCTGGCTCTCATTTTTAGACTATGGCCCCCCCCATGTCCTTGACTCCCCAACCAGTGGAAATAATTTCTCTCTATCTACTCTACCTACCCCTTAATATCCTGAAAACTTTGATCAGGTCACCCCTTAACCTTCTAAATTCCAGGGGATACAATCCAAATTTGTGTAATTTCTCCTTGGAACTTAGCCCTTGAAGTCCGGGTATCATTCTGGTAAACCTACGCTGCACACCCTCCCTAACGTGTGGGGCCCAGAACTGCTCACAGTGCTCCAGGTCTGGTCTAACCAGGGCTTTGTATATCTGCAGCATAACTTCTACCCCCTTGTATTCTAGTCCATTCGCCTTTTTGATTATTTTCTGTATCTGTTCATGACATTTTAATGATCTATGTACTTATTTAGACCTCCACTGTTTTTAGCTCTTCACCATTTAGGTCCAGAGTGGATGACCTCACATTTGCTTATATTGAAATTGATTTTCCACAGTTTTGCCCATTCACTTAATCTGTCAATATCCCTTTGTAATTTTATGCTTTCATCTACACTGCCCACAATGCCGCCTATCTTTGTGTCATCAACAAATTTGGATATATAACTTTCTATGCCATCATCTAAGTCATTAATAAATACTGTTGAGGTCCCAAGAAAGATCCCTGCGGGACACCACTAGTCACATCCTACCAATTTGAGTACTTACCCATTATCCCTACTCTCTGTCTCCTGCCGCTCAGCTAATTTCCAAACCAAATCAATAATTTGCCCTCAATTCCGTAGGCTTCGACCTTAGATTGCAATCTCTTATTGAGGACTTTATCAAATGCCTTCTGGAAGTCCAAGTAAATAACATCCATAGACATTCCTCTGCTCACTACTTTAGTCACTTCTTCAAAAAATTATATCAGGTTTGCCAGGCATGACCTACCTTTCACAAATCCATGCTGGCTCTCTCTGATCAACTGAAAATTTTCACGGTGTTCAGTCACAATATCATTAATTATAGACTCTAGTAATGTCTCGACAACAGATATTAGGCTAATTGGTCTATAATGTCCTGTTTTCCCTTTCTCTATTCTTATATAGCAGATTTTCCCATCTAAAAGAATGGTTCCTGAATCAAGAGAACGTTGGAAGATTAGAGTTAAAGCATCTGCACTATGTTCACTTACTTCCTTTAAATCCCTGGGATTGAGACCATCTGGCTTCAGTCTCCAGGGAGCAGGCTATCTTAGATCTGGTACTGTGTAATGAGACAGGATTAATAAATGATCTCCTACTAAAGGATCCTCGAGGAATGAGTGACCATAACATGGTTGAATTTCAAATTCAGTTGGAGGTTGAGAAAGTTGGATCTCAAACTAGTGTCCGAAGCTAAAATAAAGGAGACGACAAAGGTATGAAGGCAGAGTTGGCCAAAGTGGACTGGGAAAATAGATTAAAGTGTGGGATGATTGATGAGCTGTAGCAGGCATTTAAGGAAATATTTCATTACTCGCAACAAAAATATATCCCAATGAGAAAGAAAGGCGAAGAGAAGGGTCCACAGCCAGCTAGGGAATGGAAGACCAGCAGGAAGAGCAGTGCAAGGAAGGTAGTGCAGGGGTCCCCTGCGGTCATACCCCTGCAAAACAGATACACCGCTTTGAGTACTGTTGAGGGGGATGACTCATCAGGGGAGGGCAGCAGCAGCCAAGTTCATGGCACCATGGCTAGCTCTGTTGCACAGGAGGGCAGGAAAAAGAGTGGGAGAGCGATAGTGATAAGGGATTCAATTGTAAGGGGAATAGATAGGTGTTTCTGCGGCCACAACCGAGACTCCAGGATGGTATGTTGCCTTCCTGGTGCAAGGGTCAAGGATGTCTCGGAGCGGGAGCAGGACATCCTGAAAAGGGATGGTGAACAGCCAGTTGTCGTGGTGCACATTGGTACCAACGATATAGGTATAAAAAAGGGATGAGGTCCTACGAGACGAATTTAAGGAGCTAGGAGTTAAATTAAAAAGTAGGACTTCAAAAGTAGTAATCTCGGGATTGCTACCAGTGCCACGTGCTAGTCAGAGTAGGAATCGCAGGATAACGCAGATGAATACATGGCTTGAGCAGTGGTGCAGCAGGGAGGGATTCAAATTCCTGGGGCATTGAAACCGGTTCTGGGGGAGGTGGGACCAGTACAAACCGGACGGTCTGCACCTAGGCAGGACCGGAACCAATGTCCGAAGGGGAGTGTTTGCTAGTGCTGTTGGGGAGGAGTTAAACTAATATGGCAGGGGGATAGGAACCAATGCAGGGAGACGGAGGGAAACAAAATGGAGACAGAAGCAAAAGACAGAAAGAAGATGAGTAAAAGTGGAGGGCAGAGAAACCCAAGGCAAAAAACAAAAAGGGCCACTGTCCAGCAAAATTCTAAAGGGTTAAAGTGTAATAAAAAGGCAAGCCTGAAAGCTCGGTGCCTCAAGGCGAGGAGTATTCGGAACCCAGGAGAGGGCTCTGAGCTAGTTAGAGTGGGCGAGAGCTCAGATGAACAGGATCCCAAGAAAGAATGCCAAAGGCAGGAGGCAACAGAGCAGAGTAAAGGGACAATATGTATGAATATAAAGGGGCTGCAGGAGGGGTCAAAACTAAAAATCATGGTTTAAAAACTAGTATTAAAACACTCTACCTAAACGCATGCAGCATTCGAAACAAAGTAAATGAATTGACGGCATAAATCATTACAAATGGGCATGATTTGGTGGCCATTACAGAAACGTGGTTGCAGGGTGGCCAAGACTAGGAATTAAACATACTGGGGTATCTGACAATTCAGAAAGATAGACAAGAAGTGAAAGGAGGTGGGGTAGCTCTGTTAATAAAGGATCATATCAGGGCAGTTGTGAGAGATGATATTGGCTCTAATGAACAAAATGTTGAATCATTGTGGGTGGAGATTAGAGATAGTAAGAGGAAAAAGTCACTGGTGGGTGTAGTTTATAGGCCCCCAAATAATAACTTCACGGTGGGGTGGGCAATAATCAAGGGAATAATGGAGGCATGTGAAAAAGGAACGTCAGTAATCATGGGGGATTTTAACCTACATATCGATTGGTCAAATCAAATCGCACGGGATAGCCTGGAGGAGGAATTCATAGAATGCATACGGAATTGTTTCTTAGAACAGTATGTTACAGAACTGACAAGGGAGCAAGCTATCTTAGATCTGGCCCTGTGTAATGCGACAGGAATAATAAACGATCTCCCAGTAAAAGATCCTCTCGGAATGAGTGATCACATATGGTTGAATTTCTAATACAAATTGAGGGTGAGGAAGTAGCGTCTCAAACGAGCGTACTATGCTTAAACAAAGGGGACTACAATGGGATGAGGGCAGAGTTGGCTAAAGTAGACTGGGAACACAGATAAACGGTGGCACAATTGAGGAACAGTGGAGGACTTTTAAGGAGCTCTTTCATAGTGCTCAACAAAAATATATTCCAATGAAAAAGAAGGGCGGTAAGAGAAGGGATAACCAGCTGTGGATAACCAAGGAAATAAAGGAGAGTATCAAATTAAAAACCAATGCATATAAGGTGGCCAAGGTTAGTGGGAAACTAGAAGATTGGGAAAATTTTAAACGACAGCAAAGAATGACTAAAAAAGCAATAAAGAAAGGAAAGATAGATTACGAAAGTAAACTTGCTCAAAACATAAAAACAGATAGTAAAAGCTTTTACCGATATATAAAACGGAAAAGAGTGACTAAAGTAAATGTTGGTCCCTTAGAAGATGAGAAAGGGGATTTAATAATCGGAAATGTGGAAATGGCTGAGAACTTAAACAATTATTTTGCTTCGGTCTTCACAGTGGAAGACACAAAAACCATGCCAAAAATTGCTGGTCACGGGAATGTGGGAAGGGAGGATCTTGAGACAATCACTATCACTAGGGAGGTAGTGCTGGACAGGCTAATGGGACTCAAGGTAGACAAGTCCCCTGGTCCTGATGAAATGCATCCCAGGGTATTAAAAGAGATGGCGGAAGTTATAGCAGATGCATTTGTTATAATCTACCAAAATTCTCTGGACTCTGGGGAGGTACCAGCGGATTGGAAAGCAGCTAATGTAGCGCTTCTGTTTAAAAAAGGGGGCAGACAAAAGGCAGGTAACTATAGGCCGATTAGTTTAACATCTGTAGTGGGGAAAATGCTTGAAACTATCATTAAGGAAGAAATAGCGGGACATCTCAATAGGAATAGTGCAATCAAGCAGACACAACATGGATTCATGAAGGGGAAATCATGTTTAACTAATTTACTGGAATTCTTTGAGGATATAACGAGCATGGTGGATAGAGGTGTACCGATGGATGTGGTGTATTTAGATTTCCAAAAGGCATTCGATAAGATGCCACACAAAAGGTTACTGCAGAAGATAAAGGTACAGGGAGTCAGAGGAAATGTATTAGCATTGATCGAGAATTGGCTGGCTAACAGAAAGCAGAGAGTCGGGATAAATGGGTCCTTTTCGGGTTGGAAATCGGTGGTTAGTGGTGTGCCACAGGGATCGGTGCTGGGACCACAACTGTTTACAATATACATAGATGACCTGGAAGAGGGGACAGAGTGTAGTGTGACAAAATTTGCAGATGACACAAAGATTAGTGGGAAAGCTGGTTGTGTAGAGGACACAGAGAGACTGCAAAGAGATTTAGATAGGTTAAGCGAATGGGCTAAGGTTTGGCAGATGGAATACAATGTCGGAAAATGTGAGGTCATCCACCTTGGAAAAAAAAACAGAAAAAGGGAATATTATTTGAATGGGGAGAAATTACAACATGCTGCGGTGCAGAGGGACCTGGGGGTTCTTGTGCATGAATCCCAAAAAGTTAGTTTGCAGGTGCAGCAGGTAATCAGGAAGGCGAATGGAATGTTGGCCTTCATTGCGAGAGGGATAGAGTACAAAAGCAGGGAGGTCCTGCTGCAACTGTACAGGGTATTGGTGAGGCCGCACCTGGAGTACTGCATGCAGTTTTGGTCACCTTACTTAAGGAAGGATATACTAGCCTTGGAGGGGGTACAGAGATGATTCACTGGGCTGATTCCGGAGATGAGGGGATTACCTTATGATGATAGATTGAGTAGACTGGGTCTTTACTCGTTGGAGTTCAGAAGGATGAGGTGTGATCTTATAGAAACATTTAAAATAATGAAAGGGATAGACAAGATAGAGGCAGAGAGGTTGTTTCCACTGGTCGGGGAGACTAGAACTAGGGGGCACAGCCTCAAAATACGGGGGGGCCAATTTAAAACCGAGTTGAGAAGGAATTTCTTCTCCCAGAGAGTTGTGAATCTGTGGAATTCTCTGCCCAAGGAAGCAGTTGAGGCGAGCTCATTGAATGTATTCAAATCACAGATAGATAGATTTTTAACCAATAAAGGAATCAAGGGTTATGGGGAGCGGGTGGGTAAGTGGAGCTGAGTCCACGGCCAGATCAGCCATGATCTTGTTGAATGGCGGAGCAGGCTCGAGGGGCTAGATGGCCTACTCCTGTTCCTAATTCTTAATTTCTTATGTTCTTATAACCATCCATGGCGAACTAAGGAAATAAGGGATGGCATCAAATTGAAAACAAGGGCATTTAAATGTGGCCAAGTCTAGTGGGAGGCCAGAGGATTGGGAAACTTTTAAAGTCAGCAAAGAACGACTAAAAAAATAATAAAGTGGGAAGATCGATTATGAAAGTAAACTAGCACAAAATATAAAAACAGATAGTAAGAGTTTCTACAGGTATATAAAGAGGAAAAGAGTGGCTGAAGTAAATGTTGGTCCCCTAGAGGATGAGACCGGGGAATTAATAATGGGGAACAGGGAAATGGCAGAGATGTTGAACAAATATTTTGTATCAGTCTTCACGGTAGAAGCCACTAAAAGCATCCCAATAGTGGATAATCAAGGGGCTATCGGGAGGGAGGAACTTAATATAATCACTGTCATGTATTGAACCAGCATTGTAATCCATGTATAAACTGACCTAAGTTGTACACTGTGAGAACACTGACCACTAGGTGGGAGACACTCCTAACCTGGACCTTCACGTATAAAAGGGGAAGCTCCACCCACCTTCATCACTTGAGTGCTAAGGAATAAAGGACAGGTCACAGACTGACTTTCTCTCAAGCATGGGCCTCGTGTGCATTTATACTATGTAGTAAGGACGTATCAGTGGCGACAAGAAACTGGGATTTAAACCACGCGAGCATGGCTACTAGCAGAACAGACGAGAGATATTGTGTTAAGGAATGGTTGGGACAGAGATTCAACATTGTTAAAGCAGCACACAGTTCTCCAGGCAGACAAGGGCAGTCAGGCATGCCCCAACATGTAGTCGAACCCAGAGAGGGAGTTCGACAGACAATGGCAAGCTGAACAGCGATTCACGCCATTGCAAGGGACAATGCGGCCAGTAATAGGGCCATCAACACCTGTTAATGGTGCACTCAAGGACAATAACAGGGGCAGTCAGGGACGAACGACTGGCAAGGGACCTTTTGTTTCAAACCGCAACTCATGCTGCAGGCATGGAAGCATACATTCAGCCGGAGTTTGCAGAGATGAGCAAAATACTTGCAGAAATTGCAGAAATGGACACTGGGGGAAATCGCTGGAAGCTGATGTTCAGTGAGTTCATGTGGAGCACGTATACAGTTCATACACCAGGACGCCACCGATAATGATGAAAGTTCTCCTCAATGGCATCCCAGTATCAATGGAGTTAGACACGGGTGCCAGCCAGTCCCTGATGGGTATCAAACAGTTCGAAAAGTTGTGGGCATCCAAGGCCAGGAGGCCAAAATTATCGCCGATTGACGCACAGCTACGGACTTACACAAAGCAGATCATTCCGGTGCTAGGCAGCGCCACGGTAGTCGTGCCCCACAAAGGTTCGGAGAACAGGTTGCCACTCTGGATTGTCCCAGGGGATGGTCCAACACTACTGGGGAGGAGTTGGCTTGCTGTCATGAACTGGAAATGGGGCGATGTCAATGCAATTTCCTCTGTGGAGCGAGTATCATGCTCACAGGTCCTGGACAAATTTGACTCATTATTTCAACCCGGCATTGGCACTTTCATGGGGGCCAAGGTAGTGATTCAAATAAACCCGGACGCCAGACCAGTACACCACAAGGCCAGAGCGGTGCCGTACGTGATGCGGGAAAAGATAGAAGGCGAATTGGACCGCCTGTTGAGGGAAGGCATCATCTCGCCAGTCAAATTCAGTGACTGGGCGAGCCCGATTGTGCCGGTGCTCAAGGCGGATGGGTTGGTCAGGATATGTGGCGATTACAAGGCCACCATCAATCGGGTGTCACTCCAAGACCAGTACCCGCTACCGAGAGCGGAGGACCTCTTTGCGACGCTATCCGGTGGCAAACTTTTTTCAAAATTGGACCTGACCTCAGCTTACATGACCCAGGAGCTGGCGAGTGAGTTGAAGAAGCTGACCACCATCACGACACACAAGGGGTTGTTTGAGTACAACAGATGTCTGTTCAGGATTCGCTCGGCCGCCGCGATCTTCCAACGAAATATGGAAAGCCTCCTCAAGTCGATTCCAGGGACGGTGGTTTTTCAGGACGACATCCTCATTACGGGTTACGATACTGAAGAACACCTCCACAACCTGGAGGAGGTGCTACGCAGACTGGACCGGGTAGGTCTGCGACTGAAAAAGGCGAAGTGCGTCTTCCTAGCTCCAGAGGTAGAATTCCTGGGGATGAGGGTAGCAGCAGACGGGATCAGCCCTACTGCATCCAAGACGGAAGCGATCCAGAGAGCACCTAGACCCCGTAACACGACGGAGCTGCGTTCGTTCCTGGGGCTCCTGAACTATTTTGGTAACTTTCTTCCAAAATTGAGCACGCTGCTAGAGCTGCTACACGTGCTCCTACGCAAATGTCGCGAATGGGTCTGGGGGGACAGCCAGGAAAGGGCTTTTAATCGAGCACGCAATTTGTTATGTTCCAACAATCTGTTAATGCTATATGACCCATGTAAGAAACTTGTGTTAACTTGCGATGCGTCGTCCTATGGTGTCGGGTGTGTGTTGCAGCATGTCAATGCCAAGGGTCAGTTACAGCCGGTAGCTTATGCCTCCAGGAGTCTGTTCCAGGCAGAAAGGGGCTACGGAATGGTAGAAAAGGAGGCGCTCGCATGTGTATATGTGGTAAAGAAAATGCACCAGTACCAGTTTGACAGGAAATTTGAGCTGGAGACAGATCACAAACCCCTAACGTCCCTTTTGGCCAACAACAAGGCCATAAATGCAAACGCATCGGCCCGCATACAGAGGTGGGCACTCACGTTAGCTGCCTATGACTACACAATTCGGCACAGACCGGGCACCGAAAACTGCGCCGATGCACTCAGCAGGCTCCCACTAGCCACCACTGAGGGGGCTACCGAGCATGGTGCTGAGATGGTCATGGCTGTTGAAGCTTTCGGAAGCAAAGGTTCACCCGTGACAGCCCGTTAGATTAAAGTCTGGACAAATAGAGACCCGCTATTGTCTCTAGTCAAGAAATGTGTCCTGAATGGGGACTGGGCAGCCACGTACAGGGCATGCCCTGAGAAATTTAAACCATTTCACAGGCGCAAGGATGAACTCTTGATTCAGGCCGATTGCCTACTGTGGGGAAACCGCATAGTCATGCCCCTGATGGGCAGAGAGGTGTTCATCAGAGAACTCCACAATGAGCACCCGGGCATTGTCACGATGAAGGCAATTGCCAGGTCACACGTTTGGTGGCCAGGGATAGACACAGATCTGGAATTTTGTGTTCGCAGATGCAACACGTGTGCCCAGCTGGGCCATGCGACCAGGGAAGCCCCCCTTAGCCCCTGGCCATGGCCCGCCAAGCCTTGGTCACGCATCCATGTGGACTACACAGGTCCTTTCATGGGGAAAATGTTTTTGGTTGTAGTAGACACCTACTCCAAATGGATAGAGTGTGACATTTTAAATTCAAGCACATCCTCTGCCACAGTAGAAAGTCTACGGGCAATGTTCACCGCCCACGGTCTACCGGACATCTTGGTCAGCGACAATGGCCCGTGCTTCACAAGCACTGAATTCCAGGACTTCATGGCAGGCAATGGAATTAACCATGTTAGAACGGCACCGTTCAAGCCGGCCTCAAACGTCCAGGCAGAACGAGCAGTGCAGATAATCAAACAGGGGATGCTCAGATTCCAAGGGGGTTCCCTACAAACCCGCTTATCACGCCTCCTGTTGGCCTATAGATCCCGACCACACTCGCTCACAGGGGTTCCACCCACAGAGCTACTCATGAAAAAGACGCTCAAAACCCGATTATCCCTTATACACCCCATCATGAAAGAAATTGTCGAGAGCAGGCACCAGTTACAATATCACTACCATGACAGGAATGCGAGGGCGCGATGTATTGATGTAAATTATCCTGTTTTTGTCCTCAACTACGCTGCAGGGCCCAAATGGCTCGCAGGCACTGTGGTTGCCAAAGAGGGAAATAGGATTCTGGTAGTTAAACTTACCAATGGACAAATCTGCCGCAAACATGTGGATCAAACAAAAAGGAGGTTCAGCAACCCCATAGAAGAAGCAGAGGAAGAACACGATATAGAGTTCACTCCACCACAGGTGACCGAACACCGGAACCAAAGGGAGGAGCGCCCAGTCACTGTGGGCAGTCCGGACAGGCCTGAGGCACCGCAAACAGCAGACACTCAGGCCAGCGCCCAACAACCGGAGCCCCAACTCAGGCGCTCTACAAGGGAGCGTAAACCACCAGAGAGACTCAACCTGTGATCCCAATACGACTTTAGGGGGGGAGGTGATGTCATGTATTCAACCAGCATTGTAACCCATGTATAAACTGACCTAAGTTGTACACCGTGAGAACACTGACCACTAGGTGGGAGACACTCCTAACCTGGACCTTCAGTTATAAAAGGGGAGGCTCCACCCACCTTCATCACTTGAGTGCTAAGGAATAAAGGACAGGTCACAGACTGACCTTCTCTCAAGCATGGGCCTCGTGTGCATTTATACTGTGTAGTAAGGACGTATCAATCACCATCAATAAAGAAATAGTACTTGGTAAAATAATGGAACTAAAGGTGGACAAGTTCCCTGGACCTGATGGCCTGCATCCTACGGTCTTAAAAGAAGTGACTGCAAAGATAGTGGATGCATTGGTTGTAATCTACCAAAATTCCCTGGATTCTGGGGAGGTCCCAGCGGATTGGAAAACTGTAAATGTAAAGACCCTATTTAAAAAAGGAGGCAGACAGAAACCAGGAAACTATCGACCAGTTAGCCTAACATCTGTGGTTGGGAAAATGCTGGAGTCCATTATTAAGAAAGCAGTAGCAGGACATTTGGAAAAGCATAATTCAATCAAGCAGAGTCAGCATGGTTTTATGAAAGGGAAATCATGTTTGACAAATTTGCTCGAGTTCATTGAGGATGTTACAAGCAGGGTGTAGAAAGGGGAACCAATGGATGTGGTGCATTTGGATTTTCAGGAGGCATTCGATAAGGTGCCACATAAAAGGTTACTTCAAAAGATAAAAGCTCATGGAGTTGTGCGTAATATATTAGCATGGATAGAGGATTGGCTAACTAACAGAAATCAGAGAGTCAGGATAAATGGGTCATTTTCCAATTGGCAACCAGTAACTAGTGGGGTGCCACAGGGACCGGTGCTGGGACCTCAACTATTTACAATCTATATTAATGACTTGGATGAATTAGAGACTAAGGGCCCAAGTTTCGAGCCGCGCCTAGAACGGCGCAGTCCCGACCTGGACGCCCGTTTTTCGCGCCACAAAGTGCGCCTAAAAAAACCTTCCAGATTCTCCAGCTCCCTGCAGATCGTTTGCAGCTCGGCGCAGCGCAGCAGGAGCTGTAGGGGGCGGAGCCAGGTCCCTGCGCTGAAAACAGTGCCGGGACCTCTGCACATGCGTGCTACAGTGGGTGCGCATGTGCAGTACTTCCAGACACCCAAAACTGTGTGGGAGGGGCCCGAAGCACGCAGTCCCTAGCCCTGGCCGAATGGCCTCACTGGGGCTGCGTGAATAAGGCTCCACCCACGGCCAGCTACTGCTTCCTCCCGACCCGACTCGACTCCCGCTTCCCGCCCCCGGACCGGACCCGACACCGACCCGACTCCCGCTTCCCCCCCTCCCCCCCCGACCCCGACCCAACTCCCGCTCCCCCCCCCCGACTGGACCCGACCTGACCTCCCTCTCCCTCCCTCCCCCCGACCCAAACCTACCTCCCTCCCATCACCCCCCCGACCCCGACCCGCGCTCCCCCCGACCCGACCCGCGATCCCAACCCGACCCAACACCACCTACCTGTATATCTGGTGCTGGGGACGGGCCCTGCCCGAAGTCTTGGGCCCTGCCCGAAATCTCGGACCCAGCCGGGCCCAGCCCGTTCAGCCTCCCTCCCCCATCTCCTTCCCCCCCCCCATCTCCTTTCCCCCCTCACATCTCCTTTCCCCCCCATCTCCTTCCCCCCCATCTCCTTCCCCCCATCTCCTTTCCTCCCCATCTCCTTCCACCCTATCTCCTTCCCCCCATCTCCTTTCCCCCCCATATCTCCTTTCCCCCCATATCTCCTTTCCCCCCATATCTCCTTCCCCCCTCTCCTTCCCCCCATCTCCTTTCCCCCCTCTCCTTCCCCCCCCCCTTTTTCTTATCTCCTCCTCCCCCCTTCTCCTCCTCCCCCCTTCTCCTCCTCCCCCCCCCTTCTCCTCCTCCCCCTTCTCCTCCTCCCTTTCCCCCTTCTCCTCCCCCCTCCCCCTTCTCCTCCTCCCCCCCTCCCCCTTCTCCTCCTCCCCCATCCCCCTTCTACTCCTCCCCCCTCCCCCTCCTCCCCCCTTCTACTCCTCCCTCCTCCCCCCTCCCCCTCTCCCCCTTCTCCTCCTCCCCCCTCCCCTTCCCCTTCTCCTCCTCTCCCCTCCCCTTCTCCTCCTCCCCCCTTCTCCCCCTCCCCCTTCTCCCCCTCCCCCTTCTTCCCCCTCCCCTTCTCCTCCTCCCCCCCTTCTCCCCCCTCCCCCTTCTCCCCCTCCCCCTTCTTCCCCCCTCCCCCTTCTCCCCCCTCCCCCCTCCCCCTTCTCCCCCTTCTCCCCCTTCCCTCCCTCTGCTCCCCCTCTCTCTCCCTCTACCCCCCTCCTCCCCCTCCCCTCGCTGTCAGAAACACAGACACTGACAGACAGAGAATGAGAGAGACACACACAGACAGAGAGATAGAGACACTGACAGAGACACACTGGGGGGGCCGTCCCAGCACGCTGTTGGAGGGCTCCTGGTGCTGCAGTCGGTAAGTAGAAAATGTTTTATTTATTGATTTTTAAAAAAAATTATTTCTTATTAATTTTTTTTGATTGATTTATTGGTTGATTTATTGATGTTTTTATCATTTATTATTGATGATGGCTCTTTATTTGTAAAACTGAAGTGTTTAATGTTTGTAAACTTCCCTTTAAACCCCCCTCCCCACCATTCCCTACGCCTGATTTGTAACCTACGCCTGATTTTCTAAAGTGTAGACAAGGTTTTTTTGAGCGTACAAAAATCTTCACTTACTCTATTCTAAGTTAGTTTGGAGTAAGTTTTCACTGACGAAACTTTGAAAACAGGCGTGAGTGGCCGGACACGCCCCCTTTTGAAAAAAAAATTCTGTTTCAAAGTGAAACTGTTCTAACTGACTAGAACTGGAGCAAACTAAATGCCGAGAATTCCGATTTCTAAGATACTCCGTTCTACACCAGTTGCTCCTAAAAATCAGGAGCAAATCATGGCGAAACTTGGGGCCACGGAGAGGAATTTTCCCAGATTTTTTTCCCCAATTGGCCTGGGTTTTTATCTGGTTTTTGCCTCTCCCAGGAGATCACATGATCTCGGTTGGGGTGGACTGTAGAATGTTTTGGTGCAAGGAGTTTTGCAGTTATGTGGGGCGGACTGGTTGGGTCGGGTGCTCTTTACCTTTCCGCCATTGTTCATTGTTCATAGATTTGTATGTAACCTTCAGGGCTGCTGACCGAGGGCCGTGTGGACACGATGGGCCGGAATGGTCTCCTTCTGCACTGCAGATTTCTATGTTTCTATGTTTCTATGAAGGAACCGAATATAATGTAACCAAGTTTGTTGATGATACAAAGATGGGTTGGAAAGCAAATTGTGAGGAGGACACAAAAAATCTGCAAAGGGATATAGACAGGCTAAGTGAGTGGGCAAAAATTTGGCAGATGGAGTATAATGTGGGAAAATGTGAGGTTATCCACTTTGGCAGAAATAATAGAAAAGCAAATTATAATTTAAATGGAGAAAAATTGAAAAGTGCTGCAGTACAGAGGGACCTGGGGATCCTTGTGCATGAAACACAAAAAGTTAGTATGCAGGTACAGCAAGTAATCAGGAAGGCAAATGGAATGTTGGCCTTTATTGCAAGGGGGATGGAGTATAAAAGCAGAGAAGTCCTGCTGCAACTGTACAGGGTATTGGTGAGGCCACACCTGGAGTACTGTGTACAGTTTTGGTCTCCGTATTTAAGGAAGGGTATACTTGCTTTGGAGGTAATTCAGAGAAGGTTCACTAGGTTGATTCTGAAGATGAGGGGTTTGACTTATGAAGACATGTTGAGTAGGTTGGGCCTATACACGTTGGAGTTCTGAAGAATGAGAGGTGATCTTATCGAAATGTATAAGATAATGAGGGGGCTCAACAAGGTGGATGCAGAGAGGGTATTTCCACTCATAGGGGAAACTAAAACTAGGGGGCATAGTCTCAGAATAAGGGGCCACCCATTTAAAACTGAGATGAGGAGGAATTTCTTCTCTCAGAGGGTTGTAAATCTGTGGCATTCTCTGCCCCAGAGAGCTGTGGAGACAGGGTCATTGAATATATTTAAGGTGGAGATAGACAGATTTTTGAGCGATAAGGGAATAAAGGGTTATGGGGAACGGGCAGGGAAGTGGAGCTGAGCCCATGATCAGATCAGCCATGCTCTTATTAAATGGCGAAGCAGGCTTGAGGCGCCAAATGGCCTACTCCTGCTCCTATTTCTTATGTTCTTTTGTTCCCAGCATGGAGCCATCTGTCTGGCCTCAATCTCCCAGTACAGAGCCGTATGTCTAGCCTCAGTCTCCCAGTACAGAGTGGTCTGTCCAGCTTCAGTCTCCCAGTACAGAGCCATCTGTCTGGCCTCAATCTCCCAGTACAGAGCCATCTGTCTGACCCCAGTCTCCCAGTACAGAGCCATCTGTCAGTCCTCAGTCTCCCAGTACAGAGCGGTCTGTCTGACCCCAGTCTCCCAGTACAGAGTGGTCTGTCTAGCCTCAGTCTCCCAGTACAGAGTGGTCTGTCTAGCCTCAGTCTCCCAGTACAGGGTGGTCTGTCTAGCCTCAGTCTCCCAGTACAGAGTGGTCTGTCTAGCCTCAGTCTCCCAGTACAGAGCAGTCTGTCTAGCCTCAGTCTCCCAGTACAGAGTGGTCTGTCTAGCCTCAGTCTCCCAGTACAGAGTGGTCTGTCTAGCCTCAGTCTCCCAGTACAGAGTGGTCTGTCTAGCCTCAGTCTCCCAGTACAGAGTGGTCTGTCTAGCCTCAGTCTCCCAGTACAGAGTGGTCTTGCTGTACAGAACAAGTGCTTGTCGATCATTATTGAAAGTAATTCATTTTCACTGCTGTCGATTCACTGGCCCTGGTCTGTGCAATTACCTGGCACTCTGAGATTAGCTGCACAATCCAATATGCACACATTAAACACATGCCAAGGGCCAATCCTCCCACATTTTAAAGTAAGACTATGACAGCAGGGATAATCCGGTCCTTTTTAGTTGCATGTTAATAAAATATAAACATTAATATTAAATTAGGAATGATCTGAGGGCAATATTCCGCAATAGAGGGCAGGGGTTTGTTGGCTCCTGGTACTGTCCAGGCTCACTATGCACGTATACCATAAACTGGGTAAACTCTCTTCTTACTGGAACAGTGCACTCGTGTTTGAAAGCAGGAGCCGGGGTGACCCTGGTAACCCCGCTGACCACATGACCCGATAACCCCGCTAACCCCTTGACCCCGGTAACCCCGCTGACCACGTGACCCAGTAACCCCGCTAACACCTGATCCCAGTAACCAGATGGGGGGAGAGAGAGAGAGAGATAGGGATAGGGGAGGAGGGAGAGAGAGTGTTGTGCTGTTGATGTACATGAGGAATTTGTCTGAAACATTCACGAACATGGGTAGCTTTGGGTGATGTTTACATAGGATTACACAGGATATACGGAACAAAAACAGACCATTTGACCCAACCAGTCCATGCCGGCATTTATGCTCCACTCGAGGCTCCTCCCATCTTTCCTCATCTAAAATTCCCTTCTCCCTCATATGCTTGTCTAGCCTCCCCTTAAATGCATCTATACTATTTGCCTCAACCACTCCCTGTGGCAGCAAATTCCACATTCTCACCACTCTGGTGAAGAAGTTCCTTCTGAATTCTCTATTGGATTTCTTGGTGACTGTCTTATATTGATGGTCTCTAGTTATACACTTCCCCACAAGTGGAAACATTCTCTCTGTATCCACTCTATCAAAACCTTTCATAATTTTAAAGACCTCTATTAGGTCACCCCTCAGTCTTCTTTTTGCCGAGAAAAGAGACCCAACCTGTTCATCCTTTCCTGATAGGTATACCCTCACATTTCTGGTATCATCCTTGTAAATCTTCTCTGCACCCTCTCCAGTGCCTCTATATCCTTTTTATAATATGGCGACCAGAACTGTACGCAGTATAGTGTGTTCTAACCAAGATTCGATACAGGTTTAGCATAACTTCCCTACTTTTCAATTCTATCCCACTAGAAATAAACCCTAGTGCTTGGCTTGCTTTTTTATGGCCTTGTTAACCTGTGTCACAACTTTTAGTGATTGGTGTATTTCTTCTCCGAGATCCCTTTGTTCCTCCACCCCACATAGACTCACACCCTCCAAGTAATAAGTGACCTCCCTATTCTTCCTACCAAAATGTACTATCTCACATTTATCTGTGTTTAAATTCATTTGTCAATTATATGCCCATTCTGCGAGTTTATTAATGTCCTCCTGTAATTTATTGCAGTCCTCATCAGTATTGACTATCCCCGCAATCTGGTGTCATCCGCAAATTTAGAAATTGTGTTTTTGATTCCAAAGTCTAAATTGTTAATATAAATTGTGAACAACAGTGGTCCCAGCACTGATCCTTGTGGAACACCATTATCCACCTTCTGCCACTGTGAATAGCTACCCTTTACCCCTACTCTTTGCTTTCTGTCTTGAAGCCAGCTAGCTATCGATTCTGCTACTTGTCCCCTGACTCTGCATTCGCTGACCTTGTTCATCAATCTATTCTGGGGTACCTTATGGAAGGCCTTTTGAAAATCTTGATAAACTGCATTATCCTTGTCTACTCTCTCTATTACCTCTTCAAAAAATTCAATGAGGTTGGTCAAGCAAGACTTTCCCTTTTGAAATCCAAGGGTTTTAAAATCCAATTTCTTCTAATTGTGACCGAGTGTCTGTTTCTTTCCTCACGCAGTGCTATCAGGATGACTAAACAAGTGGAAGTGCGGATGGATGAGTGTAACCTGGCTCCCGAGAAACTTCAGAGCAAGCTCCCCCTGTGGATACGACTGGGGAAGAATCTGAGGAAGAACCTGCTGCTGACCCTCACAGTGTTTGGTGAGTGCAACTCCCATCATCCCAACAGGGTTTAGGGGGAGGGATAGGCGGGGTATTGTCAATGAATAACAGTCAGACATTCCTGCTCACACGAAGAATGCTGTGAATAATAAAGTGATGATGTGATGTTTAACATGCGTAATTGCCAGAATAGAATCCATTCAGTAAAATCCACAGATCGTTTCAACGGGTGAAACTCAACCCTGACCCTTTGGGAGATTCTTTGTCCTCCAGGTTCACATTTTTATAATTTACCATATGTAACGCCAGGTACATTGGCTTAAAACACCCTGTAACTATTGGTTTTAAAACCATGAGTTACCATTGGCGTAAAAATTGCCAGTTACCATTGGTTTTAAAACCACGAGTTACTAATGGATTACAAACTGCCAGCTACTGTCTCCCGGTGTGTTATCATCCTGAATTTAATTGTTTTTCACTCACGCGTTTTCTCTCCCCAGTGTAGATATTACGCGGACCTTTCTGTGTATTCTCAATATTACTCTATCCCAATAAATGTTATTCTTTATCTTTCTCCCTTTTAGAATATGTAACAGTCCCTTTTTGTGCTTTTCCCATTAATTTTTCCCACGATATTTTATAGTTCCTCTTTCTTTCTCCATTTCATTCAGATAATCAAGATAATCAGCGTTCTTTATTATATTCTTCACATCTCTTGGACCTCTGAACAGCCGACCCGTGTTGTATCTAAGACACATCCACACTCCCAGACCCCTGATCGTATTGTATATAAGACACACCCACACTCCCAGATCCTGGATCCATGTTGTATATAAGACACACCCATACCCCCAGACCACTGATCGTATTGTATATAAGACACATCCACACTCCCAGACCCCTGATCGTATTGTATATAAGACACACCCACACTCCCAGATCCTGGATCCATGTTGTATATAAGACACACCCATACCCCCAGACCCCTGATCGTATTGTATATAAGACACACCCACACACCCAGACCGCTGATCGTATTGTATATGAGACACACCCACACTCCCAGACTCCTAATCCATGTTGTATATACGACACATCCACACTCCCAGACCCCTGATCGTATTGTATATGACACATCCACACCCCCAGACCCCTGATCCATGTTGTATATAAGACACACCCACACTCCTAGACCCCTGATCGCATTTTATATAAGACACACCCACACTCCCAGACCCCTGATCTGTGTTGTATATAAGACACATCCACACTCCCAGACCCCTGATCGTATTGTATATAAGACACACCCACACTCCCAGATCCTGGATCCATGTTGTATATAAGACACACCCATACCCCCAGACCCTTGATCGTATTGTATATAAGACACACCCACACACCCAGACCGCTGATCGTATTGTATATGAGACACACCCACACTCCCAGACTCCTAATCCATGTTGTATATACGACACACCCACACTCCTAGACCCCTGATCGCATTTTATATAAGACACACCCACACTCCCAGACCCCTGATCTGTGTTGTATATAAGACACATCCACACTCCCAGACCCCTGATCGTATTGTATATAAGACACACCCACACTCCCAGATCCTGGATCCATGTTGTATATAAGACACACCCATACCCCCAGACCCCTGATCGCATTTTATATAAGACACACCCACACTCCCAGACCCCTGATCTGTGTTGTATATAAGACACACCCACACCCCCAGACCCCTAATCCATGTTGTATATAAGACACACGCACACTCCCAGACCCCTGATCCATGTTGTATATAAGACACACCCACACCCCCAGACCCCTGATCCATGTTGTATATAAGACACACCCACACCCCCAGACCCCTGATCCATGTTGTATATAAGACACACCACTCTGCGAGACCCCTGATCCATGTTGTATATAAGACACTTCCATGTCTGTATTTTCAGTTGGAGACATTTCGGGCAATAATAGCGGCGGGTCAGTAAAGTCTGCGGCGGGAAATGGTTTGCGTTGTCAGCCACAAGATTCAGCAGCTGGGCCCTGTGAGGGGTGGAGCACTAAATGAGGTATTCCACACCTCTCTTAAGGCGCTAGGCCGGTTGAGCAACTGAAAATACGTTGCTAAACTGCCGACCTCGGAGGGTACTAAGAGAGGCTTTTCTGGGGAAAAATCGGCAAAAACACAAAAAAAATTCCCAATACCTTGCTCACCCCACATAAAGATAAATAGTAAAAATGTACATAAGACACTCCTACACTCTCAGACACTGATCCATGTTGTATATAAAACATAAGAACATAAGAACATAAGAACAGGAGTAGGCCATACGACCCCTCGAGCCTGCTCTGTCATTTAGTACGCTCATGGCTGATCCGATCATGGACTCAGGTCCACTTTCCCGCCCGCTCCCCATAACCCCTTATTCCCTTATCGGTGTGTCTTATATACTGTCTATCTCTGTCTTAAATTTATTCAATGTCCCAGCTTCCACAGCTCTCAGAGGCAGTGAATTCCACAGATTTACAACCCTCTGAGAGAAGAAATTTCTCCTCATCTCAGTTTTAAATGGGCGGCCCCTTATTCTAAGATCATGCCCTCTAGTTCTAGTCTCCCCATCAGTGGAAACATCCTCTCTGCATCCACCTTGTCAAGCCCCCTCATAATCTTATATGTTTCGATAGGATCACCTCTCATTCTTCTGAATTCCAATAAGTAGAGGCCCAACCTACTCAACCTTTCCTCATGTCAACTCCTTCATCCCCAGAATCAACCTAGTGACCCTTCTCTGAACTGCCTCCAAAGCAAGTATATCCTTTCGTAAATATGGAAACCAAAACTGCACGCAGTATTCCAGGTGTGGCCTCACCAATACCTTGTATAGCTGTAGCAAGACTTCCCTGCTTTTATACTCCATCCCCTTTGCAATAAAGGCCAAGATTCCTTTGGCCTTCCTGATCACTTGCTGTACCTGCATACTATCATTTTGTGTTTCATGCACCAGTACCCCCAGGTCCCACTGTACTGCAGCACTTTGCAATTTTTCTCCATTGAAATAGCTTGCTCTTTGATTTTTTTTTTCTGCCAAAGTGCATAACCTCACATTTCCCAATAAAAATTATAATTTTTTGAATTTGTATTTTGCTTAAACCTTTCTTGTGGACAATGGGTGTGAAGAATGTGCAGTGTGCAAAACAGGCCACCCATCCACTGCCGACCATTTTCTGCCCCGCACTAAAAGTGAAAATTGATCCTTAGAAACTTAAGGAAAAAATGGTGAATTTTGATCGATTGGAGAACGCAGAGGTCAGGTCATACAATCTTAGGGGCATATACTCTCACATTAACAGTGTAGCTATGGTGTGTTCCACAGTGTAACATTTTTAACATTGAAAATACCTATCACAGTGCCACCTACTGGAATAACGGGCACTGCAGGCGCTTATAGTGTGCTTTTAATGAAATGTGTGTTTAATGTACTGAACATATTACTAATATGGTGTTGCTCATGGGGAGTCAGAGGTTTTATAACAACAGGTCTGTTACGTGAAGTGGTGTTACCAGGGACATTGGGGGGGAAATGGCGTTTGGAGGCTTCCTTCGTACGAATGCATCCGACCCGAAAAAG
The DNA here is from genome assembly GCF_044704955.1 of Pristiophorus japonicus. NCBI lineage: Eukaryota > Metazoa > Chordata > Chondrichthyes > Pristiophoridae > Pristiophorus > Pristiophorus japonicus. The sequence continues at coordinate 86,604,669 of NC_091990.1, read as the reverse complement.
ATCTACAAAACTACCTTTTGGTCCCAGAGAAACGTACCATTCCAGTCTGAGGCCTTCACTCGTTGCGCAGTGTATGGGGATCTGTCTTCCATGTACAGCCGTCTATGTTGCAATCACGTGGGCCTGGGCCACCAATCACAATGCAGTATTCTCATTGATAATAATGGGAGCTCCGTTTGTATGAGTTCCCATTGATATCAATGAGAATAGTCCCTAAAACACCCAAACATAGCACAATAAATAAAAAAACACCTCACATATTTAAAATTAATTGAAATTAAATATAATTCAATGTTTTAGAAAAAGAAATATTTTTTGGAACTTTTTTAATGTGTTTTAATAGGGTTAAAAATAAACTTACCTTAATGAATAGGGTTTTTAACATAAAAATTAGTGATTAAATTAAATTTTTCTATGTTTTAAAAGTGTTACGCTGGTAAAAGTAAACTATGTGCCTGCTTTTACCAGGCGTAAAAGTTTGAAGGACATTTGTTGGGCATGAGTTGGGCAAATAGCCCAATCTCTCCTGCACGGATGTCCTTCTCCCGGGGATGTGTTCGATCTGTCTGAAGAAATTTTGACAGATCGGAAAAGCTGGTTTTCGGTGCATGCGCATCATGCCCCGAGAATCGGCTTTTACAAGGCCTGACTGGGTCCATGTTGGGATGTATTAAATGGACAATATTGAGCTGAAATAGTGAGGTAAACATGCCAAGTTATAAATCATTGATGCGAGCGCACTTAGAATTCTGTGTGCAATCCTGTTCACCACAGTACAGAAAGGATATTGCAGCTATTGAAACGATACTTGAAAAGATGAGCTCAACCACAATGACTGACACCTCAATGAATTTCGAGCTCGGTACGATGCTGAGCTTTTTTTCTGCCCCCTTCACCTCCATTCCCACTTCTTCGGCCAGGAGTCTTCCCCCTCACACAGCTGACCCTTTCTCCCGTTTTCAGAATTCTCGCTCTACCTGGACCCCTCCCTCTGGCCTCTTACCCTCTCTAGACCTCTTCATTGCAAACTGCCAACGGGACATCGGCCGTCTCAATTTCTCTGCTCCCTTCACTCACTCCAACCTACCTCTCTCTGAACTTGCAGCACTCCGCTCGCTCAGATCCAACCCCAACTTTGTCATTAAACCTGCCGACAAGGGTGGCACTGTTGTTGTTTGGTGGACCGACCTCTACCTTGCAGAGGCTGATCGGCAACTCGCTAACACCTCCTCCTACCTCCCCCTGGACCGTGACCCCGCTACCGAACATCAAGCGATCCCTCAGACAGAATGATTGAGGGATGGAGGGATTGGATAATGAGGACCAATTATGTAAATTTGCCATACTTTCACTGGTAAAGAGAAGGTTGGGTGGTGATAGGATTCTTGTTTTTAGGATTATAAAGGGACCAGATAATGTAGCCCATGGCATGCTGTTTTACCTTGCCCGGACAGTTAGAGCCAGAGAACGTGCAATTTGTTCCCACACCTCCATGTTTGAACCTCTCCAATCAGGTTTCTGCCCCTGCCACAGCACTGAATTAGCCCTACCAAAGGTCTCAAATGACACCTTATGTGATTGTGACCATGGATCACAATCCCTCCTCATCCGTCTCGACCTTCCTGCAGCCTTTGACACAGTCGACCACATCATCCTCCAACGCCTCTCCTCTGCTGTCCAGCTGGATGGGACTTCCTTTGCCTGGTTCCACTCTTATCTATCCAATCTTAGCCAGCACATCACCTCCAATAGTTTCTCTTCCTGCTCCCATGCCGTTAGCTCTGGAGTCCCCGAAGGATCAGTCCTTGATCCCCTAAAATATCCCGTCTACATGCTGCTCCTTGGCGGCATCATGCAAAAACATTTCAGGTTCCTCCAACTAAATATTGGGAAGAGCGAAGTCATTGTCTTCGTCAACCGCCACTAAATCTGTTCCCTCACCACAAATTCAATCTCCATCCCCGGCCACAGTCTCAGACTGAGTTAGACAGTTCGCAACTTCAACATCTTGTTTAGGAACATAACAGGAATAGGCCATTCTGGCCCTGGAGCATATTCTGCTACTCAGTTAGATCATGGCTGATCTATATTTGAACTCCATCTACCCCACCTTGGTTCTATAACCCTTAATATCCTTGCCTCGCAAAAATCTGTCACTGACAGTTTTGAAATTGGCAATTGGCTTAGCCTCAACAGCTTTTTGGGGATGACACAATGACAGCTATTCAACCATGGTGTTATGTATCATATGTTTATAGATGAATTTATTAAGTGTGTTTGGAATATTTGTGGTCACTCTCATTTCACCTATGTGCCCAGGAGGATGCAGTGATACGGCATGAGACAGGGATTGTACGATGGGAATGTGGTGAGCTACGGGGATCTGGAGTTTCATTCATGTGAATCGGAGTCTGATGAGCCGGTCCAGAGGACCCGTCCTCCTCATCCTCTTGCTCCTCCTCCTCCTCTTTCTCCTCATCCCCCTCTGCCTTGTCGTCTCCCTGAGGTTATCTCACAATCCCACAGCCCCCATGACCATGAGGAAGTGCTGTGAGCAGAAGTCTTCAACAAATAATGAGTGACTTCTGCACTTGAGTCAACACTCCCTGACACCAAAAAACATTGAAATAACTGGAGAAAGGTCTTTCAGTTGCGGGCAGTAGTAAGCAGGCACTGACATTGCAGAACCATGCTAGTTGGAGCTGATTGGGAATGGTACCTTTAAATATCGCTGCTGCTTCCTGCTTCCTGCTGGTAGACACCAGCTCTCCCTGTCATTGTTCTGCACTGCCATTAAGGTAAATGGTTATAATGAAGTTGGGAAATCAGACCTCCAGTGGGCGTTGCGCACTCACTGACATCACAATCTCCGTGATGGTGAGGTCCCCGGTGATCGAGTTTACCGCCAGCGCTAACGGCAACACCAATATGGTGTGCGGCGTTGGAACCACCATCAGCAGTCGTTACAGCTGTCAACGGCATTTTAGCGCCATCTTGTAGCACTAACGTGTGCCGCAAACCACGAGCAATTTCCCCCCACTATTTCCAGTGTAGAACATATGGACATGGATGTAAGATTAAAGGTTCGAGATTTCTGATGGAGAGAAGGGGAACCCTTTTTACACAGAGGATTATGAGGATGTTGAATGCACCACTGGAGTCAATGATTAAAGCAGAGACCATATTAATATTTAAGAATAGGTTAGAGAGGTCTTTCAAGGAAAAGGGGATGAAGGGATATGAGGATTGAGCAGACACATGGGATTAAGACTACTACTCATATGGAAGATAAACATCAACATGGACTGGTTGGGCTGAAGGGCCTGTTTCAATGTTGTGCTTTCTATGTGATTCACTGGATATAATGCACTCTTTATATAATTACAATAGAAATTGTACACTGGATTACATTTAAAATCCGTGTCTTGAAATCCCTCCATTGCCTTATCCAGGCTCCGTCTCTACAAATCCCTCCCCGCATCTGCCAGTCTTCTGACGTACCCACCCTGCCTTGGGTGGCACTGGGTGACAGAGCCTTCAGTAACCTCAGCCCTACTTACTGAAGCTCCCTCACCACCGCCTTCAGCCTCAAAACCCACCTTCACAGCCAAGCTTTGGCCAACCATCCTAATCTCGCCCTCTACAGCTCGTCGTCACTTCTTCTAGGTTTTCTTTTCATCGGTGAAGTGCCTTGAGATTTTGTTATTTCAGTGGGCTCTGTATAAATGTGAGTTGTGGTTGTTGTTCTGTAATCTCCATTTTTTCGCTCTGCAGGTGTGATATTTGGAGCAGTGGCTGGAGGATTGCTGCGCTATGCATCTCCCATCCACCCTGATATTGTCATGATCATAGCGTTTCCTGGTGACATCCTCATGCGCATGTTGAAGATGCTAATTCTTCCATTGATCATCTCCAGTTTAATCACAGGTGAGAGGCGGCAGCCACACCTCTGGTACCTGTACAAGCATATACGGTCCTGGGCTTTATAGATACAGGCATATACAGTCCTGGGCTTTATAGATACAGGCATATACAGTCCTGGGCTTTATAAATACAAGCATATACAGTCCTGGGCTTTATAGATACAAGCATATACAGTCCTGCGCTTTATAGATACAGGCATATACAGTGCTGGGCTTTATAGATACAAGCATATACAGTCCTGGGCTTTATAGATACAAGCATATACAGTCCTGGGCTTTATAGATACAAGCATATACAGTCCTGGGCTTTATAGATACAAGCATATACAGTCCTGGGCTTTATAGATACAAGCATATACAGTCCTGGGCTTTATAAATACAAGCATATACAGTCCTGGGCTTTATAGATACAAGCATATACAGTCCTGGGCTTTATAGATACAAGCATATACAGTCCTGCGCTTTATAGATACAGGCATATACAGTCCTGGGCTTTATAGATACAAGCATATACAGTCCTGGGCTTTATAGATACAAGCATATACAGTCCTGCGCTTTATAGATACAGGCATATACAGTCCTGCGCTTTATAGATACAGGCATATACAGGCATGGGCTTTATAGATACAGGCATATACAGGCATGGGCTTTATAGATACAAGCATATACAGGCATGGGCTTTATAGATACAGCCATATACAGGCATGGGCTTTATAGATACAAGCATATACAGTCCTGGGCTTTATAGATGCAAGCATATACAGTCCTGTGCTTTATAGATACAGGCATATACAGTCCTGGGCTTTATAGATACAGGCATATACAGTCCTGGGCTTTATAGATACAGGCATATACAGTCCTGCGCTTTATAGATACAGGCATATACAGTCCTGGGCTTTATAGATACAAGCATATACAGTCCTGCGCTTTATAGATACAAGCATATACAGTCCTGCGCTTTATAGATACAGGCATATACAGTCCTGGGCTTTATAGATACAAGCATATACAGTCCTGGGCTTTATAGATACAAGCATATACAGTCCTGGGCTTTATAGATACAGGCATATACAGTCCTGCGCTTTATAGATACAGGCATATACAGGCATGGGCTTTATAGATACAGGCATATACAGGCATGGGCTTTATAGATACAAGCATATACAGGCATGGGCTTTATAGATACAGGCATATACAGGCATGGGCTTTATAGATACAGGCATGTACGGTCCTGCGCTTTATAGATACAAACATATACAGGCATGGGCTTTATAGATACAGGCATATACAGTCCTGGGCTTTATAGTTACAGGCATATACAGTCCTGGGCTTTATAGATACAGGCATATACAGTCCTGGGCTTTATAAATACAGGCATATACAGTCCTGGGCTTTATAGATACAGACATATACAGTCCTGGGCTTTATAGATACAGGCATATACAGTCCTGCGCTTTATAGTTACAGGCATAGACTGCAATGCAAGGAAGTTATGCTAAACCTTTATAAATCACGTGTTAGGCCTCAGTTGCGATATTGTGTTACATTCTGGGCACCACACTTCAGGAAGGATGCCAAGGTCTTAGAGAGGGCCCAGAGGAGATTTACTAGAATGGTACCGGGGATGACTTTGGTTACGTGGAGAGACTGGAGAAGCTGGGCTTGTTCTTCTTAGAATAGAGAAGGTTAAGGGGAGATTTAATCGAGGTGTTGAAAATGATGATGGTCTTTGATAGAGTAGATAAGGAGAAGCGGTTTCCACTGGTACGACGGTCAGTAACCAGAGGACAGATTTAAGGTAATTGACAAAAGAAGCAGAGGAGAGAGGAGAAAAAATATTTTTACGCAGAGAGTTTTTATGATCTGGAATCCACTCACTGCCTGAAACTTTCAAACGAGAATTGGATAAATACTTGAAATGGGAAATGTGCAGGGCAATGGGGAAAGAGCGGGGGAGTGAGGCGAATCGGACAGCTCTTTCAAAGAGCCGGCATGGGCACGATGGGCCGAATGGCCTCCTCTGTGCTGCACGATTCTATGAAGGGTCAAGTGCGGAGTAAATCTCTCTGTATGCAGCCTCAACTTTGATACATTTAAGGGGAAGCTTGAAGCATACATGAGAAAGAGGGCAATAGAAGGATGCAGTAGCAAGGTGGGAAGAGGTATTTCGAGTGAGTTGAAGGCTCGTGTGGAGCACAAATAGCGGCACAGATTAATTGGGCCGAATGGCTGTGTCTGTACTGCAGATACTGTAACAAGCCTCAAACCCACCTCAAACGTCCCCTTGTACCCTACTGTGATATTGTTAAGTTTCCACACCAGCCATCCTTGTGTGAGATTTTCAGTATGTGCTGTGTTCCAGGTCGTTTTGTGCAGTGGACACTTGTGGCCACAGACCCTGAGTCAAAACTGGCCAAGCTTTATTGAGGAGCAATAGGAGATATTTAGTCCATCAGCTCGATGTTTTGATCGTGTAAATAAGAAGAAATTGTTTCCAGTGGCAGAAGGGCCAGTAACCAGAGAACACAGATTTAAGATCACTGGTAAAAGAACCAGAGGTGAGATGAGGAAACATTTCTTTACGCAGCGAGTTGTTATGAGTTGAAATGCAGTGCCTGAAATGGTGGAGGAAGCAGATTGAATAATAACATTCAAAAGGGAATTCGATAAATACTTGAAGAGGAAACTTTTGCAGGACTATGGGGAAAGAACCAGGGAGTGGGACTAATTGGAGAGCTCTACCAAAGAGCCCACACAGGCCCGATGGGCAAAATGACCTCTTTCTGTGCCCTACCATTCTATGATTCTATGATGTAAGCCACAATTTTAACCGAACCCGCATGGTGAGAATGCCTGATTTACACCCGGTTCACTGTTTGGCTTTTCTAGCCTTTGTAAATAAGGTTTGGCTGATGCTGCCAAATATCGGAAGTTGGCGTTTGGGAATTGGACACAATATAAATGAATGTCCTTCCAGCTTTAACCTGCTGTTTCAAAAATGTGTCTTTTGATATTGATAAGGTCTGTCTGGTCTCGATGCAAAGGCCAGCGGGCGACTGGGAACCAGAGCCATGGTGTACTACATGTCCACCACCATCATTGCCGCTGTGCTTGGTGTGATCCTGGTCCTCGCCATTCACCCTGGGGACCCTGCGCTGAAGAAGCAGCTGGGAGAAGGGAAGAAGAACGATGAGGTGTCAAGCCTGGACGCCTTCCTGGACCTCATCCGAAATCTCTTCCCCGAAAACCTGGTGCAAGCTTGCTTTCAGCAGGTAATGAAATTGGTGATTTTGTTCAAATCGGGATGCTGCTTGACTGATCCACGTACATATGATGGACAGATGTTTGTGGGGGTGGGGAGCAGACATGTGCAGTCTGGAGGAGGGTAGCAGGGCAGTGGGGAGTGGGATGGAGAGGTAGGGGACCTCTGGTGAGGGAAGGAGCAGTGAGGTAACCTCAGAGAGGAGAAGTTGGGGACATCTGGCGGTGCGGAGTAGCGGGTCAGTTGACTTTGTTTTAATGCTGATGTTCTGGGGTGATGTAGGTGGGGAGGATTCTCTTGGCACATTAGAGTCCCTCCCCCCTCCACCATCGCCACATGCCTCACGCTTGACAAGCCGACAGCGCTGGTCATGGATCAGATAGCAGACTCCCAGGGCCCCAGAATATCCACCTACAGTTAAACAGCCAAATTATGGAATAGCAGAGCTTCACAGAGCATCCTGGAAAATGAATTATCCCAACAAATAATCACTTGCCTTTCATCTCGGAGTAAGGATCGGCCTCCCCCAGACTCACCTTTTCTGTAAAGTACCCTGTAATCTGAAGCAGTTTGTACTTTAGCTCGGTTTCAAGCAGTTGGCTGTTTAACACCAGATAATAATACATTAGCATAAATAAGTTAATTAACACAAACTCCATCAGCAGAATGATACTGGGGCTTAAAGGGTTAAATGATGAGCTCTGGGTTGCATAAACTTGGATTGTATTCCCTTGAGTGTCAAAGATTGACGGGGTGATCTGATCGAGTTATTTAAAATGATAAAGAGATTCGGTAGGGTGGATGGAGAGAAAATATTTCCTCTGGTAGGGGAATCCAGAATCAGGGGATACAATCTTAAATTTAGAGCCAGGAACAAAATCAGGAACCACTTTGTCACACAAAGGGTGGTGGGAATCTGGAACTCTCTCCACCAAATGCCGTGGATGCTGGGTTACTCAAGACTAATGGCAGAACAGGCTTGAGGGGTTGAATGGCCTGCTCCTGTTCTAATGATCTGTGGGAGGACATGTGGCCTCAGACCATGGGTGCAATGCAACCCTCACACTCAAAATGGGCGCCCCAGGAATGGTTGTCGCTGGCCAGGTGTCAATATAGAAGGCCGTGGTTCTGTCAGACAGTAAATCCAGCAGGATTCGCTGAACAGGCTCCTGATCACCGAATACCGGCCTGAATGTCTCCGAGTCTCAGAATCCACCAGTGCCGGGCGCTTTACGATCTGGGAAACATTCATTTAGCTCTCCCCTAACTTTCCTTCTCTCCTCCAATAGATACAAACGGTTACCAAGAAAGTGGAGAATCCCCCCGAGGACCAAAGCATTTCCAACCTCACTGGGCTCATGCTGGAAGTGGTGAATGAAACACTGGGGGAGTCAGAAGGACCCAGCTTCACTGTAACGAAAAGCTTGCAGTTCAAGGATGGGATGAACGTGTTGGGTAGAGTCACCTCAAGATTCATCCTTCTGTATCTTATGGAGCAAAATAAATTTTACATGTATAGTCTAGGCCTCCCCACGCTATCCTCCATTTATCCTTATCGGTATCGTCCAGACCCCGTCCTGCAAACACTGATACTCATAGCTCGTGGAGGTGAACTGCGAGACACCAATATATTTATTGGTTTTCAGTCTCACTGGCGCACATGCACATAAGGAAGACAAGAACTATCAATCCACATGCAGGTACCTCCCTGAGGAGACTGAGTCACACTACACAAACATACACCTTACTGAGGGGACTGAGTCACACTGGTACACAAACATACACCTTACTGAGGGGACTGAGTCACACTACACAAACATACACCTTACTGAGGGGACTGAGTCACACTGGTACACAAACATACACCTTACTGAGGGGACTGAGTCACACTGGTACACAAACATACACCTCACTGAGGGTACTGAGTCACACTACACAAACATACACCTCACTGAGGGGACTGAGTCACACTACACAAACATACACCTTACTGAGGGGACTGAGTCACACTGGTACACAAACATACACCTTACTGAGGGAACTGAGTCACACTGGTACACAAACATACACCTTACTGAGGGGACTGAGTCACACTGGTACACAAACATACACCTTACTGAGGGGACTGAGTCACACTGGTACATAAACATACACCTCTTTAAGGGAACTGAGTCACACTGGTACACAAACATACACCTCACTGAGGGGACTGAGTCACACTGGTACACAAACATGCACCTCTCTAAGGGAACTGAGTCACACTGGTACACAAACATACACCTTACTGAGGGGACTGAGTCACACTGGTACACAAACATACACCTCACTGAGGGGACTGAGTCACACTGATACACAAACATACACCTCACTGAGGGGGACTGAGTCACACTGGTACACAAACATGCACCTCTCTAAGGGAACTGAGTCACACTGGTACACAAACATACACCTCACGGAGTGAGGATGAGAGATATGTGAGAAATCCTTAAATGTAGAAATCTCTGTATAGGAAGGGCTGAGAGTCATTGATTTACAATTGCTGTATAATTGAATGTGCCGCTCTCTTTTTACTGCCAGTTTGCCCCTTCTTTTCCGGAATGTAATAACTTTTGCGTTCTCCATTCTCCCATTCCTTCTGTGTGACCCGAGATACTGATTATTGGCATATATAACAGTGGAGGGTGGCACAGCTGTGCCCGATGGCCCTCTGACCCAGGGCCCACACAGCTGGAACGGGGTGAGCCAGGGGTGCTGAGACCAATTGTAGGTGTACTTTCCCTGCAATAGTCTACCAATGCTCCGTGTGCTGCAGGCTTAGACTGCATGCAGAGATCAGGTCTGTCACTGCTGCACATGATGGAATGGGGGTGCTAGATTTGGAACTTGCTGTAGAATCATAGAATCATAGAATGGTTACAGCACAGAAGACCATTCGGCCTTCGAGCCCATGCCGGCTCTCTGCAAGAGCACCTCAGCTAGTCCCACTCCCCTACCCTTTCCCCGTAGCCCTGCAATTTTCTTTCCTTCAGGTACTTATCTAATTCCCTTTTGAAAGCCGTGATTGATTCTGCCTCCGCCACCCTTTCAGGCCGTGCATTCCAGATCCTAACCGCTCGCGTAAAAATGTTTTTCCTCATGTTGGCTTTGGTTCTTTTGCCAATCACCTTAAATCTGTGTCCTCTGGTTCTCGACTCTTCCATCAATGGGAACAGTTTCTCTCTATCTACTCTCTCTAGACCCCCCATGATTTTGATTACAGGTTGAATCTCCCTTATCCGGAACTCCCATATCCGGAACCACCCCTCATCCAGAACCATTCCCGGCCACCAGGTGGCACATGCGCATAACTCCGACATGAACAAATTGAACAAATTGAAGTCCTTCCTCGTTGCCGACTCCTGCAATCGTTGGCCTGACCCCGCGAGTCACCGTCCCCACCCCCACTTGATCTCTCTGCCGCACTCCCAGCCCCAAGACAGCCAGCCCCGATATCCACTTGCTCAGTACCTGTACCATCCAATTTAACGCAATTTAACCCCTCATCCGGAAAAATCCCTTATCTAGAACAGGCCAGGTACCAAGGGTTCTGGATAAGGGAGGTTCAATCTGTACCTCTATCAAATCTCCTATTGACCTTCTCTGCTCTAAGGAGAACACCCCCAGCTTCTTTACCTATCCACATAGCTGAAGTCCCTCATCCCTGGAATCATTCTCCTAAATCTTATGCATCTTCTCTAAGGCCTGCACATCCTTCCTCTAAAGTGCGGTGCCCAGAATTGGACACAAGACTCCAATTGATGTCAAACTAGTGTCTTATACAGGTTCATCATAACTTCCTTGTTTTTGCACTCTATGTCTCTATTTACAAAGCCCAGGATCCCGTAAGTTTTTTTTAAACCGCTTTCGCAACCTGGCCTGCCACCTTCAACGATTTGTGCACATACACCCCCCAGGTCTCTCTGTTCATGCACCCCCTTTATAATTATACCCTTTATTGTACCTTTTATTGCCTCTCCTCATTCTTCCTACCAAAATGTATAACTTTGCACTTTTCTGCATTAAATTTCACCTGCCATGTTTCTGCCCATGCCACCAGCCTGTCCCATGTCCTCTTGAAGTCTATCACTATCCTCTTCACTGTTCACATACTTCCAAGTTTTGTGTCATCTGCAAATTTGGAAATTGTGTCCTATAAACCCACATCCAAGTCATTAATATATATCAAGAAAAGCTGTTATCCTAGTACCGACCCCTGGGGAACACCACTGAATATCTTCCTCCATCTGAAAAACAACTGTTCACTACTACTCTCTGTTTCCTGTCACTTAACCAATTTCGTATCCATGCTGCTGCTGTACTTTTTATTCCATGCTCTTCAACTTTGCTGGCAAGCCTAATATGTGGCACTTTATCAAACACTTTTTGGAAGTTCATGTACACCCCGTCAACCACATTGCCCTCATCAGCCCTCTCTGTTACTTCAGCAAAAAACTCGATCAAGTTGGTTAAACATGATTTGCCTTTAGCAAATCCATGTTGGCTTTCCTTAATTAATCCACACTTGTCCAAGTGACTGTTAACTTTGTCCCTGATTATTGTTTCTAAAAGCTTCCCCACGACCGAGGTTAAACTGACTGGCCTGTAGTTTCTGGGTTTACCTTACACCCTTTTTTGAACGAGGGCGTAACATTTGCAATTCTCCAGTCCTCTGGCACCAGCCCCGTATCCAAGGAGGATTGGCAGATTATGACCATTACCTCCGCAATTTCTTCTTTAACCTGCCTCAGCATCCAAGGATGCATCCCATCCAGTCCTGGTGACTTATCCATTTTAAGTACTGCCAGCCTTCCAGTACCTCCTCTTTATCAATTGTTATCTCGTCTAGTATCTCCAGTATCTCCTCTTTCACAATGACTTTGGCAGCATCACCTTCCTTGGTGAAGATGGATGCAAAGTATAGGTTGAACCTCTCCAGTCCAAGACTCTTTGGTCCGGCAACATCCCTGCTCCGGCATCATTCCCGATGGGGGGTCGTGACCCGTGCTGTGTCCTGGGACTGGCTGCTCCTCTTCTCCCTACTGCCTCCGGTGTTCCCTCCTTGGTTGGGTCGGCGTGGAGAGGGAGGAAGGAGCGTGGCGGCTGACTGAGACGCCGAAGCTGGACCTGAGAAATGCTGTGCAGTATGCTTCTGTGCAGCGCATGCGCAGAACGTGGCCGGGTCGTTGTCAGCCGTGCCTGGTAAGTCTAGGGTACTGCTGACCTCCCGTGGTCTGGAAAATTCTCTGGTCCAGCACCAGTCATGTTCCAAGGGTGCCGGACTGGAGAGGTACAACCTGTACTCATTTAGTACCTCAGATGCTGCCTCCGTGCTTAGCTCTCCTTTTTGGGCCCTCCTATTCACCTATTTCTACACTCACTAGCTTGTGGTCCAGAGATTACTACCTTTGAGATTATTACCTTTGAGGTCCTGCCTTGCAATCTCTCTCCTAGCTCCCTAAAATCTGTCTGCTAGACCTCATCCCTTTTACTACCTATGTTGTTGGTACCAATATGGACCAGGATCATGTCTGGGAATAAATATGTCATTGATGATTGCCTGCTCGTTAGAGAAACCTCCCATTGGAGAAACCTCTCGTTAGAGAAACCACCCAGTTATCATTTCCATTGATTTCAATGAGCAGTTTATATAAGGGGCGGTTTGTATAAAGGAGGTTTATATAAGGGGCAGTTTGTATAAAGGGAGGTTTATATAAGAGGCGGTTTATATAAGGGGATGTTTATATAAGGGCCGGTTTATATAAGGGGTGGTTTGTATAAAGGGAGGTTTGTATAAGGGGTGGTTTGTATAAAAGGAGGTTTATATAAGGGGCGGTTTATATAAGGAGCGGATTATATTAGTGGATGTTTATATAGGGGCCGGTTTATGTAAGGGGTGGTTTATATAAGGGGTGGTTTGTATAAATGGAGGTTTGTATAAGGGGTGGTTTGTATAAAAGGAGGTTTATATAAGGGGCGGTTTATATAAGGAGCGGTTTGTATAAGGGTCGGTTTGTATAAGGGGTGGTTTGTATAAGGGGTGATTTATATAAGGAGCGGTTTATCTAAGGGGTGGTCAATCCGCAATGCCAGTTTTGCACTGGGGTGGTGGGTTGAAAAGCCAGGATTGGGTATGTGTGCGAAGTTTATGTTTGGGTTATTTATTGGTGGCCAGTGATGACTGGAGATGGCTCGTTGGCCCAGTCTCAGGATACCTGTGATTCCATCCCTTACAGGTATGATTGGGTTCTTCATCGCCTTTGGTATCGCTATGGGAAAAATGGGAGAGAAGGCAAAGCTGATGGTGGAGTTCTTCAACATCCTCAATGAGATTGTTATGAAGCTGGTGACGATGATCATGTGGTAAGAGCTGCAGTATCTCTCTCATTGTTTAAAGAACCACTCAATCAATAATCACCATGATTGTCTGTAGGATTCCCCTCCCCACAACATTACCACCTGCCTGCTCTAGACCCCTTTCCATCGGAATCAATTTACAGCCAATACAACTTCATTCACTTTTAACGAGGAACACTTCAACTGTCCTTCTGATGAAACCTTTCTCCTAATAGTGTATACATGTTGGTGATTTCCTGGCCATTGGTTAATAATATCTTTGACTGACCTAATAAATGGATTTTTTAAAGACATAGGACAGTGTAAAGTCCTGTCTCCTCAGTACAGATTCACACAAGGCACATGCTGAAGTCAAGGCCACTCAGGACCTGCACCTTTATTACACAGCTCTTGAATGCCACACTTGCCTGAGACCTGTCCTTATATACCTGTCTGGGACAGGTATCCAGTGTCTCCTGCAAGTGCACCCCTGGTGATAAGGTAAGCTTGTGGTTACAGGTCATATCTAGTTACAGTCATGTATAGCATGGTAAGATACAGTTATGTACAGTAGTGTGAGATACATGACATCACCCTCCCCCCAAGGTCTTATTGTCTTTATAAGTTCAGTCTCTCAGGTGTTCTACGCTGTCGCGTGGAGCGTTTTAGTTGTGGTTCAGTTGTTTGCTTTGGTGCCTGTTGTTATTTCGGTGTGATTGCTGGTATCTCGCCTGGGCTGTCTGTTTCATTCAGTATGATTGTTGGTGTCTCGCCTGGGCTGTCTGTTGGGATTGCCTTTTCCTCAGGTTGTTCCCTCTGACTGTCCACCAGGTGTGGTGTGAGTTCCACATTGTAGTCTGCCTCTGGTTCCGCAGTGTTGTTGGTAAATCTACTTTTGACTTGGTCTACATGCCTCTGGCAGGTTTGGCCATTGTCCATTTGTACCACCAGTAGCCTGTTTCCTTCCTTGCCTGTTACTGTCCCTGCAAGCCATTTGGGACCCCTGCCATAGTTTAGCACAAACACTTTGTTCCCTATCTCATTCCACCTCCCCCTCGAATTTCGGTCATGGTACTCGGTTAGCTTGCGGCTCTTTGCCTCAACGATTTCATACATGTCTGAGAGGATTAATGACAGCCTTGTCTTTAAGGTCTGTTTCATTAATAGTTGCGCGGGGGGAACTCCAGTCAATTAATGTGAATGAGATCTGTACGCCAGCAGCAATCGCGACAGGCGACCCTGCAGCGTGGGACCTTGGATTTTGAGCATGCCTTGTTTAATGATCTGCACTGCTGGCTCCACCTGGCCGTTGGAGGCCGGCTTGAACGGTGCCATCTTAACGTGATTTATGCCATGGTCACTTATAAAATCTTGGAATTCTGCACTGGTGAAGCACGGACCATTATCAGTGACCAATATGTCAGGAATGCCGTGCATTCCGAACATGGTTCCAAGGCTCTCCACAGTGGTGGAGGTGGTGCTCGAGTTTAAAATGGTGCATTCGATCCACTTGGAAAATGCATCTACAACTATGAGGAACATTTTGCCCATGAATGGGCCTGCATAGTCTACATGCACCCGCAACCACGGTTTGGTGGGCCAGGGCCAAGGGCTCAGGGGGGCCTCCCTGGGGGCATTACTGAGTTGGCACAAATGGTGCACCATCGGACGCAGAGCTCCAAGTCCGCGCCCATGCCAGGCCACCAGACGTGGGATATGGCCTTCATGAGAACGATCCCCGGGTGCTCGCAGTGGAGCACCCAGACAAATGCCTCTCTGTCTCACAGAGGCATAACTATTCGGCTGTCCCACATCAGGCAGTCTGCTTGTAGTGACAGCTCATGCATGCGCCTATGGAAAGGTTTGATTTCCTCTGGGCAGCCATCGCGAGACTCTGCCCAGTCACCGGTTAGGACACATCTTTTTACTAGGGATAACGTGGGGTCGCTGGCCGTAGAGGCTCTGATTTGGCGAGCTGCCATGGGCGAACCTGTGGACTCAAAGGCATTGATTGCCATGACTATCTCACAGTCTTGTTCGTCAGGCCCTTCCGTGGTCGCCAGGGGTAGCCTGCTAAGCGTGTCGGCACAGTTGTCTGTGCCTGGTCTGTGCCTTATGGTGTAATCGTAAGACGCCAGCATGAGTGCCCACCGTTGAATGCACGCCGAGGCGTTGCCGTTTATTGCCTTGCTTTCGGATAGTAGGGACATGAGGGGCTTGTAGTCAGTTTCTAACGTGAACTTGGCCCCGAAAAGGTATTGGTGCATCTTTTTGACACCGTTCACGCACGCGAGCGCCTCCTTCTCCACCATTCCGTACCCGCGCTCCGCCCGAGAAAGTGACCTGGAGGCATAAGCTGTGGGTTGTAATTTACCCGCACTATTGACATGTTGTTATAAAACGCACCCAACCCCATACGGTGACGTATCACATGTAAGAACTAGCTTTTTAACTGGATTAAAGAAAGTCAAAACATTGTTGGAACATAGAAGGTTGCGTGCCTTATTGAAGGCGCGTTCTTGGGCGTCCCCCCAAAACCAATCGCACCCCTTTCTGAGTAGCACGTGGAGAGGCTCCAGCAGCGTGCTTAAGTTCTGCATAAAGTTCCCAAAGTAATTGAGTAGCCTGAGAAAGGCGCACAGTTCTGAGACATTCCGGGGCCTGGGTGCCAGACGAATTGCTTCGGTTTTGGACTCTGTTGGGTGGATTCCATCAGCGGCAATCCTTCAGCCCAAAAATTCAACCTCGGGCGCGAGAAACAGGCACTTGGATTTTTTAACTCTTAGGCCTACCCGATCCAACCGCTTTAGTACTTCCTCCAAATTGCGGAGATGGGAGTCTGTGTCCCTGCTCATGATAAGTATATCGTCTTGAAATACAACCATCCCTGGGATGGACTTGAGCAGACTCTCCATGTTGCGCTGGAATATGGCAGCTGCTGACCTGATGCCGAATGGACATCGATTGTACATGAAAAGGCCTCGATGTGTGTTGATGGTGGTGAGTAGCTTGGAGTCATCGATCAATTCTTGCGTCATATACGCAGATGTGAGATCTAGTTTTGAGAAAAGTTTTCCTCCAGCCAATGTGGCAAATAAGTCCTCCGCTCTGGGCAGCGGGTATTGGTCCTGTAGGGAGACTCTGTTTATGGTAGATTTGTAGTCCCCACAGATTCGTATGGATCCATCAGGCTTCATGACTGGGATGATGGGACTTGCCCAGTCGCTAAATTCCACGGGTGAGAACGCCTTCCCGCAAAAGCCGGTCCAGCTCATGTTCAATCTTTCCCCTCATCACACACGGCACAGCTCTAGCCTTGTGATGGACCGGTCTGGCATTCTGTGTGATGTAGATTTTGACTTTAGCCCCTTTGAAGATGCCCACATCTGGCTGAAAGAGATGTTCAAATTGACTTAGAACTGTTGAGCAGGAGGTCCGTTCCTCTGACGACATGGCGTGAACATCATCCCATTTCCAGTTTAGTTTTGCCAGCCAGCTTCTTCCCAGCGGTGCTGGGAGATCTCCGGGGACAATCCACAGGGGGAGTCGGTTCACTGTCCCTTTGTGTGTGACTGAGAGCATGGCGCTGCCGAGGACTGGGACAATTTCTTTGGTATAGGTCCTTAGTTTGGTGTCGACCCTTATGCGTTTTGGTCTGTTGCTTTTGTGCGATCACAGCTGTTCAAATTGTTGAGCGCTCATGAAAGATTGACTCGCTCCCGTATCCAGCTCCATGTTGACGGGTACCCCATTGAGTAGGACCCTCATCATTATTGGAGGCGTCTTGTTGTAGGAGCAGTTGCCATTGATCGTGTTGACCCGCTGTACATCGGTGTCCCGGGTACTGTCCCCACCGTCATCTGGTCCGCTTTCCGACCCATCTGATTTGTATACCAGCCGAGCTGCTGTTTTTCTGCACATGCGGGCCAGATGCCCTGTATAGTCGCAGTTTCTGCAAACAGCATGCTGAAATCGACAACCCCTTGATGAGTGCCTTCCCCTACATCTCTAGCACAGACCGCTTCCATTGTTTCCAAAGAATGAGCTGCGTCTGGCTGATCTTTCTTGAGCTTCTCTCAGTTTGTAGTTGATTGCTCGCATTGTGGGTTGCTGAGGTGTGAACGGCCGTTCATGTGGCCCTTGATGGCTTCTGGTGCCACTGCCTGGAGTTGAAGGCCTGCTCTCCTGCCTTTGTCTGTGTGTGGGGTTAGCGGCTTGTTTCACGCTGTGAGCCCGTTGTTCCGAAGTTTCGTTAGTTGTTGTACCCGCAGTAGAGATCAACCTCGTTTCTTCTTCTCCTGCCAACAATGTCTGTGCAACCAGTGCTGCTGCCTCTAGGGTCAGGTTCTTGGTCTCTATGAGCTTTTGGAATATGCCTGAGTGGCCTATTCCTTCAATAAAAAAGTCTCTCAGTACTTCTCTCCTTAGTTCATCGGAGAATTCACAGCGGCAGTTGGTGAGACGCGGGAGCGACCTATAAAAGGCCCAGTGGGAGATCGAGAGCCAGCAGCAATTGGTGAGAGGGGAGCAGCCTATAAAAGGCCCAGCGGGAGATCGAGAGCCAGCAGCAGTTGGTGAGACGCGGGAGCGACCTATCAAAGGCCCAGCGGGAGATCGAGAGCCAGCGGCAGTTGGTGAGAGGGGAGCGACCTATAAAAGGCCCAGCGGGAGATCGAGAGCCAGGAGCAGTTGGTGAGACGCGGGAGCAACCTATAAAAGGCCCAGCGGGAGATCGAGAGCCAGCGGCAGTTGGTGAGAGGGGAGCGACCTATAAAAGGCCCAGCGGGAGATCGAGAGCCAGCGGCAGTTGGTGAGAGGGGAGCGACCTATAAAAGGCCCAGCGGGAGATCGAGAGCCAGCAGCAGTTGGTGAGACGCGGGAGCAACCTATAAAAGGCCCAGTGGGAGATCGAGAGCCAGCGGCAGTTGGTGAGAGGGGAGCGACCTATAAAAGGCCCAGCGGGAGATCAAGAGCCAGCAGCAGTTGGTGAGACGTGGGAGCGACCTATAAAAGGCAGCTACAGTGGGAGAGAAAGCAAAATAGAAGTAGAAAGTAATCAAAAAGTGACGTCACAGCCAATGGGGTAAGTGATTGGCTGGTGATTGGTGAGTAGCTTTTCTTTTATTTTTTATATCAGTAAGTGAACTGTAACATTTACTACCAATTTAAGGGTATCTAAGGTTAAGACATGGCAGGAGAGCTCGGTCACGTGATATGCTCCTCCTGTACCATGTGGGAACTCGGGGACACTTCCGGTGTCCCTGGGCGCTACGTGTGTGGGAAGTGTATCCGCCTCGAGCTCTTGACGGTCCGCGTTGCGGAATTGGAGCTGAGGGTGGATTCACTCTGGAGCATCCACGATGCTGAGAATGACATGAGTATCACGTGTAGTGAGTTAGTCTTACCGCAGGAGAAGGGTCCACAGCCAGATAGGGAATGGAAGACCAGCAGGAAGAGCAGTGCAAGAAAGATAGTGCAGGGGTCCCCTGTGGTCATCCCCCTGCAAAACAGATACACTGCTTTGAGTACTGTTGGGGGGGATGACTCATCAGGGGAGGGCAGCAGCAGCCAAGTTCATGGCACCGTAGGTGGCTCTGCTGCAAAGGAGGGCAGGAAAAAGATTGGGAGCGCGATAGTGATAGGGGATTCGATGGTGAGGGGAATAGATAGGCGTTTCTGCGGACGCAACCGAGACTCCAGGATGGTATGTTGCCTCCCTGGTGCAAGGGTCAAGGATGTCTCGGAGCGGGTGCAGGACATTCTGAAATGGGAGGGAGAACAGCCAGTTGTCGTGGTGCACATTGGTACCAACGACATAGGTAAAAAAAGGGATGAGGTCCTACGAAAAGAATTTAAGGAGCTAGGAGCTAAATTAAAAAGTAGGACCTCAAAAGTAGTAATCTCGGGATTGCTACCAGTGCCACGTGCTAGTCAGAGTAGGAATCGCAGGATAGCGCAGATGAATACATGGCTTCAGCAGTGGTGCAGCAGGGAGGGATTCAAATTCTTGGGGCATTGGAACCGGTTCTGGGGGAGGTGGGACCAGTACAAACCGGACGGTCTGCACCTGGGCAGGACCGGAACCAATGTCCTAGGGGGAGTGTTTGCTAGTGCTGTTGGGGAGGAGTTAAACTAATATTGCAGGGGGATGGGAACCTATGCAGGGAGACAGAGGGAGACAAAAATGAGGCAAAAGCAAAAGACAGAAAGGAGATGAGGAAAAGTGGAGGGCAGAGAAACCCAAGGCAAAGAACAAAAAGGGCCACTGTACAGCAAAATTCTAAAAGGACAAAGGGTGTTAAAAAAGCAAGCCTGAAGGCTTTGTGTCTTAATGCAAGGAGTATCCGCAATAAGGTGGATGAATTAACTGTGCAAATAGATGTTAACAAATATGATGTGATTGGGATTACGGAGACGTGGCTCCAGGATGATCAAGGCTGGGAACTCAACATCCAGGGGTATTCAACATTCAGGAAGGATAGAATAAAAAGAAAAGGAGGTGGGGTAGCATTGCTGGTTAAAGAGGAGATTAATGCAATAGTTAGGAAAGACATTAGCTTGGATGATGTGGAATCTATATGGGTAGAGCTGCAGAACACTAAAGGGCAAAAATCATTAGTGGGAGTTGTGTACAGACCTCCAAACAGTAGTAGTGATGTTGGGGAGGGCATCAAACAGGAAATTAGGAGTGCATGCAATAAAGGTGCAGCAGTTATAATGGGTGACTTTAATATGCACATAGATTGGGCCAGCCAAACTGGAAGCAATACGGTGGAGGAGGATTTCCTGGAGTGCATAAGGGATGGTTTTCTAGACCAATATGTCGAGGAACCAACTAGGGGGGAGGCCATCTTAGACTGGGTGTTGTGTAATGAGAGAGGATTAATTAGCAATCTCATTGTGCGAGGCCCCTTGGGGAAGAATGACCATAATATGGTGGAATTCTGCATTAGGATGGAGAATGAAACAGTTAATTCAGAGACCATGGTCCAGAACTTAAAGAAGGGTAACTTTGAAGGTATGAGGCATGAATTGGCTAAGATAGATTGGCTAATGATACTTAAGGGGTTGACGGTGGATGGGCAATGGCAGACATTTAGAGACCGCATGGATGAATTACAACAATTGTACATTCCTGTCTGGCGTAAAAATAAAAAAGGGAAGGTGGCTCAACCGTGGCTATCTAGGGAAATCAGGGATAGTATTAAAGCCAAGGAAATGGCATACAAATTGGCCAGAAATAGCAGCGAAGCTGGGGACTGGGAGAAATTTAGAACTCAGCAGAGGAGGACAAAGGGTTTGATTAGGGCAGGGAAAATGGAGTACGAGAAGAAGCTTGCAGGGAACATTAAGGCAGATTGCAAAAGTTTCTATAGGTATGTAAAGAGAAAAAGGTTAGTAAAGACAAACGTAGGTCCCCTGCAGTCAGAATCAGGGGAAGTCATAACGGGGAACAAAGAAATGGCAGACCAATTGAACAAGTACTTTGGTTCAGTATTCACTAAGGAGGACACAAACAACCTTCCGGATATAAAAGTGGTCAGAGGGTCTAGTAAGGAGGAGGAACTGAGGGAAATCTTTATTAGTCGGGAAATTGTGTTGGGGAAATTGATGGGATTGAAGGCCGATAAATCCCCAGGGCCTGATGGACTGCATCCCAGAGTACTTAAGGAGGTGGCCTTGGAAATAGCGGATGCATTGACAGTCATTTTCCAACATTCCTTTGACTCTGGATCAGTTCCTATCGAGTGGAGGGTAGCCAATGTAACCCCACTTTTTAAAAAAGGAGGGAGAGAGAAAGTAGGGAATTATAGACCGGTCAGCCTGACCTCAGTAGTGGGTAAAATGATGGAATCAATTATTAAGGATGTCATAGCAGCGCATTTGGAAAATGGTGACATGATAGGTCCAAGTCAGCATGGATTTGTGAAAGGGAGATCATGCTTGACAAATCTTCTGGAATTTTTTGAGGATGTTTCCAATAAAGTGGACAAAGGAGTACCAGTTGATGTGGTATATTTGGACTTTCAGAAGGCTTTCGACAAGGTCTCACACAGGAGATTAATGTGCAAAGTTAAAGCACATGGGATTGGGGGTCGTGTGCTGACGTGGATTGAGAACTGGTTGTCAGACAGGAAGCAAAGAGTAGGAGTAAATGGGTACTTTTCGGAATGGCAGGCAGTGACTAGTGGGGTACCGCAGGGTTCTGTGCTGGGCCCCAATTGTTTACATTGTACATTAATGATTTAGACGAGGGGATTAAATGTAGTATCTCCAAATTTGCGGATGACACTAAGTTGGGTGGCAGTGTGAGCTGCGAGGAGGATGCTATGAGGCTGCAGAGTTACTTGGATAGGTTAGGTGAGTGGGCAAATGCGTGGCAGATGAAGTATAATGTGGATAAATGTGAGGTTATCCACTTTGGTGGTAAAAACAGAGAGACAGACTATTATCTGAATGGTGACAGATTAGGAAAAGGGATGGTGCAACGAGACCTGGGTGTCATGGTACATCAGTCATTGAAGGTTGGCATGCAGGTACAGCAGGCGGTTAAGAAAGCAAATGGCATGTTGGCCTTCATAGCGAGGGGATTTGAGTACAGGGGCAGGGAGGTGTTGCTACAGTTGTACAGGGCCTTGGTGAGGCCACACCTGGAGTATTGTGTACAGTTTTGGTCTCCTAACTTGAGGAAGGACATTCTTGCTATTGAGGGAGTGCAGCGAAGATTCACCAGACTGATTCCCGGGATGGTGGGACTGACCTATCAAGAAAGACTGGATCAACTGGGCTTGTATTCACTGGAGTTCAGAAGAGTGAGAGGGGACCTCATAGAAACGTTTAAAATTCTGACGGGTTTGGACAGGTTGGATGCAGGAAGAATGTTCCCAATGTTGGGGAAGTCCAGAACCAGGGGTCACAGTCTAAGGATAAGGGGTAAGCCATTTAGGACCGAGATAAGGAGAAACTTCTTCACCCAGAGAGTGGTGAACCTGTGGAATTCTCTACCACAGAAAGTAGTTGAGGCCAATTCACTAAATATATTCAAAAGGGAGTTAGATGAAGTCCTTACTACTCGGGGGATCAAGGGGTATGGTGTGAAAGCAGGAAGTGGGTACTGAAGTTTCATGTTCAGCCATGAACTCATTGAATGGCGGTGCAGGCTAGAAGGGGTGAATGGCCTACTCCTGCACCTATTTTCTATGTTTCTATGTTTCTCAGCTAGCCAACCTCCGAAGTTCCGCCACGAAGTCGGGTATGCTCTGGCCCACACAGGGTCTGTAGTTGTAGAACCTGTATCTGGCCATGTGTCGGCTGCTTGCTGGCTTCAGGTGGTCTCTTACCAGTGTGCTCAACTCTTCAAATGACTTGCTTGCTGGTTTCTCAGGTGCCAGCAGGTCCTTCATTAAGGCATATGTTTTCAAGCCACAGCTGGTCAAGAGATTGGCTCTTCTCTTGTCTGCCTTATCATTGCCTAACCAGTCTTTGGTTACAAAGCTTTGCTGGAGCCTTTCCATAAAGTCCTCCCAATTATCTCCAGCATTGTACTTTTCATCTGATCCGTTGTTCGCCATTCTGTGGATTCTGTAATCCCGTAACTCGTTGCCACTGTAAAGTCCTGTCCCTGCAGTACAGATTCACACGAGGCACATACTGAAGTCAAGGTCACTCAGGACCTGCACCTTTATTACACAGCTCTCGAATGCCTCACTTGCCTGAGACCTGTCCTTATATACCTGTCTGGGACAGGTATCCAGTGTCTCCTGCAAGTGCACCACTGGTGGTAAGGTAAGCTTGTGGTTACAGGTCATCTCTAGTTACAGTCATGTATAGCATGGTAAGATACAGTTATGTACAGTAGTGTGAGATACATGACAGACAGTATCTGTATGATATCGGTTTGGTAAGTTTGAAAGAAATATTTGCTTTCTTTTTCTGGTTAGAAAACATGATATAACTAGGGAGTTAGCGATTTCGGAGATTAATAATCCAGCAAGGAGTTCCTTTCTAGCCTAAATCTACAGCATACAATTAATTGAATTGTTGCAGTTTCACCGATAAATCCAATAAGGAATTCGGGAGTGGTGAGAATGTGAAACTCACTACCACATGGAGCGGTTGAGGGAAATAGCTTAGATGTATTTAAGGGGAAGATAAGATATTCATATGAGAGAGAAAGGAATAGAAGGATATGTTGACAGGGTTAGATGAAGTAGGGTGGGAGGAGGAGGATAAGTTGGGCCGAACGGCCTATTTCTGTGCTGTAAATTCGATGTAAATCTATGTTACCTCTGGACTTGACTATTGCAACGCACTCCCGGCGGGCCTCCCATAATCTTCCCTACGTAAATTAATCCAAAACTCAGCTGCCCATCTACTAACTCGCACCAAGTCCCGCTCAACCATCACTCCTGTGCTCACTGATGTACATTGGCTACCGGTTAAGCAAACCCTCGATTTCAAAATTCTCATCCTTGTTTTCAAATCCCTACATGGCCTCACCCCTCCCTATCTCTGTAATGTCCTCCAGCCCCACAATCCCAAGAGCCTGCGCTCCTCTAATTCTGCCCTCTTGAGCAACCCTGATTATAATCGTTCAACCATTGATGGCCGTGGCTTCTGTTGCCTCAGCCCTGAGCTCTGGAATTCCCTGCCTAAACCTCCCCGC
Organism: Pristiophorus japonicus; assembly: GCF_044704955.1. Lineage (NCBI taxonomy): Eukaryota > Metazoa > Chordata > Chondrichthyes > Pristiophoridae > Pristiophorus > Pristiophorus japonicus. Next base: position 86,580,446 of record NC_091990.1, on the reverse strand, counting down.
CTCTCGACCTCTCTTTCCTCCTTCAAGACGCTCTTTAAAACATACCTCTTGGCCACCGACCCTAATTTCTCCTTATGCGGCTCGGTGTCAAATTTTTTAAATCTCATAATACTCCTGTGAAGCGCCTTGCGATTATTCATTATTCGAAAGAAAACACCTCCGACAGTGCAGCACTCCTTCAGTACAGCACTGGAGTGTCAGCCTAGATTTTTGTGCTCAAGTCTCTGGAGTGAGACCTTAACCCCCAACTTTCCGACTCAGACAAGGATGCTCCCAACTGAGCCACGGCCAACATTAATTGCTGTGTAGTCACTGTTGTAATGTTGGTCCATACAAGGTCCTACAAACAACAATTAGATAAGGACCAGATTATTTGTGTTAGATGCTGGTTGAGGGATAAATATTGGCCAGGACAATGGGGAGAACTCCCCTGATCTTGTTCATAATAATGCCATGGGATCTTTTACTTCCATCTGAAAGGGCAGAAGGAGCCTCTGTTTAACATCTCATTCAAATGACAGCATCTCTGACAGTGCAGTGCTCTCAGTACTGCACTGGAGTATCAGCCCAGAATTTGTGCTCAAGTCCTTGGAGTGGACTTGGAAGCCACAACCTTCTGACTGAGTGAGGGTGCTACCCACTGAGCCACAGTTCAGAGTGCTAATCTATGAAGTATCTCTCTGAGTTCTAACCTTTGATGTTTCCTTTGTGTTATTAAGGTACTCTCCCCTGGGTATCGCCTGTCTGATTTGTGGAAAGATTGTGGCCATTAAAGACTTGGAAGTCGTTGCTAGGCAACTGGGCATGTACATGGTGACGGTAATCACTGGGCTCCTCATCCATGGAGGGATCATCCTGCCGCTGATGTACTTTGCGATAACCAGGAAAAATCCTTTCTCATTCCTTGCAGGCATCTTCCAGGCCTGGATCACAGCTTTAGGGACTGCATCCAGGTATTAGCACAACTGTTGCTTCTGAGCTATTTTAGGGAGAAAGGGAAAAGCTTTCATGTCACAAGTTCTTTGGGCTACTTTAAGTGTGAGCTCCCACACCTATTGATGAATGGATCCAGTGTCCTCATTGAGGAGGAGGAAGCATCACAAGAGGACAGTGAAGCAGGGTTTCCAACCCTCATATTGTCCAGGAGTCTCCAGAAAATGAAGATTCACTTCAAGAACAATGCTGTGAGCAAACGGAGAAAAATCATAGGGGCAATATAAATAAATATAGGAAATGGGAAAGGACGGATCTTTGAGTGGCAAGCCAAGATTCATCCAATCCACATGCAGCAAGGGTGAGGAGATCAGATTTAACCTTGAGCTCTGGCAACAGCATTAACATAGCCTGGGAGCAGGGGGCATGGGAGCAGGGGACAAAGGCCGGAAGCAGGGGGCAGGGGACAAAGGCCGGAAGCAAGGGGCAGGGGGCAGGGGGTAGGGAGCATGAGGACAGGGAGCAGGGGGGCATGGAGCTGGGAGCAGGGACCAGGGGGCAGGGGACAAAGGCAGGGGGGAGGGGGCCGGGAGCATGGAGCAGGGGGGCATGGAGCAGGGGGGCATGGAGCAGGGGGCATGGGAGCAGGGACCAAACAATTGAGGAACAGTGGAGGACTTTTAAGGCGCTCTTTCATAATGCGCAACAAAAATATATTCCAGTGAAAAAGAAGGGCGGCAAGCGAAGAGATAACCAGCCGTGGATAACCAAGGAAATAAAGGAAAGTATCAAATCAAAGACCAATGCGTATAAGGTGGCCAAGGTTAGTGGGAAACTACAGGATTGGTAAAATTTTAAGCAACAGCAAAGAATGACTAAAAAAGCAATAAAGAAAGGGAAGATAGATTACGAAGGTAAACTTGCGCAAAACATAAAAACAGATAGTAAAAGCTTTTACAGATATATAAAACGGAAAAGAGTGACTAAAGTAAATGTTGGTCCCTTTAGAAGATGAGAAAGGGGATTTAATAATCGGAAATGTGGAAATGGCTGAGACCTTAAACAATTATTTTGCTTCCGTCTTCACAGTGGAAGACACAAAAAACCATGTCAAAAATTGCTGGTCATAGGAATGTGGGAAGGAAGGACCTTCAGATGATCACTATCACTAGGGAGGTAGTGCTGGACAGACTAATGGGACTGAAGGTAGACAAGTCCCCTGGTCCTGATGAAATGCATCCCAGGGTATTAAAAGAGATGGCGGAAGTTATAGCAGATGCATTTGTTATAATCTACCAAAATTCTCTGGACTCTGGGGAGGTACCAGCGGATTGGAGAGCAGCTAATGTAACGCCTCTGTTTAAAAAAAAAGGGGGCAGGCAAAAGGCAGGTAACTATAGGCCGGTTAGTTTAACATCTGTAGTGGGGAAAATGCTTGAAACTATCATTAATGAAGAAATAGCGGGACATCTGGATAGGAATAGTGCAATCAAGCAGACGCAACATGGATTCATGAAAGGGAAATCATGTTTAACTAACTTACTGGAATTCTTTGAGGATATAACGAGCATGGTGGAGAGAGGTGTACCGATGGATGTGATGTATTTAGATTTCCAAAAGGCATTCGATAAGGTGCCACACAAAAGGTTACTGCAGAAGATAAAGGTACGCAGAGTCAGAGGAAATGTATTTGCATGGATAGAGAATTGGCTGGCGAACACAAGAGAGTCGGGATAAATGGGTCCTTTTCGGGTTGGAAATCAGTGGTTAGTGGTGTGCCACAGGGATCACTACTGGTACCACAACTGTTTACAATATACATAGATGACCGAGAAGAGGGGACAGAGTGTAGTGCAACAAAATTTGCAGATGACTCTAAGATTAGTGGGAAAGCGGGTTGTGTAGAGGACTCAGAGGCTGCAAGGAGATTTGGATAGGTTAAGCGAATGGGCTAAGGTTTGGCAGATGGAATACAATGTCAGAAAGTGTGAGCTCATCCACCTTGGGGGAAAAAAAACAGTAAAAGGGAATATTATTTGAATGGGGAAAAATTACAACATGCTTTGGTGCAGAGGGACCTGGGGGTCCTTGTGCATGAAACTCTTTTTGGAGTTTACCTGCAAAACATAAACATTAAAACCATGCCAACCGCCTGGGTGACACAGCAGACATTTTCAAGGCCCCTTTTTTTTGGTTTTTTTTTTGGGGCGCTAAAATCAAATTTTTCCAGTGCCCCCTATAAAAGGGGAGGGGGACACTAAAAGCACCGGCAATGAAAACAAATTAAACTTTAAAACGTAAAATCAAATTAAAATTTGGTTGCCGGGCGTGATGATGCACTCCAGTCCCTCCGGTGCCCACCTCTCGCGGAAGGCCGCGAGCGTACTGGTGGACACCGCGTGCTCCATCTCCAAGGACACCCTGGACCGGATGTAAGAGTGGAAGAGAGGCAGGCAGTCAGGTTGAACGACCCCCTCGACCGCCCGCTGCCTGGACCGGCTGATGGCACCCTTGGCCGTGCCCAGGAGCAGTCCTACGAGGAGGCCTTCGGACCTCCCGCTCCCCTCCGCACAGGGTGCCCAAAGATCAGGAGAGTGGGACTGAAGTGCAGCCAGAATTTCAGGAGCAGTCCCTTCAAATAATAAAACAGGGGCTGCAACCTTGTGCATTCCATAAAAACATGGAACACGGACTCTTCCAGACCGCAGAAATTGCAGGCGGCCTGGGAGTCCGTGAACCGGCTTAAAAATTTGTTGCACGGCACTGCTCCATGCACCACCCTCCAGGCCAAGTCCCCGATGAATAGTGGGAGGACCCCTGCGTAGAGTGCCCTCCATCGGGGACCCCCGCCTCCTCCGGACGGCAAGATGGTACGCCATGGCGTGTCCGGACGGCCGGCGAGGATGGCAAAGTTGAGGGTGTGCAGGAGCAGCCCGTACAGGAAACCCCTCCGCGCGGAACTGAAAGGCCAGGCAGTCTCCCATCCAAGTACTAACCAGGCCTCAGTCTGCTTGGTTTCCGAGATCAGACGGGATCGGGCGTTTTCAGACTAGTGTGGCCGTAGGCTCCTTGTGCATGAATCCCAAAAAAAAAAAAGTTAGTTTGCAGGTGCAGCAGGTAATCAGGAAGGCAAATGGAATGTTGGCCTTCATTGCGAAAGGGATGGAGTACAAAAGCAGGGAGGTGTTGCTGCAACTGTATAAGGTATTGGTAAGGCTGCACCTGGAGTACTGCGTGCAGTTTTGGTCACCTTACTTAAGGAAGGATATACTAGCTTTGGAAGGGGTACAGAGACAATTCACTAGGCTGATTCGAGAAATGAGGGGGTTACCTTATGATGATAGATTGAGTAGACTGGGTCTTTACTCGCTGGAGTTCAGAAGGATGAGGGGTGATCTTATAGAAACATTTAAAATCATGAAAGGGATAGACAAGATAGAGGCAGAGAGGTTGTTCCCATTGGTGGGAGAGACTAGAACTAGGGGGCACAGCCTCAAAATACGGAGGAGCCAATTTAAAACCGAGTTGAGAAAGAATTTTTTCTCCCAGAGGGTTGTGAATCTGTGGAATTCTCTGCCCAAGGAAGCAGTTGAGGCTGGCTCATTGAATGTTTTCAAGTCAAAGATAGATAGATTTTTAAGCAATAAGAGAATTAAGGGTTACGGGGAGAGGGCGGGTAAGTGGAGCTGAGTCCACGACCAGATCAGCCATGATCTTATTGAATGGCGGAGTAGGCTCGAGGGGCCAGATGGCCTACTCCTGTTCCTAATTCTTATGTTCTTCTGCTCTTATGACCCAGGGGGCAGGGGACAAAAGCCGGGAAGGGGGCAGGGGGCCGGGAGCATGGAGCAGGGGGCATGGGAGCAGGGACCAGGGGGCAGAGGACAAAGGCCGGGAGCAGGGGGCAGAGGGCAGTGGGCGGGGAGCAGGGATCCGAGAGAATGAAGCAGGGAGGAGGAGGCAGGTGGCAAGGATTCAGGAATAGGGGGCTGGGAGCAGAAGACCCAAAGGAACGAGCAGTTTTGTTGAATTTTCGATATGGAAGTTGATAGTTCTGTTTGGTAGGTTGATGATGAGGACACTGATGGGTCTGTTTGTTGGGTTGATGATGAGGACACTGATGGGTCTGTTTGTTGGGTTGATGATGAGGACACTGATGGGTCTGTTTGTTGGGTGGATGATGAGGAAGACGATGGGTCTGTTTGTTGGGTTGATGATGAGGACACTGTGGGGTTGATGATGAGGTCACTGCTGGGTCTGTTTGTTGGGTTGATGATGAGGACACTGATGGGTCTGTTTGTTGGGTTCATGATGAGGTCACTGCTGGGTCTGTTTGTTGGGTTGATGATGAGGACACTGTGGGTTGATGATGAGGTCACTGATGGGTCTGTTTGTTGGGTTGATGATGAGGACACTGATGGGTCTGTTTGTTGGGTGGATGATGAGGTCACTGCTGGGTCTGTTTGTTGGGTTGATGATGAGGACACTTATGGGTCTGTTTGTTGGGTTGATGATGAGGAAGGTGATGGGTCTGTTTGTTGGGTTGATGATGAGGAAGGTGATGGGTCTGTTTGTTGAGTTGATGATGAGCACACTGATGGGTCTGTTTGTTGGGTTGATGATGAGGACACTGATGGGTCTGTTTGTTGGGTTGATGAGGAAGGTGATGGAGCTGTTCGTTGGGTTGATGATGATGAAGTCGATGGGACTGTTTGTTGGGTTGATGATGAGAACACCGATGGTTCTCTTTGTTGGGTTGATAATGAGGACGCTGATGGGTCTGTTTGTTAGGTTGATGATGAGACAGTGCTGGGTCTGTTGGTTGGGTTGATGATGAGGAAGGTGATGGGTCTGTTTGTTGGGTTGATGATGATGAAGGCGATACGTCTGTTTTTTGGGTTGATGATGAGGAAGGCGATGGGTCTGTATGTTGGGTTGATGATGAGGAAGGCGATGGGTCTGTTTGTTGGGCTGATGATGAGGACGGTGCTGGGTCTGTTGGTTGGGTTGATGATGAGGAAGGTGATGGGTTTGTTTGTTCAGTTGATGATGAGAACACTGATGGGTCTGTTTGTTGGGTTGATGATGATGAAGACGATGGGGCTGTTTGTTGGGTTGATGATGAGGACACTGATGGGTCTGTTTGTTGGGTTGATGATGAGGACACTGATGGGTCTGTTTGTTGGGTTGATGATGAGGTCACTGCTGGGTCTGTTTGTTGGGTTGATGATGAGGACACTTATGGGTCTGTTTGTTGGGTTGATGATGAGGAAGGTGATGGGTCTGTTTGTTGGGTTGATGATGAGGAAGGTGATGGGTCTGTTTGTTGGGTTGATGATGAGGAAGGTGATGGGTCTGTTTGTTGAGTTGATGATGAGCACACTGATGGGTCTGTTTGTTGGGTTGATGATGAGGACACTGATGGGTCTGTTTGTTGGGTTGATGAGGAAGGTGATGGAGCTGTTCGTTGGGTTGATGATGATGAAGTCGATGGGACTGTTTGTTGGGTTGATGATGAGAACACCGATGGTTCTCTTTGTTGGGTTGATGATGAGGACGCTGATGGGTCTGTTTGTTAGGTTGATGATGAGACAGTGCTGGGTCTGTTGGTTGGGTTGATGATGAGAACACTGATGGGTCTGTTTGTTGGGTTGATGATGAAGACGATGGGGCTGTTTGTTGGGTTGATGATGAGGAAGGTGATGTGTCTGTTTGTTGTGTTGATGATGAGGACACTGATGGGTCTGTTTGTTGGGTTGATGATGATGAAGACGATGGGGCTGTTTGTTGGGTTGATGATGAGGAAGGTGATGGGTCTGTTTGTTGGGTTGACGATGAGTACACTGATGGGTCTGTTTGTTGGGTTGATGATGATGAAGACGATGGGGCTGTTTGTTGGGTTGATGATGAGGAAGGTGATGGGTCTGTTTGTTGTGTTGATGATTAGGAAGGTGATGTGCCTGTTTGTTGGGTTGATGATGATGAACATGATTGGGCTGTTTGTTGTTTGATGATGAGGAAGGTGATGGGGCTGTTATTTGGGTTGATGAGAACACTGATGGGTCTGTTTGGTGGGTTGATGATGATGAAGACGATGGGGCTGTTTGTTGGCTTGATGATGATGAAGGTGATGGGGCTGTTTGTTGGGTTGATGATGATGAAGGTGATGGGGCTGTTTGTTGGGTTGATGAGAACACTGATGGGTCTGTTTGGTGGGTTGATGATGATGAAGACGATGGGGCTGTTTGTTGTGTTGATGATGAGTAAGGTGATGGGGCTGTTTGTTGGGTTGATGATGAGGACACTGATGGGTCTGTTTGTTGGGTTGATGATGATGAAGACGATGGGGCTGTTTGTTGGGTTGATGATGTATGTGATGGGTCTGTTTGTTGGGTTGATGATGAGGAAGGTGATGTGCCTGTTTGTTTATGTTGATGATGAGGACACTGATGGGCTGTTTGTCGGGTTGATGATGAGGACATTGATGGGTCTATTTGTTGGGTTGATGATGAGGAAAACGATGGGTCTGTTTGTTGGGTTGATGATGAGGACACTGATGGGTCTGGTTGTGGGGTTGATGATGAGGAAGGTGATGGGTCTGTTGGGTTGATGATGAGGAAAGTGATGTGTCTGTTTGTTGGGTTGATGATGAGGAAGTTGATGGGTCTGTTTCAGGTTGCTGATGAGGACACTGATGGGTCTGTTAGTTGGGTTGATGATAAAGAAGACAATGGGGCTGTTTGTTTGGTTGATGATGAGGACACTGATGGGTCTATTTGTTAGGTTGATGATGAGGACGGTGATGGGTCTGTTTGTTGGGTTGATGATGAGTAAGGTGATGGGTCTGTTTGTTGGGTTGATGATGAGGAAGGTGATGGGTTTGTTTGTTCGGTTGATGATGAGAACACTGATGGGTCTGTTTGTTGGGTTGATGATGAGGAAGGTGATCAGTCTGTTTGTTGGGTTGGTGATGATGAAGACGATGGGTCTGTTTGTTGGGCTGATGATGAGGACACTGATGGGTCTGTTTGTTGGGTTGATGATGATGAAGGTGATGGGTCAGTTTGTTGGGTGGATGATGAGGACACTGATGGGTCTGTTTGTTGGGTTGATGATGAGGAAGGCGATGGGTCTCTTTGTTGGGTTGATGATGAGGACACTGATGGGTCTGTTTTTTGGGTTGATGATGAGGAAGGCGATGGGTCTGTTTGTTGGGTTGATGATGAGGCAGGTGATGGGGCTGTTTGTTGCGTTAATGACGAGGAAGGCGATGGGTCTGTTTGTTGGGTTGATGATGAGGACACTGATGGGTCTGGTTGTGGGGTTGATGATGAAGAAGGTGATGGGTCTGTTGGGTTGATGATGAGGAAAGTGATGTGTCTGTTTGTTGGGTTGATGATGAGGAAGTTGATGGGTCTGTTTCAGGTTGCTGATGAGGACACTGATGGGTCTGTTAGTTGGGTTGATGATGATGAAGACGATGGGGCTGTTGGTTTGGTTGATGATGAGGACACTGATGGGTCTATTTGTTAGGTTGATGATGAGGACGGTGATGGGTCTGTTTGTTGGGTTGATGATGAGGAAGGTGATCAGTCTGTTTGTTGGGTTGATGATGAGGACATTGATGGGTCTGTTTGTTGGGTTGATGATGAAGACGATGGGGCAGTTTGTTGGGTTGATGATGAGGAAGGTGATGGGTCTGTTTGTTGGGTTGATGAGGAGGAAGGTGATGTGCCTGTTTGTTGGGTTGATGATGATGAAAACGATGGGGCTGTTTGTTGTTTGATGATGATGAAGGTCATTGGTGTGTTTGTTGGGTTGGTGATGAGGAAGATGATGGGGCTGTTAGGTTGATGATGAGGACACTGATGGGGCTGTTTGTTCATGTTGATGATGAGGACACTGATGGGGCTGTTTGTTGGGTTGATGATGATGAAGACGATGGGGCTGTTTGTTGGGTTGATGATGAGTAAGGTGATGGGGCTGTTTGTTGGGTTGATGATGATGAAGACGATGGGGCTGTTTGTTGGGTTGATGATGAGGAAGGTGATGGGGCTGTTTGTTGGGTTGATGAGGACTCTGATGGGTCTGTTTGTTGGGTTGATGATGAAGACACTGATGGGTCTGTCTGATGGGTTGATGATGAGGAAGGCGATGGGTCTGTTTGTTGGGTTGATGCTGAGGACACTGATGGGTCTTTTTGTTGGGTTGATGATGAGGACACTGATGGGTCTGTTTTTTGAGTTGCTGATGATGAAGGCAATGGGTCTGTTTGTTGGGTTGATGATGAGGACACTGATGGGTCTGTTTGTTGGGTTGATGATGAGGACACTGATGGGTCTGTTTGTTGGGTTGATGATGAGAAAGGTGATGGGGCTGTTTATTAGGTTGATGATGAGGACACTGATGGGGCTGTTTGTTGGGTTGATGATGATGAAGACGATGGGGCTGTTTGAGTTGTTGATGAAGGTCATGGAGCTGTTTGTTAGGTTGATGATGAGAAAGATGATGGGTCCCTTTGTTGGGTTGATGATGAGGACACTGATGGGTCTGTTTGTTGGGTTGATGAGGAATGTGATGGAGCTGTTCGTTGGGTTGATGATGATGAAGACGATGGGGCTGTTTGTTGGGTTGATGATGAGGAAGGTGATGGGTCTGTTTGTTGGGTTGATGATGAGGACACTGATGGGTCTGTTTGTTAGGTTGATGATGACACTGATGGGTCTGTTTGTTGGGTTGATGATGAGGAAGGTGATGGAGCTGTTTGTTGGGTTGATGATGATGAAGGTGATGGGGCTGTTTGTTGGGTTGATGATGAGGACACTGATGGGTCTGTTTGTTGGGTTGATGATGAGGACACTGATGGGTCTGTTTGTTGGGTTGATGATGAGGACACTGATGGGGCTATTTGTTGGGTTGATGATGAGGACACTGATGGGTCTATTTGTTGGGTTGATGATGAGGAAAACGATGGGTCTGTTTGTTGGGTTGATGATGAGGACACTGATGGGTGTGTTTGTTGGGTTGATTATGAGGACACTGATAGGTCTGTTTTTTGGGTTGATGGTGGGGACATTGATACGTCTGTTTTTTGGGTTGATGATGAGGAAGACGATGGGTCTGTTTGTTTAGTTGATGATGAGGAAGGCGATGGTGTCTGTTTGTTGGGTTGATGATGAGGAAGATGATGGGTCTGCTTGTTGGGTTGATGATGAGGAAGGTGATGGGTCTGTTTGTTGGGTTGATGATGAGGATACTGATGTGGCTGTTTGTTGGGTTGATGATGATGAAGACGATGGGGCTGTTTGGGTTGTTGATGAGGAAGGTCATGGAGCTGTTTGTTAGGTTGATGATGATGAAGTCGATGGGACTCTTTGTTGGGTTGATGATGAGAACACCGATGGTTCTCTTTGTTGGGTTGATAATGAGGACCCTGATGGGTCTGTTTGTTAGGTTGATGATGAGACAGTGCTGGGTCTGTTGGTTGGGTTGATGATGAGGATGGTGATGGGTCTGTTTGTTGGGTTGATAATGATGAAGGCGATACGTCTGTTTTTTGGGTTGATGATGAGGAAGGCGATGGGTCTGTTTGTTGGGCTGATGATGAGGACGGTGCTGGGTCTGTTGGTTGGGTTGATGATGAGGAAGGTGATGGGTTTGTTTGTTGGGCTGATGATGAGGACGGTGCTGGGTCTGTTGGTTGGGTTGATGATGAATAAGGTGATAGGTCTGTTTGTTGGGTTGATGATGAGGACACTGATGGGTCTGTTTGTTGGGTTGATGAGAACACTGATGGGTCTGTTTGGTGGGTTGATGATGATGAAGACGATGGGGCTTTTGTTGGGTTGATGATAAGGAAGGTGATGGGGCTGTTTGTTGAGTTGATGATGATGAAGATCATCGGTGTGTTTGTTGTGTTGATGATGAGGACGGTGCTGTGTCTGTTGGTTGGGTTGATGATGAGGAAGGTGATGGGTCTGTTTGTTGGGTTGATGATGAGGAAGGTGATGGGTTTGTTTGTTAGGTTGATGATGAATAAGGTGATAGGTCTGTTTGTTGGGTTGATGATGAGGACACTGATGGGTCTGTTTGTTGGGTTGATGATGATGAAGACGATGGGGCTGTTTGTTGGGTTGATGATGAATAAGGTGATGGGTCTGTTTGTTGGGTTGATGATGAGGAAGGTGATGTGCCTGTTTGTTTATGTTGATGATGAGGACACGGATGGGCTGTTTGTCGGGTTGATGATGAGGACATTGATGGGTCTATTTGTTGGGTTGATGATGAGGAAAACGATGGGTCTGTTTGTTGGGTTGATGATGAGGACACTGATGGGTCTGTTTTTTGGGTTGATGATGGGACATTGATACGTCTGTTTTTTGGGTTGATGAGGAGGAAGACGATGGGGCTGTTTGTTAGGTTGATGATGAGAAAGACGATGGTGTCTGTTTGTTGGGTTGATGATGAAGAAGGCGATGCGTCTGTTTTTGGGTTGATGATGATGAAGATGGGTCTGTTTGTTGGGTTGATGATGAGGAAGGTGATGGGTCTGTTTGTTGGGTTGAAGATGAGGACACTGATGGGTCTGTTTGTTGGGTTGAAGATGATGGGTCTGTTTTTTGGTTTGATGATGAGGAAGGCGATGGGTCTGTTTGTTGGGTTGATGATGAGGAAGGTGATGGGGCTGTTTTTTAGGTTGATGATGAAGATGATGGGTCTGCTTGTTGGGTTGATGATGATGAAGACAGGTCTGTTTGTTGGGTTGATGATGAGGAAGGTGATGGGGCTGTTGGTTGGTTGATGATGAGGACACTGATGGGTCTGTTTGTTGGGTTGATGATGATGAAGACGATGGGGCTGTTTGTTGGGTTCATGATGAGGAAGGTGATGGGTCTATTTGTTGGGTTGATGATAAGGAAGGTGATGGGGCTGTTTGTTGGGTTGATGATGATGAAGATCATCGGTGTGTTTGTTGTGTTGATGATGATGAAGACGATGTGTCTGTTTGTTGGGTTGGTGATGAGGAAGATGATGGGGCTGTTAGGTTGATGATGAGGACACTGATGGGGCTGTTTGTTGGGTTGATGATGAGTAAGGTGATGGGGCTGTTTGTTGGGTTGATGATGAGTAAGATGATGGGGCTGTTAGGTTGATGATGAGGACACTGATGGGTCTGTTTGTTGGGTTGATGATGAGGAAGGTGATGCGGCTGTTTGTTGGGTTGATGATGAGAAAGACGATGGTGTCTGTTTGTTGGGTTGATGATGATGAAGACGATGGGGCTGTTTGTTGGGTTGATGATGAGGAAGGTGATGGGTCTGTTTGTTGGGTTGACGATGAGTACACTGATGGGTCTGTTTGTTGGGTTGATGATGATGAAGACGATGGGGCTGTTTGTTGGGTTGATGATGAGGAAGGTGATGGGTCTGTTTGTTGTGTTGATGATTAGGAAGGTGATGTGCCTGTTTGTTGGGTTGATGATGATGAACATGATGGGGCTGTTTGTTGTTTGATGATGAGGAAGGTGATGGGGCTGTTTTTTGGGTTGAGGATGATGAAGACGATGGGGGTGTTTGTTGGCTTGATGATGATGAAGGTGATGGGGCTGTTTGTTGGGTTGATGAGAACACTGATGGGTCTGTTTGGTGGGTTGATGATGAAGACGATGGGGCTTTTGTTGGGTTGATGATAAGGAAGGTGATGGGGCTGTTTGTTGAGTTGATGATGATGAAGGTGATGGGTCTGTTTGTTGGGTTGATGATGAGGAAGGTGATGTGCCTGTTTGTTTATGTTGATGATGAGGACACTGATGGGCTGTTTGTCGGGTTGATGATGAGGACATTGATGGGTCTATTTGTTGGGTTGATGATGAGGAAGGTGATGGGTCTGTTTGTTGGGTTGATGATGAGGAAGGTGATGGGTTTGTTTGTTAGGTTGATGATGAATAAGGTGATAGGTCTGTTTGTTGGGTTGATGATGAGGACACTGATGGGTCTGTTTGTTGGGTTGATGATGATGAAGACGATGGGGCTGTTTGTTGGGTTGATGATGAATAAGGTGATGGGTCTGTTTGTTGGGTTGATGATGAGGAAGGTGATGTGCCTGTTTGTTTATGTTGATGATGAGGACACTGATGGGCTGTTTGTCGGGTTGATGATGAGGACATTGATGGGTCTATTTGTTGGGTTGATGATGAGGAAAACGATGGGTCTGTTTGTTGGGTTGATGATGAGGACACTGATGGGTCTGTTTTTTGGGTTGATGATGGGACATTGATACGTCTGTTTTTTGGGTTGATGAGGAGGAAGACGATGGGGCTGTTTGTTAGGTTGATGATGAGAAAGACGATGGTGTCTGTTTGTTGGGTTGATGATGAGGAAGACGATGGGTCTATTTTTTGGTTTGATGATGATGAAGATGGGTCTGTTTGTTGGGTTGATGATGAGGAAGGTGATGGGTCTGTTTGTTGGGTTGAAGATGAGGACACTGATGGGTCAGTTTGTTGGGTTGAAGATGATGGGTCTGTTTTTTGGTTTGATGATGAGGAAGGCGATGGGTCTGTTTGTTGGGTTGATGATGAGGAAGGTGATGGGGCTGTTTTTTAGGTTGATGATGAAGATGATGGGTCTGCTTGTTGGGTTGATGATGATGAAGACAGGTCTGTTTGTTGGGTTGATGATGAGGAAGGTGATGGGTTTGTTTGTTCGGTTGATGATGAGAACACTGATGGGTCTGTTTGTTGGGTTGATGATGAGGACACTGATGGGTCTGTTTGTTGGGTTGATGATGATGAAGACGATGGGGCTGTTTGTTGGGTTCATGATGAGGAAGGTGATGGGTCTATTTGTTGGGTTGATGATAAGGAAGGTGATGGGGCTGTTTGTTGGGTTGATGATGATGAAGATCATCGGTGTGTTTGTTGTGTTGATGATGATGAAGACGATGTGTCTGTTTGTTGGGTTGGTGATGAGGAAGATGATGGGGCTGTTAGGTTGATGATGAGGACACTGATGGGGCTGTTTGTTGGGTTGATGATGAGTAAGGTGATGGGGCTGTTTGTTGGGTTGATGATGAGTAAGGTGATGGGGCTGTTTGTTGAGTTGATGATGATGAAGACGATGGGGCTGTTTGTTGGGTTGATGATGAGGAAGGTGATGGGGCTGTTTGTTGGGTTGATGATGAGGACGGTGCTGGGTCTGTTGGTTGGGATGATGATGAGGAAGGTGATGGGTTTGTTTGTTCGGTTGATGATGAGAACACTGGGTCTGTTTGTTGGGTTGATGATGAGGACACTGATGGGTCTGTTTGTTGGGTTGATGATGATGAAGACGATGGGGCTGTTTGTTGGGTTCATGATGAGGAAGGTGATGGGTCTGTTTGTTGGGTTGATGATGAGGAAGGTGATGTGCATGTTTGTTGGGTTGATGATGATGAAAACGATGGGGCTGTTTGTTGTTTGATGATGAGGAAGGTGATGGGGCTGTTTGTTGGGTTGAGGATGATGAAGACGATGGGTCTGTTTGTTGGGTTGATGATGAGGACACTGATGGGTCTGTTTGTTGGGTTGATGATGATGAAGACGATGGGGCTGTTCGTTGGGTTGATGATGAGGAAGGTGATGGGTCTATTTGTTGGGTTGATGATGAGGAAGGTGATGTGCCTGTTTGTTGGGTTGATTATGATAAACTATGGGGTTGTTTGATGATGAGGAAGGTGATGGGTCTGTTTGTTGGGTTGAGGATGATGAAGACGATGGGGGTGTTTGTTGGATTGGTGATGAGGAAGATGATGGGGCTGTTAGGTTGATGATGAGGACACTGATGGGGCTGTTTGATCATGTTGATGATGAGGACACTGATGGGGCTGTTTGTTGGGTTGATGATGAGGAAGGTGATGGGGCTGTTTGTTGTGTTGATGATGATGAAGTCGATGGGACTGTTTGTTGTGTTGATGATGATGAAGTCGATGGGACTGTTTGTTGGGTTGATGATGAGAACACCGATGGTTCGCTTTGTTGGGTTGATCATGAGGACGGTGCTGGGTCTGTTGGTTGGGTTGATGATGAGGAAGGCGATGGGTTTGTTTGTTGGGTTGATGATGATGAAGACGATGGGTCTGTTTGTTGGTCTGATGATGAGGACACTGATGGGTCTGGTTGTGGGGTTGATGATGAGGAAGGTGATGGGTTTGTTTGTTAGGTTGATGATGAGAACACTGATGGGTCTGTTTGTTAGGTTGATGATGATGAAGACGATGGGGCTGTTTGTTGGGTTGATGATGAGGAAGGTGATGGGGCTGTTTGTTGGGTTAATGATGAGGACACTGATGGGTCTGTTTGTTAGGTTGATGATGATGAAGACGATATGTCTGTTTTTTGGGTTGATGATGAGGAAGGCGATGGGTCTGTTTGTTGGGTTGATGGTGAGGAAGGCGATGGGTCTGTTTGTTGGGCTGATGATGAGGACACTGATGGGTCTGTTAGATGGGTTGATGATGATGAAGACGATGGGGCTGTTTTTTGGTTGATGATGAGGACACTGATGGGTCTGATTGTTGGGTTGATGATGAGGAAGGTGATGGGTTTGTTTGTTCGGTTGATGATGAGGAAGGTGATGGGTTTGTTTGTTCGGTTGATGATGAGAACACTGATGCGTTTGTTTGTTGGGTTGATGATGATGAAGACGATGGGGCTGTTTGTTGGGTTGATGATGAGGAAGGTGATGGGTTTGTTTGTTGGGTTGATGATGATGAAGACGATGGGGCTGTTTGTTGGGTTGATGAAGAGGAAGGTGATGTGCTTGTTTGTTTATGTTGATGATGAGGACACTGATGGGTCTATTTGTTTGGTTGATGATGAGGAAGACGATGGTGTCTGTTTGTTGGGTTGATGATGAGGAAGACGATGGGTCTATTTTTTGGTTTGATGAGGAAGACGATGGGTCTGTTTGTTGGGTTGATGATGAGGAAGGTGATGTGCTTGTTTGTTTATGTTGATGATGAGGACACTGATGGGCCTGTTCGTTGGGTTGATGATGAGGAAGACGATGGGTCTGTTTGTTGGGTTGATGATGAGGCAGGTGAGGGGCTGTTTGTTAGGTTGATGATGAGGAAGGTGATGGGTCTGTTTGTTGGGTTGATGATGAGGAAGGTGATGTGCCTGTTTCTTGGGTTGATGATGATGAAAACGATGGGGCTGTTTGTTGTTTGATGATGAGGAAGGTGATGGGGCTGTTTGTTGGCTTGATGATGATGAAGGTGATGGGGCTGTTGGCATGATGATGATGAAATCAATGGGACTGTTTGTTGGGTTGATGATGAGGACACTGATGGGTCTGTTTGTTGGGTTGATGATGATGAAGACGATGGGGCTGTTTGTTGGGTTGATGATAAGGAAGGTGATGGGGCTGTTTGTTGGGTTGATGATGTTGGAGATCATCGGTGTGTTTGTTGGGTTGGTGATGAGGAAGATGATGGGGCTGTTGGGTTGATGATGAGGACACTGATGGGGCTGTTTGTTCATGTTGATGATGAGGAAGGTGATGGGGCTGTTTGTTGCGTTGATGAGGACTCTGATGGGTCTGTTTGTTGGGTTGATGATGAAGACACTGATGGGTCTGTCTGTTGGGTTGATGATGAGGAAGGCGATGGGTCTGTTTGTTGGGTTGATGCTGAGGACACTGATGGGTCTGTTTGTTGGGTTGATGATGAGGACATTGATACGTCTGTTTTTTGGGTTGATGATGAGGAAGACGATGGGGCTGTTTGTTAGGTTGATGATGAGGACACTTATGGGTCTGTTTGTTTGGTTGATGATGAGGAAGGCGATGGTGTCTGTTTGTTGGCTTGATGATGAAGAAGGCGATGCGTCTGTTTTTGGGTTGATGATGAGGAAGGCGATGGGTCTGTTTGTTAGGTTGATGATGAGGAAGGTGATGGGGCTGTTTGTTGGGTTAATGATGAGGACACTGATGGGGCTGTTGGTTGGGTTGATGATGAGGAAGGTGATGGGTCTGTTTGTTGGGTTGATGCTGATGAAGACGATGGGGCTGTTTGTTAGGTTGATGATGAGGAAGGTGATCGGTCTGTTTGTTGGGTTGATGATGAGGAAGGTGATGTGCCTGTTTGTTTATGTTGATGATGAGGACACTGATGGGCTGTTTTTTGGGTTGATGATGGGGACATTGATACGTCTGTTTTTTGGGTTGATGAGGAGGAAGACGATGGGGCTGTTTGTTAGGTTGATGATGAGGACACTGATGGGTCTGTTTGTTTGGTTGATGATGAGGAAGACGATGGGGCTGTTTGTTGGGTTGATGATGAGGAAGGTGATGGGTCTATTTTTTGGTTTGATGATGAGGAAGACGACGGGTCTGTTTGTTGGGTTGATGATGAGGACACTGATGGGTCTGTTTGTTTGGTTGATGATGAGGAAGACGATGGGGCTGTTTGTTGGGTTGATGATGAGGAAGGTGATGGGTATGTTTGTTGGGTTGATTGATGAGGACACTGATGGGTCTGTTTGTTGGGTTGATGATGAGGACACTGATGGGTCTGTTTGTTGGGTTGATGATGATGAAGACGACGGGGCTGTTTGTTGGGTTGATGATGAGGAAGGTGATGGGGCTGTTTTTTAGGTTGATGATGAAGATGATGGGTCTGCTTGTTGGGTTGATGATGATGAAGACAGGTCTGTTTGTTGGGTTGATGATGAGGAAGTTGATGGGTATGTTTGTTGGCTTAATGATGAGGAAGGCGATGGGTCTGTTTGTTGGGTTGATGATGAGGAAGGTGATGTGCCTGTTTGTTTATGTTGATGATGAGGACACTGATGGGCTGTTTGTCGGGTTTGATGATGAGGACACTGATGGGTCTATTTATTGGGTTGATGATGAGGAAAACGATGGGTCTGTTTGTTGGGTTGATGATGGGGACTTTGATACGGCTGTTTTTTGGGTTGATGAGGAGGAAGGCGATGGGGCTGTTTGTTAGGTTGATGATGAGGACACTGATGGGCCTGTTTGTTGGCTTAATGATGAGGAAGGCGATGGGTCTGTTTGTTGGGTTGATGATGAGGACACTGATGGGTCTGTTTGTTGGCTTAATGATGAGGAAGGCGATGGGTCTGTTTGTTGGGTTGATGATGAGGAAGGTGATGGGGCTGTTTTTTAGGTTGATGATGAAGATGATGGGTCTGCTTGTTGGGTTGATGATGATGAAGACAGGTCTGTTTGTTGGGTTGATGATGAGGAAGTTGATGGGTATGTTTGTTGGGTTGATTGATGAGAACACTGATGGGTCTGTTTGTTGGGTTGATGATGAGGAAGGCGATGGGTCTGTTGGTTGGGTTGATGATGAGGAAAGTGATGTGTCTGTTTGTTGGGTTGATGATGGGGACATTGATACGTCTGTTTTTTGGGTTGATGAGGAGGAAGACGATGGTGCTGTTTGTTAGGTTGATGATGAGGACTCTGATGGGTCTGTTTGTTTGGTTGATGATGAGGAAAACGATGGGGCTGTTTGTTGGGTTGATGATGAGGAAGACGATGGGTCTATTTTTTGGTTTGATGATGAGGAAGACGATGGGTCTGTTTGTTAGGTTGATGATGAAGACGGGTCTGTTTGTTGGGTTGATGATGAGGACACTGATGGGTCTGTTTGTTGGGTTGATGATGAGGAAGGTGATGTGCCTGTTTGTTTATGTTGATGATGAGGACACTGATGGGTCTATTTGTTGGGTTGATGATGAGGAAAACGATGGGTCTGTTTGTTGGGTTGATGATGGGGACTTTGATACGGCTGTTTTTTGGGTTGATGAGGAGGAAGGCGATGGGGCTGTTTGTTAGGTTGATGATGAGGACACTGATGGGCCTGTTTGTTGGCTTAATGATGAGGAAGGCGATGGGTCTGTTTGTTGGGTTGATGATGAGGAAGGTGATGGGGCTGTTTTTTAGGTTGATGATGAAGATGATGGGTCTGCTTGTTGGGTTGATGATGATGAAGACAGGTCTGTTTGTTGGGTTGATGATGAGGAAGTTGATGGGTATGTTTGTTGGGTTGATGATGAGGAAAGTGATGTGTCTGTTTGTTGGGTTGATGATGAGGACACTGATGGGCCTGTTTGTTGGCTTAATGATGAGGAAGGCGATGGGTCTGTTTGTTGGGTTGATGATGAGGACACTGATGGGTCTGTTTGTTGGCTTAATGATGAGGAAGGCGATGGGTCTGTTTGTTGGGTTGATGATGAGGAAGGTGATGGGGCTGTTTTTTAGGTTGATGATGAAGATGATGGGTCTGCTTATTGGGTTGATGATGATGAAGACAGGTCTGTTTGTTGGGTTGATGATGAGGAAGTTGATGGGTATGTTTGTTGGGTTGATGATGAGGAAAGTGATGTGTCTGTTTGTTGGGTTGATGATGAGGAAGTTGATGGGTCTGTTTCAGGTTGATGATGAGGACACTGATGGGTCTGTTAGTTGGGTTGATGATGATGAAGACGATGGAGCTGTTTGTTTGGTTGATGATGAGGACACTGATGGGTCTGTTTGTTAGGTTGATGATGAGGACGGTGCTGGGTCTGTTTGTTGGGTTGATGATGAGGAAGACAATGGGTCTGTTTGTTGGGTTGATGATGAAGAAGGCGATGCGTATGTTTTTGGGTTGATGATGATGAAGACGATGGGTCTGTTTGTTGGGTTGGTGATGAGAAAGGTGATGGGGCTGTTTATTAGGTTGATGATGAGGACACTGATGGGGCTGTTTGTTGGGTTGATGATGATGAAGACGATGGGGCTGTTTGTTGGGTTGTTTATGAGGAAGGTCATGGAGCTGTTTGTTGGGTTGATGAGGGAGGTGATGGGGCTGTTTGTTGGGATGATGATGAGGAAGGTGATGGGGCTGTTTGTTGGGTTGATGATGATGAAGTCGATGGGACTGTTTGTTGGGTTGATGAGAACAACGATGGTTCTCTTTGTTGGGTTGATGATGAGGACCCTGATGGGTCTGTTTGTTAGGTTGATGATGAGGACGGTGCTGGGTCTGTTGGTTGGGTTGATGATGAGGAAGGTGATGGGTTTGTTTGTTATGTTGATGATGAGGACACTGATGGGTCTGTTTGTTGGGTTGATGATGATGAAGACGATGGGGCTGTTTGTTGGGTTGATGATGAGTAAGGTGATGGGTCTGTTTGTTGTGTTGATGATGAGGAAGTTGATGTGCCTGTTTGTTTATGTTGATGATGAGGACACTGATGGGTCTATTTGTTGGGTTGATGATGAGGAAAACGATGGGTCTGTTTGTTGGGTTGATGATGAGGAAGGTGATGGGGCTGTTTGTTGGGTTGATGATGATGAAGACGATGAGGCTGTTTGTTTGGTTGATGATGAGGAAGACGATGAGTCTGTTTGTTGGGTTGATGATGAGGAAGATGATGAGTCTGTTTTTTGGGTTGATGATGAGGATGACGATTGGTCTATTATTTGGGTTGATGATGAGGAAGGTGATGGGTCTGTTTGTTGGGTTGATGATGAGGAAGAAGTTGGGTCTGTTTGTTGGTTTGATGATGAAGACGATGAGTCTGTTTGTTGGGTTGATGATGATGAAGACGATGGGTCTGTTTGTTGGGTTGATGATGAGGAAGGTGATGGATCTGTTTGTTGGGTTGATGATGAGGAAGGCGATGGGTCTGTTTGTTAGGTTGATGATGAGGAAGATGATGGCTCTGTTTGTTGGGTTGATGATGAGGAAGGTGATGGATCTGTTTGTTGGTTTGATGATGAGGATACTGATGGGTATGTTTGTTGGGTTGATGATGAAGAAGGCGATGGGTCTGTGTTTTGGGTTGTTGATGATGACACTGATGGGTCTGTTTGTTGGGCTGATGATGAGGAAGACGATGGGTCTGTTTGTTGGGTTGATGATGAGGAAGACGATGAGTCTGTTTGTTAAGTTGATGATCAGGACACTGATGGGTCTGTTTGTTGGGTTGATGATGAGGAAGACGATGGATCTCTTTGTTAGGTTGATGATTAGGAAGGTGATGGGTCTGTTTTTTGGGTTGTTGATGAGGACACTGATGGGTCTGTTTGTTGGGTTGATGATGAGGAAGACGATGGGTTTGTTTGTTGGGTTGATGATGAGTAAGGCGATGGGTCTGTTTTTTGGGTTGTTGATTAGGAAGGTGATGGGTCTCTTTATTGAGTTGATGATGATGAAGACGATGGGTCTGTTTGTTGGGTTGATGATGAGGAAGACGATGGATCTGTTTGTTAGGTTGATGATTAGGAAGGTGATGGGTCTCTTTGTTGAGTTGATGATGAGGACACTGATGTCTGTTTGTTGTGCTCATGATGAGGACACTGATGGGTCTGTTTGTTGGGTTGATGATGAGGAAGGCGATGGGTCTGTTTTTTGGGTTGTTGATGAGGACACTGATGGGTCTGTTTGTTGGGTTGATGATGAGGAAGACGATGGGGCTGTTTGTTAAGTTGATGATGAGGACACTGATGGGTCCGTTTGTTGGGTTGATGATGAGGACACTGATGGGTCTGTTTGTTGGGTTGATGATGAGGAAGACGATGGGGCTGTTTGTTAAGTTGATGATGAGGACACTGATGGGTCCGTTTGTTGGGTTGATGATGAGGAAGGCGATTGGTCTGTTTGTTGGGTTGATGATGAGGAAGGTGATGGAGCTGTTTGTTGGGTTGATGATGAGGACACTGATGGGTCTGTTTGTTGGGTTGAAGATGAGGACACTGATGGGTCTGTTTGTTGGGTTGATGATGAGGAAGGTGATGGAGCTGTTTGTTGGGTTGATGATGAGGAAGGTGATGGAGCTCTTTGTTTCGTTGATGATTATAAAGACGATGGGGCTGTTTGTTGGGTTGATGATGATGAAGATCATCGGTGTGTTTGTTGTGTTGATGATGATGAAGACGATGTGTCTGTTTGTTGGGTTGGTGATGAGGAAGATGATGGGGCTGTTAGGTTGATGATGAGGACACTGATGGGGCTGTTTGTTGGGTTGATGATGATGAAGACAATGGGGCTGTTTGTTGGGTTGATGATGAGTAAGGTGATGGGGCTGTTTGTTGAGTTGATGATGATGATGAAGACGATGGGGCTGTTTGTTGGGTTGATGATGAGGAAGGTGATGGGGCTGTTTGTTCGGTTGATGATGAGAACACTGGGTCTGTTTGTTGGGTTGATGATGAGGACACTGATGGGTCTGTTTGTTGGGTTGATGATGATGAAGACGATGGGGCTGTTTGTTGGGTTCATGATGAGGAAGGTGATGGGTCTGTTTGTTGGGTTGATGATGAGGAAGGTGATGGGTCTGTTTGTTGGGTTGGTGATGAGGAAGGTGATGGGGCTGTTTGTTGGGGTGATCATGAGGACACTGATGGGTCTGTTTGTTGGGTTGATGATGAGGACACAGATGGGTCTGTTTGTTGGGTTGATGATGAGGAAGGTGATGGAGCTGTTTGTTGGGTTGATGATGAGGACACGGATGGATCTGTTTGTTGGGTTGATGATGAGGACACTGATGGGTCTGTTTGTTGGGTTGATGATGAGGAAGGCGATGGGTCGGTTTGTTGGGTTGATGATGAGGAAGGTGATGGAGCTCTTTGTTTGGTTGATGATTATAAAGACGATGGGGCTGTTTGGTTGATGATGAGGAAGGTGATGGGGCTGTTTGTTGGGTTGATGATGATGAAGGCGATGGGTCTGTTTGTTGGGTTGATGGTGAGTAAGGTGATGGGGCTGTTTGTTGGGGTGATCATGAGGACACTGATGGGTCTGTTTGTTGGGTTGATAATGAGGACACGGATGGGTCTGTTTGTTGGGTTGATGATGAGGAAGGCGATGGGTCTGTTTGTTGGGTTGATGATGAGGACACTGATGGGTCTGTTTGTTGGGTTGATGATGAGGACACGGATGGATCTGTTTGTTGGGTTGTTGATGAGGACACTGATAGGTCTGTTTTTTGGGTTGATGATGAGGAAGACGACGAGTCCGTTTGTTGGGTTGATGATGAGGAAGACGATGAGTCTGTTTGTTGGGTTGACGGTGAGGACACTGATAGGTCTGTTTGTTGGGTTGATGATGATGATGACGATGGGGCTGTTTGTTGGGTTGATGATGAGGAAGATGATGGGTCTGTTTGTTGGGTTGATGATGAGGAAGGTGATGGGGCTGTTTGTTAAGTTGATGATGAGGAAGATGATGGGTCTGTTTGTTGGGTTGATGATGATGAAGATGATGGGTCTGTTTGTTGGGTTGATGATGATGAAGACGATGGGGCTGTTTGTTGGGTTGATGATGAGGACACTGATGGGTCCGTTTGTTGGGTTGATGATGAGGACACTGATAGGTTTGTTTGTTAGGTTGATGATGAGGACAATGGCGGGTCTGTTTGTTGGGTTGATGATGAGGAAGGTGATGGGTCTGTTTGTTGGGTTGATGATGAGGACTTTGTTGGGGCTGTTTGTGAAGTTGATGATGAGGACACTGATGGGTCTGTTTGTTGTGTTGATGATGAGGACACTGATGGGTCTGTTTGTTGTGTTGATGATGAGGACACTGATGGGGCTGTTTGTTGGGTTGATGATGATGAAGACGATGGGGATGTTTGTTGGGTTGATGATGAGGACACTGATAGGTTGGTTTGTTAGGTTGATGATGAGGACAATGGCGGGTCTGTTTGTTGGGTTGATGATGAGGAAGGTGATGGGTCTGTTTGTTGGGTTGATGATGAGGAATTTGTTGGGGCTGTTTGTTAAGTTGATGATGAGGACACTGATGGGTCTGTTTGTTGTGTTGATGATGAGGACACTGATGGGGCTGTTTGTTGGGTTGATGATGATGAAGACGATGGGGATGTTTGTTGGGTTGATGATGAGGACACTGATGGGTATGTTTGTTGGGTTGATGATGAGGATGCTGGTGGGTCTGTTTGTTGGGTTGATGATGAGGACACTGATGGGTCTGTTTGTTGTGTTGATTATGTGGAAGACGATGGGGCTGTTTGTTGGGTTGATGATGAGGATACTGATGGGTCAGTTTGTTTTTGCAGTGCTGGAACTCTCCCAGTTACATTCCGCTGCCTCGAAGAAAATCTGGGAATCGACAAGCGAGTGACCCGATTTGTTCTTCCAGTTGGAGCGACCATCAACATGGACGGAACAGCTCTGTACGAGGCTGTGGCTGCCATATTTATCGCCCAGATGAACAATATTCATTTAGATGCCGGACAGATAGTGACTGTGAGGTGCGTTCTAAACCATCGAAAACACAAAATGCCGGAAATCGCAGCGGGTCAAGCAGCATCTGTGGAGATTAAAACTAATAGATTTGCTTCATGGGTTATTTGTTTAATAATTCATAGCAACACATTGCTTTTAAGAACTAGTTGGTTTATTAACGAAGGTGTAAGAATCACACTACACATTACCAGTTCATCCACTATGCTCACAACTGCATACCTCATCGTGGATGACCTCGACTCAACTGACTGGGGTTTTTTTGAGTCTTGTGAACATATTAACGAGGTAATAGAACCGACAAATTGACAAATAAAACGTTGTGAAGCCTAAACGGTCATATTAAGATTTGGTTGCCGGGGGTAATGATGCACTCCAGTCCCTCCGGTGCCCACCTCGCGTGGAAAGCCACTGGCGTACCGGTGGGCACCGTGTGCTCCATCTCTAGGGACACTCTGGCACGAAGGACCCCCTTAACCGTCAGCTGCCTGGACCAGTTAATGGCCACCTTGGCCAGGCCCAGGATCAGTCCTACGAGGAGGCGCTCCGACCTGCCCGCTCCCCTCGCATCGGGTGCCAAAAGATCAGGAGCGTGGGACTGAAGTGCAGCCAAAAATTGAGGAGAGCCCCTTCAAATAATGGAGGAGGGACTGCAACCTCACACACTGTACATATACATGGAACATGGACTCCTTTTTGGCTGAGTAGGAGTGATAGTCACAAGGCAGATATGGCTGTGGACAAGTTGACCAATTTGTACACCCAGTGCGCTCCAGCCCATGGCCTTCAGATTTCCGGATGCGGAACTGGGAATTGTACCCGGCAACAACAAGGTCATCACTTTACAGGTCATGCCAAACAACAAACCCTTAGATTAGGCTGGAACTTTCAAGGTGACAAAATGGCCAACCTGAGGACGGGGGGGGCCGAAACTAAGGAGATAACAATGGCTCTCCAGTCCCACAGTGCCCCCATATTGCTACCCCTCCAGTAAAGAGACTCTCCTTCATGTTTGCTTCGCAGTTTGACAGCGACCCTGGCCAGCGTTGGAGCTGCGAGCATACCGAGCGCCGGACTGGTCACCATGTTACTGATTCTCACAGCAGTCGGCCTCCCCACACAAGACATCAGTCTCCTTGTTGCTGTTGACTGGCTGCTGTAAGTAAAAATGTTTCCGTTGAAAATTTGAATCAAATCCTTTGGGTAAGTACTTTTTCTTCTCCTAATTTTAGTCCCAAAACTTGAGATACTTTTCTTGAAGGGCTGTGGTTGTGCCTCTTAGACTGGGCCAAGCTGCTGTGGATTTATGCCCCGTTAGCTCCGAGTGTTACGTTCCCCTGTATGTGTGTGGTAAGGGATGGCACCCAGAGCTCGCTGTGACACGTAACAACCCTCATGGCTGTTAGTGACTGTGGTCTCCACAAGCCAAGTGCTCCCTTATTAAAGGGGGGCACTAGAACTGACAAATTAACAAATAAAACATTGTGAACCCTAAAAGGTCACATTAGGATTTGGTTGCTGGGGGTGATGATGCACTCCAGTCCCTCCGGTGCCCACCTCCCGTGGAAGGCCGTGAGCGTACCAGTGGGCACTGTGTGCTCCATCTCCAGGGACATCCTTGCATGAATAACCCCTTCGACCGCCAGTTGCCTGGACCAGTTAATGGCCACCTGAGGTGTCTTTTTTATTTATTGTGTTGTGTTTCTGTGTTTCAGGGGATTATTCTCATTGATAGTAATGGGAGCTCGTACAAATGGAGCTCCCATCATCATCAATGAGAATATTACATTGTGATTGGTGGTCCAGGCCCATGTGATCCCAGGATGCGCTTACATTCCTGGGATGCAGGGGCTCTGCGCTGGGCTGTGCATCTAAGCCGCGGACTGGAAGTGCTCGTTCCGCCGGGACCACCTGGTACCTCCGACTGCAATGTTTGGCCGAAATATCTGGCAATGACTTTAAATGCCAGGTTGCTCTTAGCTGCTCCCGCAAGCTGCACTGAATATGCATTATGGTCTGCTGTGCAAAAGCTCACTTCAAAAATAATGATGAGTGAATTTGCACAGGGGAGGGGGAGGGGTTCCCTCCCCCCCCCACCTTCCCCTCCCCCCATAAGTTTGGCAGAAGAGCTGTGGAAACCCTGGAAAAAAGGCATAAATTCCTGCGGAATTTCACCCCCATAATTCCTAAGAACTATTTGCTCTATTTTCAGTGTGATCACTTTGACCTCTTGGTTGGGTACACATGGACAGGCTGAGAGCCGTCTTTATACTCTAGTGTAAGTGGCAGCTGTATTTATGAGGGCGCCATTTACAGTCCGACGAATGGTTGAGCACCTGGTGTGGCTCTGAGAGATACATTTTTAATGAGCCTTGTTCTGGTGTATTTCAACAGGATTTTAGAAACATAGAAACATAGAAAATAGGTGCAGGAGTAGGCCCTTCGAGCCTGCACCACCATTCAATATGATCATGGCTGATCATGCAACTTCAGTACCCCTTTCCTGCTTTCTCTCCATACCCTTTGATCCCTTTAGCCATAAGGGCCACATCTAACTCCCTCTCAAATATATCTAATGAACTGGCCTCAACAACTCTCTGCGGTAGGGAATTCCACAGGTTAACAACTCTCTGAGTGAAGAAGTTTCTCCTCATCTCAATCCTAAATGGCTTACCCCTTATCCTTAGACTGTGACCCCTGGTTCTGGACTTCCCCAACATCAGGAACATTCTTCCTGCATTAAACCTGTCCAATCCAGTCAGAATTTTATGTTTCTATGAGATCCCCTCTCATTCATCTAAATTCCAGTGAATATAAGCCTAGTCAATCCAGTCTTTCTTCATATGTCAGTTCTGCCATCCCAGAAATCAGTCTGGTGAACCTTCACTGCACTCCTTCAATAGCAAGAATGTCCTTCCTCAGATTAGGAGACCAAAACTGTACACAATATTCAAGGTGTGGCCTCACCAAGGCCCTGTACAACTGCAGTAAGGCCTCCCTGCTCCTATACTCAATTCCTCCCACTATGAAGGCCAACATGCCATTCGCCGCCTTCACCGCCTGCTGTTCCTGTATGCCAACTTTCAATGACTGATGTACTTTGACACCCAGGTCTCGTTGCACCTCCCCTTTTCCTAATCTGTTAATCAGATAATATTCTGCCTTCCTGTTTTTGCCACCAAAGTGGATAACCTCACATTTATCCACATTATACTGCATCTGCCATGCATTTGCCCACTCACCTAACCTGTCCAAGTCACCCTGCAGCCTCTTAACATCCTCCTCACAGCTCACACGCCACCCAGCTTAGTGTCATCTGCAAACTTGGAGATATTACATTCAATTCCTTTGTCTAAATCATTCATGTATATTGTAAATAGCTGGGGTCCCAGCACTGAACCTTGCGGTACCCCACTAGTCACTGCCTGCCATTCTGAAAAGGACCCATTTACTCCAGTCAATACATTACCCCCAATACCATGTGCTTTCATTTTACACACTAATCCCTGTCAAAAGCCTTTTGAAAGTCCAAATACACCACATCCACTGGTTCTCCCTTGTCTTCTCTACTAGTTACATCCTCAAAACATTTTAGATTTGTCAAGCATGATTTCACTTTCATAAATCCATGCTGACTTGGACTGATCCTGTCACTGCTTTCCAAATGCGTTGCTATTACATCTTTAACAATTGATGCCAACATTTTTCCCATTGCCAATGTCAGGCTAACTAGTCTATAATTATCTGTTTTCTCCCTACCTCTTTTTTTAAAAAGTTGGGTTACATTAGCTACCCTCCAATCCATAGGAACTGATCCAAAGTCTATAGAATGTTGGAAAATGACCACCAATGCATCCACTATTTCTAGGGCCACTTCCTTAAGTACTCTGGGATGCAGACTATCAGTAGGCCCTGGGGATTTATCGGCCTTCAATCCCATCAATTTCCCTCACACGATTTCCTGAATAATAAGGATTTCCTTCAGTTCCTCCTTCTCGCTAGACCCTCGATCCCCTAGTAATTCCGGAAGGTTATTTGTGTCTTCCTTAGTGAAGACAGAACCAAAATATTTGTTCAATTGGTCTGCCATTTCTTTGTTCCACATTATAAATTCAGTTGATTCTGATTGCAAGGGCCTACATTTGTCTTCACTAATCTTTTTCTCTTCACATATCTATAGAAGCTTTTGCAGTGTTTATGTTCCCTGCAAGCTTACTCTCATACTCTATTTTCCGCCTCCTAATTAAACCCTTAGTCCTCCTCTGCTGAATTCTAAATTTCTCCCATTCCTCAGGTTTGCTGCTTTTTCTGGCCAATTTATATGCCTCTTCCTTGGATTTAACACTCCCTAATTTCCCTTGATAGCCACGGTTGAGCCACCTTCCCCGTTTTATTTTTATGCCAGACAGGGATGTACAGTTGTTGAAGTTCATCCATGTGATCTTTAAATGTCTGCCATTGCCTATCCACCATTAACCCTTTAAGTATCATTTGCCAGTCTATCCTAGCCAATTCACGTCTCATACCATCGAAGTTATCTTTCTTTAAGTTCAGGACCCTAGTCTCTGAATGAACTGTGTCACTCTCCATCTTAATTAAGAATTCTACCATATTATGCTCACTCTTCCCCAAGGGGCCTCGCACAACAAGATTGCTAATTAATCCTCTCTCATTACACAACACCCAATCTAGGATGGCCAGCTCTCTAGTTGGTTCCTCGACATATTGATCTAGAAAACCATCCCTAATACACTCCAGGAAATCCTCCTCCACTGTATTGCTACCAGTTTGGTTAGCCCAATCTATATGTAGATTAAAGTCACCCATGATAACTGCTATACCTTCATTGCACGCATCTAAGGCTGACGTTCTCCCAACCAGCAGGCACAATGTGGCTGATGGCAATGGGGCAGGCCGGAGGCTTCATGGTAGCAAACTGGCGGGTAAAACTCAGGGTTGTGAGCATTAGCGCCGAAGAAGCATCTTTGTTGTTACTGACATTCTGAGGAGCCTAGTAAAAACTATTTGTACTCAGTGTTATTCATTTTCTGTTCGCCGCACAATAACTCTGACTGGGATTAGTTGACACTAATGCCATGGACTTCTTAATTCTTCCCTCTTCCAAGATTGAGGAGGTCGCATAGCGGCACATGATGTCACCCTCATGTAAATAAACGTTGAGGCTACAAAGAGCCGAGCACACACACTGTGCACACACTAAGTCATGTCAGCTTTGGCTCTATGGGTAGCACTCTGGCCTCTGAGAGCAAGTTGTGGGTTCAAATCCCACTCCAGGGACTTGAACACATAATCTAGGTTGAACCTCTAGTACAGTGCTGAGGGAGCACTGCACTGTCAAAATTGCCGTCTTTCAGATGAGATGTTAAACTGAGGCCCCATCTGCTCTTTCAGGTGGATGTAAAAGATCCCATGGCACTATTTCAAAAAAGAGAAGGGAGTTCTGCCCGGTGTCTCAGCCAATATTAATCCCCCAACCAACACCTAAAAACGGATTATCTGGCCATTATCACATTGCTGTTTGTGGGACCTTGCTGTGCACAAATTGGCTATAGTGTTTCTTATCATACAACAGTTATTGCACTTCAAAAGTGCTTCATTGGTTGTAAAGTGCTTTGGGATGTCCTGAGCTGGTGAAAGGCGCTATAGAAATGCAAGTCTTTCTTTTCAAGTGCCTGCTGTGCCTCATGAACGCACTATATACACTGGTGCCGCTCCGCTTAACAACATGGGGAGTCAGCCTGATGCACTTCATCGCATCAGGTGTAAACTGTCTCGTGATTGGCCCCTGTAGGTGTGTGCATTGTGAGGTGGCTGTGTTAACTCAGACCTGGTTGCTGTAGTAACCCGAGAGTAGCTGTCTCTGTTTTTTGCCCGTCTCGCTGCAGGGACCGGATGAGGACCTCTGTGAATGTTGTGGGCGACTCGTTCGGAGCTGGCATCGTCTTCCACCTGTCGAAAGTGGAACTGGCAAACATCGACGCCCAGCATGCCCGGCTGGAAGAGGAGAAGCTGGCCAAGGTATCCTTGATGCATGAAGGCATGAAGACCTACCAGGAGAACAACTCAAACCAGGGCAATTACTCAGGCAACAACTCTGTACAAGCGGAAGACAGCAAGGTATATTACACACATACCGATATCGAGACCTGCATTTAATGATGTCTGTTTGTACCCAACTGTCTCCATTTCCAGCTGTTTGTTGTCGCAGTCGATGTATACCCCAACTGTCACTGTGGCTGGAACATTCAGAAAAAGGGAGCAGCGCTTTCCTTTACAATGGTGTTTGTCACTCAGACTCTTCCAGACCCCACCTGTCTGACTTTATCACCACTTCCCGCACAGCTTTCTGAGAAAGGCTTGTGTAGATTTATAGATGAAATATGTTTATTATAAAGTATTTTTGTATCGATTAATGAAAAATTACACCACTTAAGTTATCCAGATGTTTTATACTCTTAACACTGGGTCCTTTGCCCAGCAGTCCGAGGCACTGAAAGGAGATGCCATATTGCAATG
Source organism: Pristiophorus japonicus (assembly GCF_044704955.1). Lineage (NCBI taxonomy): Eukaryota > Metazoa > Chordata > Chondrichthyes > Pristiophoridae > Pristiophorus > Pristiophorus japonicus. The sequence continues at coordinate 86,549,718 of NC_091990.1, read as the reverse complement.
AATTTGATTACAGGAGCTTGTAAATATGGGCTATGCTGGCCTCTGGGTCAACTTAACACAGCGGCAGGAGTCACTCACTGCTTTTCACCTCTAGTTCTACAGGCCCTTTGTGAAAAAAGGTGGTCAGTCTCCTCGTCCATTCGTGTACTGAGCTATAATTACTGAGACACACTGAAAGACATTAGTAGTTTACAGTCCTTGAATGTTCGAGCAAAATGGTTCAGAACCTAATCTGGCCCCGGAACACATTTCACTGACTGCCGTCCCACCCCCGCCGGCATCCTGGGATCTTGGTGATTATTTTGGATAGAGACTTTAGACGCAGCGAGGTTCACGTGTGGCTGTCCCTTTTAAGTATGATACTGATTGACAAAGTTTGCCTTTTTGGGGGATGGAAAAGAAGAGAAAGGGAATATTTTGAAGCTGGGTGATTGATGCTCCTTTCAGGATAAACCTCCAATCCAGCGAAAGGGTAGTTCTCAAGTCAAGAGAGCAGTGATTGGGCCCAACACCATTAAGCAATCATTGAGAAAGAGTATGGGGAGCCAAGAGATGTACAAGGTCTGAGCCCACTTTGTAATCAGAAACTTGGTGTACGTTCCCAGTGCAGTTACTCAGGATCATGCAGCACAAATACTGCGAATGTACCATTAGTGATATAATGCAAACCAGGGGAACCACATGTTAGAAAGATGGTGAACACAGAGGAAGATTTTCACAGGGCACCAGGATATTTACATGACCAGAACAAGTGTTACTGGCCCATTTGTAACCTGTAATGTTGACTGCATCAGCAGAGAGCCTGAATAAACTGGGACCTGGTATACACAATATGTGATTTTAAAAATCAGACACATAGGAATGATTAACAGATTCGAGGGGGAAGTCTGTAAGCTTTTACCAAAATTAATGAAACTGAGCTGTATGCACTCTGTGGCCCTGAAGTACCAATTACAATATCTGAATGTAGGGACTCCCATCACCTGCAAAATGAGGCCCGCCACTTGTAGTGGATGTCAGACAAGCATAGAAGCCAGAGGTGAGAGCCAGTGATTGTGTCCATATGAAGCCCTGTTGGCCACCCTGGTTGGGGTATAGAGACTTGTTGTTGTATAAATCATGTACTTCACAAACATTTGTTGATTTATGTGTCTGTAATATAAATGGTTGTATTCCTACAGTCTGTCCTATCTATTCATTTCACTCGCTGACTGTCTCTGGTGTACTGATGCATGTATTCTCCCATGATGTCTTCAGTCTTTCTGTCTCCTGGGGTTCTTGGGCTGTGCACGTGCTCGGGAGCGGGAGGGCTGATCGTCCCAGGGCCTTTGCTAGTTCCCCTTCGCTGGACCATAGGCTTCGGAGCATCACGGAGGAGGAGCAGGCTGAGTCTTTAGGTAATTTATTCAGCAAAGAAAAATTAAAAGCCTTTTTATTTTACAAAAAAAACAACTCAAATCCACTTCAGCTCAATTTGCCCTTGCAGGCAATCAGTCCTCTAATGAGTGAGCGGATATATGCTCTGAACTAACTCTCCCACAGCCCCACCCTACCCCCATCCCCAAAATATAAGATTGATATGAATATGTAGAACCCAACCCAATAAGACCAATTGGGTCACCTTGTGTTGTAATGTTTCTGCACCACTGAATGTACTTGAGTTAGAGATTTCTCTTATTGTCAAAGTGGTAGCCATGCTCCGTGGTCGCGCACTCTCCCACTGGGTTCAAGTCCCACTCCAAAGACATGAGTGTATAATCTAGGCTGACACTCCAGTACATTACTGTCGGAGGTGGCGGCTTTCAAATGAGACGTTAAATCGAGGCTCTTTCTGCCCCCTCAGGTGGATGTAAAAGGCATTATTTAATGAGAAGGAGTAGAGCTCCCGGTATCCCGGCCCACATTTATCCCGCAACCAACATTACGAAAGCAGATTATGTGCTCGTTGCTGTTTGTGATACCTTGCTGTGCTGTAAAGCACTTTACGACACCCTGAGGTTGTAACAGGTACTATATTAATGCAATGCTCTACTTCATTCGGGCAGCAAGTCCTATGAGGAGAGATTATGTAGATTGGGCCTGTACCCTCTGGAGTTTGGAAGAATGAGCGGTGATCCCATTGAAACATACAAGATTCCGAGGGGCATTGACAGGGTAGATTCTGAGGTTGTTTCCCCTGTCTGGAGAGTCTAGAACAAGGGGGCATAGTCTCAGGATAAGGGGTTGGCCATTTAAGACTCAGATGAGGAGGAATTTCTTCACTGAGAGTTGTGAATATTTGGAATTCACTGCCCCAGAGATGCTCATTCGTTGAGTATATTCAAGGCTGAGATAGGTAGATTTTTGGAATCCAGAGGAATTAAGGGATATGGTGATGGGGCAGGAAAGTGGAGTTGAGGTCAAAGTTCAAGCATGATCTTATTGAATGGTGGAGCAGGCTCGAGGGGCCATATGGCCTACTCCTGCTCCTAATTCTTATGTTCTTATGGAACACAAGCATTTAACTTCACTGGGACTTGAAAAATGTTACCCGGCAGTAGATCCCATCACCCCTAATTTCAGTCCTTCACCTCTTCCGCAACATATCATTGGCTTACAAGCAGACAACTTAAAGCCTTCCAGTTCTCTGTTAACCGACAATTAAAATATAATTGACACACGGCCTAAGAAGCCAACCATCTTTATATGTAAAATAAACAATATGTAACATATGTGGACGATGCTCCACCAGCCAGTGGGCATGTGGTGGTCTCACTACCCCATCAGTGACTAGCATACTGTCAGCACTGTCAAAGGCACAATTTTTCCTCCTGCTGCTGCTGTTAACATCAGTCGTGGTCACTAGTCAGATAAGAGGGAGATGCAGTTTAGCAAATAGCCACCTGGGTTTCAGCAAACATAACGAAAGGCAACGACCGCATTACAAATGGGACTGGAATAGACCTGGCATATTTGGTGTTGGCAATGTACAGCAGTTGTCAACCAGAGGAAATACTCTGCTCCATATCCTGAACTGAAGCCAGTTCATCGACTCAGCCTCGGACGGGCTCTGGTTGGCCCAGTTGGAATCGGGCTGGAAACAGGTGTGTGTGTGTGAGCTCACAGAGACAAATGATTCATATTGATGTACTTGAATTTTTAACACACTCTCAGAAAATATTTTACCGTTTGAGGCACAGCACTCTGAGTTCTAGTTTGCAGCTTGAGAGAGAGAGTGTAGGGCCCATTGTTGATCCTGTTAGTTCTTCGTCTTACCTGCACGAGCTGGAGGCTGCGTCTTCCAGGGAAAGTCGAACAGGGCTGCCCTGCCTGGGCTGTAGGCCCCACTGCCTCCTGTTGGGCCTAGGCCTAGAGGTTTGCCACAGAGCACATGTGTGCCCGACAGCAGAGGCCTAAATCCAGGCTTTGAGGGTAAAAAGACACAGGGATAAGAAGCAGCAACTAAAAGATAGAGTGAAGTGGATTTGAGGTTTTTTTTGAAGAGCTGCTTTAAAGCATTGATTAAAGGCGAGATGACCTTAATATGTGAGGGGTCATTTTGACTTTGGGCAATGATGTAAAATGGGCAACATTGATTCGGCCGCCCACTATATCTCGCTCCCAATTTTCATTCCTATCTAACAATCAGGGGAGCTGTATAACCAGCGGCTGATCCACTATCACCCACATTATACTGTAGGCCAAAATCAAAGTGAACGCTATAGTTTTCATACCAAAACTGTGGGGGGTTGTGTGCTCTCTGTAATATTCCCAGTTTAGCTCAAGGCTCCAGTGCTGGCTGAATATACAGTATCATCTCAGTTGGAATGGGGCTTCAGCACGCAATTAGAGTTTGTTTTCACTCTCTCTCGCTTTCTGCATTTCTCTCTCTCTTTCCCAAGTGCCTTGCTCCCTTGAGTTAGATTTCCCTCATAATTACTTCTAGGTGACTCTGGCCAAAAATGGCACAGCCGCCGATTACGCACTTGAGGAGGAAGCATGGAACAGGGACTGCTGAGGAGAGCGGGATACCCAGTCCCATCACCCATGAGCCCCCCCCCCCGAAGCTCGCTTCTGCTGAAATCGTCTGTCTGACAGGAAACAAAACAATTAATACACATCAAAATCCTTTTGTTCTATTATCTAAATGTGGTTAGCATAAAAGTCCGAATAGTAAATATTGGAGCTGGTGAAGGGGATTGCTCGGGTTTTTCCAGTTATTGTGTAGTACTTTTCAGGTTTCCAAACAGTCACATGGGAAAGAGGAGGGAGTGAACAAGGAGCCCAGTTGGTAGAACCGAATCCACCAATCAAAGCACAAGATTGCAGCCAATCCACACGTGGTGTGTAAAGCGGTCCTTTTCCACACCGCCCCCTGCCCTTTGACCCGATTGAGAATTGTGTGGGTTGTTCAGTTTATGCTCACTTTGCATCTTTAATGCGCATCCAGGACTTTGACCTCTTCTATCTGTCATGTTGGATTTTGCCAAGTCATACGGTTAGTATTAATATTAAGCACATGTTTTTGGCCTAACTAGTTGAGACTGGCCATTCTCAGGGAAGTGATCTGGTTTTATGCACATTACTGCCATTAGTAAAATCCACAAGTGCATTAGTCCAGCGATGATGTCATGTACTCCCCCACCCACCCACCCCCACCTTCCTTTTAAATCAAAAGAGGCCTCTGAGCGGGACCTGTCACATGGTGTGATGGGTCGTGCTCCAAACACGCAGTGCGTTCTGGGAAATGTGCCGCAATCCAACAGCATCGGCCCACAGGTGAGGCCGGGGAGGTCCCTCACAGACCAAGGCCTCACTGACGCAGAGCAATTACCCCAGCAGGCTGCTTGGCGGGGGGCCGGAAGAATTAACTTATGGTGCTAGCCCAATACAAGCCCAGTTCCACATGACACCATGTGCAGATATCGAATGGAAGACGGCCGGCCTCTTGCCATTTTCAAATCCAGAGAGTTAGGAGGTTGTTGGACCAACTTGTTGAAAATTCTACACCAGCATGGCTTCCTGCAGGGGCCCAGGAGAGACAGAGTTAAACATTCCAGCAGGGGGAGCAAGTGTGAAGCTTGTTCCCGACCGACAGGGTTATTTAAAAAGCCTTCCTCTGCACCAGGCCTGTATTTTCTACGATGACCCATTTCATGCTTCCCATTGCCCCTTCACCTCCTGGGTGATCCTGAGACCAGAGCCCAGGCCCCAGGCTGCTGGGGCCCATCGCGTGGCGAATGGACTTGTGTGGCAGAAGGTGACCAACGTTTATTGGTGCTTTGAACCCCTTTCGCTCGACGTACCCTGGTACCAGCTTAACCTGCCAGCTGAAGGGCCTCCTGAAGGGGGACGGTGGTGGGGGGTGGGGGTGGCATTTTCAACATCGCCACCCAGAGTCAGCACTCACCTGCCCGTTGATTTCAAAGGGGATGAAATTCAGGCGGGTTCTACACTGGGCTCCAGGTCACTGGCCATGTGCTGAGGTTGAAAGTGACCCTCGAGGGTCAGCGCCTTGTTTCAGTGTCAATGGGATCACCCTAAAATATTTTAAGTGAACCATACAATGAGATGGAAGCTCTCAGATGAGCCCAATGGTCCTTTGATAAAACGGTGCCTTACCCACCCTGCAGAATTAAAAATGCTTTGGTGCCAGGCCTATCCACGTATAGAGAGCCTGACTGGATTCAGCACAGGCACCTGCTGCTGGAACACTGAATGTGATCCACTTCAACTGAGGATCCTTGCCAGGTCTTGCGAGTTGGGAAAAGAGGTGGATCCTTCGTGACCTGCGACCCTGTCCCACTCGACCCCTGACCCCTTGTCACGACATGGCAGCCGATGTGAGAAAATCTGGTGCTTGATCCAAAGGACGGTTACGATGCCACTCTGTACCTGTGAGTCTGTTGGTCAGGTTCACCTGTTACTGGGGTAGACGAGCATTAAATAAATATTGTCTCTGCACAATCCCATTCCCCACATGCTGCCTTTTGACTTCAGCACAACGGACAAGTCCGTCTTGGGTCGGACTTTCCTCTCTGCCATTTCAAACATAAAATTCACAGCAGGTCCGTGCGATGCCCAATGTCCCAGGGGAGGGGGACCTGTTTGAATGTATGTCAATGGAATGTATCTTTGGCAGACACAGGATCCCATCCCCCAACGCACACCGTCCTGGTTAACTGAAAGGTACCCTCATGTGCTGGGGGTGGGTTGTGATTTTTTTTTAAGTATCCTTCACCTTGTGTGACAGGTAAGAATATATTACAATCTGTACAATTAGACGTTAAAACCCTCTGCTGAGAGATTTCACAGATGAAACAAGTCATTGGAATAAGTTCCCAGGTACCAATCCTTGAAGCAAATGGACTGTTTGTTTTAAGGATACGGTTGGTTCTTTGTTGTTTGGTGTTAACTGGTTTTCTATTTTCTTGGTGTGTCTCCTTGAGCTGTTGTATTAGTATGGACTGTTATTAAATCTTGTACTCCTGTGTCTAACGTAAACCTTGCATGATATTTAGTGCACATACTACTTTGAAACAATCGGGCGACACTGGGTGTTAATTGTTCTTAGTTTTTTGGCATAATTTTTATATGCTCATGTAACCTCGTAACATCAGCTTTCCGAAACCCCGAAGAGAACTTGATTTGCCTTTTGATAGTTAACCTTCGCGGGCGTAGAGCTTTTTTGTGTGTGATTAAAAACTGATAACTGAGAAATGTAGTGCATTGAGGAGCTGAGCGAACAGGTTGTGAAGTGATTCAGCTGGCTGGCCGGGACTGGAGAGGACAGAGGAAGAAAAGGGAGCCGTCAGTTCAGGTTGGGGGTTATTCGCGATCCAGCCATTTGTGGGCGGTTTGGGCGAGACTCGGCGGACCGTGCACCCCATGTTCGAATAGACAGGCACCACCCGGCAGCTAAACTGAAGCAGTGAAGAAGGCTCTGGACCGGGTGGTGATTGGTGAAGCCAGGCCAGCAATAAGTCGCTATAAGTTCATATTTTCGGGGCATGGGGGAAAATATTGGAGACATCAATAGCAACCTAGCAGACAGGACAATATCATCCAGTAAAGCTGGGGTGTGTAGTACCCAGGGAAGCTTCCACTCTGAGGCACAGACCTCCACATCCCCAGCCTTCCGAGGAGACACAGATGCTGTGCAAATGATGGCAATGCTGATGTGGCCGGTGCCGAGTGCATATGGCAATCCCGGCCCAGAGCCGCAGCCCCTTTAGCCACACCGTTTAACCCGCGCATGACTCACCCTGGGTTTGCAGGCCAGGTGTGTCCCTGTCAACACACAAACGCAAGATCTGAGCATTTCCACCCAGAATCAGATCTACAGCTAAACGCCTGGACCAGCAGGACAGTACAAGCTCAGTTTCCATGGCAACCTTGCCTTCAGTGCTTTTCGGGGAGAGCACTTTGTGTCTACAGTGCCGCTAGGTGTTGTACAGTCTGTCTACAGTGCCACTAGGGGTTGTACAGTCTGTCTACAGTGCTGCTAGGGGTTGTACAGTCTGTCTACAGTGCTGCTAGGTGTTGTACAGTCTGTCTACAGTGCCACTAGGGGTTGTACAGTCTGTCTACAGTGCCACTAGGGGTTGTACAGTCTGTCTACAGTGCCACTAGGGGTTGTACAGTCTGTCTACAGTGCTGCTAGGGGTTGTGGTACAGTCTGCTTACAATGTTGCTAGGGGTTGTACAGCCTGTCTACAGTGCTGCTAGGGGTTGTGGTACAGTCTGTCTACAGTACCGCTAGGTGTTGATGTACAGCACTATGTTTTAAAATAAATGACATTTAATGCTTTGAGCTGGTGTGGAGCAGCATGTATTGCTGTTCTAAGCAGCTTCAGAATTTGGTCGTTCAGATTGTGTTGTGTAAATGGCACACGCTCTCCCTGGGTGACGGGCCTGGGTTGATTTGGGCTGGTTTAGGTTGACGGGACCTCTCTGCTGCGGTGATACCAGGCTATCAGTGAGCATACCCGGAGTGTTCCAGTAATGATGTCCCAGTCTGTCTTCAATTCCCTTACTTTAATTGGTTAGTGCAGAGCTACCGTCCTATTCAACAGCCACACTGCCACATCCCAATTCCTTCCCCAAAAGGGCACTGATGCAGCAACTTTGGGTAATGTTACAGTGTGGAAATCACTCAAAGTTGTCGTTTGAATCCAACGTGTCAGCCCCACCTGACTGTGGGGAGTCACAGTGTGGGACTCGCTGGAGGAGGGAGACACTGCACGGTGTGGTGTCAGACTGGGTGCAAACTTGCTTGGGGAGGAGGGGGAGACACTTGCATCCCCAGCTCAACGTTTAAAGGCACCTGACTTGCAGTTAACTGTTTCCACAGTGCTGGGATCGCTAACCCTGGCCGGATATTTGCTGGAGGTTTTATCCCGGTATGTCCCCCTGAGCATGCCACAGTGCTGCCACATTCAGCCTGGCCGCCTCTGGGAAAGCGAACACACTTTGTGTTACCCGGCTGGATGCCTCCCGCCCGTTGATCAAAGTGCCTCCCCCACAATCTCTCATATTTTGATACAACAATAAATGAAAGCTGTCAAAGAAAAAGAGAAGCACCATTGTTTTAATGATGCGGTGCTTTTTCTCCCAGTCGCTTCCTGGAGATGAATCTTCCATTTCTGGAAACCCCGGGATAATCCTGGAATTGGGGAACCCGAGACCACCCGCGCTCGGGAAAGGCTAACAGTTAAAGAGAAAAAAGCAGAACATGCTGGAAATACTCCAGCGGGTCAGGCAGCAGCAGTGGGGAGAGAAACAGGAGCTAATGTTTCAGGTCGATGACCCTGCATCAGAACTGGGTAAAGTGAGATGTGTAACAGGTTTTCCAGCAAGTGCAGGGGCAGGGGGAGGAACACAAGGGAAGGTGTGTGACACGGTGGGAGGCTGCAGAGATTACATGACAAAGGGGATGGTAATGGGACAAGTAAAACATTGAAAGCGCGAGGAGGGGCCGGGCACTGGTGTGACAACAGGGTGCCGAGCCCCTCACACACACACTTACAGTGGGAAGCCCCTCACACACAACACTTACAGTGGGAAGCCCCTCACACACACACACACACACACACACAGTGGGAAGCCCCTCACACACAACACTTACAGTGGGAAGCCCCTCACACACAACACTTACAGTGGGAAGCCCCTCACACACACACTTACAGTGGGAAGCCCCTCACACACAACACTTACAGTGGGAAGCCCCTCACACACACACACACACACACACACAGTGGGAAGCCCCTCACACACACACTTACAGTGGGAAGCCCCTCACACACAACACTTACAGTGGGAAGCCCCTCACACACACACACACACACACACACAGTGGGAAGCCCCTCACACACAACACTTACAGTGGGAAGCCCCTCACACACAACACTTACAGTGGGAAGCCCCTCACACACACACACTTACAGTGGGAAGCCCCTCACACACACACACTTACAGTGGGAAGCCCCTCACACACAACACTTACAGTGGGAAGCCCCTCACACACAACACTTAGAGTGGGAAGCCCCTCACACACAACACTTACAGTGGGAAGCCCCTCACACACAACACTTACAGTGGGAAGCCCCTCACACACACACACTTACAGTGGGAAGCCCCTCACACACACACACTTACAGTGGGAAGCCCCTCACACACAACACTGACAGTGGGAAGCCCCTCACACACACACACTTACAATGGGAAGCCCCTTACACACAACACTTACAGTGGGAAGCCCCTCACACACACACACACACACACACAGTGGGAAGCCCCTCACACACAACACTTACAGTGGGAAGCCCCACACACACACACACACACACACACACACACAGTGGGAAGCCCCTCACACACAACACTTACAGTGGGAAGCCCCTCACACATACACACTTACAGTGGGAAGCCCCTCACACACACACACTTACAGTGGGAAGCCCCTCACACACAGTGGGAAGCCCCTCACACACACACACAGTGTGAAGGCAGTGTGAGGGAACGGGTACAAGGGGTAGAGGAACGACCAGCACAGGGCACTGCCCCTCCTGGTGAATTGTTCTTTCTGTCGGCCCCTGTGAGTAGTAACTGCCCTTGGCTGAGCCTGATCTTTGGGGAGAAGGGCTACCTTGTCTTTTCCTCGCGATTGTCACATTCTTTGTGTGCATCTGTCGCAGTATAAATATTTTCACCGAATGGGGGCGTGCTTTCCGCAGCCTGCCCAGTTATGTGGGACTGCCCGCGATTCGTACATTTATAGTCGGCACTGAACCATGCTGGGTGTTGTACATTTAAGTGACACGGTAATACCTTAACAGCCAGCGCGGTGCTCGCAGGGGAAGTCAGCCCACAGTGAATCGTGTAATTCAACCTATGTATTTCATGGCCAGTGGGGCAGTCAGGGTGCCTGGGATTATATCAGCACAACATTCAGTGCTGTTACTTTGACTACCTGATCCTGGTTTGCACTCATGTATCCATCACTCGACTTTGTCACTTGTGTCTGGGTTGGGTTACTGTGTTCCTGGGCAAAGCAGGGATGGACGTGAAAAGCCATCCAGGCTGTCAGTGCAGTGCAGATCCCACCTGAGCTCAGCACAACCCATCGGATTCGGTGGGAACCTCCTATGCATCCCCTTCCTCCCCTCTCCCCCTCCACCCTCTCCCCATCCCTTCATCCTTCACCTCCTCTCCCCTTCCACCCTCTCCCCATCCCTTCATCCTTCACCTCCTCTCCCCCTCCACCCTCTCCCCATCCCTTCCTCCCCTCTCCCCCTCCACCCTCTCCCCATCCCTTCATCCTTCATCTCCTCTCCCCTCCCCTTCACTCTCTCCCCATCCCTTCACCTCATCTCTCTCCTCTCCCCCATCCCTATGCCTCCTCTCCCTCCTCTGTCTCCCCTCTCCATGTTTCCCCATTACTGATTAGTGGACTCCCGTTCCCTGCGACTGCTGTGTCTGGGTGTTGGCTAACTGTGATGGTCAGATGGGTTTACACCCCACTCCCTGCCGACTGAGTTTACCAACATGGAACGCTGGGGTGCACGGTACGGTTATAGCTGATTTCCTCTGTCAAGTCCCACATGCAGATAAACATCTCTATCTTCACTGTTTTATATGGAAGATTTTCGATCTTTTGTATACTGTTGTACTTTGTGGAATTGCTGTTGAGGTTCTCATGTACAAACCTGCATTCTTTGTATATCGAAAGGAAGTGACACAATTGGGTTATTTCACACTGTGCTGTATTTTTGGTGTTATATAAATTTACAGAAAAATCTAATAAATGTTTATTGTTACCTCAGTTTCAAGCCTGCGATTCATTATTTGTTCTTTCTCTTATTTCTCAAACTTCACTTTGCTCAGTTCTTGCAATGTGTTTCTGGGGAAACAGTTCATGCGAGGAGGGGAGACACTAAAGTGGCAGGGGTTTGGGGTAGAGCTGAGTTTGCCATTCTCTATTGATCAAGGTCATTTCTCTAAGGGTGCCATGCTTTCCTATACTTCTCACAATCCTTTGGCACATTTGCATCTCTCAGAATTGGTCCCTTCTGACATTGTTCACACGTGTCTCTCAGAATTATTCCCTTCCGACATTGTTCACACCCACGTCTCACATGGCAGGCCTGAGAACCTTTAGAATTTAAAATGGGATCATTTGATGACCCATAATTGCACACCAGATATCTCATGGTATTGAGTGGCCCCCTTCGTTCCCTCCCTTGCCTTGTGGCTGTATATTTATTGAATAAAGGAAACAGGGAGTCCTCCTACACAAGATCCATATCAGATTATTAACAAACCTTCACTTCCTAACAGCTCCTTTGGCTCCTAACAGCTGAACATCAGGCCTCAGGCTGTCCTAATGGTACCTGCGCCACTAGGGGAGGGCCAGTACAGGTGAATGCAGCATTCCTGTCACTGACAGTCTATTGTTAACTTCTCAGAGACAGAATTCTCGGAAATTCAAACTTCTACATTGTTTATATGGATTGATCTTCATCAGATCACATTCATGTGAGAGATATTACATGGAATTACATCACGTCTATAGCACACAAACAAGCCGTTCAGCCCAACTGGTCTACGCCAGGATTTATGCTCCACACGAGCCTCCTCCCACCGCTTTCATCTAACTCTTTCATCTAATATTCCAGCTGGTATTAGGGTCAATCACACAGGCACACGCAGACACAAAGAAACACAGACAGAGACATACACACAGAAACATAGACAGAGACACATACACAGACAGAGACACACACAGACAGACACACACAGACAGACACACACAGACACACACACACAGACAGACACACACACAGACACACACACAGAAACACAATCAGAGACACACATACACAGAAGCACAGATATACAGACAGAAACACACACATACAGAAGCACAGACAGACACACACACAGTTAGACAGACATACACACACAGAAACACAGACAGAGACACGCACACATGCACAGAAGCACACACACACAGATACAGGCACACACAGTCAGGAACACACACAGAAACACAGACACACACACACACACACACACACAGAGTCAGAGACACATACACAGTCAGAGACACACACAAACACATACAGACAGACACACAGACACACAAACACAGGCAGCGAGACACACAGACAGAGACACACAGACAAGCACACACACAGGCAGAGACACATACACAGAAACAATTGGCATAGGGTTAATAGAATCAGGGAGATGAATGCATGGCTCAGAGGTTGGTGTGGGAGAAGTGGGTTTCGATTTGTGGGGCACTGGCACCAGTACTCGGGAAAGAGAGAGCTGTTCCGTGGGGACGGACAACACCTGAACTCTGCTGGGACCAGAGTTCTAGCAAATCAAATAACTAGGGAAGTAGACAGGGCTTTAAACTAAATAAGGGAGGTGGGGGGGCAGGGGTGGGGAGGACGGTCTCAGTGGAGAGAATGCTAAAGAGAAAAGAAAAGGAAGCAATGCAGGAAAATGATTGTGGTAAGGATAACCAGATTATGTCAGGAAAGGACAGAGCATACAAACAAGAGTGCATTAACAAATAGGGTCCAGGTTTTAAAAAAAATAGCGATAAGACAAATAGGGCTATAGTACAAAGTAATGTTAAGATGTATAATAATGTTAAAAAGACAAATTTAAAAGCATTTTATCTGAATGCACAAAGCATCTGTAATAAGGTAGGCAAATTAACAGCGCAAATAGATGTAAACGGATATGATAGAGTTGCAATTACGGAGACATGGCTGCAGGGTGACCAGGGTTGGGAACTGAATATCCAAGGATATTCACTATTTCGGAAGGGCAGACAAAAAGGAAAAGGGAGTGGTGTGGTTTTGTTAGTAAAGGATGAAATTAGACCAATAGTGAGAAAGGATGTTGGCTCAGAAAATCAAGATGTAGAATCAGTCTGGGTGGAGCTAAGGAGCACTAAGGGGCAGAAAACATTGGTGGGAGTTGTCTATAGGCCTCCAAACAGTAGTGGTAGTGTCGGTGATGGCATCAAACAGGAAATTAGAGATGTATGTAGCAAGGATACTACAGTAATCGTAGATTACTTTACATATAGGCTGGCCAAACCAAATTAGTAATAATACTGTGGCAGATGAATTCCTGGAGTGTGCACGAGATGGATTTTTGGGCTAGTATGTTGAGCCTACTAGGGAACAGGCTATCCTAGATTGGGTATTGTGCAATGAGAAGGTGTTAATTAACAGTCTTGTTGTGCGATGTCCTTTAGGGAAGATTGACCATAACATGATTGAGTTCTTTATTAAGATGGAAAGTGAAGTAGTCCAATCTGAAACTAGGGTCCTAAATCTAAACAAAGGCAACTACAAAGGTATGAGGACCTGGACCTGATGGCTTGCATCCTAGGGTCTTAAGAGAAGTAGCGGCAAGGATTGCGGATGCATTGGTTGTAATTTACAAAAATTCCCTGGATTCTGGGGAGATCCCAGCAGATTGGAAAACTGCAAATGTAACGCCCCTATTTAAAAAAGGAGGTAGACAAAAAGCAAGAAACTATAGACCAGTTAGCCTAAAATCTGTGGTTGGGAAAATGTTGGAGTCCATTATTAAAGAAGCAGTAGCAGGACACTTGGAAAAGCAAAATTCGGTCAGGCAGAATCAACATGGATTTATGAAAGGGAAGTCATGTTTGATAAATTTGCTGGAGTTCTTTGAGGATGTAACGAACAGGATGGATAAAGGGGAACCAGTGGATGTGGTGTACTTGGACTTCCAGAAGGCAGTTGACAAGGTGCCACATAAAAGGTTACTGCACAAGATAAAAGTTCACAGGGTTGGTGGTAATGGATAGAGGATTGGCTAACTAACAGAAAACAGAGAGTCGGACTAAATGGTTCCTTCTCTGGTTGAAAACCAGTAACTAGTGGGATGCCGCAGGTATCAGTGCTGGGACCCCAACTATTTACAATCTATATTAACGACTTAGAAGAAGGGACTGAGTGTAACGTAGCCAAGTTTGCTGATGATACAAAGATGGGATGAAAAGCAGTGTGTGAGGAGGACACATAAAATCTGCAAAAGAACATAGACAGGCTAAGTGAGTGGGCAAAAATTTGGCAGATGGAGTATAATGTTGGAAAGTGTGAGGTCATGCACTTTGGCAGAAAAAAAATCAAAGAGCAAGTTATTATTTAAATGGAGAAAGATTGCAAAGAGCCGCAGTGCAGCGAGACCTGGGGGTAATTGTGCGTGAAACACAAAAGGATAGTATGCAGATTCAGCAAGTGATCAGGAAGGCCAATGGTATCTTGGCCTTTATTGCAAAGGGGCTGGAGTATAAAAGCAGGGAAGTCTTGCTACAGCTATACAAGGTATTGGTGAGGCCACACCTGGAATACTGCATGCAGTTTTGGTTTCCATATTTACGAAAGGATATACTTGCTTTGAAGGCAGTTCAGAGAAGGTTCACTCGGTTGATTCCGGGGATGAGGGGGTTGACTTATGAGGAAAGGTTGAGTTGGTTGGGCCTCTACTCATTGGAATTCAGAAGAATGAGAGGTGATCTTATCGAAACGTATAAGATTATGAGGAGGCTTGACAAGGTGGATGCAGAGAGGATTTTTCCACTGATGGGGGAGACTAGAACAAGAGGGCATGATCTTAGAATAAGGGGCCGCCCATTTAAAACTGAGATGAGGAGAAATTTTTTCTCTCAGAGGGTTGTGAATCTGTGGAATTCACTGCCTCAGAGAACTGTGGAAGCTGGGACATTGAACAAATTTAAGACAGAAATAGACAGTTTCTTAAACAATAAGGAAATAAGGAGTTATGGGGAGCGGGCGGGGAAGTGGAGTTGAGTCCATGATCGGATCAGCCATGATTTTATTGAATGGCAGAGCAGGCTCGAGGGGCCATATGGCCTACTCCTGTTCCTATTTCTTATGTTCTTATGAATGAATTGGCTATGATAGATTTGGAAGATTCATTAAAAGGCATGACGGTGGATAGGTAATGGCTATTTAAGGAACAAATGCATGAATTGCAACAGTTATACATTCCTTTCTGGCGTAAAAACACAAAAGGAAAAGTGGCCCAACCATGGCTAACAAAAGAAATTAAGGACAGTATTAGATCCAAAGAGGAGTTATACAAAGTTGCCAGAAAAAGTAGCAAGCCTGAGGATTGGGAGCAGTTTAGAATTCAGCAAAAAAGGACCAAGAGATTGATTAAGAGGGGAAAAATAGAGTATGAGAGTAAACATAAAAACCGACTGTAAAAGTTTCTGCAAGTATGCAAAAAGAAAAAGGTTAGTGAAGATAAATGTAGGTCCTTCACAGACAGAAACAGGAGAATTTGTAATGGGGAACAAGGAAATGGCGGAACAGTGAAATAAATACTTCAGTTCTGTCTTCACGGAAGAGGATACAAATAATGTCCCGGAACCAAGGGTCTTCTGAGCAAGAAGAATTAAAGGAAATGATTATTAGTAAGAAAATAGTGCTGGAGAAACGAATGGGACTGAAAGCCGATAAATCCTCAGGACCTGATGATCTGCATCCCAGAATACTAAAGGAGGGAGCCATGGAAATAGTGGTTGTCATCTTTCAAAATTCTATAGATTATGGAACAGTTCCTGCAGGTTGGAGGGTGGCAAATGTAACCCCACTATTTAAAAAAGGAGAGAGAGAGAAAACAGGGAACTACAGACCGGTTAGCCTGACATCAGTAGTAGGGAAAATGCTAGAGTCCATTATAAAGGATTTGATAACGGCACACTTAGATAATATCAACGGAATTAAACAAAGTCAGCATGGATTTATGAAAGGAAAATCATGTTTGACAAACCTACTGGAGTTTTTTGAGGATGTAACTGATAGATTTATACTGGCATGGATTGAAAATTGGTTAACTGACAGGAAACAGAGATTAGGAATAAATGGGACTTTTTGGGGATGTCGGGCAGTGACTAATGTGGTACCACAGGGATCAGTGCTTGGGCCTCAGCTATTCACAATATATATAAATGATTTGGATGAGAGAACCAAATGTAATATTTCCAAGTTTGCTGATGACACAAAACTAGGTGGGATTGTGAGTTGTGAGGAGGATGCAAATACGCTGCAAGGCGATTTAGATAGATTGAGTGAGTGGGTAAACACATGGCAGATGCAGTATAACGTGGATAAATGTGAAGTTATCCACTTTGGTAGGAAAAACATAAGGACAAATTATTATTTAAATGATGATGGCTTGGGAAATGCCGAAGTACAGAGGGACCTGGGTGTCCTTGTACACCAGTCATTGAAAGCAAACATGCAGGTGCAGCAAGCAGTTAGGAAGGCAAATGGTATGTTGGCCTTCATTGCAAGAGGATTTGAGTACAGGAGCAAGGATGTTTTACTACAGTCATACAGGGCCTTGGTGAGACCACACCTGGAGTATTGTGTGCAGTTTTGGTCTCCTTACCTAAGAAAGGATATACCTGCCATAGAGGGAGTGCAACGAAGCTTCACCAGACTGCTTCCTGGGATGGCAGGACTGTCGTATGAGGAGAGATTGGGTCAACTAGGCCTGTATTCACTAGAGTTTAGAACAATGAGACGGCATCTCATTGAAACGCATAAAATTCTGACTGGGTTGGATAGAATGGATGCAGGGAGGATGTTTCCCCTGGCTGGGAAGTCTAGAACAAGGGGTCACAGTCTCATGATTCGGAGTAGGAAATTTAGGACCGAGATGAGGAGAAATTTTTTCACTCAGAGGGTGGTGAACCTGTGGAATTCTCTACCACAGAAGGCTGTGGATGCCAAGTCACTGAAAATATTTAAGAGGGAGATAGATAGATTTCGAGAAACAAAAGGCATCAAGGGGTATGGAGGAAAAAGCGGGAATATGGTGTTGAGATAGAGGATCAGCCATGATCATATTGAATGGCAGTGCAGATTCGAAGGGCCGAATGGCCTATTAGTGCTCCTATTTTCTATGTTTCTATGATCATAGGCAGTCCCTCGGAATCGAGGAAGACTTGCTTCCACTCTAAAAGTGAGTTCTCAGGTGACTGAACAGTCCAACATGGGTATTACAGTCTCTGTCACAGGTGGGACAGACAGTGGTTGAAGGAACGGGTGGGTGGGGAGTCTGGTTTGCCGCATGCTCCTTCCGCTGTCTGCGCTTGGTTTCTGCATTCTCTCGGCGCTGAGACTCAACGCCCTCCCGGATGCTCTTCCTCCACTTAGGGCGGTCTTTGGCCAGGGTCTCCCAGGTGCCGGTGGGGATGTTACACTTTATCAAGGAGACTTTGAGGATGTCCTTGTAACGTTTCCTCTACCCACCTGGGGCTCACTTGCAGCGTAGTAGTTCCAAGCGCTTGCTTAGGGAGTATCATTTGGGCATGCGGATGACGTGGCCTGCCCAGCGGAGCTGGTCAAGTGTGGTCAGTGCTTCGATGTTGGGGATGTTGACCTGAGCGAGAACACTGATATTGGCGTGTCTATCCTCCCAGTGGATTTGCAGGATCTTGCTCCCGGGAGCTCTCCCTGAACAAATTTCCCCCTGGCCATCTGCTGCCATCCTTCGCTCTTCTTTACCCAATCTCCGCCCCCCCCCCCCACTGTTTAAGCTCTCCCTGGCCCTAATAGTGGGTGTATTTCCTACCCCTGAAGTGTATTTCTTACCCCTAAACCTCATGCTGCAAGGGCAACCACATACAGAAACACATAGAGACACACACAGAAACACTGCAGACATACACACACAGAGAAACACACAAACACATACAGACACACACACAAACACATAGAAGACACACATACGGAAACACAGAGACACACGTTGACAGCCACACACACTTTACAACAGTCAATTCCAGCAGGCCTCACCAAGACAAAATGAATGAAAGCAGTGAGTTCTTACAATAAGTGTTTTTAATATAAATAAGAACACTATTCACTCCATTGGAGTTGTGAAATACATGTTAATAGCCACACGATGCAGAGGTGTATCAACGTCATTTACAGCTTCAAATTATAATACACAGCAACCCAAAATAAATATCTTTGTATCTCGTAACTGCAAACTTTACATTATCTCTCAGCTTACCCATTCCTAAATAAAAGTAGTAGTTTTAGTAGCTAACACGTGGCAATGACTGTTGCCAATGATGGCAGGAATGTTCAACACATTTTCCCCAGACTCCTCTCTCCAGTATTTGAGTGGGGTGCTAACCCATTTACTTTTCTTTTAACCTGCTCCACACCACTGTCCTTTCTCACCTTAAATCAAAAAACATCACCTTGATTGACGAAGCTGGGCTGGGAAATTGCCAGGTTCCAGCCTGTGCTGTTCTAGTCCCAGCCTCCCATAGGATGGCAAGACACTGCACCGTACAACAGACAGGATCACGTCGCTGCTGTATCCCGGGATCTCAGGAATGCGGGGAACCGGATCCGGATTCAGAATGCTTCCGATCCTGGACTCCAGAACATGCAGGATCCCTCCCCATCCCCCTTTCGTACACCCTCACCCCTAAAGCATTAAAAGTTAAACATGTGGTAAAATGCATGTGGAAGTAGGCCCATGCAGTGTTTACTCACTGCATTAATAGGAAAGGAAATCACATCACAATATATTAAGCCCCAAACTCTCACAGGGCCCGTGGTGGGTGCCCAATATTTGGCTGTCGCCCCTGGGCATGAGTCTCCCGGGTCCCTGTGTCAATCCACTCTGGTGAGGATGTCTCTAACTTACCCTTAGACTCTACTGGCCCAAGCTCAGCGGGTTAGGTTTTGACTTTGTACGATAGTGTATAACGGGCAAAAGCGGGTCGGCAGCCCATTTTACATCTCCCATGATTTTTATTTCCATTGACTTTAAGTGAAATAAAAATAGGGAGTGATGGAAACAAGCTGCCAACTCGCTATCCCCCGTTTCACACTATCGCACAAAGTCAAAATCTACCCAGTCTCGTCAGACCAGTTTGTAATGTCTGGGAGATTACTATTGGGTTTAAGGAGCCAAAGTAGAGACAAGTTAGTGTAGTTGTGATGTTATGTTCCTATACATCAGGAGCACGCTGTGCGCATGTGACGTGACCTGGCGTTGGAATGGTATTTAGTGATTGTGCCGCAGACATACAGGAATTAAACAACAGCACTACACTGAGTCTTCCCTAAGGGTGGGGCATCCTAGGCTTAATTGCAGTCTTCAAGGATGCCACGTGAGACAGTAATCTGCCTTTCCCTCTTTGCGATGCTGACCTAGTCCAGATGTTTCTGTGTGTATTGCCCCTTTCCGACTGGAACGTTACTCGTCCACAGGAGAGCTGGTTCTCCAGCTCCGCTGAACACAGAGAGTCGCCCTCCTGATCCACCCCTGCTCACCCCGGTGTTGTTCAGTGTTGCCAGCTCTGGTTGGGTGTATTACGGGAAGTTTTACCATTGACCTGCCGACCTCCATCCCACCCGCCCCCAGCACACCCGCCATTGGTCCCATGACACGGCCATCCCCGCGACATTCTGCCCTCCCAGGCCAATTGGAATCTGAACAGATTCTTTGTTCCCCAATTGGATGATTCCTGGCTGTCGTCAAATTGCCATTTTTTCCATTTCCAAAGCTAATAAACAAAAGTTTTCCAAGAAAATGGGAAAAAACAGCATTTTTGTTTTTAATGTCTTTATGAATTTTCTCCTGTGTTGTTTGCAGCAGTGTCCCAGAGATGAATCTTTAATTCCCGGAGACTCCAGCGCAATTCTGGAGGGTTGGTAACTCTAGCGCTACTCCATACAGCATACCAAACAGAAAACAAGCATCGAGGGCCCATCATTAAACCCACACGTACAGTCTAAGATGGTCACACATATCGTCTGGAATTTAGACAACACAAGTCACCTTCTCTTTGCAGCCTTGTCCATGTGTGACTTCTCATTCTGGTTACATCAACGCCAAACTAATCCGGGGCAGGGGGGAGGAATTCCACACCGTTTGAAGGGAGGGGGGTCTCCGGACACACATACACATTTGAACTGATGAATGAGCACTCTGCCATGTTTTAATTTGTATGGGTTGAGAAGGCACACAGCTGAAGGATTCAAGCATTCAGTTATTTCTCACTCACTCACACACACATCATGCAGTCAAGCTGGTGTCAGTGACTAAAGAACAATTACCTGCCTTCCCCTCTGCAATGTGTCCAAATTACTCCCAAGGCCAGAAATGGCCAAAGGGAAATACTCACCAGGCCTCAAATGCCCAGAATCGCCAGCACAAAGGAGCGAATGAAATATTCCAATGGTCGGGAATTGCTCTCCAACTAGTTCTATGACTCAAATACCATACAGGGCATGACTTGGTCCTGGTAAATATACCATTCAAACAATAATCCTCTGTATCTGGGATGAGCTAAATAATATATACAATACAGGTGGGCATCACCCTGTAAAAAGTAACTTATTACAATACTCTCCTGCCAGTCATATCAATAACCTTGCGTCTGCTTTCATCACATAAGAGCTTGTAACGTATGCTCACAGCTGTCACTATTGCTGCAGTGCGTCGATCTGAGGAAGAGGATGTTCTGCGTACCTCTGACTCACCAGGAAAACAAGAGTTTAATAAAGTCAAACTGTCCATTCACATTCAAAATGGCCAAACAACACCATTAAACAGTGGGGGAGGGGGAGGGTGGGAGACTGTCAGTGGGGGAGGGGAGGGTGGGGACTGTCGGTGGGGGAGTGGAAGGGTGGGGGACTGTCAGTGGGGGAGGGGAGGGTGGGAGACTGTCAGTGGGGGAGGGGAGGGTGGGGGACTGTCAGTGGGGGAGGGGAGGGGAGGGTGGGGACTGTCAGTGGGGGAGGGGAGGTGAGGGGACTGTCAGTGGGGGAGGGGAGGGTGGGGACTGTCAGTGGGGGAGGGGAGGGGAGGGGCCTGTCAGCGGGGGAGGGGAGGGTGGGGACTGTCAGTGGGGGAGGGGAGGGGAGGGTGGGGGACTGTCAGTGGGGGAGGGGAGGGTGGGGACTGTCAGTGGGGGAGGGGAGGGTGGGGGACTGTTAGTGGGGGAGGGGAGGGTGGGGACTGTCAGTGGGGGAGGGGAGGGTAGGGACTGTCAGTGGGGGAGGGGAGGGTGGGGACTGTCGGTGGGGGAGGGGAGGATGGGGGACTGTCAGTGGGGGAGGAGGAGTGACTGTCAGTGGGGGAGGGGAGGGTGGGGACTGTCAGTGGGGGAGGGGAGGTGAGGGTGGGGACTGTCAGTGGGGGAGGGGAGAGTGGGGGACTGTCAGTGGGGGAGGGAGGGGAAGGTGGGAGACTGTCAATGGGGGAGGGGAGGTGAGGGTGAGGACTGTCAGTGGAGGAGAGGAGGGGAGGGTGGGGACTGTCAGTGGGGGAGGGGAGGGAGGGGACAGTCAGTGGGGGAGGGGAGGGGAGGGTGGGGACTGTCAGTGGGGGAGGGTGGGGACTGTCAGCGGGGGAGGGGAGGGAGGGGGACTGTCAGTGGGGGAGGGGAGGTGAGGGTGGGGACTGTCAGTGGGGGAGGGGAGGTGAGGGTGGGGACTGTCAGTGGGGGAGGGGAGGGGAGGGTGGGGACTGTCAGTGGGGGAAGGGGAGTGAGTGTCAGTGGGGGAGGGGAGGTGAGGGTGGGGACTGTCAGTGGAGGAGGGGAGGGGAGGGTGGGGACTGTCAGTGGGAGAGGGTGGGGACTGTGAGTGGGGGAGGGGAGGTGAGGGTGGGGACTGTCAGTGGGGGAGGATGGGGACTGTCAGCGGGGGAGGGGAGGGAGGGGGACTGTCAGTGGGGGAGGGGAGGTGAGGGTGGGGACTGTCAGTGGGGGAGGGGAGGTGAGGGTGGGGACTGTCAGTGGGGGAGGGGAGGTGAGGGTGGGGACTGTCAGTGGGGGAAGGGGAGTGACTGTCAGTGGGGGAGGGGAGGTGAGGGTGGGGACTGTCAGTGGGGGAGGGGAGGGGAAGGTGGGGACTGTCAGTGGGGGAGGGGGAGTGACTGTCAATGGGTGAGGGGAGGGTGGAGGATTGTCTGTGGGGGAGGGGATGGCAGGGTGGGGACTGTCAGTGGGGGAGGGGGAGTGACTGTCAGTGGGGGAGGGGAGGGTGGAGGACTGTCAGTGGGGGAGGGGAGGGTGGGATGGCCATCAGTGGGGGAGGGGCGGGTGGGGGACTGTCAGTGGGGGAGTGGAGGGTGCAATGGCTGCCAGGCTGTGAATGTGAATCACTCTCCCAATCCTGCCCGAATCATGCCTCTTGCTTGCCCATCCAGACAGGTTTAGTGGTGGCGAAAGACATCCTGTGGATGAGATGTACCTGCCCCTGCAGCTCAAGGAAAGGGCAAACAGCAAGAGGTATACTCTCCTCCATTCTCCACATGGCTCTGATGGTGTAGCACATGGAGTCCTACAACACCGTGGCTTGGACTGGCAGTGCACGATATTACACGCGGTTATTAAAACTAAAATAGGTTAAAAAATCTATCAATACACAATTCCATCACACACTCTGCTCTTTGCTATTTTATTAAATTTATGAATGTATATTGTGTTCCTCAATATGATGAGAAGAAGTGAACACGTTATCAATCGGATGTGGGACTGGTACACGTTACCATTTCAGACAGCAACATCAGAATTCTAGGTCCGATCAATCAGAAGTTAGATCCAGAGTTCAGTTCCCTCCACGTTGGCCACAAAACACTCTTCAGTTTTGGCACAGCATGTGTTACGTGCTGAATAAAACTTGCTCTCCACCATCCCAACAATGTTCTCTTCAGAACGGGGCTGCCTGCTTTTTTCAGTTGCACACTGTCGTCCTTGCAGTCTTACTGAGGAAGTTGCCAATGTGTGCCCAAACATGAAGACTATGGTGTTGTGAATTAACAACCAAATCAGCATTAAAGTTTATTGGATTCATTTCACTGTGTCCTTCCATACAACAAAGAGAAGTCTGGGTTCAAGCCCGGAGGTGGATGGTCAGTGTTGTAACTCACTGTACCATCCTGTCCCTATTAACGCTGTCTCTTTTATTGCTCTCGTCGGCGACTTTCTGGTACGGATGTGGAAGTGATTCGAGCATCATTTCAGAAAGAAGAAAAAGTACTGCTGTAGACACGGATGGAATGTGGTGAGATGGCAGGGGTCAAAATCAGCGACTCCAGTTCTGAATCAGATGTTGTGCGGACCAAACCCCATTCTGGGCTCTTACTTAAGTCTGCATTTAAGCTATTGGGTTCTCTTCACGACCATTCATAGCCGGGAAAGCTGCCCTGACATGCACCTTCCCCTTCCCCCAGTATGAGCATGGCTCCTGTCACTCACAGCTCACAGCATCTCATCCCGCAGGGCGTCTGAAGGAGAAAGCGAACAATGGGCCATATCCCACTTGCATAGCTCCTGACAATTGGTTTCATTATAGTCAGACCCTCGGAATCGAGGAAGACTTGCTTCCACTCTTAGCATGAGTTCTTAGGTGGCTGAACAGTCCAATACGAGAACCACAGTCTCTGTCACAGGTGGGACAGATAGTCGTTGAGGGGAAGGGGGGGCAGGGAGCCTGGTTTGCTGCACGCTCCTTCCGCTGTCTGCGCTTGGTTTCTGCATGCTCTCGGCGATGATACTCGAGGAGCTCAGCGCCCTCCCGGATGCACTTCCTCCACTTAGGGTGGTCTATGGTCAGGGACTCCCAGGTGTCAGTGGAGATGTTGCACTTTATCAGGGAGACTTTGAAGGTGTCCTTGTAAAGTTTCCTCTGCCCACCTTTGGCTCGTTTGTCGTGGATGAGTTCCGAGTAGAGCGCTTGCTTTGGGAGTCTTGTGTCTGGCATGCAAACGATGTAGCCAGCCCAGCGGAGTTGATCAAGTGTGGTCAGTGCTTCAATGCTGGGGATGTTGGCCTGGACGAGGATGCTAATGTTGACGTGTCTGTCCTCCCAGAAGATTTGTAGGATCCTGCGGAGACATCGTTGGTGGTATTTCTCCAGCGACTTGAGGTGTCTACTGTATATGGTCCATGTCTCTGAGCTATACAGGAGGGCGGGTATTACTACAGCCCTGTAGACCATGAGCTTGGTGACAGTTTTGAGGGCCTGGTCTTCAAACACTCTTTTCCTGGTTTAACGGGCAATTGTCTACTCGTCCCCTCAGTCAGAAAGTGATGAGTATTATTTAGGAGGGAACCTAAAGCAAGGCGAGAAGATAACGGACAGAAAATGGGGAAGCACTTCACATTAAAACATCACACAAGGACACCAACAGCAGGGTCCAATACCAGAGCAACACGGTCGACAAGGGAGCGACACAGTCCGACACAAGATAGGCACGGCCTGACACGAGATAGGCACGGTCTGACACGAGGTAGGCACGGTCTGACACAAGATAGGCACGGTCCGACACAAGATAGGCACGGTCCAACATGAGATAGGCACGGTCTGACATGAGAGCGGCACATACCGACATGAGGGTAAAATGGTATGACATGAGAGGGACATGTTGAACACGAGGGTGAAGTGTTCGACATAAGAACGATATGATTCAACGCACGGCGAAATGGCCTCTCCTTATGAAGATACGATGGTGCTTTTAAGTATGCACAGTAAACACTGGCATTTGAAAAATTTAGAGGATGTTACACAGGGCTTATCAAAGGGCTGACAGACACTTTAATAGGTTTGCATCGAGTCCATGACATATAAAGAGTGCGGAGACGAGAGGAGCAGTGCCTCGCTACCACCTCCTTCTCCACCTAGCTCTTGTCCTCTGCCTCCTGTGTGGCCGCCTTCATCCCTCGATTGGATGGTTCTCCTGATTCATTCCCACTCATTAACCTGGCAGCCTCTGCAGCTTCGGGCACAGCCTCCACATTATCTTTATTCATCAGTTGGATCCATTCGTCTGATTTCTTTATGTTAGCTTTCAGGTCATCTTCTTCCACGTCTCTCCCATTCCCATTCTCCACGATGGCTGCATTGTCGTCCCTTTCCCTGGTTATCACCAGGCTTTTCTTCCTTCCACACAATCTGACAAAAAAAATGTACGCTTACTGTAGTTCAGTTATTATAAGACATTTTCAACATACATTTATTACAACAAACAAGACAATTAGTGATAAAAGTTCACAATTAATCAGAATATAAGACAAGTCAACAGTGAACAAGGTTCAGTCATTCCAACAACAGCCATCACAGTGTGCCCAGGTATCACAATGTGCCAGGTATCACAGAATGCCCAGGTATCACAGTGCCCAGGTATCATAGTGCGCCCAGGTATCAAAGTGTGCACAGGTATCAAAGTGTGCCCAGCTATCACAGTGTGCCCAGGTATCACAGTGTGCCCAGCTATCACAGTGTGCCCAGCTATCACAGAGTGCCCAGGTATCAAAATGTGCCCAGGTATCAGACTGGCCAGGTATCAGGCTGGCCAGGTATCACAGTGTGCACGGGTATCACAAAGTGTCCAGGTAATACAGTGTGCCCAGTTTTCACAGAGTGCCCAGGTATCACAGTGCCCAGGTATCACAGAGCGCCCAGGTAGCACAGTGTGCCCAGGTAGCACAGACTGCCCAGGTATCAGAGAGTGCCCAGATATCACAGTGCTGAGGTATCACAGTGCCCAGGCATCACAGTGTGCCCAGGTCTTAGTGTGCCCAGGTCTCACAGAGTGCCCAGATATCACAGAGTGCCCAGGTATCACAGAGTGCTCAGGTATCAGAGTGTGCCCAGGTATCAGAGTGTGCCCAGGTATCAGAGTGTGCCCAGGTATCACAGAGTGCCCAGGTATCACAGAGTGCCCAGGTATCACAGTGCCCAGGTTGACCGCCTCAAAGACTCCCCCTGTGGGGTTAACGAACACCTCATGACTCTTCGTCTTACCCGATCCCGGAACCAATGCACCACAGTCATCAGTGCGTACACCCCTACACTCGATGCAACGGGTGAGGCTAAAGAGGGATTTTATTCCAACCTCAAGACATCCTTGTCCCATGTCCCCACGGGTGACAAATTGATCCTCCTGGGTGATTTTATTGCCAGGGTTGGCAAAGACACAGCCCTCTGGGGAGACGTGATTGGCAGAGAGGGGGTAGGGAAAGCCAACTCCAGTGGTACCCTACTCCTGACAAAATGTCTGGAACATGAGCTCCTCATCACCAACACCCTGTTCCACCAGAGGGACAAATACAAGGCATTGTGGCAACACCCTCGCTCTAAACACTGGCACCTGCTCGACTATGTCATCGTCCGAGCCAGGGATCGCAAGGATGTGCGCATCACCCGCGCCATGCTGACGACTGCTGGAAAAACCACCGGCTAATCCGATCCATCATTGACATCAACATAGCCCCAAAGCAGAGGGGACAGCAGAAGCAGTTCCGCAAAAAAATGAATGCTGGGGCACTTAGAGACCCAGCTAAGAGAGCCCTATACAGCCAACGCCTCACAGCCAATCTGGCCTGCCTTGATGACCCTGAGATGCCGAATGCCCACAGCGCTTGGTCTGCCCTCCAGGCCTCTATAACCAGTGCCTGTGAAGAGACACTTAGTCATTCAACCAGAAAACACCAGGACTGGTTTGATGAAATTGATCAGGAGATCGAAGAACTAATAGATCGCAAGCGCAAAGCATTTCTGAGCCTCAAGCAACAACCCAACTTGGGAGCTGCAAAACAACATTACAGATGGTTCAAAGCTCAGATCCAACAAAAAGCCTCGGGACCGAAAGAACAGGTGGTGGATGGAGAAAGCACAGGAGATATAACATCTGGTCGACAGCCACGAAATGCGAGGATTCTTCGCTGCAGTCAAGGCCACCTACGGTCTAAACTTCCAAGGCCCCACCCGACTCCTGGCCAAGAACGGGGAAATACTCATCAAGGACACCGAGGCTGTCAGGGCCCGATGGAAGGAGCACTTTGAAGATCTCCTCAATCGAGACTCTGCCTTTGACTCAATTCCATCCGCAGCATGCGACCCGCCATCAATTCAGTGAAACTCCAACATTGCACGAGGTAGGCAAAGCCATAAGACAGCTTAAGAATAACAAGGCTACGGGTGCGGATGGAATCCCTGCTGAGGCGCGAAAATATGGCGGAGAGGCGCTGTTAGCGCGGATACATGACCTCATCTCTCTCATCTGGAGGGAGGAGAGCATGCCGGGAGATCTGAGAGATGCAGTGATTGTGACCATTTTTAAAAAGGGGGACAAGCCCGACTATGCCAACTACAGGGGAATCTCCCTGCTTTCAACCACTGGGAAAGTTGTCGCTCGAATTCTCCTCAATTGTCTTCTCCCTGTGGCCGAGGAGCTCCTCCCGGAATTACAATGCGGATTTCGTCCCCTACGGGGCACAACAGATATGATCTTTGCAGCGCGCCAGTTGCAGGAAAAATGCAGGGAACAGCACCAGCCCTTATACATGGCCTTTTTTGATCTTACAAAGGCCTTTGACACTGTTAACCGCGAGGGTCTATGGAGCATCCTCCTCCGTTTCGGCTGCCTCCAAAAGTTTGTCAACATCCTTCGCCTGCTTCACAATGACGTGCAGGCCGTGATCCTTACCAACAGATCTATTACAGACCCAATCCATGTCCGGACCTGTGTCAAACAGGGCTGCGTCATCACCCCAACCCTCTTCTCAATCTTGCTCGCCGCCATGTTCCAGCTCACAATCAACAAGCTCCCCGCTGGAGTGGAACTAAACTACAGAACCAGTGGGAAGCTGGTTAACCTACGCTGCCTCCAGGACAGGTCCAAGATCACCCAAACCTCTGTCGTTGAGCTGCAGTATGTGGATGACGCCTGCGTTTGTAAACATTCAGAGGCTGAACTCCAGAATATAGTCAATGTATTCACTGATGCATACGAAAGCATGGGCCTTACGCTTAACATCCGTAAGACAAAGGTCCTTCACTAGCCTGTCCCCATCGCATAGCACTGCCCTCCAATCATCAAGATCCACGACGCAGCCCTGGACAACGTGGACCATTTCCCATATCTCGGGAGCCTCTTATCAACAAAGACAGACATTGATGCGGAGATTCAGCATCGCCTCCAGTGTGCCAGCGCAGCCTTCGGTCGTCTGCGGAAAAGAGTGGTTGGAGACCAGGCCCTCAAATCTACCACCAAACTCATGGTCTACAGGGCTGCAGTAATACCCGCCCTCCTGTATGGATCTGAGGCATGGGCGATGTATAGAAGGCACCTCAAGTCACTGGAGATATATCACCAACAATGTCTCCACAAGATCCTGCAAATCCCCTGGGAGGACAGGCGCACTAACATCAGCGTCCTCGACCAGGCTAACATCCCCAGCATTGAAGCACTGACCACACTCGATCAGCTTCACTAGGCAGGCCACATTGTACGTAAGCCAGATACGAGACTCCCTAGGCAAATGCTTTATGCGGAGCTCCTTCATGGTAAACGAGCCAAAGGAGGACAGCGGAAACGTTATAAGGACACCCTCAAAGTCTCGCTGGTAAAGTGCGACATCACCACTGACACCTGGGAGACCCTGGCCGCAGACCGCCCAAGGTGGAGAAAGTCCATCTGGGAGGGCGTTGAGCTCTTCGAGTCTCAACGCAAAGAGCATGAAGAGGCCAAGCACAGGCAGCAGAAGGAGCACGCGGCAAACCAGCCCCACCCACCCCTTCCCTCGACGAATGTCTGTTCCACCTGTAACAAGGTCTGTGGCTCTCATATCGGACCGTTCAGCCATCCAAGAACTCACTTTGGGAGTGGAAGCAAGTCCTCCTCGATTCCGAAGGGACTGCCTATGATGATGATGATGTGCCCAGGTATCAGAGTGTGCCCAGGTATCACAGAGTGCCCAAGTATCAGAGTGTGGCCAGGCATCAGTGTGTGCCCAGGTATCAAAGAGTGCACAGGTATCACAGTGCCCAGGTATCAGTGTGCCCAAGTATCACAGTGCCCAGGTATCACAGAGTGCCCAGGTATCACAGTGTGCACAGGTATCACAGAGTGCCCAGGTATCACAGAGTGCCCAGGTATCACAGTGTGCCCAAGTATCACAGAGTGCCCAGGTATTACAGAGTGCCCAGGTATCACAGTGTGCCCAAGTATCACAGTGTGCACAGGTATCACCATGTGCGCCGATATCACAGTGCCCAGGTATCAGAATGTGCCCAGGTATCAGAATGTGCCCAGGTATCAGAGTATGCCTAGATATCACAGTGTGCCCAGGTATCACAGAGTTCCCAGGTATCACAGATTGGCCTGGTATCACAGAGTGCCCAGGTATCACAGAGTGCCCAGGGGTAAGGCAGCAAGCAGCAGCCTCCTTACAGCAGCACAGCGCTTTGGGAGCGTGTCCGCAGATGGACTCAGAGATCGGCACTGAGTCTGGGGTAGTTCAGGGGGAGTCAGGGACTGTGTGTAACAGGCAGTGGTGGAGTGGAGGATGGCTGTGAGTATGGTGCTCATTCCACCTAGGGCCTGGTTGTCTCCGAATGGGGCCTGAACGCCTGAGCGCTGCTGGGGAGAGGCCTGGGCACCGCCGGAGGCCTTGTACATCGTGCGAGTGCGCTCAGCGGCTTCTGTCGCTGGCCGAAGGGATCCCGTACCGACCGCTTCTATCCCTGGCCGAAAGGACTCTACACCGGGTTCGGGGGACATCTAACCGGCCGAAGGGACTCCAGGACGACCTGCCGGGGGTCTCCGAGGCCGGCGCTGGACCAGCTGTGGGGCCCGAGGCATGGCGTCGTCTTATACTCCCAGCCAACTTTTAATTCATTTTAAAACTTTTAACCAACTTTTAAACTTATTAAACAATCTGGGAGAACTTCTAAAACTTACATTTTAGACTCTCAATCGAAATACTATTAAATATCTATTATTAATCTACATCCTTGACTTTTAACAACTTTTAGAAACTTTTTAAATTGGGGAGACTTTTATAATCTATTATTGATTTACATCTTAGACTTTTAACAACTCTTAGAAACTTTTAAAAACTTTTTAACAACCCTTAGAAACTCTTGAAATAAATTGGGAATCTTTATCAATTTTTAACTTTTAAAATAACTTTGGAAATCACCTTCCGAATGCCTGCCTCCCAACCATCAATGGCGCTACTCAGTGCCGAGCTTGCGGCCAACACTTCGCCGTAGGCAATTAGGCTTATCGAGCTGTGCCTGGTCTCCATTAGTCTTGGACCACCTTGCCACTGGAACAAGACCTTGCTCAGCTAAGCCTGTGTGGTTGCCGGTGTGCAGTGGCCACCCCACTTCCACTTCGTCAGTATGAAGTTCGGGACCTGGAAAGTCAGGACCCTCATGGACAATCCCAACAGCAACAGGCCGGAACGCCGCACTGCCATAGTTGCCCGGGAACTCAGTCGTTTTGACATTGACATCGCTGCCCTAAGCAAGACCCGGTGGGCAAGGGAAGGTCAGCTCAAGGAACAAGGTGGAGGTTACACCTTCCTCTGGAAAGGGAAACCAGAGGCAGAACGTCACCTTCATGGAGTCGGCTTTGCTGTCAAGAATGAGCTGGTATCACAGAGTGCCCTGGTATCACAATGTACCCAGGTATCACAATGTGCCCAGGTATCACAGTGTGCCCAGGTCTCACAATGTGCTCCGGTATCACAGAGTGCCCCGGTATCACAGAGTGCCCCGGTATCACAGTGCCCAGGTATCACAGTGTGCCAGGTATCACAGTGTGCCCAGGTATCAGTGTGCTCCGGTATCACAGAGTACCCGTGTATCACATTGTGCCCAGGTATCGCAGAGTGCCCAGGTATCACAGTGCTCAGATATCACAGTGTGCCCAGGTATGACAGTATGTCCAGGTATCAGTGTGCCCAGGTATCACAGTGCCCAGGTATCAAGTGTGCCCAGATATCAAAGAGTGCCCAATTATCAGAGTGACCAGGTATCACAGTGTGCGCAGGTATCACTGTTTGTGCAGGTTTCAGAGTGCCCAGGAATCACAGTGCCCACGAATCACAGTGTGCCCAGGTATCACAGTGTGCCAGGTATCACAGTGTGCCCAGGTATCACAGTGCCCAAGTATCAGTGTACCCAGTTATTGCTGTCTGCCCAGGTATCAGAGTGCCCAGGTATCAGTGTGCCCAGGTATCACAGAATGCCCAGGTACCACAGTGCCCAGATATCACTGTTTGCGCAGGTTTTAGAGTGCCCAGGTATCACAGTGTGCCCAGGTATCACAGTGTGCCCAGCTATCAAAGAGTGCCCAGGTATCAGTGTGCCCAGTTATCACAATGTGCCCAGGTATCACAGTGTGCCCAGGTATCAGAGTGTGCCCAGTTATCGCAGTGTGCCCAGTTATCACAGTTCCTAGGTATCACAGTGTGTCCAGGTATCACAGTGTGCATAGGTTTAGAGTGCCCAGGTATCAGAGTGCTCAGCTATTACAGAGTGCCCCGGTATCAGTGCCCAGGCATCACAGTGCTCAGGTATCACAGTGTGCCCAGGTATCGCAGCGTGCCCAGGTATCGCAGCGTGCCCAGGTATTGCAGTGCCCAGGTATTGCAGTGTGCCCAGGAATCAGAGTGCCCAGGTATCACAGTGTGCCCAGGTATCACAGTTTCTAGGTAGCACAGTGTGCATAGGTATTAGAGTGCCCAGGGATCACAGAGAGCCCAGATACCACAGTGTGCCCAGCTATCAAAAAGTGCCCAGGTATCGCAGAGTGCCCAGGTATCGCAGAGTGCCCAGGTATCACAGTGTGCCCAGGTATCACAGTGCCCAGGTATCACAGTGTGCCCAGGTATCAGAGTGCCCAGATATCAGAGTGTGTCCAGGTATCAGAGTTCCCAGGTATCACAGTGCCCAGGTATCACAGTTTGCCCAGGTATCACAGTGCCCAGGTATCACTGTTTGCCCAGGTATGATTGTGCCTAGGTATCACAGTGCCCAAGTATCAGTGTGCCCAGTTATCGCAGTGTGCCCAGGTATCACAGTGAGCATAGGTTTAGAGTGCCCAGATATCAGAGTGCCCAGCTATTACAGAGTGCCCCGGTATCACAGTGTGTCCAGGTATCGCAGTGCCCAGGTATCGCAGTGCCCAGGTATCGCAGTGCCCATGTATCACAGTGTGCCGAGGTATCAGAGTGCCCAGGTATCAGAGTATGCCCAGGTATCAGAGTATGCCCAGGTAGCACAGTGTGCATAGGTATTAGAGTGCCCAGGTATCAGAGTGCCCAGGTATCAGAGTGCCCAGATATCACAGTGTGCACAGATATCAAAGAGTGCCCAATTATCAGTGTGCCCAGATATCACAGTGCCCACATAACACAGTGTGCACAGATATCACAGTGCCCTGGTATCACAGTATGCCCAGGTATCACAGTATGCCCAGGTATCACAGTATGCCCAGGTATCAATGTGCCTAGGTAGCACAGTGCCCATGTAATGCAGTGTGCACAGATATCACAGTGCCCAGGTATCACAGTGCCCAGGTATCACAGTGTGCCCAGGTATCAGTGCCCAGATATCAGAGTGTGTCCAGGTATCAGAGTTCCCAGGTATCACAGTGCCCAGGTATCACAGTTTGCCCAGGTATCACAGTGCCCAGGTATCACTGTTTGCCCAGGTATGATTGTGCCTAGGTATCACAGTGCCCAAGTATCAGTGTGCCCAGTTATCGCAGTGTGCCCAGGTATCACAGTGTGCATAGGTTTAGAGTGCCCAGATATCAGAGTGCCCAGCTATTACAGAGTGCCCCGGTATCACAGTGTGTCCAAGTATCGCAGTGCCCAAATATCGCAGTGCCCAGGTATTGCAGTGCCCAGGTATCGCAGTGCCCAGGTATCGCAGTGCCCATGTATCACAGTGTGCCCAGGCATCAGAGTGCCCAGGTGTCAGAGTATGCCTAGGTATCAGAGTATGCCCAGGTAGCACAGTGTGCATAGGTATTAGAGTGCCCAGGTATCAGAGTGCCCAGGTATCAGAGTGCCCAGGTATCACAGTGTGCACAGATATCAAAGAGTGCCCAATTATCAGTGTGCCCAGATATCACAGTGCCCACATAACACAGTGTGCACAGATATCACAGTGCCCAGGTATCACAGTGCCCAGGTATCACAGTATGCCCAGGTATCACAGTATGCCTAGTTATCACAGTGTGCCCAGGTAACACAGTGCCCACATAACACAGTGTGCACAGATATCACAGTGCCCAGGTATCACAGTGCCCAGGTATCACAGTGTGCCCAGGTATCACAGAGTGCCCAAGAGTTGCAGAGTGCCCCAGTATCACAGTGTGCCCAGGTATCACAGTGCCCGGAAATCACAGTGCCCGGAAATCACAGTGTGCCAAGGTAACAAGGAGTGCCCAGATGATAAAGAGTGCCCAATTATCAGTGTTCCCAGGCATTACAGTGTGCCCAGGTATCAGAGTGTGCCCAGGTACCACAGTGTGCCCAGCTATCAAAGAGTGCCCAGGTATCAGTGTGCCCAGTTATCACAATGTGTCCAGGAATCACAGACTGCCGAGGTATCAGAGTGTGCCCAGGTATCACAGAGTGCCCAGGTATCACAGAGTGCACAGGAATCACAGTGTGCCCAAGTATCACAGAGTGCCCAGGTATCGGTATGCCCAGTTATCACAGTGTGCCCAGGTAACACAATGCCCACGTAACGCAGTGTGCACAGATATCACAGTGCCCAGGTATCACAGCTTGCCCAGGTATCACAGTGTGCCCAGGTATCAGAGTGGCCAGGTATCAGAGTTGCTAGGTATCAGAGTGTGCCCAGGTATCACAGTTTGCCCAGGTATCACAGTGCCCAGGTATCACTGTTTGCCCAGGTATGATTGTGCCTAGGTATCACAGTGCCCAAGTATCAGTGTGCCCAGTTATCGCAGTGTGCCCAGGTATCACAGTGAGCATAGGTTTAGAGTGCCCAGATATCAGAGTGCCCAGCTATTACAGAGTGCCCCGGTATCACAGTGTGTCCAGGTATCGCAGTGCCCAGGTATCGCAGTGCCCAGGTATCGCAGTGCCCATGTATCACAGTGTGCCCAGGTATCAGAGTGCCCAGGTATCAGAGTATGCCCAGGTATCAGAGTATGCCCAGGTAGCACAGTGTGCATAGGTATTAGAGTGCCCAGGTCTCAGAGTGCCCAGGTATCAGAGTGCCCAGATATCACAGTGTGCACAGATATCAAAGAGTGCCCAATTATCAGTGTGCCCAGATATCACAGTGCCCACATAACACAGTGTGCACAGATATCACAGTGCCCTGGTATCACAGTATGCCCAGGTATCACAGTATGCCCAGGTATCACAGTATGCCCAGGTATCAATGTGCCTAGGTAGCACAGTGCCCATGTAATGCAGTGTGCACAGATATCACAGTGCCCAGGTATCACAGTGCCCAGGTATCACAGTGTGCCCAGGTATCAGTGCCCAGATATCAGAGTGTGTCCAGGTATCAGAGTTCCCAGGTATCACAGTGCCCAGGTATCACAGTTTGCCCAGGTATCACAGTGCCCAGGTATCACTGTTTGCCCAGGTATGATTGTGCCTAGGTATCACAGTGCCCAAGTATCAGTGTGCCCAGTTATCGCAGTGTGCCCAGGTATCACAGTGTGCATAGGTTTAGAGTGCCCAGATATCAGAGTGCCCAGCTATTACAGAGTGCCCCGGTATCACAGTGTGTCCAGGTATCGCAGTGCCCAAATATCGCAGTGCCCAGGTATTGCAGTGCCCAGGTATCGCAGTGCCCAGGTATCACAGTGCCCATGTATCACAGTGTGCCCAGGCATCACAGTGCCCAGGTGTCAGAGTATGCCTAGGTATCAGAGTATGCCCAGGTAGCACAGTGTGCATAGGTATTAGAGTGCCCAGGTATCAGAGTGCCCAGGTATCAGAGTGCCCAGGTATCACAGTGTGCACAGATATCAAAGAGTGCCCAATTATCAGTGTGCCCAGATATCACAGTGCCCACATAACACAGTGTGCACAGATATCACAGTGCCCAGGTATCACAGTGCCCAGGTATCACAGTATGCCCAGGTATCACAGTATGCCTAGTTATCACAGTGTGCCCAGGTAACACAGTGCCCACATAACACAGTGTGCACAGATATCACAGTGCCCAGGTATCACAGTGCCCAGGTATCACAGTGTGCCCAGGTATCACAGAGTGCCCAAGAGTTGCAGAGTGCCCCAGTATCACAGTGTGCCCAGGTATCACAGTGCCCGGAAATCACAGTGCCCGGAAATCACAGTGTGCCAAGGTAACAAGGAGTGCCCAGATGATAAAGAGTGCCCAATTATCAGTGTTCCCAGGCATTACAGTGTGCCCAGGTATCAGAGTGTGCCCAGGTACCACAGTGTGCCCAGCTATCAAAGAGTGCCCAGGTATCAGTGTGCCCAGTTATCACAATGTGTCCAGGAATCACAGACTGCCGAGGTATCAGAGTGTGCCCAGGTATCACAGAGTGCCCAGGTATCACAGAGTGCACAGGAATCACAGTGTGCCCAAGTATCACAGAGTGCCCAGGTATCGGTATGCCCAGTTATCACAGTGTGCCCAGGTAACACAATGCCCACGTAACACAGTTTGCCCATGTATCACAGTTTGCCCAGTTATCGCAGTGTGCCCAGGTATCGCAGTGTGCCCAGGTATCGCAGTGTGCCCAGGTATCGCAGTGTGCATAGGTTTAGAGTGCCCCGGTATCAGAATGCGCAGCTATTACAGAGTGCCCCAGTATCAGTGCCCAGGCATCACAGTGCTCGGGAATCACAGCGTGCCCAGGTATCGCAGCGTGCCCAGGTATCGCAGCATGCCCAGGTATCGCAGTGCCGAGGTATCACAGTGTGCCCAGGTATCACATTGTGCCCAGGTACCACAATGTGCCCAGCTATCAAAGAGTGCCCAGGTATCAGTGTGCCCAGGTATCACAGTGCCCATGTATCAGAGTGCCCAGGTGTCATAGTGTGCCCAGGTATCACAGTTTCTAGGTAGCACAGTGTGCATCGGTATTAGAGTGCCCAGGTATCACAGTGTGCCCAGGTACCACTGTGTGCCCAGGTATCACAGTGCCCAGGTACCACTGGGTGCCCAGGTATCACAGAGTGCCCAGGTATCAGAGTGCACAGGAATCATAGTGTGCCCAAGTGTCACAGAGTGCCCAGGTATCACAGTATGCCCAAGTTTCAGTGTGCCCAGGTATCAGAGTGCCCTGGTATCACAGTATGCCCAGGTATCACAGTGTGCCCAGGTATCACAGTGCCCAGGTATCACAGTATGCCCAGGTATCAATGTGCCTAGGTAGCACAGTGCCCATGTAATGCAGTGTGCACAGATATCACAGTGCCCAGGTATCACAGTGCCCAGGTATCACAGTGTGCCCAGGTATCAGAGTGCCCAGATATCAGAGTGTGTCCAGGTATCAGAGTTCCCAGGTATCACAGTGCCCAGGTATCACAGTTTGCCCAGGTATCACAGTGCCCAGGTATCACTGTTTGCCCAGGTATGATTGTGCCTAGGTATCACAGTGCCCAAGTATCAGTGTGCCCAGTTATCGCAGTGTGCCCAGGTATCACAGTGTGCATATGTTTAGAGTGCCCAGATATCAGAGTGCCCAGCTATTACAGAGTGCCCCGGTATCACAGTGTGTCCAGGTATCGCAGTGCCCAGGTATCGCAGTGCCCAGGTATCGCAGTGCCCAGGTATCGCAGTGCCCATGTATCACAGTGTGCCCAGGTATCAGAGTGCCCAGGTATCAGAGTATGCCCAGGTATCAGAGTATGCCCAGGTAGCACAGTGTGCATAGGTATTAGAGTGCCCAGGTATCAGAGTGCCCAGGTATCAGAGTGCCCAGGTATCACAGTGTGCACAGATATCAAAGAGTGCCCAATTATCAGTGTGCCCAGATATCACAGTGCCCACATAACACAGTGTGCACAGATATCACAGTGCCCAGTTATCACAGTGCCCAGGTATCACAGTATGCCCAGGTATCACAGTATGCCTAGTTATCACAGTGTGCCCAGGTAACACAGTGCCCACATAACACAGTGTGCACAGATATCACAGTGCCCAGGTATCACAGTGTGCCCAGGTATCACAGAGTGCCCAAGAGTTGCAGAGTGTCCCAGTATCACAGTGTGCCCAGGTATCACAGTGCCCGGGAATCACAGTGCCCGGAAATCACAGTGTGCCAAGGTAACAAGGAGTGCCCAGATGATAAAGAGTGCCCAATTATCAGTGTTCCCAGGCATTACAGTGTGCCCAGGTATCAGAGTGTGCCCAGGTACCACAGTGTGCCCAGCTATCAAAGAGTGCCCAGGTATCAGTGTGCCCAGTTATCACAATGTGTCCAGGTATCACAGACTGCCGAGGTATCAGAGTGTGCCCAGGTATCACAGTGTGCCCAGGTATCAGAGTGCCCAGGTATCACAGAGTGCCCAGGTATCACAGAGTGCACAGGAATCACAGTGTGCCCAAGTATCACAAAGTGCCCAGGTATCGGTATGCCCAGTTATCACAGTGTGCCCAGGTAACACAATGCCCACGAAACGCAGTGTGCACAGATATCACAGTGCCCAGGTATCACAGCTTGCCCAGGTATCACAGTGTGCCCAGGTATCAGAGTGGCCAGGTATCAGAGTGGCTAGGTATCAGAGTGTGCCCAGGTATCGCAGTGTGCCCAGATATATCAGTGCCCCGGTATCACAGTGCCCCGGTACCATAGTGCCCAGGTATCAGAGTGCCCAGGTATCAGAGTGCCCAGGTATCACAGTTTGCCCATGTATCACAGTTTGCCCAGTTATCGCAGTGTGCCCAGGTATCGCAGTGCCCAGGTATCGCAGTGCCCAGGTATCGCAGTGCCCAGGTATCGCAGTGCCCATGTATCACAGTGTGCCCAGGTATCAGAGTATGCCCAGGTATCAGAGTATGCCCAGGTAGCACAGTGTGCATAGGTATCAGAGTGCCCAGGTATCAGAGTGCCCAGGTATCACAGTGTGCACAGATATCAAAGAGTGCCCAATTATCAGTGTGCCCAGATATCACAGTGCCCACATAACACAGTGTGCACAGATATCACAGTGCCCAGGTATCACAGTGCCCAGGTATCACAGTATGCCCAGGTATCACAGTATGCCTAGTTATCACAGTGTGCCCAGGTAACACAGTGCCCACATAACACAGTGTGCACAGATATCACAGTGCCCAGGTATCACAGTGCCCAGGTATCGCAGTGTGCCCAGGTATCACAGAGTGCCCAAGAGTTGCAGAGTGCCCCAGTATCACAGTGTGCCCAGGTATCACAGTGCCCGGGAATCACAGTGCCTGGAAATCACAGTGTGCCAAGGTAACAAGGAGTGCCCAGATGATAAAGAGTGCCCAATTATCAGTGTTCCCAGGCATTACAGTGTGCCCAGGTATCAGAGTGTGCCCAGGTACCACAGTGTGCCCAGCTATCAAAGAGTGCCCAGGTATCAGTGTGCCCAGTTATCACAATGTGTCCAGGTATCACAGACTGCCGAGGTATCAGAGTGTGCCCAGGTATCACAGTGTGCCCAGGTATCAGAGTGCCCAGGTATCACAGAGTGCCCAGGTATCACAGAGTGCACAGGAATCACAGTGTGCCCAGGTATCAGAGTGGCCAGGTATCAGAGTGGCTAGGTATCAGAGTGTGCCCAGGTATCGCAGTGTGCCCAGATATATCAGTGCCCCGGTATCACAGTGCCCCGGTACCACAGTGCCCAGGTATCAGAGTGCCCAGGTATCACAGTTTGCCCATGTATCACAGTTTGCCCAGTTATCGCAGTGTGCCCAGGTATCGCAGTGTGCATAGGTTTAGAGTGCCCCGGTATCAGAATGCGCAGCTATTACAGAGTGCCCCAGTATCAGTGCCCAGGCATCACAGTGCTCGGGAATCACAGCGTGCCCAGGTATCTAAGCGTGCCCAGGTATCGCAGCGTGCCCAGGTATCGCAGTGCCGAGGTATCACAGTGTGCCCAGGTATCACATTGTGCCCAGGTACCACAATGTGCCCAGCTATCAAAGAGTGCCCAGGTATCAGTGTGCCCAGGTATCACAGTGCCCATGTATCAGAGTGCCCAGGTGTCATAGTGTGCCCAGGTATCACAGTTTCTAGGTAGCACAGTGTGCATCGGTATTAGAGTGCCCAGGTATCACAGTGTGCCCAGGTACCACTGTGTGCCCAGGTATCACAGTGCCCAGGTACAACTGGGTGCCCAGGTATCACAGAGTGCCCAGGTATCAGAGTGCACAGGAATCATAGTGTGCCCAAGTGTCACAGAGTGCCCAGGTATCACAGTATGCCCAAGTTTCAGTGTGCCCAGGTATCAGAGTGCCCTGGTATCACAGTATGCCCAGGTATCACAGTGTGCCCAGGTATCACAGTGCCCAGGTATCACAGTATGCCCAGGTATCAATGTGCCTAGGTAGCACAGTGCCCATGTAATGCAGTGTGCACAGATATCACAGTGCCCAGGTATCACAGTGCCCAGGTATCAGAGTGCATAGGAATCATAGTGTGCCCAAGTGTCACAGAGTGCCCAGGTATCACAGTATGCCCAAGTTTCAGTGTGCCCAGGTATCAGAGTGCCCTGGTATCACAGTATGCTCAGGTATCACAGTGAGCACAGGTATCACAGTGGCCAGGTATCACAGTATGCCCATGTATCAGTGTGCCTAGGTAGCACAGTGCCCATGTAATGCAGTGTGCACAGATATCACAGTGCCCAGGTATCACAGTGCCCAGGTATCACAGTATGCCCAGGTTTAGTGTGCATAGGTTTAGAGTGTCCAGCTATTACAGAGTGCCCCGTCATCAGTGCCCAGGCATCACAGTGCTCATGTATCACAGTGTGCCCAGGTTTCGCAGCATGCCCAGGAATTGCAGTGTGCCCAGGTATCAATGTGCCCAGGTATCAGTGTGCCCAGATACCACAGTGTGCCCAGCTATCAAAGAGTGCCCAGGTCACAGTGTGCCCAGGTATCACAGTGTGCCCAGGTAGCACAGTGTGCATAGGCATTAGAGTGCCCAGGTATCAGTGTGCCCAGGTATCACAGAGTGCCCAGGTATCACAGAGTGCCCAGGTATTACAGTGTGCACAGGTATCAGTGTGCCCAGGTATCACAGAGTGCCCAGGTATCACAGTGCCCAGGTATCGCAGTGCCCAGGTATCACAGTGTGCCCAGGTACAGTGTCCCTAGGTATCAGAGTGCACAGGTATCACAGTGTGCATAGGTATCAGAGTGCCCAGGTATCACAGAGTGCCCAGGAATTACAGTGCCCAGGAATCACAGTGCCCAGGTATCACAGTGTGCCCAGGTATCAGAGCATGCCCAGTTATCACAGAGTGCCCAGGTATCACAGAGTGCCCAGGTATCATAGTATACCCAGGTATCACAGAGTGACTGGATA
Organism: Pristiophorus japonicus; assembly: GCF_044704955.1. Lineage (NCBI taxonomy): Eukaryota > Metazoa > Chordata > Chondrichthyes > Pristiophoridae > Pristiophorus > Pristiophorus japonicus. The sequence continues at coordinate 86,508,846 of NC_091990.1, read as the reverse complement.
TCACAGAGTGCCCAGGCATCACAGTGTGCCCAGGTATCACAGTGCACAGGTATCACAGTGCACAGGTATCACAGTGTGCCCAGGTATCACAATATGCCCAGGTTTCACAGTGTGCCCAAGTATCACAGTGTGCTCAGATATCAGAGTGTGTCCAGGTATCACAGAGTGCCCAGGTATCACAATGTGTCCAGGTTTCACAGTGTGCCCAAGTATCTTAGTGCCCAGATATCAGAGTGCCCAGGTATCAGAGTGTCCAGCTATCACAGTGCCCAGCTTTCACAGTGCCCAGGTATCAGAGTGCTCTGGTATCACAATGTGCCCAGATATCACAGTGCCCAGGTATCAGTGTGCCCAGTTATCAGTGTGCCCAGTTATCAGTGTGCCCAGTTATCAGTGTGCCCAGTTATCACAGTGTGCACAGATTTCACAATGCCCAGGTATCACTGTGCCCAGATATCGCAGAGTGCCCAAGTATCGCAGAGTGCCCAAGTATTGCAGAGTGCCCAGGAATCAGTGTGCCAAGGTATCAGTGTGCCCAGATACCACAGTGTGCCCAGTTATCAAAGAGTGCCCAGGTATCACAGTGTGTGCATAGGTATTAGAGTGCCCAGGTATCAGTGTGCCCAGGTATAACAGAGTGCCCAGGTATCGGTGTGCCCAGTTATCACAGTGTGCCCAGGTAACACAATGCCCACGTAACGCAGTGTGCACAGATATCATAGTGCCCAGGTACCACAGTGTGCCAGTTATCAAAGAGTGCCCAGGTATCAGTGTGCCCAGTTATCACAATGTGTCCAGGTATCACAGACTGCCGAGGTATCACTGTGTGCCCAGGTATCACAGTGCCCAGGTAACAGAGTGAATGGTACCACAGAGTGCCCAAGTATCATAGAGTGCCCAGGTATTACAGAGCGTCCAGGTATCACAGAGTGCTCAGGTATCAGAGTGTGCCCAGATTTCAGAGTGTCCAGCTTTCACAGTGCCCAGGCATCAGAGTGCCCTGGTATCAGAGTATGCCCAGGTATCAGTGTGCCCAGTTATCACAGTGTGCCCAGGTATCACAGTATGCCCAGGTATCACAGTATGCCCAGGTATCGCAGAGTGCCCAAGTATCACAGAGTGCCCAAGTATTGCAGAGTGCCCAGGAATCAGTGTGCCAAGGTATCAGTGTGCCCAGATACCACAGTGTGCCCAGCTATCAAAGAGTGCCCAGGTATCACAGTGTGCCCAGGTATCACAGTGTGTGCATAGGTATTAGAGTGCCCAGGTATCAGTGTGCCCAGGTATCACAGAGTGCCCAGGTATCGGTGTGCCCAGTTATCACAGAGTGCCCAGGTAACACAATGCCCACGTAACGCAGTGTACACAGATATCATAGTGCCCAGGTACCACAGTGTGCCAGTTATTAAAGAGTGCCCAGGTATCAGTGTGCCCAGTTATCACAATGTGTCCAGGTATCACAGACTGCCGAGGTATCACTGTGTGCCCAGGTATCACAGTGCCCAGGTAACAGAGTGAATGGTACCACAGAGTGCCCAAGTATCATAGAGTGCCCAGGTATTACAGAGCGTCCAGGTATCACAGAGTGCTCAGGTATCAGAGTGTGCCCAGATTTCAGAGTGTCCAGCTTTCACAGTGCCCAGGCATCAGAGTGCCCTGGTATCAGAGTATGCCCAGGTATCAGTGTGCCCAGTTATCACAGTGTGTCCAGGTATCACAGTGCCCAGGTATCACTGTGCCCAGGTATCGCAGAGTGCCTAAGTATCGCAGAGTGCCCAGGTATCAGTGTGCCCAAGAATCACAGAGTGCCCAGGTATCGCAGAGTGCCCAGGAATCAGTGTGCCAAGGTATCACTGAGCGTGCCCGGGTATCACAGTGTGCCCGGGTATCACAGTGTGCCCAGGAAACACAGTGTGCCCAGGAATCAGAGTGCCTGGGTATCGCAGAGTGCCCAGGTAGCTCAATGTCCCCAGGTATCTCAATGTGTCCAGGTATCACAATGCCCAGATATCTCAGTGTGCCCAGGTACCACAATGCTTCCAGGTATCGCAGAGTGCCCTGGTATCACAGCGTGCCCAGGTATCTCAGTGTCCCCAGCTATCTCAGTGCCCAGGTATCAGAGTGTGTCCAGGTATCACAGACAGCCCAGGTATCAGTCTGCCGAGGTATCACAGACTGCCCAAGTATCACAGAGTGCCCAAGTATCGCAGAGTGTCCAGGTATCAAAGTGCCCAGGTATCAGAGTGTGCCCATGTATTACAATGCACCCAGATATCGCAGAGAGCCCAGGTATCACAGTGCCCAGGTATCTGTGAACCCAGGTATCACAGTGTGCCCAGGTATCAGAGAATGCCCAGGTATCGCACAGAGAGCCCAGGTATCATAGTGCCCAGGTATCACAATGTGCCCAGGTATCAGTGTGCCCAGATATCACATATCACAGTGTGCACAGATATCACAATGCCCAGGTATCACTGTGCCCAAGTATCGCAGAGTGCCCAAGTATCGCAGAGTGCCCAGGTATCAGTGTGCCCAGGTATCACAATGTGCCCAGGTATCACTGTGCCCAGGTATCACAGAATGCCCAGGTATCGCACAGTGCCCAGCTTTCACAGTGCCCGGGTATCAGTGTGCCCAAGTATCACTGTGCCCAGGTATCACAGAGTGCCCAGGTATCACAGAGTGCCCAGGAATCGGTGTGCCAAGGTATCGCAGAGTGCCCAGGTATCTCTGAGAGCCCAGGTATCACAGTGCCCAGGTATCACAGCTTACCCAGGTGTCAGAGTGCGCCCAGATATCAGAGTGCCCAGATATCGCAGTGTGCCCAGGTATTGCAGTGTGCCCAGGTATCGCAGTGTGCCCAGGTATCGCAGAGTGCCCGGTATCACAGTGAGCCCAGGTATCACGGTGTGCCCAGGTATCAGAATGCCCAGGTTTCACAGAGTGCCAAGGTATCACAGTGCCCAGGTATCTGTGAGCTCAGGTATCACAGTGTGCCCAGGTATCACAGTGTGCCCAGGTATCAGAATGCCCAGGTTTCACAGTGCCCAGGTATCACAGGGTGCCCAGATATCGCAGTGTGCCCAGATATCGCAGTGTGCCCAGGTATCACAGTGCCCAGGTATTACAATGCCCAGGTATTACAGTGCCCAGGTATCGCAGAGTGCCCAGGTATCAAAGTATGCCCAGTTATCAGAATGCCCAGGTTTCACAGAGTGCCAAGGTATCACAGTGCCCAGGTATCACAGTGTGCCCAGGTACCACAGTGTGCCCAGGTATCACAGTGCCCAGGTATCTGTGAGCCCAGGTATCACAGTGTGCCCAGGTATCACAGTGTGACAATGTGTCACAGTGCCCAAGTATCACAGTGTGCCGAAGTATCACAGTGTGCCCAGGAATCACAGTGTGCCTGGGTATCAGAGTGCCCAGATATCACAATGTGCCCAGGTATCACAATGTGCCCAGGTATCACAATGTGAACAGGTTTCACAGTGTGCCCAGATATCAGAGTGTGCCCAGATATCAGAGTGTGTTCAGATATCAGACTGTGTCCAGGTATCTCAGTGTCCAGGTATCAGAGTGCCCAGGTATCACAGTGCCCAGATATCAGAGTGTGCCCAGGAATCACAGTGCCCAGGTATCAGAGAGTACAAAGGTAGCACAGTGCCCAGCTAGCACAGTGTGCCCAGGTATCACCGAGTGCCCAGGTATCGCAGAGTGGCAATGTATCGCAGTGTCCCCAGGTATCACAGTTTCTAGGTATCACAGTGTGCATAGGTATTAGAGTGCCCAGGTATCCGTGCCCAGATATCACAGAGTGCCCAGGTATCACAGAGTGTCCAGGTATCAGGGTGCCGAGATATCACAGAGTTCCCAGGTATCACAGTGTACTCAGGTATCAAAGAGTGCCCAGCTATCATAGTGTGCCCAGGTATCAGTGTGCCCAGGTATCAGTGTGCCCCGGTATCACAGTGTGTCCAGGTATCGCAGTGTGCCCAGGTATCACATTGTCCAGGTATCACAGTGCCCAGATATCAGTGTGCCCAGGTATCGCAGTGCCCAGGTATCACAGTGTGCCCAGGTATCAGAGTGCCCAGATATCAGAGTGCCCAGGAATCACAGTGTGCCCAGGTATCAGAGAATGCCCAGTTATCACAGAGTGCCCAGGTATCACAGAGTGCCCAGGTAACAGAGCGAATGGTACCACAGAGTGCCCAAGTTTCACCGTGTGCCCAGGTATCACAGTATGCCCAAGTATCACAGTGTGCCCAAGTATCACAGTGTGCCCAGATATCACAGTGTGCCCAGATATCACAGAGCACCCAGGTATCACAGAGCGCTCAGGTATCAGAGTGTGCCCAGATTTCAGAGTGCCCAGCTTTCACAGTGCCCTGGTATCACAGTTTGCCCAGGTATCACAATGTGCCCAAGTATCACAGTGCCCAGGTATCACAGCATGCCCAGTTATCACTGTGCCCAGTTATCACAGTGTGCCCAGGTATCACAGTGCCCAGCTATCACAGAGTGCCCAAGTATCGCAGTGTCCAAGTATCGCAGAGTGCCCAAGTATCGCAGAGTGCCCAGGTATCACAGTTTGCCCAGGTATCACAGTGTGCCCAGGTATCACAGTGTGCCCAGGTATCATAGTGCCCAGCTACCACAGAGTGCCCAAGTATCGCAGTGGCTAAGTATCACAGAGTGTCCAGGTATCAGAGTGTGCCCAGGTATCACAATGCGCCCAGGTATCGCAGAGAGCCCAGGTATCACAGTGCCCAGGTATCACAGTGTGCCCAGGTATCAGAGTGTCCAGGTATCACAGTGCCCAGCTATCACAGTGCCCAGCTATCGCAGTGTGCCCAGGTATCGCAGTGTGCCCAGGTATCGCAGTGCCCAGGTATCGCAGAGTGCCCAGCTATCACAGTGTGCCCAGGTATCGCAGTGTGCCCAGGTATCGTGGTGCCCAGGTATCGCAGAGTGCCCTGGTATTACCGTATCCAGGTATCGCAGAGTGCCCGGTATCGCAGAGTGCCCGGTATCACAATGTGCCCAGGTATCAGAATGCCCAGGTTTCACAGAGCGCCAAGGTATCACAGAGCGTGCCCAGGTATCACAGTGTGCCCATATGTCACAGTGCCCAGGTATCACAGTGTGCCCAGGTATCACAGTGCCCAGCTATCACAGAGTGCCCAAGTATCGCAGTGGCCAAGTATCACAGAGTGCCCAGGTATCAGAGTGTGCCCAATATCACAGTGCCCAGCTATCACAGTGCCCAGCTATCGCAGTGTGCCCAGGTATCGCAGTGTGCCCAGGTATCGCAGTGCCCAGGTATCGCAGAGTGCCCAGGTATCACAGTGTGCCCAGGTATCACAGTGTGCCCAGGTATCAGAGTGCCCAGGTATCAGAGTGCCCAGGTATCACAGTGCCCATCTATCACAGTGTGCCCAGGTATCGCAGTGTGCCCAGGTATCGTGGTGCCCAGCTATCGTGGTGCCCAGGTATCGCAGAGTGCCCAGGTATTACCGTATCCAGGTATCGCAGAGTGCCCGGTATCGCAGAGTGCCCGGTATCACAATGTGCCCAGGTATCAGAATGCCCAGGTTTCACAGAGCGCCAAGGTATCACAGAGCGTGCCCAGGTATCACAGTGTGCCCATATGTCACAGTGCCCAGGTATCACAGTGTGCCCAGGGTTCACAGTGCCCAGCTATCACAGAGTGCCCAAGTATCGCAGTGGCCAAGTATCACAGAGTGCCCAGGTATCAGAGTGTACCCAGGTATCACAGTGCCCAGCTATCACAGTGCCCAGCTATCGCAGTGTGCCCAGGTATCGCAGTGTGCCCAGCTATCGCAGTGCCCAGGTATCGCAGAGTGCCCAGGTATCACAGTGTGCCCAGGTATCACAGTGTGCCCAGGTATCAGAGTGCCCAGGTATCAGAGTGCCCAGGTATCACAGTGCCCATCTATCACAGTGTGCCCAGGTATCGCAGTGTGCCCAGGTATCGTGGTGCCCAGGTATCGTGGTGCCCAGGTATCGCAGAGTGCCCAGGTATTACTGTATCCAGGTATCGCAGAGTGCCCGGTATCGCAGAGTGCCCGGTATCACAATGTGCCCAGGTATCAGAATGCCCAGGTTTCACAGAGCGCCAAGGTATCACAGAGCGTGCCCAGGTATCACAGTGTGCCCATATGTCACAGTGCCCAGGTATCACTGTGTGCCCAGGTATCAGAGTGCCCGGGTATCAGAGTGCCCGGGTATCAGAGTGCCCGGGTATCAGAGTATACCCAGGTATCACAGAGTGACCGGGTATCACAGAGTGCCCAGGCATCACAGTGTGCCCAGGTATCACAGTGCACAGGTATCACAGTGCACAGGTATCACAGTGTGCCCAGGTATCACAATATGCCCAGGTTTCACAGTGTGCCCAAGTATCACAGTGTGCTCAGATATCAGAGTGTGTCCAGGTATCACAGAGTGCCCAGGTATCACAATGTGTCCAGGTTTCACAGTGTGCCCAAGTATCAGAGTGCCCAGATATCAGAGTGCCCAGGTATCAGAGTGTCCAGCTATCACAGTGCCCAGCTATCACAGTACCCAGCTATCGCAGTGTGCCCAGGTATCGCAGTGTGCCCAGGTATCGCAGTGCCCAGGTATGGCAGAGTGCCCAGGTATCACAGTATGCCCAGGTATCACAGTGCGCCCAGGTATCAGAGTGCCCAGCTATCACAGTGCCCAGCTATCACAGTGCCCAGCTATCACAGTGTGCCCAGGTATCACAATGTGCCCATATATCAGAGTGTCTAATTATCAGAGTGCCAAGGTATCACAGTGCCCAGCTATCGCGGTGTGCCCAGGTATCGCGGTGTGCCCAGGTATCGCAGAGTGCCCAGGTATTACTGTATCCAGGTATCGCAGAGTGCCCGGTATCGCAGAGTGCCCGGTATCACAGTGTGCCCAGGTATCAGAATGCCCAGGTTTCACAGTGCCAAGGTATCTGTGAGCCCAGGTATCACAGTGTGCCAAGTATCAGAGTGCCCAGGTATTACCGTATCCAGGTATCGCAGAGTGCCCGGTATCGCAGATTGCCCGGTATCGCAGAGTGCCCGGTATCACAGTGTGCCCAGGTATCAGAATGCCCAGGTTTCACAGAGCGCCAAGGTATCACAGTGCCAAGGTATCTGTGAGCCCAGGTATCACAGTGTGCCGAGGTATCACAGAGTGTGCCCAGGTATCACAGAGCGTGCCCATATGTCACAGTGACCAGGTATCACTGTGTGCCCAGGTATCAGAGTGCCCGGGTATCAGAGTGCCCGGGTATCAGAGTGCCCGGGTATCAGAGTATACCCAGGTATCACAGAGTGACCGGGTATCACAGAGTGACCGGGTATCACAGTGTCCCCAGGTATCACAATGTGCCCAGGTATCACAGTGCACAGGTATCACAGTGCACGGGTATCACAGTGTGCTCAGGTATCACAATGTCCCCAGGTATCACAGTGTGCCCAGGTATCACAGTGCACAGGTATCACAGTGCACAGGTATCACAGTGCACGGGTATCACAGTGTGCTCAGGTATCACAATGTGCCCAGGTTTCACAGTGTGCCCATGTATCACAGTGTACTCAGATATCAGAGTGTGTCCAGGTATCACAGAGTGCCCAGGTATCACAATGTGTCCAGGTTTCACAGTGTGCCCAAGTATCACAATGTGCCCAGATATCAGAGTGCCCAGGTATCAGAGTGCCCAGGTATGGCAGAGTGCCCAGGTATCACAGTATGCCCAGGTATCACAGTGCGCCCAGGTATCAGAGTGCCCAGGTATCACAGTGCCCAGGTATCGCGGTGTGCCCAGGTATCGCGGTGTGCCCAGGTATCGCAGAGTGCCCAGGTATTACCGTATCCAGGTATCACAGAGTGCCCGGTATCGCAGAGTGCCCGGTATCACAGAGTGACCGGGTATCACAGAGTGACCGGGTATCACAGAGTGCCCAGGTATCACAGTGTGCCCAGGTATCACAATGTGCCCAGGTTTCACAGTGTGCCCAAGTATCACAGTGTGCTCAGATATCAGAGTGTGTCCAGATATCACAGAGTGCCCAGGTATCACAATGTGTCCACGTTTCACAGTGTGCCCAAGTATCACAGAGTGCCGAGATATCACAGAGTGCCCAGGTATCAGAGTGTCCAGCTATCACAGTGCCCAGCTTTCGCAGTGTGCCCAGGTATCGCAGTGTGCCCAGGTATCGCAGTGTGCCCAGGTATCGCAGTGTCCAGGTATGGCAGAGTGCCCAGGTATCACAGTATGCCCAGGTATCACAGTGCGCCCAGGTATCAGAGTGCCCAGCTATGACAGTGCCCAGCTATCACAGTGCCCAGCTATCACAGTGCCCAGCTATCGCAGTGTGCCCAGGTATCGCAGTGTGCCCAGGTATCGCAGTGCCCAGGTATCACAGAGTGCCCAGGTATCACAGTATGCCCAGGTATCACAGTGCGCCCAGGTATCAGAGTGCCCAGGTATCAGAGTGCCCAGCTATCACAGTGCCCAGCTATCGCGGTGTGCCCAGGTATCGCAGTGTGCCAAGGTATCGCAGAGTGCCCAGGTATTACCATATCCAGGTATCGCAGAGTGCCCGGTATCGCAGATTGCCCGGTATCGCAGAGTGCCCGGTATCACAGTGTGCCCAGGTATCAGAATGCCCAGGTTTCACAGAGCGCCAAGGTATCACAGTGCCAAGGTATCTGTGAGCCCAGATATCACAGTGTGCCAAGTATCAGAGTGCCCAGGTATCAGAGTGTGCCGAGGTATCACAGAGTGTGCCCAGGTATCACAGAGCGTGCCCATATGTCACAGTGCCCAGGTATCACTGTGTGCCCAGGTATCAGAGTGCCCGGGTATCAGAGTGCCCGGGTATCAAACTGCCCGGGTATCAGAGTATACCCAGGTATCACAGAGTGACCGGGTATCACAGAGTGCCCAGGTATCACAATGTGCCCAGGTATCACAGTGCACAGGTATCACAGTGCACGGGTATCACAGTGTGCTCAGGTATCACAATGTCCCCAGGTATCACAGTGTGCCCAGGTATCACAGTGCACAGGTATCACAGTGCACGGGTATCACAGTGTGCTCAGGTATCACAATGTGCCCAGGTTTCACAGTGTGCCCATGTATCACAGTGTACTCAGATATCAGAGTGTGTCCAGGTATCACAGAGTGCCCAGGTATCACAATGTGTCCATGTTTCACAGTGTGCCCAAGTATCACAGTGTGCCCAGATATCAGAGTGCCCAGGTATCAGAGTGCCCAGGTATGGCAGAGTGCCCAGGTATCACAGTATGCCCAGGTATCACAGTGCGCCCAGCTATCAGAGTGCCCAGGTATGGCAGAGTGCCCAGGTATCAAAGTATGCCCAGGTATCACAGTGCGCCCCGGTATCAGAGTGGCCAGCTATCAGAGTGGCCAGCTATCACAGTGCCCAGCTATCACAGTGCCCAGCTATCACAGTGCCCAGCTATCGCAGTGTGCCCATATATCAGAGTGTCCAATTATCAGAGTGCCCAGGTATCACAGTGCCCAGCTATCGCGGTGTGCCCAGGTATCGCGGTGTGCCCAGGTATCGCAGAGTGCCCAGGTATTACCGTATCCAGGTATCGCAGAGTGCCCGGTATCGCAGATTGCCCGGTATCGCAGAGTGCCCGGTATCACAGTGTGCCCAGGTATCAGAATGCCCAGGTTTCACAGAGCGCCAAGGTATCACAGTGCCAAGGTATCTGTGAGCCCAGGTATCACAGTGTGCCAAGTATCAGAGTGCCCAGGTATCAGAGTGTGCCTAGGTATCACAGAGTGTGCCCAGGTATCACAGAGCGTGCCCATATGTCACAGTGCCCAGGTATCACCGTGTGCCCAGGTATCAGAGTGCCCAGGTATCAGAGTGCCCGGGTATCAGAGTGCCCGGGTATCAGAGTATACCCAGGTATCACAGAGTGACCGGGTATCACAGAGTGCCCAGGTATCACAGAGTGCCCAGGCATCACAGTGTCCCCAGGTATCACAGTGTGCCCAGGTATCACAGTGCACAGGTATCACAGTGCACGGGTATCACAGTGTGCTCAGGTATCACAATGTCCCCAGGTATCACAGTGTGCCCAGGTATCACAGTGCACAGGTATCACAGTGCACGGGTATCGCAGTGTACCCAGGTATCGCAGAGTGCCCAGGTATTACCGTATCCAGGTATCGCAGAGTGCCCGGTATCGCAGATTGCCCGGTATCGCAGAGTGCCCGGTATCACAGTGTGCCCAGGTATCACAATGTGCCCAGGTATCACAGTGCACAGGTATCACAGTGCACGGGTATCACAGTGTGCTCAGGTATCACAATGTCCCCAGGTATCACAGTGTGTCCAGGTATCAACGTGCACAGGTATCACAGTGCACGGGTATCACAGTGTGCTCAGGTATCACAATGTGCCCAGGTTTCACAGTGTGCCCATGTATCACAGTGTACTCAGATATCAGAGTGTGTCCAGGTATCACAGAGTGCCCAGGTATCACAATGTGTCCATGTTTCACAGTGTGCCCAAGTATCACAGTGTGCCCAGATATCAGAGTGCCCAGGTATGGCAGAGTGCCCAGGTATCACAGTATGCCCAGGTATCACAGTGCACCCAGCTATCAGAGTGCCCAGGTATGGCAGAGTGCCCAGGTATCACAGTATGCCCAGGTATCACAGTGCGCCCCGGTATCAGAGTGGCCAGCTATCAGAGTGGCCAGCTATCACAGTGCCCAGCTATCACAGTGCCCAGCTATCACAGTGCCCAGCTATCGCAGTGTGCCCATATATCAGAGTGTCCAATTATCAGAGTGCCCAGGTATCACAGTGCCCAGCTATCGCGGTGTGCCCAGGTATCGCGGTGTGCCCAGGTATCGCAGAGTGCCCAGGTATTACCGTATCCAGGTATCGCAGAGTGCCCGGTATCGCAGATTGCCCGGTATCGCAGAGTGCCCGGTATCACAGTGTGCCCAGGTATCAGAATGCCCAGGTTTCACAGAGCGCCAAGGTATCACAGTGCCAAGGTATCTGTGAGCCCAGGTATCACAGTGTGCCAAGTATCAGAGTGCCCAGGTATCAGAGTGTGCCTAGGTATCACAGAGTGTGCCCAGGTATCACAGAGCGTGCCCATATGTCACAGTGCCCAGGTATCACCGTGTGCCCAGGTATCAGAGTGCCCAGGTATCAGAGTGCCCGGGTATCAGAGTGCCCGGGTATCAGAGTATACCCAGGTATCACAGAGTGCCCAGGTATCACAGAGTGCCCAGGCATCACAGTGTCCCCAGGTATCACAGTGTGCCCAGGTATCACAGTGCACAGGTATCACAGTGCACGGGTATCACAGTGTGCTCAGGTATCACAATGTCCCCAGGTATCACAGTGTGCCCAGGTATCACAGTGCACAGGTATCACAGTGCACGGGTATCGCAGTGTGCCCAGGTATCGCAGAGTGCCCAGGTATTACCGTATCCAGGTATCGCAGAGTGCCCGGTATCGCAGATTGCCCGGTATCGCAGAGTGCCCGGTATCACAGTGTGCCCAGGTATCAGAATGCCCAGGTTTCACAGAGCGCCAAGGTATCACAGTGCCAAGGTATCTGTGAGCCCAGGTATCACAGTGTGCCAAGTATCAGAGTGCCCAGGTATCAGAGTGTGCCGAGGTATCACAGAGTGTGCCCAGGTATCACAGAGCGTGCCCATATATCACAGTGCCCAGGTATCAGAGTGCCCGGGTATCAGAGTGCCCGGGTATCAGAGTATACCCAGGTATCACAGAGTGACCGGGTATCACAATGTCCCCAGGTATCACAGTGTGCCCAGGTATCACAGTGCACAGGTATCACAGTGCACGGGTATCACAGTGTGCTCAGGTATCACAATGTGCCCAGGTTTCACAGTGTGCCCATGTATCACAGTGTACTCAGATATCAGAGTGTGTCCAGGTATCACAGAGTGCCCAGGTATCACAATGTGTCCAGGTTTCACAGTGTGCCCAAGTATCACAGTGTGCCCAGATATCAGAGTGCCCAGGTATGGCAGAGTGCCCAGGTATCACAGTATGCCCAGGTATCACAGTGCGCCCAGGTATCAGAGTGCCCAGGTATGGCAGAGTGCCCAGGTATCACAGTATGCCCAGGTATCACAGTGCGACCCGGTATCAGAGTGGCCAGCTATCACAATGCCCAGCTATCACAGTGCCCAGCTATCACAGTGCCCAGCTATCGCAGTGTGCCCATATATCAGAGTGTCCAATTATCAGAGTGCCCAGGTATCACAGTGCCCAGCTATCGCGGTGTGCCCAGGTATCGCGGTGTGCCCAGGTATCGCAGAGTGCCCAGGTATTACCGTATCCAGGTATCGCAGAGTGCCCGGTATCACAGTGTGCCCAGGTATCAGAATGCCCAGGTTTCACAGAGCGCCAAGGTATCACAGTGCCAAGGTATCTGTGAACCCAGGTATCACAGTGTGCCAAGTATCAGAGTGCCCAGGTATCAGAGTGTGCCTAGGTATCACAGAGTGTGCCCAGGTATCACAGAGCGTGCCCATATGTCACAGTGCCCAGGTATCACTGTGTGCCCAGGTATCAGAGTGCCCGGGTATCAGAGTGCCCGGGTATCAGAGTGCCCGGGTATCAGAGTATACCCAGGTATCTCAGAGTGACCGGGTATCACAGAGTGCCCAGGTATCACAGAGTGCCCAGGCATCACAGTGCACAGGTATCACAGTGCACGGGTATCACAGTGTGCTCAGGTATCACAATGTCCCCAGGTATCACAGTGTGCCCAGGTATCACAGTGCACAGGTATCACAATGCACGGGTATCACAGTGTGCTCAGGTATCACAATGTGCCCAGGTTTCACAGTGTGCCCATGTATCACAGTATACTCAGATATCAGAGTGTGTCCAGGTATCACAGAGTGCCCAGGTATCACAATGTGTCCAGGTTTCACAGTGTGCCCAAGTATCACAGTGTGCCCAGATATCAGAGTGCCCAGGTATCAGAGTGCCCAGGTATCTCACTGCCCAGGTATTACATAGTACCCAGGTATCGAAGAGCGGCAATGTATCGCAGTGTCCCCAGGTATCTGTGTGCCCAGGTATCTGTGTGCCCAGGTATGCAGATGTCCCCAGGTATCAGAGTGTGCCCAGGTATCACAATGTGCCTAGCTATCACATTGCACAGGTATCAGAGTGTGCCCAGGTATCACAATGCGCCAAGGTATCGCAGAGAGCCCAGGTATCACAGTGCCCAGGTAAACAGTGCGCCCAGGTATCACAGTGTGCCCAGGTATCACAGTGTGCCCAGGTATCGCAGTGTGCCCAGGTATCGCAGTGTGCCCAGGTATTAGCATGCCCAGGTATCGCAGAGTGCCCGGTATCGGAGAGCGCCCGGTATCACAGTGTGCCCAGGTATCACAGAGTGCCAAGGTATCACAGTGCCCAGGTATCTGTGAGCCCAGGTATCACAGTGTGCCCAGGTATTACAGTGTGCCCAGGTATCAGAATGACCAGGTTTCACAGAGTGCCAAGGTATCACAGTGCCCAGGTATCTGTGAGCCCAGGTATCACAGTGTGCCCAGGTATCACAGTGTGCTCGGGTATCACATTGCCCGGGTATCAAAGTGTGCCCAGGTATCACAGAGTGACCGGGTATCACAGTGCACAGGTATCACAGAATGCGCAGTTATCGCAGTGTGCCCAGTTATCGCAGTGTGCCCAGGTAGCACAGTGTGCCCAGGTATCAGAATGCCCAGGTTTCACAGAGTGCCAAGGTATCACAGTGGAAAGGTACCTGTGAGCCCAGGTATCACAGTGTGCCAAGTATCAGAGTGCCCATGTATCAGAATGTGCCCAGGTATCACAGAGCGAGCCCAGGTATCACAGTGTGCCTATATGTCACAGTGCCCAGGTATCACTGTGTGCCCAGGTATCAGAGTGCCCGGGTATCAGAGTGCCCGGGTATCAGAGTGTGCCCAGGTATCACAGAGTGACCGGGTATCACAGAGTGCCCAGGCATCACAGTGTGCCCAGGTATCACAGTGTGCCCAGGTATCACCGTGCACAGGTATCACAGTGTGCCCAGGTATCACAGTGTGCCCAGGTATCACCGTGCACAGGTATCACAGTGTGCCCAGGTATCACAGTGTGCCCAGGTATCACAATGTGCCAAAGTATTACAGTGTGCTCAGATATCAGAGTGTGTCCAGGTATCACAGAGTGCCCAGGTATTACATAGTGCCCAGGTAGCGCAGAGCGGCAATGTATCGCAGTGTCCCCAGGTATCTGTGTGCCCAGGTATCGTGTCCCCAGGTATCTGTGTCCCCAGGTATCCCAGAGTGCCCAGGTATCGCAGAGTGCCCAGCTATCACAGTGCACAGGTATCAGAGTGTGCCCAGGTATCACAATGCGCCAAGGTATCGCAGAGAGCCCAGGTATCACAGTGCCCAGGTAGCACAGTGTGCCCAGGTATCACAGTGTGCCCAGGTATCAGAGTACCCAGGTATCGCAGTGTGCCCAGGTATCGCAGAGTGCCCGGTATCGGAGAGTGCCCGGTTTCACAGTTTGCCCAGGTATCACAGTGTGCCCAGGTATCAGAATGCCCAGGTTTCAGAGTGCCAAGGTATCACAGTGCCCAGGTATCTGTGAGCCCAGGTATCGCAGAGTGCCCAGGTATCTCAGTGCCCAGGTTTCAGAGTGCCCAGATATCAGAATGTGCCCAAGAATCACAGTGCCCAGGTACCAGCCTGCCGAGGTATCACAGAGTGCAAAGGTAGCACAGTGCCCAGCTAGCACAATGTGCCCAGGTATCAGAGTGCCCAGGTATCACAGAGTGCCCAGGTATCGCAGAGCGGCAATGTATGGCAGTGTCCCCTGGTATCTGTGTCACCATGTATCTGTGTGCCCAGGTATCACAGCGTGCCCAGATATCACTGTGCCCAGGTATCTCAGAGCGCCCAGGTATCGCTGTGTCCCCAGGTATCTGTGTCCCCAGGTATCCCAGAGTGCCCAGATATCGTAGAGTGCCCAGGCATCGCAGAGTGCCCAGGTATCAGAGTGTGCCCAGCTATCACAGTGCACAGGTATCAGAATGTGCCCAGGTATCACAATGCGCCCAGGTATCGCTGAGAGCCCAGGTATCGCAGAGAGCCCAGGTATCAGAGTGTGCCCAGGTATCACAGACTGCCCAGGTATCGCAGAGTGCCCAGGTATCGCAGAGTGCCCAGGTATCGCAGAGTGCCCAGGTATCACAGTGCCCAGGTATCAGTCTGCCGAGGTATCACACAGTGCAAAGAGAGCACAGTGCCCAGATATCACTGTGCCCAGGTATTGCAGAGTGCCTATGTATCACTGTGTCCCCAGGCCCAGGTATCTGTGTCCACAGGTATCCCAGAGTGCCCAGATATCGCAGAGTGCCCTGGTATCACAGTGTGCCCATATATCAGAATGTGCCCAGCTATCACAATGCGCCCAGCTATCACAGAGTGCCCAGTTATCGCAGTGTGCCCAGGTATCGCAGTGTGCCCAGGTATCAGAATGCCCAGGTTTCACAGAGTGCCACGGTATCACAGTGCCCAGGTATCTGTGAGCCCAGGTATCAGCGTGCCCAGGTATCAGAGTGTGCCCAGGTATCAGAGTGCCCAGGTATCTGAATGCGCAGGTTTCACAGAGTGCCAAGGTATCACAGAGTGCCCAGATATCAGTGTGCCCCGGTATCGCAGTGTGCCCAGGTATCACAGAGTGCCCAGGTATCAGTGTGCCCAGATTTCAGTGTGCCCCGGTATTAGCATGCCCAGGTATCGCAGAGTGCCCGGTATCGCAGAGTGCCCGGTATCACAGTGTGCCCAGGTATCACAGAGTGCCAAGGTATCACAGTGCCCAGGTATCTGTGAGCCCAGGTATCACAGTGTGCCCAGGTATCACAGTGCGCCCGGGTATCACAGTGCCCGGGTATCAAAGTGTGCCCAGGTATCACAGAGTGACCGGGTATCAGAGTGACTGGGTATCAGAGTGCCCAGGTATCACAACGTGCCCAGATTTCACAGTGTGCCCAAGTATCACAGTTTGCCCAGATATCAGAGTGTGTCCACGTATCAGAGTGCCCAGGTATCAGAGCGCCCAGGTATCTCAGTGCGCAGGTTTCAGAATGCCCAGATATCAGAGCGTGCCCAAGAATCACAGTGCCCAGGTATCAGCCTGCCGAGGTATCACAGAGTTCAAAGGTAGCACAGTGCCCAGCTAGCACAGTGTGCCCAAGTATCAGACTGCCCAGGTATCACAGAGTGCCCAGGTATTGCAGAGCGGCAATGTATCGCAGTGTCCCCTGGTATCTGTGTCCCCACGTATCTGTGTGCCCAGGTAGCACAGCGTGCCCAGGTATCACAGCGTGCCCAGGTATCACAATGTGCCAAGGTATCAATATGCCCAGGTATCACAGCGTGCCCAGATATCACGGCATGCCCAGGTATCAGAGTGCGCTGAGGTATCTCAGTGTCCCCAGATACAGAGTGTGCCCAGATATCAGTGTGTGCCCAGGTATCAGAGTGTGCCCTGGTATCGCAGACTGCCCAGGTATCGCAGACTGCCCAGGTATCGCAGAGTGCCCAGGTATCACAGTGCCCAGGTATCAGTCTGCCGAGTTTTCACAGAGTGCAAAGGTAGCATTGTGCCCAGATATCACTGTGCCCAGGTATCTCAGAGCGACCAGGTATCGCTGTGTCCCCAGGTATCCCAGAGTGCCCAGGTATCGCAGAGTGCCCAGGTATCGCAGAGTGCCAAGGTATCACAGTGTGCCCAGGTATCACAATGCGCCCAGGTATCGCAGAGAGCCCAGGTATCGCAGAGAGCCCAGGTATCAGAGTGTGCCCAGGTATCAGAGTGTGCCCAGGTATCGCAGAGTGCCCAGGTATCACAGTGCCCAGGTATCAGTCTGCCGAAGTATCACACAATGCAAAGGTAGCACATTGCCCAGATATCACTGTGCCCAGGTATCGCAGAGCGCCTCTGTATCACTGTGTCCCCAGGCCCAGGTATCTATGTCCCCAGGTATCCCAGAGTGCCCAGGTATCGCAGAGTGCCCTGGTATCACAGTGTGCCCAGGTATCAGAGTGTGCCCAGCTATCACAGTGCACAGGTATCACAGTGTGCCCAGGTATCACAGAGTGCCCAGCTATCACAGAGTGCCCAGTTATCGCAGTGTACCCAGGTATCACAGTATGCCCAGGTATCGCAATGTGCCCAGGTATCAGAATGCCCAGGTTTCACAGAGTGCCACGGTGTCACAGTGCCCAGGTATCACAGTGTGCCCAGGTATCAGAGTGTGCCCAGGTATCAGAGTGTGCCCAGGTATCACAGTGCCCAGGTATCTGTGAGCCCCGGTATCGCAGTGTGATCAGGTATCACAGAGTGCCCAGGTATCACAGAGTGCCCAGGTATCAGTGTGCCCAGATATCAGTGTGCCCCGGTATTAGCATGCCCAGGTATCGCAGAGTGCCCGGTATCGCAGAGTGCCCGGTATCACAGTGTGCCCAGGTATCACAGAGTGCCAAGGTATCACAGTGCCCAGGTATCTGTGAGCCCAGGTATCACAGTGTGCCCAGGTATCACAGTGTGCCCAGGTATCAGAATGACCAGGTTTCACAGAGTGCCAAGGTATCACAGTGCCCAGGTATCTGTGAGCCCAGGTATCACAGTGTGCCCAGGTATCACAGTGCGCCCGGGTATCACAGTGCCCGGGTATCACAGTGCCCGGGTATCAAAGTGTGCCCAGGTATCACAGAGTGACCAGGTATCAGAGTGACTGGGTATCAGAGTGCCCAGGTATCACAGTGTGCCCAGGTATCACAATGTGCCCAGGTATCACAGTGCACAGGTATCACAACATGCCCAGATTTCACAGTGTGCCCAAGTATCACAGTTTGCCCAGATAACAGAGTGTGTCCACGTATCAGAGTGCACAGGTATCAGAGCGCCCAGGTATCTCAGTGCGCAGGTTTCAGAGTGTCCAGATATCAGAGCGTGCCCAAGAATCACAGTGCCCAGGTATCAGCCTGCCGAGGTATCACAGCGTTCAAAGGTAGCACAATGCCCAGCTAGCACAGTGTGCCCAGGTATCAGAGTGCCCAGGTATCACAGAGTGCCCAGGTATCGCAGAGCGGCAATGTATCGCAGTGTCCCCTGGTATCTGTGTCCCCACGTATCTGTGTGCCCAGGTATCACAGCGTGCCCAGGTATCACAGCGTGCCCAGGTATCACAATGTGTCCAGGTATCACAATGCTCAGGTATCACAGCGTGCCCAGATATCACGGCGTGCCCAGGTATCAGAGTGCGCCGAGGTATCTCAGTGTCCCCAGGTAACAGAGTGTGCCCAGATATCAGAGTGTGCCCAGGTATCAGAGTGTGCCCAGGTATCGCAGACTGCCCAGGTATCGCAGAGTTCCCAGGTATCGCAGTGCCCAGGTATCAGTCTGCCGAGGTATCACAGAGTGCAAAGGTAGCACAGTGCCCAGATATCACTGTGCCCAGGTATCGCAGAGCACCCATGTATTGCTGTGTCCCCAGGTATCTGTGTCCCCAGGTATCCCAGAGTACCCAGGTATCGCAGAGTGCCCAGGTATCGCAGAGTGCCCAGGTATCAGAGTGTGCCCAGCTATCACAGTGCACAGGTATCAGAGTGTGCCCAGGTATCACAATGCGCCCAGGTATCACTGAGAGCCCAGGTATCGCAGAGAGCCCAGGTATCAGAGTGTGCCCAGGTATCACAGACTGCCCAGGTATCGCAGAGTGCCCAGGTATCGCAGAGTGCCCAGGTATCACAGTGTGCCCAGGTATCACAATACGCCCAGGTATCACAGAGAGCCCAGGTATCACAGTGTGCCCAGGTATCACAGAATGCGCAGTTATCGCAGTGTGCCCAGTTATCGCAGTGTGCCCAGGTATCAGAGTGTGCCCAGGTATCAGAATGCCCAGGTTTCACAGAGCGCCAAGGTGGAAAGGTACCTGTGAGCCCAGGTATCACAGTGTGCCAAGTATCAGAGTGCCCATGTATCAGAATGTGCCCAGGTATCACAGAGCATGCCCAGGTATCACAGTGTGCCCATATGTCACAGTGCCCAGGTACTACTGTGTGCCCAGGTATCAGAGTGCCCGGGTATCAGAGTGCCCGGGTATCACAGAGTGACCGGGTATCACAGAGTGCCCAGGCATCACAGTGTGCCCAGGTATCACAGTGTGCCCAGGTATCACAGTGCACAGGTATCACAGTGCACAGGTATCACAGGGTGCCCAGGTTTCACAGTGTGCTCAGATATCAGAGTGTGTCCAGGTATCACAGAGTGCCCAGGTATTACATAGTGCCCAGGTAGCGCAGAGCGGCAATGTATCGCAGTGTCCCCAGGTATGTGTGTGCCCAGGTATGTGTGTGCCCAGGTATCTGTGTCCCCAGGTATCCCAGAGTGCCCAGGTATCGCAGAGTGCCCAGCTATCACAGTGCACAGGTATCAGAGTGTGCCCAGGTATCACAATGCGCCAAGGTATCGCAGAGAGCCCAGGTATCACAGTGCCCAGGTAGCACAGTGTGCCCAGGTATCAGAGTGCCCAGGTATCGCAGTGTGCCCAGGTATCGCAGAGTGCCCGGTATCGCAAAGTGCCCGGTTTCACAGTGTGCCCAGGTATCAGAATGTCCAGGTATCAGAGTGTGCCCAGATATCAGAGTGTGCCCAGGTATCAGAGTGTGCCCAGGTATCACAGTGCGCCCGGGTATCACAGTGCCCGGGTATCAGAGTGTGCCCAGGTATCACAGTGACCGGGTATCAGAGTGACTGGGTATCAGAGTGCCCAGTTATCACAGAGTGCACAGGTATCACAGTGTGCCCAGATTTCACAGTGTGCCCAAGTATCACAGTGTGCCCAGATATCAGAGTTTGTCCAGGTATCAGAGTGCCCAGGTATCAGAGCGCCCAGGTATCTCAGTGCCCAGGTTTCAGAGTGCCCAGATATCAGAATGTGCCCAAGAATCACAGTGCCCAGGCACCATCCTGCCGAGGTATCACAGAGTGCAAAGGTAGCACAGTGCCCAGCGAGCACAATGTGCCCAGGTATCAGAGTGCCCAGGTATCACAGAGTGCACAGGTATCGCAGAGCTGCAATGTATGGCAGTGTCCCCTGGTATCTGTGTCACCACGTATCTGTGTGCCTAGGTATCACAGCGTGCCCAGGTATCACAATGCCCAGGTATCACAGCGTGCCCAGATATCACGGCGTGCCCAGGTATCAGAGTGCGCCGAGGTATCTCAGTGTCCCCAGGTAACAGAGTGTGCCCAGATATAAGAGTGTGCCCAGGTATCAGAGTGTGCCCAGGTATCGCAGACTGCCCAGGTATCGCAGAGTGCCCAGGTATCGCAGAGTGCCCAGGTATCACAGTGCCCAGGTATCAGTCTGCCGAGTTTTCACAGAGTGCAAAGGTAGCATTGTGCCCAGATATCACTGTGCCCAGGTATCTCAGAGCGACCAGGTATCGCTGTGTCCCCAAGTATCCCAGAGTGCCCAGGTATCGCAGAGTGCCCAGGTATCAGAGTGTGCCCAGCTATCACAGTGCACAGGTATCAGAATGTGCCCAGGTATCACAATGCGCCCAGGTATCGCTGAGAGCCCAGGTATCGCAGAGAGCCCAGGTATCAGAGTGTGCCCAGGTATCAGAGTGTGCCCAGGTATCACAGTGCCCAGGTATCAGTCTGCCGAGGTATCACACAGTGCAAAGGTAGCACATTGCCCAGATATCACTGTGCCCAGGTATCGCAGAGCGCCTATGTATCACTGTGTCCCCAGGCCCAGGTATCTATGTCCCCAGGTATCCCAGAGTGCCCAGGTATCGCAGAGTGCCCTGGTATCACAGTGTGCCCAGGTATCAGAGTGTGCCCAGCTATCACAGTGCACAGGTATCACAGTGTGCCCAGGTATCACAATGCGCCCAGGTATCACAGAGAGCCCAGGTATCACAGAGTGCCCAGCTATCACAGAGTGCCCAGTTATAGCAGTGTGCCCAGGTATCGCAGTGTGCCCAGGTATCGCAATGTGCCCAGGTATCAGAATGCCCAGGTTTCACAGAGTGCCACTGTATCACAGTGCCCAGGTATCTGTGAGCCCAGGTATCAGAGTGTGCCCAGGTATCAGAGTGTGCCCAGGTATCAGAGTGCCCAGGTATCTGAATGCACAGGTTTCACAGAGTGCCAAGGTATCACAGAGTGCCCAGGCATCACAATGTGCCCAGGTATCACAGAGTGCCCAGATATCAGTGTGCCCCGGTATCACAGTGTGCCCAGGTATCACATTGCCCAGGTATCACATTGCCCAGGTATCACAGTGCCCAGGTATCAAAGAGTGCCCAATTATCAGTGTGCCCAGGTGTCAGAGTGTGCCCAGCTATCAGAGTGCACAGGTATCAGAGTGTGCCCAGGTATCACAATGCGCCCAGGTATCGCAGAGAGCCCAGGTATCACAGTGCCCAGGTATCAGTCTGCTGAGGTATCAGTCTGCTGAGGTATCACAGAGTGGAAAGGTAGCACATGCCCAGATATCACTGTGCCCAGGTATCACAGTGTGCTCAGGTATCAGAGTGTGCCCAGGTGTCACAGTGCCCATTATCACAGTGTGCCCAGGTATCACAATGTGCCCAGGAATCACAGTGTGCCCGGATATCAGAGTGCCCGGATATCAGAGTGCCCGGGTATCAGAGTGTGCCCATGTATCAGAGTGTGCCCAGATATCACAGAGTGCCCAGATATCACAGAGTTCCCAGGTAACACAGTGTGCGCAGGTATCAAAGAGTGCCAGGTATCAGTGTGCCCAGGTATCAGTGTGCCCCGGTATTGCAGTGTGCCCAGGTATCACAGTACCCAGATATCAAAGAGTGCCCAATTTTCAGTGTGCCCAGGTATCGCAGTGCCCAAGTATCACAGTGTGCCTGGGTATCACAGTGTGCCCAGGTATCACAGAGTTCCCAGGTATCACGGTGTGCGCAGGTATCACAGTGTCCCCAGGTATCACAGTTTCTAGGTATCACAGTGTGCATAGGTATTAGAGTGCCCAGGTATCACAGTGTGCATAGGTATTAGAGTGCCCAGGTATCCGTGCCCATGTATCACAGAATGCCCAGGTATCAGAGAGTGCCCAGGTATCACAGAGTGCCCAGGTATCAGTGTGCCCAGATATCAGTGTGCCCAGGTATCGCAGAGTGCCCAGGTGTCAGAGTGTGCCCAGGTATCAGAGTGCACAGGTATCACAATGCGCCCAGGTAACAGAGTGAATGGTACCACAGAGTGCCCAAGTTTCAACGTGTGCCCAGGTATCACAGTATGCCCAAGTATCACAGTGTGCTCAAGTATCACAGTGTGCCCAGGTATCACAATGTGCCCAGGTATGACAGTGCCCAGGTAACACAGCATGCCCAGGTATCAGTGTGCCCAGTTATCACAGTGTGCCCAGGTATCACAGTGCCCACATATCACAGTGTGCACAGATATCACAGTGCCCAGTTTTCACTGTGCCCAGGTATCACAGTGCTCAGGTATCACAGTGCCCAGGAATCAGTGTGCCAAGGTATCAGAGAATGCCCAGGTATCAGAGTGTGCCCAGGTATCACAGTGTGCCCCGGTATCGCAGCGAGACCAGGTATCGCAGCGAGTCCAGGTATCGCAGCGAGTCCAGGTATCGCAGAGTGCCCAGGCATCACAGTGTCCCCAGGTATCATAGTGTGCCCAGGAATCACAGTGTGCCCAGGTATCAGAGAATGCACAGTTATCACAGAGTGCCCTGGTATCACAGAGTGCCCAGGTAACAGAGTGAATGGTACCACAGAGTGCCCAAGTTTCAACGTGTGCCCAGGTATCACAGTATGCCCAGGTATCAGTGTGCCCAGTTATCACAGTGTGTCCAGGTATCAGAGTGCCCACAAATCACAGTGTGCACAGATATCACAGTGCCCAGTTTTCACTGTGCCCAGGTATCACAGTGCCCAGGTATCACAGTGCCCAGGTATCACAGTGCCCAGGAATCAGTGTGCCAAGGTATCAGAGAATGCCCAGGTATCAGAGTGTGCCCACGTATCACAGTGTGCCCCGGTATCGCAGCGAGCCCAGGTATCGCAGCGAGTCCAGGTATCACAGCGCCCAGGTATCACAGTGTGTTCAGATATCAGAGTGTCCAGGTATCACAGTGCCCAGCTATCACAGTGCCCAGCTATCGCAGTGTGCCCGGGTATCACAGTGTGCCCAGGTATCGCAGTGTGCCCAGGTATCGCAGAGTGCCCAGGCATCACAGTGTGCCCAGGTATCACAGTGTGCCCAGGTATCAGAGTGTGTCCAAGTATCACAATGTGCCCAGGTATCACAATGTGCCCAGGTTTCACAGTGTGCCCAAGTATCACAGTGTGCCAAGGTATCAGAATGCCCAGGTATCTGTGAGCTCAGGCATCACAGTGTGCCCAGGTATCAGAGTGTGCCCATATGTCAGAGTGCCCAGGTATCACAGTGTGCCCAGGAAGCACAGTGCGCCCGGGTATCAGAGTGCCCGGGTATCAGAGCGTGCCCAGGTATCACAGAGTGACTGGGTATCAGAGTGCCCAGGCATCACAGAGTGCTCAGGTATCACAGTGTCCCCAGGTATCACAGTGCCCAGGAATCACTGTGCCAAGGTATCAGAGAATGCCCAGGTATCAGAGTGTGCCCAGGTATCGCAGCAAGCCCAGGTATCGCAGCGAGTCCAGGTATCACAGCGAGTCCAGGTATCACAGCGAGTCCAGGTTTCACAGTGTGCTCAGGTATCAGAGTGTCCAGGTATCACAGTGCCCAGCCATCACAGTGCCCAGGTATCGCAGTGTGCCCAGGTATCGCAGTGTGCCCGGGTATCGCAGTGTGCCCGGGTATCGCAGAGTGCCCAGGCATCACAGTGTGCCCAGGTATCACAGTGTGCCCAGGTATCACAGTGTCCCCAAGTATCACAATGTGTCCAGGTATCACAATGTCCAGGTATCACAGCGTGCTCAGATATCACGGCGTGCCCAGGTATCAGAGTGCGCCGAGGTATCTCAGTGTTCCCAGGTATCAGAGTGTGCCCAGATATCAGAGTGTGCCCAGGTATCAGAGTGTGCCCAGGTATCACAGACTGCCCAGGTATCGCAGAGTGCCCAGGTATCAGAGTGTGCCCAGGTATCACAGTGTGCCCAGGTATCAGTCTGCCGACGTATCACAGAGTGCAAAGGTAGCACAGTGCCCAGATGTCACTATGCCCTGGTATCGCAGAACGCCCATGTATCGCTGTGTCCCCAGGTATCTGTGTCCCCAGGTATTCCAGAGTGCCCAGATATCACAGTGTGCCCAGGTATCACAGAGTGCCAAGGTATCACAGTGTGCCAAGGTTTCAGAGTTTGCCAAGGTATTAGAGTGTGCCCAGGTACCACAGAGAGCCCAGGTACCACAGAGAGCCCAGGTATCGCAGTGTGCCCAGGTGTCAGAATGCCCAGATTTCACCGAGTGCCAAGGTATCACAGTGCCCAGGTATCAGAATGCCCAGGTTTCACAGAGTGCCCAGGCATCACAGTGTCCCCAGGTGTCACAGTGTGCCCAGGTATTACAATGTGCCTAGGTTTCACAGTGTGTCCAAGTATCACAGTGTGCCCAGGTATCACAGTGTGCCCAGATATCAGAGTGCGTCCAGGTATCAGAGTGTGCCCAGGTATCACAGTGTGCCCAGGTATCACAGTGTGCCCAGGTATCACAATGTGCCCAGGTTTCACAGTGTGCCCAAGTATCACAGTATGCCCAGGTATCACAGTGTGCCCAGATATCAGAGTGCGTCCAGGTATCACAGTGTGCCTAGGTTTCAGAGTGTGCCCAAGTATCACAGTGTGCCCAGGTATCACAGTGTGCCCAGATATCACAGTGCGTCCAGGTATCAGAGTGTGCCGAGGTATCACAGTGTGCCCAGGTATCACAGTGTGCCCAGATATCAGAGTGCGTCCAGGTATCAGAGTGTGCCCAGGTATTAGAATGCCCAGGTTTCACAGAGTGCCAAGGTATCACAGTGCCCAGGTATCGGTGAGCCCAGGTATCACAGTGCGCCTGCCCAGGTATCTCAGTGTGCCCAGGTATCACAGTGTGCCCATGTGTCACGTGTGCCCAGGAATCACAGTGTGCCCGGGTATCAGAGTGCCTGGGTATCAGAGTGTGCCCAGGTATCGCAGAGTGCCCAGGCATCACAGTGTCCCAAGGTATCATAGTGTGCCCAGGAATCACAGTGTGCCCAGGTATCAGAGAATGCACAGTTATCACAGAGTGCCCTGGTATCACAGAGTGCCCAGGTAACAGAGTGAATGGTACCACAGAGTGCCCAAGTTTCAACGTGTGCCCAGGTATCACAGTATGCCCAAGTATCACAGTGTGCTCAAGTATCACAGTGTGCCCAGGTATCACAATTGGCCAGGTATCACAGTGCCCAGATAACACAGCATGCCCAGGTATCAGAGTGCCCAGTTTTCACTGTGCCCAGGTATCACAGTGCCCACATATCACAGTGCCCAGGAATCAGTGTGCCAAGGTATCAGAGAATGCCCAGGTATCAGAGTGTGCCCACGTATCACAGTGTGCCACGGTATCGCAGCGAGTCCAGGTATCACAGCGCCCACTTATCACAGTGTGCTCAGATATCAGAGTGTCCAGGTATCACAGTGCCCAGCTATCACAGTGCCCAGCTATCGCAGTGTGCCCAGGTATCGCAGTGTGCCCAGGTATCGCAGAGTGCCCAGGCATCACAGTGTGCCCAGGTATCACCATGTGCCCAGGTATCACAGTGTGTCCAAGTATCACAATGTGCCCAGGTATCACAATGTGCCCAGGTTTCACAGTGTGCCCAAGTATCACAGTGTGCCCAGGTATCAGAGTCTGCCCAGGTATCAGAGTGCCCAGGTATCAGAGTGCCCAGGTATCAGTGTGCCCAGGTATCTGTGAGCTCAGGTATCACAGTGTGCCCAGGTATCAGAGTGTGCCCAGGTATCACAGTGTGCCCATATGTCAGAGTGCCCAGGTATCACAGTGTGCCCAGGAAGCACAGTGCGCCCGGGCATCAGAGTGCCTGGGTATCAGAGCGTGCCCAGGTATCACAGAGTGACTGGGTATCAGAGTGCCCAGGCATCACAGAGTGCTCAGGTATCACAGTGTCCCCAGGTATCACAGTGTGCCCAGGTATCACAATGTGCCCAGGTATCACAATGTGCCCAGATTTCACAGTATGCCCAAGTATCACAGTGTGCCCAGATATCAGAGTGCCCAGTTATCTCAGTGCCCAGGTTTCAGAGTGCCCAGATATCAGAGTGTGCCCAAGAATCACAGTGCCCAGGTATCAGTCTGCCGAGGTATCACAGAGTGCAAAGGTAGCACAGTGCCCAGCTAGCACAGTGTGCCCAGGTATCGCAGGTTGCCCAGGTATCACAGTGTGCCCAGGTATCGCAGGGTGCCCAGGTATCACAGAGTCCCCAAGTATCACAATGTGTCCAGGTATCACAATGTCCAGGTATCACAGCGTGCTCAGATATCACGGCGTGCCCAGGTATCAGAGTGCGCCGAGGTATCTCAGTGTTCCCAGTTATCACAGTGTGCCCAGATATCAGAGTGTGCCCAGGTATCAGTCTGCCGAGGTATCACAGAGTGCAAAGGTAGCACAGTGCCCAGATGTCACTGTGCCCAGGTATCGCAGAACGCCCAGGTATCGCAGAGTGCCCAGGTACCACAGAGAGCCCAGGTATCGCAGTGTGCCCAGGTATCAGAATACCCAGGTTTCACAGAGTGCCCAGGCATCACAGTGTCCCCAAGTATCACAGTGTGCCCAGGTATCACAATGTGCCTAGGTTTCACAGTGTGCCCAAGTATCACAGTGTGCCCAGGTATCACAGTGCGCCCAGATATCAGAGTGCGTCCAGGTATCAGAGTGTGTCCAGGTATCAGAGTGTGCCCAGGTATCAGAATGCCCAGGTATCACAGTGTGCCCAGGTATCACAGTGTGCCCAGGTATCGCAGGGTGCCCAGGTATCGCAGGGTGCCCAAGTATCACAATGTGTCCAGGTATCACAATGTCCAGGTATCACAGCGTGCTCAGATATCACGGCGTGCCCAGGTATCAGAGTGCGCCGAGATATCTCAGTGTTCCCAGGTATCAGAGTGTGCCCAGATATCAGAGTGTGCCCAGGTATCAGAGTGTGCCCAGGTATCACAGACTGCCCAGGTATCGCAGAGTGCCCAGGTATCACAGTGTGCCCAGGTATCACAGTGTGCCAAGGTATCAGTCTGCCGAGGTATCACAGAGTGCCCAGGTATCGCAGAATGCCCATGTATCGCTGTGTCCCCAGGTATCTGTGTCCCCAGGTATTCCAGAGTGCCCAGGTATCACAGAGTGCCCAGGTATCACAGAGTGCCAAGGTATCAGTGTGCCAAGGTATCAGAGTGTGCCCAGGTATCACAATGCGCCCAGGTATCACAGAGAGCCCAGGTACCACAGAGAGCCCAGGTATCGCAGTGTGCCCAGGTATCAGAATGCCCAGGTTTCATCGAGTGCCAAGGTATCACAGTGCCCAGGTATCACAGCGTGCCCAGGTATCACGGCGTGCCCAGGTATCAGAGTGCGCCGAGGTATCTCAGTGTTCCCAGGTATCAGTGTGCCCAGTTATCACAGTGTGCCCAGGTATCACAGTGCCCACATATCACAGTGTGCACAGATATCACAGTGCCCAGTTTTCACTGTGCCCAGGTATCACAGTGCCCAGGTATCACAGTGCCCAGGTATCACAGTGCCAAGGTATCAGAGAATGCCAAGGTATCAGAGAATGCCCAGGTATCACAGTGTGCCACGGTATCGCAGCGAGCCCAGGTATCGCAGCGAGTCCAGGTATCACAGCGCCCAGGTATCACAGTGTGCTCAGATATCAGAGTGTCCAGGTATCACAGTGCCCAGCTATCACAGTGCCCAGCTATCGCAGTGTGCCCAGGTATCGCAGTGTGCCCAGGTATCGCAGTGTGCCCGGGTATCGCAGAGTGCCCAGGCATCACAGTGTGCCCAGGTATCACAGTGTGCCCAGGTATCACAGTGTGTCCGAGTATCACAATGTGCCCAGGTATCACAATGTGCCCAGGTTTCACAGTGTGCCCAAGTATCACAGTGTGCCCAGATATCAGAGTGCGTCCAGGTATCAGAGTGCCCAGGTATCAGAGTCTGCCCAGGTATCAGAGTGTCCAGGTATCAGTGTGCCCAGGTATCACAGTGTGCCCAGGTATCAGAATGCCCAGGTATCACAGAGTGCAAAGGTAGCACAGTGCCAAGCGAGCACAGTGTGCCCAGGTATCGCAGGGTGCCCAGGTATCACAGTGTGCCCAGGTATCGCAGGGTGCCCAGGTATCACAGAGTCCCCAAGTATCACAATATGTCCAGGTATCACAATGTCCAAGTATCACAGCGTGCTCAGATATCACGGCGTGCCCAGGTATCAGAGTGCGCCGAGGTATCTCAGTGTTCCCAGGTATCACAGTGTGCCCAGATATCAGAGTGTGCCCAGGTATCAGTCTGCCGAGGTATCACAGAGTGCAAAGGTAGCACAGTGCCCAGATGTCACTGTGCCCAGATGTCACTGTGCCCAGGTATCGCAGAACGCCCATGTATCGCTGTGTCCCCAGGTATCTGTGTCCCCAGGTATTCCAGAGTGCCCAGGTATCACAGAATGCCCAGGTATCGCAGAGTGCCCAGGTACCACAGAGAGCCCAGGTATCGCAGTGTGCCCAGGTATCAGAATGCCCAGGTTTCACCGAGTGCCAAGGTATCACAGTGCCCAGGTATCAGAATACCCAGGTTTCACAGAGTGCCCAGGCATCACAGTGTTCCCAGGTATCACAGTGTGCCCAGGTATCACAATGTGCCTAGGTATCACAGAGAGCCCAGGTATCACAGAGTGCCCAGCTATCACAGAGTGCCCAGTTATAGCAGTGTGCCCAGGTATCGCAGTGTGCCCAGGTATCGCAATGTGCCCAGGTATCAGAATACCCAGGTTTCACAGAGTGCCACGGTATCGCAGTGCCCAGGTATCTGTGAGCCCAGGTATCAGAGTGTGCCCAGATATCAGAGTGTGCCCAGGTATCAGAGTGCCCAGGTATCTGAATGCGCAGGTTTCACAGAGTGCCAAGGTATCACAGAGTGCCCAGGCATCACAATGTGCCCAGGTATCACAGAGTGCCCAGATATCAGTGTGCCCCGGTATCGCAGTGTGCCCAGGTATCACAGAGTGCCCAGGTATCACAGAGTGCCCAGGTATCAGTGTGCCCAGATATCAGTGTGCCCCGGTATCACAGTGTGCCCAGGTGTCAGAGTGTGCCCAGCTATCAGAGTGCACAGGTATCAGAGTGTGTCCAGGTATCACAATGCGCCCAGGTATCGCAGAGAGCCCAGGTATCACAGTGCCCAGGTATCAGTCTGCTGAGGTATCACAGAGTGGAAAGGTAGCACATGCCCAGATATCACTGTGCCCAGGTATCACAGTGTGCCCAGGTATCAGAGTGTGCCCAGGTGTCACAGTGCCCAGTTATCACAGTGTGCCCAGGTATCACAGTGTGCCCAGGAATCACAGTGTGCCCGGATATCAGAGTGCCCGGGTATCAGAGTGCCCGGGTATCAGAGTGTGCCCATGTATCAGAGTGTGCCCAGATATCACAGAGTGCCCAGATATCACAGAGTTCCCAGGTATCACAGTGTGCGCAGGTATCAAAGAGTGCCAGGTATCAGTGTGCCCAGGTATCAGTGTGCCCCGGTATTGCAGTGTGCCCAGGTATCACAGTACCCAGATATCAAAGAGTGCCCAATTTTCAGTGTGCCCAGGTATCGCAGTGCCCAAGTATCACAGTGTGCCTGGGTATCACAGTGTGCCCAGGTATCACAGTGTGCCCAGGTATCACAGAGTTCCCAGGTATCACGGTGTGCGCAGGTATCACAGTGTCCCCAGGTATCACAGTTTCTAGGTATCACAGTGTGCATAGGTATTAGAGTGCCCAGGTATCACAGTGTGCATAGGTATTAGAGTGCCCAGGTATCCGTGCCCATGTATCACAGAATGCCCAGGTATCACAGTGTGCCCAGGTATCAGTGTGCCCAGATATCAGTGTGCCCAGGTATCGCAGAGTGCCCAGGTGTCAGAGTGTGCCCAGGTATCAGAGTGCACAGGTATCACAATGCGCCCAGGTAACAGAGTGAATGGTACCACAGAGTGCCCAAGTTTCAACGTGTGCCCAGGTATCACAGTATGCCCAAGTATCACAGTGTGCTCAAGTATCACAGTGTGCCCAGGTATCACAATGTGCCCAGGTATGACAGTGCCCAGGTAACACAGCATGCCCAGGTATCAGTGTGCC
Organism: Pristiophorus japonicus; assembly: GCF_044704955.1. NCBI lineage: Eukaryota > Metazoa > Chordata > Chondrichthyes > Pristiophoridae > Pristiophorus > Pristiophorus japonicus. The sequence continues at coordinate 86,478,365 of NC_091990.1, read as the reverse complement.
CAGTTATCACAGTGTGCCCAGGTATCACAGTGCCCACATATCACAGTGTGCACAGATATCACAGTGCCCAGTTTTCACTGTGCCCAGGTATCACAGTGCCCAGGTATCACAGTGCCCAGGAATCAGTGTGCCAAGGTATCAGAGAATGCCCAGGTATCAGAGTGTGCCCAGGTATCACAGTGTGCCCCGGTATCGCTGCGAGTCCAGGTATCACAGCGCCCAGGTATCGCAGAGTGCCCAGGCATCACAGTGTCCCCAGGTATCATAGTGTGCCCAGGAATCACAGTGTGCCCAGGTATCAGAGAATGCACAGTTATCACAGAGTGCCCTGGTATCACAGAGTGCCCAGGTAACAGAGTGAATGGTACCACAGAGTGCCCAAGTTTCAACGTGTGCCCAGGTATCACAGTATGCCCAAATATCACAGTGTGCTCAAGTATCACAGTGTGCCCAGGTATCACAATGTGCCCAGGTATCACAGTGCCCAGGTAACACAGCATGCCCAGGTATCAGTGTGCCCAGTTATCACAGTGTGTCCAGGTATCAGAGTGCACACAAATCACAGTGTGCACAGATATCACAGTGCCCAGTTTTCACTGTGCCCAGGTATCACAGTGCCCAGGTATCACAGTGCCCAGGAATCAGTGTGCCAAGGTATCAGAGAATGCCCAGGTATCAGAGTGTGCCCACGTATCACAGTGTGCCCCGGTATCGCAGCGAGCCCAGGTATCGCAGCGAGTCCAGGTATCACAGCGCCCAGGTATCACAGTGTGTTCAGATATCAGAGTGTCCAGGTATCACAGTGCCCAGCTATCACAGTGCCCAGCTATCGCAGTGTGCCCGGGTATCACAGTGTGCCCAGGTATCGCAGTGTGCCCAGGTATCGCAGAGTGCCCAGGCATCACAGTGTGCCCAGGTATCGCAGAGTGCCCAGGCATCACAGTGTGCCCAGGTATCACAGTGTGCCCAGGTATCAGAGTGTGTCCAAGTATCACAATGTGCCCAGGTATCACAATGTGCCCAGGTATCAGAATGCCCAGGTATCTGTGAGCTCAGGTATACAGTGTGCCCAGGTATCAGAGTGTGCCCATATGTCAGAGTGCCCAGGTATCACAGTGTGCCCAGGAAGCACAGTGCACCCGGGTATCAGAGTGCCCGGGTATCAAGAGCGTGCCCAGGTATCACAGAGTGACTGGGTATCAGAGTGCCCAGGCATCACAGAGTGCTCAGGTATCACAGTGTCCCCAGGTATCACAATGTGCCCAGGTATCACAATGTGCCCAGATTTCACAGTATGCCCAAGTATCACAGTGTGCCCAGATATCAGAGTGCCCAGTTATCTCAGTGCCCAGGTTTCAGATTGCCCAGATAGCAGAGTGTGCCCAAGAATCACAGTGCCCAGGTATCAGTCTGCCAAGGTATCACAGAGTGCAAAGGTAGCACAGTGCCAAGCGAGCACAGTGTGCCCAGGTATCGCAGGGTGCCCAGGTATCACAGTGTGCCCAGGTATCGCAGGGTGCCCAGGTATCACAGAGTCCCCAAGTATCACAATATGTCCAGGTATCACAATGTCCAAGTATCACAGCGTGCTCAGATATCACGGCGTGCCCAGGTATCAGAGTGCGCCGAGGTATCTCAGTGTTCCCAGGTATCACAGTGTGCCCAGATATCAGAGTGTGCCCAGGTATCAGTCTGCCGAGGTATCACAGAGTGCAAAGGTAGCACAGTGCCCAGATGTCACTGTGCCCAGATGTCACTGTGCCCAGGTATCGCAGAACACCCATGTATCGCTGTGTCCCCAAGTATATGTGCCCCAGGTATTCCAGAGTGCCCAGGTATCACAGAATGCCCAGGTATCGCAGAGTGCCAAGGTATCACAGTGTGCCAAGGTATCAGAGTGTGCCCAGGTATCACAATGTGCCCAGGTATCACAGAGAGCCCAGGTACCACAGAGAGCCCAGGTATCGCAGTGTGCCCAGGTATCAGAATGCCCAGGTTTCACCGAGTGCCAAGGTATCACAGTGCCCAGGTATCAGAATACCCAGGTTTCACAGAGTGCCCAGGTATCGCAGTGTGCCCAGGTATCACAGTGTGCCCAGGTTTCACCGAGTGCCAAGGTTTCACAGTGTGCCCAAGTATCACAGTGTGCCCAGGTATCACAGTGTGCCCAGATATCACAATGTGCCTAGGTTTCACAGTGTGCCCAAGTATCACAGTGTGCCCAGGTATCACAGTGTTCCCAGATATCAGAGTGCGTCCAGGTATCAGAGTGTGCCCAGGTCTCAGAATGCCCAGGTTTCACAGAGTGCCAAGGTATCACAGTGCCCAGGTATCTGTGAGCCCAGGTATCACAGTGCACCTGCCCAGGTATCTCAGTGTGCCCAGGTATCACAGTGTGCCCATGTGTCACAGTGTGCCCAGGAATCACAGTGTGCCCGGGTATCAGAGTGTGCCCAGGTATCACAGAGTGATCGGGTATCAAAGTGCCCAGGTATCGCAGAGTGCCCAGGCATCACAGTGTCCCCAGGTATCAAAGTGTGCCCAGGAATCACAGTGTGCCCAGGTATCGGAGAATGCACAGTTATCACAGAGTGCCCTGGTATCACAGAGTGCCCAGGTAACAGAGTGAATGGTACCACAGAGTGCCCAAGTTTCAACGTGTGCCCAGGTATCACAGTATGCCCAAGTATCACAGTGTGCTCAAGTATCACAGTGTGCCCAGGTATCATAGTGCCCACATATCACAGTGTGCACAGATATCACAGTGCCCAGTTTTCACTGTGCCCAGGTATCACAGTGCCCAGGTATCACAGTGCCCAGGAATCACTGTGCCAAGGTATCAGAGAATGCCCAGGTATCAGAGTGTGCCCAGGTATCGCAGCAAGCCCAGGTATCGCAGCGAGTCCAGGTATCACAGCGAGTCGAGGTATCACAGCGAGTCCAGGTTTCACAGTGTGCTCAGGTATCAGAGTGTCCAGGTATCACAGTGCCCAGCTATCACAGTGCCCAGCTATCGCAGTGTGCCCAGGTATCGCAGTGTGCCCGGGTATCTCAGTGTGCCCAGGTATCGCAGAGTGCCCAGGCATCACAGTGTGCCCAGGTATCACAGTGTGCCCAGGTATCACAGCGTCCCCAAGTATCACAATGTGTCCAGGTATCACAATGTCCAGGTATCACAGCGTGCTCAGATACCACGGCGTGCCCAGGTATCAGAGTGCGCCAAGGTATCACAGACTGCCCAGGTATCGCAGAGTGCCCAGGTATCACAGTGTGCCCAGGTATCACAGTGTGCCCAGGTATCAGTCTGCCGAGGTATCACAGAGTGCAAAGGTAGCACAGTGCCCAGATGTCACTGTGCCCAGGTATCGCAGAACGCCCATGTATCGCTGTGTCCCCAGGTATCTGTGTCCCCAGGTATCTGTGTCCCCAGGTATTCCAGAGTGCCCAGATATCACAGAGTGCCCAGGTATCACAGAGTGCCAAGGTATCACAGTGTGCCAAGGTATCAGAGTGTGCCAAGGTATCAGAGTGTGCCCAGGTATCACAGAGAGCCCAGGTACCACAGAGAGCCCAGGTATCGCAGTGTGCCCAAGTGTCAGAATGCCCAGGTTTCACTGAGTGCCAAGGTATCACAGTGCCCAGGTATCAGAATGCCCAGGTTTCACAGAGTGCCCAGGCATCACAGTGTCCCCAGGTGTCACAGTATGCCCAGGTATCACAATGTGCCTAGGTTTCACAGTGTGTCCAAGTATCACAGTGTGCCCAGGTATCACAGTGTGCCCAGATATCAGAGTGCGTCCAGGTATCGCAGTGTGCCCAGGTATCACAATGTGCCTAGGTTTCACAGTGTGCCCAAGTATCACAGTGTGCCCAGGTATCACAGTGTGCCCAGGTATCAGAGTGCGTCCAGATATCACAGTGTGCCCAGATATCAGAGTGTGCCCAGATATCAGAGTGTGCCCAGGTATCACAGTGTGCCCAGTTATCAGAATGCCCAGGTTTCACAGAGTGCCAAGGTATCACAGTGCCCAGGTATCGGTGAGCCCAGGTATCACAGTGCGCCTGCCCAGGTATCTCAGTGTGCCCAGGTATCACAGTGTGCCCATGTGTCACGTGTGCCCAGGAATCACAGTGTGCCCGGGTATCAGAGTGCCTGGGTATCAGAGTGTGCCCAGGTATCACAGAGTGACCGGGTTTCAAAGTGACTGGGTATCAGAGTGCCCAGGTATCGCAGAGTGCCCAGGCATCACAGTGTCCCAAGGTATCATAGTGTGCCCAGGAATCACAGTGTGCCCAGGTATCAGAGAATGCACAGTTATCACAGAGTGCCCTGGTATCACAGAGTGCCCAGGTAACAGAGTGAATGGTACCACAGAGTGCCCAAGTTTCAACGTGTGCCCAGGTATCACAGTATGCCTAAGTATCACAGTGTGCTCAAGTATCACAGTGTGCCCAGGTATCACAATTGGCCAGGTATCACAGTGCCCAGGTAACACAGCATGCCCAGGTATCAGTGTGCCCAGTTATCACAGTGTGCCCAGGTATCACAGTGCCCACATAGCACAGTGTGCACAGATATCACAGTGCCCAGTTTTCACTGTGCCCAGGTATCACAGTGCCCAGGAATCAGTGTGCCAAGGTATCAGAGAATGCCCAGGTATCAGAGTGTGCCCACGTATCACAGTGTGCCACGGTATCGCAGCGAGCCCAGGTATCGCAGCGAGTCCAGGTATCACAGCGCCCAGGTATCACAGTGTGCTCAGATATCAGAGTGTGTCCAGGTATCAGAGTGCCCAGGTATCAGAGTCTGCCCAGGTATCAGAGTGTGCCCAGGTATCACAGTGTGCCAATATGTCAGAGTGCCCAGGTATCACAGTGTGCCCAGGAAGCACAGTGCGCCTGGGTATCAGCGTGCCTGGGTATCAGAGCGTGCTCAGGTATCACAGTGTCCCCAGGTATCACAGTGCCCAGGAATCACTGTGCCAAGGTATCAGAGAATGCCCAGGTATCAGAGTGTGCCCAGGTATCGCAGCAAGCCCAGGTATCGCAGCGAGTCCAGGTATCACAGCGAGTCCAGGTATCACAGCGAGTCCAGGTTTCACAGTGTGCTCAGGTATCAGAGTGTCCAGGTATCACAGTGCCCAGCTATCACAGTGCCCAGCTATCGCAGTGTGCCCGGGTATCGCAGTGTGCCCGGGTATCGCAGAGTGCCCAGGCATCACAGTGTGCCCAGGTATCACAGTGTGCCCAGGTATCACAGCATCCCCAAGTATCACAATGTGTCCAGGTATCACAATGTCCAGGTATCACAGTGTGCTCAGATATCACGGCGTGCCCAGGTATCAGAGTGCGCCGAGGTATCTCAGTGTTCCCAGGTATCAGAGTGTGCCTAGATATCAGAGTGTGCCCAGGTATCAGAGTGTGCCCAGATATCAGAGTGTGCCCAGGTATCAGAGTGTGCCCAGGTATCACAGACTGCCCAGGTATCGCAGAGTGCCCAGGTATCACAGTGTGCCCAGGTATCACAGTGTGCCCAGGTATCAGTCTGCCGAGGTATCACAGAGTGCAAAGGTAGCACAGTGCCCAGATGTCACTGTGCCCAGGTATCGCAGAACGCCCATTTATCGCTGTGTCCCCAGGTATCTGTGTCCTCAGGTATCTGTGTCCCCAGATATCACAGAGTGCCCAGGTATCACAGAGTGCCCAGGTATCACAGAGTGCCAAGGTATCACAGTGTGCCAAGGTATCAGAGTGTGCCAAGAGTATCAGAGTGTGCCCAGGTATCACTGAGAGCCCAGGTACCACAGAGAGCCCAGGTAAAACAGAGAGCCCAGGTATCACAGTGCCCAGGTTTCACAGAGTGCCCAGGCATCACAGTGTCCCCAGGTGTCACAGTGTGCCCAGGTATCACAATGTGCCTAGGTTTCACAGTGTGTCCAAGTATCACAGTGTGCCCAGGTATCACAGTGTGCCCAGATATCAGAGTGCGTCCAGGTATCAGAGTGTGCCCAGGTATCACAGTGTGCCCAGGTATCACAATGTGCCTAGGTTTCACAGTGTGCCCAAGTATCACAGTGTGCCCAGGTATCACAGTGTGCCCAGATATCAGAGTGCGTCCAGGTATCACAGTGTGCCCAGATATCAGAGTGCGTCCAGGTATCAGAGTGTGCCCAGGTATCACAGTGTGCCCAGGTATCACAATGTGCCTAGGTTTCAGAGTGTGCCAAAGTATCACAGTGTGCCCAGGTATCACAGTGTGCCCAGATATCAGAGTGCGTCCAGTTATCAGAGTGTGCCCAGGTATCACAGTGTGCCCAGGTATCACAATGTGCCTAGATTTCACAGTGTGCCCAAGTATCACAGTGTGCCCAGGTATCACAGTGTGCTCAAGTATCACAGTGTGCCCAGGTATCAGAGTGTGCCCAGGTATCAGAATGCCCAGGTTTCACAGAGTGCCAAGGTATCACAGTGCCCAGGTATCGGTGAGCCCAGGTATCACAGTGCGCCTGCCCAGGTATCTCAGTGTACCTAGGTATCTCAGTGTGCCCAGGTATCACAGTGTGCCCAGGAATCACAGTGTGCCCGGGTATCAGAATGCCTGGGTATCAGAGTGTGCCCAGGTATCACAGAGTGACCGGGTATCAAAGTGACTGGGTATCAGAGTGCCCAGGTATCGCAGAGTGCCCAGGCATCACAGTGTCCCAAGGTATCATAGTGTGCCCAGGAATCACAGTGTGCCCAGGTGTCAGAGAATGCACAGTTATCACAGAGTGCCCTGGTATCACAGAGTGCCCAGGTAACAGAGTGAATGGTACCACAGAGTGCCCAAGTTTCAACGTGTGCACAGGTATCACAGTATGCCCAAGTATCACAGTGTGCTCAAGTATCACATTGTGCCCAGGTATCACAATTGGTCAGGTATCACAGTGCCCAGGTAACACAGCATGCCCAGGTATCAGTGTGCCCAGTTATCACAGTGTGCCCAGGTATCACAGTGCCCACATATCACAGTGTGCACAGATATCACAGTGCCCAGTTTTCACTGTGCCCAGGTATCACAGTGCCCAGGAATCAGTGTGCCAAGGTATCAGAGAATGCCCAGGTATCAGAGTGTGCCCACGTATCACAGTGTGCCACGGTATCGCAGCGAGCCCAGGTATCGCAGCGAGTCCAGGTATCACAGCGCCCAGGAATCACAGTGAGCTCAGATATCAGAGTGTCCAGGTATCACAGTGCCCAGCTATCGCAGTGTCCCAAGGTATCATAGTGTGCCCAGGAATCACAGTGTGCCCAGGTGTCAGAGAATGCACAGTTATCACAGAGTGCCCTGGTATCACAGAGTGCCCAGGTAACAGAGTGAATGGTACCACAGAGTGCCCAAGTTTCAACGTGTGCACAGGTATCACAGTATGCCCAAGTATCACAGTGTGCTCAAGTATCACATTGTGCCCAGGTATCACAATTGGTCAGGTATCACAGTGCCCAGGTAACACAGCATGCCCAGGTATCAGTGTGCCCAGTTATCACAGTGTGCCCAGGTATCACAGTGCCCACATATCACAGTGTGCACAGATATCACAGTGCCCAGTTTTCACTGTGCCCAGGTATCACAGTGCCCAGGAATCAGTGTGCCAAGGTATCAGAGAATGCCCAGGTATCAGAGTGTGCCCACGTATCACAGTGTGCCACGGTATCGCAGCGAGCCCAGGTATCGCAGCGAGTCCAGGTATCACAGCGCCCAGCTATCACAGTGCCCAGCTATCGCAGTGTGCCCAGGTATCGCAGTGTGCCCGGGTATCGCAGAGTGCCCGGGTATCGCAGTGTGCCCAGGTATCACAGTGTGCCCAGATATCAGAGTGTGTCCAGGTATCAGAGTGCCCAGGTATCAGAGTCTGCCCAGGTATCAGAGTGTCCAGGTATCAGAGTGCCCAGGTATCAGTGTGCCCAGGTATCAGAATGCCCAGGTATCTGTGAGCTCAGGTATCACAGTGTGCCCAGGTATCAGAGTGTGCCCAGGTATCACAGTGTGCCCATATGTCAGAGTGCCCAGGTATCACAGTGTGCCCAGGAAGCACAGTGCGCCCGGGTATCAGAGTGCCCGGGTATCAGAGCGTGCCCAGGTATCACAGAGTGACTGGGTATCAGAGTGCCCAGGCAACACAGAGTGCTCAGGTATCACAGTGTCCCCAGGTATCACAGTGCCCAGGAATCACTGTGCCAAGGTATCAGAGAATGCCCAGGTATCAGAGTGTGCCCAGGTATCGCAGCAAGCCCAGGTATCGCAGCGAGTCCAGGTATCACAGCGAGTCCAGGTATCACAGTGTGCTCAGGTATCAGAGTGTCCAGGTATCACAGTGCCCAGCCATCACAGTGCCCAGCTATCGCAGTGTGCCCAGGTATCGCAGTGTGCCCGGGTATCGCAGTGTGCCCGGGTATCGCAGAGTGCCCAAGTATCACAGTGTGCCCAGGTATCACAGTGTGCCCAGATATCAGAGTGCGTCCAGGTATCACAGTGTGCCCAGGTATCACAGTGTGCCCAGGTATCACAATGTGCCTAGATTTCACAGTGTGCCCAAGTATCACAGTGTGCCCAGGTATCACAGTGTGCCCAGATATCAGAGTGCGTCAAGGTATCAGAGTGTGCCCAGGTATCAGAATGCCCAGGTTTCACAGAGTGCCAAGGTATCACAGTGCCCAGGTATCGGTGAGCCCAGGTATCACAGTGCGCCTGCCCAGGTATCTCAGTGTGCCCAGGTATCACAGTGTGCCCATGTGTCACGTGTGCCCAGGAATCACAGTGTGCCCATGTATCAGAGTGCCTGGGTATCAGAGTGTGCCCAGGTATCGCAGAGTGCCCAGGCATCACAGTGTCCCAAGGTATCATAGTGTGCCCACGAATCACAGTGTGCCCAGGTATCAGAGAATGCACAGTTATCACAAAGTGCCCTGGTATCACAGAGTGCCCAGGTAACAGAGTGAATGGTACCACAGAGTGCCCAAGTTTCAACGTGTGCCCAGGTATCACAGTATGCCCAAGTATCACAGTGTGCTCAAGTATCACAGTGTGCCCAGGTATCACAATTGGCCAGGTATCACAGTGCCCAGGTAATACAGCATGCCCAGGTATCAGTGTGCCCAGTTATCACAGTGTGCCCAGGTATCACAGTGCCCACATATCACAGTGTGCACAGATATCACAGTGCCCAGTTTTCACTGTGCCCAGGTATCACAGTGCCCAGGTATCACAGTGCCCAGGAATCAGTGTGCCAAGGTATCAGAGAATGCCCAGGTATCAGAGTGTGCCCACGTATCACAGTGGGCCATGGTATCGCAGCGAGCCCAGGTATCGCAGCGAGTCCAGGTATCACAGTGTGCTCAGATATCAGAGTGTCCAGGTATCACAGTGTCAAGCTATCACAGTGCCCAGGTATCGCAGTGTGCCCAGGTATCGCAGTGTGCCCGGGTATCGCAGAGTGCCCAGGCATCACAGTGTGCCCAGGTATCACCATGTGCCCAGGTATCACAGTGTGTCCAAGTATCACAATGTGCCCAGGTATCACAATGTGCCCAGGTTTCACAGTGTGTCCAAGTATCACAGTGTGCCCAGATATCAGAGTGTGCCCAGATATCAGAGTGTGTCCAGGTATCAGAGTCAGCCCAGGTATCAGAGTCTGCCCAGGTATCAGAGTGCCCAGGTATCAGAGTGCCCAGGTATCAGTGTGCCCAGGTATCTGTGAGCTCAGGTATCACAGTGTGCCCAGGTATCAGAGTGTGCCCAGGTATCACAGTGTGCCCATATGTCAGAGTGCCCAGGTATCACAGTGTGCCCAGGAAGCACAGTGCGCCCGGGTATCAGAGTGCCCGGGTATCAGAGCGTGCCCAGGTATCACAGAGTGACTGGGTATCAGAGTGCCCAGGCATCACAGAGTGCTCAGGTATCACAGTGTCCCCAGGTATCACAGTGTGCCCAGGTATCACAATGTGCCCAGGTATCACAATGTGCCCAGATTTCACAGTATGCCCAAGTATCACAGTGTGCCCAGATATCAGAGTGCCCAGTTATCTCAGTGCCCAGGTTTCAGAGTACCCAGATATCAGAGTGTGCCCAAGAATCACAGTGCCCAGGTATCAGTCTGCCGAGGTATCACAGAGTGCAAAGGTAGCATAGTGCCCAGCTAGCACAGTGTGCCCAGGTATCGCAGGGTGCCCAGGTATCAGAGTGTGCCCAGGTATCGCAGGGTGCCCAGGTATCACAGAGTCCCCAAGTATCACAATGTGCCCAGGTATCACAATGTCCAGGTATCACAGCGTGCTCAGATATCACGGCGTGCCCAGGTGTCAGAGTGCGCCGAGATATCTCAGTGTTCCCAGTTATCACAGTGTGCCCAGATATCAGAGTGTGCCCAGGTATCAGTCTGCCGAGGTATCACAGAGTGCAAAGGTAGCACAGTGCCCAGATGTCACTGTGCCCAGGTATCGCAGAACGCCCATGTATCGCTGTGTCCCCAGGTATCTGTGTCCCCAGGTATTCCAGAGTGCCCAGGTATCACAGAATGCCCAGGTATCGCAGAGTGCCCAGGTACCACAGAGAGCCCAGGTATCGCAGTGTGCCCAGGTATCAGAATACCCAGGTTTCACAGAGTGCCCAGGCATCACAGTGTCCCCAAGTATCACAGTGTGCCCAGGTATCACAATGTGCCTAGGTTTCACAGTGTGCCCAAGTACCACAGTGTGCCCAGGTATCACAGTGCGCCCAGATATCAGAGTGCGTCCAGGTATCAGAGTGTGCCCAGGTATCAGAGTGTGCCCAGGTATCAGAATGCCCAGGTTTCACAGAGTGCCAAGGTATCACAGTGTCCAGGTATCTGTGAGCCCAGGTATCACAGTGCGCCTGCCCAGGTATCTCAGTGTGCCCAGGTATCACAGTGTGCAGGTATCACAGTGTGCCCATGTGTCACAGTGTGCCCAGGAATCACAGTGTGCCCGGGTATCAGAGTGCCTGGGTATCAGAGTGTGCCCAGGTATCACAGAGTGACCGGGTATCAAAGTGCCCAGGTATCGCAGAGTGCCCAGGCATCGCAGAGTGCCCAGGCATCACAGTGTCCCCAGGTATCATAGTGTGCCCAGGAATCACAGTGTGCCCAGGAATCACAGTGTGCCCAGGTATCAGAGAATGCACAGTTATCACAGAGTGCCCTGGTATCACAGAGTGCCCAGGTAACAGAGTGAATGGTACCACAGAGTGCCCAAGTTTCAACGTGTGCACAGGTATCACAGTATGCCCAAGTATCACAGTGTGCTCAAGTATCACAGTGTGCCCAGGTATCACAGTGCCCACATATCACAGTGTGCACAGATATCACAGTGCCCAGTTTTCACTGTGCCCAGGTATCACAGTGCCCAGGTATCACAGTGCCCAGGATTCACTGTGCCAAGGTATCAGAGAATGCCCAGGTAGAGAGTGTGCCCAGGTATCGCAGCGAGCCCAGGTATTGCAGCGAGTCCAGGTATCGCAGCGAGTCCAGGTATCACAGCGAGTCCAGGTATCACAGCGCCCAGGTATCACAGCGCCCAGGTTTCACAGTGTGCTCAGGTATCAGAGTGTCCAGGTATCACAGTGCCCAGCTATCACAGTGCCCAGCTATCGCAGTGTGCCCAGGTATTGCAGTGTGCCCGGGTATCGCAGTGTGCCCGGGTATCGCAGAGTGCCCAGGCATCACAGTGTGCCCAGGTATCACAGTGTGCCCAGGTATCAGAGTGTGTCCAGGTATCACAGTGTGCCCAGGTATCAGAATGCCCAGGTATCAGAATCTGCCCAGGTATCTGTGAGCTCAGGTATCACAGTGTGCCCAGGTATCACAGTGTGCCCCTATGTCAGAGTGCCCAGGTATCACAGTGTGCCCAGGTATCACAGAGTGACTGGGTATCAGAGTGCCCAGGCATCACAGAGTGCTCAGGTATCACAGTGTCCCCAGGTATCACAATATGCCCAGGTATCACAATGTGCCCAGGTATCACAGTGTGCCCAGATATCAGAGTGCCCAGTTATCTCAGTGCCCAGATATCAGAGTGTGCCCAAGAATCACAGTGCCCAGGTGTCAGTCTGCCGAGGTATCACAGAGTGCAAAGGTAGCACAGTGCCAAGCTAGCACAGTGTGCCCAGGTATCGCAGGGTGCCCAGGTATCACAGTGTGCCCAGGTATCACAGTGTGCCCAGGTATCGCAGGGTGCCCAGCTATCACAGAGTCCCCAAGTATCACAATGTGTCCAGGTATCACAATGTCCAGGTATCACAGCGTGCTCAGATATCACGGCGTGCCCAGGTATCAGAGTGCGCCGAGGTATCTCAGTGTGCCCCAGGTATCAGAGTGTGCCCAGGTATCAGAGTGTGCCCAGGTATCACAGACTGCCCAGGTATCGCAGAGTGCCCAGGTATCACAGTGTGCCCAGGTATCAGTCTGCCGAGGTATCACAGAGTGCCCAGGTATCGCAGAATGCCCATGTATCGCTGTGTCCCCAGGTATCTGTGTCCCCAGGTATTCCAGAGTGCCCAGGTATCACAGAGTGCCCAGGCATCGCAGAGTGCCAAGGTATCAGTGTGCCAAGGTATCAGAGTGTGCCCAGGTATCACAATGCGCCCAGGTATCACAGAGAGCCCAGGTACCACAGAGAGCCCAGGTATCGCAGTGTGCCCAGGTATCAGAATGCCCAGGTTTCATCGAGTGCCAAGGTATCACAGTGCCCAGGTATCACAGCGTGCCCAGGTATCACGGCGTGCCCAGGTATCAGAGTGCGCCGAGGTATCTCAGTGTTCCCAGGTATCAGTGTGCCCAGTTATCACAGTGTGCCCAGGTATCACAGTGCCCACATATCACAGTGTGCACAGATATCACAGTGCCCAGTTTTCACTGTGCCCAGGTATCACAGTGCCCAGGTATCACAGTGCCCAGGTATCACAGTGCCAAGGTATCAGAGAATGCCAAGGTATCAGAGAATGCCCAGGTATCACAGTGTGCCACGGTATCGCAGCGAGCCCAGGTATCGCAGCGAGTCCAGGTATCACAGCGCCCAGGTATCACAGTGTGCTCAGATATCAGAGTGTCCAGGTATCACAGTGCTCAGCTATCACAGTGCCCAGCTATCGCAGTGTGCCCAGGTATCGCAGTGTGCCCAGGTATCGCAGTGTGCCCGGGTATCGCAGTGTGCCCGGGTATCGCAGAGTGCCCAGGCATCACAATGTGCCCAGGTATCACAGTGTGCCCAGGTATCACAGTGTGTCCGAGTATCACAATGTGCCCAGGTATCACAATGTGCCCAGGTTTCACAGTGTGCCCAAGTATCACAGTGTGCCCAGATATCAGAGTGTGTCCAGGTATCAGAGTGCCCAGGTATCAGAGTCTGCCCAGGTATCAGAGTGTCCAGGTATCAGTGTGCCCAGGTATCATAGTGTGCCCAGGTATCAGAATGCCCAGGTATCTGTGAGCTCAGGTATCACAGTGTGCCCAGGTATCAGAGTGTGCCCAGGTATCAGAGTGTGCCCAGGTATCACAGTGTGCCCAGGAAGCACAGTGCGCCCGGGTATCAGAGTGCCCGGGTATCAGAGCGTGCCCAGGTATCACAGAGTGACTGGGTATCAGAGTGCCCAGGCATCACAGAGTGCTCAGGTATCACAGTGTCCCCAGGTATCACAGTGTGCCCAGGTATCACAATGTGCCCAGGTATCACAATGTGCCCAGATTTCACAGTATGCCCAAGTATCACAGTGTGCCCAGATATCAGAGTGCCCAGTTATCTCAGTGCCCAGGTTTCAGAGTACCCAGATATCAGAGTGTGCCCAAGAATCACAGTGCCCAGGTATCAGTCTGCCGAGGTATCACAGAGTGCAAAGGTAGCACAGTGCCCAGCTAGCACAGTGTGCCCAGGTATCGCAGGGTGCCCAGGTATCAGAGTGTGCCCAGGTATCGCAGGGTGCCCAGGTATCACAGAGTCCCCAAGTATCACAATGTGTCCAGGTATCACAATGTCCAGGTATCACAGCGTGCTCAGATATCACGGCGTGCCCAGGTATCAGAGTGCGCCGAGGTATCTCAGTGTTCCCAGGTATCACAGTGTGCCTAGATATCAGAGTGTGCCCAGGTATCAGTCTGCCGAGGTATCACAGAGTGCAAAGGTAGCACAGTGCCCAGATGTCACTGTGCCCAGATGTCACTGTGCCCAGGTATCGCAGAACGCCCATGTATCGCTGTGTCCCCAGGTATCTGTGTCCCCAGGTATTCCAGAGTGCCCAGGTATCACAGAATGCCCAGGTATCACAGAATGCCCAGGTATCGCAGAGTGCCCAGATACCACAGAGAGCCCAGGTATCAGAATGCCCAGGTTTCACAGAGTGCCAAGGTATCACAGTGCCCAGGTATCAGAATACCCAGGTTTCACAGAGTGCCCAGGCATCACAGTATCCCCAGGTATCACAGTGTGCCCAGGTATCACAATGTGCCTAGGTTTCACAGTGTGCCCAAGTATCACAGTGTGCCCAGGTATCACAGTGCGCCCAGATATCAGAGTGCGTCCAGGTATCAGAGTGTGCCCAGGTATCACAGTGTTCCCAGGTATCACAGTGTGCCCAGGTATCACAGTGCGCCCAGATATCAGAGTGCGTCCAGGTATCAGAGTGTGCCCAGGTATCACAGTGTTCCCAGGTATCACAGTGTGCCCAGGTATCACAATGTGCCTAGGTTTCACAGTGTGCCCAAGTATCACAGTGTGCCCAAGTATCACAGTGTGCCCAGGTATCACAGTGCGTCCAGGTATCAGAGTGCGCCCAGGTATCACAGTGTGCCCAGGTATCACAGTGTGCCCAGGTATCAGAGTGCTCGGGTATCAGAGCGTGCCCAGGTATCACAGAGTGACTGGGTATCAGAGTGCCCAGGCATCACAGAGTGCTCAGGTATCACAGTGTCCCCAGGTATCACAGTGTGTCCAGGTATCACAATGTGCCCAGGTATCACAATGTGCCCAGATTTCACAGTATGCCCAAGTATCACAGTGTGCCCAGATATCAGAGTGCCCAGTTATCTCAGTGACCAGGTTTCAGAGTGCCCAGATATCAGAGTGTGCCCAAGAATCACAGTGCCCAGGTGTCAGTCTGCCGAGGTATCACAGAGTGCAAAGGTAGCACAGTGCCAAGCTAGCACAGTGTGCCCAGGTATCGCAGGGTGCCCAGGTATCACAGTGTGCCCAGGTATCACAGTGTGCCCAGGTATCAGAGTGTTCCCAGGTATCACAGTGCCCAGGTATCACAGTGTGCCCAGGCATCACAGTGTGCCCCGGTACGCAGAATACCCGGGCATCACAGTGTGCCCAGGTATCAGAGTGCCCAGGTATCAGAGTGCCCAGGTATCACAGTGTGCCCAGGTATCAGTGTGCCCAGGTATAAATGTGCCCAGGTATCACAGTGTGCCCAGGTATCAGAGTGTTCCCAGGTATCACAGTGCCCAGGTATCACAGTGTGCCCATATAACAGTGTGCCCAGGTATCACAGTGTGCCCAGGCATCACAATGTGCCCAGGTATCACAATGTGCCCAGGCATCACAGTGTGCCCCGGTACGCAGAATACCCGCGTATCACAGTGTGCCCAGGTATCAGAGTGCCCAGGTATCACAGTGTGCCCAGGTATCAGAGTGTGCCCAGGTATCAGTGTGCCCAGGTATCAGTGTGCCCAGGTATCACAGTGTGCCCAGGTATCAGAGTGTTCCCAGGTATCACAGTGCCCAGGTATTACAGTGTGCCCATATAACAGTGTGCCCATATAACAGTGTGCCCAGGTATCACAGTGTGCCCAGGTATCACAGTGTGCCCCGGTACGCAGAATACCCGGGTATCACAGTGTGTCTAGGTATCAGAGTGCCCAGGTATCACAGTGTGCCCAGGTATCACAATGTGCCCAGGTATCACAATGTGCCCAGGCATCACAATGTGCCCAGGTATCACAATGTGCCCAGGCCTCACAGTGTGCCCCGGTATGCAGAATACCCGGGTATCACAGTGTGCCCAGGTATCAGAGTGGACAGGTATCACAGTGTGCCCAGGTATCAGAGTGTGCCCAGGTATCAGTGTGCCCAGGTATCAGTGTGCCAAGGTATCACAGTGTGTCCAGGTATCACAGTGTGCCCAGGTATCAGAGTGTTCCCAGGTATTAGTGTGCCCATATAACAGTGTGCCCAGGTATCACATTGTGCCCAGGTATCACAATGTGCCCAGGCATCACAGTGTGCCCCGGTACGCAGAATACCCGGGTATCACAGTGTGCCCAGGTATCAGAGTGCCCAGGTATCACTGTGCCCAGGTATCACAGTATGCCCAGGTATCACAGTTTGCCCAGGTATCAGAGTGTTCCCAGGTATCACAGTGCCCAGGTATCACAGTGTGCCCAGGTATCAGAGTGTTCCCAGGTATTACAGTGTGCCCATATAACAGTGTGCCCAGGTATCACAGTGTGCCCAGGTATCACAGTGTGCCCAGGTATCACAGTGTGCCCATATAACAGTGTGCCCAGGTATCACAGTGTGCCCAGGTATCACAGTGTGCCCAGGTATCAGTGTGCCCAGGTATCAGTGTGCCCAGGTAGCACAGTGTGCCCAGGTAGCACAGTGTTCCCAGGTATCACAGTGCCCAGGTATTACAGTGTGCCCATATAACAGTGTGCCCAGGTATCACAGTGTGCCCAGGTATCACAATGTGCCAGGTATCACAATGTGCCCAGGCATCACAGTGTGGCCCGATACGCAGAATACCCGGGTATCACAGTGTGTCCAGGTATCAGAGTGCCCAGGTATCACAGAGCTCAGGTATCACAGTGTTCCCAGGTATCACAGTGTGTCCATATAACAGTGTCCCCAGCTATCGCAGTGTACCCTGGTATCACAAAGTGGCCAAGTATCACAGATCCTTGGTATCACAGTGTGTGCAGATATCAAGAGTGTGCCCAGGTATCGGTGTGCCAGGTAGCACTAAGTGCGCAGGAATCAGTGTGCCCAGATATCACAGTGCCCAGGTGCCACAGTGTGTCACGGTATGCAGAATACCCGGGTATCATAGTGTGCCCAGCTATCAAAGAGTGCTCAGGTATCATAGTGTGCCCAGGTATCAGTGTGCCCAGGTATCAGTGTGCCCAGGTATCAGAGTGTGCCCAGGTATCACAGTGCCCAGGTATCACAGTGTGCCCATATAACAGTGTGCCCAGGTATCACAGTATACCCAGGTATCACAATGTGCCCAAGTATCACAATGTGCCCAGGCATCACAGTGTGCCCCGGTACGCAGAATACCCGGGTATCACAGTGTGCCAAGGTATCAGAGTGCCCAGGTATCACAGTGTGCCCAGGTATCACAGTGTGCCCAGGTATCAGAGTGTGCCCAAGTATCAGAGTGTGCCCAGGTATCACAATGTGCCCAGGCATCACAGTGTGGCCAGGTATCACAGAGCTCAGGTATCACAGTGTTCCCAGGTATCACAGTGTGTCCATATAACAGTGTCCCCAGCTATCACAGTGTACCCTGGTATCACAAAGTGGCCAAGTATCACAGATCCTTGGTATCACAGTGTGTCCAGATATCAAGAGTGTGCCCAGGTATCGGTGTGCCAGGTAGCACCAGGTGCGCATGAATCAGTGTGCCCAGATATCACAGTGCCCAGGTACCACAGTGTGCCACGGTATGCAGAATACCCGGGTATCATAGTGTGCCCAGCTATCAAAGAGTGCCCAGGTAGCAAAGTGTGCACAGGCATCACAGTGTTCCCAGGTATCACAGAGTGCCCTAGTATCACAAGGTGCCCAGGTATCACAGTGTGTCCAGGTATCAGTGTGCCCGGTAGCACAGTGTGCCAGGTAGCACAGTACCCAGGTATCACAGTGTGCCCCAGTACGCAGAATGCCCAGCTGTCAATAAGTGCCGAGGTAAAACAGTGCCCAGGTATCACAGTGTGCCCAGGTATCAGTGTGCCAGGTAGCACAGTGTGACAGGTAGCACAGTGTGCCAGATATCACAGTGTCCCCTGCTCTCACAGTGCCCAGGTATCACAGTGCCCAGGTATCACAGTGTGCCCAGGTATCACAGTGTGCCCAGGTATCACAGTGTGCCAGGTATCACAGTGTGCCCATGTATCATGTGTGCCCTGGTATCACAGTGCCCAGGTATCACACTGTGCCCAGGTATCACAGTGTGCCCAGGCATCACAGTGTGCCCAGGTATCAGTGCGCCCTGGTATCACAGTGCCCAGGTATCACAGTGTGCCCAGGTATCACAGTGCCCAGGTATCACAGTGTGCCAGGTATCACAGTGTGCCCAGGTATCAGTGTGCCCTGGTATCACAGCGCCCATAGATCACAGTGTGCCCAGGTATCACAGTGTGCCGGGTATCACAGTGTGCCAGGTATCAGTGCGCCCTGGTATCACAGTGCCCAGGTATCACAGTGTGCCCAGGTATCAGTGTGCCCTGGTATCACAGTGCCCAGAGATCACAGTGTGCCCAGGTATCACAGTGTGCCAGGCATCACAGTGTGCCCAGGTATCAGTGCGCCCTGGTATCACAGTGCCCAGGTATCACAGTGTGCCCAGGTATCACAGTGCCCAGGTATCACAGTGCCCAGATATCACAGTGTGCCCAGGTATCACAGTGTGCCAGGTATCACAGTGTGCCAGGTATCACAGTGTGCCCAGGTATCACAGTGTGCCCACGTATCACAGTATGTCCGGTAGCACAGTGTGCCAGGTATCACAGTGTCCCCTGCTATCACAGTGCCCTGGTATCACAATGCCCAGGTATCACAGTGCCAGGTATCACAGTGTGCCCCAGTATGCAGAATACCCGGGTGTCACAGTGTGCCCAGCTGTCAAAGAGTGCCCAGGTATCACAGTGCCCAGGTATCACAGTGTGCCCAGGTATCAGAGAATGCCCTGGTATCACAGTGTGCCCAGGTATCACAGTGTGCCCAGGTTATCAGAGAATGCCCTGGTATCACAGTGTGCCGGGGTATCACAGTGTGTCCGGTAGCACAGTGTGCCAGGTAGCACAGTGTGCCAGGTATCACAGTGTCCCCTGCTATCACAGTGCCCTAGTATCACAAGGTGCCCAGGTATCACAGTGTGTCCAGGTATCAGTGTGCCCGGTAGCACAGTGTGCCAGGTAGCACAGTACCCAGGTATCACAGTGTGCCCCAGTACGCAGAATGCCCAGCTGTCAAAAAGTGCCTAGGTAAAACAGTGCCCAGGTATCACAGTGTGCCCAGGTATCAGTGTGCCAGGTAGCACAGTGTGACAAGTAGCACAGTGTGCCAGATATCACAGTGTACCCTGCTATCACAGTGCCCAGGTATCACAGTGTGCCCCGGTACGCAGAATACCTGGGTGTCACAGTGTGCTCAGCTGTCAAAGAGTGCCCAGGTTTCACAGTGCCCAGGTATCACAGTGTGCCCTGGTATCACAGTGCCCAGGTATCACAGTGTGCCAGGTATTACAGTGTGCCCAGGTATCAGTGTGCCCTGGTATCACAGTGCCCAGAGATCACAGTGTGCCCAGGTATCACAGTGTGCCAGGTATCACAGTGTGCCCAGGTATCAGTGCGCCCTGGTATCACAGTGCCCAGGTATCACAGTGTGCCCAGGTATCACAGTGCCCAGGTATCACAGTGTGCCCAGGTATCACAGTGCCCAGGTATCACAGTGTGCCAGGTATCACAGTGTGCCCAGGTATCAGTGTGCCCTGGTATCACAGTGTGCCCAGGTATCACAGTGTGCCCAGGTATCAGTGTGCCCTGGTATCACAGTGTGCCCAGGTATCACAGTGTGCCCAGGTATCACAGTATGTCCGGTAGCACAGTGTGCCAGGTATCACAGTGTCCCCTGCTATCACAGTGTCCCCTGCTATCACAGTGCCCTGGTATCACAATGCCCAGGTATCACAGTGTGCCCCGGTATGCAGAATACCCGGGTGTCACAGTGTGCCCAGCTGTCAAAGAGTGCCCAGGTATCACAGTGCCCAGGTATCACAGTGTGCCCAGGTATCAGAGAATGCCCTGGTATCACAGTGTGCCCAGGTATCACAGTGTGCCCAGGTTATCAGAGAATGCCCTGGTATCACAGTGTGCCCGGGTATCACAGTGTGTCCGGTAGCACAGTGTGCCAGGTAGCACTGTGTGCCAGGTATCACAGTGTCCCCTGCTATCACAGTGCCCAAGTATCACAGTGTGCCCCGGTACGCAGAATACCCGCTGTCACAGTGTGCCTTGCTGTCAAAGAGTGCCCAGGTGTCAGCGTGTTCCCAGCTATCACAGTGTGCCCAGGTATCACAGTGCCCAGATATCACAGTGTGCACAGCTATCAGAGCATGCCCAGCTATCACAGAGTGCCCAGGTATCACAGTGCCCAGGTATCACAGTGTGCCAGGTATCACAGTGTGCCCAGGTGTCAGTGTGCCCTGGTATCACAGTGTGTCCAGGTATCACAGTGTGCCCAGGTATCACAGTATGTCCGGTAGCACAGTGTGCCAGGTATCACAGTGTCCCCTGCTATCACAGTGACCTGGTATCACAATGCCCAGGTATCACAGTGCCAGGTATCACAGTGTGCCCCGGTATGCAGAATACCCAGGTGTCACAGTGTGCCCAGCTGTCAAAGAGTGCCCAGGTATCACAGTGCCCAGGTATCACAGTGCCCAGGTATCACAGTGTGCCCTGGTATCACAGTGTGCCCAGGTATCACAGTGTGCCCAGGTATCACAGTGTGCCCAGGTTATCAGAGAATGCCCTGGTATCACAGTGTGCCCGGGTATCACAGTGTGTCCGGTAGCACAGTGTGCCAGGTAGCACAGTGTGCCAGGTATCACAATGTCCCCTGCTATCACAGTGCCCAGGTATCACAGTGTGCCCCGGTACGCAGAATACCCGGTGTCACAGTGTGCCTAGCTGTCAAAGAGTGCCCAGGTGTCAGCGTGTTCCCAGCTATCACAGTGTGCCCAGATATCAGAGTGTGCCCAGGTATCAGAGTGTGCCCAGGTATCACAGTGCGCCCAGGTATCACAGAGTGGCAATATATCAGTGTCCCCAGGTATCTGTGTCCCCAGGTATCTGTGTGCCCAGGTATCGCAGAGTGCCCAGGTATCGCAGCGTGTGCCCAGCTATCAGAGTGTACAGGTATCACAGAGTGCCCAGGCAGCTCAGTGTCCCCAGGTATCGCAATGTGTCCAGGTATCACAGTGCCCAGGTATCACAGTGTGCCCAGTTATCAGTGTGCCAATGTGTCACAGTGCCCAGGTATCACAGTGTTCCGAAGTATCACAGTGTGCCCAGGAATCACAGTATCCCCGGGTATCAGAGTGCCCGGGTATCAGAGTGCCCGGGTATCACAATGTGCCCAGGTATCACAGTGTCCCCAGGTATCACAGTGTCCAGGTATCACAGTGTGCCCAGGTATCACAATGTGCCCAGGTATCACAGTGTGCCCAGATATCAGAGTGTGCCCTGATATCAGTGTGTGTCCAGGTATCAGAGTGCCCAGTTATCTCAGTGCCCAGGTATCAGTCTGCCGAGGTATCACAGAGTGCAAAGATAGCACAATGCCCAGCTAGCAGTGTGCCCAGGTATCGCAGAGCGGCAATGTATCACAGTGTCCCCAGGTATCTGTGTGCTCAGGTATCTGTGTGCCCAGGTATCACAGTGTGCCCAGGTATCAGAGTGCGCCGAGGTATCTCAGTGTCCCCAGGTATCACAGTGCCCAGGTATCAGAGTGTGCCAAGATATCAGAGTGTGCCCAGGTATCACAGACTGCCCAGGTATCACAGTACCCAGGTATCACAGTGCCAAAGTATCACAATGCCCAGGTATCAGTCTGCTGAGGTATCACAGAGTGCAAAGGTAGCACAGTGCCCAGGTATCGCAGAGCGCCCATGTATCGCTGTGTCCCCAGGTATCTGTGACCCCAGGTCTCCCAGAGTGCCCAGGTATCCAAAAGTGCCCAGGTATCCCAGAGTGCCCAGGTATCTCAGTGTCCCCAGATATCAAAGTGCCCAGTTATCACAGTGTGCCCAGGTATTACAGTGTGCCCAGGTATCACAGTGCACCCAGGTGTCACAGTGCCCAGGTATCACAGTGTGCCCAGATATCACAGTGTGCCCAGGTATCACAGAATGCCCAGGTATCTCAGTGCCCAGGTATCAGTCTGCCGAGGTTTCACAGAGTTCAAAGATAGCACAGTGCCCAGCTAGCAATGTGCCTAGGTATCGCAGAGCGGCAATGTATCACAGTGTCCCCAGGTATCTGTGTCCTCAGGTATCTGTGTCCCCAGGTATCGTAGAGTGCCCAAGTATCGCAGTGTGCCCAGGTATCGCAATGCGCCCAGGTATTGCAGAGTGCCCAGTTTTCGCAGCGTCCCCAGGTATCGCAGCATCCCCAGGTATCACAATGTGCCCCGGTATCACAATGTGCCCCAGTATCACAATGCCCAGGTATCACAATGCCCAGGTATCACAATGAGCCCATGTATCACATTGCCCAGATATCACAGCGAGCCCAGGTATCACAATGCACAGCTATCACAATGTGCCCAGGTAGCACAACGTGTCCAGGTATCACAGTGCGCAGGTATCACAGTGTGCCCAGGTGTCACTGTGCCCAGGTATCACAGAGTGCCAGGTATCACAGTGTGGCAGGTATCACAGTGACCAGGTATCACATGATGCCCAGGTATCACAGTGTGCCCAGGTATCCCAGAGTGCCCAGGTATCAGAGTGTGCCCAGGTATCACAATGCCCAGGTATCACATGTCCCCAGGTATCTCAGTGTCCCCAGGTAGCAGAGTGTGCCCAGATATCAGAGTGTGCCCAGATATCAGAGTGTGCCCAGGTATCACAGTGCGCCCAGGTATCACAGAGCGGCAATGTATCAGTGTCCCCAGGTATCTGTGTCCCCAGGTATCTGTGTGCCCAAGTATCGCAGAGTGCCAAGGTATCGCAGAGTGCCCAGGTATCGCAGAGTGTGCCCAGGTAGCTCAGTGTCCCCAGGTATCGCAATGTGTCCAGGTATCACAGTGTGCCCAGGTATCAGAGTGTGCCAAGATATCAGAGTGTGCCCAGGTATCACAGACTGCCCAGGTATCACAGACTGCCCAGGTATCAGAGTGCCCAGGTATCAGAGTGTGCCCAGGTATCACAGTGCCCAGGTATCACAGTGCCCAGGTATCACAGTGTTCCGAAGTATCACAGTGTGCCCAGGAATCACGATGTCCCCGGGTATCAGAGTGCCCAGGTATCAGAGTGCCTGGGTATCACAATGTGCCCAGATATCACAGTGTGCCCAGGTATCACAGTGTGCCCAGGTATCACAATGTGCCCAGGTATCACAGTGTGCCCAGATATCAGAGTGTGTCCTGATATCAGTGTGTGTCCAGGTATCAGAGTGCCCAGTTATCTCTGTGCCCAGGTATCAGTCTGCCGAGGTATCACGGAGTGCAAAGATAGCACAGTGCCCAGCTAGCAGTGTGCCCAGGTATCGCAGAGCGGCAATGTATCACAGTGTCCCCAGGTATCTGTGTCCCCAGGTATCTGTGTCCCCAGGTATCGTAGAGTGCCCAAGTATCGCAGTGTGCCCAGGTATCGCAATGCGCCCAGGTATTGCAGAGTGCCCAGTTTTCGCAGCGTCCCCAGGTATCGCAGCATCCCCAGGTATCACAATGTGCCCCGGTATCACAATGTGCCCCAGTATCACAATGCCCAGGTATCACAATGCCCAGGTATCACAATGAGCCCGTGTATCACATTGCCCAGATATCACAGCGAGCCCAGGTATCACAATGCACAGCTATCACAATGTGCCCAGGTAGCACAATGTGTCCAGGTATCACAGTGCGCAGGTATCACAGTGTGCCCAGGTGTCACTGTGCCCAGGTATCACAGTGTGGCAGGTATCACAGTGACCAGGTATCACATGATGCCCAGGTATCACAGTGTGCCCAGGTATCCCAGAGTGCCCAGGTATCAGAGTGTGCCCAGGTATCACAATGCCCAGGTATCACAGTGTCCCCAGGTATCTCAGTGTCCCCAGGTAGCAGAGTGTGCCCAGATATCAGAGTGTGCCCAGATATCAGAGTGTGCCCAGATATCAGAGTGTGCCCAGGTATCACAGAGCGGCAATGTATCAGTGTCCCCAGGTATCTGTGTCCCCAGGTATCTGTGTGCCCAAGTATCGCAGAGTGCCAAGGTATCGCAGAGTGCCCAGGTATCGCAGAGTGTGCCCAGGTAGCTCAGTGTCCCCAGGTATCGCAATGTATCCAGGTATCACAGTGTGCCCAGGTATCAGAGTGTGCCAAGATATCAGAGTGTGCCCAGGTATCACAGACTGCCCAGGTATCACAGTGCCCAGGTATCAGAGTGTGCCCAGGTATCACAGTGTTCCGAAGTATCACAGTGTGCCCAGGAATCACGATGTCCCCGGGTATCAGAGTGCCCAGGTATCAGAGTGGCTGGGTATCACAATGTGCCCAGATATCACAGTGTGCCCAGGTATCACAGTGTGCCCAGGTATCACAATGTGCCCAGGTATCACAGTGTGCCCAGATATCAGAGTGTGCCCTGATATCAGTGTGTGTCCAGGTATCAGAGTGCCCAGTTATCTCTGTGCCCAGGTATCAGTCTGCCGAGGTATCACAGAGTGCAAAGATAGCACAGTGCCCAGCTAGCAGTGTGCCCAGGTATCGCAGAGCAGCAATGTATCACAGTGTCCCCAGGTATCTGTGTGCTCAGGTATCTGTGTGCCCAGGTATCACAGCGTGCCCAGATATCACGGCGTGCCCAGGTATCAGAGTGCGCCGAGGTATCTCAGTGTCCCCAGGTATCACAGTGCCCAGGTATCAGAGTGTGCCCAGATATCAGAGTGTGCCCAGGTATCACAGAAAACCCGGATATCTCAGAGTGCCCAGGTATCACAGTGCGTCCAGGTATCACAGAGCGGCAATGTATCAGTGTCCCCAGGTATCTGTGTCCCCAGGTATCTGTGTGCCCAGGTATCACAGAGTGCCCAGGTATCGCAGAGTATGCCCAGGTATCGCAGAGTGTGCCCAGGTAGCTCAGTGTCCCCAGGTATCGCAATGTGTCTAGGTATCACAGTGTGCCCAGGTATCAGAGTGTGCCAAGATATCAGAGTGTGCCCAGGTATCACAGACTGCCCAGTTATCACAGACTGCCCAGGTATCAGAGTGCCCAGGTATCAGAGTGTGCCCAGTTATCACAGTGTGCCCATGAGTCACAGTGCCCAGGTATCACAGTGTTCCGAAGTATCACAGTGTGCCCAGGAATCACAGTGTCCCCGGGTATCAGAGTGCCCGGGTATCAGCGTGCCCAGGTATCGCAATGTGCCCAGGTATCAGTGTGCCCAGGTATCACAGTGTGCCCAGGTATCACAATGTGCCCAGGTATCACAGTGTGCCCAGATATCAGAGTGTGCCCTGATATCAGTGTGTGTCCAGGTATCAGAGTGCCCAGTTATCAGAGTGCCCAGGTATCAGTCTGCCGAGGTATCACAGAGTGCAAAGATAGCACAGTGACCAACTACTAGTGTGCCCAGGTATCGCAGAGCGGCAATGTATCAGTGTCCCCAGGTATCACAGCGTGCCCAGGTATCAGAGTGTGCCAAGATATCAGAGTGTGCCCAGGTATCACAGACTGCCCAAGTATCACAGTACCCAGGTATCACAATGCCCAGGTGTCAGTCTGCTGAGGTATCACAGAGTGCAAAGGTAGCACAGAGACCAGGTATCGCAGAGCGCCCATGTATCGCTGTGTCCCCAGCTATCTGTGTCCCCAGGTCTCCCAGAGTGCCCAGGTATTCAAGAGTGCCCAGGTATCTCAGTGTCCCCAGGTATCAAAGTGCCCAGTTATCACAGTGTGCCCAGGTATTACAGTGTGCCCAGGTATCACAGTGCACCCAGGTATCACAGTGTGCCCAGGTATCACAGAATGCCCAGGTATCTCAGTGCCCAGATATCAGTCTGCTGAGGTATCACAGAGTTCAAAGATAGCACAGTGCCCAGCTAGCAGTGTGTCCAGGTATCGCAGAGCGGCAATGTATCACAGTGTCCCCAGGTATCTGTGTCCCCAGGTATCTGTGTCCCCAGGTATCGCAGCGTCCCCAGGTATCGCAGCGTCCCGAGGTATCACAATGTGCCCCGGTATCACAATGTGCCCCGGTATCACAATGTGCCCCAGTATCACAATGCCCAGGTATCACAATGAGCCCGTGTATCACATTGCCCAGGTATGACAGCGTGCCCAGTATCACAATGCACAGCTATCACAATGTGCCCAGGTAGCACAGCGTGTCCAGGTATCACAGTGCGCAGGTGTCACAGTGTGCCCAGGTGTCACTGTGCCCAGGTATCACAGTGTGCCAGGTATCACAGTGTGGCAGGTATCACAGTGACCAGGTATCACATAATGCCCAGGTATCACAGTATGCCCAGGCATCCCAAAGTGCCCAGGTATCAGAGTGTGCCAGGTATCACAGTATGCCCAGGTATCACAGTATGCCCAGGTATCACAATGTGCCCAGGTAGCACAGAGTGCCCATGAATCGCAGAGTGCCCAGGTATCGCAGAGTGCCCAGGTATCACAGTGTGCCCAGGTATCACAGAATGCCCACATATCTCAGTGCCCAGGTATCAGTCTGCCGAGGTATCACAGAGTGCAAAGATAGCACAGTGCCCAGCTAGCAGTGTGCCCAGGTATCGTAGAGCGGCAATGTATCAGTGTCCAGGTATCTGTGTCCCCAGATATCGCAGAGTGCCCAGGTATCGCAGTGTGCCCAGGTATCGCAGTGTGCCCAGGTATCGCAGCGTGTCCAGGTATCGCAGCGTGTCCAGGTATCGCAGCGTCCCCAGGTATCGCAGCGTCCCCAGGTATCACAATGTGCCCCGGTATCACAATGCCCAGGTATCGCAATGCCCAGGTATCACAATGTGCCCCAGTATCACAATGCCCAGGTATCACAATGTGCCCCGGTATCACAATGTGCCCCGGTATCACAATGTGCCCCGGTATCACAAAGGGCCCATTATCACATTGCCCAGGTATCACAGCGTGCCCAGGTATCACAATGCACAGCTATCACAATGTGTCCAGTTAGCACAGCGTGTCCAGGTGTCACTGTGCCCAGGTATCACAATGTGCCAGGTATCACAGTGTGGCAGGTATCACAGTGCACAGGTATCACATAATGCCCAGGTATCACAGTGTGCCCAGGTATCCCAGAGTGCCCAGGTATCAGAGTGTGCCAGGTATCACAGTATGCCCAGGTATCACAGTATGCCCAGGTATCACAATGCCCAGGTATCACAATATGCCCAGGTAGCACAGAGCACCCATGAATCGCAGAGTGCCCAGGTATCGCAGAGTGCCCAGGTATCACACTGTGCCCAGGTATCACATTGTGCCCAGGTATCAAAGAATGCCCAGGTATCAGTCTTCCGAGGTATCACAGAGTGCAAAGATAGCACAGTGCCCAGCTAGCAGTGTGCCCAAGTATCGTAGAGCGGCAATGTATCACAGTGTCCCCAGGTATCTGTGTCCCCAGGTGTCTGTGTCCCCAGGTGTCTGTGTCCCCAGGTATCGCAGAGTGCCCAGGTATCGCAGTTTCCAGGTATCACAATGCCCAGGTATCACAATGCCCAGGTATCACAATGAGCCCGTGTATCACATTGCCCAGGTATCATAGCGTGCCCAGGTATCACAATGCACAGCTATCACAATGTGCCCAGGTAGCACAGCGTGTCCAGGTATCACAGTGCGCAGGTATCCCAGTGTGCCCAGGTATCACTGTGCCCAGGTATCACAATGTGCCAGGTATCACAGTGTGCCAGGTATCACAGTGCCCAGGTATCACAGTGTGCCCAGGTATCACTGTGCCCAGGTATCACACCGTGCCAGGTATCACAGTGTGGCAGGTATCACAGTGCCCAGGTATCACAGTGTGCCCAGGTGTCACTGTGCCCAGGTATCACAGTGTGCCAGGTATCACAGTGTGGCAGGTATCACAGTGCCCAGGTATCACAGTATGCCCAGGTATCACAGTGTGCACAGGTATCCCAGAGTGCCCAGGTATCACAGTATTATCAGGTATCACAGTATGCCCAGGTATCACAGTATTATCAGGTATCACAATGCCCTGGTATCACAATGTGCCCAGGTAGCACAGAGCGCCCGTGAATTGCAGAGTACCCAGGTATCGCAGAGTGCCCAGGTATCAGAGTGTGCCCAGGTATCGCAGAGTACCCAGATATCGCAGAGTGCCCAGGTATCGCAGCGTGTCCAGGTATCGCAGCGTCCCCAGGTATCACAATGTGCCCCGGTATCACAATGTGCCCAGGTATCACAATGCCCAGGTATCACAATGAACCCGTGTATCACAGCGTGCCCAGGTATCACAGCGTGCCCAGGTATCACAATGCACAGCTATCACAATGTGCCCAGGTAGCACAGCATGTCCAGGTATCACAGTGCGCAGGTATCACAGTGTACCCAGTTATCACAGTGTGCCCAGGTATCACTGTGCCCAGGTATCACACCGTGCCAGGTATCACAATGTGGCAGGTATCACAGTGCCCAGGTATCACAATGTGCCCAGGTGTCACTGTGCCCAGGTATCACAGTGTGCCAGGTATCACAGTGTGGCAGGTATCACAGTGTGGCAGGTGTCACATAATGCCCAGGTATCACAGTGTGCCCAGGTATCCCAGAGTGCCCAGGTATCACAGTGTGCCCAGGTATCCCAGAGTGCCCAGGTATCAGAGTGTGCTAGGTATCAGAGTGTGCAAGGTATCAGAGTATGCCCAGGTATCACAATGCCCAGGTATCACAATGTGCCCAGGTAGCACAGAGCGCCCATGAATCGCAGAGTGCCCAGGTATCGCAGAGTGCCCAGGTATCAGAGTGTGCCCAGGTATCGCAGAGTGCCCAGGTATCGCAGAGTGTCCAGGTATCAGAGTGTGCCCAGGTATCACAGAGCGCCCAGGTATCACAATGTGTCCAGTTAGCACAGGGCCCAGATATCAGAGTGCTCGGGTATCAGAGTGCCCAGGTATCAGAGTGTGCCCAGGTATCACAGTGCCCAGATATCAGTCTGCCGAGATATCACAGAGTGCAAAGGTAGCACAGTGCCCAGGTATCAGAGTGTGCCCAGGTATCACAGTGCCCAGATATCAGTCTGCCGAGGTATCACAGAGTGCCCAGGTATCACAGTGCCCAGGTATCGCAGAGCGCCTATGTATCGCAGTGGCCCCAGGTATCTGTGTCCACAGGTATAGCAGACTGCCCAGGTATCGCAGTGTGCCCAGGTATCACATTGTGCCCAGCTATCACAGAGTGCCCAAGTATCTCGGTGCCCCCAGGTATCACAATGCCCAGGTATTACAATGCGTCCAGGTATCACAGAGTGCCCAGGTATCACAGTGTGCCCACATATCACAGTGTGCCCACATATCACAGTGTGCCCACGTATCACAGTGCCTAGGTGTCACAGTGCCCTGGTATCAGAGTGTGTCCTGGTATCACAGTGTGCCCAGATACCACAATGTGTCCAGGTTCACAGAGTGCCCAGGTATCACAGTGTGCCCAGATATCACAGTGTGCCACTTTTTCTCTGATCGGATCAGAGTGTTATATCAGCATGGGGTGGTGTTACTGATCATTGAGCACCTCCTGCCAGTGACTCCGTGCAGGCAGTGTCTGTGTGTAGATGTCAGTGCTTCCAGCTATCATTGGAGCAGTGGGACGGGAAGTGTTTGATGAACTCCTTTGGGCTTTTGTGCCCCAGCTTATGAAGCGTTGATTTGCACCCAGTGGGTCAAACTGAACTCAAATAGCCTTGAGAATTGTGCCAACAGCACTAATCGCAGAGCTTCATCTCATGATTTGGCACTTCCATCTATCAGCTTGTCCAGGAACCTGTGGTGCCATCTCCATCTCCTCTGCCCCCATTCCCAGAATGTGTGCCAGTGTAGGTGGCACACTGCGCCTCGGCTGCTCCCTTGTCGAGCAGAGCCTGGGTACCCTAGGGAGGGCTGGCCCGTGTGCCTGGCATGCCTACCTTTTGCTGTATATGATCACCGCCCCGCCAATTAGAATGATGAGAAGCGACACGACGATCGCCACCACAATGAGCCAGTCTGAAAAGAAACAGAAAGGAAATCACTACCTGGCAACTGCATCTGAGAAAACCCGTCATCGAGAACACGTCACATTCTTACATCAGCAACAATGCACGGAAATACCAGGGTGGATTTCTCCTCTCGATGTGGCAGTTGTGGCTCAGTGTTACCATCTTATCTCTGGGTCAGAAGGTCGCGAGTACAAGTCTCACTCCAGAGACTTCAGCACATAATCCAGGCCGATACTTCGGTAGTATCGAGGGAGCGCTGCACTGTTGGAGGTGCCGCCTTTCGGATAAGTCGTTAAACCATCTGCCCTCTCCGGAGGATGTAAAAGATTCCACACTACTATTTCGAAGAAGAGCAGTTGCGTTCTCTTTGACGTCCCACCAATATTTATCCCTCAACCAACATTATTAAAGCAGATTGTCGTGTATTGTATCAAATTGCTACAAGTGGAATCTTGCTGTGTGCAAATTGTTCACGTGTTTCCCACATTATAACAGTGACTACACTTCAAAGGTACTTCATCGGCTGTCAAGCGCTTTGAGACATCCTGAGGTAGTGAAAGGTGCTATAGAAATGCAAGTCTTTCCTTTTTCTGCGTGCCGACTGGACCGCTGCCACACACAGCCCACCTTGGGATATGAAATCCTTTCCTCGAGCTATCGGTCATCATCCCCGCGACCAATTCAGTCGAGGGAGGGGCTTCAGCCCAATATGTTGCGCATTCATGTGTTACTACCTCAAAGACTTGCCGTGGGGTCCACCTGATTTCCCGCTCTAACTTCGATGGGGCTCCTTGGAAGATGGCCCATTTTGGTTGACCACCGTTTCTCCTGGATTTTCCTGCCGACGTTGTGGCTGGAGAGTGGGAGAGACGGGCGGTGGTGTATGTGGGCTGAGGGATGTCCCACTGGACAGCTCAGGGGGACAGGTGGGGAGGGCGGACAGTGCCCAGACTCGGGCGTTGCGAGTGGGGAGGGCAGAGGTTGCAGAGGCAGAATGGAGCAAGGCCAGGGAGATACTTGTAAACGAGGATTTCAAAATCAATGTTGTGAGCCGCAGGGTTGCCAACTCTGGCTGGATGTATTTCTGGAGGTTTCGTTGCATGACCTCCCACCTCCAACCTCCCTGCCCGGTCAAACAACCTTTTTTTCCCCCCACCTCCAATATTTTTATACCTAAAAAAAAACAAAGGTGTTCAAATAAAGTGAAAAAACACCAATTTTTTTAATGCCGTCATGCTTTTTCTCCCAGGATACTCACAGCGGTATCCAGGAGATTAATCTTTAATTCCTGGAGACTCCAGGACAATCCTGGAGGGTTGGTAACCCGAGAGAGGCACAGGGAGCCAGCGGAAGCCAACGAGGACAGGAGCAATATAGGATGCAAGAGGCCACGATCTGGATGTGTCGGGGGTGGCGGGGGGGTTGGATGTGTCGAGATGGAAGGAGGAGGCTGGCTAGGAGCTTGTTGGAAAGGTGGGCGACAGAGCCTGATGGATTAGTGTGTCATGATGGGGACAGGCTGGAAATAAATCAGTAGATATGGTGCAGGCAGAAAAGAAATAATAGAGCGAGAATGGGGCAAGTAGACGCCAGCAGAGACAAGTAACTAGGAAAAGCCAATGATCGAAAGAAGCAGCGGAGGCACAAACCGAAGGAGGAACCATCCTAGCTCGTAAAAGAATGGTACAAAAGTCAGTATTTGTTGTAACCGCCTACAGGGCGCGCTGCTGTGCTCAGAGAGAGTGAAGTAAGTGTAGAAACATTTTTTTGATTGGTCGCTGGTAGTTTTTTGCATGATGGATGTAAGGCGTTTAAATATCAAGCTGGAGACAAGAGCGTTATACACAGTTAAGGTGCTCCTTACGCTGACTGTTGAGCCCCAGTAACACTGAGGGTAATGGTTGATGGGTGTTTTTGTGACTGGAAGGCGGTACCCAGTAGGGTTCTGCAGGGCTCAGTGCTGGGTCCCTAGCTTTTTGTGGTATATATCAATGATTTGGACTTAAATGTTGGGGGTATGATTAAGAAGTTTGCAGATGACACTAAAATCGGCTGTGTGGTTGTTAATGAAGAAGAAAGCTGCGGACTGCAGGAAGATATCAATGAACTGGTCAGGTGGGCAAATGAAATTCAATCCAGAGAAGTGTGAAGTAATGCATTTGGGGAGGTCTAATAGGGCAGGGGAATACACATTAAATAGTACAAAACTGAAAAGTGTAGACTAACAAACAGACCTTGGAGTGCGTATCCACAGATCCATGAAGGTAGCAGGCCAGGTAGATAAGGTGGTTAAGAAGACATATGGAATACTTGCATTTATTAGTCAAGGCATGGAATACAAGAGCAAGAAGGTTATGTTTGAACTCAATAAAACACTGGTTAGGCCGCAGCTGGAGTACTGTGTGCAGTTCTGGTCACCACATTACAGGAAAAATGTGATTGCACTGGAAAGGGTGCAGAGGAGATTTACAAGAATGTTGCCTGGACTGGAGAATTTTGGCTATGAGGAAAGATTGGAGATGCTGGGTCTGTTTTCTTTGGAACACAGGAGGCTAAGGGGAGACCTGATTGAGGTGTATAAAATTATGAGGGGCCTGGATAGAGTGGATAGGAAGAACCTGTTTCCCTTGGCAGGATTGGTCAACAACCAGGGGGCATAGATTTAAAGTAATTGGGGGGAGGTTTAGAGGAGATATGAGGGGAAATTTCTTCACCTAGAGGGTGGTGAAGGTCTGGAACTCACTGTCTGAAAGGGTGGTAGAGACAGGAACCCTCACCACATTTAAAAAATACATGGATGTGCACCTGAAGTGCTGTAACCTGCAGGGCTACGGACCAAGAGCTGGAAAGTAGGATTCAGCTGGATAGCTCTTAGTCGGCCGGCGCGGACACGATGGGCCAAAATGGCCTCCTTCTGTGCCTTACATTTCTATGATTTTAACAGTGCATTGTAAGATAATATATCGGAGGATGAGTCAGTCTGGAGCATATGTGGTCCTTTCACCTCAGGGATTGAACGACACAACATGTCAGCACACTGCTCTGTCAGCTCTGAGGTCTGGGTCAAATCCACCCCAGACTGATGGGCTGAGGCCGGTCGCTTCTCTCCAGTGAGGCAGAATAATGGCACGTTGCTCTTTTGACCTCTGGGACATGGGATGGATCAGCAACCAGGGCTGATGAGGGGAGGGGCTTCCTCCCTCCACCAGCTGCAATGGAGCTGCTTGAATGGAGCCTCTGTCAGCCGAGGTCCGAGTCAGCGGGTCTGCTGAACTGCGAGAGGCGCCAGGTGGGCAGCTGGGATGGGAAATGGATGAGCCAAGCTATGACAACAAGGCACTCTTCTGAGGAAGACCAGCTGGGCAAGGCTTTGATTTGTGTTTAAATCGTGTGCAATCCAGCTCAGGAATACTTGATGCCAAACGCAGATCACCTTAGGTAGAGAAGTATGCCATTACTCAGTCACCGAATGAGCACAGAAACGATTGTTTTTTGTCCTACGTTTGAAATAGTAAATTGTAACAAAGTGTGAGGTATGGGATTGTGACAGGATAATTAATTAAAAGTCACTTAACTCAAACGATCTGATTTCTGTTGCACTAAATTCCTGCTTTGCTGTGCTAGTTACATTGCTCAATTCAAACTATTAGCTAATTCTAATCTTCCAGCACAAAAAAACCCGACTTTAAGTAGACTACACAAACAGAAACCCCTCAACACAAGGCCATTTTGACGTCAGTGTCTGCTGTCCTCTCCTACAGGGGGTGTCACTCTCATTCAATGCTGAGCAGATAATCTGATACGCCGGGGACAACAGTCTCGAAGTCCAATTTCACCCCAAGAGATTTCAGCAGCTTGAAGGACTACAGAATTCCCAGCACTTTGAAAGGTTTTGCATTGCTTGACTAGTCTGAGTGGAGAACTATGGAGAGGGTTTAAGAAGGGTCAGATGTCCTACCAAGGCTGGCTTCAGGGCGCTTCTCTCCCACAGCTGTTGTTGATGGCTGTGACTTTAGATGGGGCCCATCATCCAGGATAATGAGATCTGATGTTTTGGCACTGGTTGGCTTAGCTTGAGGCAACAGAAAAAAACATGAGTAAATTCTAGGTTTAAAGGGAAGGCAAGACTTGGGGCGCACTTTTTATTCAAAGGGCTAATAAGTCAATCTCCAACACAGCCAATCAAGCAACACCAAACGGGAGTCAGTGATGTCATGGAGCGGCCTAGCAGTGAGGCCGAACCTCACAGGCCTCCTTTGGAATTTAGAGATTTGGCATTTTGTAAAATCTCATGCATAATATTTCATCAGTATATGTTTCTTGAATAAAAAGTACTTACCTAGAATTTACTTCCCCTTTGTTTTTAAATCTATTTATTTACTTGAATTTGAATCAGTATTTTTTTTAAATCCTATTTCTTTGCCCTTCTACACTGTCCTGTTTCAGCCAGGGGTGCAGGCCAGTCTCCATGGCAACCATCAATACTACACTCTGGGAATGGGACAGGCCCCCAGCCTCCTCGCTGCTTCTCCTGCCACTGCAAAATATTTCATGTGGCAGGCCAAAGGTCATGGTTGAGTTCTTCTGGCCGGGACTGCAAACACTACTAGACTTGGTGAGTTGCTCGGGCAGATACATAGCATCCCAGTAAGGACCATCACAGAGAAGCTTTGTGCTTCACTGCAGAGAGACAGTGAGAGGATCAGCACAGCTGGTCAGTGCAGCTCCTCCTGCATGCTACAGAATTGCATTAGCAAAGGCTAGGAGCTAAGCTACATCTCATATCTGCTAACCATCTGCATCCGATGCACACACTCAGCGATTTTGGGTGCAATCTGCATGTCTGGGTTTCCAAACAAAAATCAGAACCAGCCAGGCCTCTCCATCCAAGGGTTCCTTCCCACAGTGGTGCTGCTGTTAGTGATTGGGAAACCAAGAGTGAAGGGAAAGAGGAGAGTGCCATTATTGTCAGTATTAACAGTGTAATGTATTGGGATACACAAATGCAGAGGTCAGAGAAGCTTGTTGCAAAAACAGATTGGTTCTAATAGACTGTAATATAGAGCTACACCTAGTGGACTACTGTGGTAATGCAACTGATGTAAACACAATAAAAGGATCACGTGACAAAGTCACATGACAAGTTTTCTATAGAGCCATCTTGTGTATGTATGTGTTTGTGATGTTGTAAAGAATATACCACATTGGCAATGAACATAGGCTAATCGGATTCCCTGGCTGAAATTTTTGTTGGTGGATCATCCAGCCAAACAACAGAGAGACTTTGAGAGGTTCTTTGTTTTGAAGAACAGCTAAAAATCCAAGGTAAATTACAAGCACACTTGGCTGAACTGACAAGTCCAAATGGCCGTGCCTATGAGAATATTAGGGTGCTTGAGTGAGTTCCATCGCGATGGAGAGACTTTCGGAGCGTATGTGGAGTGGCTAGACATGTTTTTCACCATAAATAGTATTGTCAAAGTCCCCGATGATGAAAACCGTTAGAAAGAAAACGGGCTATTTTCTTGACTGGTGTATGAAACCCTGAAAAGTATGCTTGTTCTCAAAAGCCGAAGGACACGCCACTGACAGCCATTCTAGACAAGTTAGAACAGCACTACAGTCCTCAGCCCCTGGAACTTGCTGAAAGTTATCGTTTTGGAATAAGAAATCAATTAACTGTTAAGATTATCAGTGAGTCCATTGTAGGATATATGTATGACATTGAATACAGACGATCAGCTGATCACAGTAATGCTGATGCTATGTCCAGGTTGCCACCCCCATCACAAGTTACACCCATTTGGGAAGTCTTCTATTTTTCATACATTGATGAATTGCCAGTCAGAGCTGAAGCGTGATCCAGTTATGTCAAAGGTGTATGATTGCATAGCAAATGGCTGGCCAAACCAGGTATGAGAGAAAGATACACATCCATACTTTGTTCATAGGAATGAATTGTCAGTGGATAAAGAGTGTATCATGTGGGATGCAAGAGTGGTTATCCCAAATAAGTTCAGGTACAAATTATTAGGAGGTCTTCATGACCAACACCTAGGAATGTGCTTGACCAAGAGTTCTATACACAGTTACTTATGGTGGCAAGGTTTAGATAAAGATATAGACTACATCGTTAGTCAGTGTACAGCATGTCAATCGGTAAGCAAGAAACCACCATCAGTACCATTACAGCCATGGAAATGGCCTCCCAGGGTGTGGCAAAGGTTACGTGTAGATTTTACTGAGCTAGAAGGACAACAATTGTTCATTGTAATTGATAGTCATTCGAAGTGGGTAGAGTTGTTTCTGATGTGGAAAATAACAAGTAAAACAATAGATAATTTGCGAAGATTGTTTTCTTCATATGGCCTCCCAGAAGAAATTGTGTCTGATAATGGGCCAAAATTTTGTTTAGAAGAACTTGCACAGTTCATGAGCAGAAATGGTGTGAGACATACCAAAGTTCCACCATACCACCCTGCTTCAAGTGGTGCAGCAGAGCGCACAGTACAAATTGTAAAATGTGCCCTCATCAAGCAGATGTTGGATTCAAATCCAAGGAAACAGCAGTTGTTGTTGGACCACAAATTGCCAAATTTTCTAATTACTTATCATAATACTCCTCATACAACTACTGTTAGAGCACCAGCAGAGTTGTTTCTCAAACGACAGCCACAAACAAGGTTCTCGTTGTTAAAGCCAAACTTGGCAGTCAGTAGAAGAGAAACAATTAAGACAGAAAGAGAATCATGATAGAGGTAGAGTAAGAGAGAGAAGTGTGAAATTAAATCAGAAGGTTAGAATGAAGCACCATCACCATAAATGGTTAAAGCGGTTACCAGGAAGAGTAGTGAAGATATGTGGCCCTCACACATATTTGGTCAAGATGTTTGATCATGGACAGGTTAGGTTTGTTCACATTGATCATATTTTACCTACAGATGTGGAAGGAGTTGAAAGTTGAAATGATTCGATTATTTCTGATGAGTCAGATAGTTTTGTTACAAGTAGAGTACCAGTAGCAAATCCTACATCGGATGTACTAGAAACAAGTCCCAGAGAAAGTCAGAATTTAAGTCTGAGCCCGAGTCAGGCAGACAAACAGTCTGAGGTTGTAGAGGGTCAAAATGTAGATCAAGGGTTGCCCTTGGAGAAAGAATCGCCTCAGGCTCAGCCTAGAATGAGTCTAAGTTCCACACCATGTTTAGAAAGTTCTGTTAAAAGGGCGAAGGTATTCTCTTCAAAACAGAAAACCAGAGGTTAAGTTTGATTTGTAAATATGGAAAAATAAGTCCATTTATTTTGTTGTGTATAATTATTCAAGTAATGTATAATGATTATTTTGTTATGATTACTTCTTCAATAAGGAAGGAGACATGTAATAGAGTTACAGTGAGTGAACTATTCCTCTGCCTACTGTACTTCTGATATACAGTAATGCAATTACTGATGTAAATACAATAAAATGGTCATATACCAAACTCACATGATGATAGGTTTTCTGTGTTGGGCCCATCTTGTAGAGTGTGTTTGTTAGTGATGTCATAAGGCTATATCAAAGACGGAGGGAGGGAGCAGTGTGTCAGTATTAATGGGAGAGGGAGGGGGGAGGAGTGTGTCAGTATTAATGGGAGAGGGAGGGGGGGAGGAGTGTGTCAGTATTAATGGGAGAGGGAGGGGGTGAGGAGTGTGTCAGTATTAGTGAGGGGGGGGAGGAGTGTGTCAGTATTAACCGAGAGGGAGGGGGGAGGAGTGTGTCAGTATTAACCGAGAGGGAGGGGGGAGGAGAGTGTCAGTATTGATGGGAGAGGGAGGGGGGAGGAGTGTGTCAGTATTAATGGGAGAGGGAGGGGGGGGAGGAGTGTGTCAGTATTAATGGGAGAGGGAGGGGGGGAGGAGTGTGTCAGTATTAATGGGAGAGGGAGGGGGGGGAGGAGTGTGTCAGTATTAGTGAGGGGGGCGGGGAGGAGTGTGTCAGTATTAACTGAGAGGGAGGGGGGAGGAGTGTGTCAGTATTAACCGAGAGGGAGGGGGGAGGAGAGTGTCAGTATTGATGGGAGAGGGAGGGGGGAGGAGTGTGTCAGTATTAATGGGGGGGGGGGGGGGAGGAGTGTGTCAGTATTAATGGGAGAGGGAGGGGGGGAGGAGTGTGTCAGTATTAATGGGAGAGGGAGGGGGGGGAGGAGTGTGTCAGTATTAGTGAGGGGGGCGGGGAGGAGTGTGTCAGTATTAACCGAGAGGGAGGGGGGAGGAGTGTGTCAGTATTAACCGAGAGGGAGGGGGGAGGAGAGTGTCAGTATTGATGGGAGAGGGAGGGGGGAGGAGTGTGTCAGTATTAATGGGAGAGGGAGGGGGGGGGGAGGAGTGTGTCAGTATTAACCGAGAGGGAGGGGGGAGGAGTGTGTCAGTATTAATGGGAGAGGGAGGGGGGGGGGAGGAGTGTGTCAGTATTAACCGAGAGGGAGGGGGGAGGAGTGTGTCAGTATTAACCGAGAGGGAGGGGGGAGGAGTGTGTCAGTATTAATGGGAGAGGGAGGGGGGGAGGAGTGTGTCAGTATTAATGGGAGAGGGAGGGGGGGGAGGAGTGTGTCAGTATTAGTGAGGGGGGCGGGGAGGAGTGTGTCAGTATTAACCGAGAGGGAGGGGGGAGGAGTGTGTCAGTATTAACCGAGAGGGAGGGGGGAGGAGAGTGTCAGTATTGATGGGAGAGGGAGGGGGGAGGAGTGTGTCAGTATTAATGGGAGAGGGAGGGGGGGGGGAGGAGTGTGTCAGTATTAACCGAGAGGGAGGGGGGAGGAGTGTGTCAGTATTAATGGGAGAGGGAGGGGGGGGGGAGGAGTGTGTCAGTATTAACCGAGAGGGAGGGGGGAGGAGTGTGTCAGTATTAACCGAGAGGGAGGGGGGAGGAGTGTGTCAGTATTAATGGGAGAGGGAGGGGGGGAGGAGTGTGTCAGTATTAACTGAGAGGGAGGGGGGAGGAGAGTGTCAGTATTACCGCGAGAGGGAGGGAGCGAGGAGAGTGGCAATATTTACCGAGAGGGAGGGAGGGAGGAGAGAGTGTCAGGCAAAACGTATTGTCCTGGGAGGGAATGCAGCAATGGTCAGTGTCTGGATGAAGTAATTAAAAGATTAATTAAATACGTGCCGTTGCATAGTGAGAGATGCTGAGCTCAGGATTGTAACACATGGGATGCTGAACTGTACAAGGACGGGGGGCGGGTGGTGAAGGGGCTGGATTTTCAGTTCTGTTAATTTCGGGGCGGTAATGGCGGTGCAGCAGTGAAGTTTGTGCGGCGAAATGGTTTGCGTCCTCAGCCACAAAGTTCCTCGGCTGGGCCCTGCGTGTGGGGCGGAGCGCTACACCTGTTTAGGGCACTAGGCCGACTGAGCAACTGAGAAGCCCGAGCTGAGTAGCCAGCATCGGGGCGCCCTAAGACAGGCTTGCTTGTAGAAAAAACAATCGGCACAAAACCCACCAAATACATCCCCAATACCTTGACCACCCCACATTAGGATAAATCGCGCCAATTCAAAACCGAAGCGCAGTCGGAAGCGGTGGCGTCCCACACCGGCTC
The DNA here is from genome assembly GCF_044704955.1 of Pristiophorus japonicus. Lineage (NCBI taxonomy): Eukaryota > Metazoa > Chordata > Chondrichthyes > Pristiophoridae > Pristiophorus > Pristiophorus japonicus. The sequence goes on along the minus strand of NC_091990.1, from coordinate 86,438,593 downwards.
GGCGATCCCGGGAGGTGCTGCTCAGCGTCCCAGCAAAACCCGCAACTCATTTCCCGGCGGGTTGCTGCAAGCTGGCCTCCCGAGCCGGAAATCATTCCTGCCCCCATTGCTGCCTCTCCGGGGCGCTAACAAGAGCGGCAGAAGACCCAAACTCCAGCCTATAACTCGACAGAGACCGTGTCAATGGAAGTGGCAAGATATCAATCAGAACAGCAACAGTAGCTGGAGACAATGATGGACAGACTGCACAGGGCAACATACAAAACAGAATCAAAGATAGATGCACGGTTTTGCTATACTGTAAGAAACAGAAACATAGAAAGTAGGTGCAGGAGTAGGCCATTTGTCCCTTCGAGCCTGCACCACCATTCAATAAGATCATGGCTGATCATTCACCTCAGTAACCCTTTCCTGCTTTCTTTCCATACCCCATGATCTCTTTAGCCGTAAGGGTCACATCTAACTCCTTTTGAATATATCTAACGAACTGGCCTCAACAACTTTCTGTGGTAGAGAATTCCACAGGTTCACAATTCTGAGTGAAGAAGTTTCTCCTCATCTCGGTCCTAAATGGCTTAAATACCCCTTATCCTTAGACTGTGACCACTGGTTTGGACTTCCCCAACATCGGGAACATTCTTCCTGCATCTAACCTGTCCAATCCCGTTAGAATTTTATATGTTTGTATGAGATCCCCTCTCATTCTTCTAACTGCCAGTGAATATAAGCCTAGTCGATCCAGTCTTTCTTCACATGTCAGTCCTGCCATCCCGGGAATCAGTCTGGTGAACCTTTGCTGCACTCCCTCAATAGCAAGAATGTCCTTCCTCAGATGAGGAGACCAAAATTGTACACAATATTCAAGGTGTGGCCTCACCAAGGCCCTATACAACTGCAGTTAGACCTCCCTGTTCCTGTGCTCAAATCCTCTCGCTATGAAGGCCAACATGCCATTTGCCTTCTTCACCACCTGGTATGCCTGCATGCCAACTTTCAATGATTGATGTACCATGACACCCAGGTCTCATTACACTTCCCCCTTTCCTAATCTGTCACCATTCAGATAATATTCCTTCCTGCTTTTGCCACCAAAGTGGATAATCTCACATTTATCTACATTATACTGCATCTGCCATGCATTTGCCCACTCACCTAACCTGTCCAAGTCACCCTGCAGCCTCTTAGCATCCTCCTCACAGCTCATACTGCCACCCACCTTAGTGTCATCTGCAAACTTGGAGATATTACATTCAATTCCTTCGTCTAAATCATTAATGTATATTGTAAATAGCTGAACCTTGTGATACCCCACTCGTCACTGCCTGCCATTCGGAAAAGGACCCGTTTATTCCTACTCTTGGCTTCCTGTCTGCCAACCAGTTCTCTATCCACGTCAATACTCCCAATATCATGTGCTTTAATTTTGCACACTAATCTCTTCTGTGAGACCTCGTCAAAAGCCTTTTGAAAGTCCAAATACACCACACCCACTGGTTCTCCCTTGTCCACTCTGCTCGTTACATCCTCAAAAAATTCTAGAAGATTTGTCAAACGTGATTTCCCTTTCAAAAATCCATGCTGACTTGGACCGATCCTGTCACTGCTTTCCAAATGCGTTGCTATTACATCTTTAATAATTCATTTCAACATTTTCCCCACTACTGTTGTCAGGCTAACTGGTCTATAATTCCATGTTTTCTCTCTCCCTCCTTTTTAAAAAAGTGGGGTAACATTAGCTACCCTCCAATCCATAGAAACTAATCCAGTGTCGATCGACTGTTGGAAAATGATCACCACTATTTCTAGGGCCACTTCCTTAAGTACTCTGGGATGCAGACGATCATGCTCTGGGGATTTATCGGCCTTCAACCCCATCAATTTCCCTAGCACAATTTCCTGACTAATAAGGATTTTCTTCAGTTCCTCCTTCTTGCTAGACCCTCGGTCACCTAGTATTTCCAGAAGGTTATTTGTGTCTTCCTTCGTGAAGACAGAACCAAAGTATTTGTTCAATTGGTCTGGCGTAAGTCAAACGTACCTTTCTGTTGTGTGCCTACTGTGAATGATGACATTTGAGTGACCCGATTGGTTGCCATAAGAGTTGTAGCAGTCGGTCCGGAGCCGGGAGTGGAGTCGATTCTTATGGGATCTACCCGTCCAGGAGTGGTCAACTTGGATTGAACTGTGGTCTGGTTGGAGGAAGCAGTGGTGGGTTTTGTCTCCTGCTTGTTGTCGGCATTTATTGGGAGGACGACCAAGGACACTTGAGCTGAATGATGCAAAGAAGAGGTCAGTGGGTCTGGTGTGGTGGAAGACGGCATGGAAGCAGTAGATAAATAACCAGAGAGTCTTTCAGAGGGAGTCTGGTCAGCCCCAACATTCTGCACCGTTGGTCTGACTGGAAGATCGAGAGGGAGGGAGGGAGGGGAGTGTCAGTATTAACAGAGAGGGAGGGAGGGGAGTACCAGGAAGAATGTATTGTCCTGGGTGAGGTGGTGAGAAAACCGAGGCCTGGCTGAGGGCTGGCATTGGGATGGCGAGAGGTCCATTTTGTGGAAGAAGGAGAGGTCAGAGGTCAGAGTGACCACAGCCATCGTGCACACCACGTGCTCAGCAGAGACTCTGTCGTTGAGTGGGGAGAGGCCTAATGTCACCAGTGGGAGTAAGGCTCGAATGTCGCTTGAGGGTCAGTGTTTTCGATCAGGCCAACATCCCCAGCATCGAAGCACTGACCACACTCGACCAGCTCCGTTGCAATGGTCACATAGTCCACATGCCTGACACAAGACTCCCAAAGCAAGCGCTCTACTCGGAACTCCAAACGCAAGCGAGCCCCAAATGGCAGAGGAAACATTTCAAGTATCCCCTCAAAGCCTCCTTGATAAAGTTTAACATCTCCACCGACACCTGGGAGTCCCTGGCCAAAAATCGCCCTAAGTGGAGGAAGAGCATCCGGGAGAGCACTGAGCACCTCGAGTCTCGTCGCCAAGAGCATGCAGAAAGCAAGCGCAGACAGCGGAAGGAGCGTGCGGCAAACCAGACTCTCCACCCACCCTTTCCTTCAATCATTGTCTGTCCCACCTGTGACAGAGACTATGGGCCCAAGTTTCCACATGATTTGCGCCTGATTTTTAGGAGCAACTGGTGGAGAACGGACTATCTTAGAAATCGCAATTCTCCACATTTTTTTTTCTGCAGTTCTAGTCAGGTAGAACAGTTCCACTTTGGAACAGAATTCTTTCTTCAAAAGGGGGGCGTGTCCGGTCACTGACGCCTGATTTGAAAGTTTCCACAGTGAAAATGTACTCCAAACTAACTTAGAATGAAGCAAGTGAAGATTTTTGTAGAACTGAAAAAAACTGTTCTACACATTAAAAAATCAGGCGCACGTTACAAATTAGGCGTCCAGCACGAGGTGGGGGGGAGGGGAGGAACCGACCGAACGCGGGAGGGAACCGACCGACCGACCGAACGCAGGGGACGGGTGGGGGGGAAGGAAGCCGTTCCAGATGGCGGGCGGGAGGGAGGGAGGGAGGGAGGGAACCGACTGACCGACCGAACGCAGGGAAGCCGTTCCAGACGGCGGGCGGGAGGGAGGGAGGGAACCGACTGACCGACCGAACGCAGGGAAGCCGTTCCAGACGGCGGGGAGGGACCCAACCGACCGAACGCAGGGAAGCCGTTCCAGACGGCGGGGAGGGACCCAACCGACCGAACGCAGGGGGGGGAGCCGTTCCAGACGGCGAGCGAGCGACCGAACGCAGGGGGGGGGTGAAGGAAGCCGTTCCAGACGGCGGGCGGGAGGGAGGGAGGGAACCGACTGACCGACCGAACGCAGGGGGGGGGAGCCGTTCCAGACGGCGAGCGAGCGAGCGGGCGGGAGGGACCCAACCGACCGAACGCAGGGGGGGGGGAGCCGTTCCAGACGGCGAGCGAGCGAGCGGGCGGGAGGGACCCAACCGACCGACCGACCGAACGCAGCCGGGGGGGGGGAGGAAGGGAGGGAAGGAGACAGAAGGCTGCAGGAAGCCTTAGAAATTGAGGAGCCATTTCCCAACGGCAAAAGGGGGAGGTCGTCGGGAAACGGCTGCCTCAACTTTCTGAGGCTTCCTGCAGCCTTCTCACTGCTGCAGGAAGCCTCAGTGCTGATGGCAATGTGCTTTTATTGAAAAATGTTCAAAAATTAAACAGCTACAAAGAACTACAAAAATGGCCGAGTGCCAATGTTTCCTTCACACTGCGCGTACGCGAACGCTCCAACGCGCACGCGCAGGGTTGCCGGCAGGAAAAAAACTAATTTAAATAGTACCCGCCCCCTCCCACTTACAAAATCGGCGCGAGTGTAGGCTCCGCCCCCCTGGGCGCTGCGCCAGGCAGACAAGGAGCTGCAGAACGCTCCAGAATCGCGAGTTTTTTTTCCGGCGCCGTTTTAGGCGCGAGAAATGGGTGCCCAGCTCGGAGGGGTGCCCGTTTTTTATCGTGTGGAAACTTGGGCCCTATAATTCTCGTATTTGACTGTACAATCACCTGAGAACTCACTTTTAGAGTAGAAGCAAGTCTTCCTCGATTTCGAGGGACTGCCTCTGATGATGATGATTGTCCTGGGAGGGATTGCAACAATGGTCAGTGTCTGGATGAAGTAATTAAAAGCTTAATTAAATATGTGCCATTGCATGGTGAGAGATGTAATTGTAACATGCGGGATGTTTAACTGTTTAAGGATGGGGGCAGGGGGGCGCTGGATTTTCAGTTGTGGTAATTTCGGGGCGGTAATGGCGGTGGAGCTGTAAAGTTTGTGCCGCAAAATGGTTTGCGTCCTCAGCCACAAAGTTCCTCGGCTGGGCCCTGAGTGTGGGGCGGAGCGCTAAGGGAGGCATTACACACCGCTAGGCCGGCTGAGCAACTGAGAAGCCGAAGCGCAGTCGGAAGCGGTGGCGTCCCACACCGGCTCGGCATTCCTGGGAGGTGCTGCTCAGCGTCCCCGCAAAACCCGTAACTCATTTCCCGGCGGGTCGCTGCAAGCTGGCCGCCCGAGCCAGAAATCATTCCTGCACCATTGCTGCCTCTCCAGGGCGCTAACAAGGGCGGCAGAAGACCCAAACTCCAGCAAATAACTCGAGAGAGACCGTGTTAATGGAAGCACCAAGATATCAATCAGAGCAGCAACAGTAGCTGGAGGACATTGATGGACAGACATAGAAACATAGCAAACAGGTGCAGGAGTAGGCCATTCGGTCCTTCGAGCCTGCACCACCATTCAATAAGATCATGGCTGAACATTCACCTCAGTACCCCTTTCCTGCTTTCTCTCCCGACCCCTTGATCCCTTTAGCCGTAAGGGCCATATCTAACTCTCTCTTGAATATATCCAACGAACTGGTATCAACAAATCTCTGCGGTAAAGAATTCCACAGGTTAACAACTCACTGAGTGAAGAAGTTTCTCCTCATCTCAGTCCGAAATGGCTTAACCCTTATCCTTCGACTATGTCCCCTGGTTCTGGACTTCCCCAACATCGGGAACATTCTTCCTGCATCTAACATGTCCAGTCCCGTCAGAATTTTATATGTTTCTATAAGATCCCCTCTCATCCTTCTAAACTCCAGTGAATACAGGCCCAGTCGATCCAGTCTCTCCTCATATGTCAGTCCAGCCATCTCGGGAATCAGTCTGGTGAACCTTCGCTCCACTCCCTCAATAGCAAGAATGTCCTTCCTCAGATAAGGAGACCAAAACTGGACACAATATTCCAGGTGAGGCCTCACCAAGGCCCTGTACAACTGCAGTAATACCTCCCTGCTCCTATATTCAAAACCCCTAGCTATGAAGGCCAACATATCATTTGCCTTCTTCGCCGCCTGCTGTACCTGCGTGCCCACTTTCAATGGCAACATACAAAACAGACGCACGGTTTTGCTATACTGTAAGTCAAACGTACCTTTCTGTTGTGTGCCTACTGTGAATGATGACATTTGAGTGACCCGATTGGTTGCCGTGAGAGTTGTAGCAGTCAGTCCGGAGCCGGGAGTGAAGTTGATTCTTGTGGGATCTGCCCGTCCAGGAGTGGTCAACTTGGATTGAACTGTGGTCTGGTTGGAGGAAGCAGCGGTGGGTTTTGTCTCCTGCTTGTTATCGGCATTTATTGGGAGGACGACCGAGGACACTTGAGGTGAATGATGCAAAGAAGAGGTCAGTGGGTCTGGTGTGGTGGAAGACGGCATGGAAGCAGTAGATAAATAACCAGAGAGTCTTTCAGAGGGGGTCTGGTCAGCCCCAACACTCTGCACCGTTAATCTGACTGGAAGATCGAGAGGAGGGAGGAAGGGGAGTGTCAGTATTAACCGAGACGGAGGGAGGGAGGGACGGAGGGAGGGAGGGAGGGGAGTGCCAGGAAGAATGTATTGTCCTGGGTGAGGTGGTGAGAAAACTGAGACCTGGCTGAGGGCAGGCATTGGGATGGTGAGAGGTCCATTTTGTGGAAGGAGGAGAGGTCAGAGGTCACAGCCATCGTGCACACCACGTGCTCGGCAGAGACTCTGCCGTTGAGTGGGGCCAGCGGCCGGGGGGAGGCCTGAATGTCACCGGTGGGAGGAAGACCCGAACGTCGCCCGAGGGTCAGTATTCTCGATCAGGCCAACATCCCCAGCATACAAGCACTGACCACACTCAACCAGCTCCATTGCGATGGCCACATAGTCCACATGCCTGACACAAGACTCCCAAAGCAAGCGCTCTACTCGGAATTCCTACATAGCAAGCGAGCCCCAGGTGGGCAAAGGAAACGTTTCAAGGACACCCTCAAAGCCTCCTTGGTAAAATGCAACATCTCCACCGACATCTGGGAGTCCCTGGCCAAAGACCGCCCGAAGTGGAGGAAGAGCATCCGGGAGGGCGCTGAGCACCTCGAGTCGAGTCGCCAAAACCATGCAGAAAACAAACGCAGGCAGCGGAAGGAGCGTGCGGCAAACCAGACACCCCCACCCACCCTTTCCTTCAACCACTGTCTGGCCAACCTGTGACAGAGACTGTAATTCCTACATTGGACTGTTCAGTCACCTGAGAACTCACTTTTAGAGTGGAAGCAAGTCTTCCTCGATTTCGAGGGACTGCCTCTGATGATGATGATTGTCCAGGGAGGGAATGCAGCAATGGTCAGTGTCTGGATGAAGCAATTAAAAGATTAATTAAATACGTGCCGTTGCATAGTGAGAGATGCTGAGCTCAGGATTGTAACACGTGGGATGCTGAACTGTTTAAGGACAGGGGGGAGGGGAGGGGCTGGATTTTCAGTTCTGGTCATTTTGGGGCGGTAATGGCGGTGGAGCGGTGAAGTTTGCATTGCGAAATGGTTTGCGTCCTCAGCCACAAAGTTCCTCGGCTGGGCCCTGCGTGTGGGACGGAGCGCTAAGGGAGGCGTTACACACCTGTTTTAGGGCACTAGGCAGGCTGAGCAACTGAGAAGCCCGAGCTGAGTAGCCAGCATCGGGGCGCCCTAAGACAGGCTTGCTTGTAGAAAAAACAATCGGCACAAAACCCACCAAATACATCCCCAATACCTTGACCACCCCACATTAGAATAAATCGCGCCAATTCAAAACCGAAGCGCAGTCCGAAGTGGTGGCGTCCCACACCGGCTCAGCGTTCCCGGGAGGTGTTGCTCAGCATCCCAGCAAAACCCACAACTCATTTCCCGGCGGGTTGCTGCAAGCTGGCCTCCTGAGCCGAAAATCATTCCTGCCCCCATTGCCGCCTCTCCGGGGCGCTAACAAGGGCGGCAGAATACCCAAACTCCAGCCTGTAACTCGACAGAGACCGTGTCAATGGAAGCGCCAAGATATCAATCAGAGCAGCAACAGTAGCTGGCGACAATGATGGACAGACTGCACAGGGCAACATACAAAACAGGCGCAAGGACAGTTACAAGGTTTTGCTGTACTGTAAGTCAAACGTACCTTTCTGTTGTGTGCCTACTGTGAATGATGACATTTGAGTGACCCGATTGGTTGCCGTAAGAGTTGTAGCAGTCGGTCCGGAGCCGGGAGTGGAGTTGATTCTTGTGGGATCTGCCCGTCCAGGAGTGGTCAACTTGGATTGAACTGTGGTCTGGTTGGAGGAAGCAGTGGTGGGTTTTGTCTCCTGCTTGTTATCGGCATTTATTGGGAGGACGACCGAGGACACTTGAGGTGAATGATGCAAAGAAGAGGTCAGTGGGTCTGGTGTGGTGGAAGACGGCATGGAAGCAGTAGATAAATAACCAGAACGCCTTTCAGAGGGGGTCTGGTCAGCCTCAACACTCTGCACCGTTAATCTGACTGGAAGATCGAGAGGGAGGGACGGAGGGAGGGAGGGAGGGGAGTGCCAGGAAGAATGTATTGTCCTGGGTGAGGTGGTGAGAAAACCGAGGCCTGGCTGAGGGCAGACGTTTGGATGGTGAGAGGTCCATTTTGTGGAAGGAGGAGAGGTCAGAGGTCAGAGTGACCACAGCCATCGTGCACACCATGTGCTCGGCAGAGACTCTGCCGTTGAGTGGGGCCAGCGGCCGGGGGGAGGCCTGAATGTCGCCCTAGGTCAGTGTTCTCGATCAGGCCAACATCCCCAGCGTTGAAGCACTGACCACACTCGACCAGCTCCGTTACGATGGCCACATAGTCCACATGCCTGACACAAGATTCCCAAAGCAAGCGCTCTATTCGGAACTCCTACACGTAAGCGAGTCCCAAATGGCAAAGGAAACAGTTCAAGGATACCCTCAAAGCCTCATTGATAAAATGTAACACCGACACCTGTGAGTCCCTGGCCCAAGATCGCCCCAAGTGGTGGAAGAGCATCCGGGAGGGCGCTGAGCTCCTCGAGTCTCATCGCCAAGAGCATGCGGAAAGCAAGCGCAGGCAGCGGAAGGAACATGCAGCAAACCAGACTCCCCATCCACCCTGGGAGGGATTGCAACAATGGCAGTGTCTGGATGAAGTAATTAAAAGCTTAATTAAATATGTGCCATTGCATGGTGAGAGATGTAATTGTAACATGCGGGATGGTTTGCGTCCTCAGCCACAAAGTTCCTCGGCTGGGCCCTGCGTGTGGGACGGAGCGCTAAGGGAGGCGTTACACACCTGTTTTAGGGCACTAGGCAGGCTGAGCAACTGAGAAGCCCGAGCTGAGTAGCCAGCATCGGGGCGCCCTAAGACAGGCTTGCTTGTTTAAGGACGGGGGCAGGGGGGGCGCTGGATTTTCAGTTGTGGTAATTTCGGGGCGGTAATGGTGGTGGAGCTGTAAAGTTTGTGCCGCAAAATGGTTTGCGTCCTCAGCCACAAAGTTCCTCGGCTGGGCCCTGAGTGTGGGGCGGAGCGCTAAGGGAGGCATTACACACCGCTAGGCCGGCTGAACAACTGAGAAGCCGAAGCGCAGTCGGAAGCGGTGGCGTCCCACACCAGCTCGGCATTCCTGGGAGGTGCTGCTCAGCGTCCCCGCAAAACCCGTAACTCATTTCCCGGCGGGTCGCTGCAAGCTGGCCGCCCGAGCCAGAAATCATTCCTGCACCATTGCTGCCTCTCCAGGGCGCTAACAAGGGCGGCAGAAGACCCAAACTCCAGCAAATAACTCGACAGAGACCGTGTTAATGGAAGCGCCAAGATATCAATCAGAACAGCAACAGTAGCTGGAGACAATGATGGACAGACTGCACAGGGCAACATACAAAACAGGAGCAAAGAGAGTCACAAGGTTTTGCTATACTGTAAGTCAAACGTACCTTTCTGTTGTGTGCCTACTGTGAATGATGACATTTGAGTGACCCGATTGGTTGCCGTAAGAGTTGTAGCAGTCGGTCCGGAGCCGGGAGTGGAGTCGATTCTTGTGGGATCTGCCCATCCAGGAGTGGTCAACTTGGATTGAAATGTGGTCTGGTTGGAGGAAGCAGCGGTGGGTTTTGTCTCCTGCTTGTTATCGGCATTTATTGGGAGGACGACCAAGGACACTTGAGGTGAATGATGCAAAGAAGAGGTCAGTGGGTCTGGTGTGGTGGAAGACGGCATGGAAGCAGTAGATAAATAACCAGAGAGTCTTTCAGAGGGAGTCTGGTCAGCCTCAACACTCTGCACCGTTAATCTGACTGGAAGATCGAGAGGGAGGGAGTGGGGGGGGGGGTTGGGGGAGTGTCAGTATTAACGCGTGAGGCAGGGAGGGGGGGAGGGGAGTGTCAGTATTAACGCGTGAGGCAGGGAGGGGGGGAGGGGAGTGTCAGTATTAACGTGAGAGGGAGGGAGCGGGGGAGGGGAGTGCCAGTATTAACGCGAGAGGGAGAGGGGGAGGGAGAGCGATATGGAAGTAAAGGATTATGGGGAACAGGCAGGGATGTGGAGCTGAGTCCATGATTTTATTGAATGGCAGAGCAGGCTCGAGGGGCCAAATGGCCTACTCCTGCTCCTATTTCTTATGTTCTTATGAGAATGTCACTATTAACGCGAGAGGTAGGGAGAGGGGGGGAAGAGAGTGTCAGAAAAAACGTATTGTCCTGCGAGGGAATGCAGCAATGGTCAGTGTCTGGATGAAGTAATTAAAAGCTTAATTAAATACGTGCCGTTGCACAGTGAAAGATGCTGAGCTCTGGTTATAACACATGGGATGTTTAACTGTTTAAAGACGGGGGGGAGGGGAGGGGCTGGATTTTCAGTTCTGTTCATTTCAGGGCGGTAATGGCGGTGGAGCGGTGAAGTTTGTGCCTCGAAATGGCTTGTGTCCTCGGCTGGGCCCTGCGTGTGGGACGGAGCGCTAAGGGAGGCGTTACACACCTGTTTTAGGGCACTAGGCAGGCTGAGCAACTGAGAAGCCCGAGCTGAGTAGCCAGCGTCAGGGCGCCCTAAGACAGGCTTGCTTGTAGAAAAAACAATCGGCACAAAACCCACCAAATACATCCCGAATACCTTGACCACCCCACATTAAGATAAATCACGCCAATTCAAAACTGAAGCGCAGTCGGAAGTGGTGGCGTCCCACACCGGCTCGGCGATCCCGGGAGGTGCTGCTCAGCGTCCCCGCAAAACCCACAACTTATTTCCCGGTGGGTCGCTGCAAGCTGGCCTCCTGAGCCGGAAATCATTCCGGCCCCCATTGCTGCCTCTCCGGGGCGCTAACAAGGGCGGCAGAAGACCCAAACTCCAGCCTATAACTCGACAGAGACCGTGTCAATGGAAGCGCCAAGATATCAATCAGAGCAGCAACAGTAGCTGGAGGTCAATAATGGACAGACATAGAAACATAGAAAATAGTTGCAGGAGTAGGCCATTCAGCCCTTCGAGCCTGCACCACCATTCAATAAGATAATGGCTGATCATTCACCTCAGTACCCCTTTCCTGCTTTCTCTCCCGACCCCTTGATCCCTTTAGCTGTAAGGGCCACATCTAACTCCCTCTTGAATATATCCAACGAACTGGTATCAACAAATCTCTGCGGTAGAGAATTCCACAGGTTAACAACTCACTGAGTGAAGAAGTTTCTCCTCACCTCAGTCCTAAATGGCCTACCCCTTATCCTTAGACTATGTCCCCTCGTTCTGGACCTCCCCAACATCGGGAACAATCTTCCTGCATCTAACCTGTTCAGTCCCGTCAGAATTTTATATGTTTCTATGAGTTCCCCTCTCATCCTTCTAAACACCAGTGAATACAGTCGATCCAGTCTCTCCTCATATGTCAGCCCTGCCATCCCGGGAATAAGTCTGGTGAACCTTCGCTGCAGTCCCTCAATAGCAAGAATGTCCTTCCTCAGAGTACGAATCTGATATTCCAAGTGAGGCCTCACCAAGGCCCTGTACAACTGCAGCAAGACCTACCTGCTCCTGTACTCAAAACCCCTAGCTATGAAGGCCAACATACCATTTGCCTTCTTCACCGCCTGCTGTACCTACATGCCAACTTTCAATGACTGCACAGGGCAACATACAAAACAGATGCAAAGACAGTCACAAGGTTTTGCTATACTGTAAGTCAAACGTACCTTTCTGTTGTGTGCCTACTGTGAATGATGACATTTGAGTGACCCGATTGGTTGCCGTAAGAGTTGTAGCAGTTGGTCCGGAGCCGGGCGTCGAGTCAATTCTTGTGGGATCTGCCCATCCAGGAGTGGTCAACTTGGATTGAACTGTGGTCTGGTTGGAGGAAGCAGCGGTGGGTTTTGTCTCCTGCTTGTTATCGGCATTTATTGGGAGGACGACCGAGGACACTTGAGGTGAATGATGCAAAGAAGAGGTCAGTGGGTCTGGTGTGGTGGAAGACAGCATGGAAGCAGTAAATAAATAACCAGAGAGTCTTTCAGAGGGGGTCTGGTCAGCCCCAACACTCTGCACCGTTGGTCTGACTGGAAGATCGAGAGGGAGGGAGGGGGGGGGTGCGGGGGTGTGTCAGTATTAACGAGAGAGGGAGAGGGGGAGGGAGAGCGATAAGGGAGTAAAGGATTATGGGGAGCGGGCAGTGAAGTGGAGCTGAGTCCATGATCACATCAGCCATGATTTTATTGAATGGTGGAGCAGGCTCGAGGGGCCAAATGGCCTACTCCAGTTCCTATTTCTTATGTTCTTATGAGCAGGTCAATATTAACACAAGAGGGAGGGAGAGAGGAGAGTGTCAGGAAAAACGTATTGTCCTGGGAGGGAATGCAGCAATGGTCAGTGTCTGGACGAAGTAATTAAAAGATGAATTAAATACGTGCCTTTGCTTAGTGAGAGATGCTGAGCTCAGGATTGTAACACGCGGGATGCTGAACTGTTTAAGGACGATGGGGAGGGGAGGGGCTGGATTTTCAATTCTGGTCATTTCGGGGCAGTAATGGCGGTGGAGCGGTAACGTTTGTGCCGCGAAATGGTTTGTATCCTCAGCCACAAAGTTCCTCGGCTGGGCCCTGCGTGTGGGGCGGAGCGCTAAGGGAGGCGTTACACATCTGTTTTAGGGCACTAGGCCGACTGAGCAACTGAGAAGCCCGAGCTGAGATGCCAGTGTCAGGGCGCCCTAAGACAGGCTTGTTTATTCAAAAAACGATCGACACAAAACCCACCAAATACATCCCCAATAACTTGACCACCCCACATTAGAATAAATCGCGCCAATTCAAAACTGAAGCGCAGTCGGAAGCGGTGGCGTCCCACACCGGCTCGGCGTTCCCGGGAGGTGCTGCTCAGCGTCCCAGCAAAACCCGTAACTCATTTCCTGGCGGGTTGCTGCAAGCTGGCCTCCTGAGCCGAAAATCATTCCCGCCCCCATTGCCGCCTCTCCGGGGCGCTAACAAGGGCGGCAGAATACCCAAACTCCAGCCTGTAACTCGACAGAGACCGTGTCAATGGAAGCGCCAAGATATCAATCAGAGCAGCAACAGTAGCTGGAGACAATGATGGACAGACTGCACAGGGCAACATACAAAACAGGCGCAAAGATAGATGCACGGTTTTGCTGTACTGTAAGTCAAACGTACCTTTCTGTTGTGTGCCTACTGTGAATGATGACATTTGAGTGACCCGATTGGTTGCCGTAAGAGTTGTAGCAGTTGGTCCGGAGCCGGGAGTGGAGTCGATTCTTGTGGGATCTGCCCGTCCAGGAGTGGTCAACTTGGATTGAACTGTGGTCTGGTTGGAGGAAGCAGTGGTGGGTTTTGTTTCCTGCTTGTTATCAGCATTTATTGGGAGGACGACCGAGGACACTTGAGGTGAATGATGCAAAGAGGTCAGTGGGTCTGGTGTGGTGGAAGACGGCATGGAAGCTGTAGATAAATAACCAGAGAGTCTTTCAGAGGGGGTCTGGTCAGCCCCAACACTCTGCACTGTTGGTCTGACTGGAAGGTCGCTTTCTATTCTTGAACTTGTGGCAGTTTGTTGGCTGGTAGGCATTCCGACAGCTGTCGTCACCGGAAAGTCTGGGAAAGTATCCACCACAGAAGTTAATGATTCTGATTTCAATATTTCAGGGGTGCTCCCACTCTCTACAAACAGGACCGCTGTGTCCGAGGATGTGGAGATTGCGAGCTTTCTATTATTACCCGTGACTGTGTTACCGACTGAGGGAGCTTCCGTGTGCTCCGAGCTCTGCATTTCAGGGGTACTCCCACTCTCTACCAGCAGGCCGCTTAGGTCAGGAGACGGTGAATTAGGAGGAATCCCGTTGGCATCTAATACTGTGACCGCTATAAGATCCAGGAGAACGTTGGCAGGATCGGAACTCAATGTATCTGGTGCACTGCCACTTTCCACAGTTAGGTCAGTTGGAGAGGGTGGTTCTTTTCTGCCTGGCGTTCCGACTGCTCGATGGTCCAGGAGATGTTCTGAACTCAACATTCCCGTGCTGGTGCCAATTTCCTCAGCTAGGTTCGTTGTATTGGTTGTCGCTCGAATCAAGGCTGTCCCAGCTCTACCTATCTCAAACTTCGTGGGCTGTTGTGTGGGTTCAGATGGCTGTGAGGAGGTTGCAGCAGACTTGCTCTCTTGTTCACTTTTAGTGTTTATTTGCAGCATTGACCAACTGTCCAGGGTGGGCTCAGTGCCCAATCTGTTTACATGGTCCTTGGCACTGCCCATTGCCATACTGTCTCTAAGGGCATTGCCTGCAAACGTTGCAGAAGGGAAATCGTAAGCAACACTGCCCAAAGTGATCCCAGCTATAGCCGATTTGTGCTCGAGTTTGTTGCTTGTGCTTGGTCTCTTCGGGTTTAATGGCTTTTCTTTAATGGATTGCGTGTAGAGCTCTATATCACCAGCAGATCCAGAGCCATCTACTGTCACACTGGTATTCTTTTGCAAACTTGCCGATGTTGCTTTACTGCGGCTGTTTGCCGTGTATCCTGGCCTTGTTGTGGGTGATGTGCCCGACTTTGTCATGAGGCCTGAAGTCTCACTGGATGCAGGTCTAGTTGGCTGGTCTTCAGGAGGTCCTGATTCTCTGAATGTAGCAGCCGCTGAGGGCAATGGCGTCGACTGGATGTCTGGCTGCGGTGAACTGCGGAGAGAAGGCTTCCCAGGCCCTGGTGTGAGAGATGATGAATGTCTTTCACCTGCCATCGTGGCATGAGTAGCAATGTCATGGCTCTTTGCTGAGGTGACTATTGGGCCTTCTAAATGTGTTTAAAAAAATGAAAGCATTATTTAATTTCCATTTCTCAACACATTGCCCACATCCACCTCACAGGAGCAGGAGGAGGCCATTCAGCCCCTCGAGCCTGTTACACAGGAACAGGAGGAGGCCATTCAGCCCCTCGAGCCAGTTACACAGGAACAGGAGGAAGCCATTCAGCCCCTCGAGCCAGTTACACAGGAACAGGAGGAGGCCATTCAGCCCCTCGAGCCTGTTACACAGGAACAGGGAGGCCATTCAGCCCCTCGAGCCTGTTACACAGGAACAGGAGGAGGCCATTCAGCCCCTCGAGCCTGTTACACAGGAACAGGGAGGCCATTCAGCCCCTCGAGCCTGTTACACAGGAACAGGAGGAGGCCATTCAGCCCCTCAAGCCTGTTACACAGGAACAGGAGGAGGCAAGTCAGCCCCTCGAGCCTGTTACACAGGAACAGAGAGGCCATTCAGCCCCTCGAGCCTGTTACACAGGAACAGAGAGGCCATTCAGCCCCTCGAGCCTGTTACACAGGAACAGGAGGAGACCATTCAACCCCTCAAGCCTGTTACACAGGAACAGGAGGAGGCCAGTCAGCCCCTTGAACCTGTTACACAGGAACAGGAGGAGGCCATTCAGCCCCTCAAGCCTGTTACACAGGAACAGGAGGAGGCCATTCAGCCCTTCAAGCCTGTTCTTCCATTCAATTAGATGTTAACATATCTTGTACCTCAACTCATTTAAACCACCTGTGCTCCATATCCCTTGATCCCCATACCCATCATCTATCTTACCTATCGGTATCAGTCTTGGAAATTTTCAATTGACCAAGCTTGTGAGAATAGCTTAAAGCTGTGAGGGATGAGGCAGTTAGAAAGGAAAGCATGAACAACTAGCAAGCAGGTCCGGTTCCAGCAGCCCTGGGGCCTTCTACAAATTGCTAGGAAGTTCATATATTTGAATATCAGTGTTTAGGAATTTGACAGTCCTGTTAAATGTTGGTTATTTCAAGGAGAAGGGGATGGGATCTAGAATACACTGTCTGGGGGTGGAGCAGACCATGGGGTAATTTTACCCAAACTCGCTGGACGGAAAACTCATGGGTTTGGGTGAACGGTTGGTTTTACAACCCGTCCAATATTGCTCTCCATTGACTAAAATCGGGCAGAATGTACAACCAGGCTTGCACCTAATCCCATCAGATTCCCCATGGGCGAATTAGGTTAAAACTGCCCCCTGAGAGTCTGCAAGTTGCAGCCATGAAACCCAAGGTGGTTTGATGTGCTAATACCCATTGAGTGCAAAGCCACGTGCATTACTCTGGCCTGGAGCAGCCCTTGATATCTGGTTTGCTTTCTTCAATCTGCATCTGTATGCAAACCGAGAAAAGTAGCAAAAGATGCCCAACAGCATCAAAATACGGACCCAGCCCTAAAACACCGGGCACGTGAAGAATGGCTCTGATTACAAGTAGTTACAGGGGCTCTGTACCTTAAGCTGCAGATATCCACAATATTGCTTCACTTATATTGGAGGGAAAATCATCAGGCCATGAAAGGCTGAAGGATAAATCAAAATATCGAAGGCACATAATTGGGGCTCTGGGTAATTTTACTTTTTTGCATTGGAAGTTATGCATTCTGGTTAATTTTATACTTGGCAATAAATAAAATTTTAAGTTAAAAAAAGTGAAAATGAAATGGCAAGAAAGAAAGTAAAAATGCCATGGAAAAAGAAAGAGACAGGAAGAAAGAAAGAAAGAAAGAAAGAAAGAAAGAAAGAAAGAGCATTTATATAGCGCTCTTCACAACCTCAGGATGTCCCAAAGCGCTTTACAGCCAGTGAAGTACTGTTAAAGTGTAGTCATTGTCATAATATAGGAAATGCAACAGCCAATTTGTGCACAAGGTCCCACAAACTGCAATGTGATAATAACCAAATAATCTCTTTTAGTGATATTGGTAGAGGGATAAATATTGACCAGGTCACCGGAGAGAACTCGCCTCCCTGATCATGTATGCATCAAGCCTCCCCTTAACTATATCCATGTGACACTGAGCGAAATATGGAGATATGCGGAGGGTGGCCAAATGTTTGGTCAAAGTGCTGTGATTCAAGGAGGGTGTTAATGGAGGAGAGGGAGGTGAAGAGGCGGCAAGGTTTAGGAAGCAACTCCCAGAGTGTGAGGCTAAGGTGGCTGAAGACATGGCCCCCAATGGCAGGGTGAAGGGTCAGGGAGGATTGCAGAGTTCAGTGGGAGGTAGTAGAGCTGGTGGAGGTTACCGGGATCGGGAGCTGCAAGATCATGAAAGGATTTAAACATGAGGATTAGAATTTTAAATTTGAGGTGCTGGAGGTTGGGGAGTCAATGTATGTCAGCAAGGACAGGATGCTGGATGAGCGGGACGTGCAGTGGGATAGGATACAGGCAGCAGAGCTTTGGATACGCTGAAGTTTAGAGAGGGTGCAGAGTGGGAGGCTAAGAGAGCATTGGAATGTTTGAGTTTGGGGATGAAAAAGGTATGGATTAGTGCCCATTACACACAGCACATCACCGAGTCTATAATGACCATTACTGTATTATATTCACAGCAGATCACTGTGAGTCTATAATAACCAATAATGTCCATTATACACACAGCAGATCACTGTGAGTCTATAATAACCAATAATGTCCATTATACACACAGCAGATCACTGTGAGTCTATAATAACCAATAATGTCCATTGTACACACAGATCACTGTGAGTCTATAATAACCAATAATGTCCATTATATACACAGCAGATCACTGTGTCTACAATGATCGCAGTTCTAGACTAGTACAATTTAACTTTGCAACATACTGCAAAACTATGTTCAATGATTTGGATATTTTAGAAAAGTGCAGCCAATCGAGTAATCGAAAGCAAGACTCCAGTTATCTGCTTAACTGTTCTCAGTGTAGAAGGAAGTTCTGTAAAAATAGACACAGTTACAGTTACAGGGAATCCAGGAATAGCCGAGAGAGATACTGCAAACTCCAGAGGTACCTGTAGTAATCTGTAAGCTGCTGGCTCTGCTTTTCCCTGAGGTGGTGGGAATATTGCTGATTCTGCTTGTCCCTTGCTCAGTAGCATATGGAGTTGATGCTGAAATCTCAGAGCCACAATTTTCATATTCTGAATGATAGAAAAATCAATTAATAAAAAGTATTTGGTAATAATCGTGCACACACACGAACACACAGGCACGCATGTACACACACACACACACACACAAACACACACACAATCACGCATGCACATGCACACATGTAGATACACACACGAACACACATGCATACATGAACACACATGCACACATGTACATACACACGTGAATACAGACAAGCACGTGCACACATGGGCACACACACATGCTTGTACCTACACATGCGAACACACACACATGCGCACATGTACATACACATGTGAACGCACATGCACTCAAGCCACACAAACACACATGCACGCATGTACATACACACATGAACACACACACACACATGAACACACATGCATTATGTACACACACACACACACACCCAAGCACATACACACATGAACACATACGCACGCATGTACACACGCGGACGCAGATGCACACAAGTGCACACGAACACACATGCATGCACGTACATATACACATGAAGACACGTACACACAAGCGTGCACACACATACGCGAACCCACATGCATGCCCACACATACGAATACACATGCACACATGCCTGTACACATGCACAAACACACACATGGGCGCTCACATGCACGCGCACACACACAATAAGCCAAATGACCAAGAGAAACGACCTTCCTATATGTTTACATTTTCGTGTGAGGGAATTGAGAATCAGGTTTTGATTTTATCCAGATAGCATTTTTCTTCAAACCTTTTGCACCACATTTTTGATTTTCTTCCCCCTTGCACTTGTGGTTGGTCTGTGCCACCCCTCAAGGGCAGCTGGTTGATCAGCTCCTAGGCTTCTGCCAATGCTGCTGTTATCTAGGGAAGGCCGAAGATTGACATGAACAAGCATTGCACTGATGTCCCCTCCTCCCTGTTGGCAAGAACCTGGAACCACACTGGAACCATGAAGATCACCTCATGGGAAATCACAGGTGAGAATATCACCCTACAGCACCTTTAACTCTACCCAATGGTACCATGTCAGGACCACTTTAAAACAAGGGAGTCCCCCATCAGATCCTGGAATAACCAGGGTTTCCATCAGAAATTCTTTTAAAGAAGGAGTCTCTCCAACAGATCCCTGTATAATGAGGTACTCTCTAACAGATCCCTGTATAATGAGGGAATCTCTCCAACAGATCCCTGTATAATGAGGGAATCTCCCCAACAGATCCATGTATAATGAAGTACTCTCCAACAGGTCCCTGTATAATGAGCTACTCTCCAACGTATCCCTGTATAATGAGGGTGTCTCGCTAACAGATCTCTGTATAATGAGGGCATCTCTCCAATAGATCCCTGTATAATGAGGGCATCTCTCCAACAGATCCCTGTATAATGAGGGTGTCTCGCTAAGAGATCTCTGTATAATGAGGGCATCTCTCCAATAGATCCCTGTATAATGAGGGCATCTCTCCAACAGATCCCTGTATAATGAGGGTGTCTCGCTAACAGATCCCTGTATAATGAGGGCATCTCTCCAACCGATCCCTGTATAATGAGGGAGTCTCTCCAACAGATCCCTGTACAATGAGGTGCTCTACAATAGATCCCTGTATAATGAGGTATTCTTCAATAGATCCCTGTATAATGAGGGCATCTCTCCAACGGATCCTTGTATATTGAGGGCGTCTCTCCAACAGATCCCTGTATAATGAGGCACTCTCCAATTGATCCCTGTTTAATGAGGGTGTCTCTCCAACAGATCCCTGTATAATGAGGCACTCTCCAACAGATCCCTGTATAATGAGAGAGTCTCTCCAACAGATCCCTGTATAATGATGTATTCTCCAATAGATCCCTGTATAATGAGGGCATCTCTCCAACAGATCCCTGTATAATGAGATTATGTCTCCAACAGATCCCTGTATAATGAGGGCACCTCTCCAACAGATCCCTGTATAATTAGGGCATCTCTCCAACAGATCCCTGTATAATGAGGGCATCTCTCCAACAGATCCCTGCAAAATGAGGGCATCTCTCCAACAGATCCCTCTATAATGAGGGCATCTCTCCAACAGATCCCTGTATAATGAGGGAGTCTCTCCAACAGATTCCTGTATAATGAGGGCGTCTCTCCAACAGATCCCTGTACAATGAGAGAGTCTCTCTAACAGATCTCTGTATAACGAGACACTCTCCAACAGATCCCTGTATAATGAGAGAGTCTCTCCAACAGATCCCTGTATAATGATGTATTCTCCAATAGATCCCTGTATAATGAGGGCATCTCTCCAACAGATCCCTGTATAATGAGATTATGTCTCCAACAGATCCCTGTATAATGAGGGCACCTCTCCAACAGATCCCTGTATAATTAGGGCATCTCTCCAACAGATCCCTGTATAATGAGGGCATCTCTCCAACAGATCCCTGCAAAATGAGGGCATCTCTCCAACAGATCCCTCTATAATGAGTGCATCTCTCCAATAGATCCCTGTATAATGAGGCACTCTCCAATAGATCCCTGTATAATGAGGGCATCTCTCCAGCAGATCTCTGTATAATGAGGGCATCTCTCCAATAGATCCCTGTATAATGAGGCACTCTCCAATAGTTCCCGTTATAATGAGGGCGTCTTTCCAACAGATCCCTGTATAATGAGGTACTCTCCAATAGATCCTTGTATAATGAGGTCGTCTCTCCAACAGATCCCTGTATAATGAGGGCATCTCTCCAACAGATTCCTGTATAATGAGGTACTCTCCAATAGATCCCTGTATAATGAGGGCGTCTCTCCAATAGATTCCTGTATAATGAGGGCGTCTCTCCAACAGATCCCTGTATAATGAGGGCGTCTCTCCAACAGATCCCTGTATAATGAGGAACTCTCCAATAGATCCCTATATAATGAGGTACTCTCCAACAGATCCCTGTATAATGAGGGTGTCTCTCTAACAGTTCCCTGTAAAATGCGGGCGTCGCTCCAACAGATCCCTATATAATGCGGGCATCGCTCCAACAGATCCCTGTATAATGTGGCCGTAGCTCCAACAGATCCCTGTATAATGAGGGAGTCGCTCCAACAGATCCCTGTATAATGAAGGCGTCTCTCCAACAGATCCCTATAAAGTAAATTCCCACCAGGAGAATTTTATCAATCATGGTAGAAGGAAATTTCACATACCTGTCACATTAAAGCAGAATGCATCGTATAGTTTGGTCAGTGGCTTTTGAACTGTGTAGACCCCTACAAAGTTTTTTCCACAAACGGGATGACTGATCACGCGAGGGATGGCAATGAGACCATCCTGGATCCACCCGTATCTGTGGAGCAAGGCAAAGTAGAGCAAGCAAGAGTAGAGTATGAATGAGGGAAGCCAGTCAGTCCTCAATATTCAGATTAGTGAAACCTAAATGGATGTGGTGAAAGTCTCCTCTATCTGATTGCCAGGGCTAGAGAACTTTAGCTATGCTTTCTTTGGAACAGAGAAGTCTGAGGGGACACTTAATTGAGGAGTATGAAATTATGAGGGGCCAAGATAGAGTGGATAGGAAGGACTTGTTTCCCTTAGCAGTGAGGTCAATAACCAGGGGCATAGATTTAAAGTAATTGGGTCGAGGTTTAGAGGGGAGTTGAGGAGAATTTCTTTCACCCAGAGGATGGTGGGGGTCTGGAACTCACTGTCTGAAAGGGTGAAAGAGGCAGAAACTCTCATTGCATTTAAAAATGACTTGAATATGCACTTGAAGTGTTGTCATCTACAGGGCTACGGACCCAGAGCTGGGAAGTAGGATTAGGCTGGATAGCTCTCTTTCACCCAGCACAGACACGATGGGCTGAATGACCTCCTTCTATGCCGTAAAGTTCTCTGATTCTATGAGGGTCCATGGGGAAAAGGGCTTGTCCCAAATGTGGTGAATGTCTCCCGGCCCATTGACTATGAATTTAGGGCAGTTTTAATCTTGTTCTGAGGGAAGACAGCTTGAACCATCTGCTGTCACTCAGAATCAGAAATCTCTCCCTCCTCTTACCCATCTCCAGTGTGCTTATAATAAATGCAAGGGGACCCAGCTATTTAAGTTCCAGTCAGACTTTGGAAACTCCAAATTATGTGCCTACATAGCGCTAAGAAACAGAGCATTTGGAAAGCAGTGACAAGATCGGTCCAAGTCAGCATGGATTTATGAAAGGGAAATCATGCTTGACAAATCTTCTAGAATTTTTTGAGGATGCAACTAGCACAGAGGACACGGGAGAAGCAGTGGATGTGGTGTATTTGGACTTTCAAAAAGCTTTTGACAAGGTCCCACACAAGAGATTAGTGTGCAAAATTAAAGCACATGGTATTGGGGTAATGTATTGACATGGATAGAGAACTGGTTGGCAGACAGGAAGCAATGAGTAGGAATAAACGGGTCCTTTACAGAATGGCAGGTAGTCACTAGTGGGGTACCGCAAGTTTCAGTGCTGGGTCCCCAGCTATTTACAATATACATTAATGATTTAGATGAAGAAATTGAATGTAATATCTCCAAGTTTGCAGATGACACTAAGCTGGGTGGCAGTGTGAGCTGTGAGGAGGATGCTAAGAGGATGCAGGGTGACTTGGACAGGTTAGGTGAGTGGGCAAATTCATGGCAGATGCAGTATAATGTAGATAAATGTGAGGTTATCCACTTTGGTGGCAAAAACAGGAAGGCAGATTATTATCTGAATGGTGACAGATTAGGAAAAGGGGAGGTGCAACAAGATCTGGGTGTCATGGTACATCAGTCATTGAAAGTTGGCATGCAGGTACAGCAGGTGGTGAAGAAGGCAAATTGCATTTTGGCCTTCATAGCGAGGGGATTTGAGTGTAGGAGCAGGGAGGTCTTACTGCAATTGTACAGGGCCATGGTGAGGCCACACCTTGAATATTGTGTACAGTTTTGGTCTCCTAATCTGAGGAAGGACATTCTTGCTATTGAAGGAATGCAGCGAAGGTTCACTAGACTGATTCCCGGGATGGCAGGACTGACATATGAAAAAAGACTGGATCAACTAGGCTTATATTCACTGGAATTGAGAAGAATGAGAGGTGATCTCATAGAAACATATAAAATTCTGACAGGATTGGACAGGTTAGATGCAGGAAGAATGTTCCTGATGTTGGGGAAGTCCAGAACCAGGGGTCACAGTCTAACGATAAAGGGTAAGCCAATTAGGGCCGAGATGAGGAGAAACTTCTTCACTCAGAGAATTGTGAGCATGTGGAATTCTCTACCACAAAAAGTTGTTGCGGCCAGTTCATTCGATATATTCAAAAGGGAGTTAGATGTGGTCCTTATGACTAAAGGGATCAAGGGGTATGGAGAGAAAGCAAGAATGGGGTACTGAAGTTGAATGATCAGCCATGATCATATTGAATGGTGGTACAGGCTCGAAGGGCCGAATGGCCTACTCCTGCACCTATTTTCTATGTATGATTATGAAGTTTGCAGATGACACTAAAATTGGCTGTGTGGTTGATAATGAAGAAGAAAACTGCAGACTGCAAGACGAGATCAATGAACTGGTCAGGTGGGCAGAACAGTGGCAAATGGAAGTCAATCCTGAGAAGTGTGAGGTAATGCATCTGGGGAGGGCTAACAAGAGAAGGGAACACGCATTAAATGGTAGGACACTGAGAAGTATAGAGTAACAAAGGGACCTTGGAGTGCAGGTCCACAGATCCCTGAAGGTAGCAAGCCAGGTAGATAAGATGGTTAAAAAGACATACGGAATACTTGCCTTTATTTGCCGGCATAGAATACAAGAGCAGGGAGGTTATGCTTGAGCCGTATAAAACACTAGAGTACTGCCTGCAGTTCTGGTCACCACATTACAGGAAAAATGTGATTGCACTAGAGAGGGTACAGACGAGATTTACAACGATGTTGCCTGGTTTGGAGAATTTTTGCTATGATGAAAGATTGGATAGGCTGGGTTTGTTTTCTTTGGAACAGAGGAGGCCGAGGGGAGACCTTATTGAGGTGAATAACATTTTGAGGGGCCTAGATAGAGTGGATAGGATGGACCTATTTCCCTTAGCATAGGGGTCAACAACCAGGACATAGATTTAAAGTCATTGGAAAGAGGTTTAGAGGGGATTTGAGGGGATATGTTTTCACTCACAGGGTTATGGGGGTCTGGGACTCACTGCCTGAAAGGGTGGTAGAGGCAGAAACCCTCACCACATTTAAAAAGTACTTGGATGTGCACTTGAAGTGCCGTAACCTGCACGGCTACGGACCAAGAGCTGGAAAGTGGGATTAGGCTGGTTAGCTGTTTGTCGGCTGGCACGGACACGATGGGCCGAATGGCTTCCTTCAGTGCTGTAAACTTCTATGATTCTATGATTTAAAAGATATCCTGATGGGTGTGGGCTTTTCATTTTATATGAACATTTTCATTTATTAGTTGTAAAAATATTAGAGATGGGGAAACAAGGCTGTTTGACTGGCAGTTGAGATTAATCCAATTGGATAACGAAGAGTCTGTTCGCTTTCCAATTGGCCGTGGTAAGACAGAGGATAGACCAATGGTGGGAGTGTGGGGGTCATGTGATGATGCCTATCACAGTTGTCAGCCCCAGTCATAAGTCAATGGGGGAGAAATTTGGTCACGCCTCCATTGGGATGGTGTCCCGGGCAGAGTGGTAAACGTTGCGCCGGAAAATGGTTTGCATCTACCACCGCAAAACTCATCAGCAGGGCCGAGTTTGGAGCGGAGAGCTAAGGGAGGCATTGCACACCTCTGTTAGGGCGCTACGCCGGCTGAGCAAGTGAAAATCCCGAGCTAAACAGCCGGCCCTGGAGCGCCCTAAGAGAGAATTCGGGGGAGAAATCCGGGGAAAAAACCACCAAAAACATTCCCAGTTACATTATTCACACCACCACAACATAAATCACACAAAAAAGACAATCCACACTTACCTCAGGTCGACAATACTTACCTCACAGGCGTTCCCAGCAGGGCACTAAGGGTCAGACATGATCCACGTATCGAGCCGGTGTCACAACCAGGGGCATGGCACACCGGCTCACCACTTCCGGGCAGTAATGCTCCGTGCCCCCTCGAAACCGGCTCCGAATATCCCGGCGGGGTGCTGGAAGCTGGCTGCCCGCCTGGAAGTGCTTACCGTTAGTGCGGCAGGAGACCGAAAATCCAGCCCAGTATTGAATCAGTCTGCTGAGCCCTGGTGCTTTTGTAACGTTGGTAACAGTGTCTTTCTCCGCCACCAGAGGGCAGACTGACTATGCCAGTCTCCGGTCCTGAAAAAAAGATCATCCCTCGTCCACCAAGGAGTTGAGCTTTCACTCGGATGTGTCCTCACCTGCAGGTTTCGTAGCCTGCTGCCTGGGCCCTCTTCAGTTGTCCCAGTGTTGCTAGGGTGGTCCCAAGGGACTGGCACAGATCTGCTGCAGCCCGGAAGTCCAATTGATAGCGCCCACCTGACTCCATCTGAATGATTCCATGGTGCCCGCACTCTTTCTTCACATCTGGCAACACAAAATGGAACCCCCACAGCATTACTGCTTCTGATCATTCTCATTTCACACCTACACCTGCTCTTAACACACGCTACTGGTACAGGTGTGTCGGGACTTGATCTTCAGGCTCTCTGTGCTTGGCATTCAGACCCTATTCTTGCTGATCACTGAGGCAAATATACATTTTTTTATGTTATCCAACATTGTTACATGGGGTCCTTGTGCTTGAATCACAAAAAGTTAGTATACAGGTACAGCAGGTAATCAGGAAGGCAAATGGAATGTTAGCCTTTATTGCAAGGGGGATAGAGTATAAAAGCAGAGAAGTCCTGCTACAACTGTACAGGGTATTGGTGAGACCACACCTGGAGTACTGCGTACAGTTTTGATCTCCGTATTTAAGGAAGGATATGCTTACATTGGAGGCTGTTCAGAGAAGGTTCACTAGGTTGATTTCTGAGATGAAAGGGTTGTCTTATGAAGAAAGGTTGAGCAGGTTGGACCGATACTCATTGGAGTTTAGAAGAATGAGAGGTGATCTTATTGAAACGTATAAGATTCTGAGGGGGCTTGTCAGGGTAGATGCAGAGAGAATGTTTTCTCTCGTGGAGGAATCTAGAACTAGGGGACATAGTTTCAGAATAAGGGGGTCGCCCATTTAAAACTGAGATGAGGAGGAATTTCTTCTCTCAGAGGGTCGTGAATCTTTGGAATTCTCTGCCCCAGAGAGCTGTAGAGGCTGGGTCATTGAATATATTTAAGGTGGAGATAGACAGATTTTTGAATGATAAGGGAGTCAAGGGTCATGGGGAGTGGGCAGGGAAGTGGAGCTGAGCCCATGATCAGATCAGCCATGATCTTATTGATTGGTGGAGCAGGCTCGAAGGGCTGAATGGCCTACTCCTGCTCCTATTTCTTATGTTCTTATGTTATTGTATACTAGTACGTACCAGTAATAGTGTTCATGGATAAAAGGAAATTGTCTCTCTCTTCTTGTAACCAATTTGTTGCCCCGTTCTCTCCCTTTAATTCTTTCTGTACCCCTCTCTCTATTTTTTAAATTGACTTCCACTCTTTTGCTTGCTGTATGTTCCTAAACACTTTCCTTATTGTGGTTTCTGCATTCCGCTGTACCCAACTCATTTTCTCGTTCTCTCGCTCCCTTTTGTACGGTTCCACAATTCTGTACCTTATACATGTTCCCTTCTTGATGTTCTCAGTTTTTCGATCTAAAGCTCATGATATACAGCAGGGTGACAATTAATAGGTAGAGCATTAAAGTTGGGTACTGTGATTGTAATGATACATTATGAGCGATTATAGCTGACCCCTTATTACTGGGATTGTACTGGTACAGAGTGAGGAATTAAAGAAGTTCCCTTAATACTGGCTTGGTTCTGGTACAGCCTAAACAATTATAAACGTTCCCCAGTACTGGTACAGTATAATCAATGTTCCTTGAAGTTTAACAAGAGGAAATTACTTTAAGGCCTCCAGACACCTGCCACTGCTGCAAGCCTTTCTTGTCAACGTTCTGATCTGGACACCTTCCAGCTCCGTTTTAAAATGAAATATTAAATAGGCTGAGGATGTGTTTGAAGAACGATCTGAAGATAGCAACATGTTTTGGTAACGTTAATGTCTGCTACCCTTTTTCTTTTTTTGTCAGGTGCTGTTAAATTTAATTTTGATATAACTTTTGACAACAAATGAATTTTCGGGCACATTGTTAGCCCCTTGCCCAGTCTCTTTGGTACATTTAGGTGGTGAGGTGATATGGAGTTGAATTGTAGTATTGGGAAGGCAGTTTGCCTTCACTTTAGCCCTACATTGACCATAATGTATAGCGAGCAAATCGCGATGGCGACTGGGCTACTCTGCACACAGAGACAATCTGACTGTTAGGTGTCAATAATAAACTATTCAAAGCTTTACGATAAAGGAAAGTGCCACAGGCGTTTAATCAGCACTGTCCTATTTGGGGGCACATACTAACCTAAGCTGCTGGGGCAGAAACAGGTCAGACTCTGTTTTACACCCCGTCTGATTTTACTCTCCACTTTTTTCAGCCATGGCTCACTCTCACCTCTGTGTTAGAAGGTTGTGGGTTCAAGCCCCACTCAGAGACTTGAGCGTACAATCCAGATTGACACTCCAGTGCAGTGCTGATGGACTGCTGCACTGCCATCCTTCAGGTAAGACGTTAAACTGAGGCCCTGTCTGTCCTGAGGCTGTAAAAGATCCCGTGACACTATCCGAAGTAGAGCAGCACAATTCTCCCCAGTGCCCTGGCCAACAATCATCCCTTAACCAGAATCACTAACAAAAACACGGGAGCTTGCTGTGCAACGTTGCCTGCCACATTTATTACATTACTACACTTCAAAATGTTTCATTGGCTCTCAGGCGCTTTGGGACCTCCTGAAATTGTGAAAGCCGCTATATAAATGCAAGTTGTTTCATCTTTCAATGGAGAGTAAAGTGGACGGGATATAAAATGGGCATCGGACCCAAGCTTGCCTGTCAGGTTAGGCTTCAATTACCTCCTTGAAGTGGGTCTGATTCTCTCCCCCCTCTCTCGCATGTATACACAAACATAGCCCCATTGTTTGGGGAAAAAAATTCAAAAAACATTGCCGCAATTAATCGTTTGAAATTTGTCCTATAGCTTTTCTTCAATTCATTTTGAAAAAACAAAACAATTGTATTGGAGGCAGAAGAGAAGTAGTTCTCCAGTCGGGCTGGAAAAGTGCATCGTAGGAAATTGCCTGCAGTGCAACTATATTCCGACTGCCTTCAGCTAACTCTCACACCTATGGGCAACGAAATCTGCCCAGATATTCCAGGCCCCTCGGGAGGGTGGAATTCAGGTATGGTGACGAACAGCAGTCAGAATTTGCAGCAGAACTAGGTCCGCTGGGTTTCCGCCCCAGCTAACTTGCCTCACAAATTCCAAGCCAGGAGGGCAGGTGCAGCTTCTGCCCAAAACCACTAGGTGGCAGCTGTGGCTCAGTTGGTAGCACACTCAACTCTGCATCAGAAGGTTGTGGGTTCAAGTCCCACTCCAAAGACTTGAGCACACAATCTAGGCTGACACTCCACTGCAGTGCTGAGGGAGCGCTGAACTGTCGGAGGTGCTGTCTTTCGATGGGACTTTAAACCAAGGCTCCATCTGCTCTCTCAGATGGATGTAAAAGATCCCATGTCACTATTTGCAGGAGAGTTCTCCTCAGTGTTCTGGCCAATATTTATCCTTTAACAAACATCACTAAAGCAGATTATCTGCTCATTATCACATTGCTGTTTGTGGAAGCTTGCTTTGTTTCCTACATTGCAACAGTGACAACAATTTAAAAGTGCTTCATTGGTTGTAAAGTGCTTTGGAACATCCTGAGATCATGAAAGGCGCCTTTCCTTCTTTCTTTCAAAGCAATGTTATATAATCCAGGCATTTCTACAAAATACAGAGCAATGACAGGTCAATTCCACAAGTTTTGCAGCAATTACATCACAAATATAACCTTGCTGTGATGATATCATCATTATATTAACTGAATGGAGGATGCTGGCAATGGCAGGATTTCCTCAGTAATGTCTCCAAAAATGCATTCTTGGGTCTGGGCCTGAGACTGGGAATGAGCCTGGGTCTGAGCTTGGGCCTGAGACTGAGATTGGGTCTGGACTTGGGCCTGAGACTGGGCCTGAGTCTAGGCCTGAGACTGGGCCTGAGACTGAGACTGAGGCTGGGCTTGAGATTGAGTCTGAAACTTAGACTGGGTCTGGGCTTGGGCCTGAGATTGGGCCTGAGACTGGGCCTGAGACTGGATCTGGGCCTGAGACTGGGCCAGTGCCTGAGACTGGGTTTGAGACTGGGTCTGGGCCTGAGACTGGGCCTGAGACTGGGTCTGGGCCTGAGACTGAGGGCCTGAGACTGGGACTGGGTCTGAGATTGGGCCTGAGACTAGGTCTGGGCTTGGACCTGAGACTGGGCCTGAGACTGGGCCTAAGACTGGGCCTGAGACTGGGTCTGGGCCTGAGACTGGGCCTGAGACTGGGCCTGAGACTGGGCCTGAGTCTAGGCCTAAGACTGGGTCTAGGCTTGGACCTGGGTCTGGGTCTGAGACTGGGCCTGAGGCTGGGCCTGAGACTGGGTCTGAGCTTGGGCATGGGGCTGGAATACAGTGACTCGAGCAGTATCGTGGGTTTTCAGGCCCAATATGTTTTCCTTAGTATGGAGCAACAGAATCGTTTGAAGGAATACCTTCATTTGGTCTATCATCATTGGGCCTATAAACTGAGAGATGTGCAAATTCCTGACGTGATTTCACTATGCCACTGATTAACATCTGTCTCAAGACTGTGATCAATTTTATGAAGATTAACTGAGAACAAACATAAATGTGCTGCATACAGGTCACAATATTGTCCCTGTGCAAACGTTCCCAGTCTGCAGATTTAGGAACAGGCTGTCCTGCTGGATTGTGGCCTATCATTTGTTACATCTACACTCAGCCCATTACTGTGATCTTGCAATGTGCATATTTAAAAGAAAATAAAGCGACAAAGAAATTTAAACATGCATTTAAAAAGCCAACCCAAAAAATTGTAGTGCTGTCTTGTTCTCAGGGCTCAGCTGATAACTCAAAAAGGTTCAGATCCCATTTTCTCTGACAGTGGACAGTGGGGTCAAGGGTCATTTGCTCTGTAAGTGGATGGTTGGGTCAAGGGTAATTTGCTCTGATAGTGGACAGTTGGGTCAAGGGTAATTTGCTCTGATAGTGGACAGTTGGGCCAAGGCTCATTTGCTCCGAAAATGGACGGTTGGGTCAAGGCTCATTCGTTCTGATAGTGGACAGTTGGGTCAGGGGTCATTTGTTCTGATAGTGGACAGTTGGGTCAAGGGTTATTTGCTCTGATAGTGGACGGTTGTGCCAAGGCTCATTCACTCCGATAGTGGATGGTTGGGTCAAGGGTCAATGGCTCTGATAGTGGACGGTTGGGTCATGGGTC
Organism: Pristiophorus japonicus; assembly: GCF_044704955.1. Taxonomy (NCBI): domain Eukaryota; kingdom Metazoa; phylum Chordata; class Chondrichthyes; family Pristiophoridae; genus Pristiophorus; species Pristiophorus japonicus. The sequence continues at coordinate 86,407,835 of NC_091990.1, read as the reverse complement.
AGTCGCTCTGATGGTGCCTAATAGTTGTGATAGTGAGCCACACACTAATAGATCCCAAGTTTGATCTCTTCTCTGTGCAAGGCAATTCAATTGATTCATCCTGCTAGGAGAGGGGGAAGGTTGACTGAGATCCCACTCATCATTGCTCTCTAATGTTACTATCTGACGGGTGGGGACTGGCTGGGACTTGGCTCAAGACCTACATGGGGGAATAGCCTCTTTCTGTTCACTGTCTAGCTTCATGTTGTTTCAGGTTAGTTACACTTCATTCACACCTTGGAAATTGCAACAATAACCTCAAAAGGAGCATCACATCTTTCTCATGCTGATAACTGCCAGGCAATAGTTGTCCTGACTCCCACTGATACTGCAGCCAAATAGCCAGTCTAGACAGTGCCACGGCTCAACTCTGCATTATCGGAGCTAATGGGGTTATGAACACAACTCTCCAGTTGTCCCCTGACCCCAATCATCTACTATTAGAGATAATCAACCTTGAACCTAACTCACTATTAGAGTTCATAGAATCATAGAAATGTATGGCACAGAAGGAGGCCATTTCGGCCCATCATGTCCGCGCAGGTTGACAAAGAGCTATCCAGCCTAATCCTACTTTCCAGCTCTTAGTCCATAGCCCTGTAGGTTACGGCACTTTAAGTGCGCATGTGGTGAGGGTTTCTGCCTCTACCACCCTTGCAGGCAGTGAGTTCCAAATCCACACCACCCTCTGGGTGAAGAAATTTTCCCTCAAATCCCCTCTAAACTTTCTACCAATTACTTTAACTCTATGTCCCCTGGTTGTTGACACCTCTGCTAAGGGAAATAGATTCGTCCAATCCATTCTATCTAGGTCCCTCATAATTTTGTACACCTCAATAAGGTCATCTCTCAGCCTTCTCTGTTCCAAAGAAAACAAACCCAGCCTATCCAATCTTTCCTCATAGCTAAAATTCTCCAGTCCAATCAACATCCTCATAAATCTCCTCTGTACTTCCTCGACTGCAATCATTTCTTTCCTGTAATTTGGTGACCAGAATTGCACGCAGTACTCTAGCTGTGCCCTAACTAGTGTTTGAAACAGTTCAAGCATAACCTCCCTGCTCTTGAATTCTATGCCTCGGCTAATAAAGTCAAATATTCCGTATGCCTCCTTAACCACCTTATTTACCTGGCCTGCTACCTTCAAGGATCTGTGGACCTGCACCCCAAAGTCCCTTTGTTACTCTACACTTTTCAACATTGTACCATTATTGTGTATTCCCTTGCCTTGTTAGCCCTCCCCAAATGCATTACCTCACATTTCTCCAAATTGAATTCCATTTGTGACTGTTCTGCTCACCTGACCAATTCATTGTTATTTTTCTGCAGTCTACAGCTTTCTTCTTCATTATCAACCACACGGCCTATTTTAGTATAATATGAAAATGTCTCAATCATACCCCCTACATTCAAGTCTAAATCATTGATATACACTACAAAAAGAAAGGGACCCAGTACTGAGCCCTGCGGAACCCCACTGGAAACATCCTCCCAGTCACAAAAACACCCATCAACCATTACCCTTTGCTTCCTGCCTCTGAGCCAATTTTGGATCCAATTCGCCACTTTGCCCTGGATCCCATGGGCTTTTACTTTTGTGACCAGCCTACCATGTGGGACCTTATCAAAAGCCTTGCTAAAATCCATATACACATCAAATACACTGCCCTCATCCCCCCCACTCCGTGTTACCTCTTCAAAAAATTCAATCAAGTTAGTCACGACACGACCTTCCCTTATCAAATCCATGCTGACTATCCTTGATTAATCCGTGTCTTTCTAAATGAAGATTTAACCTGTCCCTCAGAATTTTTTCCAAAAATGTTCTCACCACCGAGGTTAGGCTGACTGGCCTGTAATTACTCGGTCTATCCCTTTCTCCCTTTTTAAACAAAGGTACAACATTAGCAGTCCTCCAGTCCTCTGGCACCACACCTGTAGCCAGAGGGGATTGGAAAATGATGGTCAGAGCCTCTGCTATTTCCTCCTTTGCTTCTCTTAACAGCCTGGGATACATTTCATCCGGGCCTGGGGAGTTATCCACTTTCAAAGCTGCTAAACCCCTTAATGCTTTCTCTCTCACTATGTTTATTTCATCTAATATTTCACATTCCTCCTCCCTAATTGCAGTGTCTGCATTGCCCCTCTCTTTTGTGAAATATTCAGTAAGAACCATACCCACGTTTTCTGCCTCCATACACAGATTACCTTTATGGTCTCTAATAGGCCGTACTCTTTCTTTAGTTATCCACTTACTCTTAATGTATTTATAACTTATCTTTGGGTTTTTCCTTGATTTTACTTGACAAAATGTTTTCATGCTCTCGCTTTGCATTCCTAATGTCCTTTTTCATTTCGCCCCTGCACTTTATATACTCCTCTAAGGTTTCTGCAGTATTGAGCCCTCGGTATCTGTCATAAGCCTCCCTTTTTTTCTTTATCTTACCCTGTATGTCCCTTGACATCCAGGGGGCTCTAGATTTGTTAGTCCCACCCTTTGTTTTTAAGGGAACATACTTGCTCTGTACCCTCAGGATCTCCGCCTTAAATGCCTCCCACTGCTCTGACACTGATTTACCATCAAGTAGCCGTTTCCAGTCCATTTTGTCGAAATCACATCTCAGTTTAGTAAAATTGGCTTTCCCCCAATTGAGAAGTTTTATTCCTGGTCTATCTTTGTCCTTTTCCATAACTACCCTAAATCTAACTGAATTATGATCACTAGCACCAAAATGCTCTCCCACTGATATCCCTTCCACCTGCTCAGCTCATTCCTTAAAAATAAGTCTAAAACTGGCCCCTCCCTTGTTGGGCTTGTTACAGACTGGCTAAAAATGTTCTCCTGAATGCATTTTAGGAATTCCGCACCCTCTATACCATTCACACATTCACCCCGTGTCTCTCTCTCTCTCTCCCACCCCGTGTCTCTCTCTCCCACCCCGTGTCTCTCTCTCTCCCTCCCTGTGTCTCTCTCTCCCCCACCCCGTGTCTCTCTCTCTCTCCCTCCCCGTGTCTCTCTCTCTTTTCTCCCCCCGTGTTCTGTCTCTCCTCCCGCCGAGTCGCTCCCCCGTCCATGTCTCTCTCTACCTCTCCCACCACCCCCACCCAACGTGTGTGTCTCTCTCTCCCCCGCCCGTGTCTCTCTCTCTCCCCCGCCCATGTCTCGCTCTCCCGCCCGTCTCTCTCAATCTCCCCTGCCCGTCTCTCTCTCCCGCCCGTGTCTCTCGCTCTCCCGCCCGTCTCGCTCTCTCTCCCCTGCCCGTCTCGCTCTCTCCCGCCCGTGTTTCGCTCTCTCTCCCCTGCCCGTGTCTCTCGCTCTCTCCCGCCCGTGTCTCGCTCTCTCTCCCCTGCCCGTGTCTCTCTCACTCTCCCGCCCGTCTCTCTCTCCCCTGCCCGTCTCTCTCTCCCGCCCGTGTCTCGCTCTCTCCCGCCCGTCTCTCTCTCTCTCTCCCCTGCCCGTCTCGCTCTCTCCCGCCCGTGTCTCGCTCTCTCTCCCCGTCCACTCCAATCTCTTTCTACCTCCCCCCGTGTCTCTCCCCCTCCCCCCCATGTCTCTCTCTCTCTCTACACCCCCGTGTCTCTCTCTCTCTCTCCCTCCCCGTGTCTCTCCCCCATCTCTCACTCTCCTCCCGTGTCTCTCCCCCGTGTCTCTCCCCATCTCTCTCTCTCTCCTCCCCGTGTCTCTCTTTCCCCCCGCCCACCCCAGTCTCTCGCTCTCTCCCGCCCATGTCTGACTCCCCCCGTGTCTCAACCCCTCCTTCCGTGTCTCTCTCTCTCTCTCCCTCCCCGTGATTCTCTCCCTTTTTCTCTCTCTCCCACCCCGTGTCTCTCTCTCTCTCTCCCCATGTCTCTCTCTGTCTCTCACCATGTCTCTCTCCCTCCCCGTGTGTCTCTCTCCCACCCCATGTCTCCCTCTCCCACCCCATATCTCTTTCTCCAACCCCGTGTCTCTCTCTCTCTCCCCCCGTGTCTCTCTCTCTCCCCCCATGTTTCTCTCTCTCCCCCCGTGTCTCTCTCTCTCTCCCAAACCATGTCTCTCTCTCTCCCCCCGTGTCTCACCCCTTCCTTCCATGTCTCTTCCCGTGTCTCTCTCTCTCTCCCTCCCTGTGACTCTCTCCCTTTCTCTCTCTCTCCCACCCCGTGTCTCTCTCACTCTCCCGCCCGTCTCTCTCCCTCGCCCCTGCCCGTCTCGCTCTCTCCCGCCCGTGTCTCGCTCTCTCTCCCCGCCCACTCCAATCTCTTTCTACCTCCCCCCGTGTCTCTCCCCCTCCCCCCCATGTCTCTCTCTCTCTCTACACCCCCGTGTCTCTCTCTCTCGCCCTCCCCGTGTCTCTCCCCCATCTCTCACTCTCCTCCCGTGTCTCTCCCCCCGTGTCTCTCCCCCATCTCTCTCTCCCCTCCCCGTGTCTCTCTCTCCCCCCGCCCACCCCAGTCTCTCGCTCTCTCCCGCCCATGTCTCTCTCCCCCCGTGTCTCACCCCCCCCCTCCGTGTCTCTCTCTCTCCCCCCGTGTCTCTCTCTCTCCCCCCAGTGTCTCTCTCTCTCTCGCTCCCTGTGTCTCTCTCTCTCTCCCCCCCGTGTCTCTCTCTCTCCCTCCCCGTGTCTCTCTCTCCCTCCCCGTGTCTCTCTCTCTCCCTCCCCGTGTCTCTCTCTCTCTCTCTATCTCTCTCCCACCCAGTGTCTCTCTCCCTCCCACCCCGTGTCTCTCTCTCTCCCACCCAGTGTCTCTCTCTCTCCCACCCCGTGTCTCTCTCTCTCCCACCCCTTGTCTAACTCTCTCCCTTCTCGTGTCTCTCTCCCTCCCACCCCGTGTCTCTCTCTCTCCCACCCCGTGTCTCTCTCTCTCCCACCCCGTGTCTCTCTCTCTCCCACCCCGTGTCTCTCTCCCTCCCTCCCCCTGTCTCTCTCTCCCACCCAGTGTCTCTCTCTCTCCCCTCCCCGTGTCTCTCTCTCTCTCTCCCTCCCCGTGCCTCTCTTTCTCTCCCTCCCCATGTCTCTCTCTCTCACCCCATGACTCCCTCTCCCACCCCATGTCTCTCTCTCCCACCCCATGTCTCTCTCTCCCACCCCGTGTCTCTCTCTCTCCCCCCGTGTCTCTCTCTCTCCCCCCCGTGTCTCTCTCTCTCTCTCCCTCCCCGTGTCTCTCTCTCTCTCTCCCCGTGTCTCTCTCTCTCCCTCCCCGTGTCTCTCTCTCTCTCCCTCCCCGTGGCTCTCTCTCTCCCACCCCGTGTCTCTCTCTCTTTTCTCGCCTCGTGTTCTGTCTCTCTCCCGCCGAGTCTCTCCCCCTCCATGTCTCTCTCTACCTCTCCCACCCCCCCCACCCAACGTGTTTCTCTCTCTCTCCCACCCCGTGTCTCTCTCTCTCCCTCCCCGTGTCTAACTCTTTCCCTCCCCGTGTCTCTCTCTCTCCCACCCCGTGTCTCTCTCTCTCTCTCCCTCCCAGTGTCTCTCTCTCTCACCACATGTCTCCCTCTCCCACCCCATGTCTCCCTCTCCAACCCCGTGTCTCTCTCTCTCCCCTGTGTGTCTCTCTCTCCCCCCGTATCTCTCTCTCTCCCTCCCCGTGTCTCTCTCTCTCCCAACCCATGTCTCTCTCTCTCCTCCCGTGTCTCTCTCTCTCCCTCCCCATGTCTCTCTCTCTCTCTCTCTCCCACCCAGTGTCTCTTTCCCTCCCACCCCGTGTCTCTCTCTCTCCCACCCCGTGTCTCTCTCTCCCCCCGCTCCGTTTCTCTCTCTCTCCCCCCGTGTCTCTCTCTCTCCCCCCCGTGTCTCTCTCTCTCCCTCCCTGTGTCTCTCTCTCTCTCCCCCCCCGTGTCTCTCTCTCTCTCCCTCCCCATGTCTCTCTCTCCCTCCCCGTGTCTCTCTCTCTCCCTCCCCGTGTCTCTCTCTCTCTCTCTCTCTCTCCCACCCAGTGTCTCTCTCCCTCCCACCCCGTGTCTCTCTCTCTCCCACCCCGTGTCTCTCTCTCTCCCACCCCGTGTCTCTCTCTCTCTCTCCCACCCAGTCTCTCTCTCTCCCACCCCGTGTCTCTCTCTCTCCCTCCCGTGTCTCTCTCTCTCTCCCTCCCCGTGTCTTTCTCTCTTTTCTCCCCCCGTGTTCTGTCTCTCCTCCTGCCGAGTCTCTCCCCCCTCCATGTCTCTCTCTACCTCTCCCACCACCCCCACCCAATGTGTGTGTCTCTCTCTCCCCCACCCATGTCTCTCTCTCATCCCCGCCCGTGTCTCACTCTCCCGCCCGTCTCTCTCAATCTCCCCTGCCCGTCTCTCTCTCCCGCCCGTGTCTCTCGCTCTCCCGCCCGTCTCGCTCTCTCCCGCCCGTGTCTCGCTCTCTCTCCCCTGCCCGTGTCTCTCTCACTCTCCCGCCCGTCTCTCTCTCCCCTGCCCGTCTCTCTCTCCCGCCCGTGTCTTGCTCTCTCCCGCCCGTCTCTCTCTCTCCCCTGCCCGTCTCACTCTCTCCCGCTCATGTCTCGCTCTCTCTCCCCGCCCACTCCAATCTCTTTCTACCTCCCCCCGTGTCTCTCCCCCTCCCCCCATGTCTCTCTCTCTCTCTCTACACCCCAGTGTCTCTCTCTCTCTCCCTCCCCGTGTCTCTCCCCCATCTCTCACTCTCCTCCCGTGTCTCTCCCCCCGTGTCTCAGCCCCATCTCTCTCTCTCCCCTCCCCGTGTCTCTCTCCCCCCGCCCACCCCAGTCTCTCGCTCTCTCCCGCCCATGTCTCTCTCCCTCCGTGTCTCTCTCTCTCCCCCCGTGTCTCTCTCTCCCCCCGTGTCTCTCTCTCTCTCCCAACCCATGTCTCTCTCTCTCCCCCCGTGTCTCACCCCCTCCTTCCATGTCTCTTCCCGTGTCTCTCTCTCTCTCCCTCCCCGTGACTCTCTCCCTTTCTCACTCTCTCCCACCCCGTGTCTCTCTCACTCTCCCGCCCGTCTCTCTCTCTCTCGCCCCTGCCCGTCTCGCTCTCTCCCGCCCGTGTCTCGCTCTCTCTCCCCGCCCACTCGAATCTCTTTCTACCACCCCCCGTGTCTCTCCCCCTCCCCCCATGTCTCTCTCTCTCTCTACACCCCCGTGTCTCTCTCTCTCTCCATCCCCGTGTCTCTCCCCCATCTCTCACTCTCCTCACGTGTCTCTCCCCCCATGTCTCTCCCCCATCTCTCTCTCTCCCCTCCCCGTGTCTCTCTCTCCCCCCGCCCACCCCAGTCTCTCGCTCTCTCCCGCCCATGTCTCTCTCCCCCCGTGTCTCACCCCCTCCTTCCGTGTCTCTCTCTCTCTCTCCCTCCCCGTGACTCTCTCCCTTTCTCTCTCTCTACCACCCCGTGTCTCTCTCTCTCTCTCGCCATGTCTCTCTCTCTCTCTCCCCATGTCTCTCTCTCTCTCCCTCCCCGTGTCTCTCTCTCTCACCCCATGTCTCCCTCTCCCACCCCATGTCTCTTTCTCCAACCCCGTGTCTCTCTCTCCCCCCGTGTCTCTCTCTCTCCCCCCGTGTCTCTCTCTCTCCCCCCGTGTCTCTCTCTCTCTCCCAACCCATGTCTCTCTCTCTCCCCCCGTGTCTCTCTCTCTCCCTCCCAGTGTCTCTCTCTCTCACCCCATGTCTCCCTCTCCCACCCCATGTCTCTCTCTCCAACCCCGTGTCTCTCTCTCTCCCCCCGTGTCTCTCTCTCTCCCCCCGTGTCTCTCTCTCTCCCTCCCCGTGTCTCTCTCTCTCTCCCCCCGTGTCTCTCTCTCTCCCTCCCTGTGTCTCTCTCTCCCCCAACCCATGTCTCTCTCTCTCCCCCCGTGTCTCACCCCCTCCTTCCATGTCTCTTCCCATGTCTCTCTCTCTCTCCCTCCCCGTGACTCTCTCCCTTTCTCTTTCTCTCCCATCCCGTGTCTCTCTCACTCTCTCCCCGTGTCTCTCTCTCTCCCTCCCAGTGTCTCTCTCTCTCACCCCATGTCTCCCTCTCCCACCCCATGTCTCTCTCTCCAACCCCGTGTCTCTCTCTCTCCCCTGTGTGTCTCTCTCTCCCCCCGTATCTCTCTCCCTCCCTCCCCGTGTCTCTCTCTCTCCAAACCCATGTCTCTCTCTCCCAACCCATGTCTCTCTCTCTCCCTCCCCATGTCTCTCTCTCTCTCTCTCTCTCCCACCCAGTGTCTCTCTCCCTCCCAACCCATGTCTCTCTCTCTCCCACCCCGTGTCTCTCTCTCCCCCCCCTCCGTGTCTCTCTCTCATCCCCCGTGTCTCTCTCTCTCCCCCCCCGTGTCTCTCTCTCTCCCTCCCTGTGTCTCTCTCTCTCTCTCCCCCCCGTGTCTCTCTCTCTCCCTCCCCGTGTTTCTCTCTCCCTCCCCGTGTCTCTCTCTCTCCCTCCCCGTGCCTCTCTCTCTCTCTCTCTCTCTCCCACCCAGTGTCTCTCTCCCTCGCACCCCGTGTCTCTCTCTCTCCCACCCCGTGTCTCTCTCTGTCCCACCCCGTGTCTCTCTCTTTCCCACCCCTTGTCTAACTCTCTCCCTTCCCGTGTCTCTCTCTCTCCCACCCCGTGTCTCTCTCTCTCTCTCTCCCATCCAGTGTCTTTCTCCCTCCGTCCCCATGTCTCTCTCTCTCCCACCCCGTGTCTCTCTCTCTCCCTCCCCCTGTCTCTCTCTCCCACCCAGTGTCTCTCTCTCTCCCCTCCCCGTGTCTCTCTCTCTCTCCCTCCCCGTGCCTCTCTTTCTCTCCCTCCCCATGTCTCTCTCTCTCTCACCCCGTGTCTCTCTCTCTCCCTCCCCGTGTCTCTCTCTCTCTCTCCCTCCCCGTGTCTCTCTCTCTCTCTCCCCGTGTCTCTCTCTCTCCCTCCCCGTGTCTCTCTCTCTCTCCCTCCCCGTGTCTCTCTCTCTCCCACCCGTGTCTCTCTCTCTTTTCTCGCCCCGTGTTCTGTCTCTCTCCCGCCGAGTCTCTCCCCCCTCCATGTCTCTCTCTACCTCTCCCACCCCCCCCACCCAACGTGTGTCTCTCTCTCTCCCACCCCGTGTCTCTCTCTCTCCCTCTCCGTGTCTAACTCTCTCCCTCCCCGTGTCTCTCTCTCTCCCACCCCGTGTCTCTCTCTCTCTCTCCCACCCCGTGTCTCTCTCTCCCACCCCCCGCCACCCAACGTGTGTCTCTCTCTCTCTCCCGCCCGTGATTCTCTCTCTCCCGCCCGTGTCTCTCTCTTGCCCCCGCCTGTGTCTCACTCTCCCTCCTGTGTCTCTCTCTCTCCCGTCCGTGTCTCTCTCTCTCCCGCCCGTGTCTCTCTTTCTCCCACCGTGTCTCACCTCCTCCTTCCACGTCTCTTCCCGTGTCTCTCTCTCTCTCCCTCCCCGTGTCTCTCTCCCTTTTTCTCTCTCTCCCACCCCGTGTCTCCCTCACTCTCTCCCCGTGTCTCTCTCTCTCCCTCCCAGTGTCTCTCTCTCTCACCCCATGTCTCCCTCTCCCACCCCATGTCTCTCTCTCCAACCCCGTGTCTCTCTCTCTCCCCTGTGTGTCTCTCTCTCCCCCTGTATCTCTCTCTCTCCCTCCCCGTGTCTCTCTCTCTCCCAACCCATGTCTCTCTCTCTCCCCTCGTGTCTCTCTCTCTCCCTCCCCATGTCTCTCTCTTTCTCTCTCTCCCACCCAGTGTCTCTCTCCCTCCCACCCCGTGTCTCTCTCTCTCCCTCCCCGTGTCTCTCTCTCCCCCCCCTCCGTGGCTCTCTCTCTCCCCCCGTGTCTCTCTCTCTCCCCCCCGTGTCTCTCTCTCTCACTCCCTGTGTCTCTCTCTCTCTCCCCCCCGTGTCTCGCTCTCTCCCACCCAGTGTCCCTCTCTCCCCCATCCCGTGTCTCTCTCTCCCTCCCCGTGTCTCTCTCTCTCCCTCCCCGTGTCTCTCTCTCTCTCTCTCTCTCTCTCCCACCCAGTGTCTCTCTCCCTCCCACACCGTGTCTCTCTCTCTCCCACCCCGTGTCTCTCTCTCTCCCACCCGGTGTCTCTCTTTCTCTCTCCCACCCCATGTCTCTCTCTCCCACCCCGTGTCTCTCTCTCTCCCTCCCTGTGTCTCTCTCTCCCCCACCCCGTGTCTCTCTCTCTCTCCCTCCCCGTGTCTCTCTCTCTTTTCTCCTCCCGTGTTCTGTCTCTCCTCCCGCCGAGTCTCTCCCCCGTCCATGTCTCTCTCTACCTCTCCCACCACCCCCACCCAACGTGTGTGTCTCTCTCTCCCCCGCCCATGTCTCTCTCTCCCCCGCCCGTGTCTCGCTCTCCCGCCCGTCTCTCTCAATCTCCCCTGCCCGTCTCTCTCTCCCGCCCGTGTCTCTCGCTCTCCCGCCCGTCTCGCTCTCTCTCCCCTGCCCGTCTCGCTCTCTCCCGCCCGTGTCTCGCTCTCTCTCCCCTGCCCGTGTCTCTCGCTCTCTCCCGCCCGTGTCTCGCTCTCTCTCCCCTGCCCGTGTCTCTCTCACTCTCCCGCCCGTCTCTCTCTCCCCTGCCCGTCTCTCTCTCCCGCCCGTGTCTCGCTCTCTCCTGCCCGTCTCTCTCTCTCTCCCCTGCCCGTCTCGCTCTCTCCCGCCCGTGTCTCGCTCTCTCTCCCCGCCCACTCCAATCTCTTTCTATCTCCCCCCGTGTCTCTCCCCCTCCCCCCCATGTCTCTCTCTCTCTCTACACCCCCGTGTCTCTCTCTCTCTCCCTCCCCGTGTCTCTCCCCCATCTCTCACTCTCCTCCCGTGTCTCTCCCCCCGTGTCTCTCCCCCATCTCTCTCTCTCCCCTCCCCGTGTCTCTCTCTCCCCCCGCCCACCCCAGTCTCTCGCTCTCTCCCGCCCATGTCTCTCTCCCCCCGTGTCTCACCCCTCCTTCCGTGTCTCTCTCTCTCTCTCTCGCTCCCCGTGACTCTCTCCCTTTCGCTCTCTCTCCCACCCCGTGTCTCTCTCTCTCTTTCCCCATGTCTCTCTCTCTCTCTCCCCATGTCTCTCTCTCTCCCTCCTCGTGTCTCTCTCTCTCACCCCATGTCTCCCTCTCCAACCCCATGTCTCTTTCTCCAACCCCATGTCTCTCTCTCTCTCCCCCCGTGTCTCTCGCTCTCCCCCCGTGTCTCTCTCTCTCCCCCCGTGTCTCTCTCTCTCCCCCCGTGTCTCTCTCTCTCTCCCAACCCATGTCTCTCTCTCTCCCCCCGTGTCTCACCCCCTCCTTCCATGTCTCTTCCCGTGTCTCTCTCTCTCTCCCTCCCCGTGACTCTCTCCCTTTCTCTCTCTCTCCCACCCCGTGTCTCTCTCACTCTCCCGCCCGTCTCTCTCTCTCTCGCCCCTGCCCATCTCGCTCTCTCCCGCCCGTGTCTCGCTCTCTCTCCCTGCCCACTCCAATCTCTTTCTACCTCCCCCCGTGTCTCTCCCCCTCCCCCCATGTCACTCTCTCTCTCTACACCCCCGTGTCTCTCTCTCTCTCCATCCCCGTGTCTCCCCCATCTCTCACTCTTCTCCCGTGTCTCTCCCCCCGTGTCTCTCCCCCATCTCTCTCTCTCCCCTCCCCGTGTCTCTCTCTCCCCCCGCCCACCCCAGTCTCTCGCTCTCTCCCGCCCATGTCTCTCTCCTCCCGTGTCTCACCCCCTCCTTCCGTGTCTCTCTCTCTCTCTCACTCCCCGTGACTCTCTCCCTTTCTCTCTCTCTCCCACCCCGTGTCTCTCTCTCTCTCTCCCCATGTCTCTCTCTCTCTCTCCCCATGTCTCTCTCTCTCCCTCCCCGTGTCTCTCTCTCTCACCCCATGTCTCCCTCTCCCACCCCATGTCTCTTTCTCCAACCCCGTGTCTCTCTCTCTCTCCCCCCGTGTCTCTCTCTCTCCCTCCATGTCTCTCTCTCTCCCCCCGTGTCTCTCTCTCTCCCTCCGTGTCTCTCTCTCTCCCCCCGTGTCTCTCTCTCTCCCCCCGTGTCTCTCTCTCTCTCTCGCCATGTCTCTCTCTCTCTCTCCCCATGTCTCTCTCTCTCCCTCCCCGTGTCTCTCTCTCTCACCCCATGTCTCGCTCTCCCACCCCATGTCTCTTTCTCCAACCCCGTGTCTCTCTCTCTCTCCCCCCGTGTCTCTCTCTCTCCCCCCGTGTCTCTCTCTCTCCCCCCGTGTCTCTCTCTCTCTCCCTCCCCGTGACTCTCTCCCTTTCTCTCTCTCTCCCACCCCGTGTCTCTCTCACTCTCTCCCCGTGTCTCTCTCTCTCCCTCCCCGTGTCTCTCTCTCTCACCCCATGTCTCCCTCTCCCACCCCATGTCTCTCTCTCCAACCCCGTGTCTCTCTCTCCCGCCGTGTCTCTCTCTCTCCCCCCGTGTCTCTCTCTCTCCCTCCCTGTGTCTCGCTCCCTCTCCCACCCCATGTCTCTCTCTCCAACCCCGTGTCTGTCTCTCTCCCGCCGTGTCATTCTCTCTCCCCCCGTGTCTCTCTCTCTCCCTCCCCGTGACTCTCTCCCTTTCTCTCTCTCTCCCACCCCGTGTCTCTTTCACTCTCTCCCCGTGTCTCTCTCTTTCCCTCTCAGTGTCCCTCTCTCTCACCCCATGTCTCCCTCTCCCACCCCATGTCTCTCTCTCCAACCCCGTGTCTCTCTCTCTCCCCTGTGTGTCTCTCTCTCCCCCCGTATCTCTCTCCCTCCCTCCCCGTGTCTCTCTCTCTCTCCCTCCCCATGTCTCTCTCTCTCTCTCTCTCTCCCACCCAGTGTCTCTCTCCCTCCCACCCCGTGTCTCTCTCTCTCCCATCCCGTGTCTCTCTCTCCCCCCCCTCCGTGTCTCTCTCTCTCCCCCCGTGTCTCTCTCTCTCCCCCCCGTGTCTCTCTCTCTCCCTCCCTGTGTCTCTCTCTCTCTCCCCCCCTGTGTCTCTCTCTCTCCCTCCCCATGTCTCTCTCTCCCTCCCCGTGTCTCTCTCTCTCCCTCCCCGTGTCTCTCTCTCTCACCCCATGTCTCCCTCTCCAACCCCATGTCTCTTTCTCCAACCCCGTGTCTCTCTCTCTCTCCCCCCGTGTCTCTCTCTCTCCCCCCGTGTCTCTCTCTCTCCCCCGTGTCTCTCTCTCTCTCCCAACCCATGTCTCTCACTCTCTCCCCGTGTCTCTCTCTCTCCCTCCCAGTGTCTCTCTCTCTCACCCCATGTCTCCCTCTCCCACCCCATGTCTCTCTCTCCAACCCCGTGTCTCTCTCTCTCCCGCCGTGTCTCTCTCTCTCCCCCCGTGTCTCTCTCTCTCCCTCCCCGTGTCTCTCTCTCTCTCCCCCCGTGTCTCTCTCTCTCCCCCCGTGTCTCTCTCTCTCCCTCCCTGTGTCTCGCTCTCTCTCCCAACCCATGTCTCTCTCTCTCCCCCCGTGTCTCACCCCCTCCTTCCATGTCTCCTCCCGTGTCTCTCTCTCTCTCCCTCCCCGTGACTCTCTCCCTTTCTCTCTCTCTCCCACCCCGTGTCTCTCTCACTCTCTCCCCGTGTCTCTCTCTTTCCCTCTCAGTGTCTCTCTCTCTCACCCCATGTCTCCCTCTCCCACCCCATGTCTCTCTCTCCCACCCTGTGTCTCTCTCCCTCCCACCCCGTGTCTCTCTCTCTCCCACCCCGTGTCTCTCTCTCCCCCCCTCCGTGTTTCTCTCTCTCCCCCGTGTCTCTCTCTCTCTCCCCCCCGTGTCTCTCTCTCTCCCTCCCTGTGTCTCTCTCTCTCTCCCCCCCCCGTCTCTCTCTCTCCCTCCCCGTGTCTCTCTCTCCCTCCCCGTGTCTCTCTCTCTCCCTCCCCGTGTCTCTCTCTCTCTCTCTCTCTCTCTCCCACCCAGTGTCTCTCTCCCTCCCACCCCGTGTCTCTCTCTCTCCCACCCCGTGTCTCTCTCTCTCCCACCCCGTGTCTCTCTCTCTCCCACCCCTTGTCTAACTCTCTCCCTTCCCGTGTCTCTCTCTCTCCCACCCCGTGTCTCTCTCTCTCTCTCTCCCATCCAGTGTCTTTCTCCCTCCGTCCCCATGTCTCTCTCTCTCTCTCTTCCACCCCATGTCTCTCTCTCTCCCTCCCCCTGTCCCTCTCTCCCACCCAGTGTCTCTCTCTCTCCCCTTCCCATGTCTCTCTCTCTCTCCCTCCCCGTGCCTCTCTTTCTCTCCCACCCCGTGTCTCACTCTCTCCCACCCCGTGTCTCTCTCTCTCCCACCCAATGTCTCTCTCTCTCCCATCCCGTTTCTCTCTCTCCACCCCCCTCCGTGTCTCTCTGTCTCCCTCCCCGTGTCTCTCTCTCTCCCACCCCGTGTCTCTCTCTCTCCCACCCAGTGTCCCTCTCTCCCCATCCCGTGTCTCTCTGTCCCTCCCCGTGTCTCTCTCTCTCCCACCCCGTGTCACTCTCTCTCCCACCCCGTGTCTCTCTCTTCCCCACCCGTGTCTCTCTCTCTCCCTCCCCGTGTCTCTCTCTCTCTCTCCCTCCCCGTGTCTCTCTCTCTCTCTCCCCGTGTCTCTCTCTCTCCCTCCCCGTGTCTCTCTCTCTCTCCCTCCCCGTGTCTCTCTCTCTCCCACCCCGTGTCTCTCTCTCTTTTCTCGCCCCGTGTTCTGTCTCTCTTCCGCCGAGTCTCTCCCCCCTCCATGTCTCTCTCTACCTCTCCCACCCCCCCCACCCAACGTGTGTCTCTCTCTCTCCCACCCCGTGTCTCTCTCTCTCCCTCCCCGTGTCTAACTCTCTCCCTCCCCGTGTCTCTCTCTCTCCCTCCCCGTGTCTCTCTCTCTCTCTCTCTCTCTCTCCCACCCAGTGTCTCTCTCCCTCCCACCCCGTGTCTCTCTCTCTCCCACCCCGTGTCTCTCTCTCTCCCACCCCGTGTCTCTCTCTCTCCCACCCCTTGTCTAACTCTCTCCCTTCCCGTGTATCTCTCTCTCCCACCCCGTGTCTCTCTCTCTCTCTCTCTCCCATCCAGTGTCTTTCTCCCTCCGTCCCCATGTCTCTCTCTCTCTCTTCCACCCCATGTCTCTCTCTCTCCCTCCCCCTGTCCCTCTCTACCACCCAGTGTCTCTCTCTCTCCCCTTCCCATGTCTCTCTCTCTCTCCCTCCCCGTGCCTCTCTTTCTCTCCCACCCCGTGTCTCACTCTCTCCCACCCCGTGTCTCTCTCTCTCCCACCCAATGTCTCTCTCTCTCCCATCCCGTGTCTCTCTCTCCACCCCCCTCCGTGTCTCTCTGTCTCCCTCCCCGTGTCTCTCTCTCTCCCACCCCGTGTCTCTCTCTCTCCCACCCAGTGTCCCTCTCTCCCCATCCCGTGTCTCTCTGTCCCTCCCCGTGTCTCTCTCTCTCCCACCCCGTGTCACTCTCTCTCCCACCCCGTGTCTCTCTCTTCCCCACCCGTGTCTCTCTCTCTCCCTCCCCGTGTCTCTCTCTCTCTCTCCCTCCCCGTGTCTCTCTCTCTCTCTCCCCGTGTCTCTCTCTCTCCCTCCCCGTGTCTCTCTCTCTCTCCCTCCCCGTGTCTCTCTCTCTCTCCCTCCCCGTGTCTCTCTCTCTTTTCTCGCCCCGTGTTCTGTCTCTCTTCCGCCGAGTCTCTCCCCCCTCCATGTCTCTCTCTACCTCTCCCACCCCCCCCACCCAACGTGTGTCTCTCTCTCTCCCACCCCGTGTCTCTCTCTCTCCCTCCCCGTGTCTAACTCTCTCCCTCCCCGTGTCTCTCTCTCTCCCACCCCGTGTCTCTCTCTCTCTCTCCCACCCCGTGTCTCTCTCTCCCACCCCGTCTCTCTCTCGTTTCTCGCCCCGTGTTCGTCTCTCTCCCACCGAGTCTCTCCCCCCTCCATGTCTCTCTCTACCTCTCCCACCCCCCCCACCAAACGTGTGTCTCTATCTCTCTCCCGCCCGTGATTCTCTCTCTCCCGCCCGTGTCTCTCTCTCGCCCCCGCCCGTGTCTCACTCTCCCTCCTGTGTCTCTCTCTCTCCCGTCCGTATCTCTCTCTCTCCCGCCCATGTCTCTCTTTCTCCCACCCCATGTCTTTCTCTCTCACCCCCGCCCGTGTCTCACTCTCCCGTCCGTGTCTCTCTCTCTCCCGCCCGTGTCTCTCTCTCCCCCGCCCGTGTCTCTCTCCCCGCCCGTGTCTCTCTCCCCCGCCCGTGTCTCTCTCTCCCCTGCCCGTCTCTCTCTCTCCCGCCCGTGTCTCTCACTCTCCCGCCGGTGTCTCTCTCTCTCCCCTGCCCGTCTCGCTCTCTCCCGCCCGTATCTCTCACTCTCCCGCCCGTGTCTCTCTCCCCCGCCCGTGTCTCTCTCTCCCCTGCCCGTCTCTCTCTCTCCCGCCCGTATCTCTCACTCTCCCGCCCGTGTCTCTCTCTCTCTCCCCTGCCCATCTCGCTCTCTCCCGCTCGTATCTCTCACTCTCCCGCCCGTGTCTCTCTCTCTCCCCTGACCGTCTCGCTCTCTCCCGCCCGTATCTTTCACTCTCCCGCCCGTGTCTCTCTCTCTCCCCTGCCCGTCTCTCTCTCTCCCCCGCCCGTGTCTCGCTCTCCCACCCGTGTCTCTCTCTCTCCCCTGCCCGTCTCTCTCTCTCCCCAGCCCGTCTCGCTCTCTCCCGCCCGTGTCTCGCTCTCTCTCCCCGCCCACTCCAATCTCTTTCTACCTCCCCCCGTGTCTCTCCCCCTCCCCCCATGTCTCTCTCTCTCTCTACACCTCCGTGTCTCTCTCTCTCTCCCTCCCCGTGTCTCTCCCCCATCTCTCACTCTCCTCCCGTGTCTCTCCCCCATCTCTCTCTCTCCCCATCCCCGTGTCTCTCTCTTCCCCCGCCCACCCCAGTCTCTCGCTCTCTCCCGCCCATGTCTCTCTCCCCCCGTGTCTCACCCCCTCCTCCCATGTCTCTTCCCGTGTCTCTCTCTCTCTCTCCCTCCCCGTGACTCTCTCCCTTTCTCTCTCTCTCCCACCCCGTGTCTCTCTCTCTCTCTCCCCGTGTCTCTCTCTCTCCCTCCCAGTGTCTCTCTCTCTCACCCCATGTCTCCCTCTCCCACCCCGTGTCTCTCACTCCCCCCGTGTCTCTCTCTCTCCCCCGTGTCTCTCTCTCTCCCTCCCCGTGTCTCTCTCTCTCTCCCAACCCATGTCTCTCTCTCTCCCCCTGTATCTCTCTCTCTCCCTCCCCGTGTCTCTCTCTCTCCCACCCCGTGTCTCTCTCTTCCCCCGCTCCGTGTCTCTCTCTCTCCCTCCCCGTGTCTCTCTCTCTCTCCCTCCCCGTGTCTCTCTCAATCTCCCCGTGTCTCTCTCAATCTCCCCGTGTCTCTCTCTCTCTCTCCCTCCCCGTGTCTCTCTCTCTCTCCCACCCCGTGTCTCTCTCACTCTCCCCGTGTCTCTCTCTCTCTCTCTCCCCGTGGCTCTCTCTCTCTCTCCCTCCCCGTGTCTCTCTCTCTCTCCCACCCCGTGTCTCTCTCTCTCTCTCCCCGTGTCTCTCTCTCTCTCCCACCCCGTGTCTCTCTCTTCCCCCGCTCCGTGTCTCTCTCCCTCCCTCCCCGTGTCTCTCTCTCTCTCCCACCCCGTGTCTCTCTCACTCTCCCCGTGTCTCTCTCTCTCTCTCCCCGTGGCTCTCTCTCTCTCTCCCTCCCCGTGTCTCTCTCTCTCTCCCACCCCGTGTCTCTCTCTCTCTCTCCCCGTGTCTCTCTCTCTCCCTCCCCGTGTCTCTCTCTCTCCCACCCCGTGTCTCTCTCTTCCCCCGCTCCGTGTCTCTCTCTCTCCCTCCCCGTGTCTCTCTCTCTCCCTCCCCGTGTCTCTCTCAATCTCCCCGTGTCTCTCTATCTCTCTCCCTCCCCGTGTCTCTCTCTCTCTCCCACCCCGTGTCTCTCTCACTCTCCCCGTGTCTCTCTCTCTCTCTCCCCGTGGCTCTCTCTCTCTCTCCCTCCCCGTGTCTCTCTCTCTCTCCCACCCCGTGTCTCTCTCTCTCTCTCCCCGTGTCTCTCTCTCTCTCCCACCCCGTGTCTCTCTCTTCCCCCGCTCCGTGTCTCTCTCCCTCCCTCCCCGTGTCTCTCTCTCTCTCCCACCCCGTGTCTCTCTCACTCTCCCCGTGTCTCTCTCTCTCTCTCCCCGTGGCTCTCTCTCTCTCTCCCTCCCCGTGTCTCTCTCTCTCTCCCACCCCGTGTCTCTCTCTCTCTCTCCCCGTGTCTCTCTCTCTCCCTCTCCATGTCTCTCTCTCTCTCCCACCCCATGTCTAACTCTCTCCCTCCCCGTATCTAACTCTCTCCCTCCCTGTGTCTCTCTCTCTCTCTCTCCCACCCTGTGTCTCTCTCTCTCTCTCCCGTCCGTGTCTAACTCTCTCCATACACGTGTCTCTCTCTCTCCCTCCCAGTGTCTCTCTCCCTCCCACCCCGTGTCTCTCTCTCTCCCACCCCGTGCCTCTCTCTTCCCCGCCCGTGTCTCGCTCTCTCCCTCCCCGTGTCTCTCTCTCTCCCTCCCCGTGTCTCTCTCTCTCTCCCTCCCCGTGTCACTCTCTCTCTCCCTCCCCGTGTATCTCTCTCTCTCCCTCCCCGTGTCTCTCTCTCTCTCCCCCAGTGTCTCTCTCTCTCTCCCACCCCGTGTCTCTCTCACTCTCCCCGTGTCTCTCTCTCTCCCTCCCCATGTCTCTCTCCCTCTCTCTTCCTCCCCGTGTATCTCTCTCTCTCTCCCTCCCCGTGTCTCTCTCTCTCTCCCGCCCGTGTCTCTCTCTCTCTCTCCTGCCCGTGTCTCTCTCTCTCCCACCCCGTGCCTCTCTCTCCCTCCCCTTGTCTCTCTCTCCCCCGCCCGTGTCTCTCTCTCTCCCAACCCCTGTCTCTCTCTCTCCCAACCCCTGTCTCTCTCTCTCCCAACCCGTGTCTCTCTCTCTCCCTCCCCGTGTCTCTCTCTCTCCCACCCCGTGTCTCTCTCTCTCCCACCCCGTGTCTCTCTCTCTCCCACCCCGTGTCTCTCTCTCTCCCACCCCATGTCTCTCTCTCTCTCTCCCACCCCGTGTCTCTCTCTCCCTCCCCATGTCTCTCTCTCTCCCACCCCGTGTCTCTCTCTCCCTCCCCGTGTCTCTCTCTCTCTCCCTCCCCGTGTCTCTCTCTCTCTCCCTCCCCGTGTCTCTCTCTCTTTTCTCGCCCCGTGTTCTGTCTCTCCTCCCGCCGGGTCTCTCCCCCCTTCATGTCTCTCTCTACGTCTCCCACCCCCCCCCCACCCAACGTGTGTCTCTCTCTCTTTCCCGCCCGTGTCTCTTTCTCTCCCGCCCGTGTCTCTCTCTCTCCCCCGCCCGTGTCTCACTCTCCCGCCTGTGTCTCTCTCTCTCCCGTCCGTGTCTCTCGCTCTCCCGCCCGTGTCTCTCTCTCTCTACCGTCCGTGTCTCTCTCTCACCTGCCCGTGTCTCTCTCCCCCGCACGTGTCTCTCTCCCCCGCCCGTGTCTCTCTCTCTCCCGCCCGTGTCTCTCTCTCTCCCCCACCCGTGTCTCACTCTCCCGCCTGTGTCTCTCTCTCTCCCGTCCGTGTCTCTCGCTCTCCCGCCCGTGTCTCTCTCTCTCTACCGCCCGTGTCTCTCTCTCACCTGCCCGTGTCTCTCGCTCTCTCCCGTCCGTGTCTCTCGCTCTCCCGCCCGTGTCTCGCTCTCTCTCCCCGCCCACTCCAATCTCTTTCTACCTCCCCCCGTGTCTCTCCCCTTCCCCCCATGTCTCTCTCTCTCTCTACACCCCCGTGTCTCTCTCTCTCTCCCTCCCCGTGTCTCTCCCCCATCTCTCACTCTCCTCCCGTGTCTCTCCCCCATCTCTCTCTCTCCCCATCCCCGTGTCTCTCTCTTCCCCCGCCCACCCCAGTCTCTCGCTCTCTCCCGCCCATGTCTCTCTCCCCCCGTGTCTCACCCCCTCCTCCCATGTCTCTTCCCGTGTCTCTCTCTCTCTCTCCCTCCCCGTGACTCTCTCCCTTTCTCTCTCTCTCCCACCCCGTGTCTCTCTCTCTCTCTCCCCGTGTCTCTCTCTCTCCCTCCCAGTGTCTCTCTCTCTCACCCCATGTCTCCCTCTCCCACCCCGTGTCTCTCACTCCCCCCGTGTCTCTCTCTCTCCCCCGTGTCTCTCTCTCTCCCTCCCCGTGTCTCTCTCTCTCTCCCAACCCATGTCTCTCTCTCTCCCCCCGTATCTCTCTCTCTCCCTCCCCGTGTCTCTCTCTCTCTCTCTCTCTCCCACCCAGTGTCTCTCTCCCTCCCACCCCGTGTCTCTCTCTCTCCCAACCCGTGCCTCTCTCTCTCCCACCCCGTGTCTCTCTCTTCCCCCGCTCCGTGTCTCTCTCTCTCCCTCCCCGTGTCTCTCTCTCTCTCCCTCCCCGTGTCTCTCTCAATCTCCCCGTGTCTCTCTCTCTCTCTCCCTCCCCGTGTCTCTCTCTCTCTCCCACCCCGTGTCTCTCTCACTCTCCCCGTGTCTCTCTCTCTCTCTCCCCGTGGCTCTCTCTCTCTCTCCCTCCCCGTGTCTCTCTCTCTCTCCCACCCCGTGTCTCTCTCTCTCTCTCCCCGTGTCTCTCTCTCTCTCCCACCCCGTGTCTCTCTCTTCCCCCGCTCCGTGTCTCTCTCTCTCCCTCCCCGTGTCTCTCTCTCTCTCCCACCCCGTGTCTCTCTCACTCTCCCCGTGTCTCTCTCTCTCTCTCCCCGTGGCTCTCTCTCTCTCTCCCTCCCCGTGTCTCTCTCTCTCTCCCACCCCGTGTCTCTCTCTCTCTCTCCCCGTGTCTCTCTCTCTCCCTCTCCGTGTCTCTCTCTCTCCCACCCCATGTCTAACTCTCTCCCTCCCCGTATCTAACTCTCTCCCTCCCTGTGTCTCTCTCTCTCTCTCTCCCACCCCGTGTCTCTCTCTCTCTCTCTCCCACCCCGTGTCTAACTCTCTCCATACACGTGTCTCTCTCTCTCCCTCCCAGTGTCTCTCTCCCTCCCACCCCGTGTCTCTCTCTCTCCCACCCCGTGCCTCTCTCTTCCCCGCCCGTGTCTCGCTCTCTCCCTCCCCGTGTCTCTCTCTCTCCCTCCCCGTGTCTCTCTCTCTCTCCCTCCCCGTGTCACTCTCTCTCTCCCTCCCCGTGTCTCTCTCTCTCTCCCTCCCCATGTCTCTCTCTCTCTCTCTCCCTCCCCGTGTATCTCTCTCTCTCTCCCTCCCCGTGTCTCTCTCTCTCCCACCCCGTGTCTCTCTCTCTCCCACCCCGTGTCTCTCTCTCTCCCACCCCGTGTCTCTCTCTCTCCCACTCCGTGTCTCTCTCTCTCCCACCCTATGTCTCTCTCTCTCTCTCCCACCCCGTGTCTCTCTCTCCCTCCCCATGTCTCTCTCTCTCCCACCCCGTGTCTCTTTCTCCCTCCCCGTGTCTCTCTCTCTCTCCCTCCCCGTGTCACTCTCTCTCTCCCTCCCCGTGTCTCTCTCTCTTTTCTCGCCCCGTGTTCTGTCTCTCCTCCCGCCGAGTCTCTCCCCCCTTCATGTCTCTCTCTACGTCTCCCACCCCCCCCCACCCAACGTGTGTCTCTCTCTTTCCCGCCCGTGTCTCTTTCTCTCCCGCCCGTGTCTCTCTCTCTCCCCCGCCCGTGTCTCTCTCTCTCCCACCCCGTGTCTCTCTCTCTCCCACCCCGTGTCTCTCTCTCTCCCACCCCGTGTCTCTCTCTCTCCCCCACCCCATGTCTCTCTCTCTCTCTCTCCCACCCCGTGTCTCTCTCTCCCTCCCCATGTCTCTCTCTCTCCCACCCCGTGTCTCTCTCTCCCTCCCCGTGTCTCTCTCTCTCTCCCTCCCCGTGTCTCTCTCTCTCTCCCTCCCCGTGTCTCTCTCTCTCCTCCCGCCGAGTCTCTCCCCCCTTCATGTCTCTCTCTACGTCTCCCACCCCCCCCCCACCCAACGTGTGTCTCTCTCTCTTTCCCGCCCGTGTCTCTTTCTCTCCCGCCCGTGTCTCTCTCTCTCCCCCGCCCGTGTCTCACTCTCCCGCCTGTGTCTCTCTCTCTCCCGTCCGTGTCTCTCGCTCTCCCGCCCGTGTCTCTCTCTCTCTACCGTCCGTGTCTCTCTCTCACCTGCCCGTGTCTCTCTCCCCCGCACGTGTCTCTCTCCCCCGCCCGTGTCTCTCTCTCTCCCGCCCGTGTCTCTCTCTCTCCCCCACCCGTGTCTCACTCTCCCGCCTGTGTCTCTCTCTCTCCCGTCCGTGTCTCTCGCTCTCCCGCCCGTGTCTCTCTCTCTCTACCGCCCGTGTCTCTCTCTCAC
Source organism: Pristiophorus japonicus (assembly GCF_044704955.1). Taxonomy (NCBI): domain Eukaryota; kingdom Metazoa; phylum Chordata; class Chondrichthyes; family Pristiophoridae; genus Pristiophorus; species Pristiophorus japonicus. The sequence goes on along the minus strand of NC_091990.1, from coordinate 86,385,735 downwards.
CTGCCCGTGTCTCTCGCTCTCTCCCGTCCGTGTCTCTCGCTCTCCCGCCCGTGTCTCGCTCTCTCTCCCCGCCCACTCCAATCTCTTTCTACCTCCCCCCGTGTCTCTCCCCTTCCCCCCATGTCTCTCTCTCTCTCTACACCCCCGTGTCTCTCTCTCTCTCCCTCCCCGTGTCTCTCCCCCATCTCTCTCTCTCCCCATCCCCGTGTCTCTCTCTTCCCCCGCCCACCCCAGTCTCTCGCTCTCTCCCGCCCATGTCTCTCTCCCCCCGTGTCTCACCCCCTCCTCCCATGTCTCTTCCCGTGTCTCTCTCTCTCTCTCCCTCCCCGTGACTCTCTCCCTTTCTCTCTCTCTCCCACCCCGTGTCTCTCTCTCTCTCTCTCCCCGTGTCTCTCTCTCTCCCTCCCAGTGTCTCTCTCTCTCACCCCATGTCTCCCTCTCCCACCCCGTGTCTCTCACTCCCCCCGTG